>NW_026575126.1:16835000-18285000 GCF_905146905.1 Nyctereutes procyonoides
TGTGATCCTATTTATTTATTTATTTATTTACTTACTTACTTATTTATGATTTTATTCATTTACTCATGAGAGACAGAGAGAGAGGCAGAGACACAGGCAGAGGGAGAAGCAGGCTCCATGCAGGGAACCTGATGTGGGACTCCATCCCAGGACCCCGGGATCACGACATGAGCTGAAGGCAGATGCTCCACCGCTGAGCCACCCAGGTGTCCCTCATTTATGTTTTTAAAGGATCATCAGTGTCACTCAGCCATCTGATGTGGGTTTTCTCTGTATGGGAGGGTGTCAGCGCACCTTGACCATGCCGGCCGGGGCCCGAGGTGGGGCGGCTGAGCTGCACAGGGAGGAGTCGGGCCTGGAAGAGGAGGCAACAGCTCATCCCGAACTGCAGAAGGCCTGGGAGGGAGGAGGGTGACGAGGAGGCAGAGCTTGTGTTTAAGGATCTGCAACACCGAGCGGGAATAGAGCACAGCGTGTGATGGTGGGAGAGACGGGACCAAAGGGACGATGGGGGCCAGGTCACACGAAAGGCTTGTTGACCAAGCCAAGGAGATTGGACTGAGTCCTCGGGGCAGTGAGTTTCTGATGACACAATCGGATTTCTGTGTAGCTGCCATGTGGATGCTGATCCAAGCGGGCAGGACTGGCAGCAGCAGGACAAGCGAGGAGCTGGGGAAGAAGCGGTGGGGACTTAGGGACGGTAGGAAGGGAGAAACATGCTTGGGTGGGAGGGCGGTTGAGGGTGTGGGCAATAGGGCTTGGAGATGTTGGGGAGTTAAGTGTGGAGTCCGGAAGGGGGCAGGGGACCTGGGTGGATGGGGCGCAGAGTTCTCGGGCCTTCACGCTGGCGGAGCACCAGGGATGGGGAGGGGGTCCAGAGGCCGAAGGGAAGCAATCTCTTCTGGTCTGTCGGGTGGCAGCCAGGGTATGGGACCCTGCACGGGAGATGCAGTAGGAAAGCAGGGGCCCTTTCTTGAAGGGGGTAACAGTGTGCAAGATTTTTCCAACATTTGTGCTTCATGTGCAAGAGTTTACAGTTAAATCTCCCTAGTCCCTAGTATTTTCCAGCTGTTAGATCCAGTTGTCCAAAAATCTTCATTAGAGTCTTCTTCTAACAGCAGCCCATAAAACCAAGATTCTTACTGCCATGGTCTTGGCAACATCAGGCCAGGGGTCACTGGGCACCTGTCTGTGCCTCGTCCCAGAGGGACCGCAGGAGCCCGAAGCAGGAGAGGAACATCTCTCAGGAAAATCACTGCACTTGGCATATCATCCGCTGCCCCTCCCTGCCTCCCTCTCCTGCCCCCCTCACCAGCATCTTGTCACTCTTCTTCTTAACAGTTTTTGAAAAGTTAACAGAGTGAAAAAAACAAGGTTTAGGCACACATTATAGAGAAAGCATATAAATATATATCTTGCAGTTTCAGCAACTTGGGTTCATATCAATTTTCTTCAAGTCAGGGAAACTGAAAAAAAGAAAAAAAAAAAAAACACAAAAACCAGAGAGGCATTTTCCGGGGCAGTCTTCAGCCCTGTTTTGAGAAGCACTTCTCTCACTCTCACAGTTAAGAGCCATGGCTACTAATTTATTGTAATATTAATGAACCTGTACGGGCGGAGCTCTTTGGCATTTGTTGCATTTATTGGTCTCGATCTTTTTCGATGCCTGGCCGGCAGAAGTAGAAATTTCTTTAGGCACGACTTTTTTCTTAGCCTCTGTATAAATTATAACCTGCTGGTCCAGGGTAGGGTTATATGAACTCCAGCTCTATCACCACCCAGTGGCTGTATGTTGTCTTGGGTAGTGTTGCTTCACCTTCCCGAGCCTCGCTTTCCTTGTCTGTAAAATGGGGATTTTCGTGGTGCCTACCTGGTAAGGCGGTATTTAACGGTGAAGAGTATAGGTGCTGGAGCCAGACTGGCTTTCTACTGGAAATCTGCCATTAACTGTGTGGCCTTACCTCCCAGGCTTCCGTTTCCCAATCTGTGAAGTGGGATGCCAATGGTGCCTTCCTCACTGAGGTGCTATAAAGGTTGTAAAACATTTATAATCCATTTGTACGGAGAGCTCCGTCCAAGAAGTAGGCCCAACACACTCAGCAAGTACTATTTTAGTATTTGCTAAATAAATAACAAGGAATTTGTAGAAGATAGAATGAGAAGAAGTACCCAGTAAGTGATTGGCTAGTACCCAGTAAGTGACTGAGATTTGCAACCCTATCCCTGCCCTCCTGCCCACACCTCCGGCCTGTCTCAGGACGGGGCATATGGTCAATGCCAGGAATATAGTTATTGGTGACAGCTTAATCAGCCGTAAGAAATCCGTGTCACTCTCTGGCCTTCAAGGTTTATATTCTTTCTTTGCAAGCAGAAGCTGGTACTGATTTCAGAGCCTTCTGAGGGGAGATGTGATTTTCCTTATTTACTAACATTTACTTGAACTGGTGTCTGGGACGCCCAAAATATGTTATGAGTCAGGCAAAGAGGATAACAAGATCTGCAGGACCGTACGGATTACTCACTAATTTGACATTTGGGGATTTTTGCGACACGTTAGGGAACGTTTGACAAGATGCAAATTGCTGTATCCATAAAGTACATCTATGGACTCCGAGGATGGGTGGCACGCTCCCCTGATGTGGTTGCCTTCGTTCCTAGCACCAGCTGTTACATCCTGACAACAAGGTGCCTCCTTTCCTTTTCCTCCCCTAAAGAAGAGCGTTTTGGAACTTTGCTCCGGAAACACAATAACTAACATCCGTGGTGCACCCACTAGGCTTCAGGTGTCTTGAGATCTTTCGTCACATTTAACCTTCATGATAGCCCTATACAGTATATACCATTAGTAGGTGTGTTTTTCAGTAAGAAGAATGGAGTTCAGAGAGGCTAAGCCACTTGCTCAAAGCCACACAGCGCAGAAGTTCCCGAGCTAGACCTGGAGCCAGGGGCTGCCCATCCTAGAGCCTGGATTCCAGTCCAGCAGGCTCTCACCCCTCCAGAGCGTCATCAGCCTCTGCGAGGTTCTCCTACAATGAGGAGGGGCGAAGGGGAGGCAAACTTCTTGCTAAGTCCTCAGTGTTAAACAACTGGGCGGCCTCTGTGGCCATGAAACTGTGTCCCATACTGTTTTATAAGGAGGCCTGAATTAGTTGGTAATCTGGAGCTTTGAAGAGCTTTCTCTTATCACGATATTGTTTTCAAAGTCAAACAAGGAAGACTGTGTTAAGGGAATGAGATCTGTCCTCCCAGTCCCCCATCCCTCAGGCACGGTTATCACCCTCACATTATTTTTGGCACCATACCATACTACTGAGACTTACCATCCCCTGTCAGGCAGATTTTCTCCCTGCTTCCTATTGGCTGTGGGAGAACAAAGCGGGCATGTGTGTGGGATCCGGGTGTGCACAGTATAAAATGCCCAGGAAATAGGAAAAGAACCTGTGGGGGAAAACTTGACTTCTGGGGGATAATTCTTGGGAAAACCCAGTTGTATGGAGGGGCTGTTCTGAGAAGAGTGTTCCCAGAGAGGCATGACACCTATCAAAAGAGCAAATAAATAAATGCCTCCTGGTTCCAGAGGCCACTTCAAAGCTACTCTCTTCAGTAACCATTTTAAATGAAAGACAAAAATGTATTTACTGGGAGGTAAGAAACTTCTACAATTTGCCATATATTTTCTTATGACTGTTCATCACTATCTCTGTAGGCACGTTGAGCCTGCCCAAATCCACAGTAGGTTTCTCAAGACGGAGATTGTATCCTCTATCTCACTCTTCCCAAACCCCTTAGTAGCGTTGTGTATGTGGTACGTGCTTAGTAAATGCTAGTTGAAATAACAGTAATCCTTGGAACAAAATCCATCCTGTGAAATTTAATACTTCAGTACTTAACACTTTGAGTATTGATAGTGACTAAGTCTTTTTCTTCTCTACTTGAGAATATGTAGAGCACGCGTTTAAAAAGGATGCTGTTAAAAACAGCAATATGTAGGGATACATCTCAAATACCTGGAACAAAGGGCCAGAACAGAGCTTCCCTACCTTTTTGACCATGGAAATTCTTTTTTTAAAAATATTTATTTATTTATTTATTTATTTTTATTTATTTATGATAGACACACACACACACAGAGGCAGAGACACAGGTGAGGGAGAAGCAGGCTCCAGGCCTGGAGCCCGACGTGGGACTCGATCCCGGGTCTCCAGGATCGCACCCTGGGCCAAAGTCAGGTGCTAAACAGCTGAGCCACCCAGGGATCCCCCAGAAATTCTTTTTTAATGTTAAAAAACCTTCATAGAACCCTCTATATGACCATGGTTGCACTTTTAATATCTATTAATTGTGGGGGGAGAACATACTGGGAAAATCCATTCACAGTAATTTTAAAAATTCACGTCAACAACATCTATAAACTCTAAAGAAAAGAGTTGTATAGCTTGTGGCCCTGGGTTTAACCTGCTTTCTGGCAGTGCTTGGTGTCTGCAGAGACGAAGGCAACACCTCCCACCTCCGTGAGCTCAGAGGTACGGGGTGTGGGGTTGGGGCACAGGCCTAGCTTGGGAATCAGCGGATGAAGGATTTGGAGATATTTGGCTTCTTTGGGTTTGTGTTCCCCTACTTCCTTTTCTATACAGTTGAAAGCTACAGCAATGCTAGCAGTTGCAACTCAATTAGGAGTGCTAATTCCAAATGCGAACTGGTGAATGGATGGTTTATTCTTCTGGGACTTAATTACTCTAGAAGTGGTCCAAGTAAAACTGGCCCCACTTAAAGCCTCATTGTACACTGTCCAAATGGTCTTCTAAATGTCACCGTGCTCTCCTTAGCACGGACTGGTGAATCAAACGCCTCCCTGTTCATCTGGAGGCCTCGGTTGTAAGACTGAGTCAGTTTCTAATTGGCTGGTCCAGCCAATGCAGCTCTCCGGAGCGCTCCAAACTCATCTGTAAAATGGGGAGATGGAATTAGATGACCTCCGAAGTCCCTTCCAGGTTTTGTCTTGTCCAGGCCCCCAATCATGGCACCGAAGCACCTAAGCCGTCTTGCCAGGTACTGGATGCCACCCACCTTCTCCTCCTGCCAAGCCTACTACCTGCACAGCCCGGCTCCTGGAGGGTTGTGCTCCAAATATTGCTCTGGGTCTCTCTAGAGGGGCGGCTTTCAGTTTTGATGTCCTATTATTAACCTTTTTCCAAGCTCTGTTTTCCAAGTTTAGGTCGGCTCATCAGAGTTGAACATGGACTGTTTGGATTTTTGCCCAAGCTGTTCTCCGAGCCTGATAGCACATTCATTACTCCCTACCCATGGTTTCTGCTAAATGACCTCGTTAGTGCTCTAATTACATGTTGCTCTTCGGCAAGCTGGGGGTGGGGGTGGATGAGTTAACGAAGGCTGAGGACTGAGATGGAGTGGGTTGTAAACACACTGAATGCCGCCTACCTTCCCCTGGCCTGATTACCCATGGGGAGCTGGAAGAGAAGCTTTATGCTCTTTCTGCTCCTCTTCTTTTGTCATTACACATTAAAGGTAATCATAACGCATACCAAATGTGCCGGTGGTAGTTGCGAGCACATGAATTTGGAAGCTGGATGGTCACGTTTTTACAACTTCGCGCATGTGGGACCAGAGAATAAAAACCAAGCCAACAAACAAAAAGCAAAATGGAACCAAACCAAAACAAAACAACCTGGGTGGGGGGGGGGGGGGAGAAATGAAAACAAATCTATTTTGAGCCCCTATCTTGTGCTCCTGTAGGCTTTTGTTCATCCTCCCGACAACCTTGTGGGCTGGTTATTTTTGCTTGATTGACTAGTGAAGAAGCAGATCCAGAAAGGTTTAAGTATTTTCCACGAGCACAGAGCAAGTATACGGCAGAGGTCGGAATTGAATACAGGTGTGTCTGACTCCGAATCCCAATATCCCTCCATCAGTTCACTCGTTCACTCGCTCATTCATTCATTCATTTATCCAACAGGTCTACCGTGACAAAGCAGAATCTCATAATTTATAAGAGTTCCTGTTTTGCTATTTTGAACTTAATCTCTAGTTTCCTCAGGTGAATCTAAACTCAGTGGTGTCTCCTTTACTACTTTTCTCTGGCCTCTCAGGATTCCTCCACTTTGGAGGTCAGATCACCGATCTGAGATGCAGGACCCTGGCAGGTCTACTTAAAGACGATCCTGTGTTTTTCAGTTAAGGAAACTGAGGCTCAATGGCTTGTCGAAGCGGCAAAGTGCTCCCTCCGGTACATTCCAGGGGTGCCAAGAGTATAGTTGAATTTACTTGGTGAGATAAACTGCATCCTTGAGGAAGGGTGATTGTGTGCCATGACCGATGCGAGGGTTTTCAAACACTTTCTGAGACAGCGGCAGGGTGTTTGCGTGAAGGTAAGTGCGGTACCCGGTGCACCCAGAGGCTGATTAGCAAGTGACTTTAACTCAGGTTTGTTCACTACTAGATTACACAGGCCACATTTTAATGAAAGAGAACTCACCTTCCAAAGTGAATCTCTGAAGTATGTAGGGTTTTCTCTGAGGCTTCCTGGAGGCTGCTGTTAAGGTGAACGAGTACAGTCAAATACTTTCACTTATCCCTGTGGAATTCTCTCTGCCACATTGTTTTTGTTTTTTTTTGTTTTTTTTTAAAGTGGCAAATGCAATATGTCGAGTGCTGAGAGATGTCCCACTTAGGACAAAATAAATGATGTGATGGTAACAGGATGCAACTTTAGCCACGTGATGAACTCTCTTAAAACCAGGGGTCTTACCTGTCTGATTACTAATTAGTATTTTAAAAAAAACTAACTAATTAGTATTTCACCATAGAACTTGGAATCTTGCAAACCAAGCATTTGAAAAACGTGTGCATTGGTTGTTGGACCGACTGTCGAGATACTTGTGCGGGATTACTGTATTAGTTTATTCTAGAGTCATCAACTTGTTATTATAACTACAAGAAAACTGGAAAAATAACCTTCACAGTCAAATCAACCATAGGAAAGAAACCGAAAACAAAACAAAACAAAAACCCCACAGCTCTGAGCTGTTCCCTGAATCTATAGTATGTTTGCTGAATTGGGGGTGTAAAGCAGCAGGAAACCGTTATTGCATGTGATCACAGTTTTAATGATTCCACTAGAACATAATAAACTTATAATATGTATGCCTTGAAATAAATTATAGATCCCACAGTAAAAGGCAACTCCTTATTCCACATTTATCAATTTGGGAGAACTGCTCCCGTCTTCTGCAAATAAGTCATTAAGCTGCATGTTTCACTGTAGAATAACTTTTAGAAGAATTATTCAAACCTTCTAGAGTAATTCACTTGGATTCCTCTTCTATTTTTAATAACCGAAAACATACACAGGAGAAGCAAACACACCTCTAAAATTTTTGAATGACTGGACAAAGCAGTGTTAAAAATTCAACAGCACTAATTACTAGCTGAGCAGTATAAAAACCTCTGAATAAATGTCAGCCTAGGAGATAAGCTCTTATCTTAATCTAATGACTCCACAGACTTAATTTGTCAGGCCAGCCTAGTTGATGAAAAACAGGTTTCTATTCTCCAGTGTTAGCAGGAACATCTTTCCAAATCTTTGAAGTTGGGTACTAATACCGTCTGTGTCATCCTGTAAAAGTCTTGTGACGAAGCCAATTTAATTCCTATTGTCCTATTACACTAATTAAGGTTGTCCCACCCCTGTCGGACAAATATCTAAAAGTAAAGCCAACGCATTTTTAGATTTTCTACATTTTGAACTAATCACTCTCACCTCCCCATGTTTTGTGCCTTTTTTTTTTTTTCCCTAGTGGTGACATCACCATGGTCCTGACATCAAGGACCATCTGTCTTCATACAGGGAAGCTGAGATCTCCAGAAAAATCCACTAATTCAGAGGAATTCATTCATTGAGAGACAACATAGCAGAGTAGTTAAGAGTGGGGGTTCTGAGGCAGAAAGGCCTGGGGAAACTTTTGCTCTGTCACTTATGAGCTGTGTGACCTTGGGTAAATTTCTTAAGCTTTCTCAGCCTCGGTTTAATCATCTGTAAAATGGAGGGTAATTATGGATGTCAGGAGGGTTAAAAAAAATAATGCATGCTAAGTACTGACAGGGCCTGATCCTTACACTTCGTGCAGTTCAGCTTTCATCCATTCACTGACTCGTTCATTTGCTCATTCATTCATTCATTCATTCCATCAACAAACATATATTGAGTCCTCACAAGTCTATAATGCATACTAGGTGCTCTAGGATATATGAAGACCCAAAAGGCAAGACCCTTTGCCTTTGTAGGAGTCTGTATGAGTTTCCTGCTCGAGGAAGTGCAAGCCTGACGTCATCAGCTGATCTCACTACACCTGGGAAGGAAGGGTAACAGACTTATCGTGACTTTGCACTTCGACTCCATGGCGAACGTTGATGCTGGCTTTCCAGTAAAATGGGGATGTCAGTTTCCATCCTGGGGGCCTAGTGTGCAGATGACATGAGATGACGTATAGCGGACAGCCAAGTGTTGCTGGCCTCTCTGTTCCTTTCTTTCTTGTTCCTGTAAGCCAGGATCACATGCACGGTACAAACAAATCTAGTGAGGTCTCTTCCTTGCCTCATCTCAGTCGCATCAGTCAATGTGATACCCTTCCCAGCAGCCCTCACTCCCTGTGCTCACTCCCCTCCTCACTACTGGCACTGTACTGTATTGATTCTCCGTGTTACTGGAGGTCACTTGGAGATACTTGTTGATATTGTTTCTTTGATTTCCTCACTTTAATAGTGATGACCCAATTTCTTTCAAACTTCCTGGAATTCATGCATATGCTTTAAAAAGTATGTATTGAGAGTCTCTTAGATACCGGGAGCCCTAATAGGTATTGGGGACACCAAAATATGTGGGATGCAGCCACACCCTTACTGGTGTGGTAAATACTGTGGCAGAGGGGCCTAGCATGCAACAGGAGCGGGGAGGGCTGTGGGGGAGACGTTCAGTTCAGGCTGGGAACTCACTTGGGGAAGGTTTTCCAGGGGAGATGACTCTTGGGCTTGGCTCTGAAAACTGAGCAAGAGTCAGCTGGGCAAAGGCAGAGGGAAAGGAAATCCCAGGTTGGAGAGTCAGCATGTGCGGATGGAAGTAGCTCAAGAGAAGAGTGAAGAGCCGGAGGGAAAGTGGTGGGAGGTGAGATGGAAGTGAAGTACCATCTTATGTGCCAGGCTTGGGGCGGGGGGGCTGTTTGAAGTTCACCCTGAAAGAGGCGGGAGACATTGAATCAGGTTTGTGTCAGTGTCCTGGTTCTATTCACCACTCTTCTTGGCTCTGATTCCATCATCTCCCTTATGCCTCTCGGGGTCATTGAGCACCCTAGCAGCCTACTCTCAGCATCTCTTTTCACCCAGTCTCCTGCCAGCACCTATGACACACAGCTCTTTGACTTCCTCTGCTCTAACGCTTTTCACTCTATTCCACCTGGACAACCTTTTTCTGTTGTTACATACAGAACTGCTCAGCCTTTAAAGCCCCCAGCCATGACATTCCTGTTCCTTCTGGCCACCTCTTGCCTTTCTCCCTTGCCCCCTTCCTCCCTCCCTGAAAGCCGCAGTGAGTCATCCACCAGTTGACACTACATACCCTCCTGGTCCTAAGCCCTTTCCTGGGCCTTACTTTCCCTTGTGAGAGTTTCCCTTACCAGTCTTGTTAAACCCTTTCTACTCCCAACCTCCAACTTCATCCATTCCTTCCATTGGTTAGAGAACCTGGAGCAATCTTGGCTAATAATTCCACTTACTGCTTACACTGTCTGGTTTTAGGTTGAGCTTCCAGTACTGGCCTTCATCTCACATGTGTTAGACTCTGTTCCCATTCTTTCCTGAAACAGTGGGGCCACGCCTATTTGTAGAAGACAGTTTTGGTGGGCATGCCTAATGTGTCCTAGGAGCTATCCTTAAGATGGCTGTGTTTTTAGCGTGTCCCCTGCTGCCACCCTGACACAGGTGTTTGGAAAAGGCTGAACACCTGCTATCAATTCTGAATTCTGGCACTGAGTCCATGAAGTGCCAAGAAGGGCAAAGTTTTAAAAATCCCCACCTAGATACATCATAGTGCATATCAAAAGTGCATAATATAAAAAATAAAGAAAACTTTAAAAAGAGAGACAACTTATAAAAGAATGATAATCATATTAACAACAGACCTGTCATTGGCAACAATGACTATAAGACATCTATGGAATAACTTTCAAAGAGGCAAAGGAAAATACTAGGAGTCTAGAATTCTGTACAAACTAGCAATCAACAGTGGGATTAAAAGAAATTATTGACCACAAACTCTTTCTTAAAAAAAAAAAGTAACTACTAAAAGATGTATTTGGTAAAAAACAAACAAACAAACAAAACAAACAAAGAAAAAAAAAACAACCATGAAGGAAGAAGCAAATGTGTGGAAAAAATTTGTAAGACATGTTGGTAAACCTAAGTATTGATTATAGGTAAAAATACCAAAAAAGGTATAATTCTAGGTTCTTCCCCTGGATGCAGAGTAGGGTAGGGTCTTAGTTCTAGAATAAGAACCCGGTGCTTACTCCTGCTTATGGGCAGGATAATTTTTTTTTCCTGTAGTCTTGGGCTGATGGATAGACATATTTTGCCAGCTATTAATGACTGTAAAGCACTATCCTGACTTCTAGCTTCATCTGGGTGACTTGTGCCCATGCTATGCCTTGGAATTCCAGTTTTAGTTTTCACTTATCACCCTGGTTTCCCAACTGTTTCTCTTGTTTTCAGTATCTCTTTTTAGAGAAGCCTCTCTGTTTTGTTTTGTTTGTTTGTTTATGTAATAGATTTCTTGGTTTTGGGTATAATTGATTTTTTTTTAATTCTTTATTTTTTAACTCAAAAGTGTGTGAAAGAGCTTAATATGTTTTTTTTTTTTTACAATATACACTTTGTTCCTTAAAATTTACATTCACCATACTTATAAATTACCTTTTACTTCCTCATTTACAATGCCTTCACATTTTGGTTTATATTTATTCTATAACATAACTGTTTTATTATTAATTTTTATTTTATAAAAGTAATGCATGTGAATTATTTTAAAAGTTATGTAATTCCAAAAAGCTTCTAATGAACCAGAATAGTTTTACTTCTCATTTTGAATATTATGCCCAAGAGACAACCACTCTCAATTCTTCTAGCTTTTTCCCCTGATATTTAATTTCATATTTCTAATAATAGCCAATATTGCTTACCAGGTAACAGTCACTGTTCTAAGTGCTGTTAACTCATTTAATCTAAATAATATGCTTATTTCTTGACTGATAAATTTTAGAAATATTTTACCGTATTTTTGTCATAGCAGCAAAAAATTTAACTCTGTGCCTCTTTCCCCTTCACATACTTGTTTAAATAAAATAATTTTAGTTTATTATTCACATGCAACTATTTTTCAATGATGAGCCAAGTAGCACATTACAACTGTGTTTCTTTCCTTTTCCTGCCCTCTGTTTCTCTTGGAAATGAAAATAGCTTCATTTTTTTCTTATGTCTCTTTCTACACTCATCTATGATTAATTTTCCAAATGTTCCAATATCTGTACTATAAATACAAATTTTTGTGCATGAACTCATGTAAAGCAGCTCTTAAGTTTTCTAGACAACTTCTCTCAGAAACTTTTCTCTCTTGCTCCAGTGTAGATTTTTTTTCTTGCTGACACAGATGTCATTATATGATGTCTTTGTCTCCTTTCGACCTGTTTCCTTGATTTTATGTCTTCTTTCTTCTTCCTTTTTTGGGATTAATTCTTTTTTTGTTGAGGTATGTTTTCTGATAACTTTCTAAAGCATTATAAGGTTTTAGTTTTTGCATGTCTAAAATGTCTTTATTCTTCCTCCACATGACTGACAGACTGGGAATAGAATTTTAAACTGAAGGTAATTGTCGCTTAAAGTTTTAAGACATTGCCCCATTCTTCCAAAATCTGGTATTGCTGTTGATGAGTCTGATGTCAGTTGGGTTACTTTCTTTATAAGGAGCCTGATTTTCTCCATCTAGAAGCTTCTGTGACTTGCTCCTTAATTTGACACCCCATTATATCCCAGATATTCTGAATGTTCAGAGTAATGTATTTTGGTGTGGATTTTTTTGTGTGGGAAGGGTGGTTGGTAATGTTATTGATGGTGTTGTTACTGTTTTACTATCTGGGGCTGAGTTCAAATTGCATGTCAGTTTAATTCTCTGCTATTACCATTGTGTTTGACTCTTTTAAATTTTTTGGATTTTTTTTTTATGGCCTAGCATATGTACTCTCTGGATGAATATACAATTGCACTTGAAAAAAAGTTGTTGGTTGATGCATTGTATAAATATCAATTAGGTCACATTTATAGTATTATTCAGACTCTCTATTTATATAATGATTTTTTTTTAGGTCTATGAATTGTTGAGAGAGGATGTTTAAATCTCCCATGATTGTGGTTGTGTATTTCTTCCCTTAATTCTGTCATTTTTTTGCTTCATATATTTTTAAGTGCTGTTATATACTATAAATTTATGATTATTTTCTCTTTCTGATGATTTACTCTGCATGCATTATAAACTGTCCTTGTTTACCTTTAATATGCTCTGCCTTGAAGCCTTTTTTGTCTGTTATTAATATAGCTATTCCAGTCTTTCCATGCTTACTGTTATATATCCCTTTTTCATCCATTTATTTTCAACCTATGTGTATTATCATATTTAAAGTGTCTCTTATAGAGTAAATTACTGTAAGATTTTGCATTTAAAAAATCAATTCTGATCATTTCTGCATTTTTATTGAGCATTTTGTATCATTAACATTTAATGTAATTAGTGATAGAACTAGATATAATTTGCCCCCTCAGAATTTTATTCCTCTCATTCCCTTACTTTCCCCTTTTTTTAAAAAAACTGTTTGAATATTTAATGTATTTCTTGTTTTTTTTTTGGTGACATTACTTTGTATTACATTAATCAATGCCCCTAAACTAGTTCCTTCTGTATCAGTTAGGGCCTAGTCAGGAAATAGAAACCATTCTAGTTATCAAATTGAGAGAATTTAGTATAAAAAAAGTGTAACCTAGATAACTGAAAGAGTACAAAGGGGACTAGAAAATATCATGAGAGGAGGAAGCATTTAGCACCCTGAGGACTGAGGGAAGAAAAAGAAGAGACTATAATTATTAAAATTTAGAAGCTTAAAGGAGGAGTCCAAAGAGGTACAAGTAAGACCTCCAAGGAGAAGGTGATGTTTAGTTGGTGCTGATGTTTCTCATTAGAAAAAGACTGGAATCCAGACTCTGAGGAGGAAAGCACACCCCAGTTGGCATGTAGTGGTGTCTCGGGGAAGAGGAATGGGGGTGCAGAGAGAATTTGTCAAATGTCATAGTTTTTCTTTGAATTGGAAAGACTTCAAACTGGACTCAGCTGCTGCTACCACAAGTAACTTCCAATAAGAGAGTGAAGAAATATGGCTGGGGTGATGCTTGTGGGAACCATAGACAGACAGGAAGCCCACAGGAAGCAACAGGTAGTGGACAGGAAGGAGCAAGGCCCTTCTTCCTCCTCCCACCTTTATGTTCATCTAGCACTCCCTATTAACAGGGCTTCACAGGAAGTCAACTGGCAAAACACAAATGATATTTGCAGAGTCCCAGCCCAGCACCACAAAGTGGAGGGTAAAAGGGTGGGCTTGGAGCCAAGAGATAACTTATAAGTGGCTCTCCTACCTATGGTGCAGGATATATTCACATTTCTTTTATTTAAAAGATTCCTTCTCTTGGATCTACTTTTTCTGCCCATCCTCACTTCTCCTTTATACTTCTTGTCTCTTATTAGCCTTTTATGAACAGCAAATACCACAGAGCTTGTCATAGCAGAGACAGTAGTAGGTGCTCAAAAATGTCTGCTGGATTAATGGTAATACAAGAGAGGAAATGCTAAATGCCAAATGAGTAGTGCTGAGTGTAATTGCCATCGATGCTCAGGGGGGAAGGGAGACCACCATAAACTTGAGTGGCCCCAAAAGCTTCATAGATGAGATGGATCTTGAGCTAAACTATGATAAACAGGAAGGCTTTAAATACATGGAGAGAAGGATGAGGCATTCGGGATGGAGGGCAAAGCATGAACAAAGACTTGGAAGTAGCAATGAGCTAGATGCCTTTGGGAGACAGGCATGGCTAGAGCTGAGGCTTCCTTCAATAGCGAGAAGCTGGTTTGTGATAGAGGCCTTTTAACATCTGGGTAAACTGGAATCGTAAAGGAGCAATTGGAACATTGTCATATAAGAGTTGAAAAGGAAGCATGGGTAGACTTTTCAGCAGGAGAGGGTCATAATGTAGACTACTGAATCAGAGTGCTCTGCAGGGGTGGGGCTAATGTTTGTTACTCAGGTCTCAAGCATATATGTGTAGCAGAATGGCATGGCTATTAGTAGGAATCGGGAAATCAGGAAAAGAAAGAAGTTCAAAAAATTTTTTAATGGTTCTAGGATTTTGATCATGCTGAATTCAATTTGAGAGTCCACATTTAGAATCAAGAAAGTACAGAAAGAGCCAGAGAATGAACTGGGAGACAAATCTGAGAGGTTGGTGGAACATCCAAATGGTGTAGGAAATGGGGAAGAAGAAAATTCAGGCCAGCACGTGGTTGTCCTTACCTCCACAACAGGGGTGACCATTTCAGGTGCTAAGCAGTGCATATTGGTTTAGTTTAGTCAGCATTTGAAATTACGAATGGAGGAGCTGCTTGTCAGTTGACATCACTTCTGTTCCACTTCCTCCCCTGTTGAGGCTGTCAAACTATTTTTTTCTCTTTTTGTAGACCACCTTCCCTACCCTCTGAAAAAGAACCTTTGCTTATGCGTTAAATTGTGGCCAAGGCTTTACCTGTTTACCAGGCTTAAAAATGATAAGATTTATGATTTTTGTCTATTTTGTGCTTGAATTGTGTTCTTTTTTCTTTAAGGAAAGCAATTTTACCAGGAAAAAAAAATATTTCTGACAAGTTCCAAAGGGGAATTATAATATACTGTTGAGAAAAGTAAACCCATTTAGTAACTAGACAGATGAACATGTTCAAAATACTCTAGTTTCCTGCTCCACCAGAGCCTTTGCTACACATATATGTGAGAGGGGTTCTGTTTCCTGCTTTGTTTCTGAACTTTACTGAAGCATTTTCTGCAGTTTTTATGAGAGCCAGAGTGCTCTTGACCAGAGCTTGGGAAAGCCAACCTTGCTGCCCCTAACACGTAACTTCAGTGAACCATTCGGGCTGCCAGGCACGTTGAAGATCCTGTGGGTGCAACTCCACAGAGACCAAGGGCAAGATAATCAGTCCAAGGAGACAGTTAATTTTAGTACAAAAGAGGTTAGATGTGATTTATTTCCAACACCAATGAACCAAAAGAGCTAACAATCATCAGAACAAAACACAGAACCATCAAATACTCCATGTAAAAATGGCTTGTGTCAGCTGGGCAGGCATCGTCACTAGCAAGGGAGACAGGCTTCAGGTGGCTCTGGAGCCAATGTGGAGGACATTTTCAGGTTGTCTTTATAGGAAAGGGGGTCTGAATCATCAAAGAGTTAGAGAAATGGATTTAGAGACAGGAAAGAGAATAGGAGAAGAAAAGAAGGCTAGAGAGGACAGGAGGGTTTTTATAGGAATATCATAGCTCATTCGTCATTTCGTTCATCATCATTATCTTCAGAAAGCATAATGCTAGGACAGGATCCATGCGACTTATGCTGCCTCTTAATCATCCCTTTTCAGCTGCTGCAGTAGAATCCTATCCATGGCTCCGCTTGCTGTGGAGCAGAGTTCAGTGTGCACATCGCCAAGCCCAGAAGTCCTCCCTCACCGTGTCTCACCTCTAGGATGGACCCTTGGCAGGTGTCTTGTTTTCCACTAGAGTAACACATTCCCTTGCACTTGAGCTGAACACGAGAACTTGCCAAAGGCCGTTGCTCATAGTCCCATTGTTGATTTCTTTAACTCTGCAAAATAGCTTCAACAGCCCCTTTCCCTGTTCCTGAGACTCACATTGCATCTGAATCCAAGGGCTTAGTGGAAAACCTACGAAACCCATGTTGACAGCAGGATGAGGGCTCAGATGAGTATGCACCAAATCCTAAATCCTTATGTTAATGAGGGAAAACCTTAGACCCTTCCTGTTTTTCCTCCTAAGTCATTATTTATCAGAATACTTTGGGTCCTGAGTCCTGTCCCCATTATTTAATTACCCTGTCCTCTCCGCACTCACTATATCAAGCACATACTTCTGTTATTGCCTTCACATGTAACATATTACACATCCCTCATTTTCCCATGGACTAAGCACAGGAGATTCACAGATAATTTCCTGTACCTAGATCAGCACTTGCTGTTTATATTTTGAGTGAGTGAAGGAAAGAATGAAAGCCATGTATTTTGAGTGAGTAATAATTAAATTGAGAATGCTGCTGTCTACATCTATCCCTGGCAAATAAGAAACATCCTGAGACTCTTGTAATTCTGAAAGAAAAAACTAAAAATGTCTTTCATTGTACTTAAAGAGGGAAAGACTCCAGATATATTGATATGAGAGTCCTGGAGTAGGGTCCAGGGCTGGAGTGGATTTAGGTCTGAGCCCTCGTGCACCTGTTTAGTGTATGTTTCAAAGCCAGGATTTATAGCTCACTTTCTCTCTACCTCCAGCCAACCCTTCCCTTTTCTTAACTTTTCCTTATTGCTCTTACTGACAGAGATCACAAGGTAGTACCTGTTCTCAGGTCAAACAAGCAGTCCTGTTGTCAGACCAAGTATCCAAAGCTTCAGAAAACATCCGCACCTCTTTTGCTATTCTGTAAGTGTGTGAGCTTAGGTTGGGTGGGCTATATAAAGGGGAAAATGACTTTTAAAATGCCTCAGGGTGTTTTTGTCAAATAGGAGAGCAAACGACCACTTTTGACAGTGGTTAGGGAGAAATTGGATTTTCCTAATCACCCCAAAGGCATCCCTTGTCTGAATGTAATGCCACCTTTCTTGAGCACCCCAGAATCCTCTGCTTATCAATGAATGGGCATTTAAAGCCTTGCTAGAAGTGCTCATCCTTTATTGTGTTCTATTAAAGCCTCAGGCGTACACCCTGGCTCCCTCTCTGACCTCTTTTTTTTTTTTTTTTTGGCTACAGAGCTGGGGAGCAAGGCTGGCACCACGTGGGGAGTTCCCATGTGCGAATGTCCACATCCTTCATTCACATCCTTCAAGGGTTTCTTTTAACATTTTCTGATTGTGTTTCTGAGTACATGGTGTCAACAGCTCTCAGAACTGTTAAGTTTTCTATTTATCCTCAGGCCAGGAAAAGGCACAGATCACTGCAGTGTAAAATTACCAGTGGTTTTGACAGTGACCTGGAAGAACTATGGAATGAAGAAATTTAGCCTTGAGAGCTGAGGTCCAGCCCCAGGCCCATCTTAACCAAGAAGTTCTGCTCAATTATACAGGTCATGAGAAGTTCTGCTAGTCCTGAAAATATTGAACTCATCAAACTTAAGTTGGGTGCTGTTGACACGTCTTGATGAATGGCCAGTTTTGGACACCAACTACTGTATTTACTCGTTTATTTTCTCCTCCATTCCATTCCTACACCACCTTCATTTTGAGAAGTCATTCTATGAAGTTTGAAATTTTCATTTTATTTGCTTGGTAGGAGCTTTCCAAATTAGCACTAAACTTTAAAAAGATTAGTTGGAATGATGAAAGATTGCCATATTTGCTGAAAATGGAAGGAGAGGAACTTATTGCTTTGGAACTGCTCTTGCCAAGCCTTTAGAGAGAAAATGTCATCAGGTTAAGAATTCAGGCCTTAGAGCTGGACTACCTGGCTTGAATCCTAGCTCTACCACTTCCTAGTTATGAATCAGTGGGCAAGTTACCCTGTTTGCCTCCATTTCATCATGAGATGGCAATATTTTATAGGCGTTTTTGCCTACTTCCTGGGACTGTTGTGAGTTAAAAGTTATGAGGCACTCAGAACAGTGGCACGTGAAAAGTTCTCAATAAATGCTAGCCACTATTTTAATTAGATGATAACTTAGAATCGCTGCTGATGTATTGTGAATATGGAATCACAAATCACAAAGTTCACTCTGGGAAGCATAGAAATATATACTGAAAGAAGGGGATTGTGCCAATAGACATGAAAAAGCTCAAGACAGATGTATTTAAATTAGGAGATAATTCTTCTGTGTCTCCTCAGTCTATCAAGCCACTCCTTCATCAGATCCCTTTTTAAACAGTCCTGAGCCTTCTACATCAAGGTCTTAGTGTTTACAAACCTTGGTGAGTAGTTGCTTCTTACATGTAGTCTATTAGTCTATACCTGCATCTGGGGGCCATTTTAGCTTCTTGAGATATAACCTAGGCATTGGTCACTTGTTTCCTAACTGTAGGAGATACACGTCAAGGTCTCCACCTCTCACCAAACTTCCTTAGGAGAATAGGAGTCCCCAAATCCCAAAGCATCTTCTAAAATCCTTCTCACAAAATCCTTCCTTACTTTCCACTTTCAGGGCCCTTTTATATCTTCAATGGGAATGACAGATTTCAAGGATTATGCAATTGGTTCTTCTGTATTTCTCCTTTTGGAAATTCTGCATATGGTCTAGCACTTTCTTTGGAATGCAGCATCAATTGTATCTTGGTGCATCAGTCAAAACTTCCAATTTAACTTTCTGTTACATTTATAAACCCATCCTTTGTACCTCATCACAGTACACTGGATACAGAATATTTATAACTCACCAAGCCTCAATGTTGAACCAATAGCATTAGGGTTAAGTGAGGCAGGAAACTAACATTTATTGAGTTCAAGTAATTTGCTCAAGAGTCACATAACTTAAAAAATGGCAGAGCCAGAATTCCCCTCCAGATCTGTATGATCTAAAATCCAGGTTCATTTGCTATATGATGAGGTATTTATGCAAAATCTATCTAAGGAAATGCTTCATTACATCTTTTCTTCCTTGAGCTCTCTTGATTATATACATCGTTCTCTTAAAATGCAGTCAAATAATTTTGTTTTTTTGGTAGATCTAAGAAAATGTCAAAAATCTAGGCATTTCCTTTCCTTCTCACCCAACCTCTTTTTTCTACCTCATGAATAAGGAATGGATAACTTCCACTTGACAGCCTTTGAGGGCATTTAAAAAATAACTATAAAATTAGAGACTTTGGCATTTCCCCCAAAAGATGTGTTTATTTATTTGGTTATTATATTTGAACTCTACACTCCAAATTCAGTTTGTCAGAGACTTTATTTCTTCTCAAATATCAATGTGAGTTTCAGAAGCCAAAGCATGGCTTATGGCTTCTGCTTCTAACCCTTTCTAAACAGATCTTTCTATCAAAATGCCTTAAACCCAGTTTTTGTCCATATTTAGACATGTATTTATGATACTCTTGGAAAAATAGAAACTTCTGAGAGAAATGACACAGGAAAAGAACAGGTGCTTTTTGGGGAATGAAAATCAGAAAGGTTTTTGACTTCTCACTAGCAACACTGGATGCTGGAAGACAATGGAACAATGTCTTCAAAGTTCTGAGGCAAAATCGTTTTGATCATTGGGTTCTATACCCAGCCAAACCACCAGTCAGAGAAGAGAAGGACATATCTAGCATGTAAGTAATGATAGTTTATACTTCTGAAGAAGGTAATTGAGAGTGAACTCCAGCAAAATGGAAAACTTCATGAAGGATGAAGGCTCCTAGGTGAGACCCAGGAAACAATGACTCTCACCTGGAAGGGCAGAGGGGCATGTCAGCAGGCAAGTGGGCAGTGGCTAAAGAGCAAGCTTTCCAGATGGGAGCAGAAATTCAGACACAGCTGGGTGGATGTCTCAGGAAAGAAAGAGATTGGTCACAAGTGGAGATATTTATATAATTATGATCAGATAAATCCTGCATTATAGATTATAGGTTATTAACTCTTATAGTCAGTCTCTAGACACCCCTACTTAAGGCCTAATTATGACTGCAGAGAAGAACAGAAATGTTACCAATTTTGACAATGGAAAGTAGCATTAACAGATACAGGGATGTGGAATGGGAGGGGGTATGGAGGAAGAGGGAAGGACAGAGCCCATGATATCTTTATCAAACACATATGAAGTTGCCAAAATGAGAAATAGACATTGGGTATATTATTTAGCACAACAAATATAACCAATACACAAACCTTAAAACTGTATTAGCAGTTGGAAAGAGGGAGGTAGATAAAGTGGAAGAGGAAACTGTAAGGGAACCAAATGTCATGCACAACAGGGAGTAATAAGTTATTGTTTAAAACTGATAAAAAGAAAAATAGAGGGGCACTGGGTGGCTTAGTCAGTTAAGCGTCTGACTTGAGCTCAGGTCATGATCTCGGGGCTGTGGAATCGAGCCCTAGGGAAGGCTCCCTGCTCATGGGGAGTCTGCTTCTCCCTCTTCCTCATGCTCTCCCTCCCCCCTCTCAAATAAATAAATAAAATCTAAAAGAAAAAAAAAGAGAAAAATAGGGATCCCTGGGTGGCGCAGCGGTTTGGCGCCTGCCTTTGGCCCAGGGCGCGATCCTGGAGACCCGGGATCGAATCCCACGTCGGGCTCCCGGTGTATGGAGTCTGCTTCTCCCTCTGCCTGTGTCTCTGCCTCTCTCTCTCTCACTGTGTGCCTATCATAAATAAATAAAACAAAAAAATTAAAAAAAAAGAGAGAAAAATAGAGATATAACCCTATTAGAATTAAAAAGATCAACACCAGAACATCATAAATAGATAAATAAATAAGCATACATTATTAAAACGATTATGTGTGGGGAGAGGGGTTAGGCATTGAGAATGAAAAAGGTAAGATTGTGGTTTTTTACTATAAACCCTTATGATATTATTTATTTTATCATGTACATGTAGTACTTTGAATATATATATTTTAAACAGCTCTTGTGAAATCCTTTTAGTTGACTGGCTATTTGAACATTCCAGTCTGTCCTGGTGATGGTGGTGGGATGGATTGTAATCAAAGAAAACTGGTTTGTCCCTAGGCATACACAGATGGGAAGAAAGGTGGTGTGGGGAGGGTGGCCATCGGAAAGACCTTCTCAGCCAGGGAGCAGAATGGATTGAGTTTTCCAGGAAGGTGTTCTACAGATTAAGAATATACAAATGAACTTCTCTACCAATTAAAATAATCACAGAAGTCCAAAGAGGCAAAATCTGGAGTAGCAGGTGATTGAGATGTGGGGTAGCTGGAGTAAACCAGGGGCAAATTAGAAGATTGCCAGATCCATCATTGCAATGAGCAGGAGATGTAAGCCAAAAATACTTACCAGTTAGCTCAGCCTTAAATGCTACTGAATGTGGGCCAGGCTAGACAGGAACTATGCGAGGTTAATCTTGATTTGAATCTAGGCAATGGGGAATGGAAACTTATGTTTCTCTACCAAGCGATAAGCTTTTGGTTCTTATGCACAATTTCCATTTTGCCTTCTCATTCCGCATGCCACTGATTTTACCAATTGCTCTTGTAATTGACTTTTGCTACTGGATGAAACCCCTAGAATGTTGGAATTTCTCTATTACATGTTTTACCCCAAAGAATGTGTCAATCAGCGCCAAAGCAATAGTCTTGGGGCAGACAGCCAACTTGCATCTGATGACAGCATTGCAGTAGAGGTCGCAATATGCTGACTTCAGAGTGAGCACAAGACTCAAGACAGAAATCCTGGAAGGACAGCCTGGGGCAGATGGGATGGGCAAGCAGGGTATTTGCCTCATAGCTCAGAGAAGGCTACTGGCTGGAAAATACTAACCCTTTGTTCTTTCCTGTTCCCCCATGTGGGTGAAATGTTGCTCATAACTGGATTTCTAAGTCTGATAGCCTAAAGCAAGCTTTGGCCCGATGACTTTTATGGACATTTGTGTTTACTTCATCAAAGTGGAAGTAATAATAAGAATTATAGGAATTGAGGAGTTTTAGCAATAAAGTTTTGTTTTTGTTTTTGTTTTTGTTTTTGTTTTTGTTTTCTTTCCAGACTGCATTTGCAAGAGTTTAAGACTTAGGAGTGGCTAGGACAATTCAGACAGCCTCTGATGCTTTATGGTATGTTGAGATTGACAGTTTTCAAATGAGCTCAGAGTTTCTAAATTCCTGGAAGCCATTCTAAGACCTTCCTTGAAAGAACACTTGGCCCCTGTACACATATTTACTATGTCTCTCCATCATTGGCAGGGTTGGTTCCAACACTACATCAGGAAATGGGATTCTGGGGCACAGAAGTAATACAGAAAGGCATCAGTGGATTCCAGAGTCACCTATTCAGACAAATCAAACAGGAAGTCAGTTCTATGGTCTATTTGGTTTAGTAATAGCAGGAACACTGTTTCTCCAATCCATCAAGTTCCTGGTTCTCAGACAACTTCCATCAAATCCTTGGCAGCACATATGCAAGAATAAGAAGTTGCAATTCTCTAGCAGGGGAAAAAGGTTCCTGATAAAGGGTCTTGTCTGTCACCGGTCCATAGGCACTTTTGGGATTCTTCATTTTAGGGGCCTTGGAAACCATTTCAGCATTTTCCTTAAGATTTATTAGTGTTCTTTCCCTCTGATGGAATGGAGGTTGATGAGAAGGTTGGAATTCGCTACCAAGAATCACTGTGGCCTGAGCTCCAGAGGGCTCTACCTTCATCTCCCTTCACTTTTCTTTGTTGCCTTTGTGGTAACAAAGGTTACCTTTGTGGGAAGCTTATCTGCAGCAATCCTCCCATGCCCTTCGGTAGACTTGGCATCAAGCAACATGGAGGTTTCCAAGCTCTCCAGCGGCAGAGACCTAGGCTGTCACTGGGGAAGCTGCACCTGGACTGGACCCATTTGTACTGATGGCACTGGGTCCTGCACTATCTGTGCAGCCCTAAAAATAGCTCTCAATTAACATTGCATTTCAAGAATTGGAAAATTTCCCAGAAGTCCATTCTTTTTTCCTTTTCTATTTCATTACATTTTGCAGTAATAATACACAAGCCTGCAGAAAACATGACGGGTAATGAAAAAATGTAATTAATATAAGCAGTGTAAAGCATGTTTTTTTTCTCTGTTGTCCTTGCAGAAAATTGCTGCTTTAAACCAAGCAGGATGTGAAAATGCATAAAACCCCCCTTTAATCTGCTGTGGTTTGTAAATATCTTATGCAAAGGAGTTTAAGTCAACTGTCAGATTTTTTTTTTTAACATTGTCACATATTCTTGTAAAAAATTTTTTTCCTACAGGACAAATTGAGTGATTGGGATAACGATTTTTGAGGGGAAAGGAATGGAGGTGATGATGAGGATTCTCAACAATAAACCCCCAAACAGGAAGAACCTGCTTTTTAGAATCTCCGTCCTCTGCATTCCTCTGAACGGCGTTAAGTGTTCTGCTTGCTGTACACTCCATTTCGGTACAGTACCTGGGAAGAGGAAATTATTGCTACTATTTCACACCAATACACCCCATCCCATTAATCGAAATAAAGTGATAAAGAGGCCAAGAGGCTGTGGTAGATGCCTGCGCTCCTCAGACCATTTCGGCTCACTTATCTCTACCACTAGCAATACGGAGAGGTGTGTGACTAGAAGGTCACAGTGGAATTTCAAAGCTGAAATACGAAACATTTTTCCCAAAACATCTTCCGAGGCCAGACAGGAAGATGCTTATGGTTTGTTTTCATTTGTTCTTTCCTTTCCTTTTTTTTTTTTTAACTGCAGCTGATGGTTATTGTTTATTTCTATCTTGATCTGGGTTCTAAAAGTTTCCCCATGGCCCTGGTGTGTGTGAACTTTTACATTTCACTTGGGAACTGCCGGCCTCGTCCCCTCGGTTGCTCTGGGATCCCCAGTGAAGGTAGGTGCCCCCAGCTGAGAAGCAGTGCCTCTCTCCTGTGGCGTTCTGGGCAGCCGCTCCGAGTCCCAGATGTAGGAAATGAAATAATCCACGCTCATACAGTCACAGAGTGCCCATCTGGCACCCAGGAACCTTGCGCCGTAGAGGCACACAGGCGTGAGCTCACTTTTGTTATGGCATTTCATAAACAGAGCTGCAGCCAGCTAGAAAAGAAGGTCTTTGGGATGATAACAATTATTTTCCACTCCCTCCTTTTCAGCCTGTTCCTCTCTTACACACACACAGACACACACACACAGACACACACGTGTGCACACTGTGCACTCACCTTAACCTTTTTAAAACATGGGGGCCAAATAGAAAACAAAGAGATTCATCCTTCGAAAGGTAGCCTTTTTTTTTTTCCCCAGAGGGTCTGAAGGAGAAATTTCGATTAACAGCTAAATCCCTCCCCACCACGTCTCTGTCCACATTATCGTTTTTATGCCCTTCCATCCTAGGACTCACAGGCGATGGTGTGAAATGCGACCAGTCAACTCCTAGCTACCTCACTTCTTGTACATCACCCTAAAAATAAGGAAAAGCAGCAGCGGGAGGGATTTCATAAATCACACAACTACTGCACGGCTTTCTAGTCCTGAAACCAAATTCACAGGAGTCTAATAAATGACCTCAGCGTTTTTTCCCTTAGTTTCCTTTTAAGTGTCTGTGCCAAAGTAGGAGCAACAGAAGCCCGGTGAAGGAGGTGTTGGCTAGGGAACACCTTGAGCTGAGTGTGTGTGTGAACGAAGATTGGGGGGGGGACTGTCCCCACAAACGCTCGCTGCGGACATTCAACCCCAAGTTATAATTAAAGAGCAAGGCCGATGTGTACACCAAGCCTGCTGGGCCAGGGTGTAATCGTTATTCCAGCTCCTCATTTAATCTATGGCTCTAACTCTATTATCTCTTAAAAACACAGATTTCTAAGAGACACGGCGCCCAATGACAACAACAGGAAGACACCCAATGGAGCAGGTAACTCAGGACACTGTGAAGAAGTCCAGGAACAAGGATGGGGTGTAGGTGAAAGCCCAGTTAAGTCATGTGCTGATTTGGATTACCCTGGGATTAAAATGAGGGGGGAAGCCACTTTACACTGTTCACGTGATGTTGTTCCAAACTTCAATAAAAATCAGGTTGCATTGCCTTTCCCAAATATCACACTCAGCTCTCAGTAGTCCCCACCTCCCAAAGAGATGTTTGCAAAGCCGCTAGATGTCTTGGCCTTCTCATCGAAACATAGGCAGAAGCCATCCCTGGCCCCTGGTGACCCGATGGCCCGAAGGAGAAATGAGGTGGCTGTAGGAGGTCCCAGTAGAGGATCCCGGACTAGTGCAGGTAAGGGAGGAAAAAAACAAATGGATCTCTCCTCGGGGACCTCTGTTCACTCCTCTCAGGCACTGCTCCTGCCTTCTCAGAGAATGGGATCTGCTTGTTTGCGAATCCAAAGCACCAAGTGGGTAGCACAATGCGATGTTTGTAAATATGATAAACCATTACAATATTACAGCTTTTCATTTGGAAAGCCATTTAGGCAAGAAATGATTACTGACCCATGATATGTAAATGACGGAAAGGCAGACATTAGTATTTGGGTCAACTCGTGTATTTTTCAACCATGAAATGAAAATCTCAGTGTTCACATTCCAATTCATACATGAAAGCATCACGGTGCTATTAGTCGACTATTGTGTTAATTTATTATTGTCTTAGTTAATGTTTTCAGAGCCACCATGAAGTTCTGTCTCTACTTTCATTGCACCAATGTTGCAAGTGAAAGAGGGGAACATAGTCCTCTGAGCAGGCTGGTTTCCTGAGGGAATTCTCCTTTAGTTGAGGAGAAACGAAGTGACTCTGAAGGACACGCTGGGGACCTTCTCCCCAAATATTTCAGATACGAGATCAGTCTATCACTTCCTTTTCTTTTGAGTTTGCAACCCACAAATATGTGTTGAACAATCAAGGGACCCGTGACAAGTTCCTGAGTGCCATTGGGGCCACTGAAGAATCCCCAAAGGACTTTTGTTTCCAAGGTGAAGCAAATGAGACTCGGTATGAGAATAGTGTTAAGAACTCAGGGGGAGAAAAATTTAGGAAGGCTTCCCAGAGGAGGTGGAACTCAAGCTGGGTCTGAAGGGTGGTTAGCGTGTTCTAGGGCCAAGGAAGGAGAAAAGCCATTCCAGGTAGACAGCCATCGGAAAGCTCCAGAGGATAGAGTTCCATGCCATGTGAGTGGATGTTCAACCAAGATGTTCTGCTGAAACAGAAGGTAGATGGTGAAGAGCCAAAGGTGTAGGAGATGTTGGGTTACACCAGAAATCACACGAGGTGGGTCACTGAAGACCATTCAGAATGAACCATCGGAAAACGCTGGGGTCTCCACAGATTATATAGAAATGCAGCTGGAAGGCCAGCTGGGAACCAGGACTAGCAATTTAAGGCTGAGGAAGGAGGGCCTGGAGTGAGGGTATCTTGCCATGTGTGTTAGGAGAAATGGGAAGCAAAGGGTGGTATGGTAGACAGTGAATGGAAGGGTGAGGGATGCATCTAAATGCTGCATGCGGAAAAAAAAAACTAAAATAAATAAATAAATAAATAAATAAATAAATAAATAAATAAATACTGCATGCGGAAGAACAGATTTACTATCAACCCTTAAATTCAACGGTTTAAAGAGCAAAATGAGGATAGGGTGCAGAAAGTAAGGAAATGCTGATGTTTTGCCTTTTAATCTAATTAACTGGCTAGAGGGAACTCTCAGTACTTCCAGTGTGCAACTAAATCTCCTCTTCCTGTAACCTCGCACATCATAGCCCCAAGATGGGGTAGTGCTGAGATCTTGGGCTCCATTCAGCCTTGGCCCTTGGATCTGGGGTGTGCCAACACTGTAAAGACAGGCACTTAGTCAAATCCTTTGCTTGGGCGTTTCAAGGTCAAAAGAAATGTCCTGCCTGAGAGGGGATGTGAGGGCAGGATAGTATTGAATAGGTGGGCTCCACCCATAGTTCTCAGTGGAGGTAATACTGCCCCCTACAGAGTGTTTTGGAAACTCCCAGCAGCATTTTTCAGATGCTGGAAAACGGGTGGGAGCCAGGGCTGCGAGAGGTCTGCTGTTCACAGGACAGTCCTACACATTGAAAAATCATGCAGCATCCCACATGGCTTTTGAATGTCCTGCCAGGCATTCCTGTAGGTAAACCTGTTTATAATTATCTAAGCCTAAAACCTAATTCCAATTTACATATTTTACTGCCCTGTTTAATACACATTAAATTTTCCATGAATTTACAACTACCATGTATATTAAGGGAAGATTATATTTTGTTTTGTTCAAAACTTTGCCAAGAATTGGACACTGAGAAAATCACGTTGCTGGCAGCAATGCTGCTGTATGTGAGTGGCATTTGTGGCTGTCATTCCACACATCGATGCAAGCATTTGATTACTTTTTCATGCTTTCCATATGTACATGTTTAAATACACATTATTTTATTACGAATTACTTTCCTTTTGTTTCTTCTTTATATTATATTTAGGGTATTATATTAATTAGAAAATTGTGTCTACATAATACACTGTATTTAAAATATTTATGCTCTGTGAATTTTATTTCAGGATAGTAAAAGGGGGAGTCATAAAATATTTGTTACAAAAAAGAGATGTTGGTAAGTGTACTCTTTAATCTCCATCACCTATTCAGAGAGTTCACTAACCGTGATGAGCACTAAGTAATGTACAGAATTATTGAATTGCTATACTGTACACATGAAACTAATTTAACACTGTGTGTTCACTGTGCTGGAATAAGTAAAAAGTTTAATTTAAAAAAGAAAGAGATGTTGGGTTTGATGGATAAGAACCATAGAGCCTGAAACACAAGAAACTTAGGCGGCACCTCATGAGTGACCATCTTTAATTATTTTATTTATATTCATTCATATATAAATATATATATAAATAAATATATATGAAAATATATTTATATGTAGATAATGTAATTATTTAATTTATTTTATATGTTTTTTAATTTCTATTTTATTTATTTATATCAATCAGGAGCTCTTTATTGAGCTCTCCTGGTAAGCCTACAGTGGTTAGAACACCATATCTTCACGTAGTAGATGAAAAAGAAGTGCATGTCACTGATTCTTTTCAAAATCTTGTGTCTCAGATCTTGTTCTATCTGGGCCCAGTGGCTTACCACAGGCTGGGGTAGGCCAGAAGAGAGAGGATAAAGTGTAGTATCCTAGAAATTGCAGTCCTGGCAAATAATTGTAACTATAGTCCACGATGAATGGTCCAACAGCGGGAGCCTGAGAGCACATTCCTGGAAGGTCCAGCAGACGGGAGACTGTCAGCATTAGGAGCAATTGGGTAATTCCTGCAGCCCAAACACCAGGTGGGGAGTTAGAGATGGGAGTCTGTGCCTTATAGAGAGGCCAGGTAAAAGCAAATGACCACAACTGGGGTCCAGAAACAAAAGAACAAAGCTGAGAGCTAGCACTCAAGACATGGGTAAAGGTGAGACCAACAGTTCAAGGTCACAGGCCAGAGTTCAGGTCAGGGGCTGAAGTCTAGGACAGAGCAGCAGCGAGAGGGTCTCCGGGTTGAGTCACAGATGCTGGGGTTAGAGCAGCTTAATGTGTTTTGCTGTGAGTGTGGGTGGCTTTGTTTGTTGTGTTTTGAGGAGGAAGCCGGATGTGGAGGCAGGGAGCCACACTGGACCTGACGCTCAGTTTTGTCATCAAATTGGAAAAACCAAAGCACAAATATGCGGCAAGTGAGTCAACCAGACGGTTGTTAACAAAGAGTATGGGCAATAATTCAAGAGTATCTAAAAACTCTGGATTGCCTCCCTTGGGTCAAGGAGGACCTGAGACTCCAGGACATGAGGACTTCTTTCATCTATTGGCTCATTCATTCAACAAACACTTAGGAGATCCCTGCTATGTGATCAGTGCTAAGAATAAAGAGGTGAATAAGAGAGGCACCAACCTTGGTGACCCAGATCACAGGCTAATCTGGTTTCAGAGAGGTGAACAGGCTAGGACTGCTTCCAGGATTTAAGGGAGTTCCTCAGGCCAGTAGGGCACATCCAGGGCCTGCTTTTAAGGAGGTGCCCTTCTTGCTACCTGAGCTGCTGTTAATCCCAACAGTTAATTGTGCAGTGCCTATGTTCCACCTCCTTTAAGACTTAATGCTAAAGGAAACTAAAACTATCATTAATGTAAACTCTTAAGAGTTAGGGCTTGGCAAACTTCTTCTGCAACAATCCAGAGAATAAATATTGTAGGCTTTGCAGGTGTGTCATGAAATATAATTCTTGTTGTGATTTTTTTTCCATCCATCTAAAAATGTAAAACCCATTTTTAGCTCTTGGGCTGGATTTGGCCTGCAGGCTCTAGTTTGCCTATCCCTTGTCTACACAGTTCCTTTTGTCTAGAGACCAATAAGATATTCAATAGTGTTGGTGGATGATGATAAGTAATATTTATTATAAGTAATATTTGTAGAATACTAAACATTGCCTGATGTTCTATATATATATATATATTATATATATATATATTATCCCACTTGGCCCTCAAAACAATAGAAGTGAAGTAGGTAAGCCAAGTATTACCATCAGTCTTCATTTCATCCCTGAGTCCGTTGTAGCTTAGGAATGTTCAGTCATTGCATTAAGTCATGGAGCCTCAAAAACCAGAGGGATACTAGATCTCAGTCTTTGGATTACAAAGCTTGTCCTTGACCTACAGCTCCTTTGAGCTGCCCATACAACCCAGTTGTTCACCACTTGCACAGGCCTCTCTAGTTTAGAGTTCTAATGTATTTTGAAATTACAGGCTTATACTTAAAAAGCAAACAAGCAAACATTGGATATGGTCTGAATTATGTCAGTGCTTACAAGAGGGGATGGAGCAGATGGTTCTATGCTCAGGTGCTGTTCTATGACAAAATCCCTAATCTGATGAGTCAGTTACATTTTAGTGAAAATCATTCTGACACAATAATAGCAAAAGTAGCAACCATCTAAATGCCATGCGTTGTGTTTGAAGTTACAAATGTTTTATTTCTAATCTTCAAAATAGTGCCATAGACTGGTTCTTGTTTCCTCCACTGTGTAAGTACCTTAGTAACAATAGCACATATGTAGAACTTACTGTGTGCTAGGAAAGAAATGCTCAGAGGAGATATGATAGCAGGTAGGTGGCTAAGGGGGGTGTGAACTTGAGTCTGTATACCCTAGACTTAAGGCCTTCCATTTTGTGATGAAGCAAATCCCTAGGCCACGGCCAGTGGACTGCAGCAACACAACTCTACTTTTCAATGCCTGGTGGATTTAAATCAGATTCCTTCATCTTAGTGTTCTGTCACTTATAAGGCAAGGCAGCTAGAGAGTCCTTATCCATTAGTGCTTTACACTGTGGTGACTGCTGAGATGGCACTTTGGGTGTCATATAATGCTATCTTCCAAAGCTTCTAGCTCTGAAGTAATTGTCTCGTGGGTTACGATTTCATCAGTGTTCCAATGCTGCTGTCGGCATGCAGTTGGACAATTTGGGGGCATAGGCATCTACCTCAAGGTTTCAAGGGGCACTGGGTTTACTTTAAAATCACTTCAAGGAGAAAAAGTAAATGGGAGTGACGCCCTGGTGGGAAATCCGCCCTTTTTCTGGCACCCTCTGTGTTTACTTGCTCTATTCAAAGGAAGGCCACTGAAAGCCCTCTCTAGGTATCATGAACATTATTGTTTAACTTGCATGATTATAACAAAATTTAAGGTTCAGAATCAAATGACCTTTCTTTAGTTCTTCAGCCTGTTGTGGCACAGGGACACAGGGGAGGTTTTGTAGAACCCTTTTGTTTAGTCACTGGGAAATTACAGAACCTGAAACATGGGGGTGGGGCGGCTCTCAGGGCTGAATTTTTTATTTTAAAGATTTTATTTTATTTATTCATGAGTGACAGAGAGAGAGAGAGACAGAAGCAGAGGGAGAAGCAGGCTCCATGCAGGGAGCCCAATGTGGGACTCGATCCTGGGACTGCAGGACCACACCTCAAGCTGAAGGCAGATGCTTAACCACTGAGCCACCCAGGCATCCCTCAGGGGCTGAATTTTAGAGTTCCCAAGTTTTCTTCAGTTGAGACTTTGGCAGAAAATATATATTTTTTTGCATTAATACTGAATAACGTGTAAATGGTCCTTCCTTATAAATACATTTATCTGAAAAACTTCATTATTGCATAAATTACTTTTTCAAAATTAATTTCTATTTTTTTGAAAAGATGAAATCCATGTTTTCACTGTGCCATTAGGAAAGCTCAGTGATCACATATAATAACAATGTATTAAAAGCCATACAGAAAAGAACCCATTTTTAAAAACCCATAACTCAACAGACTAAAAAAATGACAGACTAGCCATTCATGCAAATTAGCTAACTCACATTTATCAGAGAAAATATTTCATAGCATTAACAACACTGTCATTTAAGAAAAATTAAATGGGTCCCAGAACCACACATTTATTTTTACTGCATTCATTATTCATTCACTTGTTTCTTTCTTCCTTTTTTTTTTTTTTTTTTTTGAATTGTAAGTTTTGAATTCAAAGTTCAGTAGAGGGAGAAGCAGATGATTTTCCCATTTTCGTGACCCCGTGGTTAGCAGCAATAAAGCAACAGGAACAAATCTGGCTTGAAACGTGTCCAAACCCACATCTCCCAGTGTGCACAAAAGGCAAAAAAGTAAGATGTGCAGCGGATATTAACATGAGTAATCTTGGAAATCTAAATATTAAACATATGTCAAAGATTATCAAATGCACATCCACATGTCTTATAGAGATGTCTTTCATCCGAGGGGCTCCAGACTATTTCAATGTGCACGGGCAGGTTCTCTGGTCCCGAAGGCCTCACTGAAGCTGGGCATGCCCAGTGACGACAGCACAGAGTTTCAGATGGGTGCTTGTGAAGCCATAACTCCCTAACTCCACACCTTCCTGAGAGACAAGCTTATTAATCTCTCCCCCCACCTGCAGATAATGCTATTTAAATCCAAGTTGATTAACTCATTTGCCCGGTAAGTGCACAGTTTGGGAAATTTCCTGGGGTCTTTGATTTGTGTTCTGATGCCGAAGTCACTAGAAGCCACATTCAACTCCATCTACAGGGCTCTTATCATAGCAATCCTGAGGGGAATGTTCCAGATGCGACACTGGGAAGTAGTATCATCGTCTTATCTCCTGAGCACTGTGTGAAGGTTGGGACGTAATTCCTCCTGTCCGTTAGTAATATGTGCTTTTAATACTTGGCGTCTTCTCTCCAAACCTTATTCTGTGGGGTAACTGAAGTTACATTTTGGAAATACTTAAGGGTGTAATGTTATAATAGGGAGCCAGCCTATTTCTTTTTTTCAGTGTGTATATTGGCCGTTGAAGAATATTATTTTATAAAATCTCTTAGTGCAGCATGACCTTACTTTTTCTTAGGCTGTTTTGTCATCCGTAAATTGTGAAAGAAAGGCTAACTCTCAGTATTTCACAATGAGATCATGTTTATGAGAAGACTTTGTAAACTCCAGAGCTTTCTACACACGTAGGATATCATTGTTACCATAAAGGCACATCTATCAGAAAGAGGCCCCCCGAGTGATAACTGGTGCACCGAAATCCAATTTTGTTTCCACATCCATTCATCCTCGGCCAATGTCATAGCTTTGTACAATGTGCAGAGTCTTCGTGGTTAAGCTGTGTCGCCCTGTGCGCAGTCGGTAGGCAGGCTGAGCGAGTCAGGGCCCGAATACTAGTACCTTTGTGCTACTGCTCTGAAAGGGGGGCACCTGTAGGTGCTCAACAAACGTGTTTGGAGTTGAGCTGAGCGTATGAAGGACTCAACGTGAATGAGGCAGGTGAATGTAAGCTAAGCTGCCAGTTGGGTAGGACCCGTCCAGGGAGGTGCTGGGACAGGCAGTGTTCCGGGGCACCCTGTGAGCCAGGTTGCCTGAGAATCAGAGGACCCAGCCCTTCTTCATGGAGTAGGAGAGTGCCCAGAGCAATGAGACAAGGTACGTCACCCCCTGGCCCCCCTGCCTCCTCCTTCTGATGCCTTTTCTCACCTTCTCCACCATCTTTTACCACCTGGAGAAGGAGAAGCTGCTCAGCCTTTCCATATCTGTTGCTTATAGACTTTTTCTCATTCTGTTAGGTAGATGGAGCTTAGATTCTTTGGGGAATAGCATGGATTCTCCAGCTCTGTTCTTTAGGGAATTTGCAGGGGCTATAAAAGACGGTCTGCAGTTTTTGCCACTCGGTGGGAGTTTGTGGGGTGGGGGGGGGGCGAGGGGGATGGCACTTTAAGGAAGGATCTGAAATATGTCCACAGGCACTTTTGGGTGGAAGATTTGCCTGCTGACTTTGTCCTTAAACCAGAGTGTATTGGTCATTAAAGTAACACATCATTTATGATAAGAATTAGCACCTATTAACGTCTCTTTTGGCCTAACATATTCTCCTAGACCCATTTTAAGAAGCAAAGAAGTATATTTTCTCAAATTCACTTGCTATTATCAATATGTTCCCAAATAATATGACTTGATTCTCCTCAAACACATTTAATACGCACCTGCACCTCCTACCTTTGGAATAGAAACTGTTATTACCAGCTTAAGGAATCTCAAAACCGAACACACTCTTTTCTGTCAAGAACAAAGGGTTAAATGAGAGGCGCGGCTTACTTGCTATTGTCTGAGGTATGGAAGGGTTAGTTAGACTCAGTCTGCTCACCTCTTCCTGCAGACTTCTCTTTCTTCCATCTGTATCTTTAGGCTTAACCTATATCTTATAAGCTGAGTGTGCAAGACCCCCATCAGTCCCTCAGAGCATCACCTACCTGGGTAGAGACACAAACAGACCTGGGGCTGCAGTGCTGCCTGAACCATTTCCCTCTGGACTCAGGGAACTGTGCTCTGGAAGGAAAGCCTACATGCAAAAATCACATTGTAGCTGCTCTGGAATAATTTATTTTTCATCCTTTTCCCAGACACTCCCCACCTCCCCCCCCCAAAAAAAAAATTACATAGAAAGCTTTGCCTTTGGTTCTAAGCTGCAGGACATCAAGGAAAGGAGTGAGGACTTGTGGAAGCTCTAGGTTTGGGGTCATTGAGATGGAATATTATTCTTTAGCTGATTCAGGTGAGCCTATCAGAAACTAATGAAAGTTGCTGAATGTGATGGCACATCGGCGCTCAAATGCTTGTATGATTTCTCACCTCTATTTTAGAGTGAAATATTAGATGAAAATAAAAAAAATGTCTAAAATGAAACCCTAGTGACTTTCATGTTCACATTTTCAGAGAATGGAATATGTTTAAGTGAAAATATTTATAAAATATTGATTTAATATGTCACACTTGACTTCTAACCGATCAAAAGCTTATAGTCTGTTTATGCTGAGTAACTCTTTAATGAAAATGATTCACTTGTCGTTTGCATACATGTGTACATATATTTACTGGAATCAGCCAAAATAGTAAACTGCAGCTAATTGGAAAGTCAACATGTTCATTGCTATTTAGTTTATTAAAAAATGTGTCTGATTCTTTAGAGACACCATATGAAGAATATCATGGCCAGCTACAGGCATACATATTTTTGCTTGGGGCTTGATTCCTATAATCCAAGTATTTCAAAACTGTAATTCAGAACCAAAGAGCAGCTAGCTATAGTGGGATTAGATTTTCAGAATCTTAGAAGTTGGTAAGGATATTAGAGATCATTGAGTCCAGTGGTTTCCAGACTCTGCTGATGATAGTAATTCCTGGTTCTTATTCCAGACCTACTGAAGTTGAATCTCCAGGGGTGGGGCCTCAGAAGCTGTTTGTTTAAACAATGTGCTATTTTTATCACCAGGAAAGTTTAAAACAGACCCAGTCCACTGGTTCTTAGTCCTGGTTACATATCAGAATCGTCTATTGTAGAGGTTGTTGAAAATGCAGAAGCCGGGGTGGTGGGCACTATGCCCTTAGATTCTAATTCTGCTTTATGCATCTACATTCCTAATCAGCTTTCCCGGTGGTATCAAAGCAGGTTTGTGAACCAGTGATCTAGTCTGACCCCCTACATGTCAGGAATCTCTTCCAAAACATTCTGCTTAAGCATCCTGACTCAAAAGCCAGCCTTTCCCTTGTTGGAGAAAATTATGATTTTAGACATCACTTTCATTATTGGGCCAAATTATGACTTCCTGTAACCTCTACCCATTCATCTCAGTTTGTTCTCCAGAGGCACAGAAAAATTATTTCAAATGCGTAGCTGATAGATGGTGTTCAGTAAATGTCAGGTCTTTCCCCCTGTCCCTCTGTAACTGTCCTCCGAATATGACAGACCCCATACTTGACCTATTCCTTCACAAATGAGGACCCTGCAAATGATCTCTTTTTCTCACAAAATCTTTCCACTTTTAAGAGTGCTTTCTGTGGTTTCCATATTCTTAGAATCTTCGTTGCTTGCATCCAGACATGCTGTGGCATCTTTATCAAAACAAATCTATTCCCCCAATACTATTGAGCACCCACTATATGTCAAACTCTGCTTTAAATATGAGACCACGCAATGACCACAGTAACCAAAATTCAACCCAGGATGCCAGATGGACTCTAAAGGAACCTTGTGGAGATATGGTTCTGACCCCATTGTTTCAGTAATGCATTGTTTCAGTAATGACTCCATGACTGTATGACTATTTTCAAAGCCACTCCACACTATTTACTCTAGGTTAGAATTTAGCACTTTGGGACTTCATATAAGTTACTGTGATTTTTTTTTTTAATAAATTTTATTTATTTATTCATGAGAGATACACAGAGAGAGAGGCAGAGGGAGAAACAGGCTCCATGCAGGGAGCCTGACATGGGACTTGATCCCAGGTCTCCAGGATCATGCCCTGGGCTGAAGGTGGTGCTAAACCGCTGAGCCACTGGGGCTGCCCTGTTATTGTTATTATTATTACTACCATCACTATTCTAAGCATTATGAAAGATAACTTTTGGAGAATAATATATAGGGTACAAAATCTTTTATATTCCTACTTCTCATAGCAGCTCTGTGAATTGTATTATTGTATTATTATTTCTAATTTATGGATGGAAAACTGAGAAGTTTAGGATATTGTTTGAAATTGCATTTGTAATATTTAGTCAAGCTAGAACTGGAACTCAGACCTCCTGACTCTAACTCTGAAACATTTTCTATTGCTTCACGATCCCAGAATAAGAGAGTGTACCTGCCTATAATTTAGAAAGTGGAACAAAGGAGGGCAGGACATTATTTTTTCCTATTTAGTTATATGTAATTACCTTTGCCCTGTCATTATAGCCTCTTGATGGATTGATTGATTGATTGATTGATTGATAAATCCTTGGTTGATCTGTCTGCGTTTGGCTGTCTTTGTCTTCAATTAGTGTCATCCACAAATCTATTGAGCAAGTCTCTGTGTTCTGATCTAATTTATTAAAATCGCTGAGCAGGACACAGCCAACGAGAGAACACACTGGCATGGTTCTGGGATTCCTTTCCCTGGGTTAGCATTAAAATAGTGATTAACACATTAGCCACAATTTTCAACCACCTAGAGTTTTATCTACCTGTATCATTCTACTCACATGTCCCCATCCCAACATTCAAAGAGATCATGAAAGCCTTTGTCTCTTGTCATGTTGACATCCTGATACCTTCTGTCTGAGGAAGTCCCTTGATCCACCAAAGAGAAAATGTGGATATAGCTAAGTGGACCATTTTAATTGTCCTCACAGAGTAAGTTACCTCATTATGCAGAAGATAACACTCAAGATGTCCTTTTCAATCTTGGAAGGGCCCTGTGGGAGCCCCATCCTTCCAGATCCAGCTTGGATGTCATCTTCCATAGGAAGCCTTTTTGAATCCCCCATGTGGATGAAGCAACACCCTCTGCTCTGCCCCAGCATGTGGGGCATTTCTCTGGTGCAGCACCTACCACTTTACCCTCTAGTTACTTGTGTTTTCTTTCCACCTTCAATATTTGGACTTCTTGAGGGCAAGGACTGCATTTTATTCACCTTGGAAATCTTCCACAATCTAGTGTCATGATTGGTGGATATAATAAGAGGGTCACAATAAACCTGTGTCGAATGAATGAATATGTGGTTGAATGCATATATGGATGTGATACAAAGTTTTCCTGTAAAGTTTTTATTAGATAAACCACATTAACAAGAGTCCCCTTTCTATTTCTTTTGGGCTTTGGCACTTCTTATTCAAGATATCCAGGAACAGTGGACGAAGCTTGATCAAGGAAGTCCACCATTCATCTATTCCTGAAAAGGAAGAATTAATCCTTGGGCCCCCTAGAGTAGTTGTAGTTTTAAGATAAATCTTAACTCTGTTTGTAGCCTATAAAACAAAACTAATTGCAGAATTCAAAGCTTTAGAGCATTTTTAGGTGGCTTGATGGGAAAGCATTGAAATAAATACAAACATTTAGATAAAACAACCATTTTAATAGTATTAACTCTGCCAATTAATGATAATGGAAGAGCCGTCCAATTAGCTAAATCGCTAATAGTTTTATCAAGCAGAGGTTGGTAATTTAAAGCAAACAAATTCTTTCTAATTTTATCCACTTGCACACCAAGATATTTAAAGGATAACAGGGGATCCAATAAAGAGTATTGCTCAAGAAGAGCTATATTTAAATCTCCTAATGGCTATAACATAGAGTTACCCCAATTAGTCAGAAAACCTAAGCAGTCAGTAAATTCTTTCAAGCCTCCATAATTTGGGGTAAAAATAAATGAGATACAACAAAGGTGCTGCTTGCAATCATTAGCATCATTATTGTGGTATTTTTGGAAGATAGAGAGTGCCCAGAGACAGTCAGGGGTATAAATTTAACTCATCGAATCCAGCAATTGTGGATCCAGCTCTGTACTCACTTCACACAGCATTTCTGAGGGGATTTTCATGGAGGTCATGGCACAACACTCCTTTTTAAGGCAGAAGACCGGAGGGGGAAGTTCATGTGTTCACAGTCCCACACCAAGGCTAGGACTTTCCCTGCCAAACCTCCATGGAGAATTCAGGCACATAATTGGATAATTCAGGAACATCCTCTTGGGACCAGAATGATGTTAACATTTCTTACAATTCCAATTTCATTTTTCTCAAGAGGATAGACTTTTAAAAACATCCGCATCATCTGGATATGTGAGTTTCATTAGCGGGGAACTGGTCAGTTAAGGACAAATGACAAATGATAGACTGAAAACGCCTCTGTAGTCTGTCTTCTGTTTGAGCACAAGATCAGCCCTTAGAATTTCAGGATTAATGACGCTGTTTATCCCAAATTAGGGTCCTGCCAACTAAGCATCGTGCTCAAATGGGCAAGCTTTAAAGGAAAAAGGACAAAATGGAAAGCATCTCCCAAGCGTCATCTCTGTCAATGTTAGCAGGAAGGAACTATTCTTTGACTCTAATAACAATGACAGTTTATAGAGACACGTTCCATGAGTCAAGTGCTGCGTTACCATCTTGATATTCATGATTCCATCAAGATTCCCATCAATAAAGTAAGGTCTTATCCCTGTTGTGTAGATGAGTTCACTGGGGCTTACAAATTAGAGCAGCTTCCCACAGTAATGAGTCTTGGAGCCAGGATTCAGAAAGGCTCTGATTACAAAGACGTCGATTTTTACCTGGATCATATAATGCCATTTTGGTCCCGGCAGCTGGCAGATTGTCAGTTCTCGGTGTATGTTGCAGGATGATGATGGTGTCCATGTGTTGCCGTGGTACAGAGAACAAATACCCTGTGGACAGCCCTGTGGGGTAAATACAGAATGAACTGGACCCAGCTGGACATTTGCATCAAAGTGCCTCACCAGAGCTCCCAGCTGGTCTGGCAGAGTGCCCAGGCACTGCCCCGGAGTCCAAATGGAATGCTCTTTGAGATGCCTCTGGTTTTCATTTTCCAAGTCTTGCCACACACAACAAGTGGGTCCGGGAATGGCCACAGAGTCCCAACCCTGCCTCACTTGTGAGGGGCTGGGGGGGGTTGTGGAAACGAGAAAAACTGGTGATATCAAAATCTTGGTATCAAGCAGAACTTTTCTCTAAAGTGTTAATAGACTTGTCAAATCCATCAGTAGTCAAGTCTCAACAAGGATCGGGAGATAAAATGTTGTCAGTGATATAAGCCACATGGAACTTGTGTTTTACCAAGAAACAAGAGCAAAGGCTAGTTGAAAGGTTTAAATGCAGCTCGGTTTCAGGGCTGAGGGCCCGACGGGCTGAAAGAACACTTACTAACCCAGAAGCCTATGCAGGCAGGCCAGCCTGAGCCAGGCCTCATCAGTATTAAGAAACAGTCTTAATTTCTCACCTTTTACATTCTCTACTGTTTGGCCTAGGTCACCTTAGGTCTCTTAGGAAGGCAACTGTGGAGACAGTGTTATGTGATCCTAAGCACAGATATTGGCTCTGCTATGAGAGCATGGAACAGTCATTTAACCACTGGCAAGCATGGATCTCATGGAAAAACAGATCTTGCAGACCATAGATATACATGTTCTCTTTCTAATTCCACTATTCTTTACTTGCAGAACAGTATAAGTGGAGCTGGACATCAGCAAAACCAGGATTTTAGTTTGAGAAAGAATGAAATCAATCAAACAAACAGCTGAAAAGTACTAGGAGCAATCTATGTTGGGTCCCAGAGATTTTCATAGTAAATTCCATCTGCTATCAGCTGATGTGGGAGTGAAACACTGGGCCAGGAGTTGGGATCCTTGGGCTTTTTCCCACCTTGGCTACTATCTAATGTCAGGTTTCCTGAGAAACATATTCTACTGTGGAGATCACTATGCAGGAGTTGAGGCCTAAGGAGTGGTCAGAGGTGAAGTGTGATGTACTGTACTAAAGGCTTCGGCAGATCCCATGGGGAGCCCTGGGGCTGGGAATTGTCCTTTCAGAACTGCTCACATGTAGGCAAAGGGGCCAGGTCTCTGAACCCCTGTATTGACCATTCACTGCATGTAGGCTGCCCCCTCCCCACCCCTAGGGTGGAGGGAGAGGTCGTAGTCCTAGGAGAGGGCAGTCCCTGCAGAGGGACTCAGCTGTAAACCATCAGCAGATAGCATTTCTCACAGCTGGAAAAATATGTCTTTAAGGGAAGAGTGAAGGAGCCTGGGCAGGGCATCCTAGCCTCCACTAGTCCTACCAGGTGGGTAAGTCATCACACTTCTTTGGTCTTCACTATCCTTAAATCCTTAAACAATGCTTTCAACCAATATTTACAAACACCTAATCTGTACATATTATTTCCTTTGTGTGGGATGTCTTACCCTCACTCAGAGGGTGATGATACACCATCATCAAATGAATACATACATCAAAATGAATAAATACATCAAAATTCTGATAAAATGTCTGTTCCTCTTAGGAGCCATGTTTAATTGCCAGGCACAGTTATACACTATCCTTCCTATTTCTGTCAAAGCACTTCATGTGTACCTCTCCTGGGACTTACCTCATTGCATGAAAATGACTGTGGTCAGGGAATTTTATTTATTTTTAATTTTTAAATTGTTTTTTTTTAAAGATTTTATTTATTTATTCATGAAAGATAGATAGATAGAGAGAGAGAGAGAGAGAGAGGCAGAGACATAGGCAGAGGGAGAGGCAGACCCCCTGCAAGGAGCCTGATGCAAACTCGATCCCGGATCCCGGGATCATGCCCTGAGAGCTGAAGGCACACGCTCAACTGCCAAACCACCCAGGTGCCCCAGGGAATTTTATTTATATTTGCATCTTTTTCTCTCCCCCATATGAAACTTTAGTGAACAAGTCATTATTTAAAATCTATTTTGTACAATATTAGCATAGTTATGCCTTCTTTCTTTTGGTGAGTATTTGCATGGTTTACTCTTTTCATTCTTTTCCTTTTGATTCTTTTGCATTATTATATTTTACATATGTCTCCTGTAAATGACATTTAATTCAAATTAACTTGGATATCATCCCAGTCTGACAATCCTTGTATTTTACTTGGAGTGTTTAGATCATTTACACTTAATATAATTGCTGGTGTATTTAGGTTAAAATCAGCCAATTTATTTTATGCTGTTTCTTTAATCCATCAGATCTATCTATGTCTCTTTTTCTCACCTTTCTTAACTTTTTTTGGATTGATTTTTTTTTTCTTTACTATCTATTTTTTTCTTCTCTGTTGATTTGGAAATCATAGACTCTTATATTCTCTTAGAAATTAAAACATTCACCCCTCACTTAGCAAATCTAATGTTACCACTTTTACTCTCTTTCTGGAATAAATACAAAGACTGCAGATTAATTCAACTACATTCCCTCTTTTTTTTCAACTCATATAGTTAGGGAGAATCTTAATTCTCTAGATTTTAAAACTGTGTAAGACATGCATACTGCAGCATTTATTTATTTATTTATTTATTTATTTATTTATTTATTTAATTTTTTTGACGCTTTTTTTTAAGGTTTTATTTATTCATTCATGATAGACATAGAGAGAGAGAGAGAGAGGCAGAGACACAGGCAGAGGGAGAAGCAGGCGCCATGCCAGGAGCCCGACGCGGGACTCGATCCCGGGACTTCAGAATCGCGCCTTGGGCCAAAGGCAGGCGCCAAACCGCTGAGCCACCCAGGGATCCCCATACTGCAGCTTTTAAAGTCAACATTTATGTTCAACCACATATTTACCACTTTTAAAACTATTTAATTCTTCTTGGATCCCTTAGCCCCTTTGCTGGTTGTGAATTCTCTCAGTTTTTATTTATCTGAAAACGTCTGTATTTTACTTTTATGCTTAAAGTATATTTTACTGTGTCTATGAGTCTATGGTAGTTTTTGTTTTCTGTAAGAACATAAAAATATATTCCCATTTTCCTTTGGTTTTCATGTTTGCCCTTGAGATATTTAACTGTTGAACTTTTGGAGATAAATCTTTTTTCTCTAGTTGCTGTAAACATTTTTCATTTTTTCTTTAGTTTCTAGTATTTTCATAGTGATGCATCTTAATATATATTTCTTTTTTCCTCATCTTGCTTGGAATTCTGAGGTTTTATTAAATCTATCCTGGAAAATTCTGCCATTTAAGCCATAACATTTGAAATAATGTTTTTGGCCTATATATCTCTCTGGCATTTATTTCTATTAAGTATATGTTAGACTTTTCAGTGTATCTTCTATCTCCTTACCCTTTCTTCTATATTTTCCATTTTTTGTCTCTTTGTGCTATATTGTAGTGAGTTTATTCTGACTTATTCTTTTGTTTAATAATCACCTCTTCATTTATATCTAATCTGCCATGAAACTCATTCAATCAGTTCTTAATTAGTTATAGTTTTCCTTTTCAAAACTATGTCAGTTTTCCCTGTTTCTTCCTGAAATTTTCAGGCTTGGCATTTGTTTTCTTTTTGACTTGATTGGGATATTTGTTTTACAGTCAGTATCTGATAATTCCAAAATGTGAAGTTCTTTTTTGGTCTGTTTCTAGAGTCTTATTGTTTGACTGGTTCTCACTCATGGTGTCTTATTTCCTACATGATATATATATATATATATATATATATATATATATATATATATATTATAAAGGGCTGTGCATTTTATTTGATAAATTATTTCTAGGAATACTTTCAGACATAAGAGTAGCAGGTGGTGTATATGAGTCCTAACCTTTGGTGAACTCTGAGCTTTGACTTTTGTTCTCTCTGCCCTCAAAGACCTCCAGAAACAAATGCAGTTTGATAGTTATTTCTTTCAGGTAGGCAAATGTCCTTAGGAAAAAATAGATTTGAACTCAAGACTTTCATTTTCTCTTGGATTTTGATTGGGAAATTTCTCATTCTTTGGTGCTTTTGGAAGGTGTGAGTTTTTAAAAAATATTCTTCCCAATTTTACTTTACTTTTTCTTAGCAGAATGGTAATTGAGATAACTAATATACTATTATATGAACTAGAATTCTATTTTAGTATTTTAGTTTTTAGCAAAGTTCTAGTCCCTCGTATTTGCTGAATAATAACAATATGAATGGTCATGAGCATTGGAATCAAGTTGTATAAGCTACAGTTTCTGTCTTCAAGGAACTTCTTATTTATTAGGCAGGGAAAAAAACAAAAAACTTTAAGCAATGACTATTCTATGGGCGATATACAGTAAATGCTAGGCCTCCATCCTTTTTAGTAGAAATGTAAATTAATACGACTCTTGGGAGGGAAATTTAATAATGCTTACCCAAATTAAACATATATACCCTCCGGCTAAATAATACCACATCTAGGATGTATTATCTGATGTGTACTCTGCATACATCTATATTAGTGTTCGAATATATATATATATTTGAATATTCATTCATAGCAGCATACTTATAATAAAGACTAGAAACAATCTAAATAGCAACAGGGGATTAAATATATTATGGCATAAAAAACAATGGAATACTACATAGCCATTAAAAAGGTGAGAGAAGATGTATATGTATTGATATGGAATAATATCTATGACATAGTTATGTGGAAAAGAATAAACAAGAAGCTTGAGAGTACATATAATATGCTACCTGTATACACACACTCACACACACACGGGCGTAGAACTTTATAGTGTCTCTGAAAGGCTCTACACTGAACTGCTAAGTGGTTATTTCTGAAAAGAACTGAGGCTTGGAACATAGGAATAGTAGGAAAACTTTTCCCAGGGTACTTTTGTGTTCTGTATATTTATTATATCATGTGATATTATGTTTATTTTTGCCATATGCATTTTTAAACCATTACACTAGAGAACCAAAAAGTGCTAGGAAAGTAATGTATTAGAAGGCATATTATGCTGATGATCAGTTGACCTACACTGTAGTTTGGTTTTGCTCTGACAAAGTCCCATGACCTTTCTCGAGTTTGGTGTCTTTCTCTGTGAAATGAGGACACCCACCTCAATAATCTTTAAGGCCTCTTGTAACTTCCACGTGCCCCAATTCCATTCACTAGCATGGAGATGCTTCACTGCCGAAGTACTTCCATCAGGCAGTACCTTTGAAGATGATTTGGCAAATGAAAGTATTAGCTTTAGAAGAAAGTACTGGCTGCTCAGAGTAGGAACCTTCCTTTTGGTTCTCATTCAAGTATTACACTGATTTCCATTAGACAATTAACCAAAATAATTGATTTGTTTGGATTCACAGTTTGAAGCTACGATTTTTAATATAACCTCACATTCGAAATATCTCAGATTTGTTTTTCTATAGGATCGAGTGGGCTTAAGTTTCTGAAAGGCTGACCAAATCTTATTACCCTCTATTTACTTTACAACAAAAGCTTATTTCATAAATGTTTCCACATTTTATGCTCACATAGATCTAAGTGGCCAATACATTTAATTAAATGGACTATTCATACAATCTCATTTCCTGGCTGGTCATCTATATCAATGATAACAGTAGCACCCGCCCATGGCTATGAGTGAATCTGTTAAAGAAAAGAGAGAGAGAATAATTATTTAAATCTAAATTATGCTCAAACTAATGATTTAAAAAATTTTTTTAACTATACAAGTAATTTGAGTTTATTGTCAAAAATCCCAATAATGGGGACGCCTGGGTGGCTCAGAGGTTGAGCATTTGCCTTTGACTCGGGGAGTGATCCCAGGGTCCAGAATTGAGTCCCACATCGGGCTCTTGCAGAGAGCCTGCTTCTCCCTCTGCCTATGTCTCTGCCTCTCTCTCGCTCTATCATGTATAAATAAATAAAATCTTTAAAAAAATAATAAAATAAAAAATCCCAATAATGAAGTATATAAAGTAAGAAGTGAAAGTTTCCTCTTCCCTGCTTTAATCTCATCCCTCAGAAGTAAGCAGTTAGTATGACATATATTTTCTTACACACACACACACACACACACACACACACACAGTTTGTTTTTATAATAATGAGATTATATGTAACATACTGTTTTACAATTTGTTTTCATATTAGCAGTTTATTGCACTTGGGGTACATACATATAGCTCTATCTCATTCTTTAAGGACTGTAAACTACTCATTCATACAGTTATACCAGGATTTATTTACGTATTTTCTTAGCAATGGACGTCTAGTGTTAATTTCCATATATATGCGGTGAGAAGCAGTATTGCATAAGACTTAGACATTTGTAGAATGTTTGTAGATTATTTTTCTAGATTATGGTTTTAGGTTACACGGTGCTTCCCATATGCCAGGCACAATTGTAAGCACTTTACAATATCATTCTATAATAGCATAGATACTATTATTATCTCCATTTTACAGATGAGAAATTTAGGCCCAGAAAGACAAAGTGACTTGCTGGAGATCTCACAGCTCCAACTGGTAGAGTCAGGATTAGAACCCAGGCTCACTGAATCCAGAGTCTATGCTATCCAGAATCCTGCCCCACAGGATAGGTATATTTGGAATTTTGATTGATGCTGCCGACTTGTCTTCCAAAAAGATTGTATCAATTTATACTTCTGCCTACTGAGAATTTGAGCGTTCATTTATTTCCTCATTTCCTAACCAAATACTATGTTCTTACTTTAAATTTTTTTTTGCCAATTTCTGGTTGGAAAAGTTATATCATATTATTGTTTTAATTTATAATTAACATATTATGAACACTCATAATACTTAACTTTTATTAGGCCTTTACTACAATAAAATTCTTCATCATTTCCAGATTATCATCCAAGAGAAGTGAAGCCCACACACAGCTTCTTCAGGAAATGCTGACAACATGGTGTACATATGGCTTCTCGTTTGTAGTGCTTCCAAAGTTTGCTTTTGAGGTTAATTTCTTTTTTTGTTTTGGATAAACTTCTCGCAGGGGACCTGGGCAAGCAGAAGCCTTTTTAAAATTATAGCCCGAACTATTTCTTGAGCAATCCAGGAACTCATTTACAATGCAATCCTCAGATTCTTATAGCATAGTTTTCAAGAGGGTGTGTCCAGAGCAGTTAGGAAAAGCAAAACAGCATTCTAACAATGAGGGATTTAGCAGGAAGATCTGACCCAACAAGTAGAAACTCTTTTAAAGGTTCAATCAAGTTTATTCCCATCACATTCCTCTGGAATGCCTAACAGGCACATGCTTTGTCAATGAAAATTATTTTCAATCTCATTGATGTTTTGTTTGGCAAGAATTATTTCTTTGAACAATTTCTTACTAATCATCTAAGATTTTTCATTTCTGACAGTGTTATCACCAGCTGCATATTTATAAAAGAGCCAACTTCAACCTGGGTTCAGTTTTGTTTGTTTCTTATAAATGTAATTTGAAAAAAACCCTGCCAATCTATCTGCAACCACATTTCAGATCTTCAACATCATAAAGGGTAAGAAATGTGAACACAGTGGAAATCTTCTATCATTCTTATTTTGTGAGACCAAATTACGAGATTCCCACCTTACCAGTCATGTCATTTAGCTTTCTTCCCCTCTTTGTGGCTCCTGGCTTTCTATTTCTGGGAACATGGTTTGCCCTGTGGTAACCCAAGTATGAATAATAACACCTAGTGTCTTACCGGGGTCCTGCCTCCCAAACTAATAACTCACTGTGGCTTTGAGATGGTATCTTCCCATAGGTGCTGATCCAACACTTTGATCGAACCACCTTCCACGGAGGTGGTTTAAAAATCCATGGAGGGGGATCCCTGAGTGGCGCAGAGGTTTAGCACCTGCCTTTGGCCCAGGGCGCGATCCTGGAGACCCGGGATCGAATCCCACGTCGGGCTCCCGGTTCATGGAGCCTGCTTCTCCCTCTGCCTGTGTCTCTGCCTCTCTCTCTCTCTCTCTGTGTGGCTATCATAAATAAATAAAAATTAAAAAAAAATTTAAAAATCCATGGAGGCCAAAAAAAAAAAAAAATCCATGTTGGATGGTGCTGCCTCCTGGCTGCAAGCAGCCTGCGATCCCCAGGGAGCATTTCAGTGACTTCAGTTTAAACATTGTTTATACGTGGCCATTGATTTTCTTTACCAAGAGCTGCCAACCCAGTGGAATTCAGCTCCACCTGTCAAGCAACCCCATCCTTTCCTCAATAGGATGGCAAGCAGGGGAGCTGGGCTGGCAGTGGGAGCAATGGCCATACTGGAACTCATGCAGCAGTTCTCAAAGTGTTGCTTGGAACTAGTGAACTCATTAGAAATGCAAAATCCCAGGCACCTAGGTGGCTCAGTCATTTGGGTGTCTGCCTTTGGGTAGGGTTATGATCCCAGGGCCCAGGGATGAAACCCCCCCATGTTGGGCTCTCTGCTCAGTGGGGAGCCTGCTTCTTCTTATGCCATTCCCCCTGTTTGTGCTCTCTGGTTTGATCTCTCTGTCAAATAAACACATAAAATCTTTTTTTTTTAACACATAAAATCTTTAAAAAAAGAAAAGAAAAGAAAAGAAATGCACAATCCTTTGCCCCATCCTGTGTCTCCAAGTGATTTGGGTGCAGGCCAAAAAGTTTGAGAATCACTACTCCAGCTTAATATGTCAGAAAACTATTATTTTTTTAAACTCCTATATTTTTTATATTCCTCTTTACTCTGTCACATTTTCTTAGTCATGGATTCACTTTCTGAATGTCTTTCAGCTGTCTTGCGGACTGGCGCCCACTCTGATGAGTGGTGTGCTGCCAAATGTTTAACAATAGGCTTGGAAGGAGGGGAGCTGAGGTGTACCTTTTCACAATTTCTGTGGTGTAAATACACCCCCAAGGCCAGTTTCAAGCCACTCTTGAACTCTTCAGTAATATTACTGAACATGCAGTTAAGAGATGTGTATAATTGCCCTCAAGAGTGGGTATGAGCCAGCTCCACCACCCTACAGGGAGGCACCAATAATCCTGTAGGTATTGGTACAAATTTAGCTCAATGGGAATTTAGATTGGGTTTAACACAAGATTGGAGTCATTATTTGCAGGCCATTTGTTGAATCACTGAACACCTTTGATCATTAAGATGACCAAAATATTCCATTTATATCCTTTCTTTAAGATCGCTGAAAGTATTCAAAGTCAGCTTTCAAACATTTTTGGGCTGCCACACACATAACAGATTCAAACCCATACCTATACTTGGTGCTTTTCCAATGCATGCTCTGTGAAAATTATTCATTTGGTACAGGGTAAGCCCTGAAACAACACAGACTTTGTTTTGCCCACCATTCTATTTTTGTTACTTATAATCAGAATTGTCAAAAAAAATGTTTGTTGCATTGATAAATCAGTAACTATATTAGTTAACTAGAGTTTCCATAACAAAATATCACAGAGTAGGTGGCTTAATCAACATTTATTTTCTCATAATTCTGGAAGCTAGAAATGCAAGATCAAGGTCTTGGCAGGTTTGGTTTCTTCTGAAACCTCTCTTCTTGGCTGGCAGATGGCCACCTTCTTGCTGTGTCCTCGTGTGGTTGTCCTGTCTGTGTCTCTCTGTCCAAATTTCTCTTCTTAAAAGAATACCAGTGATAGTGGATTAGGGCCTATCCTAACAGCTTCGTTATAACCTGGTTACCTCTTTAAAGGCCAAGTCTCCACATACAGTTACATTTTGAGGTGCTAGTGGTTAGCAATTCAACATACAATTCTGGGGGCAAGGGGGATCCGTGGGTGACTCGGTGGTTTAGCGCCTGCCTTCAGCCCAGGTCGTGATCCTAGAGACCCAGGATCGAGTCCCACGTCAGGTTCCTTGCATGGAGCCTGCTTTCTCCCTCTGCCTGTGTCTCTGCCTCTCTCTCTTTCTCTCTCTCTGTCTCTCATGAATAAATAAATAATCTAAAAAAAAATCCTGGGGCAATATAATTCACCCCAAAACAATAATCTATAGCTTAAGGTTCTAATAGCACAGTAAAAGAACAAGTTGCAGATTTGGAGAATATCTGAAATGTGCCTCTATATTTGCTCTTGGTATGATAACTTGCATCGATTAGGAAGTGGATACAATCTCCTCTAAGAAATGACAAACTAATCTTACAAATTTCAGAAATGTCCTTCCCATCCCTCCTCTCATCTCATACTGATTTATCCCTGGCACATGAGGTTTTGTTCCTGCTAAATGAGTTAGAAGAATAGGAAAGATGGAAATGTAATTAGCTGTATATGCAGCAAAATAAGATGTTGAAAGCTGCCTAGCACATATAGGTCTCTATGTTTCACTGGAAAAGTAAGATGTGGGAACTTTATCGCAGCATATACTCACACTTGAAGGAAAGCACTATTGAGGAGGTTCAACTGCAAAATAAAGTCTCAGCTTCTCACATTTCTGAGATTGTTTTCTGATTTGATAGCTATCAGAACAACAGGAAAGAAGTTCAAAGTGTGACAAGTCAAAAAGCCTTTAGAATGTCTCTGTTGGGGGGCAGTAGGCTCTGAAGAGTGAAAACTTTCTTGGTTGAAAAATGGCTCCACTTAAATCAGAATTCTGGCCAATTATGGAGAGAGTAACATGTCACCTGAAGTCCAGCTTCTGTTTTTTCCTTTACTGACATTCTTAACTCCTGCGGTGACATGAGTGAAACTTAACACAATGTTTTAATTTTATGCTGTAGGTGCTGGTAGCTTAGGTGTAATTTTTCCATTACTTTTTGGGATCACGATCAGACTTTTCAAAATTATTTATTTTATTGTTTTTTAAGTTAAGTTCTCTTTTGATTAGTAAAATTTCCACCAGAGATCCTCAAAATAATTTCAACGTGCCTTGAGGGCATATGTTCTTGCAATATAATAGCATGACTAGGTGGTTCTTGGCGACCAGCCTAGCATGGTGAGGCATGCTGTTATTACACAATTACACACATCCTAGTGTATGTCTTATTTCGTAATTGTTCTTCTCATTCAGAGATGCTGCTGAAAGCAATTACGTAAGTCCTGTTCATTTCATGAGGAAGGAAATGGGTGGAAGTGAAGCAGAGCCAAGCTCATAGGCACTGAGGGCAACCATGTCTTAGACAGAACATTGCATCTCTTGATAGACTTTTGGGCTACAATCTCAGGAGATTCAATCAGCACATTTTGGCCTTCTTCTCCTATAGCCTACCCCTCATCCCCAAACCATGAACCCCAGCCAGCAAGCAGTAATAATGGCAGCACCTTTGTGTATTTAGATTTCTTTTTAAAGTTTTTCATAAACTTGAGTGCTACAGTGGTGAGACTGTCTATCTTGTGACTTCAAAACCCTAATCTGGGGCATCCCTGGTGGCCTAGAGGTTTAGCACCGCCTTTGGCCCAGGGTGTGATCCTGGAGCCCCAGGATCGAGTCCCATATCAGGCTCCCTGCATGGAGCCTGCTTATCCCTCTGCCTATGTCTCTGCCTCTCTCTCTCTCTCTCTCTCTCTATCTATCTATCTCTTTCTCTCTCGCTCTCTCCCTCTGTCATGAATAAATAAATAATTAATTTTAAAAAAACAAACCTATTCTGCGTGTCCAGGAGTATGACACATCTTAAGTAAAATAAAGGTCACTGACTCCAAAAGGAAACATAAGGGAGAGGACTACAAGAATTGCTTCTGTTATGTAGGGCAGCTCTCAAAATCAGAGATAGCGGGCACAACTGGTTATACAAAAGGGGATTGCCTAGGGCCAGGCTGTCCTGAAGGTAGTCTTCTGAGGAAAGCTTTTGGGTCTGGTGTGTATTCTGTAGAGAAAGAATCCTTAAAAACTACATCAAGTCATGGGGAGTTTTCAACTTACCCTGTGAAGGTTGTCCAGGTTAGATACATTTGTGGGGCTCCTCCTTGAAATGTATCAGGGAGCCATATAATAAGAACCAATACACACTTTTTTTTGGAATAAATGACTTATTAATGAGAAGACAACCTGTTCCCTCTTTCTTCTGATTTCAATAGCTCCTCAAATCCCAAGAGAACTTTGGATATCCATGAGTTACTTGGCAGCTTCATGTCAGGTCAAAGTGACAAGAATTTGTTTGGAAAGAGTAGGCTGTCTTCTGTGTGGTAAGGAGTCCCTAGATACCAGTGCCTTCTCTTAAGAATGCAGCTGAAAGCATGCCCACCCATGTGCCTCCGCTGGAAAGTCTCTTGAGTCACTTAAAAGAGAAAGCAAAGGATGGAACCAGCTATTGATTCTGTTGGGTCTTGTATTTTTGTTGTGGACTCTTGACGACAGCGAGATGGGAGACCCTAAGATTCTTGAGGACCAGGGCTGTGTTGCTAATTTTGTATTTCCAGAGTTATACCCAGGACGTGATATATGGAAGATGCTTAAAATATGTTGTTCATTTCTGTTACGGTTCATTTTATATGGCAACTTGGTTAGGCCATGGTACTCAGGCATCTGGTCAGGTATGTCTGGATGTTGCGATGAAGGTATTTTTAAGATGAGATTAGCATTTCTATCAGTAGACTTTGAGTATGGAGGCCCTCTGTGATGGTTAATATTATGTACCATGTTGTAGGTGGGCCTAATCTAACCAGTTGAAGACATTAAGAAAAAGAACACCACCCCAACCTCCCCCAACACCCACCCCCCAGGAAGACACAGTTCCACAAGCTTCTGGCTTGAACTGCAAAATCAACTCACCCTGAGTGTCCAGCTTGCCTGTTGACCCTACAAAATCTGGACCTGCCAGCCTCCACTACTGTGTGAGCCAGTTCCTTATGAACAAATGAATGCCTCTGGCATCTTGGCCTTTACTATAGTGATCTCCCCTCACCCCCAAATTCCGGTGAGGTAGGAGGAGACTACTTCGCCAAGTTTAAAACTTTGAATCTTTGCCCTAAAATCCCCAATAGTCTTCCTTTTGAATAGGGAAGGAAAGCCCTGATACAGACAAGGGTACTGAAACAGGGGAAGATGACTCGGGGTGGTGGAGGAGGAGAAGAATTCCACAACTCGTCCCCAAATGCTTGATTTTGTATTTACCATCAGCGTCCAGTATAAAAATCATTGGCTTGATTTAAGTGTCTTTGTTGGGTTCAAAGCCCCATTGCCACCACCACCAGCAGCTCACCCTGCTGTGGCGTGGAGAGGCTGAGGACCACTTTTCAGCCTGATGTGATTTCTAACAGCTGAGATATTAAAACACTGAAAAACGGGGTTTATAATGGAAATGCTGACAGACTATTAACTATAGCAGCACTGCTCTAATAAATGGAATGGCCTGTCATAATCTCTAGTTCATAAATATGCAAATACAAGACTGGGGATTTGCTCCAAAGGATGTCTCTATAATTTTAACTGACCTTTACTGATACCAAATGAGCCTGTTGCTTCTGTTTTTGTACATTGGATATAAAGTACAGGAAATCCAGCCGCCTGTCAGCCTAAAGTATATAAAGTTTAAACTGCCAGCTACTAAACTCTGGGCTCAGATTCCATTTCTCTTCACATTCACACTTTTTATTGACATTTTCATTTTTTTTTCCCAGGGGGTGGAAGCTGAGTGGGGGCAAAATCAAACATTGTTCATCCCCCTTTCCCCCCCACATTATTTCCACATGTCACAGTGCCTGGCCAGCCAAAATTCATGGATTGCCTCAAGGACAAACAGGCCATCTACACTGAATTATAAATTTGAGTTTTATCCAGTTTTCTGCTTTTGGACCAAATGGGCAGCAAATCCAGTGACTTCATATTTAATAACCTAGATGTCATTTGTCCTGTGTCTTTCAGCACAGAGCAGAGAGTTGGATGGCTAGCAGTTTTGCAGATCCCCCCCCCCCCCTAATTATTTTAAGCTATTCAGCCTGGTATCCGAGCTATTGATGCGGAGCCAAACTGCCAGCAGGGGAGAGCGCTGGCCAATCCAGGAGCTAAGTGAGTCACCGGGAGTCAATCTGTGTGTCCCTCGCCGCTGGAGCTTCCCGGGGCGGCCTGTGCGGGCTGCGCTCAGGCATGCGGGGCTGCGAGGCTGCGGGCTGCAAGGCTGCGGGCTGGGGGCTGCGGGGCTGGGAGCTGCAGGACTGGGGGGCTGCGGGGCTGGGAGCTGCGGGACTGGGGGGGCTGCAGGGGCTGCGGGACTGGGAGCTGCGGGGCTGCGGGACTAGGGGCTGCGGGGTTGCGGGGCTACTGGGTTGCGGGCCTGCGGGGCTGCAGGCTGCAGGGCTGCGGGGCTGGGAGCTGCGGGGCTGGGGGACTGCAGGGCTGCAGGGCTGCGGCCTGGGTCCCCGTGTCCATGGTCCCCGTGTGTCCCCATGGGTCCCCGTGTGTCCCCATGGGCTCCTGCACCTCCCGCCGCCCCGCCGGGGCCCTGCGCTGCCGCCCGGAGCCCGGCCTGCCGTCCCCGTGCGCCGGGGGCCTGCTCGGCGGCTGCTGGGCGGGGAAGTGAGGCCGTCGGGCCTCGCTCCGTTCGCCTCCCCCGTGACTCTCCGGGGCCTGGAAGCCGAGACAGCCGCCTCCCCGGGATGCGCTGCCCTGCGGTGCCCTCGCTGCATCGCGGCTCTTCTGCTCTGCCCGGGGCTCCACGTGAAGTCCGGGCGAACCGAGGGTGTGCCCGCGAGTGCCCGGGCCATGGCACACTCAGCCGGGAGCTGCTGGGACGCCGGCGGCTCAGCACTGGGACAGAGCTCACGGGGCCTGGATGTTTTCTTGCCTTTGTTTTTTGCAAAACTGAAGCATTTACTTTCTTTTCAAGATTTTATTTATTTATTCATGAGACACGGGGGGGGGGGGGAGAGGCAGAGACACAGGCAGAGGGAGAAGCAGGCTCCATGCAGGGAGCCCGATGCGGGACTCGATCCCGGGTCTCCAGGATCGCGCCCTGGGCCGAAGGCAGGCACCAAACCGCTGAGCCACCGGGGTTCCCCGAAACATTTAATTTCTAACCCTATTTATTCGAGAATCCTCGAATTCTTTCTGGAAGGGCCCAGGATTCGAACACACAAAAAGGAGGCAGCCGACTCAGGGACTGCACGTGGGCTCCGGACAACTGGTGTCCACGGTGGATGACTGCATGGGAGGACACGGCCCTGCTCCTGCGCCTGGCCGCCAGGGCTGGACGCTTTCGGGCTGTGTGCCTTGAGGACTTCCAGAAACCTCGGCCGGCCTGAACTTTTCCCCTTGGACACGCACCCGCGGTCAAGGAGCGATGTTGTCTCCGAACCTGCGAGCAGAGGAGCTAGCAGGGACTTGGAGAAATTCTATGGTAGTCAGTGGAACTGCCCCAGAGGACTCCGGGATTCCAGAACTCAGAAACAACCAAGAGGGAGCGGGGCAGAGGAGGAACAAGGATTCATTGATTTACTGTAATTTTCAGATAGAAATATCTGGGGGAAAAACTCAATGGGCAGAGTTTTTTCTTTGTCACAGTAAAGTCCCAGTGGACAGCAGGCTTTGTCCCTGGGGGGGGGGGGCAGCCAGTTGGAGTTCACTCTCCTTCCAACCAGCCTCACCTTTGTAGGTATCCAGGCTGAGTTTGGGCTGTCCTTTTTTCTAGCTATGGAGGGGACAAGGGCAGTTAGAGAGAAAGAGAGAGAGAGAGAGAAAAAAAAAGTCAGATGTCTGAAACAGAGACACCTGTCACTGAAATCAGGGATGTGATAGTGAACCAGGATCCTTTTCTTCTCGGGCTCATCCTGCGCTGAGGGCAGCTGCCTGGTGGAGGTTGGTTCCCTCAGTAGAGGGTTTCTGGCTTCTGGGGATCCAGGAAGTTTCGAGAAGTGTCCTGCCATCTTAGAGGTAATGAACTCAAAAAGAAAGGCCCCTCTGTCTCTTCCTATTTTGAACCACAGAGCTGCTAACACCAAGCATGAAACGCCAGTTTTCAGATCATTAGTACAAAGCATCTTCCACGGGAGGCAATAAAATGTTGCTTTATATAACTCAGCTACAGTTACAGGCTTTCAGAAAGCAGGAATCTCCCTGAAAAGAAATTTACATGAAAACAGTCCCATTGTTTGAGAACTTATGCAAATGCTCTGCAAAGGGGTTTGATAGTGATTTTTAAAAATTAAATCCTTATCACTGCCTCAGAGATATCCCGAGAAACCTGGTTGCCGGCAAAGAATTCCATTGTAATAATTATGTTTTAAAAATGTGTACAATACAGAGTTATTTCAGAGTTGTGTTTTTTGTTTGTTTGTTTGTTTTGCTAAGCTCCAAACTTCTTTCTCAGCTTCAAAGCCCTCAGTAAAGAACATCCTGCAGAGTCCTGCTTGTGCTTTTTGGTCTAACACTTCGAGGATCATCGCTCATTACTAGTTTAAAAAAAAAAGAAAAAAAAACTGGAGATAACAACCACAAAAACTGACACAGCTCCAAGTATTTGGAACAACATGACATGTTTCTCCCGTGCGTGTAGCCTTTAGGGACCACATGGGGATCCATGGCCCCTTAGTGCTCAGTCAGCAGGAGATGAAGCTCTTGGGGTCTCCATCCATGCTGATTGCCTCTCAACTCTTTGGTGCTAGGAATCTGGATGTGTCCATTACCACATGTTGAAACAATGGATCGCCTGTGCCAGGAATCTCATTTCTGGAGAAAGACATTAAAAGGATGGATGAGGAATAGGGTGTTGGACCAAATATTGTGACATTTCCCTTTGATTCTAACTTTCTTTAAATTCTTCTGCGTTTAGTACCTAGCATCTGTCTGGCTTTGGTAGCCTTAGTTTCTCTTCCTCCTAATTCACTGTGGGAGATGATCAAAGTTGGGAGTTTCTTCTACTCCAGAGGTTGGCATTTCTGCAGGCACAGGCGAGCTCGATTTTCAAGCATCAGTCTTTGAACACAAGGAATTCCTTTAATGATCATGCCAGACAATATAGATTTCAGAATCAAATGCTTTACTGCCTGCTTTGTCATTTACCAGCTTTGACACTTTGGACAAGTCGTTATAACCTCTGGAAGCCTCAATCTCCTCTTCTGTAAATGGGAATCGTTGTCATCATCATCTTGTCTCATCAGTTAAAGAAAAGAAACAAACAACTGAGCAAATTGCCATTCAGATACTCTCAATGTATGTGCGTGAATGCATATTTATTTTTTATAGAGGTACTGTTGTACTGTATATCATGTAAATTATACAACAGACAAAAGTGGAAATTAAGTATCGAGACTACAGAACAAACAGAAATTAATACTTTAATACTTTCTTCCCATCTCACGCAGCTCCCGGGATGCACAACCCCACTTTGGAGAAGCGTAATGTGGGTAACATACTCAGCACGCTGCCTGGTACAAAACAGTACTCCATATAGATGTTAGGTGTTATTTATTTTTACGCCTAAGAAAAAGTCCAATTGCAGTGGAGAATGTTCAGCCTCATACTGGCTTCTTTTTTGACATGACTTTGCTTCTTATCTAAGTCGCAGAGAATGGTTGAGTTATAAGTCAGATTCTTCCAACATAGAGGAACCTCACTGCTCAATTCTGGTCAACGTTTTCTTCTGCTAGAAGATGCTCTACATTCACAATTATTTCAGCAAGGCCTCATGTTCCAAGGAAGATTGGTGGCTTCTCCCTCTGCAATGAAGATAGCAGACTTGTTTCCCCTGGTGTGAGGCCGGGGTGACATTACTTTCTTGAGAAATGAAAATTACAGTACAAAAGTCTGTGCAAATGGGGAAGAAGAGGGAGACAGGGTCAAAATTGGAGGAAAACAAACAAAAATCTCTTTTTTTCCTAATTATTCTTTTATTGCAATCTGTGTTGCCTTTGGCCTTATATGCAATAGGTAGGACATGTAGATTTTGGATTTTATTGTTCTGGCCTTGAGTGTTAAGTCCAGAAAACTGTATAAATACTCTTGGTATAGATGCTTCTAATTTCATACTCATTCACTTGTCATTCCTTAAGCATTGTTATGTATACTGAGCATCCATTGTATGTCAGGCTTGGTGCTGGGCATTATTTTGAATATGAATTTGTCTTCAGAACAGAAAAGCAAGCCAAGGGAAATGATGGAAATAAGAACTCACACATAGCAACTTGGAATTTGCTAGAGAATCTGATGCAAACCAAGTAGTCGACCCCACACTTTTAAATTAGTGAGCATCAGTCATTCTCCTTGGAAATCCTTTTATTACAAAAATATAAAACCTTGATGCAACATCTTAGGACAAAATATTGAAAAGAAAGATCCAGGAATTGAAAACAGCAAAGGAATTTACATTCATCTTGACAAAAGGATATAGTGTTCAGTTCTGTTTCAGTAGTTCTGGATCCACTGGGTATCCGGACTGAGAGATTTCCTTTGTGTTCAAACTTTTCTGTTGACTTCACTCTTCTTGAGGCATAAGACCTTAAGGTAGACAGTGGAGATGTGCGTGTGTGTTGGACATTTCTGGTTCTTATCAATATCTTGTTCTCTTCTTATTTTTGCACACAGAGAAGAGCAGATTTCCTGGTACAAAGAGGGGGCCTGTTACTAGTTCTAGCTAATGGCCTATAAGCTGAAGTGGAATGAGGTCCATTCTCGGCTTAGAAGGTTCTGTTGAGATCTTCCTGTCTCCTTTTCCTCTGCCTTGGAGACATGACCAGATAGTGTAACGTCCATCACCCTGGGTCCCTGAGTAACCTTAGGAGCAGAGCATCTCACCAATGAATATGTGTTGGAACAACAAAATAAGCCTTTGTCTTCACAATCTACTGGGATTTCAGGATTAATTTGCCATCTCAGTACAAACCATTCTACCCTGACAGTTACAGGGTTTTTATGATTTTGTTTTTCCTGGAAGAGGAAAGGATATCCAGATCTTTTTCCAAAATGTTGAACTCTGAGAAATTGTGAGCAAAGTACTAAGATCTGAAGTCATCAGGGGACTGAGGTTAGAGAACTTAGGAAAACACCTAGGAAAAGGACACAAATATCTGGGGTAAAAATGTTTTGGTGGCGAATTTGTATCATCAGGTGTTGGAGAATCAACAGCACAGGGCAATTCAAGGGAGTCACCTGCACAACTCCAACTGTGACAAGATTTTCTTTTATTAAAGAATGGGAAGAGTGTCCATCTAGGCTTTCAAAAGTGGGCAATGAGGGTGACTTCTTAATGGGATGTTTTTAGGAAATTACAAAATGAAGAATTTGTACCACAAGAATCTCTAGGCATGATGACTACTTATGTATCTGAGAAAGAGGTCTGGAAGAGTGAACCACACGTGAAAGCAAACAGAACTTGTCACAAGAAAGTCCCAGGGGAAAAAATAACATTGTGTACAAAAGCTCTCATTAAGAGTCTACTGAAAAGCTTCTAGTGTAATATTTTTCTTCATAGAGCCAATATACCATTACACAAGGTGAAATAATCATTTAAACTGCTAACAGACCTCATGGAATAAAACTCCAATGAGTAGAGCGGATATAATAAATATTCTGAGTTTGCAAGATAGTGACATTTCTGAGCCCCCTAAAGGCCTGGGAGCAATGGTAGCATGGCTGTGTCTAAGGCTGACTTGTTGATCTGTGAGGCTCTTTTAGATGCACTTTTAAGGCTACTTTCTCCCTAATCTTAAACACTTGACCTTTCAGTCTGATATTCTTCAGTATTATTAGATTAGATGATTAGTTATTAAATATACTGTCTCCAGTAAATAGGTAATTGTATAATGCAATGGCCTTCAGCTTTTCCAGGCCATGTTCCCATGACATTTAGAGTTAGAACACAGAGTCCTTCTGTGGTAGGAATGTTTAACCCTTTTTGTGGGTAGAAGAATGCACAGGGATTTCCCCTGGCTCTCACAATCAAGCCGACTGAATGAAGGGCAGTCAAAAACGTAGAGTATCACATGTTTTTGACAGCTATCAAATCAAAGATCGTAGAGTCCCTATTACATTGATGACCACCTAATAACAGTGAAGAATACATAAAACAACATTTTCCCTGTGACCAGCTAGTGTGATGAATACAATGTAGGTACTCACTAGGCTTTAGGTGGAGTGCTTGGGAAAAAATGTTTAGTGCTGCTTTGCAACCTGAAGCATGCAGGTAAGAAGACTGAAATGTCTCTACTGGTTTTTGCCAAATTTCGCCTGGTGTGCCAGGGTGGGGATAGAGAGAAAGAAGAGAGAGGAGGAGGGATGACAGGAACTAGCATGTTTTTTTGTCTTTAGTATATGCCAAGCACTGTGTCAGTCATTTCACATATGCAGACTCATTTTATCTTCCCCTAAATAGAAATAAAGTCTGTATTATTAATCATTGCTTTCTATATTTGGAAGCTCAGGCTCAGAAAAGTTAAAGCAGCCCAAGATAACACAGCCAGGGTAGTTGGATTGGGATTCACGCTTGGATCTGTTTCACCTCCAAGTCCTCACTCCTGTCTATATTTCACGCCATCTTATTCTCGTTAGGTGCCTACTATGTGTAGAGGTGACGTTATTTGTGTTATAAAAGGAGGGGGAAGATTATCAGGGAAGTCTGAGTATTAAGTATCCATCTGATGTCTTTTTTATTAAGGTCCTACTGTGTTCCCAGGAACACACCGTGAAGAATGCAAAGAAGTTTTGAGATACAATTACAGGCCCTCAAATTAGGGGTTCAAAGCTATTTGGAAAGGCAAAGCCACATGCAAAAACCGATTCGTAATTGGGTCCTATGAATGTAAGTCTAAAAGTTCGCCATGGTCAGGGTAAGTGTGGTCTGGAGATGATAGTGAAAGGTGGCAAGCAGGCAAGATTTGAAGGGAAGGGCATTTCAGGTATAGAGTAGAGATCATATGAGCCAAGGCATGGTGTCAATGTCACCAGGGGGCGGGGGGAGAGGGGAGGCAATGACAGCCTGCCTGCTTTCCCTCCGCCACGCTCTGGACCTCCACAGCATTCTATGCTTCTCCCTTGTCTTTACCACTGAGGTAATGAACACATGTGGTATATACACATCCACCTTCCTCCGGGAGCTCTCTGAGAATAGGGACTGAATGGGACACCCATTCATTCCTTAGGTTCAATGCCTAAAGCAGTGCCTGGTGCCCATTAGGTGCTCAGTGAGTGCTTGTGAAATGGATGGATAGAGAGATGGCTGCCGGCTGAAAGGTTGGATAATGGGGTGAAATATTGGAGCCAGACTGACACACAGGCAAGAAAAAAATTGAGCCAGATACGGCAGTAAAACAGGTCTTGGTTGAGTATGTAGACGAGATAAATAGTCTTTACCGGTGGGTTAGAATCATGTGAGACTAGAACACTAAGGTGGTGAGAGCAGGGAGCAGTGAAAGTGAGAATAGAGAAAACGAAGAATTGGCAGGCGGGGAGCAGTGAGCAGCAGCAGGCTTTGGTTCCAAGTCTGATGCAAGAGAGAAGAGAGAATAGGAGTCCTCCAGGAAGAAATGTGGAATGCAGGGAGAAGGATCTTGTTTTAGGGACTAATAAGCTGCTTTTAGACAAGTCAAGGTTTTTAAAGATAAATAATTATGGTGAATGTTTCGTGACAGGAGGGACACTGAGAGTGATTTTAGGTGTTTGGATATATATATGAAAAGAGGCTGGGAGTATGGATGTGGATGGCTGGAGGGGTTTCGGCTTCTACCCGTGGGAGGTAGAGTCCAGATGTGTCTGGCGGTGAGCGATTGCCTCAGAAGCTCCTAGAGATTATGGGTTCTTCCTGGAAGCCACAGGAAAGACTTGAGGTACAAAACGATCCTCTTGATTTAGTTCACATGAGATCTCCTAAGGCCTTGATGTATGATTTCATCTCTAATTACTCTAAATTAATTTTGGAAGCCTCTTGACTGGTGGCTACAAGTGCATCAGATTTCCTTCCTGGCTGACTTGACTTTCTTCCCCTACATCAGCGGGGTTGGGGCAGAGAGGAAGATAGACACACACACACACACACACACACACACAAATTGGATGTTCTTGCATCACCAGAGGGTTCTGTGCGCTCCACACACAGCCAAAACCACGGTTAGTTTTCTTATCATCGCGCACCACACCTGCTTACAGACAAGGAATACAAACCACACGATGTTCAACTCTCCCAAAGTCATGAGCCATGCCCAAATCATGACTCAGAATTCTGGATACCAGTCATTTCTCCTGTCACGAAGGCAGTCCTTTTTTGAACCTGAAACAAACCCATAAATAAACACCTGCTTCCCCACCAACACCCTCAAACAACTAGGTGGACGGGCAACTCTGTAATCCATAGGAGGTGCTTGCAGATATTAAAGCACGTTTCCAAAAATAAAAGCACAAGCGTTTCCCGGCACATTTATTCATTAGGATAGCTACAGGACCAAGAAGAAATACGTACCCTGGGGGTACACAATGCACAAGGACTAGATTTTGCCAATTTTCATAAACATCATGGAGCATAGTTAGCACAGAACCCTACAGAGTCTACTTGGCATATTTACAGAGCTCAGACCCACACCGGTGCATCAGGATGGTTTAAGGTTTGGAGAACAGGTTCCCCTACTGACAAATAGCATAATTAGGCATAATGTCTTAAGTGAACATATTAGCTTGGGCTTTTAACAGTGTGCAAGCCTTGGCTTCCGCAATAACAGCCTAATCTTGTGTGGGAAGCATCCCAGGCTTCACTTGAACACAAGCACTGTTTGTCCACCCGCAGATAAAGCTCTGGATGGTTTTATTTATATCGTCCTTGTTAGTCATACAGTCTGTGTGCAAACAAAACAACATTATTCTTACCTCCTTGGAAAGTTTCATTCATTAGCAATTAAAAGCTGGTGCTGCAAAAGGGCCAGGCACCGGGCAGAGGTTCATACCAGCACAGCACCCCGGGACAGAGCGATTTGTGGGGGCAACTGTCACAGGTAACAGCCCCGTGATGTCTGCCGAATTGTCTTTAATAAATAGTTTAGCCACGGAAGGATGAGCCCACTGTAATTAAATGAGATAATGTCGCCAAAAATCTCTTCAAAAGTACCCTGTTGAAACTTGCTGTCCTCAGGCTCTTGCCAGGCCCATTCCTGCCTCCTGCTCCCTGTCTGCTTGATTGTGGGGGAGGCTGCCTCTGGGCCAGGTTGGTGCTGTCGTGGCTGAGGGCTCAGGAGTGGGGTGGCCTGGCTGAGCAGTTGCTGAGGCCTCTGGACTGAGTTCTATCTGGAACCAGGGTGGGCCTAACCGTGTTCTTTGTCATCCTAAAGTCAGGGAGCTTAAAAACTGCAGACCTGGATGGCTCGATCCAAAAGTCTTGCTCAGTGGCAGCTGGGAACGGTGGGAGAGGCTGGGGGAGTCGGGGTGGGGCAGGAGGGGTGGAAGGGGGCTCCTCTGTGCTTTCTGCTCTGTTGGTCTCTGAACCTAAAGCAGCCCTAAAATCTAATACCTACTATGAAAAACGAATGAAAAGTCATGTTCCCCCATGCTTCTGGGTGTGAGGGGCCGAGGCTTATTTGGAAAAGCTCTCCATCAAAGATAGAATAAGAGGAAGCCCGGAGATTGGAGGACTACACCCAGGACAGGAAATTCGAAATAAAAACGTACTCTCCTCTGAGCTTTGGTGGCCTCCACTGGTAGGGTGGAAAGTGAGACTGGGCCCAGCCGAGAGGGAACTCTAGGTTCAGCGGCACTTAAATTTTGTCTGACCCCGAAGCAAACAATACATAAGTTTGTCCGTGTGGCATTGCATGGGTCAACTTGTTACTTGATTCAATGTTTTTCTTTTCATCTGCTTAGCTTTATATAGGTCAGGCTCAGTGCTGGCGAAAGAATTTGTACTAAAAATAATAAACAAGTTTGGAAATAGATTGGATCTAAAATAAATAAGGTTAATATAGCAATGATATGACTCAGGGCTAGAGGGGACTTTGAGTCATTCCCTGGTGCAAACTTTGTCCACTCCTCAGTGGACATGAAAAGAGTTAAATACTAAAACCCCAGGCTGGTAGTAGAAGTTTGAATCCTAGCTGCTGCCCCTGGGGGTGAGAGGAAGAGATATTTGATAGTCCAAAGCAGAGAGTAAATATAGAGTAAATTACTTCCATGTAATTGGGGAGATTATTTCAAGTAGATTGCAACTTGGAAATGGATTGCTTCTTTTCAAAACCCAGGGTGACTCGGACATCTTTCACCGTGGCGTCAAAGTGGCAACGAGGGGAGGCACAATCCTTGGCTTTCCAGGGCAGCTGTAGCTAGGATATCGTGTAAAGTCAAAGGTAAGCGTCTTTGATACTTGAATTACTCAGATCTGTGCAGTAGTTAATAGGAACAGAACCATAGAGAGACATAGAACTGTGGCCGATAGAAACTCACCACCTTAAGAATCTGAACTGTGCGCTCGTAGACAGAAAATTCTTTGCCATTGATACAATCTCCCTCATTCAAGGGAATGGTCCCTTTGATTTGAAATGACGTGGAAAAGCATGGGAGGGGTCTGTGTGGGTCACCTCAAAGAATTGTCAGACGTTTTTTTCATATAATGAGTCATTTTTTTCCAGTAGCTTCCATTCTTTGGTTCTAGTGCTTTGTCTTGAAGCCAGTAGGAATATGCTCCAATGTTGTGTCCATGTAGTAGTCTTTTAAATATTATTCTCCTCTTCGTAAGTGTGCAGGCTTTCGAACCAGAGAAGCCTTGCTGAGATTCACGGCATCCTTATCTATCACCTCTCTGACTTTGCACAAATTGCCTAACCTCTCTCGGCCTTGATTTTTCTTATTTATTTATTTGTTTGTCTGTCTGTTTATTTAGATTTTATTTATTTATTCATGAGAGATGCACAGAGAGGCAGAGACATAGGCAGAGAGAGAAGCAGGCTCCAGGCAGGAAGCCTGTTGTGGGACTCTATCTCAGGACCCAGGGATCACCACCTGAGCCAAAGGCAGATCCTCAACTACTGAGCCACCCACCCCAGTGCCCCTGATTTTCTTATTTATGAAATGGAAACTATAATAATATTTGCCTCAGAGGCAAAAAGTTGTGAGAACTAAACAAGAAAATGCACGTAAAGCACTTGGCACATCATGCGTTTTATGATTATGCTGATAATCACACATAATAAATTATTTGTTACACGATGTGTTTAGCCTTCTCACAGTTCTATTTTTGTTTAAGTCAGTTCAGTGTGTAGTAACCAGAATTGAACAAAATGCTCCAGATATGTTCTGATAGTACAAAGTACACTATCATCTCCTTTATTCTAGGTTCAATACTTCTGTTGACGCAACCAATTAGAGTATTGATTTTTTTTTTCTGTTTTTATCTTTTTTTGGGAGGGGGAGGAATGTCTACCCAATCAAACAGTTCAGTAAAATCTCTATTGTACTTTGGCGTTTAGTTTTAGATGTTGGTGCAGGACTTCACATTGATCCTATTACATGTGGTCTCTCTTTCAAATCTGTGCAATCCGTTTGTTTATTTATTCATTATAGAAACTTTCAAAAATACATGTATCATGGGCCAGACACAGTTATCTGCTATGTTCTGAGTTTTTTTTAATTCACTGAAGTTTCAGTAGAGCACAACTTCTATATCTTCATCCAAATTTTATAACATGTTGGATAATACAGAGTTAAGGGCATAAGCCTAAGCAATGTCTTTAGAAACTTCCTTCAGTACTGACCAGCATCCTTAGGACACCGTAATCTAATCATTATGAATTCATCTTGTGATATCACTTAGTACAAATAATTTTTCAACTTGACCAGTGAGAAATCCTGACATCTCAGAATTCTTGTTCAAGTCAAAGTTCACTAGATCTGTCTGGTTCTCCAATTCAGTATTCCCAGAAAAATAAGACTAATCTCATGTCATTTCTTTTTTAGGTAAAATTAGGCTGGCTTGTTTTCTAAAGTGCTCAGAGGATAGATTTTCATAACCTCTTCTAGAATTTTGAAGAATCTAAATAAAGACAGAACATAGTGACTAAAACATGACAAATGTCCATGTTCATCCCTACCACATGTGGCACAGTGAGGACGTTTGGTGAGAAGGTCGGGAAGTTTAGTTAGGCGGAAAAATCTATCCTAGGGCACTGTTCTTCTTTATTGTGAAAAATTTGCTTTATATTTTACTTAGATTTTTCCCCTCCTGGGCTGCTTCTGGTAGGGGGTATGCTGGTACTCATCTCTCATACTTCCTATCATAATGCATGACTACTTAAAAGTGATCATGAATTGCTTTGCAAATTGACATATTCAAGGTTTATTTGTAAACTAATGCCTAGGCTATTACAATTCAGGAGAAATGATACACCCTCCCCCCTTTCAGTCTAGGATATAGCAAATAGAGAAGATATGTGTAGGTCTTTTTTTTTTTAATTTTTTTTATTTATTTATTTATGATAGTCACACAGAGAGAGAGAGGCAGAGACACAGGCAGAGGGAGAAGCAGGCTCCATACACCGGGAGCCCGACGTGGGATTCGATCCCGGGTCTCCAGGATCGTGCCCTGGGCCAAAGGCAGGCGCCAAGCCGCTGCGCCACCCAGGGATCCCAGATATGTGTAGGTCTTAAGACATCCCTAGAAACTGTTAGAGAGGGTCAGGATAGTTGCCCCCTTAAACTGCAGACAACTTTCAGATGATTAGCAACAGAGGCTACTGAATGAGAAGCAGGAAAATGGCTTTCTTAAAAATATTGGGAAATTGATGATCTTTCTTTCTCCTTGGTCATTACTGGGATTTTGGAATTCCGGGGGAGAAATTGCATGTTAAAAAAAGTTTTTGTTCCATTCTGATCTTTGCAAAGACTTTTCTTAAATTTGTTCAGGGTAAGAGATTGCTTCTATGGATGTCGTAAAGGTAAGTATTATCTCTTTATATTTGTATCACTAGCACAGTGCTTAGCAGAGATGAGGTACTCAATAACTGTTGGATGAACGAATACTATTTGAGAAAGTGCTTTGTAGACTGTAAAACCTTGCAAAAATGAAAAGATGATAAGAACAATTGCTTATGAGGCTGAGAAACTGCCGTGAAACTCCTGTCCTAATGTACTAGACACACACACTCACACACACAAACACACACACACACACACACACACACACCCTTTGATTATTAGCTTCTTCTTTTTTTTTTTTTAATGGGAAAGGTATAGGGGCACTGAGTACTTTTTAAAATTTAAATCAAAACATGTTTGTTTGCTTTCTTATTACTGGTTGTTCATTTGCTCTTCTGGCTTTTGTTGGCAAACATATACTTGATATTATTGTCCTTAGTTACCCTGAAACCTTCCCGGCTTACCCATCTTTGGTCTGTCGTTCAGTTTTGACTTAGATTTTTCCAACTGTTAGACTGTCAGGCTTTCAAGGATGCATTCTTAAACATCAGTTTCTTTGGAAGTACTTGAACCAGACAGAAGTCAAATGGCATGATGTAAACCAATAGTTTTTCAATGAAGAAATGAAAAGTCTCAATAATGGCAAATAAGAAATCTAACCTATTGACACCAATTTGGTTATACTCTATTGATTCCTACAAAAACATTACGAAAGAGAGTGCTGCATACACTCTACTGATCAGATTACAAGTATACTTCTCAGAAAAGACAAAAATAGTGTAGGATACGAGCCTTTGCCTTGAAATGTCACCTGATGTTAACTGTCCCTCACTGACTCAGGTATTTTCCTGGATTCAGATGGATCAGGTTGTCAGTAGAAAATCCACAAACTGCATGTGGTCATGGCCACTCGATTGAGTGGGCATGATCTGGAGATGCAGTAGGGGAATCTAGCAAGAGAGCAGTCGATAATGACCTAAAAAAAAAAAAAAAAAAACCTCGTCTTGCTACTTACTAAGCGACAGTGATTAATAGGGTGTACAAAACGATGAAAATTCTAAAGATTTCCACAAATGTCTCAGTTTCTTACTTAGGGCTTCAGGGTCTTTAGAAATATAGTCCAGATTTGTTTTCTGGCTGTTTTGCTTCTTCTCGTGGAAACCGGTAAAGTGGTGGTGGGTTGGGTGGGTGGGTGAGGCTTCACGGGTCCCTCATTCCAACTGAGCTAAATGTACCAGGAGGGGTCCCCTGAGAAGCCAAGACAGTTCTACATATGCCAGCTTCACATAGCTCAACAGGGACTTGACACTCGCACACTGTGTAGCTCTCATCCTTCTGGGCACTTGGCAAATCCAAAATTCCTAGATAGCATGGTTTAGGGTGGCAATCTGGAAGGTGGGGAGGATCGGGGGCCCTATGTTGAGGCTGCTTTGCCTAGCAAGCATAAAATTTTTACTTAGCTTGAATGCTTATTTTGGCATATTTTGGAGATGAGCAGATGGAGATAATGGAGGAAGATGCTGAGAAAGCCCCGAGTCACCCCTAGGTACTACCCGTGGAACCTAGAGTTGATGAACACTGCAAAGCTTCTCATATCTGATTGTGCTGTATTTATGGACACAGCTATGCATATACTTTTCAGGTTTTCTACTGCTTTATTTTGATCATCTTGATTTAATCCTTGCAAGCTCATATTCCTTCAGTAAAGTCTTCAAATGAAAGAAGGAAAAGGCACCTTGGAGGCCCATGTTGGATCTTCCTCAAGACAGGCCCAACGGGTACCCATCCAGACTCACTTGTGCCCTTCCTGTGATGGGGACATCCTGTCAGAGGACACGGCCCATGATAACTAGACCCCCTGATTGTCACATAATCATTTCTCTGTGTTAAGCTGAACATTTCAACCTTATGTTCCACACACTGGCCCTTATTTTGATCTTTTAAACAATACAGAGATGTTGTTTCTGTTTTCATATGAGAGTGCTCAAATATATGAGCCAGTAACCATATAGGATTAGAGTTATAGAATTTGTGGTATGATGGGCTGAATTGCATTCCCTTCAAATTCTTATATTGGTCTTAGCCCCCATTAACTCAGAAGGTGGCTGTACTAGAGATAGAGTCTTTAAGGAGATAGTACGTTAAAACGAGAATATTAAGGTGGGCCCTAATCCAATATGGCTGGTGTCCTTGTAAGAAGAGAAAATCAGGACACAGAGACACATAGAGGGAAGGACATGTGAAGGCACAGAGAAAAGACAAACTCTGCAAGTCAAGGGAGAAACCCCAGAAGAAACCAACCCAACCGACATCTTGTCTCAGATTTTGAGCCTCCACAACTGCAAGAAAATAAATGCCCGTTGTTGAAGCCACCCAGTCTGTGTAACTGTTATGGCAGCCCAAGCAGACGAATTCAAGAGTCAAAAGTAGATGGGGTTAGTTAGAGTCAAGGCGATGGGTAGGATCATCTAGGGAAATATGTAGGATGAGAGGGCAAGAGGACCGTGGGAGAAAAATATGGGAAATTGGCCTATTTTTGAGAGCAGGCATAGGGAGAAGGGCCTGGGGGCAATCAAGAGAAGAATCAAGAGAGAGTGGGGTTAAGGAAGAACATGGAAGAGAGTTCTCTGCCCTAAATTCCTTAACCTTGCATCCATTTTCGTCAAAGTTGTCTTCAGCATTTAAACTCTCTCTCCTTTCCTTGTCCCCATGCACCAGGGCAAGACCTGGGTTTTAAGTCTGAAAATTGGTCATCATAACATACAAAGGTAGAGTGAAAGGGTTTACACTAGTGTCATTGAATTACGCATCAGTCTCAGAATTTGCTTGGTGAATTTTTGAAAGTGCACATTCCTTTGACACCACACTATGAAAATTAGATTTCAGTATAAATTTGCAGTGAGGTTCCACCACAGATTTTGAAAACAAGCAAATGAAGAAATAAAACCACACGCAATTCCCCGGATGTTTCCGATGTGCACACTTGAACTACACTAACCCAGATGAAAAAAAAATTTTTTTTTTCTGCATGCCCAGAAATGATGTCAGAAAATTACAGATTTCAAACTTCGTGGAAAATTGACATTTCCTTCTTTTGGGGGGATTGTTTTATGAGTCCAGGGGACACAGCCTAAGTTTCCTATTCCTATTACCTTATTACTTTTAATATAATATTGAAAAGGGTGCCTGAGTGGCCCAGTTGGTTGGCCATCTGCCTTTGGCTCAGCTCATGATCTCAGGGTCCTGGGATCAAGCTCCCGTGTTGGGGTCCCTGCTCTTCAGAGAGCCTGCCTCTCCCTCTCCCCTCTCCCTCTGCTCCTCCTCCCTCTCCTCCAGTTTCTGCTCTCATTCTCTCTCTCTCTCTTTCAACTACATAAATAAAATCTTAAAAAAATAATAATATTGAAAGGGATAGTTGTTGTCCTGGTAGCCTTGTGGGGTGCTTATGCCCCTCCTCCCAGCATCGGCCTCCGGTGCCTACCAGGCACTGTACTTTTCCCATAGTTCCGAATCTCAGTCTGAAACAGACGATGAAAGCTTACAGCAGTCAATCTTATTGACCATCCCATTATTCTTTGTGACTTGGGAGAGGACCCCTGTTTTCTCAAATGTTCTATCTGTTGAGAATTAGGAACCATTTCTATGTAATAAAGAACTACTGCTCATCGTCGGGAAGTATGCTCTCCCTTCTTGTGGAAGAAAACTTATGACATTGAACTTGATAAAAGCCATCATTTTCACAAGCTCAAATAAAACAAGTCTTATCTGTCTCCCCTCCCACTGCTATAGGTTCACGTATGAGGAGGATACCAAACTGGGAAGAAGGCACCCTAGGCTTTAGGCGAAAACAAATCAGGGCTAATCAGGGTAACCCAATTGGTTACAAAACAGTGAACTGTGCTACTTTAACCTAGATGTTCCAAGGAAACTCTATCATGTTCTTTATTCATTTCCGCATGGTTGTTTAACCACTGCTTCATTCTTTCTGGGAAACTGGGAAGGGCAATGGGGTCTTGAGAAAAACCAGAACAGCCAGACTCTGTTAATTTCGTTCAGGTAATCAGGTATCAGGTGTTAGGTTAATTAGAATTAATTAGTAGTAGGTTCTGAGGAGGTGAGTAGGTACAGCTTTTAATAGGCTCTGCCTAAGACATCGCAGTGGGAAGTTGTGTGTTTGGGGGGTGGGCAGTGGGGAGGGGAGTGCCTTGCCCTAAAATTGACCAAATGTGCCTGAACTCGTCTGACTTGACTGGTTTCTCTACTTTAGGGATGCCCAGAATATATTTCCTGCCCAAATTTTATTTTTATCCAGGTGTCCTGGTGTCTGACATTCCACCCTTAAAGACTCAATTCTTTGGCCTTTTCCCATTCCTTTAAAATGGAAATTCTCTTAGTTTGCGAAACACGAAACTAATTCATGCCAGCAAGGTGGTTACCAGCTTTGTTTTCCAATGGCTGAAAGGGACTAGCAGAACTGAAAGGACCTTGGAGTTTCATCAGTGGGAATGATGGGGAGGTTTGCTAAGGAGGTTTGGGGGAAAGCACAGAGAGGAGAGGGCAGGGCAGAGGGACAGACCCACACTTTGCCCACCTGGGGATTTTGAATGGGGCTGCGTCTGCCCTCTCGGTACTGCTTCAAAGCAAAACCCAACACAGGAACAACTTTGAGAGTTACTTTCATCTATTGCACTATTTCAACAGCTGGACTGGCCAGGACTTCTAGAGTAGAGAAGGGTGGTTAGCTCTGCGACTGTAGCGTGAACCATAAATCACGACATTTATTTGGACACAGAGGCTAGATCATTAATGTTTGAGGAGCACCTTTCAAAACTCAAAGGCAGAGGGCAGAAAATGGTGTCAGTCCTTTATACTACTTCTCCCTTTTTGAGGCAAGTTAGAGAGATTGAGTTAGGAAGCATTAAAAGATCATTTTGTTTCCCCTTTCAATTTTCTTCCTTTCGCTTAGAAAGAACCCTTTCAGGCCAAAGCCCATTTGATGTGGCCATGGTTCCTCTGTGTTTCACTCACTGGTCCCCCATTTCTGCCAGACCCACATTTCAATCGACCACATCTCCAGAGGGAAATGATTTTAGGGACCTCACTTTAGGGGGACAGGAACCTCTGGCGTCTTATCATGCTGCCAGGCTGTGCTAGGCAAGGCGGCTCTTCACTTGGGCGCAGGGAAGTAATGCAGTAGACGCTCAAGCGTCTTGGCAAAGCCGGGAAGCACATGGGGAGCCCCAACCACTGCTGTTGGTGGGGGCACTGGGCACTTGCATCTCACCTTCAGATTTTGGCCCTGATTAAATTAAGCTACGCAGGTGGAGTCCTGGTTCGTGAGAAGGGTACAGAGCCCAGGGACATGCAGGCCTTTCTTCCTCCTGCCGCGTTTGAGGACACAGAAGGGTGTTCTGGCCAAATTAGCCAGTTATTGGTTCCCCAAATAATTCGAGTCGTAGACACCTGACTTGACTCTGTGAGTGAATGGGAGGCTGTGTTCCCTGAGTGTTTTTGCATCTCGGTTTGCATGTCACTACATGAACCTGCAGCCCACAGAGCACTGCTATCTAATCAGGTGCATCAGTCCGTGGTGGAGACGAGAGGGGAGGAACGCCCCTCTGACTCAGATTCTGCACAAACAAAACTCAGCCTCCTTAGCAAAGCAGGGGAGAGCACCCGAGGCTGCTCAGATCCCATCTTTCCCCTGCAAGCTGCCGGGCGGGGCAAGTGGGTGAGCTTTTATGGCAAGATAAGCAACACGAGGGCTCCACTTTGGTATGCTACACAAAATTAAAATGTCAATATTTACACATGACCTTCAAGGCTCTTACACTCTTGCTTTCTTAGGATTCGGTACAGACTGCATTTTCCTTAGTCCGTTACCAACAGCTTGGAAATTCAGTTAGAGGACATAACCCAAATGTTCTCCAAATGTTGCTTCCAAATGGTCATCTTTGAAAAGTGCTGTTTGAAGGCGCACACCCTCTCTGCACTGAGAGAGAGCTGTCGCTCTGCTTGCCTAACTGCAGGGGAATTATCCAAAGATTAAAACCACCGATGATAAAGACAGTGCTGTGCAGCGGACTTTAATTTGTTGATAACTAAGGAACAAGAGGCCTTTTTACATGCTTCTTGAAGCTTCACTATTGTGTATTGCACATTCCGCCCCTGCTTGTGTGCTGACACAAATAAACACGATCATAACGGTTGAAATGTAGTTAGAAACACAATTGAGAACATCTGTATTGTAAGCAGAAATAAATTAGAAATACTGAAGTGTTTTGTAGCTGTGAAAACGAAGAAATAAAAAAATAACCCACAGTACCTGGATTAAGCGGTTATAAATAATGTATAAAGCAAAAATCTCATTACCCCCTGTGTAAACTCCCCCCTAATGAAATATATTTTATGAATGTAGTAACACTGTAATAACCAAAGCATTTGTTTTTCCCCCACAAACTTTCCACTTCATAACTTTAAGATTGTTCGGATTTACAAGTTGGGGACAAAACATCGCAGAGTTTACCGGTTTGGGTGTCTTCCTCGTGACCTTCAGCTCCAGGACTGCTTACTGTACACCTTCACACTCCACCATTTATCAGGATGGCACTTTGGACACGGCAAAGTTTGCCCCAAATACCATCACATAAAAACCAGCAGAAGTGAACACAGACCCCCACAGACCTGGACGAAAAGGCTTTGAGACTGTTGGGGAAGGCAGGTGAACTCCACCTGTGCAGGTCAGACACCTGCTGTGGCCCAGAGGTGCACGCAGGGCCCAGGCTGCTAGCCACAGAATCCAGCCTGTTGCTGATGTCACTGTAAGTAAAGTGACAGCTGTCAGGTTAGTGCGCTTTGTCCAACTGAGCTATGAGGCCATTCCAGGGGTGGCCGGAATGTTCCACTGGGCACCGTCCTTAGCATTTCCAGGAACCAGAAGAAAAGCAGTTCTCCGCCTGGCCCTCTCACGCCTGCCTGCAGCAACAAGGTTTCTTGTTTGTTTTTAAAATCCTAAACCCATGGTCAGTCTCTGGAACATCATGGGCCTCAGCAGCATGCCGAAGGGTCAAGCATGACTCTGGAGTCCTGTTATTTATGAAACCATGTGCTCCTGGGTCAGGCAAGGTGAGCCCCATATCTTTAAGATATACTAGGGTAAGAAGTAAAGCATAGAGAACTGACTCAATACATCCTTTGTATAAAAGGAGCTACTTACCGTAAGCCTGTGTCCTACCTCAAATACCTAATGATTCCTCTGAACTTCTAATTAATGAATTAATGTACGTCCTATCTGGCTCTCCTCATGTCCTTGGAATGTTTCCTAACTGAATCACAGATATCCATGCAGATACCTGCCTGAATCTAGCCTGATGCTTGGTCAGTTGCAACTCTTAACCTGCATGACTTGTGCCCTTGTTCCATTTTTGCCCAGCCCCCTTGGGACAGCAGTGGTGGCCAATGGCTGAACAGAATGACCCCAGTAGATTCCCTTCCAGTATGATGTCATTTCTGGACTCATTTTTGGAGTCATAGTCAGAAACTTGAAATTTCTCCTCATTTTGGTATGCAGCTATGGCAATAGTGAGAGAAATTATTGGATTATGGGTCAAAAGACTCGCTCTTAAGGCCCACCTTCCCCCCTCACTACCTGATGTTGGATCAGTTCGCTTCTGAGCCTCGGTTATCTAGAAAACAGAGATGCTAATTCATACTTCTTTTAGTGGGACTAAATAAAGGAATGCAAATAAGAGACTTTATACAGTTTAAAGTATTATTGAGTGGTATCACTGGGTTATTGAGTGGTGTTATCTATTTGTCTTAGTCTGTTTGAGTGGCTGAGGCAAAATACCAGAGGCTTCCACGTGGTCAAAAGGTGCAAGGTTGCTCTCTGGAGCTTCTCTTTAAAGGGCACTAATTCTATTCGTGAGGTCTCTGCTCTCTTGACCTAATCACCTACCAAAGTCCCCACCTCCTCATACCATCACCTTATTGGTTAGAATATCCACATATGGATTTTGGGGGGACACATTCAGACCAGAGCGTCATTATTAAAAAGAAATATCTATCCTACCTTCATTACAATGTAGTTTGAAGATCAAATTAAATCATATCTGCGAAGAGGGCTTTGAAGAGTGTAAAGAGCTCAGCAGTGCAAAGTCCATCACTATACTGAGAATGGAGCATATGTCAGCTGGATTACCTATGGTCACTAGTTCCCTGTCCACATTTGCCACAGCAGCACAGTCTTGTAGATCGAAAAGGGGGTACAGAGGCTGGAGATACTAGAGCTAGCATTACCTTTATCAAAACCTTCTATCGTGAGCCCCTCCATTAATTGTTTGGGATCTTTGTTTCATTTTTTCTTTCTTTCTTTTTTTTTTTTTTTAACATGAAGGAAAAACAGTCACTTCCTAATAGAGTTGTTAGGGAAACATAATTGAAATGAGTTCCAAAGGTAGCTCTTATGGACAAAGTTATGTGAAGGACATAAATTGTGCATGAACTCTTCCAGCAATGAATAGGCACATCTCCACATACCCCTAGGATCTCAAGCTGATAATGTAACAACAAGAACCTATTGAATCAGGACAAGGTGATGGTTCTGCTCGTGTGACAATCTAGGTCTCAGAGTCTGGTATGCGGGCAGGGTGTAAAGAGCAGATTGCATTTTTGAAAGAAAGGTTAAGCTTGAATGTTTTGGACAGGAGGTGGTTAGATGCATTTTTAAAAAGTCCTTGAATTTACCTGATGAGTTTTGTGTCCTTGTGATGGTTGTAGCCCATTCCAGGTTATGAATAAATTTAGCAACACAAAAGAGGTCATTGAAAAATCTCTCGCTCAGATGCTCCATTTCCTCTGATGCCCCTTTCAGCTTTCTCCTCTTCTTCACTAATTTGGCAACCCTCCAGGCTGCCCTTCTGATCATTGTGAGTTTAAGATTAGTGGTATGTGGTTTTAGAAATGTTTTGAAACTTTTACAGGAGAGCTGTGGAAAGGTGGAGGTTTCCAGAAAAGCCTGAATAGAGGTTAATTTCTTATTTATTTTTGGCTTTCAAACAACCTTTTATTTGGAACTAATTTCAGACTTAAGAAATGTTGAAATACTATAAAGTGTTCCTTCCCATCCTTCACCCTGCTTCCACTCATCTTAACAACTCTCATCGCCATATTAGTTATCAAGAATAAGAAATTAACATTAGGACATTATTATTAACGAAACTATAGACCTGATAAGAAATCCTCTAATTTTCCTGCAAATATCATTTTTTGGTTCCAGGATCCGATCCAAGACCCCACGTTGCATCTTACCTCTAATCTGTGACAGGTCCTCAGTCTTTGCTTGTCCTTCATGACTTGGGCGTTTTGTGAAGAGTAATGATCAGTGATTTCGTGTAATACCGTTTAATTTAGGTTTGTCTAATGCTTTCTCACAAGTGCAGTTTTGGGAAGAATATCACAGAAATGATACTATGTCTCTTTTCAGCACATCATAGATTGATGATGTGATATATCTTATTATGGGTGATATTTACCTTGATCACTTGGTGAGGCTGGTGTCTCCTGGTTTCTCCACTATAAAGTTGCTCTCTTTCCCTTTGCGTTGGTAAGTACTTTGAGGGAGCTACTTTGAGTTTGTTCAACTCCTGTTGATTTGTTTTGAATTTATTTTGCATAAAGGGGCAGACCCCTTTGTATTTTCTTCAATCTCAGTTCTGACACATAAGATCACACACTCTTAGATACTCTTTGGATTGTCCAAGAACATATCCATCCAACTGAGTAAATTTAAAGATCTAATTGGCTTTATTCAACAATTCAGGAACCAGGCAGCAGCCCATCTAGCAAGTAGAAAGGAGCTCCCAGGAATTGTACAAAATGGAAGAAGGTTTTTATAAGAAGAAGCCGAATGATACAAGGAAGTTAAAAGAGTGGATTATTCCAAGCAAAGTTACTTTCCCTTAGGGGAAAGCAGGGGGGTCTTATCATGCAGATTACCTCACCAGGGCTGATCAGGGAAATTCCAGACTGATTGGTTTAAAATTCCACTCCTGGGAGAGGTTGAAACTGCAATTAGGTTTGTTAACCTTAAAATTAAAACTGCCAGTTATTCTACCAACAAAAATGAGTTTATTTGGGAATAGCGGAGAATTGTCATCCAGGACAAGCAAGCTATGGCAAGACCATGGGCAAGTCCAACCAGCAAAAGAAAGGAACCTTATTTTATAGAGAAGAAGGAAGTTGGGAGTTGTTTTGAATAAAAGTCCATCGGAGAGAAGCAAATGTTAAGGGTGATGACAGTTTCCCGCTGGCTAAGATGCAGGGGTGGTCGGTTTCCTATAGAAGATGCAACGCTCAGCTTTTCCTTTTGGGGCCCATTATTGACAATTCTTGCTGTAAATGACATTGAATGGTATAGCTCTCCCTTCCATCCTCCCTTCTAGCATCCTGAGTCCATTTCAGTGAAGTTTCCCTTTATTAATTTTCACAGGCTTGGTATTAAGTCTTGGTGGCACTTAGCAAAAGTGACTCTATTTTGGGCCTGTAGTTTCTTTTAAACAGAGATTTTGCCTTTTTTTCACTTAATAATGGATGTCATGGTTTTCCTCATTCTTTTATAGTTGTATGGTTCTCCATTGTGTGGATCTACCAATTTATTCAAGCTCTCTCCTACATATGGGCATTTAAGTGCTTTGCAATTACAAATGGTGCAGCAATGAATATGTTTGTGCATATGCATTTTCATAATATTGGAGATATAGAATGGGCTAGAAATGGGCTTGCCAGGTCAAAAATAAAATGTATGTGCAATTTTGTTAGATATTGCCAAATGTCCCTACAGGAGGTTTGTACCAATTTGCATTCCCACTGGAAGTGTATGGAAGTGCCTGTCCCCACATAGCTTCACCAAGGAACTTTACTAACAGAAAGTACTCTGAAGTTTTAGAGTTTTGCCAGTTTGATAGGTGAGAAATGGATTTCTTTAATTATGAGCATTTCCCCACATGTTTGAGGGCCATTTTTAATCTCTCCCTTTTTTCAGTGAATTATCTATGTCTTTACCTCATCTTTCTATCAGGGTTTCGGTCCTCTGTCCCTCAATTTTTAAGATTTCTTTATATATGAGGTTTCTCCAGTATATGTTAAAACATCTCCCCATCTGTCTGCTGTCCTTTTACTGTGTTTACAGTGTTTTTGTCATGCAAAAAATTTAATTTGTATGCAGTCAAATTTATCAATTTTTTTTATTATCCCTGGATTTTAAATTATAGTTACCAAGGTTAAAGAATAATTTAGCTATGTTTTCCTCTGTACTGTATGATTTCAGTTTTTACATTTAGATTCCTAATCTACTTCGAGTTCATTCTACCGTACGATTTGAGATATGGATTTAATTTTATCTTTTTCCAAATGACTACCTAGTTGTTCCAGGACTATTTATTAAACAGTACCTCTTTACTCCAGTAATTTGAGGTGCCACTTTTCCCATATACTAAATTTCCATTTGTATTTGGGTCTATTTCTGGACTATTCTATTTCATTAGTCTGTCTATTTTTCTATTCATGGTCCTGCACCACACTGTTTTAATTATCAAGGTTTTATAGAATGTTTTATTTTCTTGGTACCACACACATTTTTTTTTTCTTTTTCAGGGGTTTTCTACCAATCTTGCAATTTTTTCCCCATATGAACTTTGGTAGCAAATTGTCTAACTTCAGAATATAGCTTGTTGATATTTTATTGTAATTGTAGTAAATTTATAAATTAACTTAGGGAGAACTGATATTTTTATGATGCTATATAATTCTGTCCAAGAACATGGGATGTCTTTCCATTTACTCAAACCTTTATTAGTATCTTTCAGGAGTGCTTAAAATTTTTTCCTTGTACAGGCTTGCACACTTCTTGTTAAATTTCTTTGTAAGTATTTACTACATTTTGAGGCTGTTGTAAATGGGGTTCTCTGCCATTATTTCCCCTGTTTATTGTTTGTTTGTATAAAGGCTATTGATTTTTATTTTAATTTTATATCCTATTACTTCAATAAATTATTTTATTGTTTGAGTTAGTTTTATTAAGATTTTCTGGAGTTTTCCAGGTATACTGTCTTATTTGCAAATGCAGTCCCCCCCCCCTTTAATCATTCTTATGCCTCTGATTTCTCTTGTCCAGTTGCATTAGCTAATTGGATAATTCAGCAGAGATAGTGGACATTTGTATATTGTTCTTGATCATAGTGGAAATGGCTTGAATGTGTCTCCATTAAATAAGAAATTGCCTTTAGAACTAATCATCAATTTGAGAAAGTATGCATTCTACATACTGGAGTAGTTTTACCATGAGTGGATGTTAAACGTCAGTTGCTTTCTCAGTGTCTATGGAAATTGCTACATAATTTTTCCCTTTAAGACTTATTGCTATGTGTAGTAGGCTGAATAATGGTCATTAGGCCCTACACCCCTAGAATCTGTAAATGTTATTGCCATTAGCTAAACCCCAGGACCTGACCTCTGCTATCTACCTGCTTGTACTCACTAATCTTTGCTTCACATTTTTCCTTAAGTTCTTTCTAGCTTCTCTCTTAACTCAGGAAAATGGAAAGTGAAACCACTCCTTGAGCCATAGGAACTGCCCTGACAAGACCTCCAGCTGGCCCAGACCACCCAGACCAGTTTGAATATAACTCCTGAATTGTGCCTGTGCAGATGGACCATGGAGTGACCCCTGGAATGAACAACACCTACCTTTACCTCATTATAAACTAAAATCTCTCCCCAAGGAGGAGGACAAGCCTCATTTACATAACACACAATGTGTGGAAAGGCATGTTTCCCTAAGGTGCATGAGTGACCTCTGCCTATGATGACAGGGCTTCCTGTTCTAAATGTTCATCCTAACCCTAAATAAAAGGAACCTATCCACCCTTGCCTGGGAAGTCATGGCTTTGGAAGCAGCTCTCCATGTTCTTATTTGCTGCAAGTAAAGTATGCTTTGTGTGACAAGTCAACCTGATGCAGTTTCTGATTCACCAAGGAGTAAAATTCACCTTTGTTTGGTTACATTATATGATAAAGTTTTGGCAAGTGTGAATTAAGGCTCTTCAGATGAGGAAATTATCTTAGGGATATTATATGTAATACTGGGTTATCTAAAAAAAAAAAAATACTGGGTTATTTGAGTGGATACCCGAGTGCATATCCCTGAATGCATTAAACATGTGGTTGGTTATGAGAGAGAGGTAGGGTGAGGTTAGATACATACATGGAGGAGAAGGTGATGTGAAGATGGCAAGACAGATTGCAGTGATGCCACAAGCCAAGGAATGCTGGTGGCCACCAGAAGCTGGAAGAAGCAAGGAATACATTCTCCCAGAGCCTATAGGAGAATGATTCTCCCAACATCTTGATTTAGACTTCTCACCTTCAGAAATTTGAGAGGATAAGTTCCTGTTGTTTGAAGTCATGAAGTTTGTGAAATTTCTAAGACTGGCCATAAAAAACAGATGGAGATTTTGGTACTGAGGTGTGGATGTAACAAATACCTAAAAATATAGAAATGGCTTTACCAATTGGATAATGAGTAGAGGTTAGAAGAATTTTGAAGTACATGATAGGAAAAGCCTGGGTTGCCTTAAACCAAATGTTAGTAGAAATATAAATGTTGGAACACCTGGGTGGCTCAGCAGTTAAGCATCTGCCTTTGGCTCAGGTCGTGATCCTGGGGTCCTGGGATGGAGTCCTTGGATGGAGTCCTACATCGGGCTCCCTGCACGTAGTCTGCTTCTCCCTCTGCCTCTCTCTCTCTCTCTGTGTCTCTCATGAATAAATAAATAAAATCTTAAAAAAAAATAAATGTTAAAGGTGCTTCTTGTGAGTATCCAGAAGGAAATGAGGTCTGTTATTAGACACTAGGAGAGAGATGATCTTTGTTTTATAGTGGTAGAAAAGTTAGCTGAATTGCATCCTACAGTTGTGTGTAAAGCAGAATTTGCAAGTAATGAAGCTGGATATTTAGCTAAGGAAATTTCCAAGCCAGGTATTAAAGGTGTAGCCTGGTCTCTTCTTATTGCTTAGAATAAAATGACAGAGGAAGGAGGTAAATTGAGAAAAGAATTGTCAAGCAAAAAAGGAACCAGCACTTGATGGTTTGGGAAATTCTTAGCCTATCTGGATTACAAATGAAGCCCAAATGAGAGGATTTAGGAATTTAGGAGATTAGGAATGTTTGCTCTGGAGAGAAGGCCAAGGATGTGGCAGGACAACCTTTGGTTAGTGTAGAAGGGATGTAAGCATTTTGGATCATGTTTGCAAATACAGACAGTTCCCCCATGTAGGATGGTTCGACTTAAAATTTTTCAACTTTATGATGGTGCCAAAGTGATATGCATTCAGAGAAATCACACTTCGAATTTAGATCTTTCCCTGGGCTAGCGATATGCTGTACCATCCTCTCTTGTGATGCTGGGCCTTGGCAAGGAGCCACAGCTTCCAGTCGGCGATGCGATCAGGAGGGTAAACAGCTGATACACTGACCACTATGTACCCACACAGACGTTCTGTTTTATACGTCCCGTACAGTATTCAATAAATTACATCAGCTATTCAATACTTCAGTATAAAATGGGCTTTCTGGGAGATGATTTTGGCCAAGTGTAGGTTAATGTAAATGATCTGAGTACATTTAAAGCAGACTGGGCTAAGCTATGATAACCAATAAGTTAGGGTCTTAAATGCATTTTTGACTTCTGGTATTTTCAACTTATAATGGTTTTATCAAGATGTAACCCCATCATAAACTGAGGAAGATCTGTATTTTGTTTAGAATTTTTGCATTGTTATTTGTGTGTGTTGAGCTCTGTGGGTTTATTTCTTCCTATTGTCTTTATTTGTTTAGATAGGAGTATTTACACCATAAAAAGGATTAAAAAGCCTCCTTTCATTTTCAATGTTCTGAAGCAATTTATAGAGCAACGGGACTAGCTAGTACAATGCCTTGTGAAATCAGCTGTGCCTGGTGATTTTTTTTGTGGGGGAGCACCTTAATAACTGTCTGTATTTCTTATATGGAAATTGCTCTGTTTAAGCTTTCTAACCCTAATGAGATCAATATGTATTTCCCTAGGAAGTTGCCCATTTCATCTCAGTTTTTGAATTTATTTGCACAGAGGTCTGTAACTAAGTCTGTTATGATTTAAAAAAAATTAGGAAAAAAATTGTTTAGATTTATTTCCTTCTTTTCATTTCTTTCATTTCTTTCTTTTTTTTTAAATTGAATTTTCATACATTTTCCCTTTTGGGGGGGATTAAGTTAGCTAGTGGTTTACCTACTATTGAAATCTTCTTCCCCTGTGTCGGGATTTTGATCCTTTACTATTCACTGAATGTCTGCATGGCAATGCAGATATAACCACTTTTCTATCTCTTCTCCTGTTTTTTTAGTTGCAAGAATTTTACTTTGACCCAATATGCAGCAGTTATGTAGTAGTCTTTCACTCCCACACCCCTTTGTTTTAGTATTATATGCACATGTATATTTTTTCAAATGCTCTTTATCAGTCCTTTTGTTGAAGTTCTCCCAGTCATGATTTGGTGGGAAGAAGCTTATTCTTCAGTAAATTCTTCAAGGATAGTTCATAGATCCAGTTTTCCATAAATGCCTGTATGTTGAAAATAATTTGATATATTAGATATATCCTAATGTTAATGGATGTAGTCAAGGACCTCTTGATGATATATAAAATCCTTTTTTCACAATTTCTTTCACTGAACTCTTAAACTATGTTACTCCATTATTGCCTTCTTTGTAGGTTGATTTTAAAAACTAATGCCAGTCAGGATGCTTGGGTGGCTCAGGTAGTTGTGTCTGACTCTTGATTTTGGCTTAGGTCATGATCTTAGGGTCTTGAAATCAAGCCCTGACTCAGGCTCCATGCTCAGCGGGAAATCGGCTTGAGGATTCTCTCTCTCCTTCCGACCCTCTCCCTTGTGCACACACACTCTCTCTCTCGCCCAAATAAATAAATCAATCCTAAAATAAATAAATAAATAAATAGATAGATAGATAGATAGATAGATAGATAGATAGATAGATACTGATGCTAAACTCTTTTGTTGTTGTTAATTTTGCAGAAAAAAAAGTTTTGTAAAAATTGTTTGTTCATTTTACCTGGAGGCCTCGAAGAATACATCTTTATCTTTGAGATCTAATACTTTTACTGGAATTTGAATCTGGTTTTGGCCATTCTGGGTTAATTGTCTCAGGTGCCTAGAAAGCCTTTTCAAAGTGTGGATTCAGGTCTTTTTCTATCTCTGGGAAAATTTCTTGGATTATAATTTTAAACAGTAGTTGTGTTTCATTTGTTTTCTCTTTTTGTTCTTTAGGGACTCCAATAATACAAATATTATTCCTTCTTTGTCAGTTTTCTATTGCCACTATTTTTCTCTGATCCATTTTGTATCTTACTTTGTGTCATTTTCATGCCCTTGGTTGTTTTCCTGCCTTTCTTTGATGCCCCTTATTAAAATTTCATATGAGTCTCTTTTCTCTTGTGCATTTTGTAATTTCTTCTTTATTTCTGAGATAAGATCATCTTTTTTTCCTCCATTTTTTCCTTGAGTTCAATCAACTATTTTTTAAATTTCTCCCTGCTTTTTTTTTTTTTATTCTTTTGTCCATTTCTGTTCTCAGTGTTTGAATTTCTAATTTGAAGTCGTTTTTCATATCCTCAAATGCTTGTTAGGATATATTTAATTCGGTATTGAGTGTAAACTTAAAGTTTCCTTCTGCTTCATGTTTTTTTGGGGAGAGGTTGGCTTTTCCTCAGTTGATTTGTGTGAAAATTCATTCTGCAATAGTCCTTTTTGGAGTTTATTGTTCTGTCTTTCATTTTTATGATATTGGAATGGTTTTCATGGTTCCTAGTTAAATGACACTCTTTACTGTTGGTCCTGTAAAATTCAGGTACTTTGGCAGATTTTTGTTTGTTTTGGTGTTGGGGGAGGGGTTATGAGTCCACCAATTTTGTTGATTTTTTTTTTTCCTTTTAGGACCCTACCTTTTTCTTCTTTTCTGCTTCATCACCTAAATTCCTAAAGGACACTGCTTCCTTCTTCTTTTTAACCCCCCTCCTAGAAGCTATGTGTTTGAGACACATAGCTTTAAATCACACTTGCTATTTCAACTGTGTCTTTAAATTGTGTGTCTGGCTCAGTAGCTGTCTACCTTTTTAAAAGGCACATACTTTGAAATCCCCTACCTAAAGTCCTGCTGTATTTAATCTTTCTGGGGCACTCTCCAACTTTCCCTAAGGTCCTCTTGCCTATGTCCCTCCTCTGGATTCCTAGCAATTTTTATTGGTCTGCCTTTGGTTATAGCCAAACTCTCTGGTGGGAAAAGAAAGGGGCAGAAGGGCATGGAATTTGTTTCTTTTTCTCTTTACTCATAATTTTTTTTTTGGCACTTTTAGCACTCAGGATTTTCTTCAAGTAATATGAGAGTGTGATTTTTTTGCATAGAGATTTCATAGTTGTGAATTTATTTTGTATTGTTTGGTAGAGGGAAGGGTTAGGAGGTTATTTATTATATAGCATCATTGTCTTGATCTACTTGAAAATTCTCAAAGAATGCAAGTTTTCATGTTAAAAGAGTAAACTCATCCTTGCCAGTGGTTTTACTTACCACCCATACAACTGATGACTTTCATATTTAGATTTTTAACCTAGACTTTTTCATACGTTTTAGGTCCATATATTCAATTATAATCCTATAGCTTCAAATTCACCAAGTTCAAAACTCAACAATTTCCTTCCCCCACAGTATTGATCTCACCTCTCCCCTCACACATATTCTATTTCTTGTTGAAAAGTAGCATTCTCCATTTGGAGACTCAAATTAGAAATTCTGGAGTCATCTAGAGTCATCGAGCTCCCTTGTCTACTCATCCCATTGGTACTTAATAAATGGCTGTTGGATGAAAGTCCTCGTAATTTCTGGAAGAAGATGAAAAAGAAACATTTCTGTCCCTGGACAGCACCAAGCATAAACTTGAGTAGGGTGTCTTTGCTATTCAGGTATAGATCTTGCTATTGATGGGAATAACGGCACAGGATGCTTATAATTTAAGAGGGAGTTTATAGGCATTATAAACTTATTATTAGAGTTCAAGATCTTGGAGGCAAGGACAATGTGTTATTCATTTGATAATCTTTTACAGTACTTGGCAGAAAGCTTAATCAAGGTCATTAGGGATATTTTAAATAAATGAATGATAAAATGAATGGATAACCATGATATCACCTATGATAATAGCACACATCTCCTAATGCAAAGAAAAAGTGGTCTGAAAGATCACTCAACTGAAGCAAGTCAACTGAAAATCCTACAAGCATTAGGGATGTTATAAAAATGAATGACATGGACACTCAGGAATCTGGGTAAACTACGAAATCTAATGGAGGGCTCTTACCCATTCTTTGCATGTGCCTTTGGCATCTGGTGAAGCCTCTGGACCCTTCTCAGAATAATGATTTATGCATAACATAAAATACATAGAATTGCAAAGGAAACCAATTACATAAAAATATAATTATCAAAGTATTAAAAAAGACACACAAATGTGTGATATGGTAATATATGTACTTCTTTATTAATGCATTAAGACTATCTAGCAGCCAGACCAATAACTATCATATTTTCAACTATAAGTGAGTATAAGTAATTTTTCAACATATCTTCAACTACTGCAATGTGATGTAAAAACATCTGTGATTTTTGGGGCATCTGGGTGGCTCAGTCGGTTTATCATCTGACTCTTGATTTCAGCTCAGGTCATGATCTCAGGATTGAGATAGAGCCCCATGTTGGGCTCTGTACTCAGTGGGGTGTCTGCTTGATTCTCCTTCTCTCTCCTCCTCTGCCTCTGTCCTACTACTCTCTCTCTCTAAAATAAATTAATAAATCTTAAAAAAACCAAAACCCAAAAAACTGTGATTTCTGTTGGTGACACAGTTTAGGCACTGCTAATACCACAGTAGTTTCTTGCCTATATTCATAATTGAATAAAATGCTAAATTTTAGTTAGACATTAGTAAAATTTAAATTTTACTGTAAAATGTAAAATTTTCCCCATCTGAGTTCACAGCTTTCTGAATTCTATACATATACCTACATCCATGAACTCCAGGTTAAGAACCCCTGGTTTACAAGGAGCAGCTCTACTCAGCTCTGACTATAGGCATGCAGAACTGAGGGCCCCATGGCCTGTGGATGCTCAGGTTTTTGTGACCTCTGACCTAAACCCTAATGAAATTATGGGTCCATCATCCATATTCCTTCCATAAGAGTTGCCCTGATGAAGAGGAAAGAAAAGATTGGAATGTGACACTTAAGTTGTTCATTGACAGGCAGAAAGGTCTGTTTTGCCTAAGACAAAATAGACTTGCCTTTCACAGAGTTAGAGATGATATCCCTAAGCCGTTCTCTGCAAACACCAGTCTGGAGGCTCTCTCCTGGCTCTTTGGGCCATGTCAGAGGAGGATGTGGAAAGCAATGGGACCTGGAAAACAAATTCTACAACTTGTAGATAATAAATGAAAATGGTAGGGACTTCCCACTGGCTGATAGAAAGAAAATGTCACAAACACGAAAACATAATAAAGCTGGGTTTGAGGCCTTGGTGCCTTCCGTTCATGATTAATGATTGGTCTCAAATAGGATGGGTAAGGGAAAGTGAAGTTCCTCTTGAAGTAGCTTTAAAAATGCCACAGCTTAAAAAAATTATTGTAACATCAATTTAAGAAAAAAAAAACTCTGCTAAAATGTAAAGGTCAAGAAAGATTTGGGTGTTTTTAAATGCTGTCTTGAAGAAATTCTTATAAAGGTTAAGATGTCATGTAGTTTCAGAGTTATGGGCATAGGAGGGGGGTCTGGACCAAAGCAGCGCTACCTGCAGGCCCTCGGTGACTGTGACCCACGCTGACGGTGGGCAGCAGGCAACTGGCAGATCAGTGTGTCACCGTGTCAGTGGGAAAAGCAAGTACTACTCTCTTAGAACTTGGAAGCTGTGGGAACATTTCACTCCCAGAGCTCTGTCCTGATGGCTAGCAGGCCTCACGATGATCTGCCCCATATCGTAAGCAGTGGTACTCCAAGCAGCACTCAAAGTCCCCAGGATGAGGGGATTCTGAGCTCCTGCTGTCTCTCTTGCCATCTCTCACTCTGCCCTGAACTACCGAATTCTTCAGCAGGAAGTTTCCACCTTGGGTTTTAGATGTATGGGGCCTGGGAGAGGCTCCTGACCTCCACATGTAGAGCGTTCTATGAACACGGCAGAGGTTTCCATGACTTCACATCTAAGTGGTCTGGGAATAGGTGTCCGTGGGGTCTCAGGTGTTCTAGTCACAAGCTAACAGACCCCTAAGGGACATCTCTTGGCCATGGCAAGCCTCCCCTGGGAAAGCAGAATAGAGTGCCTGTACATCAGGGCATCTGAGCAGGACCTCAGGAACCTGGCGGAGGGGGGCGGGGGGGGGGTTACCTGGTCTCAACCCTATGAACATAATACCCAAATCACCTGGAAGTTATCCAACTGTACCTCTCAATGTGGTTTGTGGAGCAAGAGCTTTGGCCTTACCTGGGAGCCTGTTAGAAATGCAGAATCTCAGACCTCACTTAGACTTACTGAACCGAAAGCTACATTTTTTAAAGATGCCCCAGTGATGCACATACCCACGGAGACACACTGCTTGCTCCAGATAGAGCTTTGGTGTAAGTGTGTGCACACACAGAGGTCGGCTCTCCCACTGGGAATCTCTGTTGAACGATAAGAGTCGGCCATAGTTCTCTGAGGAGAGGGATGGAAAATACCATTGTAGAGAGTTCTAATCTGTCTTGCCAACATCTATGAAAAGAAATAAGAGCTTGACATTACCCCCTCACTGTGGGCAGTTATCTTAGTTTTATCTGGATGATGTAGGGGCCTTTGAAGTGCAAGCCAAGTCATCTGACCCCTCATACCACCTCTCCACACAAAGTTCCACACATTAATTGATCTTGTGCGGCAGGGCTGGGCTTTTAGGTCAGGTGCTAGATCTTTGCATCATTCGCAGAGTATCAGAGAGTGACTTTCAAAATGCAATCTGAGTGTCCTTCTTAATTGAGTCTGGAATCAAAGAGCCAACCATTTGTGTTAACTTGAGATTTCTTGTTAAATATGCAAGCCTTACTGTCACTGCTCAGGCCACTTCCCTAGTGTGGGTGACGTGCTTTCCCTGTTCTTCTCTTGTGGCGGCTGTACCAAACTGTCTACCAAAGCCAACGGACTTACCCGGACACTTCCTCCTTATTACTGCCGCTTCTTTTTTCTGATTGTACTGATTTTATATTTCATTTAGTTAGCATTGAAAATATACTCTTGCTATTTCATAGAGCCTGTCTTTCCAACTAGATTTGTAAATTTATTAAAGGCAGAGACATATCCTATTTCTTGGATTTCAGCCCCCAGCCCAGGGCACTATATTCAGGAGGGGTCTAGTAAACTTAAGAAAACATGTATATGGGATTCCTGGGTGGCTCAGGGGGTTGAGCATCTGCCTTTGGCTCAGGGCTTGATCCTAGAGTCCCAGGATCGAGTCCTGCATCGGGCTCCCTAGGAGGAAACTGCTTCTCTGCCTGTGTCTCTGCCTCTCTCTCTGTCTCTAATGAATAAATAAGAAATCTTTTTTAAAAAGTATATATTTTATATATATATAAATATATTTTATGTACATAGAATAAAGAAATATATAAATACTCATGTATAAATAAATGCATAAAGTATATATAATATATATTCATATATAAAATACATAAATATTATATATGTGTGTATATATTTATATATAAAGTATCATCATCAGTTATTAATGGTTCTAGTGCTAGTGCTTTCGAGATGTCCGTCCGGCATATGTCAGCTCACATGCTCCTCACAATCACCCCGTGCCATTCCCGTGACTCTCATTCTAAGAAGAGGAAACCAAGGTGGAGGCCATAGAGGACTTTGCAAAGTTATGTGGCCAGTGTGGGCCCAGGCCAGATCTGAACTCAGATTTATCTGCCACATTTCTCCCCTCCTCAGTAATGCTGTCGTGGGAATGAGTTTTCCTTTTGCTGCCCACTGAGAGCGGATCAAGAAGGCCAGCTTGGTAAGGAGATCAAAGACTAGGTCTTCAGGAGCCTCATTACATGTATGGTGGGAAATTTGTATCTTTCTCTGTCTTCTAGTTTTGCAATCTCTAGCAAGGGGGTGGTTATCCCTAACTCACTGGGTGACTGAATAGTTCAGCCCTCCAGTGGGTTCAAGAAGAATGGAGGAAGGGAAAGGACACTGAATGTGGGGGCCAACCTCAGGGGCAGTCCCAGGACTTAGGGCCCTTGGGCACTCCTGAGAATGGTGGTTCCCTGCACAGCGACTCCAGCTGCAGCGTCTGGCTCTTTCTCCTGCTCCTTGTTTCTGGTTCCTTACAGGAGTTGTGGGTGGGCCTCGTACCCTGAACGAGCCTGCAAAGGTCTATCTCTCACCTTATGACACCAGAAAGAGCAGCTCTCTTCTTCACAGCATGCAGAAGCCAAAAATTGCTCATTTATGAACCTACTCACAAGGAAACAATTCACACCGAAGGGGCCTGGGGTTCTTTGACATTCACAGCAAAAACCTTTGCTTTTGCAGGCATCCAAGGAACAAACAGAACAAAGTAAAACACGCGAAACAAAAACCTCACGACACCCTGGATTTGGAAAGAAGTAGATCTAACGTGATTCTTTCCCAATCAATAGTCAATGAGAGACTTTAATTTGTGAACACAATTACCATGATTACTATGACCCCTATGGAGTCATTGCATTTTACTACTCATCCTGGGAACTGGATTTCCATATTTAGGAAGGAAAGTAAATGATATCAGGAATCTTGTGTAGCTGTATAAAACTCTTTCCTGGATATGTAGTGCTTTTCTAAGAACCCTTCCTGACTAAATGATTCAACGTGCTATCAAAACGTTTTACAGATGTATAATTCACCACGCCAATTAAAACAGTGCTAAGTAAAAGGGAACAAAGTTCAGAGGTCCGCCGTTTCTATCAGAGGTGCCCCTACCCCACATGTGTCCTCTTGGAGCTCCCATGATGGCTGAGATTCTCACGTTTGAACCGTTCTCCCCATTAGAGCGATTTATTTGGGTTAAGGCATTGTCTCTAGAAGGAACTTATTAAAAATACAGGTTACTTGGGCCTACTAACACAATTCCCACAATAACCATTATTCTAGCTGCATGAATTACTTTATCAGATTAATTAGCTGTCACCTATCAGACAATATGGCTCTGAGGAAATAAGGCATATTTTAATGGACATCATTGTCTGAAAAATATGAAGCAGTTCTAGAAGAGACAGCCCTGCTTGGGGGCCCTATGCTGGGGGTCTGGGAGGCTAGAAGACAGAAAGACACTGATTAAGAAGGGGGAGCAGAGGAGAGGTAAGTGAGAGGAACATCAAAATCGAGCCTCTATTCCCTTTAGGTTTGCTTCTGAGCACCACATTCTTGATTTCTGTTTAAATGTTTTTAACATCAAGTGGCCAGGCCTCCAAAATATAGGTCCTAGTGGTACCAAAATTAGAAATGAAGTGATTCTCATGCCCATCCCTTCTGACAATGGTCACCCATAACTGGTTCTCCTCTCCTTCCTGGGCTCACAGATCAGCAGCACTTGCAGCCCTCTGTGTCCAGATGGACTCATGTCACCGACCGTGGGACCCCAGAAAGTGGGTGGCCATTAGACATATCACGTGGACTTCTCTCTTTCTCTCTTTCCTCCCCTGAGTGGCTGAAAGGCAATAGCTAGAAGGCCCAAGAGAGAGGCAAGAAGCCCCGGGGCAGTAGAAGCCTGGATCTCTGGATCACCACTTGGAGAAGAACAAACAACCCAGGGGTGCGTTGAACCGGGAGCACCTACCTTAGGGATCTGCCATTAGTGAGAAATAAAACTTGATTGTGTGAAGACATTGAGATCTGGGTGTCTTTTATTATGTCACATCACAGAGTCTTATTTACTGTGATTGCTATAACTTACCATCTCTATTGATATTTGTTATCACAAGATTGCAGGATATTTAAATCTCTTGAGCAAAAAGGGCCTTTAAAGTGATATTAAAAATAATATCATGCATATTAGCAACTCCAATTTGCTAAGGACTTTCTATCAGGCACTAAGTGCTTTGCATTCTTATTTAATCCTTGTAACAATCTTTTGAGGTGGATTGATTATGCCCATTTTACAGATGTGAAATGGACTTAGGAAGCCTATTAAAGAGCTTGCTTTAGGTCATGCTAGCGAGTGGCAGTGTCACTGTGACGGTGGGCTGAGTCGTTCAGTGCTTGCACCGAACTCTTGGCCAGTGTGTGATTCTATAGTTACTCAGGGGAAACAGGATTAGACCACGGAATGACACGGCAAGGTCACACCAAGAACTGCGGAAAAGTCTTGGCCTTAAAGAGGAAAAAATGGATCCTATCTCTGCCCACAAAGGAGTGGCAAGAACATTTCCTTTATCTCCATTTCACACCTCAAAAATATTGAACTGATTTTCTGTAATTTCCCTTTTCTGCCCTCCATTGAAAGACTTGATTACACCCCAGTTTCTGCAAAGGGAAAATTCTTGCTGCTGAGTTATAAATTTTGCAGATGAGGACATTCTAACTAGGTTTCAACCATGGGACATTTATCCCTCCATTGATACTTGCGTGTAACTCCATCAGGGGAATGGTTTTTGTAGAGGAAACAACATTCTGTTTCTATAGAGGCAAAACAGGGGAAAAGGTGGGCACGGTGTGTGGTAGAGACGTAGCTGGAAGGGAGAGGAAAAAAAAAGAATAAAGCCAAGGCAATATAGTTTATTGGCTGTTCTTATGGCTAGGGAATGCGGAATTTCAAGTTTTCTTTTTTAAGCAGAGAAGGCAGGGTTTTGCCTGACTGATCCTTATCATGATTGTTGCCATTTGAATTCAACAAGAGAATGCACATGGATGGGCCTTCATGAACGTGTCGCGTGTCACACACAAAAGGCGTGATGATTGTAGAGTTTATTGCTAGAAAATCTGCATATGGTTCATATGGTGCTGGCCCCAGAAGGCCCCCAGGAGCCCACACATGATCAGATGGGAGAAAGTAGAGTCTATGGTGGTTTATTTTTTTAAATTATTTTTTAAAAGATTTTATTTATTCATGAGAAACAGAGGCAGAGGGAGAAGCAGGCTCCTCACAGGGAGCCCGATGCAGGACTCGAGCCCAGAACCCCGGGATCACGCCCTGAAACAAAGACAGACGCTCGACCGCTGAGCCACCCAGGTGACCCACCTCCATGGTGGGTTAGAACACAGGCTATGGAGGCAGAGACTGGGCTGCTTCTGCCATTTGTCCCTTGTCTAGCTGTACAATAATAGCTTGGTCAGTTACTCCATCTTTCTAAGCGCCGGATTCCTCCTTCATAAAATGGGGCTAATGCGATCTCCCCTGTTGTGTTTTGAGAACGACGCAGGATAACACATACAAGCTTTGTGAGGGCGATGGTGACGATGACTCAGACTCAAGAGACAAGAGACAGGCCAGCCAATAACAAGAGCACGTTGGCTTATCTGCTTTTGTGATAGATGTCAGCATCAGTTTTACAGATTGGAAGGATAAAAACAAAATCAGAGTAGAAGGAATCCCAGAGAGACTTGGCCGGGCAAGGACACAGACAGCGGGTACATGCGACACCCCGTAGGAGTTGGGACTCGCATAGTGGGGATGGTAGAAGGAAACCACAGGTGAATCCACTGCCTGATGCATGAGCCTCTTTGAGATCTTGTCCAGGTCAGCTGAGGGGCTAAGGAGGGGCTGGAGCACCTGACCTTGTCCTTTGGGCCAATCCATCATGTTCCAGTCATTTGAGGTCCATCCTATGGTGGGGACGGATCGTAGTCGTTAGAGCTCAGAAAACAAAGGTTCCATGTGGTTTATTCTGGAATTTGTCTTCTCCTTTCAGTGTTCTACAGGTTTCCCACTGGCCTACTAAAGAATATCACTTCTCTGAGGAACAGAATGCTCTGCCCTGATACTAAAAGTAAGATGTTTGTTTTTGAAGCAACATAGATTCAAATAGCGGTAACAATTCTTGGTGGAAAATAAAAGCATCTTTATATTTATTTGAGTAAACAGAAAAATAGCACAATTGCAATGATTTCCCACCTGCCAAACAAAACTGTTTCCTTTTGTAAGCCGTGTTCCATATCCAAGGGTGGTCAAAGCACACGGCTGCACAAAGGGAATTGTGATGTATGCAGCCAGCGTGAGCCGCTGCGCCTGCCGACAGGGGTTCACCTCACTCCATTATGTTCCTCCTCCGCCAAAAGAGCCGTGGAGCATCTGCTGGACGGACAGGCCTGGCTGCTGGGCAAAGGCCGGCCGCTCTCTTCACCAACCGTGGTCTTCCCTGGGAGTCCACTTGTGGGGATTCGCGCCTGTTGAGTTAGGCCTCGAGTCGAAGCAAAACTTGAGGGAAGCTGTCATGGAGCCCAGGCTAAACCAGAGGGATTTCCTGCAGGTTCCTTTTCAGTCAGACAGCTCTTGTCCTGGGGAGGAACTGGGGTTTTTCCACCTCAAGGGTGAGCTCGTGTCTTGGGAGGCCGGAGCCAGGACATGTAGCCTTCCCTCTCTTCCTCGTGGCTCCCTCGGTGGCCCTGGCTGGGCTGACCCCCCAGCGCTCCTCAGGAGCAACCCGGCAGGACTCTGGAGGACATGCAGTTTGTACCCTCACACTTGTATGAGTTTCACTCAATTCCTAGGGCTTTCCAGGCCTGATCCCGAGGCTTCTGGCTGGTCCCTGACTCCCTGGGTCCTCCACTATGACAGTAACAGTAGGTCCAGTAACCTTACTTTAAAAATAAAAAACAATTTTTTTACAGTGGCTATGGTAACAATCACAATGACCATTTTTTGGCTCTTTATTACGTGCCCAACCTTATGGTAAGGACCTTAGTCACATCGTCCTGTGCGACTTCCCTCAACAACTGTACGAAGCAGCTCTAGGTGCGTAGTAGATACCGTTGGTGGCCCTCTCCCTCCTGGCCTACCCAGGGAGGTCTCCTGTAGGCGGGTTGCTCTCCTGCATGACAGCTGTGTCCCTCTGTCTGGGTGTGCTCCGGCCTCATGGGAAGATGCTCAGCCCAGTGAGGGGATAGTCTGGAAGTACCCATGTGTCACTGGCCCAGCTGTGACCCTCAACCTTTGAGGTATGGGAGTTCCCACATCAGTCCCCCGACTTCCTCTCCCCTTGGAGGGGCAATGCTGAGGCAGGTTCTCACAGTCTCGAGGAGCATCCTCCAAGGGGCGGAAAGTACCTGGCTGCAGGGGGAAGCCCTCCCTGAAGCTACTTCTTCCTCACACTTCCCCATTCCCTTGTAGTGCTCCCTGGGATTATCATCCACACTTGCTCGGACCCTTGACTCCAGATCTGCCTTTGAGGGGATCCGAGGCAAGCTACTGCACAGTTGTTCTCGCTTAACACAAGAGACACGCAGGCTTACTGGGATTGGCTTGCTTGCTGAAGGGCTGGCTGCTGGTTGGTCAGGCGGGACTTGAACCAGGACTGTCTCCTCTCTTACATGCTTCTGCTTCCATCAGAAATGGTCCAGGTCTATTTTCTCTAATTAATCAATGTAATTAATATGTAGCTTCTTTCCAAAAACGGACTCCAGTATATAAAACATAACCTATACTCCTTCTACCAAAATATATTTACCTCATGTTTTGTTCCTTCGAGACTCAGGATTCAGCTAACAATATAATTAGAGATAAATTGAAGAAGTTAATTAATATTGCAATGCTATTGTCCACAAGTGGCTAAATGTAGGATACCTCTAGAGGTATTGACACTTTACAGGGGACTTTTGAGATTGCAATGTTGTAACTTCAAGAGAGGACCCTCTGTTAGTGGAATTTCTGGTGTCTGGTGGTCCAGGAGACATTGTCTTCACGTTCGGTGGGCAATGGGACTTTCCCCACACCCCTTAGCCCTTTGCTTGTCGGGCCTGCTAATGTCAATGCCCTAATCATCAACAAGATTCCTCTTGAATTGGAAGGCAGAGTTCAACGGTGAAGGTGCCCTAGCCTGGCTCCTTCTGAGCAGCAACAAAGACACACAACCCTCCTCTCCTTAAGTCCCATCTCACCAGGGGACACAGAAGACCTGTTTGCCTGTGTTGGTTGGTTCCTGGGCCTGTGAGAGGAAGATAACACTTGCTCCAACTTGCTTTTCAGTGGGTGATGTGAAGATAAATGCGAGAATGTCTACAAAGTCCTCCAAATTCTTGGGATGAAAGGCGCTATGTAAATAGAACACAGTTTTACCATGATTAAACTTTAATGCAGCAGCTCTCAGGCCCATAAAGGGAGCACAGCCTGGCTGGGAGGCGGGACTGCAAGGCTCCCCCCTGTCATCATTGCCCCCGTGAGCTCGCCTGCCGTCGGGCAGCCACGTCTTAGAAGTGCCCATCCTTTCTGCTCGTTCAATTTGGTTTTTATTTTCAAGAGGCCAGTTATGCAGTTATGTTTCTGCCCTTCACATTCTTCAGATTTGGGGTCACGTTTTAGAAAGCACATACGTACAAGCATACTTGGGTCACCTAATAGATGACCCGACTCCTGCAACAGCCTGGGGGCCAGATCAGTAACTAGACATTTAGATATAAATTTTCCTCTGAAGACAATATTCTTGACCCTCTGCATGTTTGTCGGTGGCCTGACATACACTGGAGCATCTCCCATTTTCAAAACAACAAGCTATATAGTTTTCCTTTTTGTGACAGAATTGGAACTACGGGATTTCTCGGCAAAAGCAAAACAAAACAACCATAGAAAAACACCACCTTTTCCCTCTCAAATTAATTCTTTCACTTTATGCTCCTGACTCCATAAAAATGTGGTTTAGCTTTTGAAGTTTTTATTAATATTTATAATGCCCGTTTGGTGCCCTTGAACCTCACAGAAACAGAGCCCTGATATTAATACCTACCTTCTAGGTGTAGTATACCCAAGCCCAACCATAAACTTTAATGTTTATACATATATATATTTGGCTTTGCTTTGTTTCTCCTGTCTCTGTAGAAAAATTTTTTAAAAATACTTTTTAAGATGCAAATTTTAATAGCTTATATTTTATTTTCAAAAGTAATGCATGCTTGTAAAAAAAAATACAGATGTGCATAGAGAAACAAAGGAGAAAAATCCCCCTTTCCGGATCCATTTATAAAATCCCGATAGCAAGAAGTAAATAAGGTAGTTTAAATACTTTGTAAATTAGAGTTCTCTTAGTTTGAGAGACTGAAATTGTCTTAAGCTGGTAACCAGTCATATTTCTCTCTTTTGCTTCAGAATAGAAATGGAAAAAAATTGTAGAGTTTCAAAAAATGCAGTGAACTATAAGAAATTAAAATCTCCCATTAAATCCATTACCCCCAAATAACAAAGTTTTAGACTTTTAGTGTATTTCTTGCAGGATTTTCCACTGCAAATAGGAATAAACAATGGGGGCAGCCCAGTTGGCTCAGTGGTTTAGGGCCACCTTCGGCCTTCACCCAGGGCGTGATCCTGGGGACCTGGGATCAAGTCCCAGATTGGGCTCCCTGCATGGAACCTGCTTCTCCTTCTGCCTGTGTCTCTGCCTCTCTCTCTGTGTGTGTCTCTCATGAATAAATAAATAAAATCTTAAAAAAAAAAGGAATTAACAATAGTACTCCATTCCCCTAACAATTTTGTGATGTCAAGGAACAGTCTCCAAAAGAATCATATTTTTTTTTTAAAGAGAATTTTTTTAAAAGTTTTTATTTACTTATGATAGTCACACAGATAGAGAGAGAGAGACAGAGACACAGGCAGAGGGAGAAGCAGGCTCCATGCACCGGGAGCCCGACGTGGGATTCGATCCCGGGTCTCCAGGATCGTGCCCTGGGCCAAAGGCAGGCGCTAAACTGCTGCGCCACCCAGGGATCCCAAGAATCATATTTTTGAATGGCTCTCACAAATATTCTTTTGCAATCACTTCATCTTAGATTGTTTCCAAATAGTAAGATGAGGTGAGGTGGGGACTGCTTATCACTCATGTCACGTGTCCATGGTTCGGGTGGGGTGGGGGGGCTGCCCCTCCGCTGACCAGAGGGAGACATGTAGGTAGAACACTTGCTTGGCCACCTCTTTGGATCCCAAGGTGGAGTGATTTTCCTGGCAGGTGACACAAAGGTGTCAACTCAGTCATTCTCTGAGACTATCCTATGAAGTCCCACGACTGGACGTTCACTCCTTCCTCTCCTTAGGACCCCTGATCTCCAGGATTCAGCCAACTTCTGTTTCTCTTACTGTCTAAATAAGACTCATTCATTTGGGCATGTTTTTGCCGAATGTTGAATTAAACAGGGGTGTTTAATTCTGAAGGAAAAGTGGTAGGCTTCTGGCCACAGGTTGAGCTGCTTTGCTAATCTGGTTTAATCAACCATTAGGATTACATATGGGTGCTCATCTGTTGGATTCTTGTGTTTGTCTCTCACCGCATTCCAAACACTAATGGGGAGAGACAGTGAATTGAGAGAAAAAGTGTAATTGATTATACCCCTAAACCCCAAATAATATTACTATATGTAACATTTACTTAGTATTGACTCTGTGCCAGGCTGCATGTTCTCATGTAACTTCCAACAACCCTGTGAGATGGCGTTATGATTATTTCCATTTTATGGATGGTAGAGGCATGGTGACACCTCCCCGCCAGCTGAGGTTTGCTTCCATCCACTTAATCACTTTATTGTCTCACTTTTCATCTATTCTGTATCATAATTAACATGTGAACTTTTTTATATATAAATTGTAGCTTGAGCTTGTAAACTACCCAAATGCTGTCTCTCATTATTGAATATGTCTGTCAGTACTTTTATACTTTTATAATATTTTATTATATTTATTGAATTTCTTTTAATACTATTTACAGTGACTTTTTTGGTGAACAGACTTCTATTTTTATGCAGCTAAATCTATTCTTATTTTCCCTCATGACTTTTCCATCTTGGCTTTTTCCTTGCCTACCCCAATAGATTTTCATCTATATTTTATTCTGAATTCCTATGGTTTTAATATTATAACTTTACCTCTAGAAATTATTTGGTATAATAAAGTCATTCAAAATGCTTTTTTTTTTCTGCTTCCCCCCCCCCTTTTTTAAGATCATCAGTACCATCCTTTCTTTGCTAATTTGTGATGTATATATATGTTTTTGGTCTCTGTTTTTTTCCATTGCACTATACACTGCTTTACCTTACTTTCAGTCTGTTTTTGTTTGCTTGTAAAAGTTTTTACTGTAGCTTTATGGTATATTTTAATATTTAGAAGGATTAGTTCCTCCTAATTACTCTTATTTTTAGAATTTTTTTTGTTATTATTATGTGATACTCTTCTACATATATTTAAAAATTACTTTATCAAGTTTCTACCCTAAAATCTTACCATGAATTTAGTCAGAAGATAGTAATATTTGTGACTCAACTTGGAAATATTTAGTATCTTTTTAAAGTTCCTTCTTTCCATCTAGGAACATGCAATTTATTTATTTTTAATATTTTCTTTTGAGTGTCTCAAAAGTGCCAAATTTCTCTTTATGTAGGTGGTATTCTTTTTTTGTTCAAGTTATTTCTATTACTTTATATTTTTTGAGACTATTGGGAGTGGAATCTTTCATAAATAATTATTATGATTTAACATTGATTAAACTAACTTGTTATTGCTGTATACAGACATTTTAAAAATACTTATTTTGTTTGTGACTTCTTTGTTAAACTCATTACTTTTGACGTTTATCCTTCCATCCTTTTGAGTTGTCTATATATAACTATGTCACTTAAAACAATGATGATTTTTGGCACTTACAATTCTTACTTGTTTTATTTACTATTTCATTGACTGAAGCTTCTGAATTATTGGAAATAATAGCAGGTGTAGTGGGCCTCCTTATTTTGTTTCTGACTCTAACGGGAATCCTATAAGATTTCCCTGTAAAATATGATGTAGTTTGTTGCTGTAGGATAGACATTTAATAGGCTTAAATAGATAGATTTTCATAGTTTTGAATAGGTAGATTTAAATCAGACCTGACAAGAAATAATATTTCTATTTATAAATATGAAGGCTAGATATTTAATTAAATTAAATTAATTTATTTAAAAAAATATTTTATTTATTTATTTGACAGAGAGAAAGTACAAGTAGGGGGAGCAGTAGGTGGAGGGAGAGAGAGAAGCAGGCGCCCCCTTGTGCAGGGAGCCCAATGTGGGACTTAATCCCAGGACCCTGGGCTCATGACCTGAACCAAAGGCAGTCACTTGACCTACTGAGCCACCCAGGCACCCCTCCATATTGAATTTTATTATGCAATTTTTCTTTGGTCTATTTATATTTTCAAACATTAAACCATCCTTGCATTTGGGGAATAGTATCTACTTAACAATGTGATGGGAGGCAATTCTTCACGGATTTTTCACATTTCTATGTATCTTGTAAGTAGAGGCACTGACTGTTCGTTATTTCAAAATATATTTTCAAGGACAGAGATGGTTGTTCCCTCCAGAACAGAGGTCAGGTTTGCTTATAGCCTTGAAGATATAGTGTCTCCCCCTGGGGCAAACTGCAGGCAAGCTTACTGTCCACTATAACAAAGATAATGTCTCCCTTTGGGGTAATGGGCAGATACTTATGGCCCATTTCTAAATATCCAAGTTTCCTAAGCTCAGAGTTCCTTTCCTGTAATGCAGCCCACTGACTGCTTGCACCTACCTGAGCCCACATTACATCATCCGCCCGAGAATGTGGGGGGGCGGGGCTGAGGGCCATGGACATTCCTACGGATGGCAGGCTGCTTCCTTGTAATAAAATCCTTTGTCTCTGACCCTAAAGTCACATTTTTCTGCCACATGAAGCTGTAGCAGGCTAACTTGTCAGCTTGCAAGGAGGCTGAAAACTCCAACCTTTCCCAATTCTTACTGTTTAAGAGTTTCCAATTTCTAGAAGTTTACTTAGGAATTTGCATCTCTATTCAGGAGTCCTATTAGTCTGTAATTGTTTTCTTCATACTATCTTTTTTAGATTCTTACGGCTATGTTAACTTTAAAAGCAATTTGAAAGTTTTCTATTTCTTTCTGTGCCAAAATGGCATATATCGCGATCACATGCAGATTAGAACTTGCAAAGGCTGGTGAAATGGTTCTGACTTAGAAACCTTGTCGGAATTAACTTCTTTTGCAATTTGTTTTCCCTTGACAAAGCTTTATTCAGTTTACTCATTCTTAATTAATTGTAGCCATTTATATTTTCCCCCAATCAGTGAATTTAAAAAATTTAACAGTCTATGGCACTAATTTTGAAGTGTCTCACATCCATAGCTTTATCTCCTTTTCTCATTTTATGTGTTGTTTTACGCTCTTCTTATTGACTTTTTTTTCTAGACTTGTCAGAACATGCCAGACTATTATATTTTTAACGTTGGCTTTCATTACTCTTTGCTTTTATTTTTGTTATTTGTTTCCTTCTGCTTTCAAAAGATATTTTTCATTTTCTAACTTCTTAATTTTAACTAAGCCTAATTATTTTGTGTTACTTCTGATCTAGTCAAACAAGCTTAGAAATCTGCTCTTTCCTCCTGATAATGGCAGCTCAGTCTTGTAAGATCTGATATATAATGTTCCAATAGTTATGATTTGTAATCACAATTTTTATCTTTTCCAAGAGTTACTTAATTTACAAGTAAACAGTTTCTTGTTACTATTTCCTAACAAACTATTTCCTAGTGTGTTTCTTTCTTTCTTTTTTTTTTTCCCTAGTGTGTTTCTTCATAGTTGTGGAATGTAGACTGCATGCTTTTCAAACTTGCTGGGTTTTATTAAAGTTTTATTTGTGTTCAATGAAATTATTAACTTCGAAAAATATCCTGCAGGTGTTTTGAAAGTATATTTATTCATGCAAGGGCATAAACTTTAACTCATAACAATTACATTGACAATTATTAGTTAAATCTCTATATTAGGCCTACTTGATTTATCAGGGAAGGAAATGAGTCTCAAAATCTCAGCTGAGTGCCTGTTTCTCCAGGAAATCAGAGTTGTGTGCTGATATAGTCTGACAGCAGTTACTAGGTACATGATGGCTCCTACTTATTCTACTTTTGTTGTGAAGTCTATCTTTTTTACGTACTCTAAATTTACAATTTTTGTTTTGTCCAGTGCCTGTTGCTTTCTTTGTGTGTGTGTGTTCTATTAATCTTTTTGTTTATACAAACCTCATAGATCTTTACTTATCTTTTTTACTTTGAATTCATATGTACATTTTTAATCCAGCATATAGATAGTTGAATTTTGTTTCTTAGCCCAAACTGAGAGTCTTGATCTTTTAATAAAGAACTTTAATTTGTTTACATTTATTTTCATAACAGACATTTTTGCTTTTATTTGTTTCATCTTGTTTTATGCTTTTCCTCTCTCTGCTTCTTCACTGCTGTCTTGTTTCTTTTGTTTGATATATGGACACTAGGTTTACTTTGCTCTTTTCCTCTTATGATTAGAATGTTTGCCTGTTCCTTGAAATTTTAATTAACATATTTAATCCTATATTTCTTTAATCATGCCAAGAATGAAGCAATCTATTGACCTTTTACTTTGTTAGATAATGAAATTAGCATGAATCAACCATTTTCTTGTTATCATGAAAACAGAATTTTACTTTTAAGTATTAACTATGGGACAGCTCTGAGACCTTGGCTTTATTTTAGGAGCTAGTTAATGTTGCTAAAATTATGGAAATGTTACTAGGGAATCTCAGCTCTCCAATATTATCTAGTCCAAATGTATAATCAGTTTTTTTTTTTCTTTTTAACTGGGGCACCTGGTTGGCTCAGTAGTTGAGCATCTGCCTTTGACTCAGGTCATGATCCCAGGGTCCTGGGGATCAAGTCCTGCATCAGGCTCTCCACAAGGAGCCTACTTCTCCCTCTTCCTATGTCTCTGCCTCCCTCTCTGTGCATCTCATGAATAAATAAACAAATGAAATCTTAAAAAAAATTTTTTTTATTGTTATACCACAGATCTTTATGCTTTCATGCAAATCTCTAGGCAGAGCAATGAGGCCATTGGCCATCTACAGATGACCTGCAGTTTATCAGCAAATTATTTTTTTTTTTTGTTTTTTTGGTATAGTATCCAATAAATACCTGATGAAATATTCTAGATTTGAAGATGTAGAAGACAGATATGGCCTGGTTCCTAGAATTTCTGAAGCTTATAGAGGAGGGTATTAGGGTGTTTTTAAGGACTATATTGTCCTTATTCAGCTCTCCATTTCTTCATAGACCTCTTTCTGCTAAGGAGTTTAGTGCATTTTGTAGGTTGTAATGAAATAATAGTCAAACTTTCTATGGACAGTGTTAGCCCCATTTTGAAGAAAATACTCAAAAAAGCACTAATCAAGATCACACACAAACTATCTCTTTAAATTAGCAAATGATCCACATACATTTACCTGCTGGCGTTCATGATTCTTAATTTTTAGAGATGGTAACACAAGATAGGTGCCTACATGACAGCCTTTTTCATACAGAATCACTGGTCTTTGGGTAAATGTTTGTGTTTACTATGATGGTCTGTGTGGTATTTATGCTTTAAAAATGACCCATTCTTTTTTGGCTGACTGGTGACATCATTTCCAGCAAGACTTTAGTTGGGTTTAACAATGTAAATAGCTAGAACTCATTTCTTTTTTTTTTTTTTAATAAATTTTTATTTATTTATGATAGTCACACAGAGAGAGAGAGAGAGGGAGAGAGAGAGAGAGAGAGGCAGAGACACAGGCAGAGGGAGAAGCAGGCTCCATGCACCGGGAGCCCGACATGGGACTCGATCCCGGGTCTCCAGGATCCCGCCCTGGGCCAAAGGCAGGTGCCAAACCGCTGCGCCACCCAGGGATCCCGCTAGAACTCATTTCTTGATATTGGGTGTCACTGTGTTTGTCTTTGGAATCTTTTCAATCCATCCTGTTCATGTTCAATTTTATGAATTATTTGGGAATCATGTCATGATCTCAGCTCAGCAAACCTATCTACTGGGAAATAGGCTTGATGTTCATGTACTGACCATATCTTGACCATACTTTTTCTTGACTTTGAGTGATTCTTAACTTGAATGTGACACCACACCACTACTAGGTGGGTCAGTTCTACTGCTTTCTAGAACTTTCATTTTAAATTTGATGCCATGATGACAGTATGCCTACTTTCTACAGGAAAATCATTTGTAATAGCTTTTCCCCCATCTATTCTCCATGTGATAATATGTCAATATAGTCAAATTTGATGCACGAGAGCTCTACATTGCCAATGAAATTGCCTATTGAGCAGAGACCTGAGTTCAAGCTTTGGTCTCCTCTATGCTCTCAGGGCATGGTGATTTTGCCAACCCTGCAAAGAGGTATGACAAGCTGATGAGTGTTCAAAAAATACAGATCCTTGAACTTCAACCAAATCCACTGAATCAGAATCTCAGGAGTCCTAAGCTCTGTATTTTGGAACAGCAGCTTAAGTAATAACAGTATTGCTGGATCCCTAATGGGAAGGACCACCTGTCTAGAGGCTCTTGAGTGCTGCAGGTGTGTATGCATCTGTATGAGTGGTACTAAAATAGTAGCATCTTAGAATTCGAAGGAACCCTCCTAGCTCATGTCTCATTGTATGGGGTGGGGGGAAACTTGGCCAGTTAAATTACATGTCTAAGTACACACAGCTGCTCAATGGAGAAATGTGAAAAGCAAAGCAAAACAAAAACCAAGATTCCCGATTCTTAATCTAAACTCATTTTCTCTAAATTAAACTATCTTTGAATATTTTCATAAAGGGTTTCCATTTATAAGTTCAATATTTACACTAGGAGAGATAATTTAAATATAAGCTAAATACCTTCCCCTACCCTGAGCATTAGAACAAAAATAGAATTTGGGAGGCAATGAGTTAATTGAACAATGTAGCTTCACTTCATTAGTAGCTGGCAAATATTAACTGAGTGTTCAAAAGTCATTTCTGGTATAGGTTGAAATCAGCATAGGCTGATAGTTATACTAAGAGAGGTAGAGAATAGTATGGAACTAGCACAGCCTTTGTTGTCATATAGACTTAGGGTCAAATCCTGACTCAACTCTGTGGTTCTGGGCAGCTGTAGGCTTCAGTTTTGGATCTATAAACTAGGTATGATACTTTCCTTTTATGGTTGTTGTTAGGTTAAATAAAATAATGTATAAATGGTGCCTGGTACATAGTAACAAAAGATAATAATTTCTAATTGTTTCTTCTTTTTTTTTTCTTTTGTTTCAAGTTTTTGTTTAAATTCCAGTTAGTTAACATACAATATAAAAGTTTCAGGAAGAGAATCCAGTGACTCATCACTAATATGTAACACCCAGCGCTCATCACAACAAGTGCCCTGCTTAGTCCCCATCACCCATTTAACTCTCCACCAGCCCACCTCCCCTTCAGCAACCCTGAGTTTGTTCTCTATCATTAAGAGTCTATTTTATGGTTTACCTCTCTCTTCCCCCTACGTTCATCTATTTTGTTTCTTAAATTCCACATGTGAGTGAAATCATATGGTATTTGTCTTTCTCTAACTTATTGCACTTAGCATAATACACTCTAGCTCCATCCACATTGTTGCAAATGGTCAGATTTCATTCTTTTTTTTTTTATGGCTGAGTAATATCCCCCTATATATGTATACACCATGCCTTCTTTATCCATTCATCAGTTAGTGGACATTTGGGCTCTTGCTGTAATTTGGCTATTGTTGATAATGCTGCTATAAACATCAGGGTGTATGTGCCCCTTCAAATCAGTATTTTTGTATCCTTTGGGTAAATACCTACTAGTGCAATTGCTGGATCATAAGGTAGTTCTATTTTTAAGTTTTTGAGGCACCTCCATACTGTTTTCCAGAGTGACTGTGCCAGTTTGCATTCCCACTAACAGTTTAAGGGGGTTCTTCTTTCTCCACATCCTCGCCGACATCTGTTGTTTCCTGTATTGTTAATTTTAGCCATTCTGACAGGTCTGAGGTGGTATCTCATTTTGGTTTTGATTTGTATTTCCCTGATGGTGAGTGATGTTGAGCATCTTTTCATGTGTCTGTTAGCCATGTATATGTCTTTTTTGGAAAAATGTCTATTCATGTCTTCTGCTTATTTCTTAACTGGATTATTTATTTTTTGGGTGTTGAGTTTGATAAGTTCTTTATAGATTTTGGATACTAACTCTTTATCAGATAAGTCATTTCCAAATATCTTCTCCCATTCTGAAGGTTGCTTTTTAATTTTGTTGATTATTTCCTTTGCTGTGCAGAAGCTGTTTATGTTGATGAAATCCCAATAATTCCTTTGTTTCCCTTGCCTCTGGAGATAATTTCTCATTTCTTAAGTGCTTATTAAATTTTAGCCACTGGACAGACTATATAACTATTAGAACTCACACTAATGCTATCTTAAAGATGAGAATCTAAAGCTCAGAAATGTTCCCTAACCTTCCTGGGCTCATGGAAGTATTAAGAGGCTGAGGTTGGAGTTCTACCTGTCTTAAAAGCCCCCGTTTCATGAGTCTACTATCCTGTCTTTCAATAAGTGATAGCTATCAATGTTGCCCCCATCCTCCCTCGTAAGTTGATATAATTAGTGGTCAAGCCCTCAGCTCATGGTTTAATCCAGTTCATTCCCTTTCAATAAATAATAACTACATGACCTTGGGTGAGCTCTTTAATTGCTCCATTGGTTTCCTCATTTGTGAAATGAGGATGATAATCTAGTTTATAGGGTGGTTGTGAGGCTACCCTATAAGTCTCAATATTTCTATTGCTTTTTACGCACCAGTCAGTCTACTATTCTAAGTAAGAGTGGGTCTTGTCTTGGCCATATTTTGGAAGATGGTACAACAAGCGTTCAGTACATTTCCTGCGTTCCAGGTGCCATCCCAGTAGAGATGTTTGCTGCAAGGCAATGGAAACAAAGACTGGTTGCATCTTCAAGATTCCCCTGGCCAGATCTGGTCTTTCCTCTTGCAGAGAGGAGACGCTACTCAAGGTCTGTGACCCTGAACACCTCTGGAGCTTCATAGCTTGCAGGGGAAGATGGGCCAGTATCTGAACAGCATCTTATCACCTCCCTTGTGATGTGCTTGGTGAGCATGCTTACAGAGAAGGGGCTCAGCTTTCTGGAGTTCTGATGGCTCTGTGGATGGAGCCCAGCTCTAATGAGACAGTTATAATGGAAGCCAATGCAGAGAGGGCTGCCGGGATGCAGTGGCTGAGGCACTGGGCAGGCCTGTGCACTATTCATTCCAATGAAAGGTTTTGGCATGTAAAAGCAGATGCTGCTAGTGATGCCCAGCAATATGTGTCTGTGCACATGTGTGTGTTCGCATGCTTTTAGCTTTCTTTTTGATACTAAATCTAAGGAATGACCTTTTAAACACCATCTTTATATATTTTAGCTCTCGGAGGAGAACTGTCATTAAAGGCATGAAATCACTGACAGTATTTCATTTCAGTAACCTGAAGTTGGACAAATTTCCCCCACTCTTAGCCTTTCCAACAGAAGCACCACACAGGTCTGCTTGGAAGCCTTCATAAAGCTTTGTTCTTTGTCATGGGAGAAAAAATTCTAACGCTCCTTTATCTTCCTCCTTTGCATACTGTGCTCCTTATCTGGTGCCAAGGTGCAGCAGCACCACACCCCTGTTAGGGTTTCCATCTCAACCCAGCTGTTTCCTGCATCTACCCACCTCTCCCAAGACTTATATGCTTGATGGAATTAACTAATACCAGTTGTGCTTTACTTACCTGAGTTTAAATATATCTGCTATATGCCAACATTTTACTAAAATGTATCTGTTCACTTCTATTAACAAGCATTACTTTAATTTAGTAGTACGTGATATCTACACTTATAGGGCTGCGATTTTACAGGCCTATAAATACTGGGGTGCATAGGAAAATCAGATATGTGATGAGCTGAACTTACAAAATTGATAAATACTGGGCAGTCATATGAATTGTAAAGGAACCCTTCAGTTTATTCAAATATTTCTTTAAAAGTAATAATAATGTCTTCACATTTGCATAGCGGGAAAGGTTTTGCAGACGTCTTTCACATACATTATCTCATTTGCTCCTCTCAACATTCCGGTGAACTAAATGGGATAGTGACTATTATCTGCATGCTTTATGGGTAAGAAAAATACAAAGCATCCTTAGCACATTTGAAATATAATTACCTTTACAAAAAGTCAACTCATCATCATGTTAAGATGTATAATCCATTGTGAAAATGCTGCCTACCTGCATTTGCTCATATGTATGGAGAGTTAATGCCCTGGTTATCTCTTGCTATGTAAGAGATTACTCCCAGACTTAGTGGCTTAAAATACCATTTTGTTCTATCTCACTATTTTTTTTGGTTAATAGTTTGAATAGGGCTCAGCTGGGTGATTCCTCTGTTCTGTATGGAGTCAACTGAGATCACTTGAGATTCTCAGCTGGCAGATGAGCTGGTCTGGAGATTCTAAGATGGCTTCATTCCCAAATTTAGTGCCTTGACTGGAAGATTGATTTTGGTTGAGACTATCAATCAGAATGCTTATATATAGGCTCCCCAACATGGTATTGGGGTAGTTGGGGACTCAGGGCTCCCAAAGATGTCATTTCAAGAGAGTATAAGAGGAGGTTGTCAGTATCTTAAGGCCTGGTTGGGTTCAACCACTGGCTTCTCATCACTTCTTCCATATTCTGTTAATCAAAGAAGATCATGAAGCACACCCAGATTTAAGGAGAGGGAATGTACACCCTATTCTCAGTGAAGAGGTATGAGAGAATTTGTGGCCATCTTTAATCTGCCACAGTCCATTATTTGGCCATTGATTATTCACATTCCTTCCCTATGTAAAAATATGTCCACCCTCTCCAAAGAACCCCCAAATTCTCAGCACTTGGACCCAGGCAGCATGAAGGTCAGGCTCAAGATCCAAGATCTTCTCATCCAAATCAGGTACAGGGGTGGATGAGACTCTTCAACCGTAACTCCAATAGCAGTTACTGCCATACCTTCTGAGTATCACCAACAGTCCCTTGCAGGTACCTTAGGCTTTCACTACCAGTGTCCTTGACATCTTTCTAGTTTCTTCCCACTGTCTGGTTCCAAAACCACTGCTACATGCTTTTTGTTTTTATTATGGTGGCACTCTACTTCCGGGTATCAAATTCTGTCCCCATTACCTACTGCTGAATAACAAATTATCTCTAAACTTAGTAACAACCATTTTTATTATACTGGGATTTTATTGCTCAGGCATTGAGGTATGGCTCCGTTCAGTGATACTTCTGATCCATCCTGAATTGAGTGAGTTCCCTAAATAGTCTTCAACTGGTGAATGAGCTTGTCTGGAGGGTTCAGAATGGCTTCACTCACATGACTACCACCATAGCCGCTTTGCCTGGAAGGTGGGGCTCAGCTGGGATTGTTGACTGGAGTGTCTATACATGACCTTTCTAGCATGGAGATTTCTAGGTAATAGGCCTTCTCATATAATGACACAGGGTTTCCAGAAAGAGCGTTCCAAGAGATAGGATATGGAAATTGCCAATTTCATAAGCCTTAGGCTTGGAATCTGGCTCAGCCTCACTTTTGCTGTATTCTATTCTATGTTCTGTAGTCACAGAGCCCACCCACATTCAAGGGCATGGGGTATAGATCCCAGTTCTCCATGAGAGGGATGTCAAAGAATTTTAGTAGTACAGAAAAATGATGTTTAGCTTTTCATTTTGAATTATTTACTAATACTTATAGGGCTGCCTGATTCAATGGACTAACTCATGATTAGGAATTAGACATTCAAGGTCCTGGTTCCATTTCTCCCATTACTTGGCTGTGCTTGAGCTGAGGTAAAGGATCTTTGGGTTTCAACTTCCATCATCGACAAAATAAAGATGAAGATAACTGCTGCTACCCACTAGCCCAAGGGCAAGTTGTGCCTGTTTGAAAAAAAAATTGAGGGCGCCTGGGTGGCTCAGGCATTAAGCATCTGACCTCGGCTCAGGTCATGATCTTGGGGTCCTGAGATGGAGCCCTGCATCGGGCTCCACAGCAGGAAGTCTGCTCCCTTTCCCTCTCCTTCTGCTCCTCCTCCCCCTCAAGTAAATAAATAAAAATCTTTATTTAAAAATCAGAATTCAAAAAAGTACTCTCTAAAGTGCTCTAGGAAGTAGAATAATAAATTATTATAACTAATTGGGCCATAATAAATTTACCATATTTCTCTTTTAAGAGAAAAAATTGGGTCTTAGAATTGCGTAGGATTAACAGAACCACATAAGAACTGGGTTCTCTGACACTCACACTTCAAACACATAATTCCACACCATTGCATGCATTTCTGCTGTTCCTGAGCACCAGGCAACATGCATTTTCTCACTGAATCTTTGCAACACCCCTTTGAGTAGGTGCCATTAGTAACATCTTAATCATGTTTTCTGAAACATTTTTGTTCTGGAGTTTAAATTCTAACACATCTTTTGCATATTTATACATAATACATCTTAAAAGAATCTAATGAAAACTTTAGTAGAGTCTGTAGGGGTTTTGTTTAAATTCTATGGAAATCTTCCCTTTTTATTTTATACAAATATTCTTGCAAAATGAGATAAAAGCAGATTTATGAAGATATCAAAATGATATAACTAAGGGGAGAGAAAAAATAAAAGCTGCAGAAGAATTAGCAGAAGCTAGTTTTACTTACAGAAGCCAGAAGGAAGCTGAGGCAGTTGGTGCTGTGGGAGGGTGATGGGCTGGAGGCCAGGGCTCCTGGCTCTGCTATGCTATTAACTAGGAGCTAGGTGTGCAACCTTGAAAAGTTTGTTCTCTCCTCTAGACCAGAATTGCTTTTTGTGTCAAATGAGAGGGTGGGACAAGATGAATTCTAAAGCCCATATTAACTTGAACATTCTTTTATCACACCAAGAAAAGGGATGAAACACTAAATAAACATAAATATATCCTCTTATCAAGGAAGTAAAGATGTGGATTATAAGATAGGTTTGGGAAGTGAAAAGAAAGAGAGAGACAGAGAATGTATGGGATCTTGACCTGGCAAATTGTAAGTAGTAGAATGACCATAGTGACTGAAAAACAAACCAGCCAACAAGGAGGGAAATTGAGCATATACATGCACACACACACACACACACACACACACACACATACCCAACCCAGCCACCAGAAGGTAATTTGTAAAATTTAAAAAAAAAGGTAGAAAATTTTATTTATTCTTTCAGCAAATGTTTATTGAGCCTCTGATGTGCCAGGCCCTATTTTAGGTACTTAAGATGTAGTAGGTAATAAAAAAATCTCTGCCCTCATGAAACTTATATTCTAGGTTGAGGGATACAGGTGATAAGCAAATTAAATAAGTAAAATATGCAGTCTGGTAGATAATCACAAGTCCTCAGCAGAAGAGTGCAGTGGAGAAGGAGGTTGAACATGTCACAAACCCGTGTTGTGGGTTTGCGACATTAGATAGTGAGACCCAGGGAGACCTCACTGGGTAAAGATTTGATGGGAGTCAGCAAACAAGCTGTGGTGACTTTGCTTCCTATTTCATGGATAAAATGAGAACACTCATAAGAGCATTGTGGACAGAGGGAACAGCAAGTGCAGAGGTGCTGAGATGGAGCAAGCCATATGTTTAAAGAATAATGAGGAAAAAAAAAAAAAGAATAACGAGGAAGCCAGTAAAGCTGGAGTGGAGTAAATGAAGGAGAGGGCAGTAGGAGGCAAAGCAGAGGAGAGATGCTGAGAAGATTTTGAGCAGAGTACCATCTGGCAGGTTTTGGTGTGATACCATTATTGACATGTAGAGACTAGACTAAAAAAAAAAAGAAGGACAGAAAAGGGAGGAAGAGTTAGGAGGTTACTGCACTACCCCAGGCAAGAGATGATGGTAGCTCAGACTAGAATGGTAGCAGTAGGAGCAATGAGAAGTGATGAGATTTCTGGATATATTTGAAGGTTAGAAGGAATAGGGTTTGCTGATGGTTGGGATGTGTGGTATGAGAAAAGATGATTCAAGGAAACCTCAAGGGTTTTTGACTTGAGCTAAGAGTTGCAATTGTCAGGTAAGAAAGATTATGGGAAGAACAGTCTTGGTGGTGGTGGTGGTGGGAGGGAGCGACTGGAGTTTAGTTTTAGATGTGTCACCTGTTAGGTGCCTAGTAAGTATCCAATCCATTCAGGCATGTGTTGTGGATACACGAGTGGATTTCAGCGGTGAGGCAGGTTGGAAGTATAAATGCATTTGAGCCATGAGGTTGGATCAGCTTTCCAACAGACCAAGCATAGATCGAAAAGAGACAGGGTCCAAGGATTGAGCCTAAACTCAACTGCAGAAACTCCACTGCAGAAATGCGGACAAACATCAAGAATAAACAAAGAGGAATGACCAGAGAAGTAAGGATAAAACCAAACAAGCAGAGAGTCTTAGAGGCCCAGCGGTGGGGGTGGGGAGTGGGTGGAAAGTGTTTCAAAGAGAAGACAGTGATTGTGTCCAATGCTAATGATTGATTGAGTGAGATGAGGATAGGGAAATGACCACTGACTTAACAGAGAAGAGGTCTTTAGGACCCTGATAAGAAGGATGTCACCAAAGAGGTGCAGGTGAAAGCCTGATTGGAGTAGCTTCAAGAAATAATGGGAGGAGGGAAATTGGAGAAGAGAATATGGGCACTCTTTCAAAGGGTTTTGCTCTAAAGGAAACGTGAGAAAGGTAAATAGCTACAGGGGAACTGTAGTAAAGAGAGCTTTTACAAAATATCTGAGACAATGACACATTCAAACTTTGAAGAGAGTTATCAAAGAAAGAAAAGAGACAATTGCTGGAGCTATGTCTGAGTAGGTGAGTGTTCTGGGATCCTGTGGCAAGTGGAGAGGTTGGTCTTGACTAGGAACATGGGGAGGAGAGAAGGTTGAGTAAATGGGCACAAATGCAAGGAGGAGGGTAGATGTGGTGGTGGAAGCTGGATGACGTTCCCTTGAGTATTGTCATTTTCTCGTGAAGGAGGAAGCAGAGTCATCAGCCTCAAGCGAGGATGACAAAGGTGTTAAGAGGTTTGAAAAATGAAGAGTGAGTATGAACCAGTTGTGTAGGGGAATAGGAGAGTTATAGGACTGGGGAATATACTATATTTGTTGGAGACATTCAGGGTACCTTCTGAGGTGAATATAGAACCTTCTGGTTTCCTGAGGTCATATATGATTGGTCCTTTTCAAACTGGTCTTCTCAGAATAAGATATTCCTTGGAGTACCAATGGAGAGGAGAAGACAGGAAGAGAGGACACCTGGAAGTTCATAAATGTCTTAAGATGGAGTTAAGAGAACATACTTCATCTTCTAGAACACCACCTATATTTCCCTGGGATTTCTTACCATAACCCCTTTCTTCATTCCTCTCCCCCAGGGTCCCCTTCCTGAGTTTCCTCAGCACAAATTGAGATGTAGCTAGATCAGTCACATACGGGTTTCAGGGAGCAGAACCACTTCCTTTATCTGATGTGTTTGTTTTACTTTTGTATTGGTCAGATTTTTCTGTTATTCTCTGGTAACAAATGATCCCCAGTTCTCAGAAGCTTACGGCAATCAGGGATTTTTTTTTCTTTCTTGTTACGTGTTGGCTGTAGGTCAGTTGCAGTTCTGTTCCACATATCTTCATTCTGGAATGAGAGCATATGTAGGTCTGGTAGAGAGAAAAGAGCAGTGGTGGAATTAATCTGATGGCTCCCAAAGCTTCTGCATCAGAGTGGTAATTGCCAGGTTTGCTCACTTTTCATTGGTCAAAGCAAGTCATATGGCTAAGCCTGATGTCAATGGGATGGGAAAGCATAAACTGCTTTTAGGGAGGAACAAATAATTTGGAATAATCATATAATTAGCCACAACCTTTTCCATGTGTGACAAGAGAAGTCCTTCTCAGGCAACACAATGGGTCAAATTGCTTCTTCCCAGACAGAATTGGCATTTAATCCTCAGGAGTAACCTCGGGGTGATTAGACAATTGGTATACATTTCTGGGTGCAATTTTATGTCTGGCACTGTGAGTGAGATTATTTAGCTATTTAGCTTTAAAATTTAGGAAATATTTCACCTTCAGGGATGCAGGTCAGATATTTTGTCACATACGTTATAGGTATTATAATATTACAATCAATCATGCCAAGTTTTACAAAATGTATCTTATAAGCTAGAAATGAGAGTTCCATCCAGACCTGTCTTTTGAGACCTTCTTAAGTTCCATGACCAATTTTATAATAATATAAATATAATATAGGAAACATCCCCACCTGCAACTTAATAAAATAAAAATCCAGATAGAGAATTCCATATGTATTCCTTGTCTAGAAGGAAGAATTTTATAGCTTGATAAAGAGCTAGTGTATTGCTTTAAAACATTGTGTAACCAAGGCCAATGATTCAAGACGTCCCATGCCAAGTATGGTGCCCTGAATGACACAGTGGGTTGTTCTGAGTCCCTGCCTAGCCATCCTAGCCTAGAGATGAGACACTTGAGACCAGCCGTGAAGGTATCAGGGTTGACGTGGACGCTGCCTGGTATATTGGTTTAAACACTTCCATGTTTGGCTGTTAACACAGAAGGAACCAGAGTCTGCTGCTGTTGCTTCTTTAGTTTCATTTTAGCAAATCTTTTCTTCTTTGTTTATGAATATGTGATTCTGACAGCTGACAAAGGACATTCCGAGAACTTAGCCAGGGCCCAAATTGTGCACTGTTGTGGGAGCGTCTCCTCACAGATTTGGCCAATGACCCTGCTCTGGAGAAAACACTCAGGTAACGCATTCCCAGTGGTGGCTGAGCTCCCATCAACTCACCGCTGGTGCCCTCATTAGGGTGTTTTTCTTTCTTTAGGCTATATTTTTTTACATATTTGCTTTTTTCCCCTAGTTCCTCTCAACCTCCCACCACAGCGATTTTAGTGTCCGTGAAGGGGACTGGGTAGTCATCCCTGGAGATTACCTTAGGTTTATTTTTAGTGCGGACAGATTGGAAAAATTATTTTCCCTTGCTGACTGTACCAGCACTGTCTTCACTCTGACTTTAGAATTCTGGACTTCTCACATTGGGCTGAGGCTGAGCAGGTAACCCATGCCTTCATCTTAAAGGTGGACCAATCACCTTACAGTGAGGATAAAAGATTTGCCAAGAGTTATGCACACATCCAAGAGTGTTTCTCTTTGGTCTGTTGGTGTCAGGTCTGTAAGATGTTTAACTGTATAAAATGTTAAGTTCCACTGACTAAATTGGACAGATTGCAGGTAAAAATCCTCACTCCCTAAATCCCAATTGATCCCCTGGGCCATCCATACTCCTTAAAAGTGTTATTATTACTATAAAGCTACATCCTCAAAAATTATTTCCCTTGGGAACACACACCTCACCCAGAAAAAAGATTACTGTTTTTTTTTTTTTTAATTCACTCGATACCCTTTGTCTCAGTTTTCTTGTTTCTTTCTTCCTACCTTATGTCACATTCAAAATGGTATCAAAATGCTATGAGCTCCATCACCCTCTGTTTATTGTCAGGTTGAACCATATAAAATTTCTAACATTCAGCTTTTTGACCCACACATGTGGCAATTTCATTTGTCTTTTGGCCTAACCCAATCAGCACGGGTTAGCAAATTGTGAAAACTTCCACGCAGAATACTGCAGATTATTGACCAAGTTGATGGCAACTCATTGATAATATGTAGTAGAGTTGAATGCGTATCTAAGCTTCATTATTCTTTGTAAAAGGAAAGCTAATTAGCATGTTAAGAGAGAATTTTAATTTGGAAGCGAATTTCATCTTTTAACAGAAAAAAAAAGCATGTAACTGAGGTGCGCACATATATGCAGTGTGCCAAGACTTTGTGCGCAATGGCTGTGACCACTGCTCGGCAAGAGCAGCTTGTTCAGGTCTTTGGAAAAGTGATCCTTCGTGTGTTCTCCTTCTTTCTCATCCACCCTCCCTCCCGGGCCTTTCATGGTCGACTTCTGGAAAGAGCAGTCTACACTCACTTTCTCCACATTCTTGCTCTAATTCACTGTGTAACACACCGTAATCTGGTTTCTGTCCCCAACACTCCACTAAAACTATTTTTGCCGGGGTCTCTAATGCCCTTTGATTGACAAATTCAAGGGAAGCTTTTCTGTCTTTATCTTACTCAACTTTCCTGTTGGCATTTGACAAGATGGGCCAAGATTTGCTTCTTAATATTTCATCTCTCTCCCTGACTTTCAATGGTCTCTCTGTTGTCATTCACTGTGTGTCCTAGTGTCTAGTCTACTATGGTCACGAGAGGCACTTATCGATCTTTGTTGAATAAATGAAAGCATGAATTAATGAAATCATTTTTTAGTTAATTATTAGTTATTGCCAATAAATCAACTTAGTCTGCACTTCCAGCAACTTCTCTACCCAGGGGCCAGCATACACATTTTCAACAACACATACCCTTCTGTAAGTTATATTCTTCATGTTTCCATCTCAGAAATCCTACTAGGTCACTGGGGGCAAGGCAGGTACAACCAAGGAGGCTGCTGGTTCCTTTTTACATGGCTCTCTCTAATTCTGAGCATTTTCAATATGCCCAGTCATCAGTCATGGTTTTTAGTAACCCCTGTTAGGAAAAAAGATTCATGTTCTTTTTCTTTCCTCCCCAGGAAGTATCACTTAGAGATCCAATAAAGTGCATTAACAAATAGCCACTTGTTGCTTGCTTAGAGATATGACCTGACAAAATGATAGGGAAACAGCCCAACACCAGACTCTGGGAGAACAAAAGAAACGCGCCAACAGAAAATGTGACACACGCGCACACTTTATGCATGTTTAATTTCTGTTGTTTTGGTTGGAAAACAGCTGCAGGTGTCCTCTAATTATAACCCCATTTTCACAAATATCAACTGTCATATTTAATCTGTTATATTCACCATATAGCCTACTGTTACAGCACATTTCTTTCATTACAAATTTAGTAGCAGAGTTTCAAATGCGCAAGCTAACATTCAGGCTAGTCAATTAATGCATTATTTACAAGTTAAATGTTATTAAAAACAGGTTCTTAATTTGCTAATGATTTAGTAGACCCAAGGCAATATTCCAATTTTTTTTTTTTTAAATGGAAGAACATTTAGAACAGTCGGAGTAGGGAGAGATGTCAGGGGTATTTTGGCCTCCCTCACTATTTTCTGAGTCTTTTTTTTGCTTCCTTCTTTAATGTGTGTTGTTTTTGATGCCTATACTAATCAGTTGTGGCATGAGTGAGAAGAAAGACAGATGAAAAATAAAAACAACCTAAAGACTATTGTGAGCGGTGTTTTTAAAAAACCACCAGGCAGTTTGGAATGACTCGATACACATGTTCACCATACAATTCGGCATATTTTGATTTACAGTGCTGTTCTAACAGCACAGCAGGTTAGGAAGGTTAGAAGTCAAGGAAATTAAAGGTTATTAGCATTCCACCGTTGTCAGCCTACACAAATGGAATATATGTCTTTTCAAATACACTTTGAAAAATTAAGTTTCTGAGGTTCAAGGGCCTCAGAGTCATCACCGCACTGTGGGTTTTGTTCTTTGTTTTAGTTTGTTCCTTCTTTTTTGTTTGACCTAGATCATGATCCAGATCCGTATCTTTTGTGTTCCATAATTCCATGACACGCTAGTTATTTATGAAAGATAACATGAGGTGAGCTCTTTGGTGACAAAGGATCCCGGCTGTGTGGACCTGGTGATCCTGCCTTCATGCCTTTCTCTCCAGTCACCTTCCTGGCTTAGCACCACCCCTTATCTTCACCCTTTCTCCCCTGTCCTCTTCTACCTTTCAACCCCCACCTTTTTATAGAGGAGGAGGGGCAGAGGGAGAGGGAGAGAGGATTTTTAGCACCAAGCACTGAGCTCCACACCCAGCGCCGAGCCGATTGGGGGGCTTGAGGTCATAACCCTGAGGCCATGACCTGAGATGAAATCAAGAGTCCCAAACTGAACCAACTGAGATACTCAGGTGCCCTTACCTTTAAAAAAACCTTAAAACCAAGATCTATTTTCTTCATGGAATCTAGTTAAGATGACATCTGGCTCACATGAAACTTTTCCATCCCTGATTCCTTTTTCTTTTCTTTCTTTTCTTTTTCTTTTCTTTTCTTTTCTTTTCTTTTCTTTTCATTTATTCATGAGAGACAGAAAGAGAGAGACAGAAAGAAAGAAAGAGAGAGAGAGAGAGAGAGAGAGAGAGGCAGAGACACGGGCAGAGGGAGAAGCAGGCTCCATTCAGGGACCCTGAAGTGGGACTCGATCCCGGGACTCCAGGATCACGCCCTGGGCCAAAGGCAGGCACTAAACCTCTGAGCCACCCAGGGATACCCCCTGCTTCCTTTTTCATGTTTCTATCACATAATCACTCACTCAAATATGCATCACCCTGCATTTTTCCTCTAGTTGTTTCTCTATCAAATGGTAGAGTCAGAAAGACCTACCATTGATCGGTGGTGTGACCTAGGGCAAATTATTTCTTTCCTCTTGGTCTCCCTTTTCTCGTCTCTTAAATGGAAATAAAAACCCTTATTTAATTGTTGTGAGAATTGGTGAGATCATATGTGGGAAGAACCCAGCTAAATTGTAGAAGCCAACATGCGGTGGCTCTTGTTGCTGTAATGAAATAAGATAATTTCTATAAATCTCCTAGCATAGTGCCTAGCTCATGTTTGGCACTCAGTGAAATTTCATTCCCTTTGGTACAATAAATAGGTCATAAGCATTTCTTGTTTTCATTTTCACTCAGAGTAAAGTTTTCTCAAGGGCAACACTAAATGTTTTTTTTCATACTCCAGTTTATGTGGATTAGCGTTCCACCCTCCACAGTTTGGAAGGCTTGGTATCTCAGGAGCTCCAGGTGGGGTCGAGTGCCCGCGGCCCACATCAGTAGCCCAGGCAAGGCTCTTTCTGATCCTATGCCTTACTTTCCCTATTCCCTCCACTCTTGGGATCATCTTCCAAATAAACTACCAATATCCAAAGCTCTTCTCTCAGGCTCTGCTTTGGGGGGAACCCAAACTAAGTAAGGAAAAGATTCAATTGACAGAGAAAGACAATAAATTGAACAATGTGCAAAATTGCAGAACTTTCCGAGCTGCCCTAGGCAGCAAAGACAGGAAAATGTCAATAGAACAAAGCCAAGAATGAAATTCACGCATTCATTTACTCACAAATATGTGTCTTGAGCACCCAGTATGTACCATAACAGATAGTCTTTTTACCCCCATGGCACTTACAGTGCAGTGAAGGGACACGCCATAAACAAGTCAACATGCAAAATCATGTCAAGGAGTGATAGTGGCTCTGAAGACAAACAAGGCAAGAAAAGAGTTAGACTGTCTGCAGGAGAGGATCCTATTTTAGACAGTGTGATTTATTTAAAATGAATCAAGGCCTGTTTGGGAGGGTGATATTTGAACAGAGACCTAACTAGAGTGAGAGTGACCTACCTTTTGTCCACTGCCTACTGTCTTCTGGAGTGAGAGCAGAAAACAAATGCTTTCTAGCCTGTGGATGGGGTAATAAGATGAGATCAAAATCCAGCTGGTTAGAAAAAATGCGGCACAGAGACTTCTCAGGGTGCAATCTTCCAAGCAGAGTGCTAGGCTGCTTCAAAAGGCCCTTAAGATTCAACCTGGGCCTGCAGCTCCTGTGAAAGCCCTTCCTGCAGAAATGCCTACAGCTTTTCATTTTCTCTCCTGACTCTTGTTCAGTGTGTCCTTCTTTTCAATAACTCAATTAAAAAGAGTGCCCTGATTAATATACAACTTTAGGGCACATACAGAGCATATCTTGTCTCATTTAATTCTCATCCAACTTTGTCCATCAAGTGCTTTCATCCTTATTTTATAGATGAGGGGACTGGGACCTCCCCAGGTCACTTGGAACCACTCATCTATGTCGGAGCCTGAACTCAAACTCAGTCATTTGGCTCCAACCCAGTATTTGTTTCAATGCTGAGTCCACAAGCCCCTTCACCTATTTTCACCCCTTCCTCTATCACCTTCGCCTGCCCATCCATGGAACCTGACGTGTGTAGGCTGATGACCCTCTCCGTCTATAGGATCTCATCATTTTGACTTTCTATCAGATTTTAGTAAACCCAGAGGTTTATTTTTTACATTTTTAAAGAAGATTCGATTTTTAAGTAATCTCTACGCCCAGTGTGGGGCTCGAACTCACAACCCTAAGATCAAGAGTCACATGCTCCACTGGTGGAGCCCACCAGGTGCCACCAAACCCAGAGGTTTATAACTGGAAAAGTCAGAGGATAACTCTTTCAAGAGATTCGATCTTCAGGATTCCAGCTTAGCCTGGTGCTGTACTCTTGATTGGGTTTTCTCATTGCCATATTTAAATATCAAAAATTTTCTTACAAGTAATAATTATTTTTTAAGTAGGTACTATCATAGCTGATCCTTAATTCTCCTCCTTTTGAGAAAATGTGAGGTGAAGTTTGACATCATTGCTCCTGGATCTGTCCCACTCTTGCCTAGTGGACTGTATTTGTTTTCTTGCAGGACATTGCACTTGATTCTGAATCTGAAAGACTTGATCCCTCAGCGATCGCTCCTCTAACATCTGTGGGAATTCAGAGATAATTTCCTCTGTCAGGAACTCTGCTATATAGCTTACGGTTTCAGGCTAAGTGGGACTCTTCCTTGGGGTTGCAGTTGGAAACTGTACAATTTTTAAAGTTTAAAATCCAATGTTCTATGTCAGTATCTCAAACAATATATGGGAAGCTACTGCACTTTTAAGGAGCTTGCTCTTAAAATGTTGGGAATTCAAGATGACAAATGTCCACTTAAGGCCATTTCTTCTGGCATATAGGTTGACAATGTTGAACATTTTTAAAGTTTTGGGTTTGTTTTGTTTTGGTATACAAACCCCCCAACTAATAGTTTTCAATCATTACAATAACTCAATGTGTGGTAGGTATTTTTCCAATTTCCATTTTATGCTTCAGTATCACTTTCTACTTCCTCTTTAAGACACTTTGCTCATTTGTAATTATTTAACAACTTAGCTTTTGGGACTATTTGTTTAATATGCCGGAGTTAAAAAGGCAAGTTCTTGAACCAGACGGACCTTGTTAGGATTCCTGGTTCTGAAAGCTCTATGCCCCATGACCCTGGGAAGACGTCTTAATGCTCCCCCACCTCAGTTTCCTCATCTGTAGAATGTGACCAATGACAGTATTGGCTTCATATTATTGTTCTGAGTTTTAATAGTGATCATGTGAGCAGGGCTCGGTATACTGACTGGGATACTGCAAGCATGCCACGACTGTGAGCAGTTGTTATCACTGCTCTTGCTCCGTAATAAATAGATGGCCATCTGTCATGGGTTGCCAGGGACGGTCCTGATTTGCTAGTCGTCTTACTGTAATTATTAATAGTGTTCCCTTGTGTTCTCAAAAGTGTCCCTGTTTGGAAGCACTATAGAAATGGTGGGACTGATCAGTGGTTGCCTGGGTGAGGGAAGTGAAACTGGGAAAATCTGAATAAGGTTAGCGCATGGTATCAATGTCTACATCTTGGTTATGATATTTTACTATTGTTTTACAAGCTGTTACTCTTGAGGAAAATTGGAGAGGAAGTACACAGATCTTTCTGTATTATTTCTTACAATTCCATGTAAGTCTACAAGGATTTCAAAATAGAAAGTTAGTTAAAAGAAGAAGAAAAAAAGTCCCAGTGTGAAAGATAACGATATGGTCATCCTAGAAACAATATTCATTGGCCCACTAAGACATGGCCACCTTTCATTGAAAAGACCTGCCATTGGTTCCCTTTACTTCCTTTACTCAGCTTTATTTTCCTCCATAGTACTTACCTCCACTTGACATGCTATGTTTATTTGTTTCTTCCTTCAACAACTATGTTTTGAGTGTTTACTATGATGCCTACTATGTGCCAACGAAGAAACAACATATCAATGAACAAACTCCTTGTGAAGCTAACATTCCAATGGAGGAAATGAATAATAAATTAAAAACACAATTGATAGATTATTTAGCATGTTGAAAAGGGATAAGTGTGTTGAAGAAAAAAATATAGAGTAGATATATTTGTCAGGGTTCTTCAGAAAAACTGAATCCAAAGGATCTATATAAATATTTTTTATAAGAAATTGGCTCACATGATTATGGATACTGGGAAGTCCCAAAATGTGCAGTTGGCAAGCTCTAGACCCAAAAGAGCAAATGATATGGTTCCAATCCAAGTCCAAAGGTTGGAGAAGCAGAAGAGTTGATGGCATAAGTTCTAATCTGAAAGCTAACAGGCTCAAGACCCATGAAGAGCCAACGTTTTAGTTCAAGTCCAAAAGCAGGCAAAAGCTGATGTCCTAGTTCCAGGGTGGTCAGGCAGGAGGAGTTCCCTCTTTGTGTTGGGAGGGTCAGGCCTTCGACTGATTGAATGAAGCTCACCTCCATTGGGGAGAGCAATCTGTTTTGCTTTGTCTACTGACTCAAATGTTGATCTCAGCTAAAAACACCCTCACACTCAGAATCATGTTTGTGCAAAAATGTGGCCACCTCATGGCCCAATTAAGATGACACATAAAATCAACCAACCACAACAGGATAAATGGGAATGGATACTGGGTCATGGTTAAAATTTTGAACAAGGTGGGCAGGTAGCATTTTTGGCTAATGGATATTTGAGCAGACTGGAAGAAGGTGAGCCACTTATTGGCTTATTGCTTGAATTTTCTTATCAGAATGAGAGCTTTATGAAGCCAGGAATTTAATGTTTTATGGTTATATTCCCAATACCTGGTGCTTATTAGGTCCTCAAAGGTATCTGTTGGGTCAATGAGTGAATGGTTGGGGATGGGAACCGTGGTCTGCATGCAGTTATACCTCCTGTCCTTAGTGCAGTGTTTGACACATCTTTAGCAATCTGTAAGGATTGTTTTTGTATTCCTATGTTTGTTAATAATACATGATAAATGTCACCATGGACATGGGCTTACTTGCTTTGTTTGATGCTGTGTCCTAGCACTTCAGCACTTAGAACCACGCCTGTAACACACATAATTATCAGTCAGTAATGATCATTACTAACTATGGGCCCAGATATGGAGATAAAGACTTGTGAAGTGGCTCAACCATGGTCCCATGGCCAGGAAGCAGCAGGGCTGGGGCCTTCACATTGATTTTCCTCCTCTCAAATCACAGTATTTTATCTATACCCAACTGCTTTTAAAACCATCCTGGGGTCTCTCATTTGGCCATGGCCTTTCTGTTACCCACCCCTTTCACCTCGTATTTGCTCACACCAGGCTGTGCTGTGATGACTCCCTGAGTGACAGGCAGTCAGGTTATGTTGAGTTGTCAGCACACACACCTCCGAGGACAGCCACCTCCTCCAGACACCACAGTGTCAAGGGATTACCTCCCCCCTACCCCCCCACGGTAACACAAGCGAGAAGTAATGTAACCTTTTGGCGACCATTGACTTTGTCAGACAATAGTATGTGCAGTTCAGTTTGAAAGACTCCACCGGGAAGTTGCAGACTTTTAAAACTAATTTGGTGTTTATTCAACTTTGCAATCACTTCTATGTACTATCTGTGTTTCACACACCGTGAAACGGCGCTACACTGTGCAATTGAATTAGTTGTACAGTGACTCAAAGGCATTAAACAATGACTTTGATATTTTAAGTACTGACTAGGAGGGATTTTTAATTCCTTCCTCATAATGAAAGCAACAAAAAAACCCAGTTACACAACCCTGGAACACTTATTCTCTTTTCTATTCTGGGTGGACCCCACTGAGACAGAAAAAAATCTCCGAGCATTTAGTTTGCTTAATGGCAGAAGAAAAATTAAACAAGCATAGACGTGCAACCTTAATGACACCCAGCAACACTAGAATAACAGTTCCCAGCTTCTAAAACCTGTTATTTAATATAATGGGTAAATCTTGTGGGAGCTTTTCAGGTGCTGCTGAGTCTGAAAAAACAGCTACTTTGTGAGAAGGGGCGGGGGCAGGGGCAGGGCTTGGGCCCCGCTTAGGCTCATTCGCTTGGGAGAGTTTCAATGCCCGATGCAGGACAGGCAGGTGCTGGCCGAGACCCAGTGTTGGCTGGACAGTCCCCGGAGGCCACAGCCCTTCTGGAGACAGCACGGTGGCTACGTGGGCCACCAGGGTTGTCAGTCCTGCCAGGGACAATAAGGAACTTTCACTACAGAGCCTTTCTGGAGATGGCATAGACAGAAAGGAAGAAGGGGGGAGAGGGTAAAAAAAAAAAAAAAAAAAAACTCAAAACAAAACCACAGCTAGTGAATTAGCTCCATGAAACTACAAGCATTAGCTGGTAATAGTTCAGGGCAAAGCACCTAAGTGATGATTCACATCTGACAATAAATATATGAATAGCTGTTGAAAGCTTGTTTGATTTTCACAAAGAGGTTTGAACAAACATTCGTTTGTTCATTAGTCTTAAGCAACACTTTTATGGCAGGGGATGCATTAAACCTAACATATGTCTGCTACCGAGATATTTGGTGGTTTTAAAGATGAAGACACAAAGCCATGCATATCATTTTGTGGAGCAGCCTTGAACTACCTGTAATGGAGTGAGATACAGTTATTATGCATTAATGCTGTGAATCTTCATCCAACAAGAGAAAGCGAACAGGCGAGAAGGACTGCCGTGTCTTTGGGGATAAAGACTGAGGGGGCCCCGTCCTGCGGTGGTACTGAGTTTGCATAAACTCATTTTGTTGTTGTTGTTGTTGTTGCATAATTTTTAAAAACGCAAGTGGTTTAAATCTGTTCCCCGAGGTAATTTATGCTAAACTAGCATTCCAACACCATAAATTCCCCGCTTATGGCAATCTCTGCTTGGGTGTCAGGTCGGGCTAGGTTACTGAGCAAATGGCCGCTTCAAAATTTTTAGGGTAATTGCCTCTATAACTCGTTTAGCATACACCCTGTCAGGAAATCTCTCATTGTCATTGATGCTTCTGTTCCCCTTTTCCCTCCTCCTTTTCCACACTGCTGTATGCAAGGCCACTCTCCAGTGCTGAATGACACTGCACCTTTTATCTTCTGTAGCACCCGGATCTTGTCACGGTTACAGCCTCCACAGCCTCCACTCAAGACAGCATGATGTCATGTCTGATGAGATCCGGAGGGTGGGGGTTTGGCTGAGCATCCTTAGGCCCACCCATCTTTGCTGAGGAAATCATCAGTTGAGAGAAGAGAGGTCGATTGGGATAAAGCCAAAAGCAAATGACCATAGCCCAAATTGTTCCAATTTGGTTTTGTTTTACAAAGGCTAGGGTTGGTTATTGATGTTTACCAGAACGGTGTGAGCGACTTCAGCAGTGTACTTTGATCCCTTCTCTCATCTCATGGGTGTGGACGGGGAGCCTTGGCAGGAAGGATGTCATTGGGATTGTGTATTGGTTGCAAGGCTTGGAGCTTCTATTGATAGGTTGCTCCGTAAGGGGATTTTTCATCAAACTGCCTCATAAAATATGTTAAATACCCAACTCTTAAATCCAATTCATTAATTATCTTGCTTAAAATATACTTCAAATATATCACATTTGACATGGTATGTCACTGATAGCAGAGGGAAATGATAACACTTAAAATCAATAAATGTTTTAAATTTATTTTACTTATTATGGTTGTCATAACATTTTGACATGGAGGGCTGATATGTCAACAATGCTGTTATCACGATGTAAAGCAATGGCATTGAACTGTCTAACCTTCCATGTTGCTGTTTCAGGGGAAAGTGGGCCCAGGGGGAAAATACAGCTAAAATCTCCAAGGAAGCGTCTGCTTATGGAGTCAATACAGGTCATCACTGAATAAAGCAGCCTGAGTACAAAACAAAAGCTGGAGGAGAAAGTCCTCACTGTGATCTGTTACCTTTCGCCCAGTGAATTAAAAAATAATGGGAGGTGAAATGTATGCAGTGCTTTCTACGTCCCAGGCCCTATACCATGTGTTTCATGGTATTTCATCCTGTGAGAGGAGGCACTGTTATCCCTGATTCATAGATGAGAAAGCCAAGTTTTGCAAAGCACACATGACATGCACAAGGTCACAGAGCTAATAAGTAGTGAAATCCAGGTTTTAGTGGATCAATGCTTGGTTCTCCAGAGACACCAAGGCCATCAGTGTTGTATGGCTTACGTTGCTTCAGCTTGAACTCAGGTTGATTCTGGCCTCTGGTTCAGCCTGACTTCCTACCAGAATCCTGCCTCATTTCCAAGCCTCAACCATCACCAACCGCTGGACGCTGATATGGTAGCAACTGAATGTGGGTGATGGGTTGTGGTTTACAAAATGCTTTTGTACTCCTAGAGAGGAGAGGCTTGGAGGCAACTAGCACTCTTTTCTTTGTCTCCAAGCTTTAGAGATTAAAGACAGAGTCAAAGGAAACTGCAAGAAAGAAGTACTCGAGAACTACGCTTTTTCTGCTTGTTAGGACACAGGCGAAACTAGACTTTTTTTTTTTTTTAGACTTTTTTTTTTTAAAGGGCTAAATGTAGGTTTGACCCTGCTTGAACTAACTCCAAAGCAATGAGTAATAGATGTGACTTGGAATCCTTCACAGCAGCAGTATGTTCTATGCCCAGCTAATTAAAGTTCAGCAAAGGGCTCCTGGTGGGCAGGGTCAATGTCTTCTGTACCTTGGTCTCTATATTGTGTGGACTGGGTGCCTAACTGATAATTGTTCAGTGTGGTTGTTCATCCATGGCCAGAGATAAGCAGCTTGTTCATCTTTTTTTTTTTTAAGATTTTATTTATTTATTCATGAGAGACACATAACAGAGGCAGAGACATTGGTAGAAGGAGAAGTAGGCTCCTTGTGGGGAGCCTGATGTGGGACTTGATACCAGCACCCAGGATCATGCCCTGAGCCAAAGGCAGATGCTCAACCACTGAGCCACCCAGGTGCCCCAGCTTGTTCACGTCTTAAGCCCTCTCTTTTCAACTGTTGGTTTGCTTATAAAGTGTTTTTGTTTTGTTTTTACTGGGGGTCCACACCAACTCCTTAACAATTAGCCTTGGCAGCTAAAAGGTGATCATTTGTTTAACTGATAACTGGTATTTATTTACTATTACTGTTATGGACAAGGCTCTACATGAGGCAGTGGGGATAGACAAATGTGGGTGATAGATGTCAGTCAACTAATGAAACAATGATTGGATTATCATGGTGACAAGTCTTATAGAGGAAAGGTATATGACATTATGGGTGTCCCTACTAGGAGAACTTGACCCAGATCGGGGGATCTAGAAAGGCTTTCTTGGAGAAATGATGTTTCATCACTGTTAAGGATGATTGAGAATTAACCAGGGCAAGCAAAGTAGGGAAATGATAGGAGGCAGGGTATCAAATAAATAATCCAGGGAGAGAGAATGCATTGGTGAGACCAATTTGCTCTGAAGAAGCTCAGTAGTATTCTGAAACAGAAAGCAGATCTGTTTGGCTAGAATGAGGGATAGTAGGGTGGAGAGCAGTGCAGAAAAATGAGCCTTGCTTTAACCACTTAAAACTTTCTGTTTGCAATAATAAGGGGAATATATTAGCTCAGTAAACAGAAAACCCCAGAGGTAGGATGGCTTGTGACTTCCTCGAGTCATAACTTCATCAGAGCTCTCCATTCCTCTCTGGTTTTCTTAGCCTTAATCTCTCCTACGTGTTGACATGTATCTCCTAAGGGAGTGAAGAAATTGTAACAGTCCTGGCCCTCACGCCTGCCTTCTGCACCATCCAGAAGAGAAAGGAATTTGTGAGAGAATTCCTAATAAGAGGCCTGTAGATTCACCCTGATTGGAGCAGTGGCCATCACATGGCCAGCCCTGAACCACAGCAGGTGCCGAGCAGGCAGGAATGGTCTATTGAGTTCGGCCTGGAGCAGGTGAACCGTCTCTGGAGCCAAGGGACAAGCCAACTCCACTGGAAACAGAGAGATTATAAAACAGAAGTCAGGGCTGCTGGTAAGCACAGAATGGGCGATGGGGAAGCCATAGTTTCTGCTACTGACTAAAGAGGTCAAGATAGGCCTGTGCTGTAGAGTTTGGGCCTTATTTAAACCATAAGGGATCATTAAAGGACTTTCAGCAAGTCAGCAATGTCACTAGATTACAATGAGATGTTTAAAAACACGATTATGAACTCCATCTTGGTGCTCCTATGTCCCTAGTTCCTAAGAAGACAATAACTGTCAGGTAAATAAATCATCAGGTCAGAAACAAAAATGCAAATAATTAATTTTTTAGTGGTCCTAATAATATCTAATATATAATAAATACAATAATAATAACAGTTAATTCTTATTCTCTATCTACTGTTAATAATAGCTGATAATAGTAATGAACCAGCCACTCTGAATAGAGCTTTATAAGCATTATTTTATCCAATCTTCACTATACTCCTAGGAGGTAAGTCCCTCTATTACACCATATTACTGATGGAAAAGCTGAGGTCTGGAGGTTATTAAGTAACTTACCCAAGGTTACACAGCTAGCTAGTAAAAGAGCAAGACCAAAAGCTGCCTGAATTGAAATATTGTGCTATTTCCACTAAACTCTGGAATATCATGGGGGCAATGGAAACCATGTCTTTATTTATTTGGCAAACAATTACTGAATAAATCCTTGTGCCAGGACTCAGGAGTCTCAACTGGCTAGCCATCTGCCAGAATTGGAAAAAAAATTGTGATAAAATGTAAAAATTTGCCACTTAAACCATTTTTAAGTGTAAAATTCAGTGGCATTAATTACATTCGCAATGTTATGCAACCATCCCCCCATTTATTTCCAAAAGTTTTTCATCATTTCGGATAAAAATTGTAACCATTAAAGCAATAGCTCCCCACTTCCCTCTCCCACCAGCCTCTGGTAACCTCTTACCAACTTTCTGTGTCTATAAACTTGCCTTTGCTAGATATTTTATATAAGTGGAATCATACAGAATTTGTCCTTTTGTGTCTTATTTTATGCTTACTTCACTTAGCATAATGTTTCCGAGGTTTATCTGTGTTATAACATGGGTTAGAATTCCATTTCTTTTCCTGGATGAATAATCTGCAAGCAATTTGACAAAACTATTTTTGTTAGTATAGTGATGACAAAATATTTGAAGTTGAAAAAGTATAATTTCAAGTTAGCTTTGCATTCTCTAGTTTTCACTATAATCTTCTGGGGGTTGTTTTGTTTTGTTTTGTTTTGGGGAGAGGAAGGGGCCGAGAGAGTGGGAGAGAGAAAATCTTAAGAATCTCACAGGCCTGAGATCAGGACCTGAGCCAGAACCAAGAGCTGGATACTTAACTGACTGAGCCACCCAGGCGCCCCAGTCTCATGTTGTCTAGAAATCAGTAGCTTACTTCCACTCATTGAGGTCCCCTGCCTGGCTCCCAAAGGATTTGTGGTTGCAACCACTGCCCTTGTTGTCTGGGGTCACAGAGCTCTCGGAGATTGTTGAGACCCAGTCCCCTCCTCAAGAAGGTAGAAACTTGTCTCTATGTTCCTTTCTGCCATCACCTAGGAACATGGTGCCTAATATACTAGATGCTTAATGAACATTTGCGGGCTCCAGTTTCACTTTTTTCACTTTTTCACTTTAGCGTAGCAGATCCTTATCGAATGTTCATAATATTCCAGGCACCGTGCAAAAGGCTAAGGATACAATGGAGAGGAAAAGAAATGTGTTTCCGGTTCTCTCGGAGACTCTGCTATACATAGACAATAACGATGATAAGAGCTGATGATCTGAAAAATAGTAATGTCTTCCATTTTTATAGGTTATTTTTGGTGTTTGTTTGTTTCCAAAGAATGTTCCTGTATATGAGTTCGTTTAGTGCTGTGGTGTTTGACATACATGACTTTTGAAAACCAATGTCTATGTTTTAGTTTATTCCGAACGGAACAAGTTAGAAGAAGTTCTTGGCTAACCAAGATTTTTAAAGTCCGATTTGATGGGGTGGTAAATGATGAATTAATTCTTTCAGAAGGTTTTTTTAAATCTAAAAATAGTTGGTGTAAAGGAAATTGTTTCTCAGCCAAGTTGGGAGATGTGCCAATCTTTTGCTGTGCTCTAAGAATCCTTCCCAACTTGCCTGCCATTTTATGGGCCTCACTCTCTTGATAGCTCCAGGATTTAAGTTAAAAGGGTGCTTTAAAACAAAACGCAGAGTGCACTGCCCTTGTCCCTTCATGTGTGCTATCCAGCCTTACATCAGTTGCGAGGGCTTTTAGAGAGTGAATAGCTTCGGAGTGTCCTCATGGAGGTTTCCTGAGTTCACCAGACTGCCTGTCACCTGGAACTGTCCCACTGATCTGGTCACCAGCAGCATCCTCGTGGAAAAGGAGGTCATGCAACAGCAGCTGCCACCCAGACCTCAGCGACTCTCTGACCTGCTGTGTAGCTCCCAGTGTGGGTCTGTCTTCAGTTGTCGCAGCCTCTCCACCCTGGAGATCTGAGAAAGAACATACGTGGATCGAGCCAGCATTTGTTCAGTGAGATGACCGAGAGGAGCTGGTGTCTTTCTGAATTCTCTCTAATCACTCAGTCTTGTGTCGTTACCAATGAGAACGAAAAGGCCCACGGAGGACAGTGGACTAGAATCCCTGAAAGCATCCAAACCCAAATTACCAAAAGTGCTTTTTTGTCCAACCTCAGGAAAGGACATTAATACATCTGAGCGAACCTACCTAAGAAAAGTGTGTAGGAGGCAGAGAAGGAGACTTGGAATGGGAGGAAATGCCAGTTCGGTCTGGTTCAGAGAAACTCCAACCACAAGCTCTTTTCAGAAGGATATCAGGATTCAAGCATTACATCATCTAAAGAAATTCTCATTGGTGTTCAGACCCTGTCTGGCTGGAATCGGAGTCTCTTTATTTAACCCTTTCTCAGCTGAGACATAGCCCACTCTAACTTTGGGAATATATGTCCCATGTTGTTTGTAACAGCCGTTAGCATTTGGGCAGAAAGCGTTCGAAGGGAGTTGCTTTCTATAAACCCCTCAGCTCAGTAAGTTTTTATGCTTAGAGTGTCAAAAAGTTATTTCAAACGCTTTGTTGCTATGTAATTGCAAAAGCAGCATTCCTGAGAGAAACGCTTCAATGAGAGCCTTTGAAAAATAGACATTCAGTCATTGTATGATTACCTTTCCCACACCTCGGTCCCCTTTCTCTGACTTTTTTCCAGCTTCATTGAGAGGTAATTGACACCTAACACTGCGACAGTTTAGGGTGTACAGCACGATGACTTGCCATGCGTGCGTAGTGCAAAATGATCACCGCAGTAAGGTTACCTCTGTCTCCTCGCATAATTACCATTTTTGAAATAGTGAGAACATTTAAGGGTCCTCGATGAGCGACTTTCCAGTACAAAATACAGAACTGTTAGCTAGAGTCACCATGCTGCACACTACATGCCCAGAACGTAGTCATCTCATTACTGAGAGTTCGTACTCTTTGACCAACATCTCTCCAATTTCCTTCCCTCTCCAGCACCTGGCCACCATTCTTCTCTGTTTCTCTGAGCTCAACTTTTTTAGATTCCACATACGAGTGAGATCATGCAGTGTTTGTCTTTCTGTGTCTGACGTATTTCACTGACCACAATGCCCTCAAGGACCATCTGTGTTGTTGCCAACAGCAGGACTTCCTTCTTTTTAATGGCTGAGTAATATTCCATCATCTGTATATCTGCACCTAGATCCCCATCATCTTCTTTATCCACTTATCCCCTGAGGGAAAATAAGGCTGTTTCCATACCCTGGCTATTGTGAATCACGCTGTGATGAACGCGGGATGCATCTATCTCTTCAAGGTAATGCTTCCATTTCCTTCAGATATATTCCCAGGAGTGGGATTGCTCAATCATAGGGTAATTGTATTTTTAATTTTTTGAAGGACCTGTACACTGTTTTCTACAGTGGCTGCCCCAGTTAACACTCTGACCAACAGGGACCAAGGGTTCCCTTGTCTCCATATCTTTGCCAATGCTATATCTCCTGCCCTTTTTGAGAACAGCCATTCTGACAGGTGTGAAGTGTTAGCTCACTGTGGTTTTGATTTGCATTTCCCCATCGATGAGTGATGTGGAATATTTTTTCATGTGCACATTGACCATTTATATATCTTCTTTGGAAAAAATGTCTATTCAGGGCCTCTGCCCACTTTTTATGATTTTTTTAAATTTTTTATTTATTTATGATAGTCATACAGTGAGAGAGAGAGAGAGAGAGAGAGAGAGAGAGGCAGAGACACAGGCAGAGGGAGAAGCAGGCTTCATGCACCGGGAGCCCGACGTGGGATTCGATCCCGGGTCTCCAGGATCACGCCCTGGGCCAAAGGCAGGCGCCAAACTGCTGTGCCACCCAGGGATCCCCCCTCTGCCCACTTTTTAAATCAGAGTGCTTGTTTTTTTTTTTCTACTGAATTGTATGAGGTTCCTTATGTATTTTGGATATTAACTCCTTATGAGATACATGGTTTGCAAATAGCTTCCATGGTTTGCAAATAGCTTTTTAGTTTGATATATCTATTTTTGCTTTCTGTTGCTTGTGATTTTGGTATCAATAACATTGTTGCCAAGAACAATGTCGAGGAGAGTTTCCCTATATTCTGTTCTAGGAATTTTATGGTTTCAGGTCTTATGTTTAAAGTCTTTAATTCATTTCCATTTAATATTTGTGTGTGGTGTAAGAACTCTTTCCCTGTGAATATCTAATTTTCTCAGCACTATTTATTGAAGAGACTATCATTTCCCCATTGGGTATTCTTGGCCCCCTTGTCAAATATTAGTTGACCACTCATGAGTGTGTTTATTTCTGGGTTCTAGATTCTGTTTTGTTAGTCTGTGTGTTTATGCCAGTATCATACTGTTTTGATTACTATAACTTTGTAATATAGGTTGAAATCAGAATTTGTGATGTCTTCAAATGTGTTCTTTCTCAGGATTGCTTTGGCCATTTCTTTGGCCATTTGGCCATTCTTAAGTCGTTATATACAGATTTTGGGATTTAAAAAAATTTCTGTGAAAAATGCCATTGGAATTTTGATAGGGATTACAGTGAATTTATAGATACCTTGGCTGGTATGGTCAATCTCCTTTCTTAACTTTTGGCCAACATTTATGTTAGATTGCTGCTTTACCTTGTCTTTGTAAGTGAATTTTAAAATTATGAACTTATAACTAAGCAACCATCTACAAAAACTGAAGTAACATACGGTGGTCACCAAAGAGATTTGTAAGTATTTTGGCTAAATGGTGATGATTTATGGGCATTTCCCACTTTATCTAGGAAGAGGTACTGATACAGTTAATGATTTCAAAAGCATACCACTCTGGAATTGGCCTGTAGTCTTCTTGTCTTCCCACTGGATGCCTGAATGGAACCAGATAGATGCAGACAGTAATTATGGGTCAGAGTGATAAAATGCCTCATAACAGCTTGGGAGTTGTGAAACTTTGGGCATTATCTTAGTTTCATATCACTTTCCCTTCCTTCTAATGGCAATATTGGAAATATATGTTTTCCAGTTAATAAATTAAAACCCTCTCTACTTCAATCATTTTTGGTTTTCATAGCATCCCTGGAGATAAATGGAGATGACTAACAGAGGCAAAACAAACAAACAAACAAACAAACAAACAAAAACATAGATCTAGAGGTATGACAAATTGTATAGGCTGGAGGAAAACAGGGAAAAGAAATAGGGCCCTCCAATCCCATACTCATTTGTAGGAGGACTGGAGGCTGAGATGTAACTGAGTACCCTCCCTTCTGATTCTATTACAGCCAACAAAAAAAAAAAAATCATAATACTTGGCCTCACCCATCAGGATTTGGTCCCTGAAGAGAGGAAGAGAAGGGTGGGAGAGTGAAACTCCCAATGTTCTGACCTTCAGAGGAGATAGGAAATTCAGACAAAGAGCATGAGTACTCGAGGAATATGAGCTGTCTCTACCTTCTTCCACACAGAGACCTCCATTTCAGCTGATACAGACTTGGCAATTGATTCATAATGACATAGTGCTTAATGCTATAAATTTATTTGCGTTTGAAAGAGTAACACTTATATATTCTTTACCAGCCTTAACAATGTTCTCTTGTCACCTGCAAAAACTATTTTCAGAATTAAGGTTCCCCCTAGTCCAAAGCTCAAAATTATCAGTCATTACTGAAAAGAGGAGTAAAAACAAGCCAACAAACTGCTGTGCATTTGATTCCAGTTCAGAAATCCATTATCTTTCAAATATTCATGTTGTAAGTCAGGTTCTTCAGGATACAGACTCAGAGAATGTACTGGGTAGTGCTCTGCCTTTGGGGAAAGGGAAGGGAATCAGACTGTGGAAAGAGAGAAGTCAAACTGTGATACAATCCCAACAAAGGCTCTGAGTTCTGTGACCCTCATCATAGGGCCCTTTGGGGATCTCTGAAGCTGAGCTACCTCTGCAGAGTTGTCTTCACTTGGGGCCAGGGGACTGGGCCTTTACACCCCTACAGTGTGGCCAGTCATGGGATGTGGGTGGCCCTGGGGATAGGGTACGACCCCGGGTGAGGTGAATCTAGAGCAAGTCCTAGTAAGGCGCTCAGCTGAGAGTTGCAAGTGGCCAACACTGCCAGTAGCTGAGGGAATGAGTGTCTTAGTCCCACAGGGTAGATCGGGGTGGTACACCACAGCACCCCCACACTGCAGATGAAAGATCTCAGCAAAATAGACTTCTAAGATTATTCAATCCTTTCAAATGTTGCCAAAGTAAATTAGGGTGATAAAGACTTCAAAGTCAGCCCTGAATGGCCCAGAGATGGCAGATTTCTTAGAAATTATAGGGCAAGGATCTTGTTTAGAACCTTTTTACTCAAATCATCAAATGAATGCCTTTCCCATGTACTAGATAGTAGCAAGAACACAAGGTCTTTTCTGGTTTTTGATGTGTAAGATGGTGAAGGACAGAGGTAGGAGGATAGTTGTCTCCATCATGATCTGCTTGAATAAAAAGCATTTGGCTTAACCTTCACCACCTCAGCTTGAGTCCACATTCTTAGAGGATGAACTAAAGGTTGCATTCTGGATCTTTCTTTGAAAGAAGGGGAGAAATCTGCTGCCAAGTACAGGAGCATTGGAGCCTTGAAATGGACTCCAAAAACCGGTTGTGGATTTGGAACAATGCCTTATATGGCATCGCTGTTCAGAGCCACTTCAGGGAGCTAGGGGATCATCATGGCATTGCCTACGGTAATCAGGGGCTGTCTGACATTCAGGAGGTGAAGCAAGAAGATATGTGTGCCTAATGTTGAAGAAAAGCATTTTTATGTCTGTTAACATTTATGGTGTCCGATTGAGTGGGTTAGCAAAATAAAGACAGATGGCAACAGATTAATGCGAACACTTACAATACCTACAAGATTGCACCCACTCCAGCTGAAGCTCTTGCGCTCAACTTCCTCTACAACTCACAGTCAAATGTCACTTAGTGACCCTGAAGAGAAGAGCAATTTATGATGGATCAGGAATCAGGATTAACCATACATTTATCATGGAATGAGGAATCAGAAACTTCATTTAATGTATAACTGTGATGTTTGTCTGGGGCTGGTGGATCATTACTTTGCAATCACTCCTTGTGTTAGGAAGCAGGAATTGATTAGCCTAGGGTCATTAAGTCCATCCCCTGCCTCCAGGCTGTACAGTTTGTGTAAATGGTTCCAGCTGGATATGCCTTTATACTATTCTTAAGGAGCTCCTGAAGAGGAAATTACGAGATGTCCCAGAGGAGCACATTGTGAGGGTCTCAGAGCCCTAAGATCCAAGTTCTTTTCCATCTTTAAGGAGCACTGGACTAGGGAGTCATGAAACCTGGACGCTCTTATCAGCTCTGGGATTTAGCAGTGGTTGGTTAGACCTCGGGTGGCTCCTCTTTGACCTAGTTTTTTCATACGTAGGAGGAGGTTGAAAGGATTCTTCCAGACATGCCCGATACTTCCACACAACTGTCGGGAGCATCAAAAGAGGCAGTGAGATGTAGAACACTGTTGCATTTCTAAATTAGGTTGTGATTCACCAATTCAAGGGTACAAATGGAGATCAATTAGATGCAATTAAGGACTGATCGGGCCATGGAGAAGCAGATGCAATTAGAAGTGAAAAGCCTCTGTGAGTTTAGATTGAGAGAACAGGTTTGAGATGGAGTCAGTCCTGTTTAGAGTTGAATGCTGGGTGCATTTGACTTGGTCATGTTCAAGCCTATTGCCCCCATCACAATGTGATACCGAAGGTTAAGTTATCTCGCATGGGGTTTCAGTTGTCATTGTTGGGCTTAAGTATCATTTGGAATGAGTTTTGTTTCTAGCTTTAAGATGCTCAGTGTCCTGGAGTGCACTGTCCTGTATTCGGCTGAATCCAATTACTAGTAGGACAGTGTGGGTTTGGTGTTGAACCAGAAACCCACCCACTCACTGCACATGTGTTTCCATATCACATAGTGAAAAATACATTGTAGCTTCAAGCCTCTGATAAATGGTGGTAAATTTTTCCAACGTTGGAATTTTTCTAATGTCTGATAAATGTCTTTCATAATTCACCAAAGCTTTTTGAGTACAAGAGAACATCCATTATAAAGCAGAGATATGAATTTTCCCTGCGTATGCCTTCTGACATGACCCCACCTTTGCTTTGCCGGCATTTGAGTCAAGGCCGTTTTGTTGTTGCTGCCCAATGGGCTCTGAGGCTGCACTGGAAGAGTTGTGACCCTCTCTCCCTCGACACTTGGACACAATTTGTCCTGTCTTTTTCACCCTTGGAGAGCCTCACAGCTGGTCTGCATGATACCCGATATCATTTTTATGATAAATGGAGGCCTTTCTTAAAGCGCAGTATCTCTGTCCTGCTATGGTGAACGAAATGCCCCCTCCAAGGACAATGCACTTCCTATTAGTTGCAGCTATGCACAGCCATTTCTGCTCTTTGATTTTTGCATCTCCCAAAGTTTGGCTGTATTTCTTTCCTCCCTTTTCTATTTGGTTCCTGGGGCTTTATAGCAGACTTTGTTTGAAGTTCCTGTCTTTCAGAGGCTTTTTACACTTTATTTATTTATTTATTTATTTATTTATTTATTTATTTATTTATTTCAGTAATGAGTGGAGGGTTATAAAAAACAAGTCGTGAAGATGCAAAATAACTGAACAGTACACAATTTTAGTATTTCACAGTACATACATGGAGTGTTAAAAAATAGTACGTAACAAAACATAGTATTATCACTTAGCAAGAATTTCTGTTACCAAGATTGACCACAATTTCATTGATGCTCACAATGGTGCTGCGAGGTAGATAAGGAAACAGACCAGAAAACTGGGACTCCGTGAATTGAGGTGCTTTGTTCGTTTGCTTATTTCTAGCAAATGATGGTGTCAGTATTCAAGCGCAAGTCTTCTGCTTGTGTGTCCATGTCTTTTCGACTTTATCACAGTATTTAGTACTAATCAAACTTACAATGCTATTTATGTGACACATTTAATGACATGAATGTTGGTGATTGGGCTGGTTGGCCATCCGCAGCCATGGTAAGCTACTTCAAAGAAAAGGGTGAATGGGCTTTAGGTGCCAAGCCAACATTCATTAAGGTGGTTGTGCTGAACAGAGAGGGAGAACAAAAGAGGTTGCAGCTCCAGTGGTTCTTCCTTGCAGGCTTTAGGAAGGTCATTTTAGGGACGGTACAATCCTACCTCAGGTCAGTTCTGGCGCCCCAGGCTTGGGAAGTGAGATAAGACAGAGGTTGGGGTGGTGAACCTTTCATAGCACTTGCCTTGTGAGGACCATCCTTTAATTCTAGAAGACAAGAAGAAAATATATGCCTCAGAAAAGCTTATTTTAGGATTTAGTAGGTGCCTAAGGTGGTAATTATACATCTGTGATGGTTCATTTTATGAGTCAACTTGACTGGGCTGTGGGGTACCCAGATATTTGGTCAAACACTATTCTGGGTATGTCTGTAGGGGTGTTTTGTAATTAACATTTGACTGATAAGACTGAGTATAGCAGATAGCCCTTCCTAATGTGGGTGGGCTTTACCCAATCAACTGAAGGCACAAATAGAGCCAAAAGACTGAGCCTCCCTCGAGTAAGAGAGAATTCTTCCTGCCTGACCCCCTTTTGAACTGAGACATCAGCTTTTGCCAGCCCTCAGACTCAAAGTGAAACATCAGCCTTTCCTGGGTCTTAGGCCTTCCAGCCTTCAAACTGGAACTTAACCATCAGCTCTCCTGGGTCTTCAGCTTGCTGACTGCAGATCTGGAGACTTCTTGGCCTCCACTATCATGTGAGCCAATTATTTATAATGTATCTCTTTATATATATATATTAGTTCTATTTCTTTGGGGAACCCTTACTAATATAAGATACTTTCAATGAGGTAGGTGGTAAGTAGCAAATGATGAAGTATAAGTGGTGGGGTGAGTTTACTATGGGAATTTGGGGGAAGGGTGTTGGGACCTCTGGCAGAAAGGGTACTCAAGAAACTGGAGACAAAAACACAGAAGCAGCTACCCTCTCCATACAATGTATGGGTGCAATCTCTCAAGTTGCTGTGACCCATCAGGGCAGGAAGGCTGATGGGGAGGTGGTGAATGGAAGGAGCTGGAGAGCAAAGGTGATTTGGGAGCATAAACGGGGAGGCCTGGGCTAAATTCCTAGCAAGGGTTTTGAGCAGTTGCAGGACAGTATGATGTGTGGGGGTGAGAAGCATTAGAGAAATGTAGAGAGACAGATAGGGGGAGGGAGAGCCATTCTGAAAAGGATGAGAAGAGAACACATAGAGAGAGCATCTCTGAGGCTCTGAACAAGCCTTGCTTGCAGCCCCCCTAGGGGTGAAGGCAGCGGCCATGTTACCCTATCAAAACTCACCTTATTGTAACTAAATCCAACAAATACTTGCTTATTCATTGCTCAACAAATATTTATTGAGTATTTACTCTATCAGACACCGTTCTAAAGTACTGGTGTAATAGCAATAAACCAAAGAGACTAAATTCCCTGCCTTCCTGGGGCTTCCATTCTAGTGCTATGCCGTGGCTCTGGGCTATCCATTATAGACAAAGAAGCATCTACCCTCCCTGTACCTCAGATCATGACTCCCACTCTCATCAAAGCCCAAATTCTGAACCAACAAGACATCTCTGCTCCGAAGGAGCTTATAGTCCAATAGAGCAATTTACACATGCACAATTCAAGATAACAGCATAATATGCCACATGGGAAAATATTTGAGGGGAATGAGACTCACTCCCTCCTAATGTTACTTGAGATTTTGCCCTTAAAATGTGACTATATAGTGCCTCACAGAATACAAAGTGCATTTGACATCTATTATCTCGTTTTGTGCTCTGAACAGTCCTTTAAGTTAGATAAAATAGTATTATTATTATTTGAAAGTTTAAGAAAATGAACGCCCAAATGTTAATGGTCCTGATTTTATGCAGAAGTCTATATTTCCCTTTCCCTCAGGTCAGACCACTTGTCCTGCCTTTCCTAACCTCTCCCCCTGGCAGAAGTGAAGTATTGGGTGCAAAGCACTAGGCAAGCCAGTGGCAGTGAGCTGGCTCTGAGGCGTTGCTAATCATGACTAACCAGGTGGGCGGGTGCAAAGGGTAGTATGGTGTGGTGGGTGCAGGAGTGGTATGTCGTGCTGCAATTGGCCATGCATGCCCAATTTATGTGTCATGCAATGTGAGGGAGGAGTGTTATATGGTATTACAAATTTGTAGGGAACTTATACCCTCCACCTACAGACAACCTTTAATATGCATAGAGGTACTGTTCTTTCCCTGTCAGACAGAGCCCACAAAGGGGAGGCTGAACAGTGGGAATAGAAGGCAGCCTGAGAGAGATGGGCAGTTCTGCTTTAGAAAGCTTTCCTTGCCTTTCCCAAAATATGGGGACAGGAGAACCAGTTCTCCCAGGATGCTCCAGGACAAACCCAAGGAATTGCTGCAGAAGTCAAGGAGACTGGAGAACGAAGATTCCAATTTTCCTCTAGCGATGTGTGTTTAAGAAGAGTTTGCTGGACAGTTTCATCCTTGCCATCCTCCTAGAGCGTGGTGGCACAGGTATTGATATCCCCATATTGTTAGTGAGGAACATGAACCTGAGGCTTGAGTAATTTATGGAGATTAAGAATGAGTTGCAAGTGGAATGGAGATTTGATTTCAGGTATATCTGACATTGAAACCACAGGTTTCCTTTTCTATGCTACAGTTTTTTTCCTTATGAATAAAAAGTGAGGAAGAATTGTGATTAAATTAAATATTGTAACTAGTTATGTATGTGTATAAATTTAATTATTTAACAAGCTCACATAGGGTTTGTTCATAGTACTGTTTTTATTTTTCTCCATTAATTGTGGGTTATAGAGCTTTAGATCAACCCTTGCTGCTCATGTGGAACTTCTCAAATATATAGAGAGTTTGTGTGTGTGTGTGTAGAGGTATCAGCTTTGACATTGAATCAGAATTTCTGGGAGGTGGGCAGCCCGGATGGCTCAGCAGTCTAGCGCCACCTTCAGCCCAGGGCCTGATCCTGGAGACCCGGGATGGAGTCCCATGTCAGGCCCTCTGCATGGAGCTTGCTTCTCCCTCTGCCTGTGTCTCTGCCTCTCTCTCTTTCTCTCTCTCTCTCTCTCTCTCTGTGTATCTCTCATGAATAAATAAATAAAATCTTAAAAAAAAGAATTTCTGGGAGGAAATCTCCAGGTTGTTCAGATGGGCAGCCAGGTTTGGAAGCTACTATTAGGTCCTGTGCTGAAGCGGAGTTTAGCTCTGATGATGTATGGCTTGACTAAGTCTCCCCAAATGGTGTCTAAACAGTGCCCATACTTGTATATGCTCATACCTTAGCAAGCCCCATATATAGTGGAAATACACAGAACAGCCTACTTGTAGTAGGTACAATTCTAAGATAACCCCAGTGACCCGTACTTGGTATATTTCTCTCTCTTTGAGTAGGGACTGGACCTGTGAGGATGATGAGATAGTCACTCCTTTGATTGGGTTACACGGTTACATGGTATGGTAAAGATGAATGGATTTTAGAGTTGTGATTAAGATCTCCAGGCAGTTGACCTTAAATTAATCAAAAGAAGGATTATTGTGGATGGACCTGACCAATTATATGAGACATTATAACAGAGTCTAGAAATCAGAATCAGAAAAAGCAGTATAGTTGCTTTTCTATTAGGCATGAAAAAAGAAACTTCTATTTGTAGAGCAGGCCACATGGTAGGGAAGGGTGGAGCCTTTAGGAGTTGAAGGCTTCAGTCCTATAACCTCAAGGAACAGAATTCTTCCAATTAACTCAGAAGAGGACTCTGAGCCCCAAATGAGATCTATAGCTTCTGCTGACACCTTGATTTTAGCCTGGTGATACACTGAGCAGAAGACCCAACTCATCAATGCCTGACCCCTGACCCATGGGAACTGTGAGATAACAAATTTGTGTTATTTTAAGCCTTTAAAACAGACAAATAAAATTACTTAAATAATAAATAAATAAAATTACCTTGTGGTAATTTATTATGCAGCAATAAAGAAAACTATTACAAATATCAAGGTCCAAATAAATATTTTGAAATATGTGGGTTATATCAATTTAAAAATTATAATACATTTTAACTTAATATTTCTTACACACACACATCGTGGGTTAGGGGTGAGTGGAGATTTGATTGCACGTATGTCTGACACTGAAATTTGTTAGCTTGTTTTTTTTTTTTTCACTATGTGTTTCTTCTTCACCTAGAATAAATAAAAAAGGAAAGCACTGAGGTAGTTCTAAGGTTTTTGGAAAACTGTACCTCTTAGCAATCACTACCCCTCTCCCATCCCTATAACTCCTATGATCACGAATCTGTTTTCTATCTCTATGGATTTGCCTATTGTGGACACTTCATATTTATTCAATTGTACAATATGAGGCCTTTTGTGTCTGGCTTTTTTCTCTGAGCATAATGTTTTCAAGATTCATGTGTTATATAATAAGTAAAACGTGTCATATCAATGCAGTGGATATTATTCAGCCACAAGAAGGAATTAAATATACTTTTGCTTTATAGATTTTGGTTTTCTGTTGTTAGGTATATAATGTTTAAAATTATGTCCTTTTTTTTTTTTTTAAAGATTTTATTTATTTTTTTCATGAGAGACACACAGAGAGAGGCAGAGACAGGCAGAGGGAGAAGCAGGCTCCCTGTGTGGAGCCTGATGCAGGACTCAATCCCAGGACCCCAGGATCATGACCTGAGCTGAAGGCAGACACTCAACTACTGAGCCACCCAGGTGCCCCAAAATTATGTTAGATTGATATTTTTGTTAAAGGGTGCTTTTTTGTCTGTAGTAACAACTTTTGTCCTAAAGTCTATTTTGTCTGATATTGCCACACAAAGTCTCTTCCAGTTTCTATTTGTATGGTAGATATTTTGTCACATTTTTACTTTTAACCTATTTCCACCTTTGAATCTAAAGTCTGTCACTTGTAAACAGTAAACAGTTGGATCATGCTTTATAAAATCCATTCTGCTGATCTTTGTCTTTTTATGGGAGTATTTAAAGATTTTATTTATTTATTTATTAATGAGAGATACAGTGAGAGAGAGAGAGAGAGAGAGAGAGAGAGAGAGAGAGAGAGGCAAAGACACAGGCAGAGGGAGAAGCAGGCTCCATGCAGGGAGCCTAATGTGGGACTCGATCCCAGGACTCTAGGATCTAGGATTTAGCTCAGTGCTAAACTGCTGAGCCACTGGGGCTGCCCAATGGGAGTATTTAATCAATTTGTACTTAATATAATTACCAATAAGGTAGGATTGATGTCTGCCATTTTTCTATTTGTTTTCTGTATGCCATATAATTCTTTTGTTCCTATTTTTTCATTAATGACTTCTGTGTTAAATAAATATTTTCTAGCATGGCATCTTAATCCCCTTGTTTCTTTTACTATATTCTTAGAATATTTTCTTAATAGTTGCCATGAGGATTGCAATTAACATCATAATTTATCATGTTTGCATGGATACCAACTTAATTTCAACAGTATATAAAAACTTTGTTACTAGCTACTACATTCCTGCCCCTCTCCTTTCTTACATTATTGTCATATAAATGGATCTTTATACATTATTTGCCTAGTAGCAGCTATAATTATTTCCTTATGCAGTTTTATTTTAAATCTTATAGAATTACAAACAGAAAATAAATTTATACTGTGTTTTATATTTATCCAGTAGTTACCTTTACTAATGCTCTCCATTTCTTCATGTCGATTTGTTGTACTGTCTAGTGTCCTTTCTTTACATCATAAAGGATTCTCTAGTATTTTTTGTAGGACATGTCAGCTAGTGACAAATTCTCGGCTTTGTTCATCTGGGAGTGTTTTGATTTTTCCTTTATTTCTGAAGGATAGTTTTCCTGGATATAGAATTATTGCTTGTTAAGTCTTTTTTTTCTTTTTTTTTTTTTTAAATTCAGCATGTCAAATACATTAATTAGCTCATTTGCTTCTGGCCTCTAAGGTATTATATTTAAAAATAAGATATTAATCTTAATGGTGATTTCCTGAACGTGATAAATCACTTCACTCTTACTGCTTTCAAGATTTTCTCATTGTCTTTCAGAAATTTCATTACAGTGTATCTAGGTATGGATCCTTTTGAGTCTTATCCTATTTGTAGGATTGAGCTTCTTGTATGTATGGATTAATGTTTTTGATCATTTTGGGGAAGTTTGGGCCATGATTTCCTCAAATATTTTTTTCTGCTTCTTTCTCTCTCCTACTGGACACCCATTTTGCATATGTTGATAACCTTTCTGGTGTGCCACAAGTATCTCAGACTGTTCATTTTCCTTCATTCTTTTTTCTTTCTGTTCTTCAGATGGTATCATCTCAATCATCAAGTTCACTTATGCCTTCCTCTGCCAGCTCAAATATGATCTTGATCCCCTCTTAGGGAATTATTTCAATTATTGCACTTTTCAACTCCAGAATTTCTATTTGTGCTTTCAAAATAGAAATGGTTCTTTATTGATATTTTCTATACAGTGAAGCCATCATTCTCATACTTTTCTTTAATTCCTCAGATGTGTTGTCCTTCAATTCTTTGAATATATTTAAAATATCTGATTTAAAGTCTTTATCTACTAAGTCTAACATCTGGGCTTCCTCAGGGACAATTTCTCTTGATTTTTTTTCTTTTGCATGTTTCACAGCTTTGTTGAAAATGCATGTTTAAAATAATATAACATGGCAACTGCAGAAATCAGACCCAGAATTTGTTGTTGTTTGTTTACTTAGTGATCCTCTTGAACTAATTTTTAAAATCTGTTTTATTTGTCATGTTTAGCCACTGACATCTCCATTCAGTTAGCTTAGTGGAAGCCTAATGACTAGAAAGAGATTTTCTTAAATACCTGGAACCAGTAAGTCTCCCAGCCTTTGCTGAAGGGTTTTGCATGTGTTGGGGTCCAAGTTCAACACTCAGGTTGGAGGTTTACAACAACTCTACTTTACCCTTGCATCTTGTTTCCAGAGAGCCTCAAGATTAGCCAGACATGTGAGTTTAGGACCTTCTCAGCTCTTACCTAGAAATGTGTACAGCTCTATACATGTACATGGGTTTCTAGATCCCCAGCAATATGTCAGAATTTTTAAAACTGCAATGAGAATATCATTCCCAAGATTTTAAAATTTTTTGGTTAGCTTCTTATTTGTCCCAACTATTATCACTACCTCAGTAACTGCAATGTTGTACCATTGCTGTTGATTGTTTTTGATAAACATCTTCAGAGGAAAGTCTTTTCACCCCAAGTGAGGTCTGAGTCAGGTCAAATAAAGATAATCCTTCAAATGGAGGTTTTCAGGAAATTGGCAGACTGGTAAAATAATGACAGTTCACTGGGACCCCTCCAGTGGCTGCTAGACTGCTGGATTTTACTCTAATTGTGGAATTGTTGGTTTTCAAGTTTACATCAGCACTAAGCAGAGTAGGATGAGACTAGGACAATAGTAATTGTAATACCACAAAGCTTGCTGTTCTTATGGAAAGTCAGCTGTTTTTCTTGAGTAAACACTCCTCAATTCAAGCCTTTGGTTAATTTCCAGAGTTTTGAAAATTTTGATTCTGACAGTTTTTTTTTGCCAGTGTTATTTTTGTTTTATGACAGAGCAGAGTTTTGGAGGTCTTCATTCTACTATTCCCACTGATACCATCTTCTCCAACTCATGTTTATTCTTCAACAGTTTTCCTAAGATTCCATACTTCCTCTTTTTGGACTGTGCACCTATCTCATTTTTGGCTTATGGTAAGAACTAAATACACCTGGAACATAAAAAGTTCAAAATAAGGGCAAATTGAAATTGAATACATACTGCTACAGTTCTTTTGTTTATATGAATACAAATAATATGTAACACACACACACATATATAATCAGTCTAGTATTCTGGCAGAAGTGCTTAGGGCACCTGGGTGGTTCAGTGGTTGAGCTTCTGCCCTTGGCTCAGATGTGATCCCAGGGTCCTGGGATTGAGTTCCACATCAGGCTCCCTGCATGGAGTCTGCTTCTCTCTCTATGTCTCTGCCTCTCTCTCTGTGTCTCTCATGAATAAATAAATAAAGTTTTTTTTTAAAAAAAGAAGTAGAAGTAGAAAGAAGAAGAAGAAGAAGAAGAAGAAGAAGAAGAAGAAGAAGAAGAAGAAGAAGAAGAAGAAGAAATAGTAGTAGTAGTAGTAGTAGTAGTAGTAGTAGTAGTAGTGGTGGTGGTGGTGGTGGTGCTTGGCTTTCCTCAACATTTGTGCTCATCTTCCAGAGTGTAGAGTTATTGATTAGAAATGAGTTCCCAGCCATGGACTACATTTTCAGCTCCCCAGTCCTTACATCTAGGAAGGATTACACAATTGGTTTTCACCAATGGATTGTATGCAGTGTGTTGTTGTTGAGTCAAGGGCATAAAGAAACAGTGTGCCTCTCTTTCCCCTTCTTTCAGCTTGATGTAAAAGAGTGTGGTGACCTTGGGGACCATGTGTTAAAGATAGTGGAGCTATGATGTGGAATGAGTCTGGGGCCCTGGATCATTTTCTTGAAAAAGCACTCATTCTGGGGTTTTTCGAGTGAGAAATCAACTGTTATGTTTTATCAATTAATGTATTTTGTGGTTCTTTTGTTATAGCAGGTAGGATTTCCTTCCTACAAGAGGCAGTCCTACAAAAATACTGGTGTTAAAGGATAAAGCTGACAACTGGGTCAATATATTATCCTGTATGTGGTAACACCATTTTTGGAAAAATTATTTCACCTAATCATGTGTATTTGAGGATCACGGAATGAGGGTCTCTACTGTATACATGGGTATACCTAGACATGTTTATCTGGGTTTGTGAAATGAGCTGATGAAGCTTTCTTTGGACAGAGAAGAGGATTAATAGCTGTCAGGTTGGAGTTGATGACTTGCCCCCCCAAGGAGAAGACCTTCCCAAGAATAAATTGCTAGCCTTTAACTTCCTAGATAATATGTTAGATGGAGGAAGAATGGGCTCCTTTTATTTGGGTCCAGGAAAGCTTCTCAAGGCCAAGGTCACACTCTTAAAAGAGACTATGTCTCTTTTAATGGAAATATCTGGCCTAGGGGATTGATGTCAATTTTCACATCTGGAGTGTCATTCTAGGAGTCAGGAATGACAGAAAGTTGAGGAAATGCCACAAAGTGGAAGCAGAGGACACTAGCAGTGATTTGGGACACACATGAGACACACTCTGGGGACCCCGTGTATCAGAAAATGGACCAGGGAATCTCGAGATGTTGCCAGCGAGGGTTAGGAAAGGGACAGTTCTTTTGTTGCTCTATTGTGACATACATTTCTGACTGAACCACCAGGCTTTTGAAACCCGAGGAAATGTGGCCTATACACATATGCCATGATGAGCTGGGTTATACAGATTATAATGGAGGCAGAAAAAGATACTGTGATTCGTGTCTGTCCTTTGCTCATTCTCTTTTATTGTCTGAAGTTCACTTTTTTCCCCCCTAATTGTATGACCACTGGGAGTAGAAATGCACCATGGATGGAGTTCTGAGAAATCCAGGGGAATGTTGTAATAAGAAACTGTTTCCTATTGATCTTCTCTCCTCCCAGTAAGCTCTGTATTTGGCTTGCTTTGGGCGTGGGGGGAATGGGGCGAGGGCAAACATCCAGTAACTTACATTTTCAGGAGCTTTGTGGTTTAGACTCAGAAACTCAGTGAACTGATAATGATGGCAAGCAGAGGTTAAATCTCCATTTCATCATCAAACTGGGGAGTATAAAGGACTTGTATTCAGTCACACAATGTGGAATGAGGGCAGCTCTTAAAATGATTGCTTAAGGTGCTTTTTTCACACAGCCGCTGTTTGGCTAGATGTGACAAAGTCTGCTCAAAAAGAAACTTTTGACTAGATATATAATAAATGAGAAATGCCCTTGGGAAAAGGGAAACACCTGTTCCCCTCACCACCCCTCCCCTCAGTTCAATTCCTACCCATTCATTACTTAGGAATATTTGGATGGCAGACATGTGGAGTACAGCACCCCCATCCCCTAGCCACGGCCCCAACACAAGTCCCTTTGGTGTTTTCAAATGAAGAGCATGGGGTTGGTTTTTTTCTCCTTTGGCAACTGGTTTGCTTTCATAGTGCCTCTACGGGCCATAGGAATACACTGTCCCTAAAAGTATGCAAACTCCAATTTGAAAAGCCGGATGTGGGAATGATACACAGGAATGAGAGAATGCCTTTGCTTTTGACCATACATGGATCCTGGCACTGCAGCGTGGGGAATTTGCCCAGGCTGTTGCACAGCCTCTGCCCTGTGCCCTCAGCGGGCAGGCAGCTGTGCTTTCTTTAGCATGGATGCTTCCGGAAAGTGACCGTTCGTAAACCTCAGATGCTTTCCCTTCACAACAGAAGGGCCCGGCCTCAGGATTTTAGCCAGAGCAGACCTGACTCAAGGGGAGGTGTTTGCTGAACATCCTCTCCCCTTAAATCCATTCTACTCCTCACCATGGCTTTGCAAGACTCTTTTTTATTGCCACCTCCCACAAAAGCTTAAAAAATGTTTCTTTTCCACTTAATTTACTTTCCAATTTCTTACTCATACTTGGCTTCCATCTTTATTTCACTTCTGCACGCCTTGAAGGTAATAATATTATTTAATAGTCATATATACACCTTCCCACATGGGGGCTACATCCTTGCGACATTACAAGCCCGCAGCTCCCCATTTTTATTCCTCGAAATCCAGAGGAAAGCCCCCCACAGAAGGTGCTAGATAATTAGCTTGGCTACCGTTTGCTGCAGAAAGCGCTTTTGGTTGGCTCTGGTCACAGGGCCTGGGCGGCTTTGGGGCTGGGGCCTCCTGCTTCAGTGGAGGGGCCGTCAGGAGGAGGCTGCAGCCAGACCCCAGCTCCCTCACCACAAGCCCTTAATTGTTTATTAATGAAGCTTTTGCCAAACAAATCTACACATTGTCTCAACCCTCCGCCCCCGGAGCGCATTCCAGCCCGCCCACGAAAGTGCACTGTGGGGCTGCTCTCTGCAAAGTCTCCTTCCTCCCCTGGCAGAGTTGGTTAGGATTCAAACTTTTTACTTTCTTTTCTTTTCTTTCTTTCTTTTTTTTTTTTTTTAACTTTTATTGGCTGCACCAGCTAAATCAGAGATGGTTTCTGCGCCCCTAAGAATGGCAAGCACAGGTGTTCCCGCTCAAAGCTGAGCTCGCATCTCCTCGCCCCTTCCCTCCCGGAGCAGCAGCGCGTCCCTTTCTGCTGCGCAGCTGGTCTCAGGCCTAGCAGACAGGAAAGCCCTGGTGACCGCTCCTCCCAAACGCCCGGTGGATGGAGCAGTCCAGCAGGAGTAAGCCAACAGTTGCTGCTTGGTATTTGACCATCGTTTAATGAGTGCCCAGAATTCGTCTGTAAATGCACATTGTTAATTTAGGGCCTGCTATTCATTAATTAGGGGTTTAGTGGCAAGTGCCATTGAGCTATCTGCAATGTTTGAGGTTACGTCAAGCCCTAGCAAACGGCCTGCTGATAACAAGCTGCATCCATCTTCATTACTCGGCCCCTCCTGTCTGACTTTGCTCAGCATCTTCGAAGGGCTCTGCCTCTTGGAACTGAAGAATTAAACTTTTATCCAAACCAGATTCTGCTCTTTCACCTCTTCTGATTCCTTGAGTACTTCTCATTTATTTTGCCTAAATGACATCTGATTACCTAACATGGAGTGGAGCAAGGTCTTAACCTAAAACAGCCTGCAGACCTCAGTTCTCAGCTGGAGAATTCCAGCGGGTTAACGCTAAGGAAATCCTTACATTTCCATTTCATTTGATACTGGGCTCAGCGTAAAAGAAATAGTTTTTGATTTTTCTTCTCATAAAGTTGCAGTTTCAATAGAATTTTTTTTAAGGCCAGAGAAATACAGGAAATTAATTTTAAACCTGGAGAATAAATGTCCCTATTGGTTCAAGTTTTCTTTCGCAGTGTTTCTTTCCCTGAAAATATGTATCATTTGAGGCAATCGTGGTGCCAAATGAAATAATTCCAACCGTCTAAAGGGCCCTGCATGTCAAGCCTCAGCTGTACAAACGTGGTCCTGTTGGAGGTAGGTGCTCAGTCATCAGACGGCTCCAAAACCCGGCTCCTCTCCTGTTTCTAGGCCTCCAGCGGAAGCAGGCGGCTTGAGGGGATGATTAGGGAGACGCTGCTCTTAGAGAAAACTATCTAAGTACAGAGTTTGTTTATCCTTCCAACGCTAGGTTAGAGAACTTGCATAAAAACGAACTTCCACTGACAGATGGTCTCTATAAGTAGTTGGTTCTGAGAAGGGAGAGAGCTACCTGGCATGGCTGTTTAACACATTAGGGTGCTTGCAGGGAGAGCCTACTGCTCCCCTGAACCATGGTTCAATTTTAAGCATCACTGGCCGGGATGGGTTATTGTGACTATTTGGAGAAGGGCACTGGAGAGCCCGATGCTCAGGGTGTGCGGGGGAGAGGGGAGGAGGAGGAAGAGAACGATAGCCCAAGGGAGGGTATCTGAAAACCTTTGCACCACTGAGCCGGCACACTTATCACAGGGTGACAGTCTATACCGCAGGCCTGCGGTGCGTTGCTGTTTGTGGTGCGTGCTGCCAACTGGCTTAGAAAATGCAGATCCCACTCTCAGATAGAGAGAGCAGAGGCAGTGTCAGCTGACTGGCATCCCCCGCCCTGACAGGGCCTCCCAGGCTCTGGATGCGGGAGGAAGCGTGGCTCCTGGCTCCCAGCCGGGCCTGCCAGGTGGGAGGTAGCTCTGCCCAGGGAAGGGCCTCCTGTCCCAGCAGCTTTCCCCAGGAACCCCTTACCACCACCCTACGCCCCCACCCCTCCCAGGGGGCTAGCATTCACCTGGAGGGTCCCCATCCCTTTTCCCAGGATGGCAGGGATACCATCTTGTTTTTTTTTTTTTTTTTTACCATCTTGTTTTTAATTTGGTAATTAAGTTCCACAACACGAAGATTAATACAAAAAATTGAGCTGCATTTGCAGCTCATCATCTTGTCCTGCATCTTAACCAAACACAAAATAGAAAATGTCCTAGAGACTATGGTAAGAAAAAAACAAAGCCAACAAAAGGCTTGGTCTATAACATTTAGTCATGAAGTTACCTACATTATGTGCAATTGAAAGAGACAATTTTAAGCTGAGGATTTCTTAAATTTACCATAATGATGCTCTGGACACTTGAAGTAAGAGCCCTTCGAAGCTGACGTGCTGCGGGATAAAGCACACTCTTTCTCCGGAAAAGAGAAAGCCAATATATTGTGGTGGCAGAAGGAACAATGGAGCCAATGAAACAGAGGTCAGAGCTGAAGGTTTCTGCTGGAAGCAAGCTATACACAGGTATTTTATTTTATTTATTTATTTATTTTTTTTATTCAGACAGAAACTCTGCTCTGGGACCTGGAGCACTGCATGCAGACTGCTGGTAAGAAAAGCACTCAATTGTTCAATTTTTATTATTCAATATTGTATTAAAAATTTTTTAGGCTCTTCGGGTCAAGGCAACTTTTAAAAGGTTAAAAGCTATTCAAAAGGGTTACCATATCCATAAAAGCAAATGAGATTAAGCCTAAAGACTGATGGAGGAAAAACAGTAATTTAGATAAACTGCCACCGCCTCAGAAATGTTTTGACTTTTATCAGAGAAAGGGAATCCAGAGATTCTTGGATTGGTTGTCATATCAAAGAAAGATTCATTAAATTTGAAGCAATTATCTTTGTGCTTTTTACCGTTTGGTGTGTTTTAGGCCCAGTCCCACCTTTCTTCAGTTACATTCTTTAGAATGGCTTGGGAAATGTGATTGCTTGGCTCCAACTTCCATCTGTCAACTATTGACCTTGCTGGTTGGGCATCTGTAACATCAGACACTATTGTCATGGAAAGAATTATGATGTTTCAATCAAATGTATTGCAAAGTTAACAAATCCATAACATGGTCTGGACCACATGGAAGAGTTTAGAAAATGTATTTTGGAGACCTCAGGGAAAAGCAAATAGGCTATCCCCATCAATGCTGACCTCCACCGCTTGCCATTAACTGTGTAAGTTATCGTATTACAACAGAAGAGCTCAATTTGAACCTCAAACTCGAAGGGAGTACTTGGAATCAAAATGCGGGGTTCAGCAAGGGAGACAAAACCCATTATTATGCTCCCGACGTGAAGTTCTACGTCCATACCGTTGATTGACCTGATGGCAACTTTGGGCCGGCTGCTCATACTGAGTCTCCTTAGTTTCTGTCAAAGTACGGGATGAGATGCTTTAGTCTGGTTTTTGTTGCTGATCTCAGAAAACTAAATCTGCCGGAGGGTGGGACTCACAGAGCTGCTAGATCAGTCAAAGAGGTGATTGCAGCAATCAGGGTTAGCTGATATTTACTTGAAAGTCTAAGCATATAGAACAGCAAATTTCTTGACATTAAAGTGAGAAGTGAGTTGATATAAAAATTTAATTTCATCTGCTATGGAAACTGGGTCTGGCCTGACAAAATTAAAATGGATAGAAATAATATTCTGGACACTTAAATTTTATTTTCTCTGTCCTGTGTCTGAACAAATACGCATTCCAAGTAAGTCAGAGGAGCTAAAATTTCCATTTCACGAGAAATATTCCCTGACAAAGAGTTTTTGTGCCACGTATCTTTCACTTTCATAAACTCTAAAAGGAGAATGGTTGTTGTGGACGTTAAAATAATCAGGTTTCCTGAATTACAAAATGGCAAAGCAAAGCTGATGCATCTCAGAAGAGCTAAAAAAAGCAGGCATCCGTTGGGCCCCTCCCGAAGAAAATCTATTATATCAAAACAAAAATTTGCAGATGAATAAATTAGGGGGTGATTATTCATATTGTAAAAGAGTCTTTAAAGGATTCCCCCAGGATTCTTTTAAAGGCTTAGCTCCACTAGTTCATGTAAGTGTTTGTGTGCAGATCATTAACTATCTGACAGGCAGGCCGGAAATGCAGGTAGGGAGCCAAGGGGGAAGGGAGAGAATGTTCAGGAGACAGAGGAATTGGTGACACCTGAGGCTTGCCAAGCCTCAAGATAAACGTTGATGAAACAGTAATGAAAATCAAAGTGAAACTGTGATGCTTATTTACAAGTTATGCTTTATATTCCAGAGCCTTGCAGGCAGACTGCTCCGGTTCAGATGCCGGCTCCACCACCTATTTAGCTGTGTGACTTTGGATAAATTACACAACCTCTCTGAATACCAACCATCTAGGGCTGTTTAAGTATAACCTGAGTTAATATATATAAAGCACTTAGTGTCCTGGCATGCAGTAAATGCTGTATAAAAGTTTCTAAGATAGCTCTGAAACAGCTATTACAAAATATCAGAGATTCTTCAAAGCAGGGATTATTAGTATGATTAGGATACTGGAAAGTGATTTAACAAGAGCAAAATACTCCCGTCCTACCCCCAAAAGAAAACAAAAACAAAACCAAAGGAACATTGAGGAATGAATACTGCTGTCTTTTTGGGTTTCCCAAGGAAGTCAATCTGAAACGTAAACTTATTTGAAATTATTACCCTAACTTCAGCTTCCTAGGGGTTTGGCAAAATTTCCAAGACTAAGATGCACATAAGAGGCAATCAACTATCTAGTGTCTGTTGACTTTTCTATGTTAAAAGGCTTGGATTCATCTATTACTACACTTGTCATTTTAAGAACCATAGTAAATTAGTAAATAAGTTGAAATATAACTTTCTTATTTGTGGGAAAGATAACTTGCTTGCTTGACTTTGCTGGATTTGCACAAATATGAACTCTTTCTGTGTATCCTATCCAGTGCATCTGTGCATGCAGAGTTACGGGCTTAGAATAGACATTAATTGATTCTTTCCCAAAGAACAACCAGTAATAAAGTGTCTCAATTCCACAGTTCTAGTCTGACCAAATGGTTAACAGGTTGCCAAACCAGAAGCATGAGAAGGGGTGAGTGCAGACAGTAGGGCAGTGGAATCTCAGGTAGAAGTCAGGAGCAGGCCCATTGTCACTGAGGTGGCCCATTTATAGGGTCCTGGCAGTCGATAATTGGCTTTACCATGTCAGTTTTGACATGACTCATGAGAAAGCCCAGACTATTTTAAAGGCCAGTCCTGACACTTTTATTAAATTATAAAATGGTCTCCTAATTATTTAACTAAAATTCTCCTTTGGTGCCCCCTCCCCAAACTCTTCTGCTCAGGACAGGCTTCCCTGGTGACCAGCCCTCTGATCATATCAGAAGACCTACTACTTTCTCACATTCTATGCTGTATCCCAGTTGGATACAGGCTGAATAAAAATATGCTTTCTGGTCCTCACACTTAGTTTATATGAGTGAATGCTGATGGAAATGGGTAAGTAAATAGTTTTTAAGTGCAGGAGATCAAATTACTTCCTTCACAACTTGAAGTTCTTGACAGCTCTAGCAATACTAGGCTTTTTTTTTTTTAAACATGTTAAAGTGGGTTGATCTTTACCTAGCCTTACAGCAGATTGCCACATTGTCAGCTTTCAATATATTATTTTTTGAAAAAAAATTAAGTTTTTGATTCATTTTGGGGAAAAATTTCTCAAGCTCAGAAAACTTAAAACCGTGGAAATCTGTAAATGCTTTTTGAGTTCTACTGAATAAGGGACAGAACTTTGCTTAGGTGAGAACTAATTTAATTGCTTTTATTTTGTTATTTTAGTTAGTTTTTTTTTTTTTTTTTATGGAACGCTTCATGAATTTGCATGTCATCCTTGCGCAGGAGCCATGCTAATCTTCTCTGTATCATTCCAATGTTAGTATATGTGCTACTGAAGCGAGCACTGGTTGCTTTTAGTTAAACAATTAATTCTTACTGGTTGTTTCCTGTCTGTCCAATAACTTTTATATGTTAGTACCAAGAATTCAAGTTTTGTTAAAACTTTGCTTATTATACGACTTTGCCCAAAGGGACTTGGTTTCCCAGGTTTAAATTCCCCTGTTATATTTTCTCATTATATACTTATCCTTCACAGCATGTAACACAATATTGAGCAATGTATTTGTGTAATTATTTGTCTAACGCCTGTCTTTATGGATAGACAAAAAGCTCTGTCATGATAGGGGCTGGGTCTGTGTGGCTCACTGTTGTAGACTCAGTTTTCCCACAGGAACATGCACAGAGTAGGCGCTCCAAGAGTTTGTTGAATCAACAGACACTTGCTAGTAAATTTTCTGTGCTTATTCTTCTTAGTAGTAACTAAGTATCTATCATATACATTCCCCTTGAAGTTTTTTTTTTATTTTTTACTTTTAAATTATACATACATATTTGTAATGGTTAATATATATATTATATATATATATTTTAATAATTAAAATATTCAAACTTGTATGAATGGGAAGTGGAAGAAAAGCAAAATTTATCCTCACTGCCCTTCACTGATGTCCAAAGATTTCCAAAGTTAATGACTTTAATTGTTTCACTTTTGAGCTCTTCTGGTATTTACCATCATATTTCTAAAGAATACATCATATTCTTGATTTTCTTAAGACTTCAGGTAGTATATGTAGATTTCCAGATGAAAGATGCCAAATTTCATACACTCATACTTTTACTTTCTCCTTTCTCCCCTATGCTCCTTTATTATTTTTTTTAAATATTTTTTTAATTTTTATTTATTTATGATAGGCACACAGTGAGAGAGAGAGAGGCGGAGACACAGGCAGAGGGAGAAGCAGGCTCCATGCACCGGGAGCCCGATGTGGGATTCGATCCTGGGTCTCCAGGATCGCGCCCTGGGCCAAAGGCAGGCGCTAAACCGCTGCGCCACCCAGGGATCCCCCCATGCTCCTTTAAATTCAGGGTTTTGTTGTTGTTTTTTTGTTTTGTTTTCATCTTTCTATTAGTTGTCTTTGTTATTTAACATTGTACTTAACATATGATTTTCTTTCTTTTTTTAATTGGACTTCAATTTGCCAACATTTAGCATAACATCCAGTGCTCATCCTGCCAAGCGGCCCCCTCAGTGCCCATCACCCAGTCAACCCCAACCCCCTGTCCACCTCCACTTCCACTACCCCTTGTTCGTTTCCCAGAATTAGGTGTCTCTCATGTTTTGTCACCCTCACTGATATTTTCACTCATCCTCTCTCCTTTCCCTTTATTCCCTTTCACTAATTTTTATATTTCCCAAATGAATGAGACCATATAATGTTTGTCCTTTTCCAACTGACTTATTTCACTCAGCATAACACCCTCCAGTTCCATCCACGTCGAAGCAAATGGTGGGTATTTGTCATTTCTAATGGCTGAGTAATATTCCATTGTATACATAGACCACATCTTCTTTGTCCATTCATCTTTTGATGGACACCGAGGCTCCTAACCTATGATTTTCAATCACCACTTAGGACAGGCTCTATTTTCCCTGTATTAGGTGAGATGAAGAAATCAGTGTGCCTATACTTTCTTTTTTTCTTCCTCCCTGCTGACTTCTGTCAAATCAATAGTTATATTTTACTTTTATTTTTAGTTTAAAGCAAGCATTTATTATTTTAATAATTTACTTATAGATTGTACCATTACATTTCCTTCTGTATCCAGTGTCTTTCAAATATTCTCTAGAGTTTTACTTGAAAATAACATCTGATATATATATCTACAACTGCTCAAAATGATGTCATATTTTAGTTTGCCTCGTATTTTACCATGACTTTCTTTTACATTTATTTTCATATGCACACTGCCATCCTCAATCCACCTCCAGTTTTATTTATGTATGTATTTTTTCTTCATAAAGTCCTCTGGTATCTTTCTATTTCCTATAATTTTTGGGCCTACTGATATTATGGGATTTCTTTCATTGTACCTGTGGATTGGATTAAATTGTTCTTAGACTCCTTTTCTTCCTCTTTCTTCAATTATTTTTTCATATTACTGGAGTCTGTCCTCATATTTCCCTTAAAAAAGATGGATGAAGGGCACCTGGGTAACTCAGTTAAGCATCTGTCTCTTGGTTTCTGCTCAGGTCATGATCTCAGGGTCATGAGATCCAGCCCTGCATTGGGCTCTAGGCTCAGTGTGGAGCTTGCTTGAGATTCTCTCTCTTTCTCTCCCACCCACCCCTCCTCCTGCTCACAGTACTTACTCTCTCCCACAAATAATGAATAAATAAATAAAATCTTTTAAAAAGTAACAAAAAGGTACATGTAGAATAGACTATTTGACTTCTTTATGTCTAAAATGCCTTTATTCTTCACTTAAATTTTATTTGTAATTGCTTTTGATGTAGTATTCTAGGTTTAAAGTTGCTTTACAAGCTTTTAAGAGCTGGTGATGTTGGTAAGGCATTGATGTCGATCTGATGGTCATTCCTTTTTAGCACTTTTTATTTCTCTCTCTTTGAAATCTTTTAGAATCTTTCTCTTCAGCTTAGTTCTGAAATTTTGCAAGTATGTAGCTAATGCATTTTTGTCCAGTTGACATTTGGTAGGGCTTGCCAATTGTTGGGTTGATATTTTTCCCAGCTCCAGGAAATGGTCTTCATCTATTTTCTTTTGTTATTTCTTTGATTATTTCAACTCCTTCACTGTTTATGTTGTCTTCCTCCAAACCATGTAAGACCTTCTGGATATATGCTTTATATCATTGCTTTTCAAGTTTTAATGCATGCGATTTACCTGCAGATCTTTTCAAAGTGAAGAATCTGAGTCAGTAAGTCTTAAGTGAGGCCTGTGACTTTAATTTCTAATGAAATAGATGATGCTGATCCTGCTGGTGTGTGAATCACATTTTGAATAGTGAGGTTTTATATTTCTTGAAATAACTCTTTGTGCATTTTTTTTCTTTTTTTTCCCCTTTCCATTGTGGAATGTTTTATTAATTCCACCTTCCACATTAAGTTTCAGTCTTTGCTTCTATCTGCTGTGGTTTAGTTTGCAGTTTTTTATGTGATTATATATTTTTTAACTTTCAAGAATTCATAGCAGACTCTTTTATATTATAAATACAATATATTCTTGAAATTTTGAGGATACTTATTAGAAAATTTTAAAGTTCTCTCTTATTCCTTCCATTACCACTGCTGCTTCAGTCGTCAATTTTTGTGTATTCACCTTTGTCTTTCTTTTTCTTCTACTTGATTTCCCTTAACTGTCTGGTAATCCCTCATTCATCATTAATTTGGGGATATAAAGGACTATATTATAAATATGCTTATATTTATAATAGCTAGCCTTCATATCCTTTGCAGTCGAATGGACCATTTTCCCCAAAAGGCCAGTGTTCTGAATAAGAGGGCTGCCTTTAGGCTCTGTGTCAAAGGGTGAACTCTACTGACAAGTGGCTTTTTTCTTTTAGCACATTAACAGGCATGGGGTATCACAAATTGCCAATAAGCCATATATAGAAGAAGAAGAGGTAGTCCCTCACACAGCTGTCCTGAAGATGGTCTTCCCATTACAAAACTATATTGCTGCTCTTAACAATTTCTTCTATCTGTACCTGTTTGGAGCCTCTCCAGAGATATTTTAAAGAAAATGAACCCCACCTCCATGACACCTCTTTTCTACGTGTGTATTTTAGGTTGCAATTTCTTCTGCTAGAGTTTATCTAACAACAGAATCCAAACTTCTTCCTATCTTCCCAGACTCTGTCATACTCTCTGGCCTGCTAATGTCATCCCCTTTACTCCTCCTTTTTTTTTTTGTATTGTTTCAACTGTCAAGGATTTATTTATTTTTTATATATGAATTGTAATTTCAATGAAGATTTAGTATGGAAAGGAGGCAATACAGGTCCTGTCCATCATCTTGAATTAAGAAACTATATGGCTATCTTAGAACTGCTCTAAATGCTTATCTGAATCTGGCTAACACTCATCTGGCTGTTCACAAACAGACAGACCTAACTGTAAATAGGTAAATTCCCATACAAGTTCCCCAGACCTTGCTAATTATTCTTCATGGATCAAGTAGGATTTAATAGTGTTAAGGGCTTTGGATGATTTTAAATTGTTCTCTAAGCCTCTTGGCAGTCCCATGTGTGTACAGAATAGCGTGATCACAAAAGAAAGTAACTATAGAGAAGTACCTAACCTAAAAAGGCTAGGATAAAAATTAAAGTTAAAAAAGAACTTGAACTAGCCTACAATTTACTTTGGGGTGTTACATATTTTTATGTTAGTTGAGCTTGACCAATTCTACCTTGGATTTGCCAAGAAAATAATTGATGTAATCACAGAGCCAAGAACGATAACATGTGAAGATCTGTGGAGGATTGGCAGGACCCCAGATCACTGGGAAAAAGCCAATGGAATACCTATTTTTAAAAGGCAATAAAAAGTTGTTTGAGAATTAATGACCTTTAATAGAGTGAAAAAGCAGGCATACTGATTACCTTGACCCAAATAAGTTTTAGACAATCTTACATAGTAATGGCAGTAATGAGTAGAGGAAATATGTATTCATGTATTATATCAACATAACATTAAGTATCCAAAACTAGATAACTGTTTTTAATGTAAAAATATTAGAGTTTATTTATTTTATTTATTGCCATCATTTTGTTAGGATTAAGTCCGTATCTTGTCAAACATCTAGGTAACTGAAGACATCTAGATTTTGGCCACATTTCTCTATTTTTGCATAAACATGCACTGTCGTGTAGATGTTTCTAATAACATAGAAATATGATGTTACATTGAAAATATTAACAGAGCCATTATTCAGAAGCCAAATCCTGTCTTGATAACATGTAGGATATATGTTAAAATTTTGCATATATGACTGAAAACTGATGGTGCTGCCTTACTCTAGAATTTAAAATTAAATTCAAGATGATTTCAATAAACTAAGTCATTACTCTGAAATAACACAGAATAAGTGCTGATATAAGTTGTTTTGATTAAGAAGGAAAAAAGAATCCTCACATTTTTGAAGTAGCGGATAACTATTAGACAATACTTAGGTAGAAGAAAAAGATGAGGAGTTCTTAGAGTCCCCAAGTAGTATTATCCACTGACTATAATTTGACAAAATCTTTCACACCTCTGGCCTTTGTCTATAATGCTTCCACTGCTGGGATCTATTTCTTTCCCCTCTTTATCTTTCAAAGTTTCCACTGGTCCTTCCAGTCTGAACCCTGCAAAGCCTTTCTTGCTATATATTTTGAGTTAGTTTCTCTGTCTTCTGTGTCCCCTTGATATTTTGGAAATTGAGATACAATGAACATTTGTTGAGTGCCTACTACCTACAAGGCACTGGATCAGGAAATAATAACTATATCACAGGAGCATGACTGCAGAACAATGATCTTTCTGTAACCAATTAAAGAAGCTGAGGCCCTGAGAAGACACTTGAATCGCCCATGGCTACATGACTAGCAGATAGCTAAACTATATAATTACCATATAATCACTGGACAAGGCAGAAGAAGCATCTTATTTATCCTTCAATCTCAGTAGCAGCACACTGGCTGGCACATGGTCAAATGTAACAGATAAATTAAGAAATAAATGGTGTAGTGGACTTGCATTAAAGGCAAGGGGGATTTAGGTTTAAGTAATTTACTTTTCTCATTTCTTAGAAGTAAGCATTCAATAGATACTCATTAACATTCCTACCTCCATGTTTTATGCTAATTTTGGTTTTGATAGAAGCATCATAATGTGTAGTGATGAACATATAGACAGTAAAAAAATAATAGGGAAGTAGGTGTGCTTAAGGTAGAAGTACAATGCTGATGGTTTTGTTCCCATGCTTCAGACATTGTTTAAAATGAATCAGTTCATTTTTTATTAGAAATTTATTTATATTTAATGTGAATGAGTACTTCATCAATCATTATGGAAATAATAAAGTATATAGACACAGTCCCTGCCTTCAACATAAGACAGGCATATAAAAGAGGCATATACGTAATGACAATCCAAGGGAGTATGTGTGGGTGCTACAGAGTCAGTAAATAATGTGCCAAGTGACCAGGGGTAGGTCTCTGAAGAGTTGGTATGCGAGCCAGGCCTTTGACAGGGCCTCTTAGGTGATAGCAGTGCTCAGTGTTTGCTGAATGTTGAGTGGCATTTTCAAGGTTGAAGTTTAGGGAAAAAGAGTATTCACTCATTCATTTATTCACCCAATATATTTTTGAATGCACGCTAGATACCAGACATTCTCCTGGGCCCTAGGATATTGACTATTATCCCAGATATGGATCTTTCTTCAAATACAGTGTCATTGTGTTAGATTCTTAAATAATAATCAAATTTCAGGGTTGGGAAGGATCTTTAAAGGTCAAAGCTTTTGGTTCTAACTTCCAGAATAGTGGTAACTACCAGAGAATTAATATAAATGCTGGATTTTAAGCATGCATTTATCCCTCAGAAAATTTACCAAAACAGCTAAGAGAAAACCACAAATATGACCTAGTGCTCCCTCTCACATGCTTCCAGCTCCATGGCTCACCACTATAAGTGAGGAATTAAAGCTGCAACAAAAAATCAGCCATACTTTAAGAAATAAATTGACAGTCCTGATAAATCTTTCTTATTGATATTAGATACTAGCTACTAGTGCAGCAAGATCTGGGTAAATAAGTTTAAAAAGAATTATCTGTCACATTGAGAGAATTTGAAAAATATTAAAACGTACACATTACTTAGCCTAAGATGATCTGAAGACAATCACAAGAATATCATCCGTTAGCTCTGGTCATTCCCTTACTGAGTATGAGAATGACTGGCTCCATATGAGAGGGTCCCACTGCACCATAGACATTTTGAGAGAGGGTTAGTGGCTCTGAAACAAGAGGGATAGGAAGTCCCTGTTGGTTCTGAGGGTTTCACTAAGAGAGTTCACAAAATTCGGCAAGAATCAAAATGTACATCCACTTGACTCGTCTCTGCCTATAGCCACGGTCCTGGATGTTGAGCTGGGAATGAACACTCTAATTTCTTTTTACCATCAACATTTGTAAGACAAAGAGCGAAAGAGTCTTAGATGCCTCAAAACAAGACTTATTGAGCAAAAATGATTTTGTAGAAATAAGTGTTCACTTCTTGACTGAAAACCTGCCACATTTCACATTAGCCTAATATGTCTTTAAAGCGATGAAGTACTTGACAACTGAAAAATGATTAACAAGGAGGCAAATGCATATTGAAATACTCATCTGTGGAGGGCCTCATAAGGGGAGGGGTGGGTATGTGAAGACCCAGGTTGCAATGCCTGTCTTGCCTTTCGGAATAATTGTATCGATTATTCTGGAGATAATTGTTGAGGAAGAACACCGAAAGGAAGTGTCCAGTTGACTTCATTTCTCTTTTGCTTTGTCATAGACCCACACAATGAATCTTCTAGCTCCTCTCTCCATCTTGTGCTGTTTCCTCTTTCCTTTTGCCAGAAGAGCTGGCTCTGCGTGCCACCGTGGCCCCGTGCTTCCCTTTCCCCCTGCACACCTAGGAGGTTATTCCTTTTCCCTCCTCCAACAACCAGAAAAGAGAAGCTCATTGCTTATGCTGCAATTTTGATAACCTAACTGGCAGAACAGTTATTCAAATTTTAAGCTTCTGAATGCAGCAAGATCAACCTGGCCTATCCACATAAATAATTTTGACACGATAAGTATGCGGGAGCGATGATAACCGATAAGTGAAGCAATTACCTTGCTTTTTTGGATTATATTAAATGAAGATTCTGATAGAGTAATGAAAAGAGACAAAGCAGACAAAAAGTCGGCTGCAGAGCTTTTGGGCACTGTGTTATCTCTATTATACCATATTGAAATAGAGAAGCTATCACCAATCATGCATTTCTATGTAACTTCTGGCTTCTAACAGTGAACAATGAATAAATTGTCACAAGACAGTAACTGATAAATTGGGATTGGCAGTGCTTTTTTAAAAAGCATAAATAAACTCACTAGTCACCTTTTTTTTTCTCAAAGCAGTTTTTAGGGGACTCCAAGAGAGGGGAATCCAGTGCATCCTATGTAACCTTCTGTTCCCTATCTCGACCCCAACCCCTTTGTTACCCCTGTTCTTTGTCTGGTACTCAGTTTTAAGGACTCAGGACTGGGTTCTGGCATTATCACCAAATTTCACCGATCTGTGGTCCTTCTGACCTGGGATGTGGCTTGACTGTCTGGAATTCACAGCGACATCAAGTTGGTTTACAAAGTTTACTTGGGGTGAAGCAAGTTTCACAAAGAGTAAGGATAAAATATGGACGGTTGGTTCTCTGAGCTCTGGGCTCCAGCAGAATGAAAGTTAACAGTCTACAAAAGCTTTAATGATGGCCCCATCCTGAATTCGCAGATTGTTCTGAAACAGTATCCCCTTGTTGTAGGGAGTAGCAATAGGCACTGCTACCACTAGAAACCACTTACTTTAGACAGGGTTTTAGGTGTGAGTGAATGAAGTTTTCTAATGCGAATCACTCTGGCAGTTTGTTGGTCTAATGATGACTTGTTTATTTATTTTTGTTTTCTTTTGAAGACGGTCCTTGGTATACAGGGGTATGGTTTAGGAATGTACAGAATTCAGCTGTTTTTACATTTACAGCAAGAACCACCTAAGCTAGTTATAGTGATGCATCATCCACCATGGTGTAGAGGCAGGGGCTTGAATGTGGAGGTAGAAGGACAGGGTTCAAGTCCCAAAGCCACCACTTACTCATGGCATGGCACTGAGTGAGTCGGTGTTACTTTGTCTCCTCTGTGAAATAGGAGTCACAGGATTTAAGGGAGTGCACGTTAGTGAAAGTGCTTTGCAAATGATTAGACACACTGCAAATGCTAGTGCTGACCTGCCTGGTGGATACCTTCAAGTTTCCGGGAAAGGACCAGGCCCATTGCTGCCATTGGTTTTATCAAGGCCAATGGCTTATAATGGCAGGGTCTGCTGCCTTCGTTCCATGAAACAAAGAGTGTGGGAATAAGCAGCATTAGTCTTCTGCTCCTACAGGCAGGATCATTTATTTCCTCTCTTGTTAAAAATGCAAAAGCCATTCACATGGCCACTTTTCAAAATGAAGGGGCCAATAAAGTTATTAAAAGCAAATCACATTTGATTAAATTATTATTATTATGGTGTTTAAAATAACATTTGTTCTGTTTATCAAGCTCCAGTCTTACTGCACTAGCAAAGAATTTGCCTTTAAAGATCAGAAAAACAAGAAACTGGAAAGGAAGCCCAGCGCCCACACCAAAGACTGCATCCTTGGATCATTTTTCACGAGTCCTTTACAAGCCTGCCCTGCTAGCGCTCAGCCCTCCAGACCAGTCATACAAGTTAACGACAGTGGGGTTGAGAGAATCAAAGAATGTGGGGGGAGACATGGCAGGAAGAGAAAAGGAAATCTTGACATTGCTAACCCCAAAGCAAGGTCTGCTTTTACATTTGCTTGGCAGTTCTTTCACTTTTATGACACATTTAGCTAGCTGACTTCACATAACCATTTGTTACTCATCCTGGTCTTCTTAAATGTATAATGTCTTCCCTACAATAGAAAAGATTGGTTGTTGGTGTCACTTGAAATAAAGGCAAAGTATATTTGTCAGCTTGTACATGGCCCATCAACCTTATCCCTCAATATTAGAAATCAGCAATTATGAAGTATTTTGCAGTGAGCTTTGCCACGATTGGTCATAACTGGAAAGACAGGGATTCATCAGATGTGGACCAGGTACCTGCCTCGTGGCACAGAGCCAGTTGTGATGACTGGTCAAGCATAGCAGCTCTACAGTTACTCCGCCTGCCAAATCACTGCCAGCAGAGCAGCAGCAGCCCCCATGCCTCTTCCAGAACCCCCTGCCACCTAATAACTAAAACTTAATGGCTGGCATGCCTGGGCCTCCCTGTGCCCATTCTGATTGGTCAGTACCTATGTCCTACTGGTTGTTAAGTATTTTAATATCGTGGATATCTACTTAGAATTACAAAGTTAAGTAGACAAAATAGAGAGCTGTATTTCAGCCCATGGAAATGAACTTCTGTCTACAGTCCTTAAATCGAGGTAAGCCTAACAGAATTCAAGCCACCAAATTTAGGGACATATAATCCTTTTAATCTATGTATTGTCTTTATGCTTTTATGGGTTACTCTGGGTATATTTGATTGGTAAGGATACATGAGCTTTCCACTTTGGATGGGTATTAAACACATGGAGAAAACCCAAGGCATAGGGTTTTGGCACTCACTGACAAAGGTTTTTGCATCAGTCAGACACCTTTGCAAACCTCTTATGATATTATACCTTTGACAACTAACCTTAAATAACATGGGGTAGATAGAAAAAAATGGAGCTCCACTCAGCGCATGCTGTTTAGAAGAGCGCTGACGTATTTACAAGACCTGCAAAAGCTATGCTAGGCCTGTTTATGTCCCAGCACCGAAATACGGTTTCCATAAAACCTAGAAAGTATTCTAAGATAGTCCAGGATTCCAACTGGTAACCCATTGCTTATGGACCATATCCTTTTTAAGCACTTGACTTTGGAAGAGGAATAAAAATGAGGGCTTCTGATGAGACAGTTAACAAAGGGTCTGGCCACGACTGAGTGAGTGCATTCGGAGGTTTGAGCTCATGCACTAGGACAGCCCAGCATTTGCCACTGGATTGCATCCTTACTGAGTTCACCAGTACTGATTCCGTCACATGAAAAGCGGTGGCGTGGTGATGTTTCTGTGAGTAGGGCATAAGGAGTTAGGGGAGGTAGGCATATTCTCTCTCACACTATGGAGAGTGAACACACAGGTATATTCTCATTCCCATTCCCTTGAGGGTTCATGTTCCTTATCCGTAGTGTGTAGCACATAGTGGACATTTAGCAAATATTCATAGAAAAAATAAATATTCTCACAGATGAAATGTTAAGTTCTTTTTTCATACCTCATACTGGTTCTTCTCCTTGGAATGGTTTTCTTTTCAATTGCTTTATGCCAACTCCTTCTCATTCTTCATTTATTTATTCATCAAATATTTACTGAGTGCTTACTGTAAGCCAGGAACCATGTCAGGCACTGGGATCCAGCCCTGAACAAGACCTGGCTCAAAGGTCACTGCCTCTGAGAAGCATTCCCCAAGTCTCTTGAGCAGGAGTTGCCCTACCTCTAGGTCCCACATTATCTCTGCTGTTATTTATTACATTGCATTTTAATTAGCTGTGTCTAGTTCTTTCCCCAGTCTAAACAGATATTCTTGAAAACGATGATTGGATCTTGGTTATCACTATATTTTCCCAGCCATTAAAACATTATTTGTGACTGTGGTAGATTGGTGACAAAAATGACTGAGTCTTCACATTTTCCTGCAGCCATGGCCTTTGTCATATGACCCCTTTAGCTCTGTTCATCGAGAGGCCAATCTTATTTCCCAGTTCCTGGAATCTGGGTTAACCTTGTGCCTTGCTCTGGCCAACAGAACATGGCAAAAGTAATTCCAGTTCTGAGCTTGTATCTCAAGAAAGAATAAGCCTCATCTAGCCTGGTGGATGACAGGAGGCCCATAGCTTCATCACCTTTGGCCCCCCAGCTGCCTCACATGTGCACAAGGCTGTCCTACACCAGCAGCCCAGCCAAATCACCAGTTGAACAAAAACATATGAACATGTCTTGTTTTTCTTTTTTTTTTAAATGAACATGTCTTGTTAAGGTAAGGTCAGCCTTGCCCAGATCAGCCGACTGTCCAGCTGATCTACAAACTCATAAAAACTAATAAATACATATTGTCTGAAGCCATTCAGCTTTGGTGTGACTTGCTCTACAGCATTGGCTAACTGCTACGTCATTTTAAAACAAAATTTTTCTTACATATAAACAACCATAACAAAAGATTGTGTGTCCTCTTGACTAGAAAGTTTAGCATTTTGTTTGGGGAAAAGCAGTCAGTTCTTTATCTTTCTGCAGGTAGGTGCTGCCAACCTTGGCCCTGGTAGAGATTATGAACCCCTGAATGTCAGAGCTGGAAATAACCCAGTGGTCATCTTACTTATACCCCTCAATGTCTTGAAAAGGAAAGTGAGCCAAGAAAAGTGCTGTAACTTACTCAAGGTCACCCAGCCTCTTACCAAGCACAGGTTTGACCGCAGTCTATTTTAGCATGGTACTGGAAGAAAACCGAGGGCCTCCACATCTACAACACGTTTCTCACCTCTCAACCAGGCTTTGATAACTGAAGTCTTCCATTTATCTTCTTTTTTTTTAAAGGTACAGTTGGCACAAAGTGTTCATAAACATAGTCAAACTTAATGAGGAACACTATAAGCATCCAAGAACAAGAAGGTTATCTAATTGCTTCAATTACTAAAGAAATGCAGTATGTGTATTTTCTTCTGCCCCATTTATAATGTGTTTGGACCCTCACTGCAGGCGAAACTGATGCCAAGAGTTCCCCAACAGCAGATGTGTCTTCACACATGCCCCCTCAGCTTGGAGCTTATTAATCTTACAAAACACCAATTTCTTAACTGGCCACATGATTATTCAACCCTGATTCAGAGGATATGATCACTCCTGAGGCTTGTTTGCTAGAGGAATTCCATTTGCTGGTGGAGCCCATGATTCTTGGAGGACCATAATCAAACAGTGCTTAGGCCCAGGAGCTCTTTGAGGAACATTATTTTCCATCTAGGAAACAAGCAACCTCATCCAGAAAGTATATTCTAGACTCTCACACTTTTGTGTTTGGCTTAGTAGAATATAATGTAAATCTTCTTTGCTGAGTAGGCAAAAAACCCATGGGTTAGTGATTGGGAGGGAAGAGCTGAGGACTGTGGTTGAAGCATCTGAGTGTTTTCCTGATGAAAATCAACAGGTCTAAATTTATAACAATCAACAGCTATGAAGACAAATCATTTGGTATTGATCTTCTCTTAATCAGAAATCAAACTGAACCTTATCTCCTGACAAAGTAAAATTAACTTTTTTTTTTTGTTAATTACTGTAATTATCCTCCCCACATTTATTTTGACAGCAGGGTCAATGGTGGAAAACTATCTCCTTAAATTGCCTCTTGCCTATTATGAATTACAAATTCATATAATTTTGATACATGATTTTTTTTTTTTTGCACATACTTTGGGGCCTTTTACAACACATGATTTTTTCACTGAAAGTCCTTGGTGACTTAAAAATAAGGAAATGAAAAGAAAGGTCATATCCAAAGGATGAACTATTTGGAGAGACACCAGATCTTAGAACTACCTATCAATCACAAGGAGTCTCATCTTTCCTTTAATTTCCCCTCTAAGGATGCTCCAGAATTCTGGAATGTTATAAGTAGAAATTAAGAGGTTATTGGGATTGGCATAGGGGTCATCAGTTCGGGATCACCTCACGTTGACTTTTGGCTTAAGGCCTAATTTTGCCCCAGTGTTGCATTACAGTTGAGAGCAACCCTTAAGGAAGTAGAAGAAAAGTCTCAGGTCATCATAAGCAATCAACTCAGGGATAAAGGTCATTGCTTTGTTGTCTGTGGATATGTCCATAGGTTACCAATGAGACCTCCAACTTCCAGACTTTACCACAGTTCCTCTCCTGGGCTTTACAAATTATCCTTTATCTTCTTCTGGTTCCGTCAGAAGCCAAAAGAGCTTGGACAGAAGATTGACCTCTGTCAGGATCAAAGGGAACATATTATTTGCTCATTTAAACACTTTATTGGAGGGGCATAACTTCTCTGAAGAGTTGGCTATTGGCAGCATTTTCCCAAAGTACAAATTCTTCACTAAAAACGTTAATCCTCCAAAATGGCCTGTTCACCCAACTTGTGAAGCAGATGGGGTAAAGGTAAATGTCAAGTTTCCTGCTATTTTATTATGATCCTCAGAATATAATGAAATTCTTTCATTCATGCATTCATTCATCAGTTATCAGGCATCAACTCTGTGACAGGTAAATATTAGGGGGACTCATTTTTTCTTCCAGTGCTCACAGACCAGTAGGGTAAGCACATACATAGGAGGTTGTAGAACTTTGGTAGGGACATTTTTTTCAGCTCTTATGTTGGGTCCTTCTTAGTAAAACTAATTTCTAGGTCTTTTTTTTTTTTTTTTTGGCATTCATAGGAAAATCAAGGTACCATACTTTGGAAATCCATAGATTGGAGAGAATGCCAATAAAAAGGTGAAGGGTTAAGCTACAGGCAGGCACAGAACATAAGTAATGTACCTCATCAATGTTTGAGAGTGGAGTGGAAGGACGAGGAAAGGCATACCGGAAAAGGTGGATCTTGGGATAAATCTTAATGTAAATATGAGTTCAATTTTAAGCAGTTGCACAAACACAGAAAATATTGGAGAGGGATCCACTCTGTATCTTCCCCTATGGAGGCTCTGCCCTTCATCAGCCACTATCCACTAGAGAATTCTGGTTAACTGAAATGCTTTTCAGGGTTGCCCATTTTATACTCTGGCAAGCCACCGGAGAAGTTTCTGTACACAGATCAGCTTTTTTTCATGCTGGCAAGTCAATTAACTAGCCTGGCCTACCTGACTGGGGTGTAATGTGGTTTGTACTGTGTTTTGTAGTTAATGTTCATGTATGTTATTATTATTGATATTACCTGTTATTGATGCTCTAGTGAGCAAAACCTTTTTTTGCTTCCTCCCTAGTGGCTCAGGGAAAAGGAGAGTTTTACAAACAAATAAATAAATTCAAAATTTCCCGACACATAGAAAACGTGGAGAGGCCCGCTCCTTGATAAACACATTGGCATCTTCATCTGGAAGGTTCTTGTTTTCTAACAAATGACTTTCTTATTGTCCCCCAGTAGTTCTACAATACTTTACAATAGAACACAAAAGATTGAAAAGATAGGTGATTTTCTCAGTTAAATGGAGACTTGAAAATTTCTTTGGACTTTTTAGTGATTTTTCTTGCACATTTTGCACATTTTATACATTTTCAATTTAATACACTCACGAAGGCAGTTCCGGCTTATCTATGAGTAACTAGGCACTACCTTGGCTCAGACATTCCTAAATCCATCTATTTTAAGAATTTTAAAGTACCTCTTATCATTTCAGAATTCAGATTCAAAGTCAGGGAAAGGAAGAGAGATATTTGTTCTTGGCCTCAGTCCCATTCTGAACAATATGAGGTTGATATGGTAGCTTGGAGAATGAATTTGGGATGTGTATAGATTTTATTTTAAAACTACTTACATTTCCTCTTTCATGAACAAGCAAATGGTGATTTTTGCAACTGTCTTCCCCAACTAAGAACACATCTTTTGTGAAAGGAACACTCTCTTATCTCTCACTGTGTCTTTTTTTTTTAAATAAAAATAAAAACTGTATCTTTTTTTTTTTTGTGGGAAGATTAAGATACTTTCCTTAGAAAACCTCTTGTATAGAGAGAAAGTCAATAAAAAGCCTGAGATCATTTGTCTCATGAATTCTTGGAAACTCAGGTACCTAGACCAGGAGGGTGCAACACGGAAACAAGCCCTATTTCCAGTTCATAACTCAAGTGGGTAAACTGAGGCCTCCAGGCTCCTTCAGCTCTGTGAAAAATTGCACAGGAATTCCCTACACCATCAATTTTGCTTTGTGTTTTGGAGTCTTACTATTTCTAGAAATAACTAAAATGACTCCACAGTGAGATGAGAAAGATCGCATAGAACCTACCTCTTAGAAGATGCTGTTCTATTGTCATCGCCCTCATCCCCTTCTGCACAGAAAGGTGTAGCATGAGGTACAGTATGTGTGGCGTCTCTTCCCCTCCTTCCTAATATACCCGGGGATCTTAAAAGTTAAAATTTACCCTTAAAAGTTAGTTTTACCTGAGAACTATCGACAAATTTTTCTCTTCTCAAGTCTCCTTTTGTGGGCCCCGGTGGTTGAGTCTCATTGGCTCTTACAGAATCTGTGGGCCACTCTTTCTGGCAACCTACACATGCTCACATCCTAATCATTCCTTTCATTTCCTGGCTCTTCTATCTCATTATGGCTCTTCCTCCATGGGCTCTTGTTTTTGATCAAGTTTTTCTTTAGTGAGACGTGAGAAATGGCCCTTTCCTTTTCTTTGCCGTTTGTACTTCTCTTCACCATCACCACAGGGCCATTTCAAACTATCATTTTTAAAGGTCACTTGTTTTGTTCTATATGCAGTTGAGCCTGACAATGGGTTAATGACACCCGAACAAGCCATATTAAAACTACGGACTGTATGATCGTAAACAACTATTGAGTAAAAGGAGAAGAAAGTAAACAAGCTCCCTTCCAAGAAACCAACATTGAAGATATTAGTTAAAATGTTAAAGTATATTAGCCAATTACATAAAATCCTTTTATATTGCCTTGCTTCATTTCAAACATGGCATGGGCTATTTTGTCTGTGAACTCAAGTGGAACAAAAAGCTACAGAATGCAATTTGTGTCAGGAGCTGGACTACAGAAGGACAACTAATTCTAATTAGTACGAATTCCCCATAGGCCAGAGGGAGGCCAAGTGCAGGAACCAACTGCCTAATGCTCTTTCTATCTTGCAACAGGTGGGCCAAGGCCTTCTAAAGGTTGTCATGGCAATAGCTAATGGTAGACCTTTAGCTGGACACCAGTAATTAATTGCGGGCATGTCTAGCCTTTGAATGTGATATCTTTTAATACATTTCTGAACGAAAAGAAGATTGGCTCTTCTAATTGGTTAAAATTAAAACAGCAGAAGGCTTTGCCAAGAAATACTGCGATATAGAGCAAGTCTGATTTCAGCTTCTCAAACTTAGATTCTCTGCCTATCGCTACATGAAGGAGTAAAGAGAAAGGTATTTACTTCTGATAACACTAATATTCAGTGGACTGAGGGCTCAAGAGCAAAATAGTCACGTAACACCCTGCTCAACCATAGTTACAGCCTTTACAAAGTGCACCTTCAAAATTCTGACAGGTGATCAGGAATGTGTAGCTGATTTCCCTGAGTGTTTATAGCCGTCAGGGCAGCTATCCCTAAGTAGTGATCTTCTGTTATGGCCTTATGCTGGCAGGGTAGACTCTGAGCACCGCTTGGTTGGCAGATGTGGCCAAGAGTGGGGAGTGCTGCGGCCTTTTTGGGAAGGAGGGGACTTCAGGAGACAGCTGCACGAGGAGTCCCCTCAATGCCTAGCTGCAGACCCTGAGTGCACACTCCAACCTTGGTAAGCAACCCTAAAAACTGAGCAAGGCTGGAATGGCGGCCTATTGGAAAAACAGAGCCTCATCCTGTTTTTACAAAGTGCCTGCCAATAAAGTGAAAGAGAATATTCTCTTCCTTTGGGTTTGAAATTATGCTGTTACATATCCTAGAATTTCAAAATAAAAAGACCAAGCAGGATAGAAATAATAGCTAAATGTGGATTGAGTCTTTCCGTATGTCAGGCATTGTGCTAAGTACTTTGTGTGCATGATTCTCCCGGCAACATTAGGAAACAGGTGTTACTGTGATTCCAGTTTTGAGGATTGGGAAACTGAGTCATAGAGAGGTTGACTTGTTTCTTGCCTCCCAGATAGGAAGGGACAGAGTCAGGATTTGAATCCAAGCCTGACCCCACAGCTTCTGCTTTTCACAAAACAGAAAGCCATTGAATAAGTAAATTGGGTTGTGTTTCTTTATTGTAGAATGCGACCAATCTCCCTTTTAAATGATTCAATCCAAAACACATTATGTAATCTTTGAACTCTGAGTTCCAAGCCCTGATCCCGAATTTCTGAATTTTGACCCCATTTATTGAAAATGATTTTTTTTCAAGGGACCTTGTATTAAATGCTTATATGTCTAATTACAGGTCCATTCATCCTTTTTCCCTTTTGGTTGAACAAAACGGGAAATGCAATATTCTTTTCCCTTGTTCTAATGGCAAAAAAATAAATAAGGGAGGATCTGTCCCCCTTCTCACTGTATCAGCCAAAAACACATTTGAAATTTTCCAGCCACTTCTCTTTCATGTCTGATGTTTTAAAAAAATAATGTTTTAGTGAAACAAACAGATTCAATCCATTTTAAGAAATGGATGTTTTAAAAATATGAGGTTCTAAGCAAAATTATGCTGAATTATATATTTATGAGGATTAACTTGTTTTCATGAATAGTACAGCTTTTCCTGGGTGAACAATTTCCTTTTGGCTTCATTGGATGAGAAAAATATACATAGTGTTTTTTTTAGAGATCTTAGTTCTTTAGGTGAACACTTGAGTTCGAAATATTTATTCTTGCTACTCTCCAAGTGTGCATGAATAAGAAGTACATGAGGAAAAAGAAAACTAAGGCATCTTCAGGAGTTTAATTCCTTGAAAAAAATAGTCTTAACACAGTTCTTTGACCATCTTAATGCGATACGATATGTGGGCAACAGACCCCCATACTGTGTTATGACATGTCTCCTATGTTGATGTACGTATGTGCTGGTGCATATCACCTTTACCTACACATGTTCAAAGCAGAACAGTTTTTTAATTCATTGTAACAGATGGAAAATTTCTGGGCTGTGGACCACAAAGGGAGGAAGATATTTTACAGAGTGTTATTGCTTTAATACCGTTTCTTTATCAGGGCCTACTGCTCGGTAAATAAGGCAGCCATAGGATTCCCCGTGGATTTACTTTTACCAAACAATTGGACTGAAAATGCTCCAGAGAGGTGTGCCCCCCCCAACCCTCCACCCTCCACACACCCCATTCTGTTACTAGAATCGTTTTATTAATAAAATGCTTTTAACATGACCTCCCAAGATTTTTGACTCTTATTGCTTGGGTGGCACTAGAGGCTAAAACGAGGCTCCTTTTAATAACACATTTGCATAAGTTGATCTGAAAGATCCCCATGCGATTACATGACTCCAGGGTTGGCCTGTCATCTCAGAAAAGCCTGAGGTACTCGTCCCAAAGAGATCAAAACTCAAGAATTAACTAGTCTTCATAAAACGAGAACATCTCTAGGAGCAGTAAAACAAATGATTATCATTTCTTTTTGGCGTTGGACTATGCCAAGCTAGAGAAAAACAGAGCTTTCAAACGTTGACAATCTGGTATATTGAAGTATGACCATTATTTTTTATTTTCCACATTTTTGGTCCAAAGACAGTTCTGAGTAATTGATTCCCATAATGAGCTATGGTTCGTTAGTCAATTTAATTTATAATTGAATTGGATGGATGTAACTCTGTGTAAAATTGTCTCTGAAGAATCTGTTTTGTTCGTCTGTTCAACTTCTGACAGGGATGGAAGAAAATCTAAATTATTCCCTCCTGCAAGGGGGAAAAATTCAGAGTCTCAGCCTCCCTGGTGAAATTAAGAGAAAAAAATATTTTTAATAGTTGCCATGCAAAAATATTATGGCTTTACTAAAATTTATACAAGCATGTCAATTAACACATTCATGGCGAGGTTGGTGGATCCAGGCGTCTGAGTGCTGCCTGAGGCAAAGGCCTTTCCTGAGCGCCGAGAAGCGTTTCTCATTATTAGAACGAGCACCAAGTCTCTCTGCATTTATTTTTATCAGTTATTGACAAAGATGGTCGCATCGCTACATAAATATACCCAGAAAACAATAGCTCTAATTCTCCAGGTGTTTAGCAATCATCACAACTTGTATTTTCTATACATTTCTGCTAATGGTGTAATTTGGGGAACAATTATTAAAATAACCACGTGGCGTGTTGTGTTTTTTTTTTTTTTTCCTGAAGTTTTGAAAGACTGTCAGGAAAAAAATTTTAACTTTAATTGTTAACAACAGGCTTTCATTTTTGTTCAAAGATTTTTCCTCTTATTCCCCAAGCCCTTCACATTTAAAACTTTTACAACCATCTTAGCACACACTCAAAACAAAGCCATAATTATGTAAAAAGAAATGTTTTACAGTTAATGCCATCTAAGACACTCACCAAGTGCCAAAATGCATAGGATTTTGGTAAAAGGCAATCTGTTCTTTGAGGATAATGCATGCAAACCAGTCTTGTGCAAAACCTGAAGCAGGAATAGTATACCGCCTCAGATCACACCTATGGAGCTGACTTTGATGCTATGCCCAGAAGTGGGTTACAGGCTGGGATTTGAATGAAGTTTAATCATTTTTAGAAGCGAAGGCCCTTCAGGGTACTCTTGTTCCATAAGACTTATTATATCTCCGACAGACGAAGGCAGAGGCTGTATTCTTCCTCGTGAACAATAGTGATACAGTAATGATCTCTAATGACGGACTGTTGTGGGGACGAGAATGGCTGGGATGAAAACAGCTGTCATTTCACGTCGTCAAACCCCGTCCTTCTGTGGACAAAGAGATCATGAATGCACATCCCAGAATCTGACGGAGAAGGCATTCTATCGCTGTGTGTCCACTGCCATTTGTGTGGGCTTTAATCTAATCCCTTGCAAATGTTAAAAATATATATTTCAGTTAGCTACAATGATATGAATAAAGAAGGTTGAATTACGGTGGGTCGGGATATAAAGTTCAAATGTTACAGTTCCCAAGAGACACACACACCTGACGGGCCCGTCTTTCCCTGACCTTCGTTGGGTTTTGGCCAGTTTCTTTTCCTTTTTTTTTTTTTCTTTCTTCTTCTTCTTCTTCTTCTTCTTTTTTTTTTTTTTTTTTGTTTCTGACATGGACAAAAAAGATGTTCCACTTGGAAAAATACTGCCCTAAGGAGCCCGGCTTGACATCAGCCCCCTGATTTTAAACAAAGCAGGAATTAACTTTGTCAGATGAACAAAAATCACCAGAGATCACTTAAATTCATAATTGTTACATTCCTCCCAAAGAACTTTTCGGTAGGACTCATCTTTTATGTAAGTCAGCTATGTAAAATGGATTGAAAGTTGAATCTAACAAAATATTCAAACCCACATCAATCATTCATACATAATACAGTTCGATGGGGGCCGACTCCAGGGCCCAGATAAGCAGTGTCACAGTAAGTTATGTTCTGTGGCAGCAAAATCAGTTGTGATCAATCACCTGGTAACCAGCGTAAGTTACATTTTTACTTTAGTCCTTAAACTCTTTTGAGGGTACTTTGAAAAGTATTGTTTTTATCTAAAGTAGAGGATCAATACCGGTGATCGATAAGCACTCATTTCCAACAAGGACAATGGTGAGTGAATTCCTTTAAACATTTTCATAGTAGCGAATGTGTTGAGTTGAATAGGAGATCATTAATATGTCAAATTTTAAGCGGGATCTTAGAAATCTCCACTGAGACCACTCTCAAAGAATGCCCTCGTTCTTCAAGACAACTGTTCCATTTCTAGGATTTCCAGTAAAATCATCAAAACCTTGTATATTGATGAGTCCTGCAGTTTCAATCCAGACCCAGTGAAGTCCAAATCATTAGGTATTGAAAGTTTGGGCCATTGTGGATTTTCATAAAGCATTTTGTGTGATGAGGTGAAAGCCCTTGCAACGGCACTCATGAATATCAAGAGTAGAAAATATGGGGTTGGGGCTGCGGGGCCCATGCTTACTCGCAGTCGTGAGACCCTGGAAAGAGTCCTGTTTACCACTCTTAAGAGTAGGAGAAAGAAGGGAGATTTGGACACCAGTGACACTAATCAATTTTTCCACAGTTTATACATTCTCTATTTTCACCAGTTCTTCAAGGGCAGGGACTATCGCTTATATTTCATTGTATTCAGGAGTTGCTAGTGATTTTTGCACCAACAAAGATATTAAGGGAATATCCAGTGGTGATATTTCTCCAGCACCTTACAGTTTTAACGTAAAAGCCACAGCTGGCCATTGATTCAGTGGCTTGACTTCTACAATAGTAGAGGGTTGACCTGGATGAGAGATACATTGAAACTGGGTAGTTATCACAGGCTAGGATAGGCCATAAAGTGGCCTTTAAAGGAGTAGCTGACTTGAGGCTTTGAAAGAGTGGAGGGAGACAGAGTGGTGAAAGGTGAAATGAGCAAGAAGGAAGGGATTTGTTCCTCCCTGGACCCATGTTTTTCAAGAATTTTTTATTAGACAGCCCTCAATAAAAAGAAAAAACAAATAACCCTTTGGATATATATCTATTACTTGTTTGCCTATAACTTATATATGTGTGCTGGTATCATCAGTTAATATCTCAAGCACAACGCCCAGAGCAAAATTTATCACTTATAATAATGAATGTAGCTGGTCTGAAATTTATTTTTATTATTTTTGGTTGACTTGTCATATAAAATTATATTGCCCTTATTTTAGTTAGTAATGTGGCCGTCGAAGGGCACGTTCTTGGAAGAGTATGTGTGTCCACTCCTGCTTGTATCACCGGTATCAGCTTTGATCGGTAGATTTTGCAATCTGTATTAATTTCAATCTGTAGTTTTGCAGCAATTTTAGAACATAAGGTGACTACTTTGTGAGGTTAGTGTAACTAAAGTTAGATAACAGATTCCATAAATCCACTTTATTGGGACGGTGATTGCATGTGATTGCATGTTGTGTGTGTTGTCACTCCCTGCCTCTGAATCCTGTGGTCAGCATGCTACTTGGGGCTGTCTGATGTACACACAAATCTGGGTGGGCATTTTGATTCATATGGCAATGAATATGGAAGTGCATGCAAAGCTGATTTTTTAATGTATATATGTATTTATTTTTTAGAGAGAAGTAGAGAGAGACAGAGAGTGCACACACTCATGTGAGTGAGGAAGAGAGGGTCAGGGGGAGGAGAGAGAGAATTTAAAGCAGGCTCCATATTCAGCAAGGAGCCCAACACAAGGCTGGATCTCACAACCCCAAGATTATGACCTGAGCTGAAATCAAGAGTCAGATGCTTCACCTATGGAGCCACCCAGGTGCCCCTGCAAAGCTTATTTTTAGTATAAATATAAAAGAGCATCTCAGCACTTTTTCCTGCATAGCAAAAGATCATCGTGCACAGCCCATTTTAGAGAATGCTGCGCTCAACTACAGGAAAATGTCCCACTGTTCTCTGGCTAAGAACAGACTTCATCTGACATGAACACCAGAGATACGGAATTCCAGGCTCCCATATTGGGGAAGGTGGCATTATATTACAAGACAAAGAGAGTCACGTTTGCTTCCTCTCCCTTTACGCGATAAAGATAGGAATTTATTCATCTATTGATTGATTCTAAATATTTACTGGGAACAATCTGTAAGTCTGGTATTCTGTCTTCTGTCCATATAGAATTTATGGTCTAATGGAGACTATGGAGGCAGAACATCATAGTACCTCAGAATGGGTACACCAGTGGCAGTGAGCACAGGTCTTTTGTGCACCAGGAGGGACAGCTCACTGAAATGTGGAAGGTCAGGAGAAGCTCCCTATAGCAAGTGACCTGGACACTGAGGCCATCAAAGGAAATGGGACTGGTACTGAAGTAAAAGAGAATAAGGTGTGTAAGGACCAAAAGAACTCCTTGAAGGCTGGCATGTAAAACATTAAGGGAGTGGGACGTGAGACCGGAAGGTTAAAAGAGAGATTAGCTTTAGCAAGGCCTTATCTATGCTGCTATTAAAGTTTAGACTTTATCCCGAGGGCAAAGGAAAGCCATTTCAACAGGGAACAAATATGATCAGAGGAAGTCAAGTATGGAAAATATTTACTAGGATGCCCGGCACTTGCTAAGTACTCAATAAGTGGCAGCTCTGATGAACGTTATCAATATCAATATCATTATCAATCTTAGTTTCTCAATATTATCATCAGCTTTGATCTGTGGAGTCATCCTGGTTACAATCTGGAGAGCAGATTGAAAGGAACAAGACATTTTATCTGAGCTCTTTGTCCTTAATTTTTCCTCTTTACTTCTGGAGGTGGGCTGAGCCCACACAGTTCTATGCTTTCCCTCTCAAAGAATCTTTTATAAAATTTTAATTTTATCTATGTGTTTATTTCTTACCAAGATGGACTTAATGGGAAGAGGTAAGAGGGGACTCTGGGGAAATAGAAAAGGGTAAGACCTGGAGATATGTTATTGAAGAGCGTTGATCATAGAGAATCGTACAGCTCATGTGGAAAGCGTTTCACACCACACCAGTTAGGCCCACGTACTCATTGACTGACATCGTTTCTCTGGTAACATGAGGAACACTCTCACTCTCAAATGCCTGGTTGACTTACCCTTTACCCATATGAAAATGTCTACTTTTCCCCCCTTTCCTTGGCAGAGTGTGTATGCACACGTTTGTGTTTGTGTGAGACGTGGGTGTGCTTGGTAAGTTGCTATAGCCGTGTGGTCGATTCCTTTGGCCTGCCTTCTTGGAGCAATTAAAAAGGCAAGTGCCTTCCCTTTGAAACACTGGATGGAGCACATTCGTCTACCATTTTGTGAGAGCTGCATGAGTCACATCTCATTGAGGGAAATTCTTCATTGAGCACTGAAGATTGAACATTTCTTTAGATTGTGAAAATATATTTTTTTAAGATTTTATTTATTTATTTATGAGGGACACAGAGAGAGAGAGAGAGGCAGAGACACAGGCAGAGTGAGAAGCAGACTCCATGCTGGAAGCCCGACATGGGACTCGATCCCAGGTCTCCAGGATCACGCCCTGGGCTGAAGGTGGCACTAAACCGCTGAGCCACCAGGGCTGCCCAGATTGTGAAAAAATTAACAAAGACATTGTCAGTAGAATTGCTGGCATCTTGAAGATAATTTCTCTTTGTGTCATCAACATCTGCTCGGAAAAATTGGGAGAGACTGTTCATCTTTGATGTCCTTCGGCTGCCATCTTGTCAAAGGGAGGCAGCCGCCAACCTTTCTTCTGTGTGTTAATCTCAGTTCAAAAAGTGTCCAAATGAATACAGATGTGAAGTTTTACATTCTTCGTGGGGAAGATGGACTATGGAAAATTATCTTAGAAATGGTCATGGGAATCCAAAAAAGAATCATTTTTAAAGCAACAGGCACTGGCTGTTAAGGGGATAAAGGACTAGATGATGTGAAAACCTAGCAGTGTTTGAGGCATTTCATCATTCAAGGAAACAGGCGGCTTATTCCCATTTTTGGAAACACTAATACCTGCTGTGCTGAAATTAAACATTGCATGAAACAGGTATTTAGAATGCCCATCAGTAAAAAGATTAAAAACAGTAAATCTCAAGCCCATGAGGCCCAGACCCAATCTGGCAAGCAGCCTATACTGCAAAAGACTTCCTACTTTTGAAGACAGCAGACTTCAGCCTGGCCAGGCAAAGACCAAGCACAAATACAGTGAGAGAATCTTGTTTTTCTTTCTTGCATGAAGGGTACTGATGCCTCAATCCTCTCCTTAGTTAACACGAGATTTAGTCCCAAAGGAAAGGACTTAATTCCCTGAGACAAAAGTGTGAAAAACCTACTAGAAGAAATAATGTGCAAGCAAGAAGCTTACCTCTTCAGGCGATGTAGGGGAGCAGGCCACATGGAGGTGTCTGAAGGAACTGGCCTGTCTGTGGGACAGACCACCTCTGCCTGTCAAAGCGTGCGGTGGTGAGATTCCATCATCTTCCCTGACTTGTCCACAAAGAGAGACGATTTTCCTGCAAATAAACACCAAAGCAAATATTAGTTTGTGATTCTGCTTCAGACGTCTGAAAATGTATGAGAAAGGCAAACATAATTTAAAGTTGGCGTTACAGAGCTAAGGGTATACAATCTGGAATGGATGATCTTTTTTTTTTTTTTCTTTTTTTGGTGCACATTGTCAAGTTATAGTTTATCTTTGACTTTTATGTGTGCTTTCCCTTTTGGGTGCATTTTCATCCAATACCATTCCAGATTTATATATGTAATATCACCTAGAGAATGATGTACAATATGCAATACCGGTACTGTTGGTACAATCCATTTACAATAATAAAAAGTTAAAAAGACAAAATGTAATGCTAATAGTAAACCCCCCAAAAAAAATCAATGCTTTTCTAGTTTCCTACTCTTAACTCTTCATTCTCTAACATGTCCTCTGGTGCATCTGTGTTAAATAATGGACTGCTTTACACCCTTTCTCTTTCTACCCCCAGTTCCATTTTGTCCCATTGTCATTGTATTCATCTACGGCCTTAACTCCTCTGACATTTCTTCTTGTTTTCATATTTATGATACATTTTCAAAATTTCATTTGACATCCTCTGTTACTCCATTTCATTTTGAATTCTCAAAGTTTTTCATTTTTAAATAGGCTACCATTTTTTTTTTTGCCATTAGCTTGATTTTTTGTCGATGTTTGCAGAGTGCTTTTGATGTACTGCTTTTGTCTCTACCCCTTTCTTCCAGCTTCCCTGCCGCAATCTCCTCACTCTTCATCTCCAGTGATACCTTTTCCTACACTCCTTTCATCTGCTTCTTCTTCCTTCCCTCCCTCCCTGAGTCTTTTCCTTTCGGTGTTGTATTTCTTCCTTCTATCGGTTGTCTCTACTCAGACCAGGTACACCTGACATTCCCTCTCATTTCATTGGCCAAAGCAAGTCACATGTCTAAACCTGACACAAGGTGGGTCCCCAGGAAAATGTTGTAAGTCTCATAACAAAGATCACAAGTAGAATATTCTTGCAGGGAAACAGGAGTGAATAGCTGGGAAAAATAAGATGATTATTATACATAGCAAATGCTACTGAATTGAATTATAATCAGAAATTCTTAATGGGGACACCTGGGTGGCTCAGTGGTTGAGCGCCTTCCTTCGGCTCAGGGCGTGATCCCAGGATTCAGGATCAAGTCCCACACTGGGCTCCCTGCAAGGAGCCTGCTTTTCCCTCTGCCTGTGTCTCTGCCTCTCTCTCTCATGAATAAATAAATAAATCTTGAAAAAAAAAAAAAAAGAAACCCTTAATGACCAATGTATTCTATTGAGAATGTGCAGACTCATGAGAGTTTTAAGAATTGTTCTTATTTTTTGTTTATCTTCCTCTTCAAATTCCTCCACTCACAAGAGGATTTGAAAAACATGTCCAATTGAGTACTTAGTACTGATTCAACAGGCAGAAAATTGATCGTGAAGTCGTTAAACAACAAAGATAATATGACACAGGAAGAAACTAGTTATTTTTTTTAAGCACCGGGGAAAGATTTTTGGTGGAGTACTCACATGAGAAATTGTTCTATTTGCACTCACATCCAGAAGAGGTCATTTTTTTTTTCCTTTTAAATCCTGTTCACTACGACTACCATGGAGGGAAGAAACAGAAGGACTTTATAGCTTGTCCATCCTGAGAAATACAAGCCAGTCTTTGCACAGACAGGTGCAGTAGCTAATCAAATTATACTGTTACAGCTAAATGTGGTTGCAAAAGACTTAGGACCTAAAAGTCTGAACCTTCTCTCACCTACCAGACAGGGACACTTTACAGCCTCGGTGCCTCTCTTTCCTAGCTGTTGGCACAGTTTGCACGTGTGTTCTGGGATTATTCTTTCTCCAGGTGAGGGCAGGTGCCCTGACCAGGATAGTAGGTGCTCAGTAAGTTTCTGTCAAAATGCAGCAATAACTGCAGAGCAGTTGCTGACAGAGAGGCTGAATATTCTCTACCATTAGTATTTCAGTCTTGATGAAAGAAAATGATGGCTCTAGTTTAAATCCCTGTTGAACAGTAGGCAAACATGTGTGATAGTGCAAGAGACCAGAAGTGAGATGTTAGGCAACTAAGCATAGGTTTAACTCACTTCCAATGCAAGGGAACTTTAGTTCATCCCAGGTCCTTAGTGTGGTTAGATTTGTATCTTAATTGTAGCCTGTTGTCTACAGCCATATCTATAATTAAATTATTTCGCTTACTCTGTATATTTTATTGTATAACATACAATTGGCCATTCTAAATTTTCCCCTTTTTAATTAAAAAAATTTTTTTTTTCTGAATTTTAAAAGTCTTTTCTCATATGGCTAAGAAGTTCTAAAACGGATGGAGCCAAACCAACCTTCATCATGTGTCCAGATGGTCAGGGAGGGAAGATCACAATGTAAATAGCATCCCTCTCAGATTTGCCCCGAGCGCCTTTGGGTCAACCCCATCTACACAAACATCTTGCACACAATAAGCACTCAATAAAAATTTTCTGAATTGAATAGGAAAGTTAGAGGCAGGTCACGGTGGTCAGAAAGGCTAAATCACACGCCGCCCAGAAATCCCAAGACTGATCACCAGCTGAATATGTCTGAACAACTCATTAAAAACCAGGGGAAATGCGGGAGAGTATTTCTTCCCTACCCCATTACTCTGTGGGAAATATAAATGAAATAGATCATTTACATAACGGCATAATGTGCCTAGATATAACAGATTATTTGCATAACTGCATAATGCCACCAATCAGGAAAAAAGCCTTAAATATTTCTGGGATATGAACATACAGAATTATAGAAGGTATGCATATCAACCAATAATCAGAGCCTGATCTTTTTGGTAACTTGTATCCCAATACAGACAAACAAATCTACCGAAGTGAATGAACCACCCGGTACCATGAAATGAAGGGGGCAGTGCTTGTGAGACCCAAAACTGCACCGTCCGGGTTCAGTTTCCCCAGACCAACGTTCTCTTCCTGCATCATGAATGATTGATAGGGACCTGCACTGATTGGAATATACGAGCAAGGCCTTTTGAAAATAATTTTAGAGCGAGTGATGAGGAAGGAAGGACGAGATTGTTCTCTTAGGTATCAATGCCTTACCTTTCTTGTTAACAATGATAGCACTTCGAGGCACTAGCAGGATAAGGAAAGAAAAAAAAAAGCAGCACGGTTTAGTGAGCTTTAATAATCTTTTTTTTTTTCCATAACCAGAGTAGCTATGCTAGGTTATATATTTACCTTAGTGCAAAAGTTCTTTAGTGTGTACAATTCCGCTGAGTTCATTATATTTTTAATGTATCTCAGACTCATTTCAGATCCTGATTTCCCAGTACAAACTAGAGTAACAAATATATAATTATTCTCATAAATAACTCAGCACCTTATATTTCAAACAAGTTTCCCCACAAGGCACAAGTGCCCTATATTAAATTCTTTTAAGTGTAAGTTGATTAAGGTAAAAATTAGTTGTTATTACCTTATGGACATTTTAGTTTTAGCAGCAATTCAAAGCCAGGTCTATCACAAGTAGATTTGTTGCCGCCCACAGGTATAATCATCAGGAAAATTAATAATCATGTTCAGTGTGACTATAAATCATTGTGGTTTAAGCAATTAATTTCTGTAGAAAAATGAAAGATCTATAAGTATTATTACTGTGCAAACTACATGTTGTGAAAACCTAGATCCAACACAGTCAAATTGCAAATGCAGGGTTTCTAATTTCAGAGTGTGATAATATGGGGTCATCGGAGGCAGGGAAGCTGATGGCTCTGAATAAATAATGTGGTAATTTTTAGCGGTTTATGGCTGTAGTTTCCAGCGCACAGAGCGTCCGGAATCTCTAAACCAGATGCGATGGAGAGAGTTACTAATTTCTAGTAAAGGTAGAAGAGAAGACTAGCCAAAAATGCACAGGGGATAGTTAAGTGAGTTCACCCCAAGAGAGGGGCTCATACCCCGAGAGCTTGGGTGCCAGCGAGGCATCAGTCCCATGGGGCTGCTTCCTGGAGACTGCTCTCCTCTGGGTCCACCTGTGCAGGCCACACAGTCACACCTGGGAGGCAAAGACGTCCAGGTGGTGTGTGTGGCTGTCTGCATCACCCGGGGAAGCAAGGAGCTCAGGATGGGCTGAGGAATGGGTTCAAGGTCAAAGGGCCCCAAGCTTGGTGGACTTGACCATCCAAGTTTGACCCCCGAAGTTTATGGTCTCTTTCTCTGTTATTCTCTGATTTTTCTTCACTCTTTCTCACTTCTCACCTTCCTTCCTCTTTCCCTTTTATGTTTCTATTACCTGATTTTCTTTTTCAGATCCACCCTGCCCCCAACTGTCTCTATGCTTTTTCCGTGATGTTTTGGGTTCCCTATGGATGCCTGTGAGTGTTTCTTAGCCAGTAGATGGCCCTTTGGCTTAAAAGGCTGCTGGCCCTTTGTGCAGTTGTGGCATTGGTAGGCATGGCTCTTTGAAGCACAGTTTGTCTCTCTTCCTCCTCAGGGGTATGCTCTCTTTTCAAGTCTGCCTCCCTAGGTATGGTCTTGGTCCCATCCCATCCCAATTTATTACAGTTTCTTTTCTAAGAGGCACTAATATTTATTTTATTTGTATCCTTCATTTCCTAAGAAATGTTGTCATGATTTAAAGAAACAATATAGGTAAAATGAGGAAAAAAAGGTAGACACAGAGGAAGGAAGGAAAGAAGGAAGGAAGGAAGGAAGGAAGGAAGGAAGGAAGGAAGGAAGCAGAATGTTCACATTAAGAAAGACTGACCTTTTCCAGAACATTCACTGTAGGTGTTTTTAAGTAGCAAACTAATTTAAAACATTGACTACTATTTGATTTGTGCAACTTTTTGGGAAATCGCTCGTTTGCGTAAAGTGAGCCTCCTCTGTTATTAGTTCAGCAATACCTCACCTTACATGACACAATTTGTAGTTGACAGTGTATTTTTACTGGCCTAATTCATTTGACTCAAAAAAACACATGGGGTGGGCAGGGAAAAGTCTTATTTCTGTTTTCACCTGAGGAAAGAATTTAGACTCTGAGGGACTAAGTGATTTGCTTAAGTCGCAAACCCAGAGGAGAAAAAGAATAGGAACTCAAACCCAGGTCTCTGACTCCAAAGCCATGACTCTTTAAATCACACATGGGATTTAAGAAACAAAACAAAGGAGCATAGGGGAAGGGAGAGAAAAACAACACAAGACAAAATCAGAGAGGGAGAGAAACCATGAGGAACTCTTAATCCTAGGAAACAAACTGAGGGTTGCTGAAGAGGTGAGGGGTGGGGGGATGGGGGAACTGGGTGATGGACATTAAGGAGGGCGCGTGATGTAACGAACACTGGATATTATATAAGACTGATGAGTCATTGAACTCTACCGCTGAAACTAATAATACACCATATGTTAATTGAATTTAAGTTAGAAAAAAACCTCACAAAAGCCAAATAAATTAAAATAAGTTACACAAACTAACCGAGCTTCTGAACCTATGCTATTGCAATTGCTCTGGTTGATGCAACCAGAGCTCAACCCACTCTCTCAATCCAGTGGACTCCATGCAATCCTTACCTTACCTGATTTCCAGACAACCTTGACACCCTTGAAATTTCTTGTATTTCCAGGGACTCTTCTCTCCTCTTTCTCTTCCTCCTCCTCCTATCATTCTTCCTTACTCTCTTTTAGTGGTTCATCCTTCTTCTTCACACACTTAAATGTCAATTTGGTTTTGGCGCATTTCTCATTTAAGCTCTCTCCTTGTACAATCTTCTTTTTCCCAAAGAGTCAGCTACTGTTCATTGCTGAAGATGAATGTGTGTTCATACCCTTAGCCCAGACTCCTGCTCCCAGTACCACATCTGTAGTTTCAACTGATAAATGAATATATTCATTGGAACATCAAATAGGCAACTCAACCTCAATTATATCCCAAAATGAACTTCTCTGCTCTACCAAATCAACTTTTTCATTTGCTTCCTACCTAGGAATGCCACCATCCCACAATCCTGAGGAAGAACCAACTTCTAACAAAAGTGGGTCATCAGGCTCTGGTGGATCTTCTTCCTAAATATGTCTTGGCTCTGTTCCTCTCTCTTTATTTTCCACTCCCAATCAAGAAATCGTATCAGGAATGTGGATGAGCTTAAAATTAGTGGGAAAAACAACATGAGCTTGACTCAGGTCTTTATTCAAACCAGGATCCCAAAGCCAGCCCCCTAATCCAGCCCCTGTAGTTCATAGCTGTTTAATCCTTTTACCCTTTTCTTCTCCAGCACATAAACTTCGAAGTATTATATTATATGTATGAATTTATTTATTATTGAAACTTTCCCTCACTTTAAGCTTCAAACCATGAGGGACTTTGTCATCTTTGCTGCTGTTTGTCAGGGCCAAGAAGAGTTCCTGCTTCATAGCAAGTGTGAGAGAAGAGTATGCATATCAGTCAGCATCTCTGCAGAAAAAGAAGGCATACTTAAACCAGGTACATTAAGATTTGATAAAGGCGCTATTTGGGGGGATCCCTGAGTGACTCAGTGGTTTAGTGCCTGCCTTCGGCCCAAGGCATGATCCTGGAGTCACGGGATCAAATCCCACATTGGGCTCCCTGCATGGAGCCTGCTTCTCCCTCTGCCTGTGTCTCTGCCTCTCTCTCTCTCTCTCTCTCTCTCTCTGTGTGTGTGTGTGTGTGTCTTTCATGAATAAATAAATAAAATCTTTTTTTTTTAAAGGCACTATTTATGAAGGCATGGATAAAGTTGAAGAAAAGGAACAAAAGATCATGTGGGATCTCAGGCTGGTAAGAGCTGGGAGGACTCAGATCTGCTGGCCGAGTAGGTAAAGGAGGAGACAGTTACTGGAACACTTGGTGGGATGTGGAAAAAAAGCCATGTGAGAGTACCACCTGACAGCTGTGACCTTCAGTAGAGGGGCACAGCCAGCCTCCCCAGGGCACCACCCTAGCAGGGAAGGAAAAAAAAAATCCTGATTTATCATCTTGCCCTCTGATTTCCTGCTCATGCCCCTGTTGTCCTAACCCAGCTAGAAAGTAAGGGAGCACATGAATATGGTTCATGGTCCACAGGAGGGGAGAAGGGTGGAGAGAGACACAAGGAAGATGCAGTATATGTGTTTTAAAGTGAATGAAGGAGACACAGGTGAATGAATGATAATCTTAACTTTATTTTAATACACATAAAAGTAGTATGTCACTCAAAACTGCAGCACTTTTACTGCCATGAACACAAAATCGCTTTTGGATGCACCTCATGCCCTGTGCAGATAGACCCTGGCTGAGAACCCCTACTATCCACTGAGGCCAGTGGCATAGTTTAGAGTTCTTACCTGATCACATCAGTGTCATTTTAATTTTTTTTAATTTTATTTTTTTAAAAAAAGATTTTATTTATCCATTCAGAGAGACAGACAGAGAGAGAGAGAGAGGCAGAGACATAGGCAGAGGGAGAAGCAGGCTCCCGGCAGTGAGCCCAATGAGGAACTCAATCCCAGGACTCTGGGATCATGACTTGAGCCAAAGGCAGACAGACACTCAACCACTAGGTCACCCAGGCACCCTGTCAGTGTCTTTTTTTTAAAGTGGTAACAGTTCCTCTTAGCCTACAAAACAACTTCCAGGCTCTTTGCCTGGCATACCAAGTCCATTGTGATTCGATCCTGTTCCTTTTCTGGGCTTATCCTCTCTTACCCAGAGCACCGTGCCTCTGCTCACCCAGTACACTTGGAGAAAGGACCACACCTAGTCCTTTAGGCTTCTTCTATGTCTTTGCTTATGTTCCTTCTTCTGCCTATAGTTTTTTTTTTTTTCACCTTAATCTCCTTTCCATCTTACATACACCTTCCCCAAGCTAAATCATGCTTTTCTTCATGAATGCCTTGGGTGTAACACCTCTGATGCTTTCTACGGAGCTCTATCCCACTCTGCATGATTTTCTTTGTTCATGTACACCTTACTTCATTCCAAAGAGATTTAGGGTAGGGACCTTATACAGTTAGACCTCCTTCATTTGTACTCTCGCAACATTTTGAAATGTCTTTATTTACACTTGTATTGTATTATTTAAATTTCTGCTACAGGATAGTCCTTGAGAGCAAAGACTCTGGATTTATTTACAATGAAACTCCAACATCGAGAAAACGCCCAGCACACAGTACTTAGTACTTACATAATTGTATGGTGAATAAATGAGTAACAAAAAGGAGCCTAAAGTTCTGAATCATCCAGTATGACTCCAACTCACTGGATCCTAAAGTTTTAGAACCCAAGGAATAAAGCAGAATTGATTTTTGTGATTGTAAAAGTGGAGATGGAAGTGATTCTTTGGATTCTTGGGTACAGGTATATGGATAAACAAATCATTCTCTGATGTTCATTCATTAGCTGGAAATATGAATACTCCAAGGAGGCTACAACACTTAGAAAAGTAAATGAACAAATGGAAGGTGTAGATTTTAAAGTAGGACCAAGGCATACCTTCTCTCACATACTAAACACTCTGTCAGTTATAAATCACTATACAAATATTAATGACTTATCATCATTATAATTAGTCATCATCACTCGATAAGAGATACACTTAATTCTAAAAAGTGTTAAATATTTGCGATGATAGAATAAAATGTTTCCACTCTTCCTGCCTGGCCTTGGTGTTTTTCCTCTGTAACTTTAACATTTCATAGCTTGGTTCTCCTTTTGGAGACTAGATAAACCCCTGAGATGGGGAGGGGGTGGTAGAGAAGGAATATTTAGTGAGCTTAGAGAACATTTGGAGGGCAGAATTAGGTATTTCGCAAAATTTGGAGCAGCTCAGATCTCCTCTAGTGTACTTCTCCTTCACTATTTTTCTTTTTTACATTTCTTTTGAGATAAAATATACGTGCATTGGAATTCACAGATCTTAAGTGTACAATTCTATAAATTCTGACAAATATATATACACATGCTACAAAACATCCTTATCAAGAAATAGAGCATTTTCAACACTCCAGAAATTTCCCTTGTGTTTTCTTCCAATCAATCCTCATCTCTATAAGCAACCACTGTTCTGATTTTTAATATCATAGATTAGTTTGGTCTATTCCTGCACTTCATATAAATGGAACTACATAGTAGGTATTCATTTGTGTCTTGCTGTGCATCAACATAAGGGTTACGTGATTCATCCACATTACTGTGTTTCAGTAGTTTCTTCCTTTTAATTACTGCATACTATTATAATGTATAAATATACTACAATTGCTCTATCTGTTCTCCTAGGTGATGACGTGTGGGTTGTTTACAGTTTTCAGTTATTATGAATAAAGCAGCTGTAAACATTCATGTGCAGACTTCTTGCAAACATAATGCTCTTATTCCTCCTTGTAGATCTCAAAGAATGGGATTGGCAGTTATATGTTTAACTTTATAAGAACTCCAATTTTCCCAAAATTATTGTATCATTTTATACTGTCACCAGCAATATATGAGAATTCCAGTTATACCACATTCTTACCAATTTAGTGTTATCAGTCTTTTTAATTGTAGCTACGGTAGTGGATATGAAGAAAAACCTCACCAAGACTTAATTTGCACTTCTTTGACAGTTAGTGAGTGATGTTGAACACTTTTTCAGGTCTTACTGAAATTTTGTGATGTGTCTGTTCGAGTCCTTTCTCTTTTTTTAAATTGAATAATGTGTCTTATTACTGGGTTGTAAGAATTCTTTATATATGCTTCATACATATCCTTTGCTATACACACACACACACACACACAGCTAGAATGGGGCAAATAGAAAATACTGAAAGGATAATTTTCATAATGCTTATAATGAGGAGACATTTTTATTTTTGATGAAGTTTTACTTATAATTTTTTTCTTTGGGGATTAGTGCTTTTTGCGTACTCTTGGAAAATTATTTTCTGGATATGAATGTCATTTTCTTCCAGAAAATTTATAGTATTAATCTTCATGGTTAGATGTATGATCTATATCATATTACTGTTTGTTTGTGGTGTGAAGTAGTGGTCAATGTTCATTTTGTTTTATGTCGCTATCCACGTGTTCCAGCACCAGTTTTTGAAAACGCTTTCTTTTCCCACAGAACTGCCCTAGCATCATTGTCAAAACCCAATTGACTAGGTATGTGTAGGCCTATTTCTGGGCCCTCTATTCTGTTGCATTGACCTATGTGCCCCTCCTTTCATCAATAGCACACTGTCTTGATTGCTGGTTTTAGAGAAAATCTTTAAATCTGGAGACGAGGGGAGTCCTTTGACTTTGCCTCTCTTTTTTGGGATTTGTCTTTTCTAGGTTCTATCATCAGGGACCTTTTAGAATCAACTTGTCAATTTCTGGAAAAAAGCCAATGAAAACTATTTGACCATGATTTCATTGAATCTCTAGGTGAGTTTGGGAAGAATTGACATCTTAATAATATTAATATTCAATATCTTAACATTGTTAGCATTAATAGTAACACTGAATTTTGAAATCCAAGACTATTGTCTTAGCTCGAGCTGCTGTAACAAAATACCATAGACTGGGTGGCTTAAACAATAGAAATATATTTTCTCACAGCTCTGGAAGCAGGGAAGTCCCAGATCAAGGTTTAGGTTGAAGTCTACCTTCCTTGCTTGCCTACAGCTATTGTGGCCATGTCATCAAATGGCAAAGAGAGAGAGAATTCTGGTATCTCCTACTTCTCTTTTGAGGCACCAACCCAATCAGATTAGGGCCCCACCCTTATGACCTCATTTAACTTTAATTACCTCCTACAGGCCCAATTTCCAAATAGAGTCACGTTGCATATTAGGGCTTCAGCATGTGAATTTGGGGAGGAGACAGTTCAGTTCATAGCAACTATGTTATATCTCTTCATTTATTTAGGCCCTTTTTAGTTTCACTCAGCAATATTTTATAATTTCCAATATAGTGGTCTTGCACATCTTTTGTTAAATATATTCCTAAGTATTTTGAGTTTTAATGTTATTTTAAATGTTATTTTAAATTTGATTTTCTGGTTTTTTGCTTCGAGTACATATATAAATACAGTTGATTTTCATATATTTCTTCTTTTAAGGGACATTTTTGAAGGAAGACTTGGCTGGGAAAATTTGACTTAGAAGAACTTAGTGATGTCTCGCAAATAAGACAGAAGCATTCGGTTTCGGAGCTATCTCTTTAGAGTTAGGCTGAGGTAGCCACACAGTTCTTAGCTTATAAATCCCAGACACAAGGGGCAAACACCGCCTTCTTGTAGTGAGGTAGTCATTCTTCACTTTCTCCAGAGTAGCCAGTGCCACCTCTGAGAGATCCTTTCAGGATGGCTGCTCCTCTCTGGGATCCTGTTTCTGACACAAGAACAAGAAGACTGTCTTCCATTTGTCCACATGAGCAGCTGTCCAGTCTGGTGGTCTGACTCCTTAACCAAAGACATCATTGTTGTGCCATGTATTCGCGTGACAGATTCCATTTTTAAGCAGCCAAAGGCATACTGAATGTAATAACTGAAAACTTTTCTGGTACCTTTCTCCAAATTTAAAGTTTCTGGGTAACCAGGGTAGGTGGCTGTGTTTTTGTTTGTTCGTTTTGTTTTTAAATAGGGTTACATGGAGATTGGATAGACAATGAACTACAACAAGAAGAAAATCTAAAAGAGACCAACAACTCTTTATGGAAAATTTAACTCTGTGGCTACGGTATTTCTGATGCTCTCACCTTGGCAAAATGTTAGAAGTCCCTTGTAGAAGAAAACATAGAGTTGAGAGGTTGTATGTGCCTCAAAGACACTGACTTGGATGTTCAAAAAACTCTTTTCTTTCTTTCTTTATTTGTATTGAGGCTGGAGAGGGACATAACCCTTTAGGTGAGAAAGTAAAGGGGCACCTGGGTGGCTCAGCAGTTGAGCATCTGCCTTTGGCTCAGGTTGTGATCTTGGGATCCTGGGACTGAGTCCCATATCAGGCTCCCCAGAGGGAGCCTGCCTCTCCCTCTGCCTCTCCCTCTGCCTATGTCTCTGCCTCTCTCTTGGTGTCTCTCATTAACAAGTAAATAAAATCTTTAAAAGAAAAAGAACGTAAAAGTGTTTATTTCAAACAAGCTTGGCCCTTTCTTCTCCGAAATGTAATCAGGTACCTCCACTGCAAAGGACCCGACCAAAATTAGGAGCCATCGGGGCTCTCTTAAATAAAATCCTACATCTTGTAGGGACATGTTGAACAGAAATACTGAAAGGTTAGCCCCTCAGATTCTCATCCATTTGATACAGGGCCAACTTTTCTATTTAGGTGAACTCACCTCATGTCTTCAAATCAAGTGTCCCTCTAAATACTAAAGAAGACGCTGATTTTCCACAGTGTATTTGTACAATGTGATTCTTACTGTCATAAAATAACTGCAAGGACACACCACAGCGAATTTATTATAATCTTCCGTGAAGTAATACTCGGTGATTCACTTTTTATTCTCAGAGCTTGTATTGTTGCTAGATACCTCGGTAGGCACAGAATTGCAGTAGGCCATCCATTCAGTCTGCTGATGTTTATTTAGCCTCTTTTAGTTTATCCTCTGGAGAAGCTTTTGATTCCAAAGAGACAGGGGGCATAAATCCATCAGCGGGGATTTAGGACAAATTAGGTTTAATAGCCACAGAGTTGCAATTTTGCCACTGTACTTTTTAAATATCCATTCCAATTTGTTAATACAGCATAGATTAGTTTGAGGATGATTTCAGACTCCCCCGTTGAGAGTTTTACATATGTAAAATCTCTTTAAGGTCAGAAGTTAAGTGTGCATAGTTACAAAGGGCCTTTAACCTCATAGGATAATAATACAATTTTACGGTCTAGGTTAAGAATTCCTCTCCCAGTTATTAAGGCTAAAGAATGAACCTCGGTCCCAAAGAAAACATGCCTGAAGAGTGAGAAACGTGGCCACTGCTCATATCCCAACAGCAGAGCTGCCACGGGGAAGGCAGAAGATAAAAGTAAGAAAAAGAAAACAAAAAGGCTTCCAACAGACAATTCACACATGTCACAAAAATCCACCCTCCTGTGTCTGAAGTCACACATATGTCTCTGTATTTCTATATTTAGGCTTATCTTTGCAATATCTTTGATTGTAGAAGCTATAGAGCTTTTTATTCAAATGGGCATTTGCAAACGATATGTTTCCATTTGCAACACACATCATTTCAAATCATCCAGATGCCATGAGCTCTTGCTTAGTCCACTAATTTATGTGACTTTGGAATTGTCGGATTAAAGCCTAATTTGACGACCAAATTTCCTTGTAAATGTAATTAGAAATACAAGGCATGAGGCAACCATACGGCAGCTCGAGCTGAGTTAAAAGTATCTGCACATCCTAAAACTTTTACTCCTTTTTATTTGAATCATCCGTGTCTTATTTCAGATATGTGTTTCATTGCCATCAACAATAGAATTATTTTCATGTTGTGCCACACTGTCTTAAAAGATAATGTCAAACCGATGTGGCTTTTATCACGGTTTTATGAGGAATGCCACGTGACCTCTGCAAGATGGAAGAAAGCCACACAGGCACTTGCAAAAATGGGTAAATAATCTGTGCTTGAGTTTGTATGTGAGGGAAGGTACCATTAACTGATTTAGTGCGTATGTCTCTACATCCAAGAGGCCAATCTTAAAAGGAGTTCATTTCTCTCCTATGTGAAGAGTAAAATAAGCGTTCATGATGGGTGAGGTGACCCTCGTCCAAATGTGGGTTTGGGGACCCAGACTCCTCTCAACTTGTGACTGTACAATCCTCAACTTGGGACTGTTGAGGACACCAGCCTTGCATGCATCAAGCTGGTCAATGTTGCAAGAATATGACGGATAGCAGGTGGGAGGTTTATACAGGCCTGGCTGGGAGCTGGCATGTGTCACTTCTCACATTTCATTGGCTGGAAGTCAATCACATGGGCTCATATAACTGCAAGGCTGGATGGGAAATGTCATCTGGCTTTGTGCCCTGGCGAACAGGGACATCTTTATCAGTAAAGATAGCTGTGCTTATTTTTTGTTATATCAAAGTAAATGACCGAAACTCTTAAATGAAAGACCTTTAATAATCTGAGGATGAGTATCTCTCTAATTTGTGGGCACACCAGAAATTTAGAGCTAAGATGATAAAATTATATTTTCTGTCTGTCTCAGAAGGAATATTCCTTAAAGAAGTGGTGTGGTGTGGTAGGAAAAGCAATAGGCCCAGATTCATGAAATCTGAATTGTTTCTTCCCATCTGCTACTACTTGAGTGACCACAGGCAAGTCACTTTCAGGGCTTTGTTTTTTTTTTTTTTTTTTTTCTCATTGGTACAATTCAACATGAAGTTAAATGATTGGTTGGGTTCCAGTCAATTGCTTACAGTTTGTGACTCATTGACCTTGTTTGGTTTTCTTATATTTGGGAGATCTATAATAAGCGGAATGCTAAATGAATATTTTGCATGTTACTTATGCTGTATCATGGAACTACTATTTTATCTTTAATTTACAGGGCTTATGCGAACATTTGATAAAAGTTTTGCCTTTTCCCCTTCTGTCCACCAAAGCTTTTAAGATTTACCCTTTTCCAAGTTTCTCACTGCCTATTTTTTCGTGGAACAAAGGTTAACAAAGATACCATTTTTACAGATAGCTACTCATTAAACCATTACAGTCTTAGGTTTGCAGAATAAACTGGGTCATGAAGCTTACTGGCTGTCATCTGTGAGGACAGTGAGTAAGGAATTGAACTTAGGTCTGTCTGTTCAATCCCCAGCTGTCAAATTGCCTCTAGACGATAGATGGGATATTGTTTAACATTAAAATGTTTCCTGAAGGTCTTTGCTTTCCCTATATCCAAAATCATCATAGAAAAGAGATTTTCGCAGTAAGATTTTTCTCTTTTCCTTAATTTCTTATTTCCTTTACTTCTACGGGTATAGAAGTGTATGTGTGCATGTGTGCAATTTTTATTTTTTATTACTATCATTTTTAAGATGTTATTTATTTATTTGACAGAGAGATAGAACCAGAGAGCAAAAGCGTGGGGAATCGCAGAGTGAGAGGGAGAAGCAGGCTCCCCTCTGAGCAGGGAGCCTAATGTAGGGTTGTTAGGGTTAGGCTTAGGCTTAGGCTTAGGGTCCCAGGACCCTGGGATCACTGCCTTAGCCAAAGGCAGGCGCTCAACCAACTGAGCACTCAGGCACACATGCCTGCACCTGCATTTATTTATTTATTTATTTATTTATTTATTTATTTATTTTCTGTGCCTGTATTTAAAATAAGGTGCATGCTCTCCCATTTCCTTCACCTGAGCACATTTTGCAGCCCTGATATTCTCAACAGGGCAATGGATTAAGATTTTTTTCAATTTAATTCTTCCAGACTTTTCTTATCCTGCCCAATGTTTTACAAAAAGCCTCTCTTCTCATTTTAATGAATTTACTGAGGACAAGATCTAGAAATTTTCCCACTGAGTAGCAGAGGATGATACACCAGGGTGCTTCATTTCCTTGGATCGGAGTATATAACTATGGCCCTTGGATCTTACAGCATTTTCTTAGTTCACTAGTGGAGAGAAAACAAAAAGAAAGCAAAACAACACAATACAACACAAATGTTTAAGGACCTGTTTCTTTTTGTAGGATAAGTATCATAACAAGAGGCCAGGGCCTCACCCTTCTGAATCTTCCTAGAGTAGGTATTTCTTTAATTCCCACTGGGCTCAAGGGAATAAGGATCTGGGCAAATAACTGGTTTCACATTATCTGTTTTCATCACAGAACTTCAAGACACTTTACCAACACAGATTCATTCCCATCACACTTACGAGAAGTAATATCGTCCTCATTTTGCTGATGGGAAAAGTGGGGCACTGGGGGTATAAGTGACAAAATCAGAGAATGTGGCAGAGCAGGCAATCGTACCCAAGGCTCTGGAGAGCCAGGCCTTTGCTCCGACAACTACATAAAACTTCTTCCGAGGATGTGGCTCACATTTTTAAAAGATATGTCTTACTTTATTTTTAAAGCACAGAGAACCTGCTGAAGAGACAGAGGGATGAAAAAATTTAATAACTCTTACTTAGAAGGTTGAATGATGCATATTGTTAGAACTTGGAAAATATCATCCACCTGGAACAATCCAAGGCAGTGAAAAGCTGTGAAACTATTAACAAACAGAAAAATAGGAAATGAAAAATATTCATAGGGGTTTTTAAAAATAGAAATGTCTTGGGCTAAACACTAAATTTGAAAATGAAACTATCCCAGTTTCTTTTAGTTACACACCTTCATTACTGATTCTCGCCAATGAAAACATATTTGGATGCTTTCAACTAGACACATTCTCTGTGCATCTATCTCTCCATCAGTATTTTCCCAGTGTGATCTTTGTCATTTGATACTTTCATTTGGACAAGATAGGCTGGTGTATGAAGCAAAAACCAAAATATGCCAAATGTGATGAACTGTTTCAGTTTTGCAAACATCAGCTTAGGTAAGCATTTCAACAATAAGACACTAATAATCTTCTGCAGATGATATGAAGCAACTTTTAATGATTGATTAATGGCTCTCTGATGCAAACAGTGATAACAATGAATGTACATGTTCATTGTTGTGTAGGCAGATAGAGAGATCGTGATTCAAATAAAAAATAACCTATAATTAATAAACAAGCACATGCTAAAGTCAAATATTTATGCCTCTAGCCCTTAAAGCTAGTGAACATATATAAAGCTTGTCAGTATTTTTAATTTTCCTGAGACAACTGGCTCTCATAAAGTGAGAGAAGGACAGAAGGGTAGCTCTGTCAGAAAAGGATGTGCTTTTAAAAACTTGCCCAATAAGATCATGCAAATAAGCAGATTTTCATAAGCTCCAGTTGAAAAAAAAAATCCTGGGCTTGCAGGGAATCAGGCAATCCACCCAGAAGAGATGTTCCACTTTGCTTCTCTTACTTTTTTTCTCATTCAAAAGTTTGTATTGATAGAGCGGCTCTGAGTTAGTCTCCTGCGGGGCTAGCATTTGTACTCCTTTATGGTGAGAGCAGTTGGAAGAACTGATAATTGAGCCTGGTGACCAGGAGGAAGCAAGGCGTGGGGAGGCCCATGCAAACATGGGGGGGGGGTATGGGGGTCTGAGGGGAGCCCAGTAAGACTTGAAGGATGTTTATGGAATTTTTCAAATCCATTTGGAAGAAGAGGATACAGAACACAGCTGTTGGAAGGATGTATAGAATTGTAAACCTTTTAGTAATTGTGTCACTGCCAAATTATACTTTCCCTTTGATTTACTTGGTTAAGTCCTACACAATCCAGAGGAACTCAATATGTAACAATGATAAAAATGATGGGAATTGCAAATTGGCAACGATTTATATTATGGCTTTTGTAAAGCTGTGGTTCTCAAAGTGTGGTCCTTGGACTGACAATATTTGCACCTGGGAACATATTAGAAATGCGATTCCTGGGACCCCACCACAGACCTACTGAATCTGGGTGTGGAGCCCAACAGGATATATTTTAACAAGGTTTCCAGATGATTCTGATCCACACTGAAGTTTGAGAACCAGTGTTACAAGAACCAAGCAGGACTCCTGGGGTAACCGTTGAACTTATTGGGCAGGCCAAACCTAATGGGATCTTCTTCAGAAGGTTGAGTCTTGGGGCTAACAGGAAGGTTCCATACCTTCATCAGGAAGGACTCAGGAAGGGTCTTAGAACCATGCACACTAATCCTGAAAGGTCTTTAAATCAAATAACAATTTGTGTTTTGAGGGCTTGCTTCTCCCACCTTAAAATTTTCCTCAGTGTACACTCTGGCTTAAGTGGTGGTGCTCCTGGAGCAGCCCTAGCCCACTTCACAGAATATTCTCTAGAAAAACAACAGTGTCTCTTGCAACTTTTTTCTTGTTAAGGCAACGAGGCAAATCCCTCAACCCAAATTACTCTCAATTAACTTTCTAGCTGTTACTGAAACTGGAATTACATACATGGATTGGATTCCTTTTTTCCATAGTGGGCTCACTGGACATGTTGGAGTTAGGCAGAGAGAGGTTTAGCAAATCAGGATTTATACGCTGTTAACCCTTAAAATATTAGAATATCAAACCCAATGTGAAATCTGTGTATTGTAACAATAAAGATTTTGTGACGAAAACTTAAAATTATCCTAAAAGTTAAAAGCAAAGATTGTGTCTATCTCCTCATCAGTATTTCCTCAGTGTTATCTTTGTCACTCGTGCAGAAAGATGCAGAAAAGAAGGATAAATATGGCAGCACAAGGATGATGCAGAGCATGTTGGACAGCCTGTAAGAAGCAGGATCTAGAGTCCCTGCCATGCCAGGCATCAGCCTGTGGAGTGAAGGACCAATGGTGCCTTAGGAAGGAGACAGTGAGGCAGGGGAGGAGAGGCACTAGGAATCAGGAAGACGTGTGACAAATGGGCATGACCATTGTGGTGCATACATGTCATGTGATGGCCAAAATTCAAAAGGTAGAAAATAGGTACATTAAAGAAAAATACTGTGGAACAAAAAAACTCTATTAATATTGAAATGTCAACCCCATAGGCCTCTGTGTGGTATCTCTTAGGGTGGGGGGGGGCGGTCCTAAGTGTAGGTTGAATGGTCTTTACATTTATTTGGCAAACTATGTTTTCTCTTATCATAGTACTAGTTACACTGTATTATAAATATCTATTTATTTACCTTTGATCTCCACTGGACTATAAACTCCTAGAATACAGGGCTCACTATTTCTCTCTCTTTCCCTCCCTTCCTGTGTTTATTGCCCTAGCATCTATTGTGTCTGATACAGAGTAGGTAATCAATAAATGTTTTGAATGAGTAAATGAATGAATTAATGAATGAATGAACAATCATAAACTGACTGAGTCAGTTGCTAAGAGCTTATTGGCAATCGACAGACAAGAGATGCTTTGGTCCCATCAGTCTGGCTCTAGGTTCTAGATGCAACTGTGAAGAACAGGTGTCTCTGTGAAAGAGAAAGGCCAGTTACAGAAACTGAGAAGAGAATTGGTTCACATAGGAGCTCAGTTCCAGAAGCGGCCTCTTGTTTGGTGTGTCGGGACAGGTCAGAAAGAAGTGGGGCTCAGCTCACACAGACAGGTGACCTGGGGAGGAGGAGCAAGGGTCAGAAAACAAAAACAAAAACAAAAATTTTCTTTTCTTCAGGTACCTGGTAGAGTTTGTAGAAAAGCTAGGTTTGAGTAAGGAATGGTTTAGCAGAGTCACGAAAGAATTCGGGGAAATATGTCCTCAGTCCATGGACTGACTAGATTCAGAGGGACAGTCACAAGGAATCTAGAACGGAGAGCCTTTAAAGAAAAAAAACAAAAACATTTTAGTTGAAACTGAATCGGTGTGTGTGCTGTTGGTTATTCGCCTGAATAACACTGGTTTTTTAAGAAGTGATCCTGTTTGTAACGTGTTATATTACAAGAGACTGGCCTAAGTGTTAACGTTGGCTTTGAGTAGGAGTGATTGGAATATCGTAGGAAATGATTGAGTGCTTGTCGAGGGAATAGATGAATCGTGGCAAAAGCTATATGTCATAAGTCATTAGGAAGAGCCCAATAATCTTAGGGTGGGAGCCCATTTTACCACCAGTCAGTGGCCCTAAACGTCCCAAGTGACTAAGCCAGAGAAAACAAAACACTAAAGCAGGGGGTGGTGGGTGGTGGGGGGTGTTTGATTGGTACAAGGAAGCACTTCGTTAGCCACCCCTTTGATAAGCTGTAGAAACTGGCTACTAGGAGAGATGATGCCTACCGTCTACAAATATTTTAAAGAAAAGACCTCATCAATTCCAAAGAGTGTTTTTACCTTCTTAGCCTGGAGACAGGGCTTGGGTGTATTCCTTCTAGAATCTAGACAGCTTCTCAAGGCCTCTCAGAGCACTCTGGGATTCATGCCATGGTTTATTGTCCCTCACCTCCTTCCCCACAGCTGCGCCTTTACTTCTTGCTCTCTCTCTTCCTTCCTTCTCAGTATCGGCCATATCCCTGACCTTCCTGTTTCTTTCACTTCCATTCTCTTTCCTGTGCCTCCAGACTCTTCTTCTTTGGCAACTGTTTTGGGGGACGTGGCAAACGGGCTCATGGTAATCCAGTACCGCCCCCGCCGCAGCTCACTGATGGAGCTTGTGAATTGTGTTTCAAACAACCTTCTCAGCCTGGGACTGGAGGACAATCCTGGAATTGGCTTTGGATCTGGAGAGTAGCCTAGAGGAACTGGCGACAGAGGAGGCGGCCTGCTCTAACTAGCTAGGAAAGGCCACACCCAACACGGTGACTACCTTAGGAGGGGACACTTAGCAACTCAGACAATCACTAGAGACAAAGGAGCTGCTTCCATTGTTTGTGTGCATTTGTACAATTGCCACAGCTGCGCAATGGAAACCGAGAAGTGCCTGGGCAGCAGGGGATGCTGATTTCCACTTTCGTTCATTTTCCAGAGGCCTCTTCTGTTGTCACTCTCTTCTCTTAAAACGCCAATGCCAAGAGTGTAAATTGGTGCAGCCACTATGGAAGACGGTGGAGGAACCTAAGAAGGTTCCTCCAAAAATTAAAGATAGAATTCTCACAAGATTTAGCAAACCCACTCTGGTTAAGTATTTGAAAGAAATCACTATCCTGAAGAGATTTCTGCAGTCCTGTGGTTACTGCAGCATTATTTACAATGACCAACACATGGAAGCTAAGTGTCCATCGATGGATATATACTATGCAGTAGAGTATTATATTATTATATTATTCAGTCGCAAGAACGAAACAAATTCTGCCATTTGCCAGAAGACAGATGAATCTTGAGGGCACTTTGCTAAGTGAAATAAACCAGACAGAGAAAGACAAATACTGCATAATTTCACTTATATGTGGAATTGGGAAAAAAAAAAAAAAAAACAAACCCTGAACTCATAGAAACAAAGAGTAGATTGGTAGTGGCCAGGGGTTGGGGAGTGTGGGGGGAAATGGAGAGATGTTAGTCAAAGAGTACAAATGTCCAGTAATAAGACAATTAGGTTCTGGGATTCTGTTCTACAGCGTGATGACTATAGTTGACAATACTGTATTATACACTTAAAAGTTGCTAAGAAAGTAACTCTTCAGGGGCACCCGAGTGGCTCAGTTGGTCAAGCTTCTTACTCTTGATTTTGGCTTGGGTCATGATCTCAGGGTCCTAGGATGGAGCCCCACGTCGGGCTGTGCACGCAGCAAGGAGTCTGCTTGGGATTCTCTCTCTCCCTCTCCCTCTGCCCCTCCCCTGCTCCCTCTCTCTCAAATAAATAAATAAAAACTCTTTAAAAAAAAAGAAAGTTGCTCTTAAATTTGCCAACACACACAAAATTAACTAAGTGAGGTGATAGAAGTGTCAACTAATCTTTTTGTGGTAATCATTTTGCCCATATCGACCTGTACCAAATCATCATGTTGTATGCCTTAGACTTACACAATGTTATGGGTCAATTATACCACAATAAATCTGTGAGTGTGGAGGGGTTAGAATTCAGTGCCTTCCTGTTGCCTTGGGTGCATCAGACCTACTTTTGTCCCTGTCACTTGGGCTTTTCCTCTTGGGACAGCGCCTTGCACCCTGGATGCCTCCAATGTCACTCCTCCCGGCTGATGCCTGGTCTCAGTACATGCCCTCTCTCTGCAGTGCCTGCTTCTCAGGGGAACTTCTTGGAGAGCCTTTGATGTTAGAACCTCTTATTTTTGTGTTTCCTCCACCACCTGGAACATGGACACAGAAGGTGTCCCATAAGGATGTTTGTTAAATGTGAGTTGTTGAAATGACATTGCTAGTCTACCTCCAGCTTTCATCTCCTCCCTCATTCTTTCTGAGATGCGCTAGAAAGAGAACTGGCCTCTGAGTCAGCACACGGTGGTGGCCCCGGCCCCACACCCATTTCCTGTGAATCCTTGGGTAAGTTACTTCACCTTTCTGAATCTGGTCTCCGACTGCAGCGCAAGAATCGCAGCCGTTTTCTGTTTTATGTCTCATAATATTGTTAGGATTAAACGAGAGACTGTGGCTGAAAGGGTTTTATGAGTTAGAAAATGCTCTATATTTAGAGTACTTCTTATGGCAAAATCTGAGTTAATGACCGACAATCGCTTAAAATATTACTTTTCTCAGATAACTTGCATGCTTGCATTATGAGAGAGGACATCGTTTTAAAAATCTATTTCTGTTCAGTGAGGAATTATTCAATGTCTATTATGTGTCTAGCAATTTCGTACACACTGTGGAGGTTTTAAAAGAGATGTAAGAAATGAATACTTTCTGAGAAATTATGACATAATTAGAGGGTACAAGCGACTCCGATGAGCTGCCTTCTTGGGGTTTAATACGCGAGCCTAAGACTTTGGAACTAGACTTCTCAGATCAGTAAAAATACAAAAGGAAACAAATGGGGAGACCAACATAGAGCGACCAAGTTTTAACTTGCCTCACCTATTCAAGAGTTTTACAATTATGTTCGGACTTTGTATACAACAGGATGAAAAAGTGTAACATCAGGAAAAATCTGTCAAAAGCTAAAACTTGCTTCATTTGAGATTTATGAAAAACATAAGATGTGGCCCGATCTTTCCCGCTCCACTTGGAGCCATTCTGCATGTTGTTATGGAGCAGGAACCGGGGCTCACCACTGCGCCCCCTTCTCTTGAGATGGATTGTTTTCGGTTAAGTCTGCGTGAGACTGCACAAGGCCTTGGCCCCTCTGCTCCCTTACTCTTCGGCAACCAGAAGGTTGAACCCGAATCTCTTCGGTGCTTATGGCTCTGGTAGCCATCACCACCTGTGGCCATTTACATTTAAATGTAATAAAATTAAAAAGGTATTTTCTTAGTTGCGCTAGCCACATTTCAAATGCTTGCTAGCCACTCGTGGCAAATGGTGATAGTACCAGACAGTGCAGATTTAGACCGTGTCCGGCACTGCAGAGAGTTCCATCAGATGGTGCTAGACTACAGGACCCCCACTCCCGCAAATTTTCTTAATTTTAGAATTCCAGGATTTTTGTGGTTATATGTAGATTACATGCTTAGCTTCTGAGTCACATTGAGGCCTAATCCCTAGTGAAGTTTTTCAATCGTCTCTTAAGTTCCAATCGTGATGATAATTCTTATTGAATTCTGATGGATGGCAAAGATACCAATTACCGCCTAAGAAGTATTATGATTTTACTGTAGATGTTATGCAGTTTGGTTAAACCAAAGTCTCATACTCAACCTTCTATATTTTCTGAAAGATTTCCCTCCATTTGAATACTCACTATTTCTAATCCATTCCAGGTATTGCTTGTTCTTTCTTTTTCTTTCTTTCTTTCTTTCTTTCTTTCTTTCTTCTTTCTTTCTTTCTTTCTTCTTCTCTTCTTTCTTCTCTTTCTTCTCTTTCCTCTGAGATTAATCTCTCTTAACATTTTCCCAATCTTATGGGAAAAACTAATCTAAATGATAAGTAGGTTCTTTTTACTTCTTCAATCTACCATAAAATTGCCAATGTGTTGTTAAAACCACTATTTTTATAGAACTTGTGTAAACATTGTCTTGGACTCCATCTGTTGAATCGGTCCCAGCCGCTAACAAGTATTGTTGTGAGATGTGCCGTCATTGGTGATGTGGACGGGGTACAAACTGAGATGGCTTGGCAACATGCAGTGCCACATAAATTAAACCATTGTTGTCGCCATTAAAGGAAAGCACTGATTCTACTTCCACTCTCCACAAAGTGGATGATGGGAGGAAATTACCCAGCATTCGCTTTCTGAACCTGAAAGAACAAGATCATAAAAAATACGAAGGCGATGTCCAAATACCCAAGATATTAAAACAAAATAAAAGGAAGAAGTATGAGACAGGGAGAAAGAGAACTCAGGGGTCCCTAAAAGTGACCCGATAAACTCTACGACCGAAATAAATGACAATTTCTGAACATCAACATGGATCCACTTGGTAGTCTCTCTTAACCTTTATCTTTCTCGGAGCAAGCAGGAGTTGGCAAGTAGGAGCCAACACCATTTTCTTGCACACCCTGCGTAAGCATAATAAAACAAGTAAAATCTGAATATACCTGGTTACTATAAACATGCAGCGGTACTGGCCAACAGAACTGGCATGACTGTTCAGCAGAGGCCTGTGACATAATCCATCCCAGCTTGGCAAACTCACAGACGCTGACCTCCACGCCTGCTCAGACTCTGCTTCTTGTCAGTGAGGCGCTCTTGCCCTGTGTTTTCCCATAGTGCCCACGTGCTGCGTTGAGAGCAGAGAAAGCCCTGCAGTGGGCTTGTGTCAACATTTTTATTGCAAATTCCCATTTTCTGATCATTAAAAAGCTTTCGGCACAGAAGTAGCTTTGCGAGAGAGTTCAAACTTTGAAAGGATTCATTTAATGGCTTAAAAATAACACTTGGGCCACACCCATAATTTAAAATGGTCTAGCTGGCTTTGTGGCCTGGGTTTTTTCAAAATGCGTAAACTTAAAATATGAAGGGACTCAGGACTTGGAGCGGTTCCAAGGATTGGTTTTTAGTGTTTGGTGAGCTGGAAGGGGGTTCCTTAATGGGGAGCTTTACTTGCAGAGATGAAATTGTAAGATCAATTTAGTTGGAATGTTGTCTAGCTTCAGCTAGAAGGGGTCTCTCAATCAACTTCTCACAGGGTTAGGAGGGAAGAAGGGTGGGGCCTGGGACAGGCTATGTACTTTAGGGGGCCCAGGGAAAAGTGCAAATGCTGGGGCCCTTGTTCAAAATTATTAGGAGTTTCAAGACGGTGACAGCAGAGCATTAAGGCAAGTGTGGGGCTCTTCCAAGTCTGGGGCCCTGTGTTATCGCCTGGGGTGCTTGTCCATGAAGCTGGCCCTAGCCAGGCCCTCTCTTGATTTTCTTTCCTTTTTTCTTCCTTCTCCTCTTTTTCTCCCCTTTCTTTCCCTCCTCCCTTCATCTCTCGTTCTCTCCTTTCTTCCCTGTCTTCCTCCTTCCCCCTGCTTCTTTCTTTCCTTCTTGCTCCCAAGGTATACTAGAGATTTTGCTCTTCCTAAAACACTATTAATGGGCAAAATCAGCTCAAGTATAATTTATCTATGAGCACCGTTATTTTAACAGTTTCTGTCTTAATTCTTTCAAAGATAAAGATAGGATTCTTTCCTAAATTTCTTTCCAAAAGTTATTATAGAATAACCATGAAAACTTGTGAGGAGATGGTTCTCTAAAGCTGGTAGCTCATATCTATTTTCAAATGTGATCTTCAAAAATAATCCCCTGAGGTCATTAAACTAAATGAACCCATTTTTCAGATTGAGGAACCGAGGCTTCATTGTAATATTCAGTGAGTTGCACAAAGCTTTTCAGGCCTTTCTTGGTAGAATCAGGATCGGAATGTCAATCTTTGGACAACTTAATCCTATTTTGAGTGAAAGGGTGCGAGACATCACCAAGCTTAACACCAAAAGGAAGGAGCCCCTGGACCAAGAAATGATGGAAAAATTATGAAATGAGCTTGTTATCCCTAATTCTGGGATTGGACCAAACTAACTCCCTGCAAAGACTTTAAACGATCATGTTTTTATGAAACTTGTTCTGCCTCTGGAGACCAGTCCTACAGCCTGGCTGAATTCATGGGATATGATGTTATGCTATAATTGGGCTTGTTTACAACTTGGTGAACAGAAAAGACGGAGGGGGCCAGCCATGGACTATTGCTGAGTACCAAGAAAAACTTTAGGAAAGACTAGATAATAGAGATTTGAGGTTTGAGGCTCCTGTTTGTCTACTGAAACTTCATGGGCCCTGTACTTCTCAGTTCATCCCGTGGGCCATTAATAATGTGGTACTTAAAAAGTAAATAAATAAATAAAATTTTAAAAATAAAGAAGAAGCTCTTTTTGGTCAATTAAGTTTAGGGAAACAATGACTTTGACAAAGTTAAACAGCTTCCTAACTGCAGGACATGTCAAATCTTTAATAAGCCACTGTGATTTGCGATTTTTCAAGAGTGAACACAGCTTTCTGAACTTACTTGACCACAGAACATCTTAACCCTTCCGTTCCTTTCCTTTCTTTTTCTTTCTCTTCTTTCTTCCTTCTTTCCTTCTTTCCTTCTTTCCTTCTTTCCTTCCTTCCTTCCTTCCTTCCTTCCTTCCTTCCTTCCTTCCTCCTTTTATGTTCAAAGAATCTCAAGGGGCTAGGGCTCTACAGAGCATACTTTGTGAAGTGGGACCTTGGATTGAGAACCAGGATCATTGATGATAGTCTTGGAGTGGGCTGAATTGTCCCTCAGAGGATATGTTTACCTGGAACCTCAGAATGTGACCTTATTTGAAATGAAGGTCCAAAATAGTTGTAACTAAGGTAAGGATCTTGAAAGGAATTATTCTGGACTTAGAGTGGGCCCTAAGTCCAATGGCTATTGTCTTTATAAGAGAAAGAAAAAGGAGATTTGAAACTCAAGGGCACACAGAAGGCCACATGAAGACAAAAGTAGAGACTAGAGTCATGTTGCCACGAAGTCATAAATGCCAGAAGCCAACAAAAGCTGGGAGAGGCAAGGAAGGATCCTCCAGTAGAGCCTCTGGACTTGTAGCCTTCAGAATTGGTTCTTGCTGCCACCCTAGGAAATGCATAGAAGACCCACCAGTAAAACAGAGCTGAGCATGTGCTCCATCTAGGTAGAAGGAAGTATGAGTGGCCCACAGACTTGGAAATGCAAGCTTGTCAGGCAAGCAGCTGGCCCGGAGCTCAGCTGTCCTTGCTGGGACTGCTCAGAAGGAATGGGCAGTTGCTTACCAGAGAGTTCACTTACGATCTCAGTAGGTTGAAGTGCATGAACCCTACAGAAAAGACCAAAGAGGTCAAAAGTCCAACGGTCATGGAAAGGGAAATATATACCCATATATTTCCAATATGTCCCATATATACTATGGGACAAAGAGTCATTGGTGGGCTCCTGACAATGCCACCCCTGTCCTCAGGGGATTCCCCCATGGGTCTCTAAGTTGCCTGTGGGGTGAGAACCCTAAATGCTCTCAATGGTCTCACCCCTGCCTCCTGGCTCTCACATAAGACTGGGAAAATTTCCAGGCTCGCTTTGTGCTCTGACCCTCCAAGCATGCTCGTAGTTTGTTCTCTCTCTGCTCTTAGTTGAAGAGGGCATTTCTCTTCTTTGTCTCTCTGCAGCCTTTCCCCCACATTGTTGCCTTAGTCATTTATTCTGACCTATAATTGGGCAGCAGCATCAGGGCTTTCTTTGGCTCAGAGCAAGGATGAGTTGTGTTAAATAAACGCAACTAGTCTCTAATTACTTGCGTGCTTATTGTGTATTAGCAGAAGTGGCTAAAATGTCAAAGAAGCTTTTGCTCAATGGTTTTCCCTCTGGAGGTTTAGAGGTTATGGCAGCCCCGGAGGGCACTTGAGTTACACTGGGTTTTTGACTGTTATTAACGCAAAATAATGCCAGTGGAAGACTACAACTCACACGCTCGTGACCCTCTCATTCTAGAAACTCAAAGTAGTGAATCTAACCGGACCCATCCTTCTCAGAAGATGATAGACATTATGACTAGGACTTCCAGAGACCCACTCATCCAGGTGCTTCCAGCAATTGCCTGGTGCTTGCTTGCTTTCTAAGGGCCTGTCTAGACTCCCTTTCCTCTGTCTCACCAGTAGGGGACATCCCGGCAGGAACAAAAGTGGAGAGAGCAGTGAGGTTGAGAGTTCAGGGCTCCTGCTCGCCTGGTCTTTCTTCTGCCGCTACTGACGAGACAGCAAATTGGAAGGGAGACTGGTGCCAAAACAACTTCCTGGTGCCACTGCAAAGAGCGATCTGGCTGGTAGTGGAGAAGTGATTCAGAGGTGGTGAAAAGGGGACTCATAGAAATTTCCCGCTTGTGACTGATCCATAAATTTTGGAAACCTTGGTGATCACCCCTATTAAAAAGGCAAAAATATGGGCCACAAAGAGGTTATTCCGAGTTCATCCTGAGACACCGGGGCAGCACTGGAAAATAAACTTCTGACTCCTGATTCCTGTTCTACGATGCCATTCCTAGATGAAGCGTTTCCCCTAGCCTGTCACCTCACCAGTAAATTCGTAGATGAATCCACTTCCCAAATTCCTTTGCCTGCTCCTCTTACTTTAACTAGGCGCCCCTCCCAAATTAGAGTGCAGGGCAAATATGTCAGGCAGTGAAAGCTTTTGGGGACTTTGTGCAAGAAAGCAAGGAAGCCAAACGCAATAGGTAGTAGAAAAAGACCAGAGAAACATCTGGAAAAAATACCAGAGTACATAATTATGATAACAACTCCCAGAAAGGTCTCAGCTGAAGATTTCTAGGGATTCTCTTTTCCTTATCTGTTGTACACCGCCCCCCCCCGAAAAAAAGCAAAGCAGACCTCTTTGCCCTGGCATCTCCCCCTAACCATGGGTAACTCCCCATCCTCTGCATCATTAAAAAGGATGATTACTTTATAAATCTTTCTAGAGTTACTTTCTTATTTTTAATATTTATTTGCTCCTACCAGGCAGGGACCATAGACTTTCTTCTAATGATTTAAGATGGAATAATTAGCTAGCAGACCTATCTGAAAACAGATACCCTTAAGATGCAGTTCCTTTCTTTGACAAATGGTCGGGAGAACCTGCTCTGGGCTGTTTTTCAGCAAGACAACTCCTCTTTTGGAGGTTCAAAACACATCCTTTGCCCTTCTCAGTCAGCGCTTGTTAAAACCCTGCCACAGTGAAACTGCCCATATTTAGATCAAACATCCAAGTGAAAATCTGAAGGAATGGAGGCTAATTCGAGAATGTAAGATCCATTAAACTATGCAAGTATGCATGAACTGGAAAAAGTGGATCCCATACATAGCGCTATAGCCCTTAGCTGTTAGCAGGTGTGAGCCAGTCAGTTGTACAATTCATTTGTCTACATAATTGCACTGAAGATAGGCTTTTACTTTGCCTATAACATCTCTAATGAGTAGGTTTTCAGTTCGATCTAACTAATTAATTCTTGTTAAACTTCCTTTGCATTGCTGTTCTTTTAATTTAACCAGAGACAGCCCAGAGTTGCTACTAGTGTTTAGTCTCAACTAGATTACCCCTATTCATTAAGGGCTGTAATTGTTGGTCATAGCCTTCCAAGCGGTCATTACAACCTCTGGCTTGCATATTGAATAACAGCAATTTCCTGACTCCAACAGACTCTTGTGTGAGGGAGGAGAAAATGCTAATAAAGAAAGAATAAATGATTCTCGACTCCATTCAGGGCTGTGTAGATTTCTTTTGCAGCAGAAATTGTACCGAGGTGGTAAAACGGGCTCCTTGTAGGCCCCCTACCTCCACCCTGAGCGAAAACAATAAGAACCAAGTGAAGCATTCCCTGCTACTGTGATTACAGCATCCGTAAAAGTGATTATATGGCTGCTGTAATCAACTTCCATGAAAGCTGCCTGTTAGAGCTTCAATAATTACTCATTTCTGTTAACAGCTTGCTTTCAGTTTAGCACTTTGAGGCCAAGGGAGGGGGGGAAACCAGGGGCATTTTAATAAAGGATCCCACTCACGTGATATTTTTGGGGGGTAAGTGCTTGTGTGTGGGCAAAAAAAAAATGCACATGTAAGTTTTTTTTTTGTCCCTTTCTCAATAGCAGCCCCCTTTCATTTTAAGCTTAGATTCTATTTAACCAGCAAAAGCACAAGTTCATACAGGGTTCAATCATGTACTGAATGTTTACTGAAGGAGACACAATAGTTTAAATAAAGTGGCGGTTTTAAATATTTTACCCATTTCTTTAAACAAATTGCCAATCCTTAAAGTCCGTGCTAAACACATTTCAAAAGCAAAATACCACAAGGATCTTTCAATAAAACCTCTACATTGAGTGTTTTACGTACTCTTCTACGCTCTGCCCTGCTCTCCCTTGCCTGAGATGCATTTTATTATTTATTTCCTAGGAGAGGGCACGTTAGGGAGCATCAGATTGGTTCTAAATGCCTTCAGATATTTGTTCTAAATGCCCAGTGGAGGAAATAAAGTAAAAGAAAAGATTATTCTAAGCCTCAGTGACACCATTCACTTAGGTGGGCATGTCTGGAAGGTTCTGGGCAAAGTGGACAGGGAAATGCGTCAGGCCCACTAAGTAGATCGTGACCTGTGTGCCTCTCTCAGGTCACACGTTCAGTGTTTCTAAAAGTCAAGTTACATAAACGTAATATTCCCCAAACCAGAACAATAGAGACCTTGCTTTTATCAAAGACAAAATGCGAGGTTACTAACTATGCGAGTTCTTTAAGTTCGGTTGGGTCACCATCCAATAAATCTACAGTCCTCCCCCAGGACCATCCTCTGCAACATGGAAAACCTTACAAGAAAGTTGGGTTGTCAGTGCTGTATTTCCCTGACTGCAAAGTTCAGACAATTTGGGAAGTCCTCCAAACTCAGATACGGTTTCATACCAAATCTAAACTTTTTTTTGTTTTGTTTTGTTTTTTTTCTCCACATCAAACAAAAGTTAAAATGTATCAGATTCAAATCCTGGTGCTTTCAAAAAATTGCTCAGAAAAAAAGAAATCCACTGCAGTTTAGTTTTTATATTTCTCAAATGACTAAATATAAATGAGAGAAATCTATGAAGTTTTTGAAAACTGTGTGATGAAAATATCATTAAGGTGCCTTCGTGAAACAAAGAAAGTTGTGTTTTATCGGTAGTAATAATCCCATTGACTTTGATTTTGCTTATTTTCTCTAAAGAGCTCAAAGTTCACCTATTTTAAGATTTCACTGCATTGTCATATTACAGCACGTCACAAGAGGATAGCTCATCTAGGAAATGAACATTCTTCAGCAATACAATGACAATGCTCAACACAGGAACAGATTCTACCCTTCTGAGACTTACTGATTTAATAGAGGATGGGAACATGTTTTCACCCATCCTTCTTCATCGTTGTTCTGATTCAAATGGACTTCCATCTAAACTATGTCTCCCTGGATGACACGTCTGCCTCTCTTCCCTCACATCACCCTCAGGTTTTGTTTTAGAGTGAAGCATCCCCCATCGGACCATCTATTAATGCTCATAATCCAGTTGCTGTCTCTACGGGAGCCAGACTATGTGCAGAAGACAGGAGTGGGCTTGGGTGGAGAGTGTGGTTGGGCTTGGGGCTGGGACCCTGGGTGGAAGGAGTAGACCACTCAAAGAGATTTTCCCATTGGATGTCTAAGGCTGTTTCAATAGGCCTCCCAGCTCTCTGGCACTGGAAAGGATGTGGGACTCCAAAACCAAGTTTATAGTGCTGATCCTTTTTCTTTATTTCTTTCCATATTGCCAAGTCATGATGGTCTCATTCTTGGTTGGATTATTCTACCGTATGAGCCATTAGATATTTTTCTGTACTTCCATGAAGAGGGAAAGATGAAGCTGTACATTAGGCATAGAAGTAAAAATAGGGCCTCCCCATTTATACAATTAATTTTTTTTGAGAAACCACAACATAACTATTGATAGAGCTTTAAGATGACTTTTATCTACATTTATCTATGTAAAGTCACAACTCAAACATGAGAGAATTTAGATTTTTGATTAGCAGCTCTGTAAAATTCATCATATGTGAAATATGAGACAATCAGTGCCCTTGAAAGTATTTGCGGGTGGGTGGGGGAGGAATTATTTTTGGCTTCTGTTTAAGACAGCCACATTCTACCAAAATCTCAAGGAGCTGCCATCAGCTTATACATATCAGGTTTATGCGTACAGGCTCTGAAACTTAGCATGCTGTATTCTGCAAAATGTCGTCTTCTTTGAGGGAGAAAAGAGATAAGATTAGCCTTTGAAGTCAAAAGCAAGCGGAGATTTCCCTGGGTGGTTCTTCCACTAGGATTTGTGTGTCATAGTTGAGTACTGTAGTTTCTAGTTTAGTGTTTCTTCTGGTTTCTAAACCCTCGTGCATCTGTCTCTCTTCGTTTATGAGATAGAGTACCACCCAGGTGTCGCCAATAAACAGCCATATTTGACACGATTCAGGTCCCTCAGGCCAGGGCATCCAGAAAGACAAGTAAATTGGTGATGTTCTGACATAGTGTATTCTTAAGATATGAAGATTGGCTTTAAACCTTTTAGTAGGAGGAGATGATTAAGAAAGATGGACTTGGTAGGTATTGAGAGACAGTGGTATGTTAGTGCTGTAGCCTCTGGCTGCCTTATCATATTACAGCATTAGATAAGCCTCTGCCTCCCAATCACACACTCCGACAAATACCAGGATTCCCCAGTTGTTGGGAGCTGGGCATGGGGAATAAAGCCTACAAAGATTTCAAGAATCTATTCACAATTAGTCTTTTTACTTGCAAACTGACAGCAATGGAGTTAAATAGTTGGTGTAATTCTTGCTTAGAGGCAAATTAATATCTTTTTGATATCTTTTTAATCCTTATTGTTGCCCTGGGAATTGGTGAACTACAGGATGCTCCCAATTCAGAACACCTATCACAGTGTCTTGTGCTTCTAAAACACTTTCAATGAATATTTGTTTCATTAGGAGGTGTTGATTTTTTTTTTACATTAATCAGAATACCTACTTTTGAAAGAACCATCTTATGTGCAATTTCTTTTTCTACTGGAACCCCTAAACTTTTCAAGAGAAGGAGGTAGAATTTAAAATAAGTTCCCTTTGGTTTTAAGTAGACAGACATGTCCAGGGCCTCACCAATGTATAGAAGGAATGACAAGTGTCTCTCAGAAAGCTAGACTTTATTTTAATATTACTTCTCTAATTTTTAACATGGCAACCTTGAGTTGAATATCCAGAACAGCCCTTGTATTAATGACCCTGACATTTTGTCCCAAATCCCTAAAAACCTATTATATCCCTCCTACTTTATGACAAAAATTATTTGGCTAACATTATCATATTATGGGACTCTCCCAACATTTCAAGATGTGGCTTTTATAACTGCAGCTTAAGACTTAGATTTAAGGCTAAACAATAAATGAATACATTGATGATATTGATGTTGGTGAAAGTGTGGCAAATGGGACATGCTTATAGCAGCCCATTGGTGAGAGTGTGCGTTGATACAACTTCTTTGGAGGGTCATTAGGGCAGAATGTATCAAAATTTAAAGTATACATACTTTTGCACCAGTGATACTCCCTCTAACATTATTCGGCAAGAATATTTGTACAAACATATAAGAAAATGTGTACAAGAATGCTTACTGGAAAAAAATGATTACTGTAGCATTACTTGTGTTATGAAAAATATTAAAAAACAAATTGGAGAAAATCCAAATGTTCATTGATAGGAGGAAAGTTAAACTATGGCACAGCCATGGAACACAATGCAGCCACGAGAATGAATGAGAATGATGTGGAAAGCTGCCTGCAATATAGCACCAAGTGAAAATAAGCAGATTGGTGAACAGCATGCACAGTCTCTTTCCATGGGTAAAGTATACCTTTGTGCATTGACAAGGGTCTAGAGGAACACAATTGTACCTTTATAGATGATACCTGGGGAGTGGGTGCGAAGGATCTGGGAAGTGAATTGTACTTCTGACTTTATATGGTTTTGTATCGAGTAATTCTGACTTAATTTTGTTTAATGAGTAAGTGCTACTTAATATGAAAAATATAATTTATTTTTTAAGATTGAATAAATTCATGTGGAACTTGCAGTTTTAAAATCTCTAATATCATTATCCATATTTTAAATAATGAAAATATTAGTTAATTACTAAAGTAAATGACATTCGGATTATTGGATTCTGAATTAAACTGAGAAGTGTAAGACATTTGAATATCAGAATAGAGCCCATCTAAAATGCCCATCTAGGAAATGGGCTTTTATAATGATTTATCAATCCTCTCTCTGTCAGTACGCTTTGGTTTATAAGTAAAAAGAGCCCATCAAAATGGCTTAAACAATAAAGGAGGCTGAGTAGCTTCAATTTTTAATTGAAGAGGGAGAAGGACAGAGCTTCAGATAAGGCTTCATCCAGCAGCTTCAAAATACCCCTGAATATCCAGTATCTTTTCATCTCTGTGTTGCTGCTGTTCTTCCCGAGTGGTCAGCTTTTTCTAAGGTTGACCAACTTTGATTCCAAAATGGTTACTAGTGGCTCTCAGACATGATCTTTTCTTAATTTTAGCAGAGAAGAAAGAGACGGATTCTCTTCTAGCATTTACAACACCTTAACTGCTTGGACCACATTTCTACCCCTACACAGTTACTGTGGCCGTTTGATGGCTTGTTGGCTTAGCCTAGGTCACTGCTTCACCCTGATAATGAGGATGGAGTCATGTGCTCAGGATCACATAGTTGCTCAAATGAAAATAGGGTTACTAAGGAGAGAATCAATGTGAGGACAATGTGGAAGTGCTCACTCAGGTCTCCCAAAGCATATTTGCCCCTCCTAGGCCATCTGCTCCATTCTCTTGTCTCCACTGACTTATTTCTCCTGCTTACCATAGTTTTCATTCCTCATAGCTTCAGTTTACCTTGGCAATCGTGCCCTCTCTCTGTCCCCACTTCTACCTATAATATTGTGGCTTTTCAGTTTTAGCTCCCATAGTACTGGGAAATTATTTTTTCTCTTTCTTAAGTCATGTCTCAAAACTGAAATTCTAAATGACTCAGTTCATCTTTTGAACTAGGCTACATGTATTGTCCAGCTTACAGATTAGTTATTTTGAACAGGCATCCATCCCTGGTCCAATATCTGTAAATGGAGGGTAGAGTTTGGATAGTCCAGTCACATGGTCCGACACACGGCCACCTGAGTAAGAGGGGTTATGGACAGAGTGTTTCTTGCAGGTACATGGACTCAGAGGTTGAGCAATTAAAGATTCCTCTTCTTATTGGACTTTTGCTATAGATATATTTAAAAAACAGATTTCAGGGATCCCTGGGTGGCGCAGCGGTTTGGCGCCTGCCTTTAGCCCAGGGCGCCATCCTGGAGACCCGGGATCGAATCCCATGTCGGGCTCCCGGTGCATGGAGCCTGCTTCTCCCTCTGCCTGTGTCTCTGCCTCTCTCTCTCATTCTGTGTGACTATCATAAATAAATAAAAATTAAAAAAAAACAGATTTCATATTTCTATATGAAAAAATATCATTTAATCTTTGTGAGTTTCTCCCATGGCCTATATTATATTTGTTTGCAAATTGGGACTTACCTTTGTCTTTTGAAAGTGGGGATGATTTTTGGAAAGAGCCAGAAGTTATTTGGAGCCATTCTTGATGAAAAGTAATGAAGATGGGTATTATAAATTTGTCAAAAATGAGGTGTGACTATAAAAAAGAGAGGTAAATTATCTTTTGTGGTTCATAAACTGACCCTGAAGGCAATTCCAAGAGGAGTTTTAAAAGTGTTTTGAGCAATGACAGCACATTAAGTGTATTATCCTCCTGAGGTGATTGCTTCATTTGAAGGACAAACTTTAGGTATTTGTTCAGGTTGGTGAGCACGTGTGTGTGTGTGTGTGTGTGTGTGTGTGTGTGTGTGTCTTATTACATCGTGATTAATCTTCATTTCATAGGAATGAGGAAAACACTGATCTGAATCTAAGTTCAGGAGAAGTTGATACTCAGTAGGTGGGTCCTGGTACAGTGGCATTGGATGTTCACACTTGTGATCCATTCTAGTTGGATCCTATGTGTATTGGTAAATACTATAAAGAGTTGATAAATATTTTTAATGTCATCCCTAACTGGGATTTCTACCATCAATGATTAATTCCCATGCAGTGAAGACTGATGGATTATTTTGTAGGGCACTTAAACACCACAGAAAAACTCAAAGACATGAGTAAGTTCACTACTAATCCAGAAAAGGTGTGCAAAAGGTGAATTCAGATTTCTTGTGTCTGTTCTCTAGGCCCTGGTATTGTCATATTCAATATGCTTCCTGAGGATGTTGGATATTTAATATGCTTTCAGAAGAGGTTGGATTTCTTAAGATTTCCATTAAGAATTAAAGGACAACAATTGAAGCAGCATGGCTTCTACTGATGGGTGATCAGTGAATGTGTGCTCTTTGCTGACGTCTTCCTACAGAGACCTGGGGGATGTGGAAAGTTTAGAATGACCCCCAAATAGTTTATCATTAGGGAGTGGAAGTGTTTCATTCCTGGTGAGCCATGGTGAGCCGGAGAACTGGCTGTCTGCCACAATGATCTAGAATGATGCCTTCTTTCTTCTTTACGTACTGGTGTCCATTCCCTCATGCATTCTCTTGTATTATTCATGCATTAACATCAGGTGGAAAAAGGTACCCAAACATTAAGGCAGTTTATCTACAGGACCCATGTAAGTGGTGAGGTGGGGACTATGACATAATAAAATATCAGAAAAAAATAATTTAGACCCAAATTTGAATTCTGGCCCTGGCCATTACTTGCTGCATTGCCTCAAAGAACACCCCTGGGAAGTTCTTAACTTCTTTTCAACCTCTGTTTTGTCATCGATACAAAATAGGCAATATCAAATGAGATGACGCATGCAAAACACCTTAATAGTTTACCTCCAACAGTCTAGGTAAAACATAAGTAATCAAAAGGGCATCCAATGTAACTTCTGCTGTCATTTGTCATCTTCATTTCTCCGTTTGTGTAGGTCCTCCTCTGTGCTGAAAAGTCTTCTCTGTGTTAAGGTAATGGTGGCTAATACTTTTTTACAACCCATTCTAATTCCATGCTCATCAATTTTTACCTTTCAACATTGCCCCTAAAGTTAATTTTCACCTACTTTTATCTATATGAAAATACTGCAGTGCTTTTCCTGAGAAGCCAAGCATTCCTTAAGGATGACTCTGAGTTTGGCAGGCACGAAGTTGTCAGTGGAGATCATCTGTGTTGGTGGGGGACGGGGTATGAGGCAGCTGCAGGACACAGACCCAATAACTGGGTATCCTGAGTTGATAATTTATAATTGATCCAGAAATTTTATTCTATAGTTATCCTGAAGTCCTCATCTATGATCCATTGCTTAATGAAAGAAGAAATTAATTAATTAAGAATATGTGCAAGGAAGCCCAGGGGTTCAATTTTAATGTAAAATAAGGAGCTTACATCTTGTCAAGTGGTTTTAACAATGGAGTTCAACCACAGTCAAGACAACTTGGAAAGCAAGGCCTACGCCAGAGGGACGTGTGTCTGAAGTTCCTTTACCATCTGACCTGTTTTCTCTGTGCTTAGTTGAATGTTACAGGCACTAGGTCATGTGCTGCAGTTCAATTGCTTCTGGGGCCCTCAACATCATTCTGGTTCATGGTCAGAGTTTAAATTCTAAACCCCAGTTATTCAGTTTGCAAATCCTGCCACTGGTCATGATGCCATCATTTCTCCAGGAGTACTGGCTTCATTGCTTTGGTTTTATTTGTTTTAGGGACTCCTTTATTTACCAACCTATGAACTCTTTGGGATTGTGTCTTACTTTTTTTTTTTAATTTCTGCAGAATCTACTACTATGTTTAGATGGTCAATGTTTGTTTATTGAATAAATGAATCAGTAAAAGACAAAGGAGAAGAGACAAACAGCTATTCCTAGCTCAAGAAACATATCTATTACCATTATTAGACGATCCTGAATTGTAAAAATCAACCAACTTTCTTTTTCACAGTTATGGGTTCAAGTATCACCTCCAAAGATGAAGAACAACTCACTGACATGGAGTTTGTTCGATTATCCTGGTTAGTTCTGTTTCCAGGTGAAACTTTCTGAAGCCCCTTTTAATGCTGCTTCCTGTTCCTAGGGCCCCAGGTCATTCCCCCCACATAGTGACACCATCTCATTAGTTTTGCAGAAAGGTGAGATTTACAACTCCTGTAGGAGTTTTCCTGTACAGGGTAACAGGGAAGGAAGCTGTAACTGCTTGAATTAGCACAACATATTTGCTTTCCTTCTGGCTGCCATAAATTCTTAGGATGACACAGAATCAGCATTTCAGATGATTATATCTGGCTTGTAAATTGTCCTCCAAATTGTCACCTTTTTTTTCCTAACCCCACCTGGAGGACTTAAGAATAGGGAATAGACCTGACCTCTGGCCTTAGAGTGAAGGTTAATGGACAGCAAGGTCACATGACTTGCTACTTATTTCAAGTTATGCCTTAGGAATTCTACTGGGTTCTTTCAGAAGTATTTAATTTTTAATTTTTTTTTTTTTTTACTAGAAAACTCTGTATTGTGAATCCCTCTGTCACAAGACTCTGCCCAAGATCCTTCAAAAAATGTTAAAGCCACACTTAGCTCCTTGGAAACTAAACTATGTAACTAAAGTATATGCTACTGATTACTAGTGGTAGCTAGGTCACAACTGGTCTTGGAACTCATGAAAATTCCAAGCACTGCACTCTGAATAATAAATTATAATATCTTCCCAACAAATATTTACTTATTGGTTAATCCAGTTATGGTAAAGAACCAAGAAGAAAATAAATTTTATTTTTAATTTCTAGACGGAAAAGTAAACAGATTCATAAATATCACACTTCTGTGGACATTCTGAATTGAGACTGGCAGACTTTTGGCTAAATACCTATATATTTCTTAAAGACTACCAAAAGGAATCTTTCTGTATTAGAACACATTTAAAAGAACTAGATGAATGTAAGCTGCCCATTCAGGTTGACATCAATAAGTGATCTTGAATGATTTATAACGCACAAAGGAAAATGTAGATAACTTCACAAAACATGAGTTAATTCAATTTTATCCCAGCTCAGAAGTTGATAGATAGGAAAACTTCATAATTAGCTTTTGGGAAAGAAAAAAATTGACATTAATGTTTTCCAATAAGAGATTCTGGAAAAGTCATGAAATTAAAGAGTGCTTCCCCAGTTCCTTCCTGGATGCTGGGCAAATATGCAAAATTTCTTGAAAATTTTATAGTCAGTCATGAACACCAAACTAAAAAAACAAACGGTAAGATATAGGTGACATCCTGAACAATTCTTTTTTTTTTTCAATCCTGAACAATTTGTAAAAGCTCTTGTCATTCCTAAAGAAACTATATGCTAAATTCTAATAAAAATGTTTTCCTTCCTCTCCCATTCCAACAAGATGTGATGTCGCAGAGAACTCACAGATACTGCTCTTCCAACTGGGGCAGAGCTTAGAGAGCTTGCTTCCTTTTTGAGTGAACCAAGTAGGTCACTTCACTTCTCTGAACCCCAGTTGACTCTAGAATGTGTCACTAAGCCTCCCCCCCCCACCCTTTCTGGCTGGATCCAAACATCTGAAGTAAAGTAGCGAGATGTAGAAAGGAAAATAATATTTAAACTCTTTTTCAGTTAAAGGAAAGAAGGGAGGGAGGGAGGAAGGTTGGGAGGGAGGGAGCAAGGGGAAGAAGTTTGCTTGTTTATAGACTCCCTGGGGCTACACATTGTATCTATTTCCCCAGTAATGATCCAGCAGAGGAAAGAGGAAAGAGTGACCCTTGGAGCAGCTCACCTCTTAACACTCCTGTTCTCACTTGAGCTTTCTCATTCTTGTTTGGCAGGGATCCCTGAGGATCTATCTTGCTATAACTGGACTTCAAAGGACTAATAATCCAAAGCAAAGCCATACAGGTTGGGTCCTGCTTTTTAACCCCTCGAACGCTATGCATTTAAATAAATTTATTATCCCAAAGAAAAATGTTGGTTCGTTGCAACCTAGTAGCATTGGCCTTTATTGTGGTAGTTAGACACTGTCTTAATATAACCAAAATATTGAGAAATCTTTTCTTTCTTTGTGATGTAGAAATTAGTATTATTTCTTAAATCTGACTATGTAGGACTACAAAGTGGACAACTTTTAGTATCACTTGGATTTGCCTCCAAAACAATATTCAATCTCAGAGAGATAAAAACAGAAAGACTTTAAGTCACTTGCCCAAGTACCCAAGCTACTTCCTGTGAGAAGCCCGGAGTATCTCCAGTTAAGGGATGAATAAGTCACGGGGATGAAAGGTATAGTATAGGGAATATAGTTAATGGTATTGTAACAGGGTTGTATGGTGATGAATGGTAGCTTTACCTGTGAGCATAGCATAATCTATGAAGTTGTTGAATTACTTTGTTGGATGCCTGAAACTAACGACACCGTGTGTCAACTATACTGAAATTTAAAAAGAAGAAGAACAAGAACACGCAGCAGCCACAGCAGCCAGGAGATATCTTTTGTCCTGTTTATATGTGTGCATGCTCTTTTTCAGGTGAGAGCAGCCATTAGGAAGGGATTTTCCTTTTGTCGTTATTACAACAGGGCCACAGTGAAGGTTTGGTAGACTCAGCATATTTTGGCGTAGGATTCTTATAGAGTTCAACTGTTTGGATTGCCTCCAGAATGCATCCTCTTCCTCATCCCCCCCCTATAATTTCCATTTTGTGAAATGTGTGCTTCCTAGAAAACAGTTTCCTTTTCTGACTTCAGGGTTAGAGCATGTGACCCAGGCTAAGCCTGTGAATGCACTCCCATGGCCAACCTTAGTGATTTGGAGGGTCAAAGCTAGTCTAATCAGAGGAATATTAGGATTTGCTAGAAATGCTGAAATAGTATTCTCTTTTTTCCTAGACCAGAAAGAAGAAATACATGGGCCCAGGAGTTTGGCCATATCACTTTAGCTCTACAGAAGGAGTCATCTTTAGGATGAAGTGATATCACAGAAGACAGAACAGAGAAAAAGGAAGAGTACTTAGTGACAGTGTGACTGGATTAAGCCTCCCTTGATATTTGCCATATTTCTGGGTTTTTCACTTATAAATCATAAATCCCTCTTTTTTGTTTAGATCAGTTTGAGTTGCGTTTTCTTTAACTATAACCGAATGCATTTCAGTTGATACAGTAATAAGAACGGGAAGGCAAAGTGGTTATAGGGTATGGGTGGGACTGGGAGTCAGCTACGAATTTACCATGAGCATGACATTAACTGGGTGTGTCTCCCTCACCCAAGGGCAGATATCCTAAGCCTTTAGTGTTCAGAGATAAACATGAAGTCTCTGAAATCTCTACCCTCATAAAAATAAGCATAAATATTTCTCATTTTGTTATACTGAGATGATTAAAGCCAATGTTTCTGTGAGAAAAAAGAGCTATTTACTTGTGTGAGTGTGTGTGTGTGTGTGTGTGTGTGCATGAACACAAGTACTGATGAAGGATGGCATGGTGACTAGAGGACATATGTGCCATTGGCCTCTACACATTTCTCGCCATGTGAAAATTTTCATGGACAGCAGAGGGGAAGCTTGCCAGGCGATAGCATTGGCCAGAGGTTTAAGATCAGCTCATCGGAGATCTGAGTTCTGCTGCAGAATTGAGAAAAGAACTAGAGTGTAGAGTGTATGAAATTTTAAAAATTAATAATTATATTTACAGATACATTGGTATTTTAAAAAAATGCTTTCACTGGAGAGATTTTTAAGACGGCAAGAGGGTCAGAAGTCATGTTGTTTATCAGGCATCTAAAACAACGTTTCCCTCCTTCTCTGAGGGCAGGGTCACCCGAGCAATTTAAGCAGAGAGAGAAGCAAAGCCTGGGGCCTGTAAGGGTCTGAGGAATGAACAAGAGCTGTCAGAGGCATGCAGAAATGCAGAAAGCTTTGCCTTCCTCGGCATTCGTGAAACCTGGTGGGATTGTGCTCATAACCAGAATGCAAGCAGTCCTATCAGGGCATTAGAATTCAAGAGAGCTAATTTGGGGGAATTAAAAAAAATCTAGTGAGTATGGTATTGAAGGAGGGAATACCAAAGCCCAGGAGAGGGGCAGGCTGCTGGAGTATCCACCATAATTAAAGCAGATTACAATTGCTCTGAGAAAAGAAGAACGCAAAGAGTAAGAATATCCAACGTGACTGATCAAGACTGATGGGACAGAGGCTCTGTAATGGCAGTGAGGAAATTGGGAGGGAACCCTAGAGAAATTTCTCATAATACCTATTCTTTTTTTTTTAAAGAGGAAATGATAATTATGACAAAAACCAGAATGAATAAGCTGAATAAAGTAGCTAAGTTGAAGAAGAGGCATTTGTACCTCATGTGGGAAAGCAAGCATGACCACTAATATGAATCCAAAGCAATGAGGTAATACTTCGTTTTTAAACTCTTTTAAAATGAGGGGCATGAAAAACATACTTTAAAAATACTGACACCTCTGTTAAAGTCACAAAACAGGAAAACATTTTGAACAGGTACACTGACACATTTGGAAATCAACAGATCTAGATGACAGACACAAGGGTGGCTGTTAAAGAAGACAGGTGACAAATTTAGACCCTCTGATTTTTTTCTCTCCCCAAGGAGTGTGGAGGTTTTAAATCTGTTTGGTACTTTCCCTTCCCCTTAATTCTAAAGGAAATATATCCAAAGCGTTTCCTGTACTTTCTACCTCAATGATAAAATAGAACATGCTGGTCAGGCCATTAATGAAAACTGAGGGATGTTAAGGAAGAAGCAAAGATGGGAAATGTTGAAAGAATGTAATGAATATTACAAGACTATGGAGATAAATACTCCCTAAAAGGCCTGGCAATACCATCTTAATGATATTAAAAATTGTCCCATTGAATTCGACACATTTGTCAGCATGACAGGAGCATCACTCATAGAAATGTCTATGCAGCAGACAGTCCTCCGCAGACCCCCCCTGATGGTCTTGAAGAAAAAAATACACATGTTAATGAGCTACCATCTCAGATTCATGGAATGGCCATAATGTACAGAGCTTTGGTTAGCCTTCATGGGCAATTCCTACCATCAAGATGTGTGCAGTCTAGTTGAAAGCAAGGTAACACATTCATGAAAGTAGCTAAGAGTGTAAAGCAATAAACAATATTCAGACGCAGGAGGCTAGTGCACAGATGGGAACCAGAGCTGAGGACTCAGATATAGGAGACCACAGATTTCTAGGCAGGAGTCAAAAGGCAGAATTATCTAACATTATTATTATTTTTAAAGGATGAGTTATGGGATAGCAATGAGTTTATCAATCTGCCTCAAATAGAATTCAAAAGTGGGTACTGATAGCTCACCAAACAAAGACAATTGCCTGAAAATGGATTATAATCCTGAAAGTGAAAAATATCACAGTGAAGCTTTAAGAAGAGAGTGTTGTCATATTTTCATGGTTTGGGGGAAGGGAAAGATTTCTTAAACAGGATACAAACAATGCTAACCATACAATAAAAGATTGATAAATTGAACTACTTCTACCAATCAAAAAATGTCATTAGAAGAATAAAGAGACAAAGCACAGACTGAGAGGAGATATTTGCATATTTATATTTACATATGCACCTATTTTTAAATATATGTAAAATATCTGGTAATGAATTTGTATGCAAAATACATAAAAACCTTCAACAAAACAATAAGAAAAGGCAGTCGTGCCATAAAAGACATGCGCAAAAAACTTGAACAAGCACTTCATAAAAAATGATTTCCAAATGGCCAATATGCATATGGAAAGGAGATCAGTAGGACTTATCAGAAGGAACTGGTAATTTCAATCATAGTGAGATACTAATGCACACTTACCTGATTGGCTAAAATTAAAAGGACTTACAATAGCAAGTGATCCAAAGATGTGGGACAAGGACTTCTTATGCACTGCTTGCTGGTTGGAATGTAAATGGTTTCAGTTAGTTTGGAAAACTTTTAGTTTCTATGAATCTAAATATTCATACACCCCAAAACTCAGAAATTCTATTCCTAGTGATATACCTAAGATAAATAAGTGTTTATGTTTACAGATATGTGTCCAAGAATATTCTTTGCAGTTCTATTCATAACAGCCAAAGAAAGAGGAAACTACTTGTCCATCAACTTAAAAAATAAATTAGTAAATTAGGTTATATTCACATGATGGAATATTACATGTATTGAAAAACAACATACAACCCTAGAGTGGTATTTCATTACGTTGAGAGAAAGAATAACATTCATTGAGGGAAGCTGGACACAAAAGAGTGACACGTTACAAGTACATTTGTTTGAAGTTCAGAACAGGCAACACTAATCTATGGTGATAATAGCCAGGAGAGCTGCACTTTGCAGAGTACAGTCTGGGAGGTGAATGAGGGAGGTTTCTGGGGAATCAATAATGTTCTACTACTTGATTTCAATGATAGGTTCTTAGGTAGATACATATGTAAAAAATTTACTGAGTTGTACACTTCAGATTTGTGCATTTTACTGTATGTCATTCACACCTCAATTGAAAGGAAGGAGGGAAATGGAAAATAAAATTGAAGTGGAAATTAAATGATAAGAACATACATAAAGTGTCTCACATAATAATAAGTATTTCTTTTTTTCTATCCTTTCTGGATTTAGGGGTCAGATTGTGAAGTAGGGTTGAATAGAAGGATGAGGAATATGGATTCTGTTTTGTAGGCAGTAAGAAGCATTGCAGACTTTTTGGGAAAAAATTATGTTTTAGGAAGATTAACCGGTAGATATATGAAAGGAAAAAATGGTAAAGAGAGTCATTCAAAGCAGCTGGGGTGAGATCTGGCTGGCTGGCTCAGTCAGTAGAGCATGTGACTCTTGATTTTAGATCATGAGTTCAAGCCCCACACTGGATATAGAGATTACATAAGAAGAAGAGGAAGAAGAAGAAACAGCAGCAGCAGAAGACGAAGAAGTAGCAGTAGCAGCAGCAGCGGCGGCAGCTAGGAAAATGTGGCAAGAGTATAGTCAGTACGTGCATGAAAGTCAATTTTCCAGGCTTAGGATACAATAACCAATCAATTTTAATTTTTCAATAAATTGCTTGAAATCCCATTTGCATTTATTTCCCGAAGTTCAGTATTTCATTTTTGAGGTCCACCTGCTTCCGCATTGCCCAGGAAGTCCAAATGATCATTCTGTCAGAAGGATGACAGCACCATTCCACACTTCAGCCATAAGATGTCACTGTTGAAGACTGGTCCTGCACTTGCAGGGATGCAGTGGGGCCTGCTTGCCTTTCCTGGGGAATCAAAATAATAGATTTTGCATTCAATTTCATTTGCATAGCCATTTTATTCTTCAAATCCCAGCACTCTTTCAGGGTGGCAGGATCCAGAGGGCTTTCTGCACACAGGTACAGGCTGTGCCAGAATCAGTTATTCCATCCAGCCCTTGGATCTGTCAAGCTCAAGTCATGAGCCAAGCCCCTTGGTAGGTTTTTCCTTGGAATCTTTGGGGACCTCTCCTCTCAATGGACCTTGGACAGGGCAGCTATCATCTAATATGAGAGCTATCCATCACCTTGAATCCCAGAGAATCAGAGAGCCTTGATCTTCTTATAAAAATTGGTTAATTCCATTTCCAGAAGTCTCTCTACTATAGAATCCCAGAAGGTACCATCTTTTTCAAGCCACGATTTTTCACTATGGGCCTTTCCCTATGGCAATAAGTCTTCACACTTCTCTTCCCATGTTTCCTTAACAAAAGAAGCCCACTTAAGTGAAGCCTCTCACAATGATGAAAACCTGCCCCCAAATAATTTGATGTTTTTACCTGTGGGCAGAGAAGCAGCTGAAATAAATTCTAAAATTCTACCTCACCAGATAAGCAGGGTGTTATATAGATTTTGTTAAAAAATAATAATAAAAAATTAAAAAACCTGAATTAAGCTCATCAATTTCCATTTACTATATCATAAGTGATTAAAAATTGCTATGCCTTATATTGTAAACCAAAAGATGGCATATTTTAGATAAAGAACAAATTAAACTAGGATTTACATATGGCTACTTAAAGAGGCTAAAATAAAAATAAAGCAAGCAACAGGAATTCATATGTACAGATGGTATAGCGGGATAAAAACTTGGAGCTGAAAAGACTGAATTCAAATCCTGACTTTGCATTTATTAGCTGCGTGACCTTATGTAGTTTATTAGTTTCTCCAAGCCTCAGCTTTCACAGATAAAGACAAAATATCTTCAAAGAGTTGGTGTGAGGGTTTGATCACACAATGCCTATGAAAACATGTAGTGCACAGTGAGTCCTATAGTAAAATGTCAGTCAATGTTTGCGTAGTAAATCTGACTTGAAGTGGGAACGGAAGCTTTTTGATGGCTGGGTCTCAAAGTCAGTAGTAAATCCTTGTTTGTTTTTTCACTTGCCTTTGTTAGTGATTTGGAAAATGAACCAACTCAGATAAAGGTGACAGTAAATTGTGATGTTGAACTTGCGAAGTAATTATGGAATAAATGTGACATATAGTTTTAGAAGAACATAAATTGCTCCGAATCAATGATCATTTGCTTAGGCCTAACATAGGTACATTGGGTGAAGTGGCAAAAAAAATGGCTCAGAATTAAAGTAATTAGAAAGAGCCCTGTAGTTCTTGGGGCTCTGTGCAGTAAACAGAGACCGCTATCTTTTAAAAAGCCTGGGATACCATATTTGCATCTACCTTAACACCATAAGGAAAAGGAAAACACAGACTGGATCCAGACCAGGAAAACTCTAAATGGTTATTGGAACAAATTTATCAAGAAAAGGTTAAGAAAATATGGGTACCTGTGCTGAATGGTGACAGGGCTCTAGGCAGTAGAATATGACAAAAGTCTTCTAGTGTTTGGCATGGGAATACAGTATAGTACACAAATAAAAGAAGGACAATAAAGCCCACCCCATAAAAAATAGCATTACTAGAGAAGAAGAACTAGACTCTGGCTAAATAATGCTCAGACTCTAATTTAGGAAATAAAATGGACTTTTTGACAGAGGGACTTCATTTAGGAGTAAGATTACAGAAAATAGAAAAATCACCCACAAAAAGGTGAATAATCATTTACTAGAAAATTTTGAAATTCTTTCTTTCTTTTTTTTTTTTAGGATTTTATTTATATATTCATGAGAGACAAAGAAAGAGAGGCAGAGACATAGGCAGAGGGAGAAGCAGGCTCCATGCAGGGAGCCCGATGTGGGACTCAATGCCCAGACTCCAGGACCACAACCTTGGCTAAAGGCAGGCACTCAACCGCTGAGCCACCCAAAAGTCCCCTAAATTTTGAAATTATTTCTATGCTAAATGGAATTTGGGGAGCTATGCCACTCACTTACCAAATTTGTTGTTGTTGTTTTAAATTGGAAACACAAATTGTTTGGTTTTTTCCTCCTTAAGGAAGGAAAATGATGGTATGAAATGATGATATGATGATATGAAAATGATTTCAATCATGATAATGATTGAAAAGATGTCACCAAAGAGCCTGGGCCTCTGAGGAGTGGTGTTTGAACTTTACTTTTATAGTCTCTCTAGAAAAGAAAATTGTAATAAAGTATTTCTCTTTCTGCTCCAAATGTGCAAACCTCTTTCATTCATTGTATAAGTAAACAAAGAGAAAAGAGTTTCTCTTCTTGCTTTAATTCTGGGAGCTTTCATAAGAAGTAGATGATCCTGTTAACGTCCTCTCCTCTAAAAGTCTTGACCTCCAGCCTACCTCAGCCACTCATTCCCACAGGTAGGTAGACCTTATCATTATAATAGCTAAAACCCCTGGATAATCTCATTTCCAGGCATTCAGTATCACTTCTTATCTGTGCAGCTGACTCTGGCTGGTCCATCTCCAACAATTCTTTAGCCATTTTGGGATCTTGGATCCACTGATCCTATCAGCTTTTCAGTATCCCTCTCCGTCTTGATGACCTCCCCTTTCTCACTGCCTTGCTTAAATTCCATGTTCCATAATCATTCCCTTGCTCATGCCCTCATGTTGCTCCATCTCTGGCATCTATCTCTCCTGTAGTCTGTTTTCATTGTAAGGCTAGTGCTCTTTTTAAAACTTAAGTGAAATAAGTCAATTCCTTGCTCAAATACTCCAGTAGTTCCCTATTTTATATTTTTATTATCAAAAAGCCAATAGCTACAGTGGAAAAGCTAAATTTGGTATTTTCATATTAAGCCAGGACTCACAAATGGGAATGAATGCTCTCTGCTTGGTAGTTTCCTGGCAGAAGCAAATGAAAAAGTTTTTTAGAGGGAAGCATCCTAGTTTAGAGCCGATTGATTCCCAGAAATGAAAATCACTTAAATATGAACCTACAATTAAAAAAAAAAAAAAAACTCCAAACACAGAGGAAAACCAGCTATGATCAGTGACCATGAGCTGAAACAACAAAGATAGAGAGTTTCAAGACTACAGGTATTAAATTGGTAGGCATACAATATAAAATGAAAGTATACAAAAAACACATATAATGTTTAAGGAAATAAAAGCATAAAAATGAGTACATTTCCAAGAGTTCTTAAAGATCCCTTGAAAATTTTTGGTGAAACAAAAACAAAACCCACACAGAATTTAATGATAAAAATATTGCAATTAGAAACAGACACCAATGGATAAACAATAAGTAAACGGAAACGTGGATCTGGATAAATTACTAAGAAAGTTGTCCAGAGAGGTAAGAAGATAGAAAATATGAGAGTGGTTAGTTAAGTCATGGGAGACAGAATGAGTCATAAAGAGAAAATAAAGAGAATGAAGGAGTTGCAGTAATCAAAGAATTAACAGCATGGAATTTCCTGGAACCGATAAAAGATGAATCTACAAAGGAAGCAAAATAATAGCAAGCTGTATAAGTAAGAAACATCCACATCTAGACGTATTACAGTGAATCAGCAGATTATCAAAAACAAAGAGAAAGATCTTACTAGCAGCAAGTGAGTGAAAGAATGACAATTTAACTGACAGCAGACTTTACATCAGCAATAATGGATACCATAAAAGCAGGCAGGGGTAGGGGGAGTGTGTGTGAGTGTGTGTGTGTGTGTGTATTATATATATATAATCTCTATATATAAGTACATATACAGAAAATAACTGTACACCTAGAATTGTGTACCTTGCAAATTATCCTTTGAAAAAATGAGAGCTTGTAGGATAAACAAAAGCATGTTTATCACTAGCAAATCTTCATTAAAGGAACTTGTAAAGAACATACTTCAAGGAGACTAAAAATGAGCCCGGAAGGAATAGCTGCATTGTAAGATAAAAAGGTAAACAAACAACATATTAAACTCATAGGCAACTTTAATAAGTATGTTTTCTGTCTGTATAAGCTCATTTAAAAATCAGATTTAATTTATAGAATTCAAAAGGCAGGATTAAAATACTGGGCAGTACCAGCATGAAAGTCATGGGGCAGGTCACAATAAAAATGCTCTGAGATCTTCATAGTATTCAGGATAAGACATTTTAAAATTTATACTTCATAAAGTTAGCATGCATGATAAAATTTTTAAGAGTAATTTTATTTCTTAAAATTATAGAAATAGCATTCATAACTTTTAAACCAATAAACGTGAAAATGTAATAATAAACATTAACATTTTATTAATATAAATAACACATCTACAATTAAACATCTAACATTTATTAATACAATAAGCCCTTAACAAATAAATAGAAATAAAAAATAAGAATAAAAGAAGGCAAGACAGTAGAAACTATTTAAAATTATCATAGTTACAACAAATACAAATAGATTAAATATGCTTATTAAATGACAAACTTGTCAGGTTGAGTAAAAATAAAATCCACTGGTATTTTATATGAAATACAACAAAGGTTTAAAGATATAGAAAGGCTGAAATTGGAAGTATGAAAAATGGTGGGCCACCATACATTACAAGTGGAAGAACTGAATTAAGTGCCAAACAAAATTGACTTTAAGATAAAAAAATAAATATTATTTGGGACTAAAAGGATTTCTCCCAATAATAGTTTTAATTTACCAAGAATTATAACTATCTATGGTTGAGTTGATCTAATAAAGTAGCCTTGAAATATGAAAAGGAATTATTGATAGTTGATAGTTAAAGGGGAATTGGACAAAATCCCCACTGCAGTGGAAGATTTTACCATACCTCCCTAAATTATTGATTAAGTCAAGTAGACAATACATTAGTAAAGATAGAGAATAATTGAGCTCTATTATGAGCAAACATGATTAAAGAACATCTATAGAACTCACTCTTAGACAACACATATTATATTCAAATACAGATGGGATCTTTATAAATGTTATCATATCTTAAGACATCAATGAGTCACAGCAAATTTTGAAAAATTGGTATTACATAGATAGAGGCAATTAAATTAAAAGTCAATAACAAAATAAATTAAAATATGTATATTTTGGGAAACTAAAAACACATTCTTCTTCTAAATTACTCATTGTCAAGGCAAACATTACAATAACAATGCAATATTCACTTATAACTGAGTGATATTGATAACACTACCTACCAAAACATAAGAAATGCAATTAAAAACAGGCTGTAAAGGTCATTTATAATCTAAAATAATTGCTTTTTTAAAAGTCTAAAAATTGGGATGCCTGGGTGGCTCAGTGGTTGAGCATCTGATTTGGCTTAGGGCATGATCCTGGGGTGCCAGGACGGAGGCCCACATGGGGCTCCCTGCAGGGAGCCTGCCTCTCCCCTCTGCCTGTGTCTCTCCCTTTCTCTGTCTCTCATGAATAAATAAGTAAAATAAAAAAAATAATAAAAGTCTAAATACTAATAAGCTATGTATTCAATTTAATAAGCTAAACCAGTTACTCTCAAACATTCAAGTTTCATGACCTTGTAACACTGAAAAATTATCAGGGGCTTGGGGCACCTGGATGGCTCAGCCTGTGAAGTGTCTGCCTTCAGCTCAGCTCATGATCCCAGGGCCCTGAGATGGAGTCCCATGTTGGGCTCCCTGCTCGGTGGGGAGCCTGCTTTTCCCTCTCTCTCTGCTCCTCCCTCTCCCTCCGTGCTTGTGCTTGCTCATGTGCTCTCTCTCTTCTCTCAAATAAATAAATAAAATCTTTCAAAAAAATTATCAGGGCCCCAAAGAGCTTTTATTTATGTGACTATAACTGTCAATGTTTATAGAATTAGAAATTAAATGTTTGAGACATATATTAATTCACTTAAAAGTAATAATAAATCCATCATATATTATCTTCATATTTCAATAAAAATATTTTCCCAAACTGAAGAATTTAGTGAGCAGCATGGAATTGTTTTACATTATTGCAAATCTCTTTAATGTCTGACTTAACAGAAGAGAGCTAGATTCTCATATCTGTTTCTGCATTCAATCTTCTATAATATATTAGTTTGGCTGAAGTATATAAAGACTATCTGGCCTCACACAGACATGTATTGGGAAAAGGAGAGCATTTTAACAGCCTTTTTATATAATTGTGAAAATTTTCCTTTGATACTATGCCAAATCTCCACTAGTGGTAATCTTTTAAAGGTTAGTTGCAATGTGGAATCTGAAACCACATCAATGAATCTTTCATGGTCCGTTACGCTAAGATCTGTTGGTATGTCTTGTACTTTGCATGAATCTTTTACCCATGCGTGGTTTTGTAATAACATGTATTGATAATCTAGAAAATATTGGTATGCTGAGTTACAGAGATCTTCTGAAAGTTGACATATTTCATTATATGAAAAAAATATACTTATTAATAACACCACTGATTTCATTGGAACAGCCTTGAAGTATTGGGAATCTGTCAAGCTCACAATGACAGATAACAATATTAAATTCTAATATTACTTGAAAGCTCAAATTTTAACATTGGTAGTACATATTTTCAGTTGTTTTCAAGCTCATTTCAGTCTTTTTTTTGTTTTTGTTTTTGTTTTGTTTTTTTCATTTCAGTCATTTTTTGAGAAAATGTCTGCTAAATACTAAAAGCTGAATACCTATAGTTTGTCTACTTCTTTAAAGTGAAAATGGGGTTCCCTGATGAAAATGGCTAGTTGAGCTTGCAACTTCAACAGTCACATAGTGGTTTTCCTTGAGACAAGTACTATACTTTAAAATGCAGCAGGAGTGCTTTATGTATAAATCCCAATTCAACAGAGTATTAAAAAGATATATAATTAAGGATCAAGATTTAATAAAATTAATAATTTTTACTGTTTTTAAGTCATTCTTAAGTGAAGTTGGCATTTATTTTTATAAATGATGCATTTGGTGGGTAATACAATGGACCACTGCCCTGATCTGTGTTAAGTTGTCAGCAATTTTACCCATCCTTGCTTTTGCACTGTCAGTTCAAGGTAACATAGTTAGAAAGTAAATAACATCTCAGCATTATCATGAAAATAGTTTTGAGCTTACCCCCTTGAAAATTGCCCAGGGCCCCGTCAGGAAGTGTACAGAGCACATATCAAAAACCCAAAAGTTAGGCCAAGACTCAATGAATTATGGTCTTTGGGCCAAATCTTGGCCCTATTACAAATAAAGTTTTATTGGAACATAGTCATGCCTAATCATGCACATGTTGTCTGTGGCTGCTTTCATGTCACAGAGGCATGAATTGAATAGTTGCAAGACAAGATGGACCTCTCCCCAAAGCCTAAAATATTTACCATCTAGCCCTTTATAGAAATGTTTGCCAACCTCAGAATTAGGCTATAACAATAGAATAAATCCTACAAAACTATTAGAAAGATATGATGGAAATCAGAAGTTAATGTGATATGAAAATGATAATCTAATATAAAGGATGAATAAAGACAAATGCTAGTTCTTTGAAAAGCCTAATGAAATGCACAATTCGCTGGCAAGAGTGATTTTAAAAAGTGAAAAAGAATACTCACATCAATACTAATAATGATAAGGGGGGGCTGAGACACAACAGAGATTTAAAACATAAGGGTTAAATTTGAATAATTTTATGTTAATAATTTAAAACTATAAATAGAATAAACATCAAGAAAAATCTGAATTGCAAAATCTGATAAAAGAAAAAATAGAGTTCACAAGTGGTTTTGCAGACAAGTTCTGCAAGATAGTCAAAGAACAGATTTTTCTAACTTCATTTCTTTACAAAATAGAGAAGAGGGACTATTCTCCAATTATTTTTTTAAATTATTTATTTATTCATGAAAAGAGAGAGAGAGAGAGAGAGGCAGAGACACAGGCAGTGGGAGAAGCAGGCTCCATGCAGGGAGCCCTATGTGGAACTCGATCTCAGGACTCCAGGATCATGCCCTGGGCTGAAGGCAGGTGCTAAACCGCTGAGTCACCCAGGGATCTCCTCCAATTATTATTATATAAAGTTAGTATTACCAATTTTTTTTAAAAAGCAGACAAGGTAAAAGAATAAATGAAAATTACAGTTTCATTACACACTTAATTATGAGTTTGACAATCTTAAATTATTAGAAAACTGCTTACTGTAGTTTATGAGAAAGAATAACCCATCCTGAGTTAGTATAACCAAGTTTAGTTTATCCCAGGAATGCAAGGAAGGTTTGGGTTTAGAAGCTTGATCAATATAATTACTTCAGTAATAGATTAAAGGATAAAAACCAATATGGATTTTTTTCCATAGATACAGGAAAAGTGTTTAATACAATTTAATATGCATTTATGATTTAAAATCCAAGCAAAATTCTTAGCAAACGAGGAGTGAAGGGCACTTCTTTTTTTGAAAAATCCATAATAAACATACTCTGAATTGTCAAAAGTTAGAAGCATATGTTTTAATATCAAGAAGTAAACCAAGGTAGCATCAATTGTAGTCAACATTCTGCCAGAGGATCTAGCCTGTACAATAACTAAAAAAATGTTTTAATGAAATTAAATCAAAATTAGAAAAGAACAAACAGAATTGCCATTATTCTCAAATTATATTATTTTCTATGAAAAAAATGCAAAGTAATCTATCAAAATATCTGCAATCAATGTAAAAATTTACTAAGATGGGTAGATATACAACCAATATGTAAAAATCACACATCTATATGGCACATATGTAAAATAACACACATATCTATATATGGGCCACAAAATAGAAGACATACTTAAATATGTCTATATGCCATTTATATTATAATTTTAACAAAATATAAGATATCCAAGAATAAATATAACAAACGGTTTAAGACTTATTTGTTTTTTTTAAGACTTATTTGCAAAAAATTTTAAACTTCAATGAAATACATAGAAGATCTAATAAATGGAGAGGTAAACCATGATATTAGATAGGAAATCTTAATATTCTTAGAATTTCAGTTGTTCCCAATTTTAGCTATAGTTACTGATTTAAAAAAAAATCCAAAAGGAACTTGAGAAGGTGATAAGTAGGAACAAAAGCCCAAGAACTGTCAAGACCCTTTTGAAGAAGACCAAAAAAAAAAAAAAAAAAAACAACAACAAAAAAACCCACAAAAACTAAAGGATTTTGCTTTTTCATGTATCAAAATATACCATAAATAAATAGTATCTCAGCCAATGTAAATTGGCAAAGGGATAATAATAGTGAGCAATGAAACAGAAAAGGGAACTCTGAGACAGATCCACACTTACATGGAAGCCTGGCAAAGTCTGCCATAAATAATCACTGAGGTCAGTGGTATAGCAGCTCACCTGAGAAGTATGGATCACACAGTACATGGTACTTAGACTGTTATCCATATGGACAACTTGTTCACAAAAACAAATTCCAAATAGATTAAAACTAAACAAGACAAAACTTTAAAAGTCTTAGAAGAATATATGACACAACAATTTTGTTGCTCTAAAAACAAACCTTATGAGTTTATTATTGTTCATCAAAAAGCACCATAAGAAAAGCATAAAGATAACTCGAAGATATTGTAATACATTTGCTATAGACTGAATTGTGTCCTCCCTCTGGGTTCATATGTTGAAGCCCTAACCATCCCCACCCCACTACAATTGTTTATGAAAGGTAATTGGGGTTAGACGAGGCTATAAGGGTGAGGACCTCATGGTGGAGAGATACCAGAACTTGTGTGTCGTTCTCCCTGTCATGTGAGGACAACAGTGAAAAGGTGGCTGTCTGCCATCCAGGAAGAGAGCTCTCACCAGAAAGTGACACCATGCTGACACCCTGATCCCAGACTTCCAGCCTCTAGAATTGTGACAAATAATCTTCTGTTTTTTGAGCCAGTCTATAAGTTTTTTTTTTTATGATAGCCCATGCTGATTGAGACAATGAATAACCAACACATTGTCCTGAATATATAAAGAATTCTTTCAAGTCAGTAAAAAAAAGAAAGTGAACCAAATTAAAAATGGGCAAAATATTTGAACAGCCATATCACAAAGAAGAAATACATAAAGCAAATGTTATATATAAAAATGCTCAAAATCATTAGTAATACAAACTAAGACTACAGTAGAATTTGTATCCACGAAACTGGCAAAAATTCAGACCAATAGCAACTATTGGTGAGGATGTGGCCTACATGGACATGCTTTGCTCTTTAGATGAAAAAATGGCATTAGATTAGTTTGTGAAGCTACACTGTGAAATCAAGCATTCTCATACCCCAAGACCTGGCAATCCCTTACCTTGTGACCAGTTGGCTGATAGCAGAGGCTTTAACTTATCTGTAGTGGTAGATGGTGTCAGGGAGAAGTCACAGCTGTGCACTGGGGGTCTTTGAGCGGTGTCAGAGCAGCTCTAGGCCCAGCAAGTTGGGTCAGGTCAGGTGAGTGTGGTCTGACGGTGCCATGATGTGGAAGAGACTGGGAGGCACTGCCGAAGAGAACTTCTGGCACTTGGGCACCAGGAGATATTTAAAGGAGATAGCAGCTACCTGGGGAGAGGACGATTAAAGAAATTGTGGTATAGTCATAGAATAACATATTATATAGCTTTGGCAATGGATGAACTCTAGCTCCCTGCATGAATTGTCATACACACTTGAATGTTCACAACAAAATCTAGCCGTGAAAAGCTGCATTACAATACCAGTCCCATTTTTTAAAAAGATTTTATTTGTTTGTTCATGAGAGACACACACACAGAGAGAGAGGTAGAGACACAGGCAGAGGGAGAAGCAGGCTTCATGCAGGGAGCCCAATGTGGGACTCGATCCCAGGACCCCGGGATCATGCCCTGGGCCAAAGGCAGATGCTCAACCGCTGAGCCATCCAGGCTTCCCGCCAGTTCCCTTTTTTATAGAAGACATTGCAACATCAAGCAAAAACTATGAAATTTAGGATGATATTCTGTGCTTGTCTTACAAAATTAAAATACATTTATTGGGCATTTCCTATGTGGAAGGCATCATGTTACCCTATAGGATTACAGAAATACTGAAACGGTATCTGCCCTCAAAAATAACCTACTTTGGGAGCCAATGTACATACCTTTAAAAGGTTTTCGAGTCATACACTTTCTTTAGAAGTGGCCATCTCCTCTAATGCAACCATGGTGAGGGATAGCATCATGCCTTCTCCCTCGATTAATGGGCCCCAGAGGCCTGTGCAGGTCCTCAAACACTGAACATTTCCTTCCCTCTCCTTGACAAACGACACGTTTGCTCTAGACTCCTGTAAGCAGTTGGAAAGCAAAGAATTAATCTATATTTGATTAAAAATAACAGTATAATTGCTGATAATAATCGTGATAATAAAAACAGTAACGAAAAAGGAACCCACCTGTGATTTATTTCCATTCACATATGGATTTAAACTAAAAATCATCTCAGAAGTGAAGCACAGACTAATGTATTTTGGATATTCTTTAGAAAGAGTGGTGAGCTGTTAATCTAACCATCTAGACACAGATCTGGGAAGATGCATGTGGGAAGTAAAAAATAAATATATAAAAACCGAGCTTCAGTCTTTTTTTTTCTTTTAACTGATGTTTTGCCAGTATGTTATGGGCTTCATCAGGGAATGCAAACACAAACTTTTGTTTGGACATCAAAGCATTTTTCAATTCTTGCTTAGGTAATGAAATAAATGTGTAAAGTCGCAGATCCAGGGACTGCTTTGTGTAGTTGGTTGTTTTATCACAACATTAAAAAAAAAAAGATAGTTAATGTAGATTTGACTTTAATTCCTGGGAAAAAATTTGGAAAGTCATCAAGAGATTGATTTGCAAACGAGGAGAGGATACTTGCTAGTGCTCAGTGTGGCTTATTCAGAATAATTTCCACTGGATTAATTTGATCTCTTTAGACAGAGTGACATAGCTGACAAATGATGGGCCGTGGGTGTTTGAAAAGTGGGAGCAAGGAAAAAATATATAAGGAGATGTCAATACCTAGGTGCATTTAAAACTAGCTTCATGTTAGTTTATTCTAGACATATGAACGTATACTACTTTTCAAAATAATTCTCTCTAGTGGCCTTTGAGGCTCAATTGCCTCATCTATAAAATGAGAAGTGGATTAGATAAGTATTTTTCCAACTGAATGTCATGGCTTTTTAGAGGGTCATGAAATTAACCTAGTAGGTTAACAACTAGCAATTTTAAAAACATGAGGTAAAATAGATTACAATGGAAACCATCAGAGTTAATTGCATCTGTAAAGATAAGTCTTCTTGTATAACTTTTTTTTCAACTGTGTACTCTGTGCGCGTGTTTAGTGAGATACAATATAAAATATATTTCTTATTATGAGCTGCAGTCACAAATGCTGGAAAGCCACTGGACTTAATGGTCTCTAAGATGCCATGCTAATTTTTTTCTCCCCTCAGCAAGTATTTTTGGCGCATACCATACGCCTGTAGCCCCTTCTGGCGGTAACATTTCCATATTCCTAAGAAAGATCCCAGGGCACCCAATTAACAACAACATATAAATGTTGAAATTATCAGTATGATAGATCAGAATTCTATCTTGCCTATTCTTATAGCAATAAAGTACAGTTGAAAGACATCACACAGACATTTAACCTATGTAGGTTCAACTATAAGTGTTTAGCTAATAGTAAATTAAAAACATAGTTACTTCAAGTATTTTGGCTCCTAAATGCAAATCAAAAATTCATTGGGTACTCTTTTGAAAATAATAGCAACAATAACAAAAAACAGTAATCTTTTCCAACACTGTGAGGGAAACCATTTAGAAGTTTTAATTAAGAATTGGCACATGGGTGCCTGGGTGGTTCAGTACATTAAGCGTCTGACTCTTGATTTCGGCTCAGGTCATGATCTCGGGGTCGTGAGATTGAGCCTGGGGTCAGACTCTGTGCTGGGAGTGGAGCCTGCTTGAGATTCTCTGTCTCCCTTTGCCCCTTCCCCAGGTTCATGCTCATGCTGTATATCTCATTCTCTCTTTCTCTCTCTCTCTAAAAAAAAAAAAAAAAGAAAAAAAGAAAGAAAAAGAAGAAGAAAGAAAAGAAAGAAAGAAAGAAAGAAAGAAAGAAAGAAAGAAAGAAAGAAAGAGTTGGCACATAAACCCCAACCCCAATACCCCAACAAAGAAAAATTAATTAATTAATAAGAACATATGTGACATAAACTTTGCTGTTGCTATCTCAGAACTGAGGGCTTAGAGAAGATAAGAATTTGTCAAAACCACAGAACAAGCAAGGGTATAACTCTCTGACAGATAAAGCTCTGGGAACAAAAAATGCCAATGGCTTGAATCTATTTTATTTTATTCCTTTTTTTGAAAGAGAGAGAGAGAGATAGAGAGACAGGGGAGGGGCACAGGGCGAGGGAGAGAATCTCAAGCAGAGTCTACACTCAGTTGTGCCCAACATGGGACTAGATCTCATGACCTTGAGATCATGACACTGAGATCATGACTTAAGCCAAAATCAAAAGTCAGGCATTTAACTGATTGAGCCATCCAGGCACCCCTTGAATCTTGAATTCAGGATTCTTCTGGTTCTTTTTCTTCTTCTCTGTGCGTTCCTTCTTCTCCATGTTATTATTATTATTATTATTACTATTATTATTTTTTAATCTGAGAATGTTAAGTGATTGAGTATTAACTTGGCCAACAGAATTCGATGTTATGTATCATGTTCTAGATACATTCCTCAGTACCTAAGGGGACATTTGTTCCATTTGGGCTCATTAACCTTTTTTTCAGATATTCAGTATTTGAGAGAATTTCTCAATGGAAGAAGCATCTGATACTATCTGAGTCTTCAGAGCGTGAGCTCTTCATCCTGTCCGTGACCAGCAAGCCTTGGAAACATGAGTGGAGGACTGGAGCAAAAGACATTCACGAAGCAACACTGAAGATCCATCCTGAATGATATGAGGGGGAAAAAAAACAGTTTTCCACGCAAATCAAAAAATAACAAAGCAAAGCCCTAAGGATGAAATAATTCCTCAATCAAAAATCACATTGGTTGAAATATGTACTGACACCTGGATTTGCAAAACAGAAATATGATACTGAAAAAGATTTAGAGTCCCCTTTCAACGAATAAATCTTGGCTACTGTTGCTAACACTCAGAGTTTTGTTTTCCAAATGAGGTTTAAAGCTATATTTTGTTTAAAAAAAAAAAAAAGGAAAATGACAGATACGTAAACTTGTCCACCTCCATCAAGCACTTTCCCTGGGATCTGCTTTGTCTTGGTCTTTTTTCACCGGCTGCTTGCCACACGTCCACTCCACCCAGGACCACTGGCCAGGTGAGCCCGCACTCATCACCTGCGCCCTTCAGACCGAGAGCGTCCTTCTGGGCGAGCGCACTCCCTCTGGACGGTCCATCAATTAGGCACAAAATTACAACAACTACTACCTGCAAATTCATTGCAACGACTGAAAGTTAGAAAAAATAAAAAATAAAAAATAAACCCAGGGTGGGTGGTGGTGGTGGTAGTGGGGGGGGGGGCGGGGGGGCGGAATAAAACCAGAGCAAAAAAGGAAGTTAGTGGGGAGAAGAATCCCGTGGCTTTTCTTCTTTGCAGATTTTGAGAAATCCTAAATCTTTTCTTCTCCAGAGACGCGGGTCGGGAAAGATCTGTCTGCCAGCATCAAGGTACACAGAGCTTTAAATGAAAGTTGCAGGGCGGGTATTGGAGCATGTTAGGACTCCTGAACCGATGATCTGTTTGAGCAGGTGCTGTCCAGGAGCTGGGCCGGAGCACACAGTCCTCTGGTCTGTTGAGTCTGAGGTCAAACCTTTCACAGACTCCGCCACACTAAGTGATTAACAAAACTAAGTTGTAGCTGGTAGACAGCTGGGTGCTTATTGCCTTGTAAGCCCTGGTGGTTCAGGCTTGTCTTTGATTGCGGGAGCTGACCTTGGTCTCCACAATGGTTGGGGAATCTGCGAGACTGGACAAACTGCAAATAGATTGCTCGCAGTTTCCTGTTTTCATTCAGATGTGTACAAATTACCTCAACATGCCCTTTTTTTTCAGAAAACACTAAGGTCTGAAAGAAACTCTTGTTATATTGTTGCCACTTAGGTTTCACTGAGCCTGCATTATCTACTCACAGCTTTAATGACTTCCTGCTGAGAGAGGTTCTGTAGCAGTCTTGGCAGCGCGGCTAAGAATAGCATTAAATGCAAGGTTATCTAGGCATTACACTCACTGTAACATGCAATTAACTCTCCTCTTCCATTTTCATTACACAATTATTCATTAATGTCAATTTAATTTTATGCATTGTTCTACATGACCGAAGGCTGATTACGGGCCTTTTCACTCCAATATCCCAAGTTAACTGGTGCCAGCCGCACTCAGGGCTGCCTAATTGCAATTTAGCCCAGACAATTCCTCCCATTTTTGCCCTCCAGTAATGGAACAACAGATCATGGCCAGGTAAAGATTTTAAGGTGGAAATAAAGCCCAAGCTACAAAACACTGAAAGTTCAGAAAAGCCTTTTTCCCTTTTGCAATTTAATGGAATAAAGACTCACTGGAAAAATTACATGAAGCAAGTTTTTTTTTTTTCTTTCTTTCTTTTTTAGAAAAACATGACACCTCTGTGAGCTGCGCTTTAGGAGTTTTAACCGACCTGCCGAAGTCAGAGCAGACCCCAGGTCTGAAGACCCCACTGGGCTGCTTTAGTTGAGCAACATCATTAGAACACAAAGCTGGGCCGGTCACACCTAGAAATTTTGAATGATAATGTGCAATCCACAGGAGCATTAGATAGCGGTTTCCACGGATTTCACGGGTTTTCTTGACATTAATGAATAATTATTTGTTGGTGTTGCTCTTTTAGGATATGAGCTGGTTGTGGAGTTCTGCAGTTCAATCTTCTTACAGCGGCAATGGAATGTTTTTTTGAACAGCATCCCTCAGGTGGTAAAAATGAAAAGAATCTTGCTGCTCTCAAAAGCTTCCAGCTATAGTCTTTCTGGTTCACATCAAAATAAGTTCATTAGATAACCACCTTAAAACGCTAGTAGTGATGTAGACTAAAAGTAATTCGGATCCTCAGACATTCTCGAGTCCAAGTAATTCACATTATAGTTGAATCTGCACAAACAGTTCATCATTAGCTTTTCTAGTTTTACCAGCAGACAATCATCAAAAATTAAGATTTAAAGAACTATTAAAGGGAAAGCTTGGACTGCTCCGTGCTTTCTGGCGCTAGCTCTTGTTGTTAGAGCCGGGGAAGGTAGGTGTGTCTCTGGGATAATGGAATCCAGTAAAAGTCAGGAAAGTCAGTCTGCCCTCTTCTGCAATGGATGACCAGATTCCTTTCCAAAGAGGGTTCCATCCTAGCTTCTTGGCAAACCCCAGATAGAACATACGCAGAGACAAATGCCTGTGAGCAGTGTGTAGAGTGTAGTGCCCAAGGCTAGGCCCAAGACTCCTCTTCTAAAAGCAACAATAAAGCAAACAAGGTACAAATCCGCATTATAGCTCCTCCCTCCTTGCCACTGTGAGTAAAGCTGTGTCAGCATTTCCACTTGAACCCCCCAACCCCCTTCCAGGGGCTTTATAACTCAGTCATAAAAATTAGTTCCAAGCAAAAACTTGGCATGCAAAGTTTCAGCCTTAGAGTGAACTTTTTATTTTTTCACAAATTGTCAAAGGCGGGGAGAAAAAAATAAAAAAAATAAAAAAGACCCAGCCCTCTGGCTATTTTTACTTTTTTTTTTTCTTTTCAAGGCACAAAAATAGAAAACAGAAATGTACTGGTTGTGCACTTTTTTGGAACTCTTACAAAAACATTTATAGGCCATTATGAGGCATGAGTGTTCTTGGAGCGCTCCAGGTTTTCTCGACAGATGATTTTATACGACTAACATGATCAGGGCTTGTGAGGTGACTTTTCAAAAGTGTTCTCTGGTGTATCTCTTTCTTTTCAGTCACATGGAACAGATCTGCCTTATAAGCGGGCGTGACGGTTGTGGTGTACACAATAGTGAGTCGTTGTGGTCTATTAGCTCAATAATCCGTGCTCTGAAGTATCCGTCAATATAAATTTAGCCAATAGACCGCAGAGACTGGGAAGAAGCTTCTAGAGTCCGCGGAGCAATTGCAGGGTATTCTAACAATCTCTAAATATGTAGGAAAACAATGGGGCCGGCGTGTGAGTCTGCAAACTCCTTTGAAAGCAACGGGCCAAGTTCCCACTCCATGTAACTCTAGGGGCGAATTAAATAACTTGAAATAGCAGCACTCAAAACTTAATTAACATGATGCAGGCGGAGTTGTGCAAGTTTGGTGATACAAACCGCCAGTGGTAATAGAATCACACTTGTGGCTAACCGTGACTCACCCCATTGTTCAAAAATACAGGCGAGGTCTCCGAGTGGCTCGTGTTGTTTCGACACCATATGGGCTATGACAACTTGGAACAAGCAGCTGACGAGTTAGGGACAGAGGCAGAGACTTAAAAATGAAGCTCGTGCAAACTTACTGAGCTTGTCACTTTGTCAAAAACATCACGAAAGAGCTTATATTGTTATTGTTACCGTTACTGTTATTTGTATTCAGACTGTTTGTGTTAAGTAACGGGGAGACCAAAACCACTGGAACTCACCCCCTCCCCTTTGATTTTACACTTAATTTATATGTTACTAATAGCCAACTGCTGTCTAAAGCCTTTTGATTCATGCTCTGTTTGCTTTCCTTCTGTGAGGTTTATGGTCAAGGGACCTAATTTGCTGACTTCATTATAAACTGCATTTTGGACAAAATATGAACTAATGGGGTTGAGTTTAGGTCCTCAACTTTGCCTCAAAAGTCAGACCATGGCTTTATAACAAAGAGGTATTTAGCGGTGTCATTGGAGCATTTAGCTTCCTGAAGTTCACATATGATTAGAAGTTAAATATCTAAAAATCCATTTATTTGCTTAATAACACTGCCAAATTGAACCCGTCTGTGGTTTCTGCATTATAAAGCCACTAAAGGACTCTTTTGAGGTACTGTGTATGTGATTACTAACTTAATAGATTTCAACCAGCACCACTCAAATCAAATCATCATTCCTCATGGATTGTGCACCTAGTATAGCAATGCCCTGTGTCAGACGCCAGGGGATGCGCCGTTTCTCATACTTTCCTTTATGATCATGCAGATCACGTTGTAGTTCAATTATTTGAGTCCAGGGACGCCCTCCACCCCCACTCCCCAGTGCCTGATGTATATGTGTACCCCAGGGTCCACAGCGTGGAGCCCGTAGTAGGGTGAGCCCATTCTGTATGCAATGGCCAACACCGGTTGAGTGTTTTAAGACACGCCGGGTCCTATGCTAAGCATGCTATCGGAAAAAACTCCTAAAATCCTCCAACACCTTTATGAGGCAAATCCTGTCATAGTCCCCATTTTACAGATGAGAAGGCAGAGGTACACATGCATATTAGACCCCTGACCAAGGTCGCGTACTAGTGAAGCATCCGTCCAAAAAGCTTGGCTTCTCAACTCCATGTTCCTCTGCCTCTCTCCGTGTGCGCCGAAGGACTCTCTGGCAGAGTGCTCATTCTTAAGGAAATGATAACGTGGCTGGGCTGATGAGCTTTATAGTACACACGTGGGTAATGAAGGACCTTGTGTGATTAAGGACTGAAGGTAAGGCACAGATAGTGGCTGCTGTCAGCATCTAAGAGGCCAGCTTTCAATAAGCCTACTAGTCAGGGGAGGCTTCCTGAAGAAGCTATGATGATTTCTGAGATTTGGAGGATGGTAAGGCCTTGGATAGATGGCAAGGAAGGGGGGGAGGGTGTTATTTCCACTGTGGGGAGGGGTAGGAAGAGAAGAGAGTTTATCCTGGGAGGATAGGCAAACATGGCAGGGGAATGGTAGGAGAGGGTGTCTTGATAGACGGCAGCCTTGGGAGCCAGGCTGAGAAATAGGAATACAACGCAAAGGCAGACCTTGGACGTATGGCTCGGAAAATCAACTCCTTTGCATTTGTTTGAAACTTAGGAAATGAAGAGTGTTCACAGGAAGGGCCTTGCTGTTTCAGTATGGGAGAGAGCCACCACGTAGCCCTCCCTCTACCGCTCAGCAGCTGGTCCCGCGTCCTGCCTGGGTTTTCCTGGAGTCCAGGAGCTCCTGTAGTGTGAGGTCAGCTGAGTCTCAGGCTCAGGAGGACACGGTTCATCCATATTTGGTGGGGGCTGGTGTCCAAATTGACCTGGCTGGTAGTCCTGGATTCAGAGACTGTATCAACACATGCATTTCTTGGATTTAGAGCTTGGCCTCCCATGTTCAGATTCAAAGGATCTTGGCTAAGTTCAGCGATTCTTCCCCCATCTTCCCCTCAAAAAGCATTTAGCCAACCTCAGCATCTCTCAATAAAATCTGGTCCAGAAAGTATATGTGTTCTTAAAGGCCCACATTGATATCCAGCTAATAACAAGATAGCACGTCATAAAACAGTCATCAAGGATTCAGTCGGGTGGGTACCACACTCCAAAGATATCCACATTTGGAATTCCACTCGAGGTACTCATGTTGTGCTGAATTCTCTCCGCCAAATTGGGGCCCAGAGCACCACAGATTTCTGAAAGAAGCTCTTCTCCCAGGGACTACAGGTGATCCAAGGCCTAGGACTTGAACTGGTGCATTCCATTACTTGGACCAGATCGGAGGTTGTTGACACTTTAGGTGGAAGGTGTTTCACTGTAGTCTTTTAGATCTTTAGAGGGTAATGTTTTTAATGCATCGTATCAAAATGTTTTTACAAGTTAGGAGGATGTGTGCTTTTCATGTGCTTTAAAATAATAGAATTCAGTATTAGAAGCTATGACCCTGCCCCAAAGAATCCATCCCCTCTCCTTGGATAAATGAAGAACTCTTGAATCCAGACAGGGTGAGTGATTTGCCAATCCTGAAAAGAGGCATTACACCAGGATCTCCTGACTCGTACTCCCATGCTTTCATAGCTCCCTGTGCTCTTTCCTGATTTATCTTTGAGGTCGTTCAGATGATTAAGGCTAATTAGAGAGACTTCTCATTGGTATGGATAATTAGCAGAGAGGTACCAGCTTTGAGTCAGAAATCCTAGGCTGCAGTCCAAGCTCTTACTACCTGAAAGACCTAGAGTAAATCATTTAACTTTTCTGATCCTCAATTTCCTCATCTGTAAAATGTGTCTAATAACAGCACCTGGTGCCCTGGACTATTAAAAGCATCAAAGAAGATACTACATGGGAACTTGTTTAATGGATAATAAAGCACTCTGCAAATCCAGTTGTAAAAAAGGATGAAAATACGATTTTAAAATGTGATAATGTTTATATTGACATAGTTTATACCCGTGTATAATTTCTCTCCTCCCACTACCCCCAAAATAAAAAAAAAAAAAAACAAAAACAAAAAACAAAAACCAAGAAATTGGTTTTAGAAGAGAATGCATTCCTGCCAACTTTTTATTCTAAATTGAGTGCTCTTGGAAGGTTACAAGGCACAAGAAATGGCACATTCTAAATCATTCCTGTTGAAATACATCAACATGCTAACAGTGGTTTTTACAGGGTAGTAGGAATGTGGAAATCCTTTTTTCTCTTTTTAAGATTCCTTTATATTTTCTCAATTACGGATAATGAAAATGTATTAGTCTTATAATTAAGCCAAAAGCATTTAAAAATAAATCTTGCGGTGCATTTGTAAAGGTCTCTATTCGATAATGATAAGAATTGCTTCTATTTATCCATTGTTTACTATGTGGCCATATACTTGACATATATTGCTTTATTAAATTTTTAAAAAGTCCTGCCTGCATGGCACGTATTATTGTTCCCTTCACAGATGATAACCTGAGTGAGATTCGATCATTCAAGGATTTTAAATCTAATCTCAGCGAGATTAAATCACTTGCCAAGATGGCACAGCACAGTCTGTGGAGTCTCTGATTCCAGAACCCGTATTCCTGGGGCCAGGCCGTGCTGTGCTCTGCGCTGCCAGAATGTGATTGAGACTTGTTCAACCTTCATGCTCCTGCTAAACAATGTGGTTATAGCAGATCGCTGGGCCTAAATGTGGCACAATAGACAGAGGCCTGGCTTCTTTTGGGTCAGAAGAAGTGGGTCCAGGTCTGATTCTGCTGGTCCATGGATGGAGCTTGACTTCACACGGGCCCCTTACTCTCTCTGGAGCCTGTGCTTTTTCATCATTAAATGAAGAGCTTGGATTTTAAAGAGAGGACTTTCAAACTAGTTTCAGCTGCAGACCTAATCCATTTTTTCTTTTCAGATGAAATTTTTAGTTGTCTGGCCCTGAAGTTAGGATCTCCTTGGCCTTTGAGACCCAGAAAAGGAGGCTCAAGTGCAACACGCACCCCCTTCGTGGGCCCCACTGCCACCGGGGAGGGATGGCGCTTCACGGATTCAAGCAGAAAATTTTGCTCTTTACCTTAATTTCCCCTAAAAGCAACAGCAACTACAGTTCTGTGAGTCTTTGTGTATCCAGAAGAATTTGTGGAGTGTGGGATCCCTGGGTGGCACAGCGGTTTAGCACCTGCCTTTGGCCCAGGGCACGATCCTGGAGACCTGGGATCGAATCCTACGTCAGGCTCCCTGTGCATGGAGCCTGCTTCTCCCTCTGCCTCTGCCTGTGTCTCTGCCTCTCTCTCTCTGTGTGACTATCATAAATAAATAACAATTAAAAAAAAAAGAATTTGCGGAGTGTTTTGGGAAGATGCAAGCACTTACAAATAGTTCAAATTTCCTATTAGATATTCATGCCACTAAAAGCTTTTTGTCCTTTCTTTTTTTAAACTTGGGATTCAGCCTCTGGTCATGCTGCCCTCACTCATTCCCCCCAGGCCCCCCCACTTCGGTCCCCCTTCCCACATCTGACCATCCTGGATTCCTATTTCTTGCCCAGAGATCAGCTCTCTCTCTGTAGACTTTCAGACCCCGGCTCACACAGGCTCACTTTCCTTCCCAAGCAGCAAATCCTGTACTTTTCCTGAATAAAATATCCATCATATGTATGTATGTTTTTATTTATTTATGTATATATTTTATTTAAATTCAATTTGCCAACATATAGTAAAATATCCATCTTGAGGAATTTGTGTGCCAGGCATCCCAACAATATCTTTTTTTTTTTAATTGCATCTTTTGGTACTTCGGTAGAAAATTGATAAGTAGTGATGCTTTCTGTTGGAAGCTGCAGAGGAAGGCCCAGGCACTCCGAGAAGGCCCCTTGCACTCCGAGAAGCACAGCTGGAAAGCCACGGAACTTTATGGTGGGGTCCTCTGTGCACTATTCCCTTCCCTGCCTCTTCCCCAAGGCAGTTGACCATTTTCTCTTTTGAAGCCCCCACTTTGCTCCAAGTAGAGGCAGGTCACCTGAAATGTGTTCACCCCTCTCTGGGTGCCTACCTGTCTCACTGGCTAGGTCATTGGAAAGGAGGGCGGATTGATATTCCTCTCTGTGCACTTGGGCCTTTATACTGGCTATTCCATATGCTTCTACAGCTTTACATTTCTGGATGCATCAGCACTTGACTTACAGCTCACCCGTCAGAAGGAGGTGAGCTAAAAGGGCCCACGCAGACAAGAAGGCAAGCAAACCCCTCTGTACCACGCTTGTGAACAGCATCTTGCTCTCTGCCCTCCTTTCCAGGTGTGAAATCTGTAGCTTACAGTTGCATGTGGTGGTGGAAAGAAGGTCTCCTTGAAAGCTTCATTTGTAAACTTTCTTATCATCAGCCCAGTTGGCCATTTTCTTGAGATCGTTTCATGAAAGACCATGTTTGGATTAGTGTTGGGCCTAAGTAAATGGCAGCTCCTTACCCGGTGGGAAATGCCGAACTGGCTCACTGAGGCATCAGTGCAGCTGCTGTAGAGTGTGTACTGGCATTAGGCGCTGGGTTGGAGGGGAATCTGGTGCCAGACGCTCCTGGCAGGGGCTGTAGTTCTCGTGATGCTCCCGGTGAGAAGACTGTCATTAGGGCCAAGCGAGGCCCTTCCCTGGGTGACTTGTTGGGGGTAGAGTCCTGGGTTTCAACACAAGGAAGGAGAGGAAAGGAAGTTTTTCTCTTGAGTCGTGATCCTTCGGGATCATTCTTGAAATTCCATTTCAATAACTGGGAGTCAAGTGTTCAAAACCCAAAGTGATTTTATCTGTGACTTGTATGTTCCATGCAGCCTCTTCTTCCCTCCCTCCTTCCCTCTCTCCTTCCTTTCCCTACTGGTCAGATGACCTAAACCAAAGAGAACTTATTAAGGTACTCTGCCCTCACTGGCTTTGGGGGCGGGGGTGGCACTAATGTCTTTTACCTCTCACATTCTGACAATTTTGGGGGGAGAGGGAGAAGTTTGATCCCCTCATGCCCATCACAGTCTTAGGTCCCTTTATAATGAACTTGCAGATCAGGAGAATGACTGTGATTGTATCTCTGGTTATATTACCACGCTCTCTTCAAGAATCAATGGGAAATCTTCACATTTTTCAATCACAGGCATAGGCTCAATCTTTCTTTCTTTCTTTCTTTCTTTCTTTCTTTCTTTCTTTCTTTCTTTCTTTCTTTCTTTCTCTCCAATCTTCCCATACATAATTGCATATACAGAAAAATAGGGTTATGAAAGCAGAGCACTGTCCTGGAAAAGCATGGGTAATTTTTATGGATGGCCATTCCAAAGGAAACTTTAAAATTAAATGATAGACTAAGATTAGCTCTAAGTCAAGTGCTGATACCTACGGAAATGCAAAGATGTGGAAGCATATGGAATAGCCTGTATAATGCTTACCCATTAAAGGTCAGACTCCTCTAATGATTCATACCTCTAAGGGTTTTTAACAGAGTTACATGCTACAAACACATTTGTGAGACTCAAATGTGCATATTCTTGACCATCAGATTTAGTATCCATGGAGCACTGGGCAAACCTATCTTCTCTGTGGAAGATGTAGAACCATCACAAAGGGTATTGATCAGGCCTTCTGTTATACACTCATTCGTTTCTTCCATCCACAGACATTTCTTAAGCATGTTCATTGAGGTTTTAGTCTCCATAAATAATAACACCCTTCTGTGCCTCATGTTTACAACCATTTTATAGAGGCACACTCAGAAAGATGCAGATCAAATATCAACTTCATTACAGATTAAGATGATTGAAGAAATGGTCACACAGAACTTGTTAACATAATCAGCACTCTGTGTTAAATTGATTACCGAATTTGTTTACTAAGCTTTTAGCACAGTAGAAAGAGAACGTGGCTTCCTCAAGGCATGCTGACTCCTTCCAAAGTACCCCAGGATCATCTCCCAAGCTTGCTGTATGAGTCGAGGTCCTCCAGAGAAACAGCACCAACAGGATGTATTTATGAGTATAGATAAAGAGATTATGGTATGGCGTTGGCCCACACAGTTATGGGGGCTGAGAAGTTGAACAAGCAGGAGACCAAGGAAAGCGGATGTGTACTTCCAATATAAGAGCCGATAGACCTGAGACCCCAAAGCAGCCAATGTTTCAGAATGAGCACAAAGGCTGGAAAGGACCAATGTTTCAACTGGAATAGTCAGGTAGTTCTCTTTTACTCAAACTTTTTATTTTGTTCAGTTCTTCAATTGTCTGGATAAGGCCCACCCATGTTAGGAAGGGCAATCTGATTTAGTCAGTCTAGAGATTCAAATGGTAATCTCATCCAGAAATACCCTCACAGACACCCAGGATAATATTTGCCCACATGTCTGGGCACCTATGGCTCATTCAACTTGATGCATAAAATTACCCATTACATTTGCCAGTTAGAGAAGTTACCCTCCCTTCTTCCAAGGAGACATTAACAAGGAAGAGCAGTGAGTAAGGAGCCAGACAGAAGCCCAGAGTGCTGAACTCCTGGGTGTTTCTCCCCATGGGAATTTGAGGTGTGGAGAAGTGAGGGATTTTCCCAAGAGCGAGCAGTAGATTGCACAGTGGCAAAGCAAAAATTAGTATAAAAGAGTCCCTGATTACCAAAAACCACATGAATAGAGACCTTAGCATATATGTTTTAACACAATATAGTGCAAGCTGATAGAGATGAAGGCACACGCCAAAAGGCACAGTGTTGAGAAACTAATTTGCCTCATGCGAAAGGCTAACATTTCTTGCAGGATATCATTTGATCCAATAAGCAAACATTGCATCTTCCACATACTAGGCTCCAACTGGATTTTACACATATCCATGAACACATGTGGGTCATGGGCAGTGTAAATCCTCCTACAAGACCACCAGGTGCAGTGACCAGGATGGGATTAAAGGAATTATCCAATTGGTGGCTTCTCAAAGGGACAGAGATATCAGTATGTTAGCATGTAATACAGTAATGGAAAATTCTCTGGTTGTCACCACCACTGTACCCTAATTGCTACGCAGTTAGCTCTGGATTCCTCTGACACTGGGTTTTTAGCTTGGGAATGATCTGAATTTTTTGCTGCTCTTCCTGTTGGCCTGCTTCCAGAAGGAGGCCAAGGGGAATTACTGACAATGGAATGTCAACCAGTTGATTTATTAAATCTGACACATTGCAGTCTTATGGGAACAGCCTAGGAGTTGAGTTGGAGGATCTGGATTCAAATCTTGGCTCTGTGACCTTGGGCATATTTAAACCTGTCTAAGATGTTGTAAAATGAGGATGTTATAAAATGATACTTTATAAACTTACACTGAGGATAAAATGAGATAATGCATGTGGTTGAGCTCTGGAAAATACAGTGTTATGCAATATCAGTTATTATCTGATGAGACATTTGGAGGAGCTGCAAGTTGAAACAAATGGCTGAAATATTCTACGAGTCTTTTCTTTCTCCCTTTCTCCTGCTGTCCTAGATCCTTCCTAAATTCTGAAATCTGTCCTTTCATTATTATATGCTCATATCCACCTACTGAGAGAAATACACGTCAAATGGTGACTTGGGTAGGAAGGTGCTACATTTACGAGGCCTCTAATCCTCATGGGCTTTAGAAGCTAATTTATAAGCCAATACAGTTGAAACAAGTAGACTCAGTTTACTCAGTGTGAGGCTTTGTCTCAGCCAAGATGATACTGCTGTCTAAGTAAGGCTCTGTAAAGATTGCATCCACTCCAGGCCAGCTCTTGGTTTCTGTTTCTTTTGCGGAGGAGAAACAGAAAACAAAAAACAAAAGAACATCGCAGAGATATGAGAGAAAGTTAAGAACAGGTAATATCACACCTAAGTGAAAAATAAGACTGCCAGAAGCTTCAAGCAACTAGGCTATCATAGAGTACCCAGAAAGGGAGCTCTTTTTAGGCCTACCTCCCGGCTACCCCCTTCCCCAAATTAAAACCATATCAAATGGAAAAATAATTTCCCTGATTATAAAGGGGGAGAAAGAAAAACTTAAAAATCAAAGAGTTGAATAAAAAGAGTTCTAAAAATTCAACAGAACAGGGGCATACATGCCTCACATATGTATGTAAAAACTATAGGGTCTTACACTCCAAGAGATTTCAGGAGTCATCTGCTTAATAGAGGTCAATGTATTACTATGTATTATATCAATATGTATATTGTATTATGTATTATAACAATATATATTATGTGGCACACCTTAAACTACTACAGTATTATATGCAAATTATATTTCAACAAAACTGGGGGAAAATTTAAAAATAATTCAATTCGCTTTACTGTATTGAAAAAGTTTCAAGTACTGTGCATTTCAGCATTGGGAGATAAAGATGTAAAGACATGGGCGCCACTTTCACAGACACACACACACAGCCCTTATAATGTAATGGGGCTGTGTGACATTTATAGCAAAAATAAAGAATAACAGTTTTGGAGAACACTGAGAGATGAAGGCTCAGAGGCATTAGAAGTTTTAGGAGTTGGGGCACCTGGGTGGCTCAGTTGCTTAAGCATCTGCCTTCAGCTCAGGTCATGATCTTGGGGTTCTGGGATGGAACCCCACATTGGGCTCTCTGCTCAGTGGGATGTCTGCTTCTTCCTCCCCCTCTCCTCTGTCCCTCCCCCTACCCCTGGTGCTTTCTCGCTCACTCTGTTATCTCTCTCTCAAATAAATAAAATCTTAAAAATAAAAAAAGAAGTTATAGGAGTTACAGAAAGATCACGGGGGAGATAAAAGTTGAGCAGGGAGCTGGAGGGTGAATGAGGATTTGCACAACCACACAGGACAAGGGAGGGAAAACCTCAGAGAAGGAAAAGAAAATCTAAGGGAAGAAATGACAACCATAAGGAGCAATCAGAAAGTGACTAACACTTTATTTACCTGTGCAAGACAATTAATACTGAGGGTGGAAGGGAAGCTAGACTTTTAAAGTGTGGTGGATTTTAAAAAGCAACATTAATATTTTTTTTTAATTTTTATTTATTTATGATAATCACAGAGAGAGAGAGAGAGAGAGAGAGAGAGAGAGAGAAAGAGGCAGAGACATAGGCAGAGGGGGAAGCAGGCTCCATGCACCGGGAGCCCGATGTGGGATTCAATCCCGGGTCTCCAGGATCGCGCCCTGGGCCAAAGGCAGGTGCTAAACCGCTGCTCCACCCAGGGATCCCTAAAAAGCAACATTAAATGCAAGTTAGGAACATGACGACCTGGGTTCAAATTCTAGCTCTGCCACCTACTAGCTGTGAAACTTGTGGAAGTTGCATGACCTCACTCTGATTCCACTTGTGAAAAATGGAGATAATGATGTAAAGGTCCCATGCCATAGAATTCTTGTCAAGATTAGATTAGAGAATACATGTAAAGTACATAGATGAGTGTCTGGTCCATAGTAGGCACCCAACAATAATTATTATAAGCTCACTGCTGTGAATAGAATTGCGTCTCCTCCCCACCAATTCATAAGTCAAAGCCCTTACCCCTAAAGTGACTGTATTTGGATCTAGGGCTTTCAGGAGGTAATTAAGGTTAAGTCAGCTCATAGGGTAGGATCCTAATTCAATAGGAGTTGTGGCCTTACAGGAAGAGAAAGAGAGAGAAGTTTCTCTGTGTTCCTGTGTGCTGAGGAAAGGGCATGTGAGTGCAATGAGAGAAGGTGGCCATCGGTAAGCCAGGAAGAGAGTTCTCACCAGATCCTGACCATACTGTCATCCTGATTACAGACTGCCAGCCTCCAGAACTTTGAGAAATACATTTCTGTTGTTTGGGACACTTGGGTGGCTCAGTCGGTTAAGTATCTGCCTTCAGCTCAGGTCATGATTCCGGGGTCCTGGGATCAAGCCCCATGTCGGGCTCCCTGCTCAGCAGGGAGCTTTCTTCTCCTTCTCCCTCTGACTCTACCCCCTGCTCATGTTCTCTCTCTCTCAAATAAATGAATAAAATCTTGAAAAAAAAATGTCTGTCGTTTAAGCCATGCAGTATAGAGTGTTTTGTTATGGCAGCTAGAACTGACTACTGTCCTTATAGACTAGGGATGGCAAACTCAAACAACTATGGAGTGACACAAGTAGTACAATTAACTTATATGGAGTGACAGCCAGGTTGAAAGGCAGCAGCCAGCACTTGAGTTGAGTCAATTGATTATTGTTGTGCGAGAAACGACCTAGCATTCCAGGACTGTCTGATGTTTTAAAGAAAAGATTGACTGTATTTTATTTGTTGGGAGGTGGGAAGTTATAAATTTTAAAAGGTACACCAAAATACTGTGAAGGCATAAAGACCTGGCCCACAGGCCACTGAGCTACTCCATCGAAAATGCCTGAGACCAGAGCTTGGAAAACCTGGTCTGGGGCGAGGAGAGAACAGTGACAGGGAGAACAGTTGAGAGGAGGGAAAAGTGCCAAGATGGGAGATGGGAAGGAATTGAGATTTCCAGGTAGACATAAATTTAGGCTCCATTTTAGCACTGTAAACTTAATATCAGAATTTTCCTGAGACTCAGGTTTTTCAACAGAAAAATGGTAATGAAACTATACCAATGTTTTATGGTTCTTGAATAAATGAATAGAGAGTGTGCATAGAATAGCCAGGGAGGACTTAGAAATGTTAGTTCCTTCTCTTCTTTCAGTTGGTAGATAAGAACCTGACCAAAGGAAATGGCGGTGGAATGAAGTTGCTATGAAGGCATTGTAAGCATAGAATGATTAGGATTTATTTGGTTGAGGAAGACTTCAAAGTTGATGACTCTGGGGAGGGAAGGGATAATGAAGTTGTTCACTGTGCTTCACAGGAGGGGAGAGATTAATTATCTATGTTTTGGGTAAACTGAATTTGTGAAGCCTATGGAATATTTGGGTTGGAAAGTCCTACTGGTGTCCAAATACATGTTGTACGGCAAGTAGTTAGGGATAGAGATATAGTTTTGGGTGCTATCATCTTATACGAAATAGTTGAAGCCATGGGAGTGGTTGGATTTTTCGAAGAGATCAAGTAGTATAAGAAGAGAAATTGGCCCAGGAAGGCCTAGCTAGGATGGTACAAGGAGAGAAAGAGTGATGGAAGAAAAGTCAACTTGGCATAGAGAGGAAGAACAGGCAGAGGGGTGCCCATAAGACAAAGAGCAAGAAGAGGGAAGGAACATTTTAAGAAGACAGATTATTTTAGAAATATGAAGTAGAATGAAAAGAAAAAAGAAAAACCTTGGTTTTTGTGATTTGAAGTTTACCAGTGACTTTTAGGAGAATAATATGATGAGAAAATGACCTACAATAATTTGACTTACAAAAATCTGTGCTGGTAACATCCCGCCCACCATTTTGTCTCCACTTTTCTAACAGTGATGGTTCCAATCCACCAAAGAAATGTAAAATTATGTTCAGGGCAAAAAAAAGTATACTTACATTTAGGATGAGCTATTTCTAGAAAATATGTTGTAAATTAAGCCTGATTTTCTTGAAGCGGGAATGATAAAGAGAAGAGGATGTGCTCTTGACACAGGGCCTTGTGCCCAACATTTTATAGGCATGAACACAAACTCCATATTGAATTAATTAATTATAAATGATAACTATGTATAATATAAAGCCTCTTCAAGTATACATAATTAAACAGGGTAATACAAAAACCAATCGCATAAATTATATTTAATGTGAGGGAATAGCATAAATATTAAACAAAGTTATTATTTTATTTCCTGACATTCTTTCTCATTGGCAAGTGATGGGAATTTTGGTATCATAGAATCAGAGGGATCTTTTTGAAAGTTTTCACAGACATTTCTGAGAAGACCTTGGAGGCTATTGGGGCTGCTCGATGCCTTTATGAAGAGTTGATGGTCTATGTTTCTGTTCTCTTCTCTTCCTTGTAATGGTTTCTGGAGAAAGTATTGGAGGCCAAGATATTGCCTCTCCTATTACCACCAAGAACGAAGTCTTTCTGCTTTCTTAATCTGCCATCTTCCCAGGATTAGCACCCTCTACTCCTGCATTGAGATTTCACACAGATTTTGGACTTTGAACCACATATAAACTATTTATTTATTTATTTATTTATTTATTTATTTATTTATTTGAGAGAGAGAGAGAGAAAGCACAAGTGGGAGAGGCAGAGAGAGAAGGAGAGGAAGAGAGAATCTAAACCACACTTGGTGCTTAGCATGGAGTAAGTCTTGATCTCAGAATCCTGAGATCAGGGCCTGAGCCAGAACTAAGGCATTCCCTGTCTTTTGGAATTTATAAGACACTTCCTATCCATTAACCTATTGTAGCCTCAAAGAATGAGGAACTACAACCCAGGCCCTGTAACTTCTAAGCTGGTGCTCTTACTGAGAAGCTATTTCTTGGGACCCCTGGGAGGCTCAGTGGTTGAGCATCTGCCTTTGGCTCAGGGCATGATCCTGGCCTGGGAATTGAGTCCCACATCGGGCTTCCTCTGAGGAGCCTGCTTCTCCCTCTGTCTATATCTCTGCCTCTCTCTCTGTCTCTCATGAATTAATAAATAAAATCTTAAAAAAAAAAAGAAGAGCTATTTCTTCTAATGAGCAGTCCCTATTTCCTTTGGGATGCTCCACATTTATTTGAATATTGGTATAATCACTCAAAATATCTTTAGAAAATCTGTTTTTAGATATGTTCTCGCATGCCTAAAAACTTGGTCTCAACATTATCCACCATGTCTTACTGTTTAGAGCTCCACCATCTTTCTCTGTGGGGCTAGTTCTGCTGCTTTCTGGTGCAGATGTTTGGAAGAGACCTGTGCATGCATAAAGTGAAGCAGACAGCCAAACTAAGGCTAAGGGGCAGGGAACTCTTGTGGAGTCTGGTAGGTTGCTACCAGAATCAGTTGGGGACAGTTGCTTGCTACTGTCCTGTTCTCTCTGTTAATAGCTGATCACATGGGTGTAGCGAGCAAGTTTCACTTCATTCATTATTGCTGCACATCAAATTGCCAGAAGTCAAGCACTACTTATTCCTTCCTTATGAAAGCAGGGCAATGCACCACAAATATTTCCATTAAAATGATTATAATTTTATTTCCACATTTTGGCTTTATAAAAGTATACTTTAGGTCTTTGAAGATTTTGTTTTTGTAAAATCTCTCATTCCTTTTTAATACCAATAAAAAATTTCCAGGCCAACCTAAAATGGCAGACAATGAAGGGATGTCATTTATATTGATGATAAACAGAAATAGAAGGAGAAGAATGTTTATGACAAACTTGAGTGAATCACCAAGATAGTATAATTTTTTTTCTGAATATCTCCATCAACAATATATTATCTTTTCCAAAGGGAAATGAGGCTACTAGACATTGTGCATCTTTACAGAGTTGTTCATATTTTTTGAGTAATTCTTTTCTCAGTGACATGAAGGGCTTACCCTTTCCAGCGATCTACATTCCCCTTGACCAAGGTTATGCACATTCAAAATGGCTGACTTCAGAAGAGTATATTAGGATGCTCACTAGAAATTAAAAGTGAGGTTTTTATTTCTGTAATGGCCATTAAAGGTCTGTAGTTAGATCCTTCTGAAGAACGTAAGGATGAGTGAGGGTGTTTGTGTAAACATATATAAAGAGACCACCCTCTCAAAAGTGCTGAAGGCATCTCCTTTCCTAAATGTGTGTGTGTGTGTGTGTGTGTGTGTGTGTGTGTGTCTGTGTGTGTGTTGGAAGGAATGAAGGAACTGGATATACTGGGCCTATTTTTGCAAAGTGTAAAGGAGGGTGGATAATATTCGAGAGGGAAAAATGGTAATCATGGTGGTGGTGGTAGTTGTGGCAATAGAGAAAAGATAAGTACATAAGGTGATTAAAACCTGAGATTCTCCTGGTCCTAACACCCACGATCTGAATATGAGCTTGGAAGAAGCTCTTCAAGTAGACAAGGGGAAGCCTGTCCCTGATGGGCTTTGTACAGAGCTTGCAGTAGTGGCACTTCGGTGTTTCAGGGCATAAACCAGGTGGAGCAGCTACTACCCTGCTGTGGGCACCCTCTCTCATGGTCCCAGCAGGAGATGTTGCCTATGAGTCAGGACTGGAGCTCCAACCCTGGTATTCGGGAGAGCCTGAAAAATCCAAACGATTTGAGTACAGAGCTTCCTGGAGATAAGGAGATGAAAGGGTTACTCTGAATACCTTGTCTTTTTTTACCCCCATTAGTCCTACACTTATCTGCAACTCTTATTATCTGCCTAGAAATCATTTTTTAACCACCTCATAGGAATTCCTAAGTGTGTTGACTCCACAACTCCCTGAAGGCTCCTGCTGTCCTCTAGGGTCCTGAAGAAATTCTCAATTTTCTTACAGTTTCCTTCACTTCCTAAATCCTTCGGCATTATTTCTAGCTCCCATTTTACTACAATTTACTACAGTTTAGATAAGCGTTTATTATAAACCCTTATCTAAAACTCTTAGGGTCAAATGTATTTCTGAGTTCAGATCTACTCAGATTTTAGACTAATGATAATGTAAATTACATACCATCCCTAGTAGTACACCTAGTAACACAAGAAATTAATATTCCCATCTTGGATGCAAGAATGCATGCTACAGAGATAAAGATCATGAAGAGTCTCATGACAATTTGCATCAGCTTTCACTGCCACTGAAATTGTACCCAATTTATGAAAGAAGAATATCAGTTTTGGGAGCTTTTAGGATTTCAGAACTGTAGACAAGGGATTGTGAACATATACTACTGTTGTTAAACATTATGAAGGCCAGGAGAGAGTGACAGGTACATCTGGAAGTCTCACATGGAGGAAATTGTCATTTCCTTGTATAGTAGGCTGAACAATGGCCCCCAAAGATAGCAGGTCTTCACCCCTAGATCCGGTGAATAGTGTCTTATATGGTAAAATAAACAATGTCATGAAATTCAGGATCTTGAAATAGGGAAGCTATCCTGGATTGTCCTGGTGCTTCCTAAATGCAATCACGGTATCTTTTTAAGATGGAAGCAGAGAGAGATGTAACACACACAAAAGAGAACATGGCAGTGTGAAGAAGAGAGAAATTTGAAGATACTGGCCTTGGAGATTGAAGCTATGCAGCCACCAACCCAGGCATGCCAGCAGCCACCAGAAGCTGCAAGAGGCAGAGTGAATTCTCCACCAGAGCCTTCGGAGACAGCAGAGCTCCATGAACACCTTGCTTTCAGCCCACTGAGATAGATTGATGTTGGATGTCCAGCCTCCAGAAGAGTGAGAGAATTGATTCTGCTGTTTTAAGTCATCGAGCTCGTGGTATTTTGCTACAGCAGCCACCCCAATGAGGGGTGTTAAGACACCCTTCATTCAAGTCTTTCAAATGGTAGTCACTCTTTTTAGATCGTCTGTCTTTCCCCACTGACTCTTTGGATGTTACCTAACTCCCCTGAATCTCAGTTTCATTATTTGTAAAATGAGGATTATCATAGGGTTGTTGTAAGAATTAACTTTAAAGAGTATATATATAAAATGCTTAGCCTATCACTGGCATCAAGCTAGTGCTTAATAAATGCTGTTTAGTTGATGATATTACTGTGTTCTGAGAATCCCGTTGTACCTTTCCAGGACGTGTGAATTTACATTTAGGTTTGAGTCCATCTATATTACAGAGAGAGTTGATCAATCAAATCTCAATTTTAGCTCATCTAAAAGATTTTGCCAGCCCATTTATATTCACCAATGTCACAATGATGATGCATTTGATGTCTAAGAGTGTTAGATGTCTAAAGACATACCAATCAGTCCTGTGAAGCTGTTTCTATTTTTATCCCAAACATTTTTACTTTCCCAAAGGCCAAAGTCTTTCAACCTGGTGTCTTCAATCAAATCAATGCTAATTTGCCCAACAAATGCTCAGAAATGTGCCCATTTGCAGATGGGTATGCCTGTTGATATTAGGCAAAATGTCTTTTTCCAAAAGTGAGGAAGCATATAAAAGTATGAAAAAAATAATCCAAGGCCCTAGTGTACTTTGAAAGGGAACAACTCATAATTATAAAATCACCCAAAGTCATAAACAATAAATAAATAGGAAAACAAATTTATTAAAACCCATCTACCAGGAGATATGTACAGAGACTAGAAGCTGATGGATGGCAAAGATGAGAAATAATGATTATTATTTGAGTATCTTCTATGGCCAGGCATGGTGCTAGGCATAGTCATATACTGATAGGTATTTGTTCTACTTAGCTCCAGTCAGAACAAATATTTTTGATGGTTTGAAGTGTTCTGCTATAGCTATCCTCATTTGAACAGGGCTCGTTTCACTATTTACAGATACATAGCCTTATCTCTTCAAAGGCAACTATTTTTTGAGCGTAACAGACATTTAGAGTACGTTATTCTTTTAGGCAGTGTAATTTTGTGGCTTCTAAGCAAAGTCTTGAAGTTTCCAGGTAACTGGGAAGTATCCACAGCCCCACTAAAAGGCTACTCTGACACCAAAGTCACAAAATGTGAGAGGTGCCAATGCCATAGCAATGATCTAGTGCCACGCTCTTCATTTTACAGAGGGAGACCAAGGCACAGTGTTCCAAACACCCACCTGGGGTCACACAGTTGTTAATGAGCAGAGCAAGACCGGAAGTGCTTGCCTTTCCATCCAGAGCGCTCTCTCTCCCACGGTAAAGGCACTACTGGTTGATTTCCCGACTTTGGATTGAAATGCCTTGAAAAGGCTGCAACAGTCAGGAAGAGGAAGTTGTTCAGAACTGGCCTGGGAGTTTGGAGATCCAAATTTAGAACTCTGCTCAACTACGGGTGAGGTATCATCATGGGAAGATGATTTATCCTCATTTTGTTTGAGGCTTCCTCATCCAAGAGATGGTTCTCCCTCTCCTTTCACAGCGCTTACACTATTGTCGTGTGTAAGTCTGATTTCTGTTCTAGGGTGTGGTAAAGGCGTGGATAGACTCTGGAGCTGTCCTGCCTGCGTTCAAGTCCCGGGTTCAGCATGTACTGAGTGTGTGGGCAGGTTGCTTAATCTCTCTGTGCCTCAGTTTCCTCATCTGTAAAATGAGGCTAATGATGGAAGCTATCTCATATGTAGGGTACATGAGTTAATGTGTGTAGAACATTTAGAGCAGTACTTGGCCGGCGTTAAACACTATCTGCATACTTAGTCTCTGACTTCTGTCTCCTTCACCATTCCATTCCAAGTGCCAATTGTATGCCTGATTGGATTCCTGCCTTTCTTTCCAATTTTATCTCTTGCTACTACTCCCACTAAACTCTGCATTTCCAACCAAGTTTCTCAAAGTTTCCATGACCCGGTTCGGAATTCCCCTACTTGAAATATCTTCTCCTTCACAGCTTCCAAGCAAAAAATGTGATAATACAGAAAGGGAGACAGAACATAAAGACTCCTAACTCTGGGAAACGAACTAGGGGTGGTGGAAGGGGAGGAGGGCGGGGGGTGGGGGTGAATGGGTGACGGGCACTGAGGGGGGCACTTGACGGGATGAGCACTGGGTGTTATTCTGTATGTTGGCAAATGGAACACCAATAAAAAATAAATTTATTATTAAAAAAATAAAATAAAATAAATAAAATCTTAAAAAAATGTGATAATAAAAAGACCAAACATGAAAAAGGGACTGAGAAAATGAAAGATACTCTTAGTTTTTTTAATAAAAGGAGTAACTGAATGCAAAAGGTAGCATATAGGCTGCGTGATGTAAACAGACCCCTGTTCATCAGTTCTCGTGTCTCTATGAGAGTGGATGCTTAGTTCACTCAAGCACACCAGTCGTTGTCCTGGGCTTAGTAAAAGCCACCCCGGGGATCCCTGGGTGGCACAGCGGTTTGGCGCCTGCCTTTGGCCCAGGGCGCGATCCTGGAGACCCGGGATCGAATCCCACGTCGGGCTCCCAGTGCATGGAGCCTGCTTCTCCCTCTGCCTGTGTCTCTGCCTCTCTCTCTCTCTCTCTCTGTGACTATCATAAATAAATAAATAAATAAATAGCCACCCCGCCCACTAACTACTCATCCTAGGACACCCAGAGACACTCCATGAGGTCCTGGGGACATGTTCTCTAATGCCTTAGGATGAAACTTTTCCTCTGTGCTCCCATTGCACAGCATCTGTAATTTCTTCCGTTGAGTGCTGTGTAGATCTATGCTTAAGGTTTTAAATGTTTTGTGTTGTTTTTACTTTTCCCTCTGACACACTTTGAACTTTGCAAAGGCAGGGATTCTGAGTTAGACATCTCTATATGCTGAAATGTATGCACATTTCTTGGTTTCCTGGGCATCAAACCCTTCTGTTCTCTTCTAAACTCTCTGATATTTTATTTTATTTTATTTATTATTTTATTTATTTTATTTTATCCCTCCTTCTTCTTTGCTTAGTCCTTTGGTTCATCTTTTTTCTTTTCTTATTTTTTTTTAAATTTTTTTTATTTTTTTTTATTTTTTTATGATAGTCACACACAGAGAGAGAGAGAGAGGCAGAGACACAGGCAGAGGGAGAAGCAGGCTCCATGCACTGGGAGCCCGATGTGGGATTTGATCCCGGGTCTCCAGGATCACGCCCTGGGCCAAAGGCAGGCGCCAAACCGCTGCGCCACCCAGGGATCCCTCTTTTCTTATTTTTTATGCTCACCTGGGTGCTCGTACCTGATCATATGGTCTTTGACCTCTCCTTATAAGCAGATGTCTTCACGATTTAACTGGCTCTAGACCTGATCTCACCTTCAACCCAATTACTGACCAGACATCTCTACTGGCATGGTTCATGTGCACCAGAATGCAAGTCTACTTCTAAAACAGAATACACCTCACCTTGTCATGCAACGACGTGCTCTTCTAAATCTCATTTTTGATAAATACCCCAACTGAAAAGCTTAGACTTCTTCTTTTCCAGGCACATCTAAGCAGTATATATTCCACAATTTTTATTCCTCCCCAAAATCTCCATTACAATTGCTTTATTTCATGTCTTCATCATCTCTAGTTTGACCTGTAGCAATAGCCCCATAAATCCTTCATAACAGTGATATTTTAGAAGAGTATGGTCCAGATGTTTTGCAGGCTGTTTCCCAGTTTGGATTTCTTTCCTTCCTCCCTCCCTCTTTTTTTCTTTCTCCTTTTCTTTTCTTTCTTCTTTCTTTCTTTCTTTCTTTCTTTCTTTCTTTCTTTCTTTCTTTCCTTCCTTCCTTCTTTTGATTATTTATTTATTTTAGAGAGAGAGAGAGAGAGACAGTGAGAGAATGCATGATCGGGGGAAGGACTGAGGGAGAGAAGCAGACTCCATGCTCAGCATGGAGCCCAACACAAGGCTGAATCCCACCATCCTGAGGTATTGAGCAGAGCTGAAACCATGAGCCATCCAGCTGCCCCACAGTTTGGACTTTCTTATGTTTCAAGTCAGATTGTATATATTTGGCAGAAATTATACATAAGTAATGTACTCTACTTTCTCAGTGCATCACATTAGAAGGTATATGATGACTCTCTGTAATTAATAAGTAATTTGTGGGAAGACATTTTGAGGTCATCTAAATATCCTATTTCTTCATCAAATTTTCACCAGGTAGTTTTATTATCCATTAATGATTCTTGTCTGAATCAATTATTGCTATATGGTTACAAAATGGCGATTTTCTCTCTCCATTATTCCCATTAGATTTTTTAGTTGACATTCTACTTTAATTCAGTAATATATTTACTAACAGGATACTTTCATGAATTCTTATTTTATTTGGTGAGGTATAATCCCTTAGTGTCATATATTTTGATGTTTCGCTTGTCCGAGATTTGGCTAGTAGGAGCCCCTTCAAGCTGGTTTCTGTGTCCTTTTGATATGTCCTCATAAGCATAAGGGAGGATTACACCATCTTAATTTTTGAGGAATATTTTGACTGGCTATAAAATTATAGATTTATAGTAACTTTCTTTCATTATTTTAAATATGTCTTTTATTGTTCTCTGACAACCATTGTTTTTCTTGTTAAATCAACTCCAAAAATTATTATTGCTCCTTTAAAGGTAATGTCTCTCTTTTTTTAAAGATTTTATTTATTTTTTATTTATTTTAGAGAGAGATAAAGAGAGAACACGGGTGTGGGGGAAGGGGCAGAGTGAGAGAAGGAGACAGAATCTCAAGCAGACTCCTTGCTGAGCACGGAGCCTGATGAGGGCCTTGATCTCACAAGCCTGAGATCATAACCTGAGCCAAAATCAAGAGTCAGATGCTTAACTGACTGAGCCACACAGGTGCCCTGGCAATGTATCTTTTTACCTGCCCCCTTCCCCACCCCCCACCTACTTTTAAGATTTTCTCTTTGTCTTTGATTTTAGCATGTTTTACTATGTTGTTGCTGCTATGTAATCTTCTTTATATTTATCCTGCTTAGGCTTTTTAAAGCTTAAAAAAATCTGTGGTTTGATGCCTTTCCGTTTTGGAAAGTCTCAAGTATTATTTCTTCAAACATTGTTTCTGTTTCATGTTCCAGCTCCTTCCTTTGTAGGACTCCATTTACACATGTTAGCCATTTTCACTGTGTCCCAACTATCTCTTTTACTTTTCTTCCTAACTTTTATATTTTTTCTTCCTGTACTCTGATTTGGGTACTTTAAACTTACTTGTATTCTAGTTTATAAGCTATGTCTTCCACTCTGTCTAATCTGCTATTAAACACATCTATTAAATTCTTCATTTCAGATATTGTATTTTTTTTGGTTCTATAAAACCCATTTGACTTTTTCATATAGATTACATGGTTCTGTTCAGATCTTCCATACTTTCCTCTGTTTTCTTGAACACAGTTACCTTAATACCCCTGTCTAATAATTCTAGTATCTGAGCATCTGTAGGTCTGTTTCTGCTTCCCTTTTTCTCAACTGATTCCTCTCCTCCTCCTCCTCCTCCTCCTCCTCCTCCTCCTCCTTCTTCTTCGTCTTCTTCATATATCTTATATTTTTGGCTAGTTTTCTGGACATTGTATATTAATTACATAAATATTATAGAGTCTAGATGTGTTATCTTCCTTCTAATATCTTTTTTGAGCAACAAAGAGTACATGCAGATCACCTTAATTTTATCAAAGATTGATCTTAGGGCTATTCTATTTTATTTTGTCTTTACTCCTAGGACACAGACTTTTCTATGTCTCAACTGAGAGCCTGGAATGTCTACCAGGGCCATTCCATGTGGGCAGGTTTGAATTCCTTCCTGTCTCCCCAGAAAACTAGGCTTCTAAAATCTCTGCTTTGTCCTTTGGCCCTCTAGCTGCTGTTCCTTTTAGTTTTTTGAAGTCATACCCTGTGTGCAGCTTAGAAATTGGCCAAATGTTAAGTGGAGTTTTAATAGAGATTTTTTAGGCTGAATTCACCCTGATTTTCTTCTTTTAGAATTTTATTCCTCAGCTTCCAGTTTCTTCAGCTCTCCTAAACTCCAAGATCTGTCTTCTCAGACCATTGGAACTCTCACTTTCTGCTGGGATCCTAATCCTTCTTGCTAAAAATTTGCAAATGCCCATGAGGAAAAGCTAGGTAATGTGGATCTCAGAGTGCTTCCCTTCCCTCAAGGTATTTAGAGTCTCTCAAGTTTTGCCTGTGTTAGTTGCTCTCCAATATTTATATTATTTTTGTTAATGTTTCTTATACAGATTTTATAGTAGATTTAAATGGAGAAGAGTTTAGATCAAATCAAGCTTGCTGAAGGCAAAAATTTTCCTATTTAGTAATTACATTAAAAATTTCAGAAATATTTTTCAGGTTCTTTTGTTTTTGAGATTTAATTATAGTGTTATAGTCAGATGATAGTTTTTGAGATATATTAGTTCAGGCCAAATAAAACTGCCATTTTGGGGCACTTGGGTGGCTCAGTCACCCAACCCTTGGTTTCTGCTCAAGTCATGATCTCAGGGTTGTGGGATCAAGCCCTGCTTAGGGCTCCATGCTCAGCAGGGAGTCTTGCTTGGGATTCTCTCTCTCTTTTCTCTTTGCTCCTCCCTCATCCTCTCTTTCTTTCAAATAAATAAAGAAATAAATCTTTAAAAATTTGCCATTTTTGTAGGTCAGATACAGTTGAATATTGGTAATATTACAATTTGTTGATGCTTTAGAATCTAGAATATGGAATTTTTAAAAATATAATGTATTCTTAGACCCTAATATGTATCCTGTACTAGTTGGAGGTACTCTTTAGTTTCTCTCTCTTTGAAACTCTTGCTGGGCTTCTAGTAATGCCCTTGAATGGGTCAAGAGGTAGGGCCATCTGCTGTTAAACATGAAGCAGTAAGTTTCCTACTTTTTAAAAGGACCCATCATTGTTACAAGAAGCCATACATCTTCCTCAGGGCTTACTCTGAAGAAAGAGACCTGATACTGCAATCATCAGCTACCATTCAAACGTTTTTCCTGGCCATGTAAAAGGAGAGAGGGGAGGGAAATGGGCAGTCAAAACCAAGACTGTCCAATGCCATATTTGAACCAAAGGCAAAAGAAAGAATCAGCAATATTCGTTCTCTCTTTGTCGAAAATTTTGAGATTTGGTTCATCATAGATTTCATGTGTCTTAATTTTTTAAAATGTTACATTAAAATACTATTTACTTTGATTACTGAGTTTTTGGATGCCTCCTTAAGTTCTCTGCCTGAGGTGAATCCCTTACTACTTCATCTTCATTTGGTGCCCGGATATTCAGTCTTGCAGGAAGCACCGCTTCTGTTGAGAAGCTCTTCCTCTCTTCTCTGGGTGGAGCAGGGCTGTAGACTCCTGACTCCTTGAAGCAATAAGAGCCAACATGACCAGTTTGAACCAGAGAGACCAGGGAACCACCCAAACACCAATAACTGACTAGTTAGGAAAGATTTCTTATTTCGGATACCAGAAGAGTTAAGGAAAAGGCAGAATCATCACCAGACTGGACTTTCCCCCCTTCTCCCCAGGGCGGAGAAACACATAGTACAGAGGAGACCAGGCCTCTCCCTGTTGCACATCCCTGTGTTCTGTCAGCATTAGAAGAGGAGAGGAAGAGAGATTTATATGGAAATTGAGTCTGAAGCCTTAACTAGGTTGAACTTTTAATAACCAACAGTGACCAGAGAATTAGGCATTTGTCCCAATTGTCATTAAAGAATGCTAAAGGAAGATTTGACAATATAAGGTGGAAAGAAGTTCTTGGAAATGGTAAAACCACTTCATGCTAATCTCCACTGAGTTTATATCCCATAATAACTGCTTGCATATATATTGATAATACATCAAGCTTATTAAGGATATTATTCACATCTTTCACATCATTGCTTAATTTTTTTTTCCTACCTTGATCTATCAGATTCTGAAAGAGATGAGTTAAATACCTTCAAGTACTATTGCTGATTTAGCTACCTATTTTCTGTAGCCCTGTTGTGGCTATTACCGTATACATTTTCAGGCTAAATTGTTAAGTGGGTATATATTCATAATAATTATACCTTCTTGATATTACTTCTTTCTTGCAAATACTGTTTTTTTCTCTCATGATTTAAATTCTCTCGTCTCATATTAAAATTGTCAGCCTTATTTCTTTGGGTTCATGTTAGCCTAGAATATAGTCCAATAAATTATTCTTAACCTTTCAGTGTGTTTTATATTAGGATTTATTCTGAGTTTTAATGTAATGTTTTTGTTTATTATTTATCCTTTTGTCTTTTCCCCCTATTTTCCACTAGATACATTAAATTTTATTTTGTTAGTCTGAAGATTATACATTCTATCTTTATTCTCTGAATGAATATCCTTAGCTTATTCATACCCCTATTTGCAGTTTCCTTCCATCTACATCAAAAGCTTATCAATAGCCATATCTTCCCTCTGGACATGACAAGAATTCTAGCACTCTCTTACTTCCTCTTCTCTGTACCTGGTTTTGCCCTATGTAAGCTTTCAGAATTTTGATGTGGTCTTTGATATCCTTAACTCTCACTTTATTGGACTTTCAGATCTTTCCTTAATTTTAAGAAATTCTCTGTCATTACTTAGTCTTATTTCCCCCTTACATTTTTGTTCTTTCTCTCTCTTTTTTTTCCTACTGGGACTCCTGTTGTCCACGTTTTGAAAATTTTGCTTCAATGCCCCTTTCTTTGATTTATTTTATTTTATCCTTTCTAAGACCACATGTATTAAGGCGTATCTATTCTTCTCTTCAACCAATCCAATCAGTTTTTAGATTCAGCTATCATATTTTTATATCCAGTAATTCTGATTTAAAACTGTTTGCTCCCACTTGATGATGCATTAGTCACCCATTCTCTCTTTCTCTCTGTAGATACTTATCGTATTTATTTCAAATTCTTATTCCATCTGTGTCATTTATTTGAGTCTCTTTCATGTAGGCCATTCCAATTGTTGTTCGTGTTACTGACGCTTTTCAGTTGTCTCATTTTTCTGTCCTGTGAGTTCACCCTTATTCTCTTTTGCTTAGTCTTGTCAGTATGGAAGGAGGGACGAAAGTCTAGATCCTTGCCTATGCTCTTCTGGGGAAGTGTTTTTGTTTTGTTTTATGTGTGTGTGTTTTTCCTTGTTTGCTTTTTTGAGATGGGCATGATGGAATGCAAGAACCTCTAGACATGACTTTTCTCGGTTTAACACATTCCTGTTTTTTTCCTTCTACAAATTTAATCTCATACCCTACATAGTGGAGGAAAGAGGGAAGGGTTGGAAAAGCTTATGGGGCCAGCCAGCTCACCTGTACTTGAAGATATTGGCTTCCCACCCTCACCTGGCATTACTCACCTGATTTAGCTCCAGTGGCCCAAGATGGCTGTAGATTTCTTGAGCTGGCTTTCTGACCCATAATAGCCACAGAAAGAAAATATCTGTTTAGGGGAACAAAAAGGGCACAACTAGAAATCTCTCCCCCATCTAGTCTATCCTCTGAGGTCCATGGCCCTCTTCTGTTCAAGCTACCATTCCCCTTCCCCTACATTAGATCCTCTCTTAGGATTTCTCACCACTTTTGAGATTCTTGGGTGAATGGGAGGCTAAAGTTCTGATAGCCATCAACCTCTGTATCCTGAGTCATCTATGTTCAGCTCAGGGAATGGAGACAATGGCCCACCATGACCAGGGCTGTGAATAGATGGTCTGTTTCTCACTGACAGAAAACTAAGGCCTACAGCTCTGTCTTCATCAGAGACAAAATTTTGCAGCAAAATGCTTAAAAATGCCCTCAACACATATAGGGTTAATAAATAAAACAAAACGTAACTTTAAGATCTTTTATAGAACCTTCAGGATTTTTTTCCCCTAGGTTTCTACTCAATATTAATGTTTACCTCAGGAGAAAAAGGACCTTATGCAAAAATCTCTTATTCTCCCTTCCCCCATTTATATTAAATAACACAAAATTATTTTAATAATGTGATATGGAATCTAGAGACAAAACACTTTGGTCTACAAAAGGGAACCAATTTATTTCATAAATCACATTCTTCTGCTCCTTCCAGCAATTTCCCTTTTCCCTGGGAGGGGGATGTTATTGTGTTTTTTTTTTTCTGTGTCTCTTTGTGTAATTTTAATTTATCATTAAGTAACACTTTGCTTTTTAACATAAAGAATTCAGTGTGCTTGATGGAGCAGCGCTCCATGGAAAGTTAGTTCACAGCAACAACTGTTTGGAGCAGAGGAGTTTATTAATTTATCAGAACCTTATGTTCAATTTCAGATTTCTCGGCATAGGAACCAACAATCAGCTGCACCTGTTGCCAATTAAAGTATTAATGGCACATCAATCAAAGAAAAATCACTGCGAATGGAGATTATACAAGCTCTTTACTCATGTCATTTTTTGGAAGTCATCCTTTATCTCAAAAATAAGAGATCTGCAAGCCATACCTTTCCATCTGCATCCTCCACTTTTCCTTGGTGATGATTTTAGTGGCTGAATGCCTTACACGATGAGGGCAAATGCATTTTCTGTTGGAGGAAACCACTGTCTCGTATTTAAAAAGTAATAATGTTGCTGTACATGTGGAGAGTGTCAGGACCCTGTGAACACTTTTAGGAAGCTTGACATAAGTTAATTATTAGGTTTACAAAAGTGGGAAGTCCTAGCACTGTCAAGATGGATGCAATCTTCGTTGCCCGAATAGCTTTCTCTGTTTACTTAGAAGAAGAAATTCATTGTGCCAGCACAGGCCAGTCCAGTGGAGAAGACTCTCTTTTATAATGCCTTATTTTGAATAGCTCAGCATTTTCTGGGGGATGCATGGGGATGAGGACGGTGATGGGGGCAAGATGAAATTGAAAGAATGTAGGCTGTGGGAGCACAGAAGTAAATCTGTGTTCCAATCTCAGTGGCTTCACTGCTGACTGTAACCTTGCTCCCATTAGTTAGTCATTCTGAATAATAGTTTTCACACCAAGTAGGAAGATATAAGATGATTCCCTCCTGGGGCCTTGGAGGATTAGATGAGAGTGTGTGGAAGAGTCTAGAACAGTACCTGACACAAGTAGGCTCTTCTCCAGTTCTTTCCACTGCCAAGATTGGGGACCATGGTATGGACAGCATCACCACCTCCCTGGACTACTGCAAGGTATATAGAAGTCACTTCCCAGGAATTGTCCTGAGCCTGGGGGCAGAAACCCAGAATAGATGAGCACCTTCTCCCAACTCTGCCAAATGGGCATAAACACCGACCTCACAATATAGTTCAAAAGAGTTAGTGTGATGCAGTTGCAAATATCTCACAGCACCCCAATAACACGTGGCTCTTGGTTGTTATTATTCATCAGAAGGGACCAGAGTGGAGAGATCCACCAGACCCTAGGGTTTCTGGCAGGTGTGAGAGACTCGGCAAGAAACACATCAAGTCAAGCAGAGACAAGTAAAAACCAGGAGAAGATTCAAAGGCAGGGGCTGTTTTCTCCCTGGCCTAATAAATAAAACTCAGGTGATGCTTACCTTTTGAGGCAAGATGCTAGGATTCAGGCCACCTAATATCATTATGAAAACTCTCAGGTGCCTCTGCCTTATATCTCCTTATGTCCCAATTGGAATACAAGCTCCAAGGCAGGTGCTGTGTTTTCTTCTTTGCCGTGTTCTCTCTTGTGTCCAGGACAAAGCTTTCCACGTAAAAGGTGTCCAATTAATATGTGTTGATCAGTGGGGGGATTTCACTGTTGGTAACCCAGGTGTCTCTTGTTATCTCAAAAGTTTCTGTGTAATGCTCAAAATATACTTTAAAATAAAGACTCCATTGTAATATAATAAATATACCGATATCGTCTCAAATACTTTCCATGGCAAAAGGTCATGGAAGAGAAGAGAGTAAATATAAAGACTCTCAGTGCTGAAATGGTTTGAAATTACTACCTTAAAGCATGGCTACAGCTTTACATCCTCTGTTGTAGTGTGCTTAGGTAGACATATTTTTTTTTCTACCCTCATTTTTCCCTTTGCAGAGCTACCTTGCGCTCATTCATTGTGGTGTAATGAATTGTGATCATAATACTCCAGGTTCCCTCCCCAACTCTCCACTGCCAAGCCTTAAAGAATGACATGACCCATTCAAGCACCTCATCCTCCAGTCACAGGGACTGGTCCCTGGAATAGGCGCATGACCAGAACAAGGCCAAGCAAATTGTTTGGGATGCCATGCCTAAAAAGTCATTTTTTCATCTAGGGTTTCTAGGCTGGGGCTTCCAGAGCTTAGTCTCCACTAAAGGAATCCTTTCTGCAATAGCTGTAGCATAAGAGACACCAGTGAACAATCAGAGAAGAAGCAACAAGAGAGAAGCAAAAGGAGCATGGAAGAGTCCTGTAGGCAGAGAATCCCTGGTTTCGGCCACTGTGGCTTTTGCTGACGTGGTCCCCCCTTCACTTCTGGAAGCTATGCAGCATCTTTTCCAGCTTTGCAAGTAAATACAATTTTTTTTTTTTTTGGAGCTAATTTGAGTAGGATGTGTCTTGTTGCTTGCCGCTGAAGCAGCCTGACTGACACATTCGGGCTGTAGTTCTAAATCGTCCACTTCAGAGCCCCTACCATCTCTCATCCCAAAGTCCAGAACAGTTTCATATTTAATCATGGGAATCTCCGTGTTATGTAAACACACCCATCTGACATCCCATTCCTAGCACATTAGACGTATAGATTAGGATTTCCCAACCTTGGCAATATTGACGTTTTGGACCTAATAACTCTTTGTGCAGCACAAAATATTCAACATTACCTCTGGCTTCTATTCACCAAGTGCTGGTAGCACCTCTCCCTCTATCATAACAAAGATGTCCCAAATGTCCCCAGACTTTGCCCAATGTCACCGGGGAGTGGTGGGGGGTGAAGGAGAGGGCAAAGCCTGCTCCTGTGAAGAACCACTGGTATATATAGAGTGTAAGCTCCACAAAAGCAGGATTTCATTTTCTCTTTTTTGGATGTGTCTCCCCTGAATTGAAAGCAAAACTTGCCTTACAGTAGGTGCTCGGGATTTATTTATTCAATGAGAAAATAAACGGGCTCTAAGTAAATGGAGGGCCCTGTTGCAGATGCTGCTAGAATCAAAAAACAAGGAAAAGAAGACCAAGGAAGGCAAATGTACCATCACCTAATTTTATGGCCCACAGTTAAAAACAAAACAAAACAAAACAAAACAAAACAGAGCAACAGTACACATAAGCTGGCAAACTAAGAATCTCATGTCCAGTGCAGTTTCTTTCAACAAGGGAAGTAGAGAGTTGGGTCAGGAGGAGGGAAAATCATTTCAGAAATTGTCTTTAAAGCACTGTAGCCTTCTACACACTCTCTCTCTCTTTCCTAGTTAAACAGAACAACAGTGTTCTCAACAGTGAAGGCTGATTTGGGACCTGGGTAGTTAAAACAGAACCTGGGAAAGTGTCTCAGGAGGAAAGGAATGTCTAGGGTGGTTTTCTGCTTTTATTCACTAAAAAGCGACGCATGCTTTTTGATGTGCAGTCTGATTTCCACACCTTTACCAGGTAGTTTTCCCATCAGGATTGTAATGATCGGCGCCTAGAAGAGCCACTCCTAGAGTTGATCTTCTTCCTTTTACTGTAATGCAATATAGAAATGTGTGAGTTAGGGAATTTAGTTTTACAATAAGTTTTCCATCCCGAGGGACACCTGTTACATGAAAATATACATACGCATACGTATCCTCGGCAGTAGTCATGTAGCATCCCTGAAATGACGGAGAACCCATATGATCCCGGCACACGACGTGAGACACAGATCACAGCGCTCCACCCAAACACAGCACAATCACCCAGACTGTGAACTGCCAGGACAACGTCTATCCTAGAGCTGTTCCCAGACTGCAGGGCCAGGCTCTCTGTCTTTTCTCTGCTCCCTCTTGCCCCTGATCACCATAAGATTATCATTGATTGAGGCCTCTGTCAATCCTCAAATGCTTAAAAATCATGACTTTCTTTCCAGTTTTATCCCCAGGCTCAAACAATTAGTTGACTTTGCTGCAGTGCTTCACACCAAGCAGTTTTGTTTATTTGTTCATCGCAGGGAGTGCGGAGCCATAGAGCCTCCAGAGGAGAAGCCCCTGGCTGGCCAGCCGGGGCCTCCACCAGCTAAATGATTCAGTTTCTACCTCAGCCGCAAAGACCAGGCCAGCGAATTTCATGCCTCGGTAATATTTAAAACACTGTGTTGTTGGGAGGCAGGATAATGCCGTCAAATATGCTCACTTTGGAGTTAGAGCAGCTTAGGTTTGCAAATTCACTAACTGAGGACCCTGGGGCAAGTGACCTAACTGCTCTGAGTCTGTTTAGGAGATCACACTCAAAAGGGGTGTCACTGTGACTAAGTTTGTTCAGGGTCACTCACAAAGAAGGAAAACCCTGAATGTTTAAGCCATGAATGCGAAGATACAGGATGTAATTTTAAGGTTCAAATGGCAACAATAATAATAAAGATAATAATAATAATAATAATAATAATAATTAATAATAATGCAGTTAAGTATTCTAGGTTTCAAATGATTTGATACTGCTGTGCTACTAACGGCAGGTGGGAGTAAACAGGCTGCAGATGGGAGTAAACACCTAGGTTTCCTGGTTCAAAACTCACCGCTGCCACGACTAGACTCAGAATTCAAACCTCCAAGGAAGCCATGAGGTAGTTCAGGAGTATCTTCCTGTTGTACTTGATTCTATCCAGACGAGCCTGGAACCTACCTGTCTGCTCTTTCTTACTTTGCATTTGGGGATAATAAAGTCACTCCATCGAAATGAAATAAACTAGTATCTTGTTGAAAGTGGTAAAGCTGTGGCCAGGAAATCACCAATTAATTAATGATTAGCCAATGGCCAATTAATTAGCAATCAATTAGTGATCAAATAATAATAATCAATTAGTGTCTAAACTATACAAGCAAAATTTATTTTGCTAATAATATATGTGCCAAATCAATAGGCAAGCCATTGAAAATTCTGAAATCGAGAAATCAACCCCACTAGGGTGATCCAAAGTGTCAACTTCTATTGGAAAATTAAAGTTAAAGTGCTATTTTTAAAAGAAATACATCTTGAAACAGACAATGCCATAGTCATTTATCTTAAGAATATTTGAACTACTTTTTCAAGGTACTAGAAAGTTCTAACTAATCTGTTGGTGATGCTACACTGAGTGTTGAACAAACTGAAATAAGCTTGGCCTCTGGCCTTAAGAGGACTTTAATTCCCATATATACCACCGATGCAGATAAATATCATGTTACACTATGGGAAAACATTAAGAGAATGAGCAACATGGAGGCTTCCATTTTTTGTGATTTTCATTTCAGGTCGCCAAATCTGAATAAGTAGTTGTAACCTGGGTAGGCGAGCAGACTTTGTGGGCCAATGAAGGAGTAAGTGTGCTAATTTCCAAATATTTCTCAAATTCATCTACTTTTCTCTCACTCTACTATGTACTCTAGGCTCTCATCATGTCTTGCCTGAGTTACCATAACATCCTTCTCAGTGGTCCTCACTCTTGCTGCTTGTGGCTGATCATTTTCTCAAGCGGCATCAGGGAATTTATAAGAGTGGGCACCTGACTGGCTCATTTCCCTGCTAAAAACCCTTCAATGGATCCCCAGTGCTCTTGCGTCAAAGCCAACACTTTGGGCTTCTAAGGTGGCCAGAGTGACCTAGGCTTGGCTTACCTTTCTAGATATTTCGCCCTTTATGAAAGATGCCACAGGCTCTAACAGAGCTGGTTAATTCCTCCTTATCCCTGGTCTCAGCTTTGGCATAGCTTCCTTCTGGACTCTGAGGTCAGGTGAGCTGATCTTCTTATATATTACCAGAGCTCTCAATAGTCACCCTCTCATAATCCTGTTATAGCAATACAATTATTTACTTTTTTGAACCTCCACTGGTCTCTAAGTTTCATAGGGGCAGGCCATCCATGTCCAGTTTACTATCATAGCCCTAACATTTGGCAAAAAAAGTAAATACATAGGAAGCATTTTATTGAGTTAAGGGATTTGGTTTTTCAGTGGTTTAGTTGCTCTTTGGTCTGTTGTCTACACTAGTGACACCCAGTACAGCTCTGATAGGACTTGCCAGGATGATGGAAAGATTCTAGGTCTGCGCTTGGCTAATACAGTAGCCCTTGGCCACGTGTGGCCATTGAACACCAGAAGTGTGGCTGGTGTCACTATGGGACTAAATCTTTCCTTATTTCTAATTATAATTAATTGAAATTTAAATGGCTCATGTGGAGAGCCGTATTGGACAGCACAGCTCCAGAAGAACTTTATTAGATTCACATGCAGTCTAACTTTTTCAGGAAATGGGTCAGGAGTTGTCTTTTTCAGTGGTAGCCACTAGCCACATGGGGCTATTTAAATTTAAATTTGCATTAATTAAGATGAAATAAAAGTTAAATATTAGGTTTGTCAATCATACTAGCCACATTTCAAGTGCAAAAAAGCCAGATGGAGCTAGTGGCTACCATACTGGGCTTCACAGAAGATTCTAACGCACGGCATGAGTTTGGAGAAGGCTCACCTGACAGAAACAAAGATGCACATTCTCTCCAGTGGGGTGACTGGTTAACCACCACCCTCCTATTTGGTGCCGACCAGTGGGAAGACCCAGCTAGAGAATTGGGGTCATAGTCCCACTAGATGGCTGATAAGACCCAACTCCTGCTCATCTCATGTGAACAGGATACTGACCTGTAGACCCCAGGGTAACCATAAATTAGAAACACTGATGCGAACAAAGCAGTTGACTTCCACCAGGAAGCATTCTCTTGTCAGAGAGTGTCAGGATCAATTTGAATGCCCCCAACTCAGGCTTCTTTTTATTTCCAGACATGTCAGCTCGCAAGGTTGGAGTGACCTCTTGGCCCTAGCTGCTACCTGTTTCCCAGAAGGTAACCTCTTCCCAGAGCATCTCTCTTTTCTCTTCATTTGCACGGCTCTGAGATTGGCCACCTCTCCTCTCCCGTGATGCACTTATTGGCAGCTACTTCAGTCTTTGTTACCTCCGGAATGGATAACCATGAAGCATCCCTGGAAGGCCACCCGGAAGCTTCAGCTGGCTCAGTGTGGTGCTATCCATCTGCCTGAAGGCCCTGGGCATGCCGCGCCAGCAACACCTGCGCTCCACAGTTTGCCCTGGCTACCTCGTCACTTTGCGGTGACACTCAAGGCACAGTCCTGACTGCCCATGTTTGAATGGCTACCTTGGAGGTGGCCTCTCCCCCCTCATCACCATCACAGCAGGGGGATGCTGAGCAGCTAAGAATGGTCATCCTGAGCAGGGGGTTGGAGTCCGAGCCTTTTGGGAGGAACCTGCTTCCTCTTCTGGTTGATAAAGCCAATTTTTCTGTGTTCAGGGACACGGTGGAAAAGCCATCTGTTTAGTTAGGGCTTTGCCACAAAGGGTGGTCTTGGGGAATCGATACTTAGGACTGTTTTTCTACTCTTCTCATATACATTTAGAACCTTAAAAACACACGAATAAAAACAAGTGATCAACTACAAGCCTTCAGTTTTTACTTGGAAGCCTTTAATTTCTTCTTCTTCTTCTTATTTTTTTTTAATTTCTTCTTTTTTTTTTTTTAAGCTGATGTTTCTCATCAACTTTGTGACTCTTCTCCCAGAACAGTCAATGGTTCCTTCACTCAGTGCGTCCCCACTTCATAAGCCTAATTTCTCAATCTTTGGCCACAAGAAGGACTTCGCTTTGGTCGTTTTACTTCTCCAGTTTACTTCCTCTGCGCCCACGCCACCCCAGTGCTTTCAAACCACAGCCATTAAAAAGTTCTTTTTTTTCCTTAAAAAAAAAAAAAAAAAGCAACAAAACCACTTAAATATGATCCCGTCCCTAAAAATGTCTTGTCAGATTTCTTCCTCTTGTTTGCTTCAGAAAGTGGCGCTTTGATTGTCCATTAGAGAGTTGTTTACATTTCTCCAAAAGCTCCATTTAGTTTCCTTGACAAGGTGGAATAAGTGACTGGCTGTGATGGATAGAAGCACCTGTCCTAATGGCTGCTCACACTGTGCCCACCAGTGCAGGTTACATTGATAAATTGACAACAGTTGGGACATGCTCTGCTAGCAGCAAGAATGAGGCTACGAGGACAAACACAGGCGGTGAGACAGTCTGCTTTCATATTCCTGGGAAAGGTGTGTGCAGCCTCCCCATCTAACACCCCAACAGCTGCGGTGAGGAATTAGCACACGAGCAGAATTTCTTTGTTACCTTGACACTACCTCTGCTAGTTAGTCTAGAATGATATTTACGGCAATCGACCCCTCCGGCTTACAGCTCACGCACCTGCCATCTTCCAGTTTGGGTTGCCCTGATGAAAACCCCACTGGAAGACTGCAGTTGCATGCTATTACCTATTTATTTGTTTTTGTTTTTGTTTGTTTTTGTTTTTTTTTTTTTGTTTTGTTTTGCATCCCTTGGTGGAGGACTTCTCTTTTCCCTCCGATCAGGAAGACAACGTGAAGGACACAACAGAATGCTGCCTATTAGCCATGGGTTGATTATCAAGCAAATGTGGGAAGTAGCCTGATCAAGGCTAAGGTGTTAATTATCTGGAATAAGGAGCTCAGGAGGTTCCAAATTTGAGTAATGAAGAGGTGACTGTCGATCACTACACCCCGCTCAGCCGGGGGCCTTAGAAGGTGCTCAGTCCCCCATGCAGCCTACCCTTTCATTTTCTTTTTTCCTCTCCGATGGTTTCGTGTTACCTTTAATAAGCTGGGAACAGCAGCGAGGCCCAGCAGTGGCCTGTCCCCTGTTGACAGAGGCCGACAGAGGCCGACGCAGGCCTGCGGCTGCAGGGCCAGGCCCCGATCCCGGGGCTGCAGCCCCCCTTTCCTGGCAGCTAAGTTGGGAGCCCCAGCAGTGGGTGGGTCCGCGGCCACCTCGGGGGCCAGAGCCCGAGCAGCAGCAGCCCCAGCAGCAGCAGCAATCTCCGCACGGCCCCTGGCTTCATCCATTACATGCTTATCTTAACTGAAGACTAATCTAAAGGAACAAATGACCACCGAGAAAATGTTCCAACTTAATACAAAGTCATAAAAAGGGGGGGGGGAGTGGTGGAGAGAGAGAGAGACAGAGAGAGAGAGAGAAGAGAGGGAATGAACGCAGGAGCAAAAAGAAGCATGGACATAATAATGCTTTCCTGAGCTTCGCTTTTAAATGGCCTAGTTACCGATTTTATGATAAGACACAGTTTGCCTTTATGATTTGCATGGGTAATGAAGCAATTAGCAGCCATCATATATAAAACATGCTAGTTCTTCATTAGATCCCAAACAAAATGGCATCACACAAGATGTATAGTGTGGCGAGGCTCAAGTGACTTGCTCATTCTGTTTACTTTGTATGGAGTTTTGTTGGAAGCCTGGTTGCTGCACGCATCACATTAGAAGGCTAGACTGTGGTTAGTTTGATGTGAAATTCTGACTGGCTGGCAGTCGCCTCCACTCCCCACCCCCTAACTGCTACTAAATTTCATTTCAAGTTATAATTATTGACATTGGAAACAGCTACTCGGATCACAACAACAAAGCAACAATTATACAGGATCTGGTGTTTCTCATGCAAATTACAGCAATAAAATACAGGAAAATCCGGCCCACTTACAGACCAGTCTTTGTCTTTGGAGAACACAGTCTGAACTATTTGGTTAACTAAATTAAAATGTAAATCTTGGCTGGCTTTTCTTCTTAGATAGCGATATGAAACAGTTTCTAAAAGACAGAAAAAGCTTAAGGGAGCACATTTCAAACAACTTGTCATGAATATATTTTTTTAATGAATTAGGGCTGAAAAAGCTTAACTGTCTATAACAATCAAGGATTCGAAAATGCTCTTCCAAGAGGGAAAACACAAGGGGCGAGAGAGTCCTGTGCATTTACCCCTTCTCTGTTTGTTTATCAAGGAACCGGGGAGCTTTGGGAAGATGCACGGTTCAGAGTGTCCCTTGCGTTCTCACCAGTGCGGCCGTATCTCTCTTACTCCCGGTTGGTGTAATGCGTATAATGAAACGTCTAACCTAGAGGAGGAGATTAGTGAGCATTAAAACGGAGTTCTTTTACTTTATTAGAGTTGCTTTCCTTCCTGGCTTTGTCTCCTCTTCCACACAAAACCCAAGCCTGAGAAAGTGTCACAGTCAGGGAGGGCGAAATTAAAAAGTCAACCACAGTGGCATTAGCATAAAGGAGCTGTGAATGCAGCCACTCCAGCCACATGGAGTTCTGCATAGAACCCGAAACAATGATTTCAATCTGTAGGGAAATGGTAGGGCTTCCGATCCATTATCATTACTGCTTTTAAAAAATAAAACTAACCTAAACAAAGCACCCCTCAACTAGCATTAAAAAAAAAAAAAAAAAAAAAGGTTGGATCCACAAGGCGGCAATCAGAACTACAGAAGATGACATCAAAGAAAAGGAGAAGAAAAGCAACAGCCTGTGCCCCTGGCCAGGATTCGGCTAACTCCGCATCTGCTTTGAAAGCCATACCTCCGAGTTTGACCACAAGTAAAGTGACCCACGTGAAGCCACGACAGTGGAGGATACTGACATTTAATTTATGTATTTAATTTTTTTATACAGGGAGAAGAGATTGCGTGATCACATCTCATTTATAACACATCTGATCTTTAAAAGGCAATAATTTTACAAATGCACTTTTGCATTAAGAATACTGTTATCATAAGCATGAAGCAAACGCTGTGTGGGCAGTCACTCTGACTTATAGCAGCTCCGTACAGCCGCTGCAAGATAACCAAGAGTAATGGTTTTTGATAATCAGGCCACACTATTAATATAACATGAACCACAAGTGCTTTTGTACTGCAGCCCTGGTTAAACTAGCAAATCTCATTGGAATATAAAGAAGGGGTGGGGAGTCATGTTCTGTTTTCTGCTGCTTCTGCACTGAAAAATATGCCTCGTGGTGCTGTCTTAGGTGTTTCATGTCTTAGGGAACACATAGCAGTGCTTGAAGAATGTTTCCCTTTAGAAGCTCTGGTCCTTTCTGCTCACTTCGAGCTCAACAACTACCTGCTAGGTCAGAATTTAGGTCCATGAATTGTAACAGATGGATTTCAAACGGCAGTTGTGTTGGCTGGGGGAGAGCTGGTGAAGCATGCCGAGGGCCACAGCAACCTGGGTTTATGCTGGTCTCTCACTGGTCTGTGACTGTTGAAATATTGCCGGGCGTAAAGGGGCTCGTTTTGGCCAATGGGAGCAAAGGGGAATGCTGTCCCTTCATCGTAAATGTTAATGTGAAGGAAAATATGAGGGAAGCACTTCTGGTGGTAAGAGTCAGGCAACATAATCATAACAAGTAAAACCAGGCTTAAGCATGTCACTCCAGTGTTTATTCATATGGTGACATTTACTGTAACTTTCCTCTAAAAGGCAATGGTTTCCTCCGATTTTAACAACCCAGAAACCATTATGAAGTTATCTTTGGACACATGATGTGTATCTCTGTCATATACCTCTCCATTTCCTAGGACACAAACGCTGGGGTGAATTATGTCTTCCAAATCAGTGTTTGGACTATTCCTGTAAATTTGAGAAGGCATGTATTCAGTAAAGAAATACGTATTTCCTGAATTTCAACGTGAGGAAAAGGTTGGAAAAGGCTGATTAAGCCACAGGTTGGAAAAGGCTGATTAAAGAAGCTGTGGCTCGGTGAGACTGAGTGACCTGTTTGGTCACTTAAGAGCCTCCTCTGGTGCCATGTTTTTCATAAAACTCGTCCTAATAATGCCAGTCAGCAGCTGGACCTCTCCAGCTTTCATAGCGGAGACGAAGGTGAATGTCTATACTCTTTTGATGGTGATGCTGGCACCTTTTGGTGGCAATTACCATATACGGCCTTATATTGGTAGTCACTCATTCATTCATCAAACATTTATTGAGCACTTACTACGTGTCAGCCAATGGACCAGGCATGGAGAAGTAGGATGAAATAAATCTGCTTCAAGGAGATCAGAATCTGGTAAGAAGGAATAGACATGTACATAATTGATTACAAAACTCGGTAGAACGTGATAAGGAGAAGTCCGTTTAAGCTGCAGTGGGGAAGATTACAGTCAATGAGAGAGAATTAATGAAGATTTTGATGCATTTAATCTGAGCCTTGAAAAATGAGGAGGCTTTGCATACATGTTTTATCTTTCCTGCTATGTTGTAAATTAGTTGAGATTAGTCACTGTGTCTAATTTGTATCTTTACATATTATTATGTTGAGCAGAATGTTTGGTCTCTAGATGCATTACATTAATCAATACCATCTATAGAGCACTTACTATGTTTTAGGCATTGTTATAAGCCTATGTTATCATATTTAATCCTTGTAGCGCCTCCTGAGGCAGGATCCAAATTATCCCCATTTTACAGAGGAAACTGAGGCATGGAGAGGTGAACTAAATTGCCCAAGGTCACAGCTATTAAGTGGAGAAGGTGGATTGGAGCCAGGGCAGTCTGGTCTGACTGCAGAGACTACATTCCTCACCATACACTCCGCCTGCGGTCAATAAACATTGTTTGAATGTTAAATAAGCTAGCAGGAGTTTCTCAGCAGTTATAATGTGATTTCATTTACCACTGCAGAATTTCTTAAGAACACTTAGCTCAGGAAACAAAACACAAAAATCATCAGGGTGCATAAAAATCAGTTTATGATTAAATTATTAATCTCTGCAAGAGAGTCAAGCGCTTGCCCACAATATATTTGTTCTCTAAAAAGCCTTCAGGTTGTGGATTATCTAAGAGGGTCTTGACTTATGCTGATACTTTCTGAAAATAGTTTATACTGTTTGATGAATACATATCATTGCTCTTGGCATCAAGTCCATCCTCATCACACAGTGTGACAATACACATCTACACAGTAAACTTGGATTCTATGTTCCCGAGTCTCCAGCACACTTGGTGCCCTACGGGAAGTGCAGCACAACCCCTCCCTTTCAGAGAGGGTTCATAGACATTTAGTTCCAAAGATAGCCAATAGCTCAGTCTTGTCTACACAAATAGGACCTCTTGGTGCCATAGACTGTAGGGAGTTGGTGGGCCAACTCTGCAGAGAATAAGCAATGCTACCACACAGGCAAGCAAGCGAGCCACATACAGACAGCCATTCAGTTGAGAAAATGAGGAAACTGAATGTGCCCTGGGTGGGGCAAATACCTGCATTTCACCCGATTCAGTCTCTGCTTCAATCCTTTCTCAATCCTCAATACAGCTAGACTTGTGGAAAAAAAATAAGTTGTGAAAAGAGTGCATTTGAAACTAACAGATACACTTATTCTCCTAAAAATTGGCAAAGAGCAAAGAAAGCTGTAATATCCAGTTTGTTGAGGTTGCTGACAAATGGCTATTCTTATACTTCACTGCATGAAGTACAGAAAAATTGCCTTCTTGGTAATTTGGAAACTTTATCTAGAGCTATAAAATGTTATGCCAAAGGTACACCTAATTTCATGGCTAGTAATTCATCATAAGAAAATAATTAGCTATGAACATAAAGATTTGTGGACGCTGATGCACATCTAAAATTATTTAAAATATTAAAAGGTAGAAATGGCCTAAATATTCATCAATAGGGAAATGAATAAATACATTTTAGCACATGTATAAAATAAAATACAAGAAAAAAAAACCAGCGTATAGAACCATACATATAATAGTGTCTTGATTTAGGATAAAGAAAATGCACCACAGAGAAAGCAGATATTAATCTGTGTGGTAAAATTATATACCATGAACATGTATTGCTTTTATATTGTGAGTAAAAAGGAAATATAAAGTCTTATTTATTTATTTATTTATTTATTTATTTATTTGCTCCATGCCTAACATGGAGCCCAATGTGGGGCTGGAACTCATGACCCTAAGATCAAGAGCTGAGCTGAGATCAAGAGTAGGTTGACCAACTGAGTCACCCACATACCCCTACAAAGTCCTGTTTAGAAGGTTGTGGAGATGCTGATGATCCACCCAGAAGGACCTTGGACTTTCTCTGTGAGGACAAGTTTTGTCCCTTTTGTTCCCAATGTCCACTCTCAATTGCTGAAATCGATGACACCTTTTCCCTCATCCTTCCATGGTAAATTGTAAGAAAGGTACAACTTTCTGATAGGGTATGGGAGAGCAGGCCATTAGAAGAACTCGGAAATGGAATGGGTATTTGGAATATATCTCCCAGGGAAAAATACAAGCAAGTTGATTTGGAGAATTAGTTAGAAAGCAAAAGTTTTTCTTCCTGCCTGATAATTTCTAATTGCTGTGTGGTAAGTTAGTTTCTGGACTGTGGACATAAGCATAGATTATAGACTGCTTTTTGCTTTGTAAGTGATAATGCCTAATTTTAACAGGTCCAACATTATGAATAGATTTTAGTATGAACTTTCTAAGAGAAGAGGAAATAATAAGGAGCAATATTGAAAGCAATGTGAACATTCCTTGCCTTGGACTTCCCTAGATAAGTATTAATTTCTACATGGCTACAGTGGACTAATACTGGCAGGTATGAATACTATACCATTGGCTTGTGATGGCAACTTAGCTGGCACATTCCATAAATTCTCCTTTTAGTTTAAATCTATGAATCAAGTAAGTTTGATTTTCCCAGATATTTCCAAGATGCAGTGTCATTCACTCTCAATTATATTCCTGTTCATATGATTCCATAAAATTCACTTCCCTTGTTTTCACATTTGACATTCACTCATTTATTCAATATTTACTGAATTCCTATTATGTAACAAGAAACAAGACCTTTAGTTTGCTCTTTAAATTTTATTTCCAACTTCTTAGGGATTTTCTGAACCTAATACTAATTATTTTTCTCTTATTCCTCCATCCAGTACCCAAAATGGTATGTGGCATGTTTATTTTTTAAATTAAAGTGAATTAAAATAAATTTTAAAAAATTTCATTATATCCATTGAGATAATTGGAAACATAAAATAACATACCGTAGAAGAAAACTTGCCTTTCTATCTGTGTGTGTGTGTGTGTGGATGTGTGTTTAGTATTGAAAAGAAGCCTCACAGCTAATCAGTTAAATAATATGTAATCAGGAAAGCAACCAAAATTTTTAATAGTCCTTAAAAAATGTTAACTGTAATTGACATAATTTTCATACAATAGCTTAGAGAAAAATGGAAATATTTTAGTTTGTTCAACTTCTAGATTTGAATAGCAATAACAAAAACATTCCTGTTAGCTCTACTTGTGGCCCTAATTGCATTAAAATAATTTAATAAAATTAAAGCTATTATTTAATTTAATATACTAAAATTTATAATTTAATTAAATAAAAATAAATAATTAAAAATAACAATGGATATTATGATCTAACAGCACAGTCTATTAATGTAGGCCTGGCAAAGAAAAATGTCTTAGTATCACAAAAAACTAAAATTGGAATCAACTTGCTATAATCCCAACCCCTTATTTTAAGAATAAGGAAATATGGCTGTAGACAAGTTGGGAAACTTGTCCAAATATTCCCTAGTCAGCCAGGGGTAAGCCCAGCATAAAATTCAGTTTTTCAGACCTCCTTCTTGGTCACCTTGCCTCAGTCCACATGTGGTAAATTGCTCAGCTAAAACTCTAATCTGTTTTATAAATGGTTTCTTTGCTAGTACAATCTCAGAAAAAAAAAAAAGAAAGGAAAGGAAAAGGAAAAGGAAAAGGAAAAAGGAAAAGAAAGGAAGAAATCATTGACCAGTGTAGGTGAATGAAAATTAATATTTACTATATTTACTATAAAAATAATAACCAAATGTCTTATGCTTATGTAGTATAAAATATTTGGAGATTTAAAATGCATAGAAAATAATATATAAGTGGTAGAAAGAACAAAGGGAGTGAAAATGTAGTATCAGCATTATTTGAGAAAGGGTAAAACACAGATTGTAATAAAACAAGGATGCATACTTTAATCTCTAGAGAAATCATTAAAGATAATGATAAAATACTAATGAACTAATAGAAAATGGGATGATAAAAATAATTTAAAAGAAGGAAAAATAGAGAAAATCACTTATAAAGCAGAAGGAACAAATAGAAAACAAGTAATAAGATTGTAGCTATAGCTATAGACATCAGTAATTACATTTAATGTAAATGGACCAAAATTCCCAAAGAGAGATGTGGTCAGATTGTGTGAAAAACAAAAGCCAACTATATGTTATAGGAGACACATCTTAGATATAAATACACAGGCAATTTGAAAGAAAAGGATAGACAAAAGAATAATGCAAATCCTAACCAAAAAAAAGCTGCTCTATTTATAATAATATCAAAAAAGGAGGTATTTTTAGAGAGAAACAGCAACATTTCAAAATGATAAAAAGGTCAAATTGCCAAGTATATATAATAATTGTAAGCTCCTAATAACACAATTCCAAAATACACAAGTCAAAAATTGACAGAAATAAAAATATGCATAGATCTATCTGTAACTGTGGTAAGACAGTATAATACATCTTATTAATTGATAAAGCAGGCAAAATTCAATGACAACATAAAATATTTATATCTAGCAATATATATTATACTCAGGTTCATGTGGAATATTTACCAAAGTTGACCATATCCTGGATCACCAAGCAAGTTGCAAATTTTAGAAGACTGATATCAGAGTGTATTCTCTGTCCTGAGCAGAATTAAGCTAGAAATCAACAAAGTGATATTTTTAACAATTTAATTTTTGGAGATTCAGAAACATATTTAAAACTCATCTATGTAGGGGTACCTGGGTGGTGGAGATAGTTAAGCATCTGACTCTTTATTTCAGCTCAGGTAGTAATCTCAAGGCCCTGATTTTAGGGTGGTGAAATTGAGCTCAAGCCCCACATAGGTTCGAAGCTCAGCAAAGAGTCTGTTTACCTTTCTTTCTCCCTCTTCCTCTGACCAACCCCCATGATTGCTCATTTTCTCTCAATCTCTCTCAGATAAATAAATTAAAAACATCATCTATGTAAAAATAAGAAATTACTAGGGAAATTAGGAAATAGTTTGAATGATAATTAAAATATAACTTCAAAACTTTTAGAAATTTGTGAAGGCTGTGATCAGAGGGAAATTGATAACCTGAAATGGATACACTAGAAAAGAAGAAAGGCTGAAAATCAATACTGTGAATTTGAACTAAAGAATGTAGGGTAAAAATCCCAAACAAATGAAAACCAAAAAAAAGTACAAGGAAGAACCTATTAAGGACAAAAGCAGAAGATAAGGAAACAAACAAAATTTACAAGGGGAAGAAATCAACAAAATCAGAAGTCTATTCTTTGAAAAAGACTCTTAAATTAATCTCCTGATCAAAAAGAGGAGAGAAGATACAAATTATCAGTCTTAGAACTGAAAAAATAGGATATCACTGCAATCCTAGAGATATTGAAAAGATAGTAAGAGCATAATATAGAAAACTTTATGCCCAGAAGCTTGAAAATTTAAGATGAAATAGATAAATTTCAAGAAAAATACAAGTTTTCAAAACTAACGCAATATTAAAAAGAAAATTTGAATAGTTCTTATATCCATTAAACAAACTGAATCCTTTTTTTTTTTTAAGATTTTATTTATTTATTCACGACAGACACAGAGAGAGAGAGGCAGAGACACAGGCAGAGGGAGAAGCAGGCTCCATGCAGGGACTTCAGGACCATGCCCTGGGCTGAAGGCGGTGCTAAACCGCTGAGCCACCCAGGGATCCTCAATAAACTGAATCCTCAATGAATACCTACACCCCCCCACACCCACACAAATCTTTAAAGCTAGAAGGCTTCACCAGTGAATTCTTCCAAATGTTTAAGGAACATTACACCAATCTTATACAAATTCTCCCAGAGAATTGAATTGAAAACACTTTCCCATTCATTTAAAAAGGCTGGGCAGCCCGGGCGTGATCCTGGGGACCCCGGATCGAGTCCCATGTTGAGCTCCCTGCAAGGAGCCTGCTTCTCCCTCTGCCTGTGTCTCTGCCTCTCTCTCTGTTTCTCATGAGTAAGTAAAATCATAAATAAATTAATAAATAATAAAAAGGCTAAGATAGCCTTGATATTAAAACCTGTAAAGTATTTTAAAAGAAAGGATAAATACAAGCCAATTTCTCATATAAATATTGCTGCAAGGGACGGCTCAGTCAGTTAAGCATCTAACTCTAGCTTTTGGTTCAGGTGGTGATGTCATGGGTCATGAGATGGAGCTCGGAGTCAGACTCTGTGCCCAGCATTGGAGGTGGGGCTGGGGAGGAGTCTGCTTGATGGTTTCTTCCCTCTGCCCCTCCCCTCATTTGTTCTCTCTCTCTCTCTCTAAAATCTTTAAATCTTTAAAAATATATATATTGCTGCAAAACCCCTAAGTCATATATTAATAAACAAAATCTAGTGATATACAAAATAATAAATAAAATAATAAATACATCATAACCAAGTCAAACTTATCTCAAGAATTCATGGTTGGTTTAATATTCAAAGATGAATCAATGAATCACTCATATTAATAGAATAAAAAAATCAATAGGATCAACCTCAAAGATATAAAACAGATAAAATTTAATATCCATCCATGACTGAAAAGTTTTGGGAAATTTATAGGAGAATTTACTTAATCTGATACAGATTATTTTTACAAAATAATTGACTGTATGACTTTAAAGACTGCCAGGATATTTGGCTTCCTTTAAAAAATGCTAATCATGGGCAGCCCGAGTGGCTCAGCGGTTTAGTGCCGCCTTCAGCCCAGAGCCTGATCCTGGAGACACAGGATCAAGTCTCACGTCAGGTTCCCTGCCTGGAGCCTGCTTATGCTCTGTCTCTCTCTCTCTGTGTCTTTCATGAATGAATAAATAAAACCTTAAAAAAAAAATGCTAAACACCCAGAACAGCCTCTGGGAAATTATGGATCACCAGGGATTAAAGGTAAGAGTTGTTGCTGTTGTGTGTGTGTGTGTGTGTGTTTACAGATTAACTGGTATCCAAATCACTTATGAATTCCCCAGAAGTAGGTATTGTCATCATTCCCAGATTAGAGTTGGTGATTCCCTACATTGTGACAAAGAAACTTTTTGAGTTCCTTTAAAGAACCCACCTCCTTTCATTCTCATCTGTAAACATATCTGACAGGACATATTGCATTTATTTTGAACAGTTATGTATTTTTATAAGTATACTTAACAAATTATTATGACAGAAAGACAAACTTTTTCATTACTGATTAAAAAATTTTTAAAAATGGGCCCTCAATTATAAAGTATAATTCAAAGTATAGGGGAAAGAAAAGACATAAATGGCCTCATGTGGGGATGAGTTCAGAATAGATAAATTACTTTAAAAGTTTAGAGTTTCTGTTTTGAGAGGCAGACAATAGCTTGAAGAAATTCATTGCTTAAAGAAATATTAAGAGTGAGAAAGAAGCTAGAACCACAGAACTCTTCTTCTGTACCTGAAAACAAAACGCTAGCAGCATTCTTTTAGTTAGAATTTGATGATGAAGGTTTATAATAAAGAAAATAATGCCACAATACCCACTTAGGCTGACCTTTTTTTTTTTTTTTGATAGTCTCACACACACACACAGAGAGAGAGAGAGAGAGAGAGAGAGAGAGAGAGAGGCAGAGACACAGGCAGAGGGAGAAGCAGGCTCCATGCACCGGGAGCCCAACGTGGGATTCGATCCCGGGTCTCCAGGATCGCGCCCTGGGCCAAAGGCAGGCACCAAACCGCTGCGCCACCCAGGGATCCCAGGCTGACCTTTTTTAACTTCGCTGCAGAGTATATATAGGACTTCAGCTTCCTTGAAAGCAAACCTCGAACTACACATCAGCTGATGTGCAGCTAAGTGTAAAGTGGGCCACTCCGTGGTAGTATGGACATGTTTCTTCCATGCAGTAAATTACCAAACTTGACATGCCATGAGGAAGAGCTTTTGTAAATGCAGGAGGACTCATGGAAAAGTCAACAATCTGGAGTGGGTTGAACGATATGATCCAACGTGGGAGTCAAATAAGTGAACACCAGTTATTAGTTTATTTACTACATGCAGGTAGAGTGGAGACATCTAGAGATGGGCACGTGAGGCAAAAGGGGACAACACATAAGGAGATTTAGCAGTTTGAAAAAATTGTCAAACCTGGTTGAATATTTGCATATATGTAGAGGTTTCTTGTGGTATTTGTCCTGTCTAAATGAGTTAATACCAGTAGAGAGGATTGAACAAAAGTGGATTTAGGAGAACAACTGTTTTAGCTTCCGGTATCTGCTTAACACAAGGGTAATGACAGAAATCACTAGTAATTGGCTTCCACAAGAGATATGCCTGCCTATACGTGGCCTTCTCCAAGATTTACCTTCAGGCTATTTACGCTGCAGTATGGCCTCTCTAGGAGTGGATTGTCTGTCTTATGCACTGCTGTACTCTCAGAGTCTAATGCAGTGCCTGGCTCAGGGTAGGTGCTCAATAACTGTGTTTGGAATAAGGGACACCTGAGATCAACTACTAGTAATAATAGTTGGATCTGCTTTTCTCTTAACACTTGTATCAATCAAAAATAAAACTTGACAAAAGTATCTTTTTTTTCTGATGATCTTTTTATCTCTTCTTCATAGTTAATAAACTCCGGATATTCTGATATTTATATCGGTCATCTATCTTTCTATCAAGAGAATGCATATACGTATTTGTAGATCCGTATAATTTGTGAATACTTTTTACGGTAGTTTCTCAAAGCCACTCTGTGTCATGCACATGCATCTTCCCTGTTCTGAAAACCAAATAAGGTCTAGATGAGGACAGATTGCCTACTGTGTCCCCATTATATTAAAGAAAAATAGGAGAAGTACTTCAATCTTTGTACATATGTGACATGGCCAATGACCTTGTGATCTCAAAAACACCCAGCAATTCTGAGGGAAGCTCCATCTTCTTTAGATTACAGAGTAAAATATGTACATTGTCTTACAAGGGTCAAAAATGCTGATTTTCTTAATGGCTTACAATTTGTCTGAAAGAACAAGGAAAATAATGTGCTTTAAAAATATATCGCCCATTCACTCATATAGCAGTGCACGAATACAGAAAAAAATATCAATTTAATATTCATAGGGAAATCCGTATTTACTCACACCATAATGACCAGAAAGGAGCTATTCTATTATGAGGGATAAAATACACTCAAATTTCAAATTCACTGCAAATTGTTTGAAATCAGAATAATACACTAACTTTGTGCCTTTCTTAAAAGTTTTATTATTTTATTTCTTATAGAGGTCAAAGACACCAAGATCTTTTTATGTTTAAAGACACCAAGATCTTAAAGTATGTTAACAAACAAAGCATATGAGAGGTAAATAATCGTGGCAGAGATTTACTGTTCATCAGGGAAAAACACTGTTAACATATCTATGATGTCTTCTCTTAAAGGAAATTTAGACATAATTTAGACACGATTCTGTACACAAGAAACTTAGAGTCTGGTGGAGAGAGCACGAGGGAGAAATACATGAAAAATTATTGAACTATATAATTGATCTGCCTGATATGTTGCAATCCGTCAACTTGTCAGAAGTCAAGAAAGCTATTTCTATCATTGTCTTTTGCACGCTATGTTTTCTTGAATGCAAGGCATTTAAGCCACTATGAAGAAGACTGCCCTTGAGTTTTATGACTTTTTAGTTTGTCTGTTTTGTTTCTTCACGTAGCTAATTCTAGCTTAGTTGGGTCCAACAGTGCTATGATCTTTTGAGCAGGGTTATGCCAGCATTTGTTATCATTCCTTTTCTCATTGCTTTTCCACAATGTTCTGCCGTGAACCCCTTGAATACATTTGTTTCACACATGGGGGCCTTTGCATATTCTTCTTCCACTGCCTGGAAGCCTCTCCTCTCAATGTCTTTGCTTGAATAATTATTATTCATTTTTAGATCTCAGCTTAGATATAATTTCTGCCATTTGGCATGAATCTCTAAAAATCATTGGGTTCCCCTCTTAGGTTCTTTAGCAGTAGCTTCTTGTTCTTAGGTATATTATAATTCAATGCTGTGGGATCCCTGGGTGGCTCAATGGTTTAGCACCTGCCTTCGGCCCAGGGCATGGTCTTGGAGTCCCGGGATCGAGTTCCACGTTGGGCTCCCTGCATGGAACCTGCTTCTCCCTCTGCCTGTGTCTCTGCCTCTCTCCGTGTGTCTCTCATGAATAAATAAATTAAAAAAAAAACTTTAAAAAATAATTCAGTGCTGTATTTCACTTCATTGTTTACTTAGCAACACTCTAACTAGACTGTATGCTCATTAGGGTAGAGAAGAGGGTCCACGTCTTGTTCAGGATTATGTGCCATCTTTGTATTGATATATTCTATGTTTTCTATGTATATGTGTTCGAATATATCTATGTATAGAAATATATTGAGACCATAGAACAGAGTGGTTACGTTGAGCCTGGACTCTGTAACTAGCCTGCCTGGGTTGGAATCTCAGTCCTGCTACCTGCTAGCAATATGATCATAGTTTCTTTTATGCCTCAGTCGCATCGTCTATGAATCAGAGATAACAATAATGGCAGAGGGTTGTTGTAAATGCTAAGTAATTTAATAAACATAAAGGTCTTAGTACCTACTAGATGCTATGTAAATACTTGCTATTATCATCATAAATATTCAGTATATAAATGAATTAATCACTAACCAACCTCACTATTACATTCCTCTAAGTGCTACACATCCCTTTCCCTCTAGTGGTCTCATCCATTTTTTCTTTCCTAGCCTCATATTGTCCTCTGTTTAATTGAATCCCGGACACCTGAGTTCCACTTGATATAGTTACTTCTTCATTTCAACCCTGAATTGATCACAAGGTCAAAGGCAGAAAATTTGGTCGTAGGAGGATTACCATCTCTCAGTGCTGGTGCATCCCTCTTTGGATGTGGCACCAGTATGCAAATAATATTGTTGAAACAATGTAACTGTTGGGAGCTGGGGTGTAGAGCTGTTGCCTCATCACTCCTCAAGGAAAAGGAGCTTTGAAGTGTGCCACATACAAAAGCAAAGTCCTTCTCCACAGAAAGTGTCCCTACTTTACAGGAGTGTGGTGCTATTATTGGAAGGAATGAATAGCTTATAAAATGAACCAGCCTGGGTTAATCACTTCCCTCTCTTAACTACTTTCCATCATGTTCTCTCTTCTCTGACTTTCCTCCCATGAGACTGGTGTGGCAGGGCCAGTTCCCAAGACTGCTCTTGATCAATGAACATTTCCACTAGAATACATAATAGCAGGGTAGATCCCAGGGGAAGTGAATACTAAAAGCTGCTCAGAGATCTTCCACTCCTGGGTTTGCTAGGTGGGCATTAGAAGCCACTGGCTCTCACACATGGGCTAAGAGGGGCCAGTAGACCAGATAACCAGATATGATATAGGCTGCAGCCCTAGATTGTACTTAACTACCATATTTTTTATGACTATATTCTTGAGGAATCTGGCAGAGTGATCAGTTAGATAGAATTTAATCATTAAGAGATTCTGCTCCAGGCCACATACTTTTAGGACTAACAGCATTAAACTTCCATCAAAGGAAGAGTTTTTTTAAAGGACAGAAAATGAGAAATTATCAAAAGCCGACAATTTATTTAGGGATTATAATGAACATTGCACATTGTAGAACTTTTTTGATGCTATAGGATTCGCTTTGGAATTGACAAAAAACAAAAAAACAACAAAAAAATCACTGAAGCTACTTGTGATAGAAGTTGATTTAAAATTAAATTATTAGAGAAAAGGCTAAATCAAACTAAAACTAAAAATAATTTTTACAATTTCTTGTTAAAATTTTAAAAATCATATTTTTAAATAACGTATCAAGGGAACTTAGAATAGATTTGGAAAATACTTAAGATTTAATAAAAATAAAATTACTATATAACAAAAACTATAGAGTACAGCTAAAGAGGTACATAGAAGAAAATCTATAGCCTTAAATTCTTCTAAGAAAACTGAATATTATTGAATTATTATTTTATCAAGAAGTTAGAGAAAGCACAACAAAGTAAACCCAATGAAAGAATAAGTAGGAAATGTTAAAAATCAGAGCAGACATTAAAATAAAAGGCATAAGAGAAAGAATTTAAAATTCTGGAGTTTATTTGAAAACACTAAAGTTTAATCAAAAGTTTGGTAAAACTGAGAAGAAAAAAATTGGCATAAGATAGAAACAAAAATATTAAGAATAACAAAGTGTAACTATAAGGAGCACAAATTTATTGAAATGGTGTGAGACGTGTTATGTGAATATATTTGAAAAATTAGATGGGATAGAAAAAATTCTAGGAAAGTATAATTTAGCACAACTGACTCCAGAAGTAATAAAAATTATGAATAGGCCTGGAAACAAGAAATAAATTGTATAAACAGTTAAAATTTTACCACAATAAAAACACCAGGCCCTAAATAATTTTAAAGATAATCTTTTCTAAACATCTAAGGGACAGTTAATCCCAATCATAAATAAACTGTTCTAGAAGAAAAAAAAAAGTTCTTTCTTAATTTTATTAAACTACTGCAACTTTAAAATCTAAGCTAGACAAGAACATTGTGAGAAGACAATATTAAGACAACCTTATTTGTGAATATAGATAAAATATCATAAATAAAGGAGATACCTGTATACTACTTTCATAGCAGCATGATATACAATAGCCAAAAGGTGGAAGCAACCCATGTGTCCATGGATGAATGAATAGATAAATAAAATGTGGTATGTATACATAAAACATATACATATAGGGAGACTATTACTCAGAATTAAAAAGGAAGGGAATTTTGACACATACTACCACATGGATGGATCTATGAGCCTTGAAGACATTATTGTAAATGAAATAAGACAGTCACAAAAAGACAAATACTCTATGGCCTACTTATATACGGTAGTCAAATTCATACAGAAAGAAAGTAAAATGATGGTTGTTGAGGGCTGGGGGCAGGGGGAATGGGCAGTTTTTGTTTAATGGGTAGAGAGTTCCAGTTTTGCAAAATGAAAAGTTCTGGAGATTGGTCACACAACATTGTGAATATACTTAGCCCTAAACTGTACACTTTAAAAATGTTAAGGTAGTAAATTTTATGCTATGGATAGTTTGCCAGAGTAAAATCAAATCATAAATAAAATATATCCAACTATATATTAAAAGAAATACATCATGACCTACTTGAGGATGTTTCAGAATTGCAAGTTTGGCTTAATATTAAGAAATCTATTGAGTAGGGGCACCTGGGTGGCCCAGTAGGTTAAGTGCCTAGAGTCCTAGGATCCAGCCCTGCATAGAGCTCCCTGCTCAGTGGAGAGTCAGCTCCTCCCTCTGCCCCTCTCCTTGCTTTTGCTCTCTCTCTCTCTCTCTCTCATTCTGTGTCTCTTTCTCTTTCACTCTCCTTTTTAATAAATAAATAAAATCTTAAAAAAAAGAAATCTGTTGAGATGACTCACTACATTAACAAATTTAAGGAGACAAAATACAGGAGATCACTCTTCAGATGCAGAAAAAGTGATAAAATTCAACACTTCTTTGCGATAAAAAGTTATAATAATGTAGAAAGAGAAAGGAAATTTTTCAAAATGAAAAAAAGTTAAAAAAAAAAACCCTGCTGAATCAGCAGCGAAAATCATTCTAATGGTGAAATATTTCAAAAATTTCAGAGACAAGGTAGGTTAAACACTAACTTGCCTTCATTTGTTGCTGGGGGTTCTAATTATGTTCATTATATTAGATGAATACATTTTTAAAAAATGAAAATAAAGAAGGAAAAGATTTATAATTCATTAATGACATGATTTTTTTAAAAAAGAAAACAATAGGTATTTAAGACTTCAGAGACTTCAGCAAGATTTTTGGATAAATGATCAATGTACAAAAAATGTGCATTCCTGTAAGCAACAAGTAGGCAAATATTTAGGAAAGAGATTCCAACAAAAATTTTGAAGAGAAGTGAAAACCTTAAAGGAAAAAGATTTAAATCTTTACAGAGATCTAAACAAATGGAGGAACCAAATTCACAGGACAACTTATCATCATAATGACACAGTTTCTCTTCAAATCAAACTATGAAGTCTAGTCAAAATTTGAATAGGATTTTTAAAATGTAACCTGACAGGTTATCATAAATTTAATATGGAAATGCAAAGGGCTAAGGCGATTTAAAATAATAATAATAAGATGGGCCATACGATATTATATATCAAGAAGCATTATTATTATAGTTATACTCACAACAATTAATACAGTATGATAGGGAGTCAGGAATAGACACATTGGATGATGGCACAGAAGCAACTAGATGAGTTGTCAAGAAGAGAGCCAAGAACATTTAGAACTATAATGTATAACTGAGGTGGCACTCCAGGGTCTGTCATGTTAACACTATATAACCATGTGAGGGGGAAAACTGCATTTCTGCCTTATAATAAACACAGAAATGAATTCCTCGTGAATTAGAGACCTCAATATGAAAGAAAAACTATAAAATACTTAGAAGAAATTAGAGAATACCTTTATGATCCTAATCCTAATGTCCTACATTGATGTAGGACAAGATCATTTAATAGTAAAGCCATAAGACATTTGACAACATTAAAAACTTCTGTCCAGGGGATCCCTGGGTGGCGCAGTGGTCTGGCGCCTGCCTTTGGCCCAGGGCGGGATCCTGGAGACCCGGGATCGAATCCCACGTCGGGCTCCCGGTGCATGGAGCCTGCTTCTCCCTCTGCCTGTGTCTCTGCCTCTCTCTCTCTCACTGTGTGCCTATCATAAACAAATAAAAATTAAAAAAAAAAAAAAAAAAAAAAAACTTCTGTCCAACAAATCTTACTCTAACAAGAAAAAAAATACAGACTGGGTGAAATTATTTGCAATACGTAACTGACAAACATTATTATCCTCAAAACATAAAAACTTCCCACAAATCAATGAGAAAAAGAAAGGTATTCCATTTTTTAAAATGTTTATTTATTTATGATAGTCAGAGAGAGAGAGAGAGAGGCAGAGACACAGGCAGAGGGAGAAGCAGGCTCCATGCACCGGAAGCCCGACGTGGGACTCGATCCCGTGTCTCCAGGATCGCGCCCTGGGCCAAAGGCAGGCGCTAAACCGCTGCGCCACCCAGCGATCCTTCCATTTTAAAATTGAGCAAGTGAAAAAAGAAACGAATAAGCAGGCAAAATAGGAAATAGAGTTCCTCACACTCGACGACACTCAGTGATTGAACAAAATGATGCTCAAATCTCCTTAGTAGCCACGAAATGCAAGTTTAATTCACAGTACCATAAAATTTCTTACACATCAGATTTGCAAAATCTAAAAGTCTGAAAATAGCAAGAGTTGGTGAGATAACAGGGTATAAAGGTATAAATTGATACAACCACGTTGGAGACAGTTTGGCAGTATCAGTGAAACCAAAGATGAGCATAACAGATGACCCAACAATTAGAGAGATTCGAGCCTGAGAGCATGGCATTCATATACAAGAGTGCTCGTGAGTGTCTTTCGCAGAATGAAAACTTCATGAGGTTGGGAGGTTGGTTTTATTTATTACTCTGTTTCAGAGCTTAAAATAGAGTCTGGAGCCAAATGAATAATAAACAAACAAAGCTTTAAAATGCATCTAAAGCAAATAAAATTAAAGATAAGAATGAAAGTCAGTTCTATGAACGCAAAGGACAATCTGAGCGTTTGATTTAATCACTCTACTTTTGCACCCTTTTTTTGTCAAGCCAATCTAGACTTTGCTCAGCTTGTGGGCTAGCTACTTTAGCATATATTTTCTTTTCTTATCCCACAGGCCATACTCCGGTTGTCACAGAATGGCTTGAGGATAGCCTATTTCTTCAATAGTTCAGTCTAATGGCTCATGGTTGTCATATATATATATATCACATATATAATATATAACATATTATATATATTCTCTACTAACTGTTACCTGGGGGAAGAAGATCCTGAGAACGTCACATCTTTGAAATAGCATCCTTTCAAGATAAGGTGGTGGCACCATGTGAGTAAGGTCCTTCTGTATTCAGTCCAATAGCCCTGATGCCTTGAAAGATAGACCTGTCTCTAATTCCTTCCTTCAGCAAAGAGCAGTGGGCAGTTCTAGACACTAGTGACAGAGGTTGACTCGAGGCATCAGAATGAGAAGTATTATGTAGATTAAATTGTATTATTTTCTTTAACATGAGATAAAAATGGGCCTGTGTACAAAAATGGTTTCACTAATCATTTTGGAGATCAAAGATTTCATTTCCTAAGAGCTCAAACTTCACATCTTTCAGCAAGGACTTACTCTGAACCCTGTTTAATGATGCTGTAGAAGACTTTTTTTCTCTTGAACTACAGCTAAAAGACTTGTAAAAAAATGTTGTTTCAACACTGAAGCACTTTAAATGACTGACTCTAACCACAATGTATAAAAAGTATAATTCAGACTTGGCAGAGTGAGCTAAATAAATAGTGATGATAAGCGACCTATCTAACAGTGTAGCCGTCGTGTCTTGTCATTAACACAATTATGTCAGCACAGTCAATCAGCACATTGCCTTGACTTTAAAGCCGGGGACTGAATACATGCTTTTAAAGTTGGAGGTTGCAGAGAGAGAGAGAGAAGAGCTATCACACTTAAGCCAGCAATGTGACTTCACAGTTATTCAGGGCTTTTTAAGAAAAACAAGGTTATACATTTACAAAATGCTTTGTTGTTGCAGTAATGCTAAAATTATTCTTATGAGTTCAATACCAGCTGTAATAACTCTCTGGCAATCCCAAACAAAAAGAGGGACTTGGGTTGCAGTCTTCTTTTCACATATGAGAAACTGATTTACTATCTGAAGTGATAATTAATGGGATTCCGCTCAGTTTCAAGTGGAGATGAATCGCACAAGAGGTGAGTACGGGATCTCAGAATGGCGATATTCTTCTGAGAGCTCTCCCAAGCGTTCTGGGCTGAAAAACCTCCATAATGGTAATCAGCAGGTGACAGCACCTGCTAGCTGAATATCACCCATGACAACAGGCAGAGGGACTGAGCCACAGAAAAGGGAAGGACATATCTAAGAATCCTATGTGTTATTTCTCTTCTGTTTGGCTGTATAAAGCTCACCCAGGCTACAATAATCTGTTTGTATCATTTGTTGGAGTGACTTCAATTTCACTCATGGACACAACTAACATGCCACAAAAAACCACTTGGCATTCCTTTGAGTTTAAGATAATTTTCTGCAGACTGGAAGAGAGGGCAAGTGTTTTTAAAATTCAGTGAAGATGTTTGTCTATCAGAGTTTGAACAATACATACTGTGTTGACCCTTAAAATGGGGGGGGGGGCAGAAGCACCCTGTGGTTGATTAGATTGACTTTTATCCCATGAGTTCTACAATGTGGGCTATTTCTACAAGCAACAGCCATTGTACAGGGCTTGTGGTAGCAGGCAGGCGATGCTTTTTCTCTAGTGTCCCTGTATCCACAGCAGCTCATCCCCATCCTCCTGGCACTCAGTGTTGCCTCTAGCTTGCTTTCTTTTGCTCCATGTTATTATTTTTTAAATTTATTTATTTATTTATTTACTTATTTATTTGAGAGACAGAGAGTAAGCGAGAGAGAGAGAGAGAGAGAGTGAGCGAGGTGAGAGGCAGAGGGAGAAGCAGACTCCCTGCTGAGCAGGGAGCCAGACATGGGGCTCAATCCTGGGACTGCAGGATCATGACCTGAGCCAAAGGCAGGCACTTAACCGACTGAACCACCCAGGTGCTCCCCTCTGTGTTATTATTTTTTTTTATCATCTGTCATATTATAGGTTATGTATTATTTATTTCTTTGTTAATGTCTGCCTCCCCTTCTGGAATACAAGCTTTTAGAAAGCATGGGTTTTTGTGTTGGGTTCCCTATGGTATTCTTGGTGCCTAAAGTGGGACCCTTCGTGTCATGACTGTTCATGGAAGAATGAATGACCACTACCACTCTGGTTTTGTACGTGAGGTGATTAAGAATCAGAGAATCTTGCCTAAGGTCAGAACTTTAAGAGAAGAAGTTGCCCTTTGAACCAAGTCTGAGGATTGTCTGGTCTTCTTTGCACCGAGCCACACTGCTTTCAAAACAGAGGTTATATGTTCATTTAAGAACTGACAAATACTGGCTACCAGCTTTATCGGTTTGGGGGCAGATCAAAATCAGGAAAGAAAAATGTGGTGATATTTCCTGGTTTCAGGAAAGTGGCTTTAATATTCTAGGTTTTTTTTTTTTAAAGTCACCAAAGGGGTAGGAAGTGAAATTGCTTAGTTTTATCCCAAACAATTATGAAAAACCATGTTGAGGTTTCAGAAATAATTTAATGACCAGTATGATGTGATTGAATACAAATTTTAAATACTGTAGGGGTGGGAGTGAGGTGGGGACTACTTTCTATGATATTAAAAATAAAAATATTAATTCCCTACTTCCCACTCCAACGAACACCATATCATTTTTCACTTCTTCCTAAACATCGGATGGCAGCTTGTTTAACTAAAGCAAGGTAGAACTATGTTTATTTAAATCATGAAGTGTTTTGGGTGGAAATTAGTGAGGCATATCTCAAAGTATTTGGACACTTAACATAAGAGTCAAGGATTTGGGCTTTACTTTGGATATATCTGAAAATCATTAACAATTTCATGGACAAAGGAGGCTTTTCTAGGAAGAAAAAAGAGAGTTTAAAATGTCTGCCAAGGACCTGAAACAGAAAAGAAATAGTGGAAGAGGTCCACCATTTACCACTTTCTATGAATATTAGGAAGTATGCCCAGCTATCCCATGAAGGGATCATCATATACATTTTACAGATGAAAATAAAGCTTATAACAGCTAAAAACCTTGCCGAGGATCACATAGTTCATAAGACGTAGAGCCAGGATTTAAATCCAGGTATGTTGGTTGCAAATTTAAAGCTGCTAAGAGACAATATATTGGCCAAGGAAGTCTTGAAAAGCTACTTTCTTTAGAGCCCATAGCCTGGGAGACTGCACTAAAATGAGACATGGTATGAAGAGATCCAAATTTTGCAGTTAATTAGCTCTAATAAATATAAAAACCATGATCCTCAGTTTCCTTTTATGCAATGAGGGGATAATACCACTGACCTTATAAGTTTGGCATGAAGATGAAAAGAAACAACAGGACAGATTTGTACAAACCATACAGGCCCTTGATGCACAACACACTTCAGGACCATCAGAATTCTCTCTTATGCTTTCATCTGTAACAGTCTTTCAACGTCTCTGGTATAAGCTGAGAGGGAGAGGGATAGCACTTGCCAAATATATCTAACCATGAATCTCCAACAAAGATTGATACATATTGACAAGGATTTTAACTGAAAGGTAGAAAGAATTTCCCATTTCCCAACTTTCTAAAGTGAGTAAAACTGGCAGAGAGATCTGCCCTTGATGTCATGGGAAGAGAACACAATGAACTTGGGAAAATGAAACCCCCAAAGGTTGACAAACATGCTCTCTGTCCACTGTTACAGTCTTGGGAAATGTCAGCTTTGATAATACTGGAAAAAAAAAAAAAAGAAAAGAAAAAAAGACACCCTAAAGAAGGACCTGAAATCTGGAAGCTTTTCCACATGTAACTGGACTAACCCATTTGTTGAACAATTCCTATGTAAGTGACATTGTACTAAGTGTTTACATACATTTTTCTCTTCACAACGGCTCTTTGAGTTATGTGTCACGCACATTTTACAGAGAGGAAAACTGAGGCCTGTGGAAGTTAGCATGAATAGACCCCATGTCAGCAAGAATAGACCCCAAATCTGGACTCCGTCTTTAAAGTTGCTGCATGTAACCACTAAGCCATGAAATGAAACTAAACTCTTCAGGTATAAGATGTGATTTGATTGCCTGCTACCATCGCAGACAAGGAGATTACTATAATTCGTGGAAGGAAACTACGTATCTTACCCTCCCGCCCCCCAGGAACAGGGTGGAGCAGGGGCAGAGGATGAGGAACTATGTTTCTGGAGCAGTCTGGCCTGTGGTGTTCACGGGTGATGCATACAACACAGAGGCGGCATCTCCTGAGTCCCCCATGTCCATGTCGGAAAGACGAGGGCCAGCCTGAGCTAGGCAATTGCTTATGTAACAAAAGGCCTGGCATACAGAGAAAGGTTAAGGATGTAAACTGGAAAGAGGGCTTACTAAGCAACAATTAATGGGGATGTGTTGACAATTTACAAACACTGGCAATCTGCAAATATCAAGGAGAGAGATTTGCTAAAGCAGAGTACAAAAAGGTGTAACAAAACTAAGGCATGATGGTATAATAATTGCTCTTCAAATTGCATTGAATAAAATTAAGCAAAGAAAAAAATTAGGCCAAATGTCAAGAAAAAGTGCCACCCTGACAGAATTAGTATCAGCTGCAGTGTGGAGGGTGTCTGCCCGATGCTAGCTTCACAGCCCCCCTGGTAGCAAGGCTGTGGACGCACTACTGCCCTTGGAGACTAACCCCACTAGGTCCCTAAGTGGGGACACATAGGGTCCTGGGGCGCAGTATCAAGTCCCCGGTTGGTGCTCCAAGTCACTCTGTAATGTAGGCCTCTGTTTCTTAAAACTGGCTTTTGGTCTATTTCTAGACCTGGTTTCCTCCTTTTACCCCTGTCCTGGTTACTGGTTAACTGTCTTGTTTCCTGAACTTGAACCCCATTTTACTAGGCTATTCAGCTATCCCTAAGCATAGGGATTGTAGTTCTGCTCTTTCTGACAAAATTCCTACATATCGACACCTGCCTGCTCAGGTTAATCAACTGCTACTGGATTTCCTTCATCAAACTTGAAGGAAACCTATGAGGAAACCTATGACTTTCACTGACTCTTTAGATCTGTACTATCTTCAACAGCATATGGACTCCATGCTTAATGTACTGGGCCAGACTTCTTCCTGGCCTCTTCAGCTAGGCACGGCCCCACTCCCACATTGTGCGCATTCGATGGCCTGGATCTACTCGCAAGCCCTGGTCATGGTGACAATAGTGTGGGTATGTAGCCATGACTATAGAGATTGAATGGAAGAGGCCCCTGGAAGGCCTTCTTGATTGGATGATATTGAGCCGAGTCTTGAAAAATAAGATACTCATCAGCTTGCCAGTGGAAGGAGAGGACAGTGAGAGAAAGACATTTCAAATAGAGGGAATAGCAAAGGTATGGAAGCATGACATGGCTTTAAGGTGCAAGCAGTGCAGTGCTGCAGGAGGGTGACGTATGAGATGAGGAATGGCAAAAATGATGTTGAAGAAGAGGACAAGCTGAGAAGGAATTGACACTCCACGTTAAAGAGTTTGGGCTTTGTCTTGACAACAATGGGAAGACACTAAAAGATTTTAATTGGATTAATTAATTTGATATACTTGTATAGGTATTTCAGAACCATAATTTAAGTAAATGGAGTGGGAGGTGGAGATTGAGAGTATAGACAGGCAACCAGGTGGGAGACTATTACAATGTTCTAGTCAAGCATTGGTGAAATAATGAATTCAAGTCAATGGCAGTGGGGGGGGGGAGGAGGAGAGTGATATAACGGACCAGAAGAAATATTTTTGACGTAGAATTGATTAGACCTGGTGGCTTATCAGCCAGAAGAAGTAATGAGGAAGGAGGAATCTAGAACAAATCCCAATTTCTAGTTTAGAACAAGGGATGCGTTCCTCTTCTAGAAGAGCAGAAAGCCAGATAGTGGATTTCTCCAGGGATGTGGTCTTGGTGAGACCCAGGGATGACCCGCAGGACCAGAGAGCATAGCCCCAAGGGGAATTGAGAGCCAGGCAGGCCCTGCAACAGAATCATCAATCTGAAGTAGCTAAGCAGAGAGAGAAGCTAAATAAAAGACTACAAACCCAGAACCAGAAGATTCTAAGTGGAGGGTACAAGTCAGAGAGATTCTCTGAGCCACTCTGATACCTAAGTTCTGGGCCAGGGAGGAGAGATGATGAATTCAGTGTGGCACATGCGAGTATGAAGTGTCTATCAGCCAGCCCAGGAGAGAGTTCAGTGCATAGTTGGATTTAAGTCTGGTGCAAGGAAAGGAATTATCGGCATGAAGGCTGGATCCAGTCCATGGGATGGGTGAGGTCGCCCAGCATGAAGGTACTGTTCTGGGGATAGTTAGCACATACTTGTGTCCTCTTTCTTGTCCCCTAAGACATTCTAATTTTCTCTCATCATTCCTCTGCCATTAGGAGCTCCTTTGACTTATGCTTGTTACACTGATCCACTCACAGCTTCTTTGGAGCCCCTACAATCCTCCTTGAGCCTCCCTTTGCTGTTCTGATCCCTTCTATGCCTCCCCTGTGAGTCTTCAATTATCTCTCAGCTTTTCTGAGTCCCTCAAATCCTTTAAATCTCAGCTGTGAAAAGCATACTATTCTTAGTAGGCATGCCCCTTTTGAAGTCAATGGGAATTTACAAACAACAACAATAAAAAATAAACACGATCCATCTGCCATAAAACATTGATGCAATTTAAGAGAAAACTAGAAGTGGTAGTTTTTAACTACAGTATCTAATCTTTCCTTCTTTTGAAAGAATAATATCTGGTAACGATTTGAGATCATAGTTTTCCCGATAATTTCTACATTTAAATCTTAATCTAAACTGTTCTCCCTGAAAAAAGAGGTCTCAAGTCAACCGCTCAATGTAATGTCCAGATTTGTACACATGCCCACATGCCCCAAATCAGATTCTATAACTAGTAACTGGGGGTAAAGGGAGATCCATTTCTGCATGAGTTTTGAGCAACAGAATTTCATCTAATATTACAAACGGTTGTAAAAGTCACACAGAGCCAGGTTTGGAGTCATGAGGTTGACAAGCCCTTTTAATGCACTTTCATTAAAGATACTCATCAAGTCATGTGCCACATTCGAAGACTCAGATATCCATCAATTATCATTTAAACTTGCTTTGTGTGCTGTGAGACAGTGAATTACTCTAACTTATGTTTACAAAAGACAGAATGGTATATTGGAAAGGTCTCGAGATTTGGAGGCAGGGATATCTGTCTTCCAATTCCACTTTTGAATTCTTTAGAAAGAATTCAGTGTGTGTGTGTGTGTGTGTGTCTGTGTGTGTGTGTGTGTCTTTTTTGAAGATAGAACTACCATTTCTGATCATTTAATGTCCACGAGTCATCTCCCAACCTGAATTACAGATATGATTTCTAATTCGTAACCTCTATGAAGTATTATTATCCCATTTGAGAGGTAAGAAAACTGAGGCCAGAAAGTGTAAGTGTCTCACATACTTGCAAATAAATAGTAGCTCATGTATCCAGACTCTTGTTTCATGTGCTCAGTGAGACTGCAGTCTTTTCTTTGTACGCACAGCCTTTCCTGTGATTGGCCTCTTTTACTAATAAGCTATGTTAAAGCCTTAATGTTGCTAAGCCTCAGTAACTTAAGCTTTAAAATGAGGACAATTATTTGTACGTAGAACTGTTATGGGGATCCAAGGAGGAAATGTATAATTAAGTGTGTGGCACATAGTAAGTGCTCACAAAATTGTGGGTTTTTGTTTGTTTGTTTGTTTGTTTGTTTGTTTTGGTAGCTGAGAATCTTAGAAGCGAATTGTCCTAGTTTTTGTTAGTGAGATATAGCAGAAGCAGATAAATTGCAGAAACCCTCTCATACTCCTCCATGTGAGAAGGGGTCTCTGCTTCTTAGAAGAGACACTTTTTGTCTGTCTAGAGTTTTCTAGCTGACCCTAGAAGGATGCCATCAAGTGTTCCTTCACAGTATAGTAAATAATGGTACTAAAGTTCTTTGTGGGCTTTTATTTTACTAGTAGTTCAAGAATATGTTTAGTTAACTTGTGCCCCCATTTATCGCAATGCTGCGTCAGCAAAAAATCAGTAAGGAACATTAATTATCAAATGTGCCAGTTTTGTGACCATTAAGTACCTCATTAGATTCTGTTTTGGAAATTGCATTTATGAGCATCTTTATAGAAAAGAGCACAATATGATTGGCACTGCTTAACCGTAGCACAAGTCCAAAGCAAAATCACTTATTCAATGCACCTCTTTTATTATTATGATGATGCCACAAAACAACAAAATGATAATTTTTTTGCAAGCATAACTAAAAAAAATTTACAACCTCAGCCTCCAAACACATACCTTGCTTAGGGATACAATTTTCATATAAAAAAAAACACCCAACTTTGTTGATTAAAAAATATACATATATCTCGAAGATCAACCTGTAATTTTTGTTTTGTAGTTAAGCTCCTTGTTTGAATGGTGAAGCTTGTCTACACCTATAATCATCCTTCCTCATTGTGCTTGCTGGAATGTGGGCAAAACTGGTCTCTGTTGACAGGTTTTATATCATATTGTCCTTATAGGCACTGATTTTTTTTTTCGTAGTGGTTAGCATTAAAATCTGATATGCTTCAACTGGGAAGGGAAAAAATAGAAAAGAGAAAAAATAAATTAAAACTGTGTTTAAAATATATGATATTGCCTAACCTTTTCTCCATTAGGGAAACTATAGCTGCAAAAAAGATTAAATACAAATTTGCTTTGCTTTTAAACCTACTTAAGAAGCACCTATCCTATCTGTCCATATAAATTCCAATGGAAAACATGATGACATGCAATTATTAATCTCAATGTACACAGCTATGCCTCGGGGACTCGGTGGTTCATATTTTACTGTTCTGTAATCAAATACAAAACTAATGAGTAAAAATATGCTTCCCCCAATAAATTTCCAGCACCTGGACAAGTGTCTGACAGGGAAATGGAGGATGCGCACACAAAATTCATTCTGCAAAGCTATTAAAGTGTTATACTTGCCAACAAGTGTTCATTAAACAAGAATGAAGGATCTTTATGCCAGTTTCTTACCAAAGGCTTTTTAATATTTTAATGGAGAGTAAAGACTATTTATCTGAACTCTGATCAGTTAACGTTCAGATCTGTTATGAAGAAACAAGAAGTCCTTTATAATACCTTTCATAAAAATCCACTTTGCAATGCTTCAAATAAAGACTAAGGACTGTAAAAGATTATGCTGCATATAAACAAAATCAGTATCGTTTTGAAATTATACGGTTATCCGTGGAACTCCTTAGTACATTAGAATCATGCTGTATTTTTATTTAAAAAGTGGTTAACAAAATCCAGTATACAGATGGAAAACGGGATTAGAGGTGGCATCTCAGCCATGTGACTTTATCCCGGCCCCAGAAAGCAAGTAGCACAGTTAATGGGGCAGATGATGGGAGTGGAAGGCTCTTTTGCCATCTATGATCTGAGAAAGGAAGGGAAGGGGAGGGAAGAGAAGAGAAGGGAGTGGATGGAGGAGGAAGGGAAGGGAAGGGTTGGGGAGGGAGAAGAGAAGCCAAAACATCAATGTGTGGTGATGGAATGTCCTTTTCACAACAGGATTCAAGTAGGTAAACTCTCCCACCTAGTAGTCAAAATATATGAACATATGCAAACCAAAGAAGTTGTGAAATAAAAGCAGTATTTTAGGGGTTATAATACAGTACCTCTGAATTAATATTTTATTTTATTTTTTTAAAGATTTTATTTATTCATGAGAGACACACACACACACACACACACAGAGAGAGAGAGAGAGAGAGAGAGAGAGGTAGAGATGCAGGCAGAGGGAGAAGCAGGCTTCATGCAGGGAACCCAATGCGGGACTCGATCCCGGGTCTCCAGGATCACACCCTGGGCTGAAGGTGGCGCTAAACCGCTGAGCCACCCGGGGATCCTTGAAGTAATATTTTAATGTCAGGTTGCTATTCACATGAATTTTTATCACCTAATTCTACCATAATAAATGTATTCATATATCCATTTATGCATACATGTAGGTACACAGACATGTATCTCTCTCTCTCTCTCTCTCTCTCTCTCTCTCTCACACACACACACACACACACACAAATCTGAATGTTGGAGTAAATGTTGAGTATGGAGGCAGGGATCTAGACCTTGGATATGAGACACAGCGACAGTTTTCAGGACTTCATCCCTAACACCTGTGTTTGCTACATGCTAAGCTCACCCTTGGGCACACCTAGAAGGCAGCCAGACTGACAAGACAGAGCAGGAGCAAGGTCTCATCTAACTTAATTTTTTCCTTATTCCAAAAATAGAGATTAATACTAGTAATAGTAATAATGGTAGTAATAATGCTTTAGCTAACACTTATTAGACACTATGTGCCAAGTGCTCTTCTAAGAACTTTACATTTATTTTCCTACACGATTTCAAAATAACCCAGTGAGAGACATACTATTATTAACCTTTATTTCTAGGGGCCAGAAGCGAGCCTCAGAGAGAGCCTGCCACTGGTTTGTGTAGGAGGCCAAATACAGATCCAGGCAGTTTGCCCTTGGTAACCAGACATTCGACAGAAACATCAAGAACCAGAGTTAGACCAGGTGATACCTACTTTGTATTCCTTGCACCTGGATTACCAAAGAGGGTGAGAGCCCACAGGGAGGGGCATGTGTCATGGAACTGAACCACAAAAAAGGCAGAAGTTGGGGTGGCTGGGGCCACTGATTTCCTTGTGATCTTGCCCAAGTTGTTTAGCTGCTGGGTTTATGCTTGAATAAACTAAGGTAATAATGTATGGCTAGAAAGGGGCTGGGAGAAATAGGGAAGGCTTGTTGGGATGGTTTGAGCTCCGAAGATAAAGTATGAAAGTGCTGGAGAAAGATACAATAGCACCCCTGTTAAATCCTCACCTGGATGCAAAGTGACTGTAGGAACACTCACGGGAAACCAAAGACACATTCCAGAATGTACCTCAGTATGTTCGAATCTGCTCATTATATGACCTCTGCTAATGATATGTAAGCAATAGGAGCCTATTTTTCTAAATGTGAGAACTTCCCATCTCAGGTTTGAGTTTCAAGTCTTTGGAGTGCGACTATATAAAGTCAGCTTTAGATATAGCTTCTTGATATATCTATGTATACGTACATATAGATACCTACACATTTTTAATAAGAAAAGAGGAAGGGGTCAGGATTTGGATGGATGATGAATTTGACATTCAGGCCAATGACCGATCGAGGTAGCAGGGAAAGCACATTTACAGGCCAAAGACTTGTTCTCCCAGTCACAAGGGACTGTCCCTCTTCGCCAGGGTCTGTGTTCATGAAATCATTCAGCTATTAATAGTGAGGTGCAGTGAGACCCAAACTTCACATCCTCACCAGAACCATCTGAAGCCAATACCATCTCCCATAACTCACAGGCAGACTGCTTTCAGTTTGAAAACCCGGCAGAGATGCTAGCACCGATGACCGTGAATAAATAGAAGGTTCTGATCTTCCTCCTCATAAGGAGAGGAGGAAGATCAGAACCATGGGGAGAAAAAATTTAAAAAATTTTAAAAGCCATGGGGAGAAAAAATGACTAACAATTTAGAAAACCCCACTAGCGAGAAAAAATGCTGGTAAAGAGGGAAAGAGTGGCTAAATGTGATTTTTTTTTTTTTTTTTTTGGCAAACATGCATATACACTTCGGGGTGAGAACAAGGATTTCAATTTTATTTATTTAACTTATTTAACACGTGGAGAGTGTGCCTTGTTATGTGCCAGGTACCATTCTAAGTGCTTAACAAATATGAACTCATCGAACTTTCTTTTTTGATGCAGTGTTAAGCCTAAAAGATTGTTTTATTCTGAAACCTGGAACAGCGATTAGGTTGTCTCTGTACATTAAAATGTCTTGCCTTATAAGGAAGCGTTTGACTGCACTAGATTAAACTCATAAAAGCTAATGAAGAGTCCTCCTTAATACACATTTCTTTTTTCCTGTTTGGACTTGAAGTGACAACATTACAGAAACACCCTGCAGGTCTTTATCTAAATAGCATCCTATAAAACAATGTCCTCCTGTCAGTCACCACTAATTCAGCCCAGTCAAGCTATAAATCTGTCCAAAGGCCAGCAAAGTGCTTAACTTGGCACATCACTAATAAAATTAGGAATGCGGGTTTATTACATGAACCTTAAGTAGGTTTGGCCAAGATATTAAGATTTTTGCTTATGGCAACCATAGCTAATGTGGATTGGTATTTTCATTATAACACACCCCACAGCATTTCCCAGTACATCTCAGGTTTCCAAATTAGAGACTAATCTTCCATGCTCTCACACTCACTGGTAGGGGCTGCAGCCGGAGCCCCATCGCTAAAGCCTCATGCACTTTAGGGTACTCAAGAATGGTAAAGACTTTTCAATAATGCTAATTCTGCTGAATAAAATTAGAGCAAATTAATTAATACTTCTATTAACGTAACCTGATTTCACTTTGTTCAAGAACAGAAGCACTTACAGGCTTTTAACATGCGCTCAGAAATATCATTTCAGCTCAGGGCAATTTTGAGAAGTGATTTATAAGCAGTTGCAAATGCTTCTAAAATGGTAAGATTTGAGAAAGCTGAAGGTACGTTAACCAAGTTGTCCTGTGGTCTTGGGTGTTTTATTTTATTCTTTAAATTATGGAGGAACAACAAATATATCCTCGCTCCTGAGCCAACACTTATTGTGATGGCCTATATATACATGGTGATTTAGTTCTCAGAGTGGGCTCTGGTGCTTCCCTGTGAACGACTCGACAAGGTGGATGTTGCAGGCATTCTCCTCATTTTCCAGATGAGGACACATGCAAGGACCAGGGTGGAAAGAGCAAAGTGACTCTCTACCTCATGTCAAGAATGTCCTCCAGAGAATGCCTCACATTTGTGAATATTTATAGTCTTACCAGATGTTATTACCTCCAATGGGTCCGTAGAGCACCTAGGAGGGTGGTTGGCACATATGGCAGTGTGCATCCTCATGCATGCTTCATCTTTTTGGTTCATCTTAGTATATCTACTTTCTCTGACCTATAGGCTCTTTGAATCCTCCCTTTCCAATGACACTAGCTTCCTCACACTTTCCTTTCTTACCCACCCTGTTGAGACTGTGTTGGCAGCCTGCCTTATGGTGGCTGCATTATGAGGTTGGGAACACAACTGAGAGATGAGAAGCTCTCCTTTGTGTGCCACAATCTCAAAAACCTGTGGATGGGCAAAGTTGCTAAAGTTCACTTCATGAAAAATACAACACACCACCGAAAGCAGGTGTGATTGATGCTGGCAGAGCAAACTGTTTATCAGACAAACACATTTTGCAAACTTTGACATAAATTGTTAAGTTGCCTTATCACTCAGACAATGTAAGACTAGCATCTTTGCAGGAACTTCCCCCAAACTCTTTAATGACCTCTAAAAAGCTCTATCTTATCATGATCTGATTTGCTACTACAATAAATCATTTATACATAGTTTAGAAGAAAAGCTAGTATTGGAAATATGGAGTCATTTTCCAACTATAAGAAGGCTTTGGCACTCTTCTGGCTCTTTTGAGTTCCAAAGGCATGAGAAAGCACTCAATATGCTCAAGACAAGAATGTTCAACAGGAGTCAGAGGGCTGCAGCCTCTTGGGTCTAACTGGACGCTGATTACACATTTGGTAAATCTTACAGACCCTTCTGTTTTCTCCCTTCCTGCTTTCTGACTTGTATTACTTATGATAGGGAAGGAAATTTTTTAAAAAAAGGAAGTTAAACTATTTTTTTGTTTTTTTTTATAATCAATTTATTTTTTATTGGTGTTCCATTTGCCAACATACAGAATAACACCCAGTGCTCATCCTGTCAAGTGCCCCCCTCAGTGCCCGTCACCCAGTCACCCCCACTCCACCTCACTCGCCCTCCTCCCCTTCCACCACCCCTAGTTCTTTTCCCAGAGTTAGGAGTCTTTATGTTCTGTCTCCCTTTCTGATATTTCCTACCCATTTCTTCTCCCTTCCCTTCTATTCCCTTTCACTATTATTTATATTCCCCAAATGAATGAGAACATATAATGTTTGTCCTTCTCCGATTGACTCATTTTACTCAGCATAATACCCTCCAGTTCCATCCACGTGGAAGCAAATGGTAGGTATTTGTCATTTCTAATGGCTGAGTAATACTCCATTGTATACATAAACCACATGGAAGTTAAACTATTTAATTTCTAGTGTTTCTGATGTTCAAAAATCAAAATGATATCTGGTGGTGGTATACAATTGACATTCAGGATGTTAGTGTTTAAATTGTGGCTCTGTCCTATATAATCTAATTTAATTCAATCAAATTAGTAAATAAACATTTATTGAGCACCTGCTATGAGCCAGACACTGTGCTAGGCATGAGGGATATGACATGAGCATGATAACACTGATATCAAGGATCCTAGGTTCCGATAAATCACAACTACCCAACACATGCCCTTCTTCACCTCTAAAATGACTCAGATGGTTAAGTAATTTTTAGGTCTAATTTTTGTGTGGATGATGATGATGATGACTGTTGTGTCAAATCTTGTCTATTTGCTTCTCAGATATTTTCCACTCGTTTTCACCCAACTCTGTCCTGGGAGAATGGGCCATTTGCCCTTTGGCTTTAGTTGTGTCTAGTCAATGGGAAGTCCCTGTGGTAGAACTGAAAGAAGTAGAGAGGGGTAAAAATATTTGTTCTTCTGGTGTGTCAATTTGTAGGGATGACTTGAATTGGCTGTACCACTCTGTGGAAGGTCCCTTTTTTTCAAGGTTATTTTTTTTATCTGCCTCTCTCTAACTGGGTCCTGGTAACTGGCCTGCCCCATCCCTTTGGACAAGAATATGGCAAGAGTATCACTGTTGCTAGCCCCAGGGCACTGCACGACCCTGGTGGCTTCCTCACATTCTGCCTACTAATTTTTAATTAGTAAATTATCTTCAGGTCTACCTAATTTGAAGGTACCATCTGTTTTCTGCCAGGGCCCTGGTTGATATACTACAGGATTTTTTTGTCAATTGAAATTCATTTTTGAAATCTTGCGAAGTCAATGTAAGACAGAAATTCTGAGGAAGGGTTGGAGGATATACTAATTCCAAGAATAGTTAAGACATTCTCTTTGGCATAGGAAAAGCATTCTAACATTTAATTTAATAAGACTGACAGGTGGACTATGATGAGAGAATCAGGAGCCACAGTATGAACTGCATTTCCCAGAATTCCCTTCCTGTATGTTATGGGCAATGGTGGGCCACAGTTGGAGGATGGAAGTGAAGCAGTGGTCACACTGTTTTATATTTCCAAAAGGTCAGGGCAGGGTTGCCAGGCAACTTTGCAGCTCATGACCTTTGTCTACTTATGATTTGGCTTACTTCATTGATGTGGGATAACAGCTGGGCTTGCAACGGCTCTCTTTTCCTCTGGATTCTCCTTCAGCTCCTGGCACAGGTGTTAAGCTCAATAATGAGGGGAACTAACTTCTGTGAAATGTGATTATCATCCAGGTTGTAGGAGCTAAGAACTGGTAGGGGTTCCTATGCAGAGAACCCATGTGTGGTTTTCAACTTGTGTTGGCAGGTTCCAGCTTGTTCTTGCTCTCCTATATGTTATATCCATCTTCCTTCTCAATTCCCTGCTCCTACGACTTCAAGCTCTAGCATAAAATATAAAGAGAGCAGTGTTACACAGACTGTTTAGCTTGCTTCTGTAATTGTATTAGAAGGAAATCCCTGTAATAAATTTCTTTCTCTCTCCATCTATCCCACTGGTCTATGTGTGTATTATATATATATATCATATATATCACATATATATCACATATATATATCATTTATCATATTTATCACATATATATATCATATATAACATCATATACATGATATATATATATAAAACCTTGCAATATATATACTCATTATATATCTGTGTCTGTTATCTATCTATCTATCTATCTATCTATCTATCTATCATCTATCTATCTATCTATCTATCTATCTATCTTGTTGGTTCTACTTCTCTGACTGCATCCTGACTTGTACACTGACTAAGGCTTTTTAGTAGCCTAAGCTTCAGGCTCAAAGTTGGATCTGTTCTTTATATTGTCAGCCAAGAACACATTAGCCAAGACTGAACCTTGACTATCATGCCAAAAGCAAAGAAACACTTCTTCCTGAAATAGCTCATTTGGCAAAGGGACGTAAAAATTGGTAAGATTTTTTAATTGGGAAATTGTATGAAAATAACTAAGTGAGGCGAATGAACATACCTATTGGCTTACCATGAACCCTACCCTAGAGATGCTACAAAAGGAAGATTGAGGTTAATGGATCTAAGGAAAGAAAACTGTGTGAAATCCCCGGGGATAAAGAAAATGTTTGGATCATGGTGTCTGTGTGTGGGGAAGGTAAGGACAAGCAGCCCAGAGTGGACAAATATTTGTGAAATAGTGAAGTGATAGGTTGGGAGTGAAATTCTTAGATGTACTCATTACCCATTCTACAACCACCATGAGGAGAAAAATTTTAGTACCATTCCAGCCTAGTGACAGCCAAAAAGACAGGGTGACATCAAGATGATACAGAGTTCTGGCTGCATTGGAGAGCAGAAGGCCATGGATATAGCCATTATTCTCCTTCTTAAAATACTAAACTGTTTGAGGTACGCAAGCCAAGAAAGATAAAAAAAAAAACAAAGCTAGGGAAGCCCAGGTGGCTCAGTGGTTTGGCGTCGCCTGCAGCCCAGAGCCTGATCCTGGAGACCTGGGATCGAGCCCCACATCAGGCTCCCTGCATGGAGCCTGCTTCTCCCTCTGCCTGTGTCTCTGCCTCTCTCTCTCTCTGGATAAATATAAATAAATAAATAAATATTTTTAAAAAACCTACATTTTTTTTTTGCATATGAAGTGGAATTAATTGGTCAAAATGAACATGAATTTAAAATATTCATAATAAACATGGTGAAATAGGTAATTTGGTATATTGATAACATGAAACAATTACAAATTATAAAGAGAAATCAACTCAAGATCTAAACGAAATATGGCAGACCAAAGAACTTCATAGATATGTAAGATGGCAGATACATCTCAAAAATAAACTAGTCAGTGGAGGATTAGGTCAAGAGGTTCTCTCAGAAGACAAAGAGGAGGCATAAAAAAAAGTTTCAAGGTATGGAGGATAGAAGAGGTGATACCAAAATATGGCTAATAGAAGACCCAGAAGGAGAGGTACAAGTAAATGAGAGAGAAAATATTTGATGGAATACCCAAGAGTTTATCAGCCATAGGGATGAAACACATCTGATTAAAAAGACACACATATTGCCAAACAAGAAAGGTAGCAGGGGGAGAAAATCCTACACCAGAACATATGATAGCTAAGTTTAAGAGCATCAAAGTCAAAACCTGAAGCCTAAAAGTTATTAGAAAGAAAGAGCAGACCAGTAGAAAGGAAAGTGCTTGATTAACATCAGACTTCACTGAGTGGAGAAAAAATGGTCAAGAAAATAGAGGACGTAAAAATTTGTGTTCTGTATCTAATGGAGTATTGTCAGGTGTAGAAGAGTCATGAAAGCTACATTTTCCCTCTCTGTTGTAGCTCTATCAGAGCGGAGGCCCTGGCTCCAGTTGGAGTGAAGGCTGTAGCTGGCAGCCTTTCCCTCTGCACTGCCTTCCTCACTCTATACCCTTGATGGCCTGGGGTTTGTTCATCGGAGCCTCTTCATCTCCCCATACCTCGAGCTTGCCTAGAGGAGAAAGTGCTCTAATAGATGCTTCCTAGATTTGTTGTACTGGTCTCAAAGCCCATGATATTTCTTCTCTGCTGAGAATTGGACTAATTAAGCCAACTCAACAAATGTAACCAGTAAACTATGGAAATGGAATAAACCAAACGTATTCTATCAACAAATATTTATCATATATAACTTAAAGCACTGGATCCTATGAAAATGTCAGAATGGATGAAGCCCAACTCCTGAAAAAAAAAATGTAGGAGCTAATGGCTTACAAAATACCTTAAGTATCCTTCACATGCAGGGGAGGGAGAAGCCTGATTCAGGAATTCAGAGGAATGAGGCATCACTTTCATTCAAAATGATAAGGGAAGACCTCATGGAAAGAATGGCACTTAACTCTGGTTTCTGAAGAAATGATAAGATTTCAAGAGGCAACAAACTGGTACTCGGATTCCAGGTGGAGGAAATAGCAAAAGCACAAGAGAAAGGATTCTGAAGCCTTCAAAAAGCCCAGTGTGGCTGGAAGAGGGTTCTCAGGGGAATTGGAGGAGATAAGCCTGAAAAGACTGGGTAGGTCCAGAATGCCAGGAACTTCAAAGAAAACCCGGGAGCTGGAGTAAATGTGGTGAGTATGTAGACCACCAAAATTTTATGAGCCAGAGGAGAGCATGGTACAAACCAGATGAACTGAGTGAAGCTTAATTTTGCACCAATAAAACATATATATATCGGTTGGAGAAATCCTAGAGTCAGAAAGAAGACTGAACTAATTTGAGCAGAAATAATTAGATCATAAACTAGGAAGATAGTAATAGCCAAGAAAAGGAGAAACGAGTCAGTCACTACTTGGCTACTGGTCAGGTGTGGGTTCGAAGAAAAAGAAAGATAGATGGCTGCTACGGGTTCCCGCAAAACATCTGCAGCCCTTGGAGGATAAAGGTGCCAATGTCTACTTTTGGTTTCAAGGGATGAGAGGGATGAATATATATATGTGTGTGCATTTTTTCTTTTTCCCATTCAAGAACCAAGTCACAGTTTTTCATGAAAACATGTCCTTTGCAACTTTTGGAGCAAAAAGTGTTTAACCTAAAGGATCCAGATATTTTGTATTTCTTTTTTTCTTTTTCTTTCTTTTTTTTTTTTTTTTTTTTGATATTTTGAATTTCTACCTCCCTTCTTTAGCTGCCAGACAATGACTAGAAAAGCCAATCCAGTTTGGTTATTTTGAGTTAATTACCTTTAATAAAGTTTAATTTAACATTTTGAAAGCATAAAAGCAGCCAAAACTTGCCTCGAGTTCCCAAATCTTCCCAGGCATTTGGATTCGTGAAAACTGTAAAGACCAAGGCGGGGGTGGAATCTTGTTTTGCCAGAGAAAACTCACAGTGAGCAATATAAAGTAAATTTACTTCAATTTAATATGGATAATCATATGCAGGTCTAGAGTCTTTATATTTTATAGCTCTCCTTAATTCCACATCTTCCTACTGCAGACAGTACAGGCATAAAACATTTCATCATAATGTTTAGGGATTTTTTTTTCCTTAAAAAAAAAAAAAGGAAGGGAAAGGGGGAAAAAGTTCTTCCCTAATAGTGTATACTGTCCAAATTCCTGCTATATTATTTACAATGACGTTTTCTATGTCAGGGTTACAAAACTTCAGTGACGTGTTTAATTGAGAATAAACAGAAATGCACAACGAAGGGAGCAGTATTAGAAACAGAGCTGCATTTTTTTTGTTGCTGTTTTGTTTTTGCTTTCAGGCCCCATTTTAGAGATAAGGGTTACTGATAAAATGAACATTTTACTACTAAATATTTGCCATGCTGCATTTAAATCAATCAATCTTTAGAGCTCTTTGCTCTAAAGGAACAAGCATTACTACCTTCTTTAGTATCTACTGTGTGTCTTGCTTTCCTTTAAACATCACCATAGTTAATGCCCACGTGGTGGAGTGGAGCCCGGGTGTGCTCATACACCTGCACACATATACACACAAAGAATCTACTGTAGATCACCAACCACCCTGGTTATCAAAAGTTAATGGACTCTGAAATTGATACAATTCCAATAATGCAGCTCATAAAAATCAGAGCAATATTTTATTTGTGACCTACATCATTCTCATTTAAGATCCAGAGGGAATTAGGATACCCTTCTGCATTTCACCTACATAGTTGCTTCATTCATTTTTTGGACCGTGTTCTTTTTTAAATTGATGGCAACGTACAATCTGCCATCTTAGCCCATTTTTAAGTGGTTAGTGTTAAGAACATTCACATGGTTGTGGAACCAATCCCCAGAACTCTTTCTTCCTCGTGCAAAACGGAAACTCTATGTCCATTAAACAATACCTCACTTATCTCTCCCCTTGACCTGTGGCGACTGCCATTCTGTCTCTGTGAGTCTGACTACCCTAGGTACTGCGCGTAAGTGGAATCATACAACATTGTCTTTTTTTGTGACTGGCTTATTTCACTTAACGTAACGTCCTCAAGGTTCATCCATGTTGTAGTATGTGTCAGTGTTTCCTTCATTTTTAAGGCTAAGTACCGTTCCATTGTATGTATGTACCAAATTTTGTGGTTCCATTCATCCACTGATGGATACTTAAGTTCCTTCCACCTTTTGGCTATTGTGAATAGCTTGATCTGAGTGTGAGTGTACAAACATCTGCTTGAGCTCCTGTTTTCACTTCTTTTGGGTCTATACCTGGAAGTGGAGTTGCTAGATCATATGGTGGTTCTATTTTTAATTTTTTTGAGGAACTGCTATACTGTTTTTCATAGAAATCGCACCACTTTCTATTCCACCAGCAGTTCGCCAAGGTTCCAATTTCTCCACAGCCTTTCCAAGAGTTCTTGTCTTGTTTTTCTTTTTTTCCTCTTCTTTGATAGTAGCCAGACAAATGGGTATGAAGTGGCATCTCACTGCAGTTTTAATCTGCATTTCCCTAATGACTGGTGATGGTGAGCAGCTTCTCATGTTCTACTGGCCTGACTTACTGACCAGAACAAGAATGAAGGCAAGGATGGGAAACAAATTTCCTAAATTTCTCAGGACTTAGAGTGGTAATCAACAGACATTTATTGGGTACATTCTCAAGATGAGGATCTGGGCTAGAGCTAGAGATTTTAAAAAATAAATAAAATAGAGGAATTGGAGAGGCATCTGCCTGCAGGAACCTGGTGGGGAAGGCAACATGTGTATAGTAGTGCAATGACTCTCCTTGAGACCCCACATCACTTGAGGAATTTCTAGCACTGGGACATCATATGTCATGTCTTTTGCATTTTTTAAACAAATGAATAAACTCATTCTTTATATATGTGATCTTCAAAAGAACACTCTAGAGCAAACTTTATGCTTTTTCCCAGCGATGAACTTCAATATAGATCAACATACACTACAGTCTTGTAAGTCTTCCGAAAACAGTTGCCTTTGAAGAGGTGTGAATTTCCTTTACTTTCCCTAAAAGGGTGTTAACTTCAAAAGGCGACCTGGTGAGTGTTAAAAAATTAACACATTTAAGTCACTAGCCAAAACATCACCCCCGGATCTGTGAACCTGAAATTGAACTGGTAGACTGAGCTGACTCTGATTTGGATGCCAAAAAAGTCATCACTCAGCACTAATCTGGACCAGTGGAAATTTGCTCTTCCCTTTGGTTGAGGAGAGGAAAGGATTTGGAGGAGGGTGATGTTGCAGGGCATAAAAGTAGAAGGCAGCTAGTTATAAAATCTTCTAGACCCTTCTAACCCCTTAAACTTGTTTTAAAAGTTGCTTTACTGTAGAGAATGTGCACTTTAGCTGGCAATCATAAAAGGAAACCTCTTTTTATTAACAGTGGAATTGTTTATTTGTGGAGAAAATTGACTGGAATATCTTCACTGGACCCCTATTCCTCCCTTCTCTCCCTATTTCTAATCCATTCAAGACACAAACATAGACATTTTTTTTCTCCCATTCCCTGTCACTTTGTATGGCATCCACCAATATGTTGCTTGGCTCCCCTTTACTCTCTGTAGTTCTTGTTTGGAAGTGATCTTTACTAGATTCTGGTCAACAGAATTATAGCAAATGCAGGAGTATCGCTGTCAGCCGCCGCATTGGGGACTTTTCATGCTAAAAGGAACTCTCTGAGGGCACCTGGATCTACCCTTCTGCCTCTGGGCATGACTGCACTTAGCTGATGCCATTACAAAGGCTTTCATGCCCCATACAGGCAAGACATCACAGTATGGTTGTGAAATACTAGGAAACATCAGGAGCAGAGAAAGAAAGCTGGTGTGTAACAGAAGTACTGAATTTTTTTTTTTTAAATAAAGGTTTCTAAAAGAATTGGAGAGCAAGAGGCCATGACCCAGGCTATAGTTTTGCTAAAGCTCTAAAGCAGCAGATAGTGCATGAGTGTTTCTAAAAGGGAAAGAACTGGCTGTGGCGCGGTCTCCTTAGTCATTGCTCAGAACTCTGACAATCACACACACACGGATCCAAGCCCGACAGCCCACTGCTTGCTTTACCTGGGAGATGTCCCTACTCATTCACGGGTCTTCATTCCTGCAATCAACAGAGATTTATTAAGTGCTAATGGCACGTCAGGCACTTTGCTAGGTGCTGAGAGTAGGGGGATGAATATGACCTATTAACTCCATGAAGGGCCTCCCGGGTTAGTAGAGGAAGGACCATCCAGATAGTAATCACAATGCAAGGTGGTGAGCACAGCAGCAGCACCTCATCAGGGACAGGAGCTTATGGAGGAAGAGCGACACTATGTCTCTTAGTGGAGTCACTGAAGAAGCTTTTTGGAAGTTTTTCTTTGTCATTTTATTATCTGTCTCCTCATGCGTTTCTCCATTAGCATTTTCACTGGCCCATGAGCCTCTTCCCTTCCCCTCCTCCTCTACAGCTTTGGGTTTGGAGCCCAGGACAGGGACAACCTAGGGATATGAGGGATATATGTTTTGTTTTATTTAATTTGTTAGTATGTATTAGTATTCAGTGAGCTCTTACGAGCCAGCCGCTTTTCTAAGCACTGTACGTGAGTTATGCTATTGTAGCCCTTCCAGCCCCCTTATGAGGTAGGTCCGTTTTCCATCATCATTTTACAATTGAGGGATCTGATGCATAAAGATGTAACATAACTCCCCAAGGCAGCAAACTAAGTGGTGGGGAGGCTGGGATTGGAAGCCAGGTGTTCGGCTGCAGAGTTCACGTGCTCACGGGTCATGAATATAGTGGTTGACATAGAAAGAAGAGCTAGAAGAAACATGTGCAGTCCAGAAGAAGAGAAGGAGGCCAAGCCAGGACTCCGAGGAGATGACGTATGTAGTGTGCGGACCCAGGTGGAAAGATCAGCAAAGGATGCTGCCAGAGAAGGTAGTAAGGATGACTGGGACCTAGAGGATGTGCTGTCCTAAAGCCCAGGGAGAAGAGGGATTCAGGAGGACACAACCCCAGGCAGCTTGTGTTTTGAAGAGTTCTGAAGAGTGGGGATGAGAGGTGAAGACTTCCCCAAGGCCTAGTCTTTCCACTGACATTGTGAGGGCTTGGGAAGGTCACTTAACCCTCCAACTCTTGTTTTCTTATTGTAAAATAGTGATAATTTTTATGTACCACAGAGGCTTCTAAGGAGCTCATGCTAGAATAGTTTTTTGGGGAGGCATCTTGAATATAGTATAAGACATTCACTATGTGAACAGTGTGTTTATTATTAGACCATTCTTCCTGAAACCAATTTAGTTCAAACACTAATGAAAATTTTCCTTAAGTTTCCCAATTTTTACCTTAAGTATATACATAATTGTATGTTTTATCTCCCTTATAACTTTAGTGAAAAAAACTAATATGATATAATTAATCCATATGACTACTAATGGCATAAATTATTAGTTTATGCATGCATTGATTAAAATTTTGAGTGCTTCTATATTGTTTTGAGTAAAGTTTTGAATATTATATTTGAATCAAAAATATGTTCAACCTATGATTTCTTCATAAAGTACCTTACAGTCAAGACCAGAAATCTATCTGTAAACAAATATAGTGCAATGATTCTAAAATAGGGGTGGCTTTGTCCTTCAGAGGGACACTTGGTAACGGCTAGAGATATTTCTGGTTATTACAACTAGGCGAAGGTGGTGGTCCTAGGGGCTTCTTGTCTGTAGAAGTCAGGGATGCTGCTAATCATCTTACAATGCACAAGAAAATGTCCCCTTTCCCACCTCAACAAGAAATAATTCAGCCCCGAATGTCAATAAGGCCACAGTTGAGAATGCTGATCTACTAAAATGAAGTAGGGGTTGTAACAGAGGAATGGAAAGATGACACAAAGGAAAAAGCACTAATAAATTTACTGGGAAAATCAGCAAGTGACTCTTGGCCGTACTAAGTACATTTGGATCTTGTGCAATTCATGCCAGAGATAATGCCCATTTCACCGAAACTCCTTAAATGACACTTGTATGTTTAAGCAGCTACACAAACTATTCAAAGCTTTCAGCACAGATAACTTGAATGGGAAACTTTCATGAAAAGTTTTTGTGCCAGGGCTTAGATTATATTATATATTGGTTCACTAGTATCTAATTGCTTGTATATCATATTAGCTAGGGACTAAGTCAGGAAAATCAAAACCACTGTAGATATTTTGAAAAGAGAGAATTTGTAATTTAGATGATGGAAGAGCTGTGAAGCCAAAGAGGAAATAGCCGGGCAACCCAGAGATTAGTGGGAAGCCATGACCACCCTGAGGGGTGGAGGAAACAAGAAAAGCTGATGTTACTAGACCTTAAAACTGGTGAAAAACAGTTAGGGCTAGAACCACAAGGCACGGCCTAGCAGAAGCTGGAACTGGGGAGGGAGTTCCTTGAGGTAAGAGCTAGAGCAATGGAGAAAATACAAGACAGCCAGAGATGTCACCTTAGAAGGTATCAGAGGAAGAAATAGCTCAACTTCTCCCTATTCTCTTCTTCTCAGCCTCAGGATTCTTTTAGTCCCTCCCATTGGCTGAAACTACCCCAGAACTAGTTGGCAAGGGATTCTGGGAAATGTAGTTCCCTGTTACACAGATCCAAGCAGCAGAAGGGTAGGGAAGGAGCAGTAGGCAAATATCTGGCACTCCCATCATTGCTAAGAAGATAAAGGAATACCTATCCCTTAAGAAGAAAAAAGTGGCCATTAACCTTAATTATATTTTAAATAAATAATATTTACTCAAATATGGAATCAAAATGGCTGAGATATTTTTAGGTTGGTGATGAATGGCAAAGAAGCTCTCTGAAGTTTATTTTGTATCATGTGACATCTAAGATTTAGTGCTTGTAGTTCCAATAAAAAGTGAATATACAAGGCATTAACCATTAAATAGAATCATTATTTACTTGACTAAAGAGAACCCGGCCTTGTGACTATGTGTGAGAATATAGTTAAGTGTTTCAAGTAAAAGCAGATCAATGAGATGTGTGTGTGGAGGAGGACACCTGGGTGACTCAGTGGTTGACCATCTGCCTTTGGTTCAGAGCATGATCCCGGGGTCCTGGGATCAAGTCCTGCATCAAGCTCCCTGCAGGAAGTCCACTTCTCCCTCTGCCTATGTCTATGCCTCTCTCTCTGTGTCTCTCATGAATAAATAAATAAAGTCTTTTAAAAAAACTGAGATATGTGTGCCTGTAAATCTAATTAAATATAGTTGTCATAATTACTATATGATACTGGAGATTGCTGATATGGAAGTCATCTTGTTTGAATACTTATTTTATGAGGTTATAGGGAAGCAAAAATTGACATAATATGAAAATATTCTTTAATGTAGTGAACATTTGCAATTAATTCTCACACAAACATGCTTACCAAAGTTGGCCCAGGATCTCTCCCTTCCAAAAAGTTAAAGTTTCTATTGGTCATCATTTCACTGACTGTCGAACATTGTACCACAAAAGGAAAGCAAAACAACTACATTATGGAATGAAATAAAATTTTAAAAAGATTAAGTTGATGACAGTGATGCTGGGTAACACTCTGGGGGCCAATGACAATGACCAAACCAATGACAAAGGAGAATCTTATTGAAATAAACCAGTTAACAAATCAAGAAGAGAAATAGACAAGAAGAGTAAATGGAATTTCAAATGAGAATGATTTTAGTATTTAAGGATTAATAGAAGCCTCAAGGAAAACTGAAGTTTCCTGAATATTACAAAAATTTTTATGATCACACAGTTGGTCAAATTTGAAATAAATATTATTCAATCAGGCTCTCATAACCTCATAATCAGGCTTTCAATTTCTTTAAAAAATATCACCCCAAAAGCAAATATATGATCCATTCTTTGCTCATTTTAAGAATTAAAGCTGGTTGGAAATATAATTGAGACAGTGTTATTTTAGATAAAATAGTACACTTATTTTCACAAACGCTAGATTCTATTTCAATATGAAATCACAGTAAAATGCTTTTTCACTCTTGCTTATGAAAATTTGGTCCCCATTTAACGTGGATTCCCTGCAAGTGGCCTCCTCTTGTACAAATCACCTTCAAATAGAAAGGCCGTGCTGGTCCTCTCATGGCACTTAGAGCATCATTTGTTTATGTTTGTCTCCCACTATAAACACTGAGTCCCTGGAAGTAACCAGGGACAGTGACACACGCAGTCACTTCAATATCACTGCAAAGTATCATCTATAGCTTTTCTGGCGCACAGATTGGTTCAAAAGCCAATTGCTATAACTTTTAAAAAGCGATCGAAATAGGAACAGATAATAGAGGAAGCAGACTCATAAAATGTTATAGCTGAAAGGGACTTTAAAATCATCTAGTGTCCATCCCTCTCATTTTACCACTGAGGAAACTGAAGAGTCGAGAGCCATAACTTGTCCAGTGTCATGCTGCTAGCTTGTGGCAGAGCTGTTACTTGAAACCAGGTCTCTGGACTCCTGTCTAGAACTTCCTCCTAAATGGCACTTCAGCAATCATAGCAGGTGATGAACTCTGTAGAGCTGAAGCAGACACTGCATATTTCAGGGATCTAGGAGGCCCTAGCTGCTGCATAATCTGCAGGGTGCTCTGTGACTTGAAGGCACAGTATTGCACAGCCATGACAAACCCAGGCTCCAGAGCTAGACTGCCTGGGTTTTAGGAGGCTCAGCCATTTCCTAGCTGAGTGACCTTGGGCAGCTACCTAATCTCTCTGTGCCTCAGTTTCCTCAATATTTTATGAGTGCCTACTATGTGCCCAAAGATAATAATACCCCCTACCACAGTGGGTCTACAGGTAGCTACTATTTGTGTAAGCTACTCAGAATATGGCCTGGCTCATAGCAATCTCTCAAGCCTTCCAGCATGAAAGATTCGGGAATTAGCAAGTTGGCATCAGAGATCAGAGGCACAGAAGGAGGAGTTGTGTAGGAAAACCATCTACGTCAACCATCTGTCAGCTGACCACCTGGTAGCCTGAGGCTGCTTAGATAATGTCAGAAGCACCTAGGTGCCATGGACTTCCTCTTCTATGGGATCTGCTCTATGTATTTACCTGTTTAAGTTGAAGTTTCAATAAACCTGTAGTTCATGGTCTTTCTCAACTCTTAACTCTTTATTTCCTCTTCAAAGTCTTGAGTTAAAAATTATTTAAGATAGTGTTAAGATGCCAGAACAGATCACATTCATTAGTCTGGTTTTCTGATGGGGAGCAACTTATTGTTGATAGATCAGATCATCAAAGCCTTGCAGAATTGAAGGTCTGGACAGAAGCAGCCTTGTTTGGTTGACACAGATAAACTACCACTTAAAATACAAGCTATGCATGCATGCTTGGATGTTCACAGACCAACATAGCAGTTTGGATTCAACTTTCCTATCTGTGCAGCAGACAGATTTAAGCTCCTGCCTGCTGAGTTTCTTCACAAATTTTGCCAGTAAGATACTGGCTGCAGAAAATATGTCTCTAAGGCCCGTAGAATTAAGACTTTCTTCTTAATAAAAACATCTGTTGAATAAATCTGGCCTAATTTCTCTGCAGGCCAGATCCCATGCTAATTTGCATAACCTATCCTTCCTATTCTTAAACTTTCTTGAGAAGTAAATTCCTCAGCCTTGCCTAGAATCCCCTTCCAGTTCCTCACAAAAAGTGCTAGGCAACTAGCTAAACTAAAAAATGAGAATCTGAAGGAAACAGACAATCCTACAGGTATGTTGCTAATCTTTCTTCCCTAGTTCATCAGACTAGATAGTGCTAATCCAATTTAAGTTTAAAGTTGCAGGGAAAAATACCCAAACTATTATAAGATCAGTCCTCCATGGCGGGACGGAGGGGAATTCTGTCCAGCAGCCTCCTTTTAGAGAATCTTGAGACTTGTGAAAGGCTTCTTCTAAAAATTAGAGAAGAAAGGACACAAAAGACTACAAGTGAACATCCAATGCAAATGGAATTAAACTGTGAAAAGCTCAAGGGAACAAAGAAAACTCAGTTAAGCTTTTGTTTTTCTGTAAATATATCAATCATCCTTTCAATATTTATTGAAAGGCAATGAAGGGTGGGGTTAAGAGCTTGGGCTTTGGAGTCAGGTACTTATGGAATCAAATCCTGGTTCTGCCACTTACTAAGTGTGAGATCTTGGGTAAGTTGCAAGCTTCTCTGAACCTCTCTTTCATTGACTGTAAAATGAGGATACTATGGTACCTACCTCATAATGCAGATAATGCATTTAGTGTACCCAGCATTGTTTTGACACCCTATAAGCATTAATTTGCTATGTACCTACTGAGTGAGTATTATATGCAGGCAGTTAATGCAACCGAGTTCCTGTATCTTGGAGGTATGTTCTAATCAAGAGAATAGGAAACTGACAACACAAAGACACACACACACACGCGCACACACACAAATATCTCTATCTACTGTCCAATCTTTTGGTGGATCAATAGTAGAGTAGATAGATGGATGAGATAGATAGATATATGATGATAGATATGATAGATAGATAGATAGATAGATAGATAGATAGCCCACCCCCCCAAATTTAAAGGAATATAAAGAGACAGAAAGGGATGGAGTTGGGTGATGTTGATACTTTCTATAAGGAGTTTGAGGAAAGCCTCTATGACCTACAATTATTGACATCTAACCAGAGACCTAAAGGAAGTGGAGGAGTAAGAGCTGCAGATGTGTGGGAATCAGGTGTTTCAGGGAGAGGGAACACTGCAAAAGCCCCAGGGTGGGAGAGTGCAGTGGTATGCTGCAGGAACCACAAGGAGGCCAGCCTGGGTGCAGCAGATCCAAAAGCAGCTGAGGCAAGAATAAGGAGGTCATTGTAGGTGGCTCATGAAGAGTTGAAATTTGATATTGAGTGAGGTGGACGTCATGGGAGGGTTCTGAGTGAGAAATGACATGAGCTGACTTGGATTTTTAAAGGATCACTTCATCTCTGAGTAGAGAATGATCTCAGGGTGAAGGTAAGGATGAGGGGAGAGCAGTTAGGAGAGTTTTACAATAATGCAAGCAGGAGATGATGTAGACTTGGACTAAGGGGAGATGGAAGAGTGATGTGTCATGGTCAGAGTCTGCATATATTTCAAAGGTAAATCTAAAAGGGTCTGCTGCTGAATTTGAGGAAGGGAGAATGAGAGGAAAGAGAAGTCAATGATGATGAAAAAGTTTTTGTCCGCATATGAAAAATACAGGGACTTCTGGGGCAACTGGGTGGCTCAGTCAGTTAACATCTGACTCTTGATTTCAGTTCAGGTCAGGATCTCAGGGTCATGAGCTCTGTGCTGGGGTGTAGGTAGATTTGCTTGGCTTAACTTCTTGAAAAAATATGAAATAAAACAGGGCCTAGCCTCATGAGGAGGCTTTTTCCTTCTGTACTTTTGGCCTTTCCACCTTCTTCCTGGAATGCAGAAAGGGGACTGGAGTTGCAGCAGTCATTGGTGATAAGAAGAACCAAATATGTACCATGAAGCTGGTAAAGCTGGGATATAGATGGAGAGTGGGTTGTTGGTGTCACATAAAGCAGCAATGACTGCCCTAGACCGAGTGACATAAATAAGTCTGTCATGTCAATCAAGTTTTCTGTTATTCATAGAAGAACACATTCTCAACTGGTGCAAATATATATTGATCATCTAAGTGGAGATGATGAGGAGGTAGTTTGGTTTATAATCTGGAGATCAGAGGAGAGAAAATATATGCCAGGACATTGGCAGCGTGCAGATGGTACTCAAAGCTATGGGGCCGACTGGATAAGCTATCAGGAAGAGTGAGTGTAGGGAGCGAATGGGGGGCACTCTGGATGGTGAGCCTGTGGCACTCTGGGATCAGAGTCAGAAAAGGAAATGGAAAAAAGATGGCCAGTGAGTGAGAAGTCAATCCATGTGGTGTCCAAGCAGCCTCTCGAAGAGTATCTTTCAGGGAAGGAGTGGTCAATTGTGTCAGATGTTAATGAGAGATGATGTAAAATGCATCCATGGACGTGGAAATATGGAGGTCATTGGTGACCTTGACAAGAGCATTTCCAACTCAGTGTGCAGGAGCTAGACTTCTTACTGTGTATTTACTATGCCCAGACTTTGATGGGACCTATGCTTATCAGAAACTGGACTGTATACTATCTGCCTTTTCATTAAAATCAAAAAGCAACCGATCAACCATCTCAACAAACAAAAGGACAATTTTCATTGATTGAACTTCAGCAGACAAGGGAGAGGATGACTTTCTTTTTCTGCTGATAATAATAACACTTCCACAGTCTTCGTCTCTGGTTATGAACTTCGTGAGAGAGACATAGGCAATGAGCATTTAGAGGAGGATAGGAAGGAGCTCTGGCTTTTCCCCACTGCTTCTCGCGGTGTCACAGCCTGAATGGATCATTGACCTAAGGTGGGTTCAGTTCCCTTATCCCTATGATAGATCAGACTAAGATTCCCTTCCAAGTCTAACCGGCTGTGTTTCTAGACCAATTAAAGGCTATTTCAGATTTATAGTACCCAGAAGAGCACCTGGCATGTTATGGGCACTCAAGAAACATTTTTTTTATGATAGTCACAGAGAGAGAGAGAGAGAGAGAGGCAGAGACATAGGCAGAGGGAGAAGCAGGCTCCATGCACCGGGAACCCGACGTGGGATTCGATCCCGGGTCTCCAGGATCACGCCCTGGGCCAAAGGCAGGCGCCAAACCGCTGCGCCACCCAGGGATCCCAAGAAACATTTTTAAAAGAGTGAATATACCTGGTAAGAGACCTCAACATGATACTAGGTGACTTGTCGAGTCAGAGCTGGCAAGTAGGGGAGCCAAGCATTTGGTCTTCCAACTCCAAGGTTAGTGATGGATTTTGCCTAGATTGCAAGATTTAAAATATATAATCTTTCTGTCCATAAAAACACCTCTCTCTTCTTGCACATTTACAATGATATGGATACTAGCCAAGTCTCCTTGACTAATCGGTCTGGACGTCAGAGGCCTTCAGGAGATAAATACACCTCACGAATACTAGGACAACTGATTCGGGTACTACAGTTATTGTTTAAAATAGCTCAGTGTTTCTTTAGTTAAAAGGCAGGAACAAAGTCATTGAAAGAGTAGAGAAAATATTTTTATTTTTATTTTTGGAAGGTTTATTTGTTTGATTCCTCAAAGTAAAAATGCCCCAAATTCCCACACAAGCAGAAACATAGTTAAGCTGCATGGTTCTGTCTTGAGTATGCAAATATCACAGCCCAGTCTTATGTCAGCTTGAAAGATAATGTCATGCAGAAAATTAAGACCATCTGATGAAATCATGTTATGAAATGTGGCTTGAGAGAGCAGCTTTTTGTGTGTTAAGATTTGATATATTTTCACACCAAAACTCAAATGAACAGGCAAAGGAGCCTCAATTAATGCAAAATTTGAAAATTTCAGACAAATTTATAAGGTGTTTACTGAGGAGAAAAGGGAGGGGGGGCACATCTTAAATACTGTCTTCTGGTAACAGCCTTGATTTGATGTTCTGTGTCTAAGGAACCGAATGCCTCAGCTTTTCATTTAGAGTTTTGAATTTAATCTGATGGCAGTTGGGATATAATAATGATGCATTTATTGTTAATTTCCTTAAAGCCTTGCCATCTTACAATGTAGACCATTATCACCCCAAATACTTTCTGTGTTTGTAGGGATTTCCATATTCCACAGTGCACAGAAGCCGACTCCAAAGCAAGGCTGAAGAGGAATATATGAGAAGTAAGAATATATTTCCTTAGTAACTAGCTGGTCTTTTTTTCATCTCTGCAGACCTGTTTTCCAGAAGATGGGAAGGAGACTTGACAGGACTTTATTGGTTCATAAATTAACTTGGTAGATTTACAATCATTACTTGGAATGCCAGGAACTCTTTTTAGGAACTTATTTGAGAGAGAGAGAGAGAGAGAGAGAGAGAGAGAGAGAGAGAGAGAAGAAAAAAAAAACATGTTTAACTCAGAATATGAAACTGGCACTGCAGTTGGCCTAGAAGAAGATGGGTTCATTTGTTTCCTGATCTCACCTGCCACTGACATGGTTATTTTTGGCCGAAGGGAATATTTAAGCAGATATTCACGGTTACGTTTTCTTTCCAGGGTAAATGCATAAACAATGAACCGTCATGAGCCATGTGATCACCGAGATGTAGTCAGTCAGATTTGTTGGCTTCTCTAAGAGACTATGATGAAGTAGAGAAAGGTCAAATGGACACCATGCCAGAGTCTAAAATATCCATTGTTTCCTGCTAACCAGCGAGTCCAGGCCAGGAGTGAAGAAAGATAGGTTAATATCTGGGTGACCTTCTCCTCCCAACTCCCTCCCAAAGCCAACTTGTGGAGATAAATGGCCCCATCCTGAGGGGACCTCTGGGCTCAGGGTTCATGGGAGAGTTATTCTCCTAAGTGCATAAATGAAGGGGATTCTACATTGACAAGAGGTGGGCAGAAATTCTGACCCGTGTCTATTGGATCAAAACTCTCTCCTTATCTTATTTCATCCATGCCCAGAAGAAAACTACGTGGAGGTCTCCAGTCCTCTCAGAAGAATGGATACAGGAGGGCAAATATTTAAACTCAGTGCCCTACGCTCTGTGGAAAAACGTAGGCTGCTAATGAAGGAATTGTTCATTTGGCCAAGGCAAACTTGAGCCCTATATTCTGCTGTGATCCGGGCAAGCAAATCAAAAAAATAATTTTTTTTTTCCAAATAAGATGGGCTAATTATAGAAGGCAGAAAGTAGGTAAAATAGCTCCTTGTTCAGAAGCATCCACATATTTTCCTGAGATGAAGAGCAAATATTTTGTTTAAATAGCAAGCAATTTTCTATAAAAGTGCTACTGCTTGGAAATGCTCTTTATGATTTATTGCTGCCTTTTAACCTGAAAAAAATATTAATAACTGAGGAGCCCTTGTTGGTATCTTTATAATGCTTAAACCCAAATAACCATAATATTATAACTGGTGTGGTCACACTGAATGTTTTTCTTTCATGAATGCAGCATGGGCTTATTAAGAGGGACCAGAAAATGAAACTGGGGGCGACCTTCCAGGCCTTGGCTTTGTGGCGCTACCGAAGCAGTAAAAAGGCAGCTAACTTTGAGAAGAAGGTGGGCTGAGGCCACGCAGAGACTCTCCCCACGTTTCCCCCGTTTTCTACCAGATAGAGCACTTTCTCCGCGTATGGGTTCATGTCATCATTCAGCTGTTTCTTCTGGCAAAGCCAGAATCCAGAACAGAATCTCAGCGAAAGCGAAACCAATAAATTAGATCTCTTTGTGAGCAATTTGCCGTTAGTTCTATTCTCCTTGCCTATTAAGATTCTTTATTTACTTCACCAAGAGATTTCTGCTGACAAGTCCATCCATTTACCACCAGCCTAGATAACATGATAATAAACAAAATGTCAAAAAATGTATTCGGGAGACCTTCCCATTCCCACCCCCCTCTCCCTTCTCCTTTATTGTCAAGCTGGTATATTAAAAAAAAAAAAAATCACTGGAGCTGAAAAGTTTAAAACGGACACGGTGGCAAGGGCTTTTGGTTCAGCCGATTAATTGTGTTTTACGATGTTTATGTATTATATATTTATAATTCTGTATTTATGCACATGCACACATAAATATCACACCCAAAGCTGGGACGCTCAGAAGGGCAAGCGTCTTTCAGCTCCTGCTGCTTCTGTTCCTGATCTGATTTGGCCAATAATCACGTCTCCAGAATGGGGAGGTGGAATGGAGGCGTACTGGGGGGAAGGAAATTTTCCATTTGATGCTTATGGATGATTCCCAGAGGAATCCTTTGTTTCCGAGTATCTTTCGAGTCCTTGGGGCGAAAGGCAAACGCTGAGCAGCTCCGTCTTGCACATAACTCCAAGGGAGACACCTATAATACGAACCAGAGATCCCCGAGGGCACCGTTATACATTTATTATAAAGCAAAGATTAAAACAATTTTATGGAAATTAAAGATAATATGGAACATTTGTCTCTCTCTCAGTCAAAGAGAAAGTTCAACAAACAGCTCCAGGCAGCTCCACGCGACGTGATCGAGTGGCTGGGGCTAAGGGGCGCGCAGGGCAGGGGCAGGTGGGCCGCGTGGGTTTCTCAGCAGGGCACCTTGCGGGGCCTTGGCACCTGGGCTGAGGGAGCACCGGCTCGCCTGCAGCATCAGCACAACTTAGGCGGCTTGCCCTTCCGAAATCTGTCTCAGCAGGACAGGGTGCAAACAGCCGGTGGGGACCAGGAGGGGTGCTCCGAGAGCTTTCTAGGTTTTGTCTGTGTTGGTGTGTGTGTGTGTGTGTGTGTGTGCGCGTGCGTGCACGTGCGCGTGTCTCTGCACACGCGTGGTTCTGTTCCTACTTGATTCACGTGCTCCCTAGGAAAAGAATGTACAAAAGCTGAAAATTTGCAAAAACTCCAAGCTGGTAGCATTTCCATCTTCTATATAATAGAATCCTGTTACCAAAAATGTGGTTGTCAGAGGAGAGTAAAACATCTGTGTTAAGCAAGAGATACTCTACTTCATTTGCACACAGGGGTCTGATTTGACCTCCAGCACACCGAATTTATGGCAAAAGGAGTGCTTTTAAATTGAGTTTGTTTTATTTTGATCCTCTGTCTGGATATTTCTTTCATACCTCCCAGGCAGTAGCTCTCATGGGTAAGCTTATATTTTTGTTAAGAAAAAAAAAATGCAATTGGTGCTAATCTGGACTTCCATCATGGGCGTTCAAGCTTTCCAATGCTAATAACCACTCCCAAAGAAAGGATCATCAGAAGAGTTCAGACTACGTGGTTTTGCGGTCAAGGCAGTGAGCCATGTTCAGAAATGTCTGCTTTCCTCTCCTTGGTCCACTGCTGGATAACTATGTGACATTTAGAAGTTAATTGTTTTCTTTCAGCCCCGATTTCTTCAGCTGTAGAAGGCTACTCTTTATTTACTTATTTAACATGGGTCTAGGGATGGCCATGATTTATGGAGTGAACTAGTTAAAGATATTGGGCTCTTGATCCGACTGACCTGGGCAGGAATCTTTCCTCATTACTCACTAGCTCTAAGACTTAAGGACAGTTACCAAGTGTAACGTGTGTGTGCGTGTGCGCACGCGTGTGTGTGTAATAGACGTAATGTCTATACATATACATTAGTTATTGCGAAGATTAACCGAGATAATGTATGTAAAGTACGTTAAGACAGTGACTGGCACATGGCACTCAATAAACATCCAGATTTTATAAATAATAATAATAGCTAAGTGTACTTAAGCCTCCACACAAATAATTAACTAAAGAGGAAGCATTATCATACAATTATTATTCATAAATAATAACAGCAACATTTATATACAGATTTTTATGAGCTCTCCCCAGCAATGAATTTTAATGCCAGATCACAAGCACCATACTTCACTTTTCATTTTAAACTATACGACTTTTTCATATAGTGGCATAATGTAGTACAGACGCTTGAAACACCTCCAATTTTAATTCTCCTCCTCCCCCACTGCCTCCCGCTTTGTGCTCTCTAATGAAAAGTAAAGGTTAAGGGCAATCTGTTGGAGGCTAAGGCTTACTAGACAGAGCAGGCCAGCTGATGGCGCAGGGCTCAGAGAGTGATGTGAACAGGAAAGGGGACACGGAGAAACTTATGAAACACACAGAAGGTGTCTGCACTTTCGTATTAAAAATACACTAGGGGAAAAAAACTCAGCACCAAAAATAGCAGAAAAAATATTTTCAAGCACTTCTCGTTTGCTTCCTTTCGTCCTTCCAATAGGAACTATTTTTCCCCCAAATGGATGGATGTGTTAGTACAATAAATACAAAAGCCCTCTTGTTAGAATTCATTAAAAAGAAATAAATGTAAAAGAGACCTCCTTTATAATCACAAAAAGACACGGAAGCCGGGGGTTCCTGGCTAATAACACACATCAAGGAGCATTAAAGGGACAAGGCCTTCATTTTTACCTAATAACATCCACCCTGGAGTGTCATTGCTTAATTATGGTTTCTCAAACTTTAGGCAATAAAGGAATCTGAATTTATTTTCAAGCACATATTGATGTACAGCTAAACAATATAGTTGTTTCTTATCTATTAATGAGGTTAAGACCTGTGCCTTTAAAGAGGTCACAAATAAGTTCTTGGGTATACTTTGCCTTTTAAATATTTTGAATATATGAATTCATCGGGATTTGAGGATTAGGTAACTGCTGTCTACACAAAAAATCTGCAAAATTTTTCATTACTTTTTTATTAGTTGGCAGCAAATACTCTAACTGAACTTTTATGAAGCTATAAACATAAAGGACCTTCTGATACTGGTATGATGATAATTCTAAATTTCCTCTTTGCAGCTGTGGTTGATCCCCTCTATTTGGTACAATCTATTTTTTTGTGACTTAACAGAAAAAAGTTGGCTCACTACCGTATTGCCTTCGAGCACTTTCTCGGGAAGTTCTTGAATTAAATCCACATGGAAACCCAATTCCCCTCTCCACCTTTCCCTTAAGGTAGTTATAAAATGTCAGTAGAAAGCAAAGCTGTTTATTTTACTTAGGGTTGGATTCTGTTAGTAAATGAGTTTCTGGTGGGGCTTATGTGCAAACCACATCTTTCAATCAGATTCTTTACATTACTAAATGTGTATTAAATTGTGCCATAAATATTAATTTAAAATTCAGAAGTTCAGATTTCACCTAAATCCAAGTGAATAACCAGAGAGACAAACTGTTTAACAAGTTCTAGATTCATATTCTAGCTCTACTAGCAAAACACTGCTTGACTTCGGGATGTAGTGAGACAGAGGGACAACTGTGCAGCCTTCCCAGTGGGCGGATTTCCCACCCGGCAGAGATCTATCTGTGAGCCGATTCCTCCATGGCAGCTTAGAGATCTCCGCAAAGACAGTGTGGCATCCTGGCAGGGGCGATGGCTCTCCTCCTGGCACCCTGGAGACGGTACGCACTAAGGCAGGCCCTGGCTGCCCAACCATGTCTAATGCTTCAAGGGTTGGAAGAGTGTTCAAATATGATGGAACAAGCCAGTGACCTGGGAGGTGCCAGGAAAAGAAGATGCTGGCAGGTTGATTCATCCAAGATAATATATTTTCTCTGCACTGGACGTTAGGGGGTATCTCTTAGGAAACAGAGCTCTGTTTTCTGGGGTCTGATAGGCAAGAGGCCCTCACAAAAAACCCTTAGTGGCTCCATCCAGCTCTCCCCAGCTAGTATCTTTGAAAGAGTATTGCACGAAGCTCCATAGACAGCAAGGTGTTGCTAATAGTTCATGTGTAGGTAAAACATGAAGACAAAGACTTCTGTTGCCTTGTCCTCATCATGTGACTTGGCATAACTCTGGAGGTGTTTGACCATTTCTCCTACTAGATTCAAGGTAGTTTAAGAAAGGAACAGTGACATCAGAAGAAACTGAGGATGGGTGGTAGAGACCACCTACTCCCCATTCTTTTTTTTTTTCTCATTTTCCTGCAGGCCTGAGCCTGTTCTCCCTACATGGAGCTGTAAGTGGCTAACTTTTGTTTCGGAACTTTGAGGTGTCAATGTATAAATTCCCTAATTAAAGAGATACAGGATAGTTTTTGCTACCTGTATTCCTGTCCTGCTTAAATTTAAAAATTCTCGACGCCACAATATGGTACTCAGTGGTCCTCCATCTTTTCTTTTGGGAAAACCCATTTAATTTTGTTACAGAGTCTCATGATCCTCCATATATGTGCTTTAAAATCTGTATTATTAGTCACATCCACCTCTGTAGATCTTTGAAAATACACTGAAAAATAATAAATGTATCTGTATGAAATATAATACTATTTGAGATAATCCTTGGTTTTAGCCTCTCTGATATTAATTCTGCTGTCTCCCAGGAGCCTGGAGCCCACGTATTGGCAACCACTGAACTCCCTGAATGGAGGTGGCTGCGAGACAGCATTTGCTATGGTCTTAAGTGCGACAATATTAACTGAATGGATCTTTTGGTACTGTCTGGGATCTACTTGCTAGCATCATCCTGGTCCCTCACTACACAAAAAACGGGGCCTGCCTGGATTAGAAGATAAACCTCAGATGACAGCAAACGTGTCACGGATCAACATGCCTCCCGACTACATGGGTAACTCTCTCTTCTTTGTGTCATTAGCTTGTAGGTTTGTGGTGTTTTTTATGCTAATTATATGACCACTCAAAGAAAAAAAAAAGAGGACTAAGGTCAATATTCTGAGAAGAAAGGTAAAAAATAGGCCATAGAGAAGTAGAACTCTCTTTAGTTTTCTTCCTATGTAGTGCTCCAAGGCTTAGGTTTGACTGATGCATTTGACTCAAACAGTAAAAATCTATAAAATGTAGCAGAAGAGGAGTAGAAGGTAGTGGTGGGAGAATGGGCTTTTGGAGTCATATGCGGGCTTAAATAAATATTTCAATACTTACCCCAGCTATATGAGCTTGGGCAAGTAACTCAGACTCTCTCCAAGTCTAGGTTTTATCATCCCTAAAGGAGCAATAATATTTATACCTATAAGTTAGTGATTATTAAATAATAAAATTATGTAAAGGCTTAGCACAATTGCTGGTGTATAGTAGCACTCAAAAATTATAGTAACAGTTGTAAGTACCTTGTGACAGGCTGGAAGAAAGAGGTTCCAGGGAATAATATTTAGAGTTTAATTTCTTTTGGCCATTTCTCCTTAAAATCAGTTGGCTCTGTCTTCACCGCGCAGGGTTCTCAGTGGCGGTCAGGTTTAAGTGCTCAGGGGTGCTGGTCAGGACACGGGGACAAAGAGGAAGACGGCAGGGCTCTGAGCAGCCTGGCCCATGAGTCTGTAGCTCAGGGAACACAGCGAGTGGTAGGGGACGGTGGCCACACTGCAAGGACAGGGGGAAGCAAAGCAAAACACAAGAGAAGGAAGAAAACAGATATTGACAAACCAACTGAAGGACATTTAGGGAGCTGGCGAAAAACCTGGAATCGCTGTAGCAGGGCATTAAGTTGAAAAGGCCCAGAAGCCTGTGGACCTGCAGCTGAGTTGACATCAGCCAAGTGTCTAGTATCTGAACTGTCCCTGGGAGCTGGGGCAGAGACAACGTGCCTTCCCATCGGGCCTTCTGTTTTCATGGAGCTCTGGCATCACCACTGAATGAAAGAGAAACCACTACTACTGGTAATAATAATGATAACTAATATTAGTTGGGTTCTTGCCATGTGACAGGCTTGTGGACATGCGTTAGTTCATTAAACCTTCATGACACTTCTATGAAACAGGTAATATTTATCATTGCCACCTATACACGAGAGGTCTGCGGCTCACGGAGATTGTATGATTAGTTCATTGTAATGCAGGGAGTAAAGGGCAATGCTTAGACAAGCCCCAATCCTTCTCACCCCTCAACCTGAGTCCTTAATGGGGTTGCTATGTATGGCTGCACAGGTTGTGCACTGCACAGTTCCTGGTGTTGGCTTTCATTCAGAATATCCCGTGAATAGGGCAGCTCTGGAGCTGCGTCTCTGGACAGAGGTCTCAGTTCTTAATCACTACTCTGTAACTCAAATTGAATGCCTCTAAGCTCTCCCTTGAAATGACCAAGTAAAGCTTTATGTCCTAACTTAATGTCTTCAATTAGAAGGCAGCTCTTTGGCCTTATCTTCTCTTCTGTACTTTTCACAAAAACGGCAATTCATGTCTGTAAATGCGTTTCAAATGGAGGCAATAGTTAAAAGAGTCAAGATCGCTACCAACGATCCTGCTCAAGATAAATTCATGTCAATCAAATAAAGAAATTCTAGACTATGCTAGTCTAAGCCAGAATCACTTCTAAAGTTTGAACTCCTGCATTACCTTAAGGTGGAAGGAAGAGATTTTTTTTTTCACTGAATCCTTTCTGTTGAGGACCACCATCACCAAATTGGCAGACAGGCTGCATGATCACTGTCCAAACTGCTGTGATCAGTGAACACGAAGAGTGTCCAATGTTGGCTGTCCATCCAGGTAAATGAAATGTGGCATCAGAGTAAAACAAGATTTGTCTTTTCTAAATCCTGAAGACAGAAGGGTTGGTTGCACATGGAAGGCCAGGTTCAGATTTCAAGAATCTAGCTGAAGTCTAGAAACATTAAAAAAGTCAAAATTGTATTATACAGCCAAAACTCAAGGCAGGTGGAAGCGAGACGTTGCCGTGGCAGAGTCACGGATGGAAAAAATCAGACCAGGGAACAGAAGCACTAGCGATTTCCCTATGAGACGAGAGGAATCTAGAAGAGAACCAATTTCTTAGTTGGCCAGCTCCCCTCTCATCATTGCCATTATTGTGTTTAGGATTACTGCTGCTCCTTGATTCATCGACAATCACTGGCAGAAATGACTCAGGCTTTTTTGGACTTATTAAATATGGGGAGCAGTGAGCTTTCTGCCAGCATCTTTCCTGAATTTTTTTTTCTTTCCCGTAATGGCTTCCTCTTCTATCGGCCTATCCTGCATTTGCTTTGCCCCTTTCCCTGTTACAGCTCACATGGCCTTTCTTTACACATGTGTGTCACCAGCTTCTCAAACTCCACTGTATTCCTTTCCTCCCCAAATTGTAGAGACCATTATTTTCCCATTAGAGCAGAACACCAGGAACTGAGAACGGTTTAGTATTCCAAGATTCCATAAACAGCCCAAGTGATTGCTCAGTTTTACACGACCTCCACACATCATTTTAGCAAATGGAGATGCATTAAGTTGTTCCAACAGGTGTATGATTATAAAAAGAATGTCAAATTTTTGTGGAAATTAATATTGGAGTATGGGTTCTATTATTACTGCTTAGCAGCAAATGGTTTAAGTAGTATAATAATATAGCAGGCTCTGGGAGCCAATTAATCCATTAGAGAAAAATTCCATTTATTTAAAAAAAAAGTGATTTTTAGCTTGAAAGAGGAATTGGAGACAACAATTCTAAGTGGAATTCATCTTAGCAAATCGCACACTGTTTTGTGGATAATGTGAAATCCAGGTGTGGAAGGCAAAGAAAGGGCATCAGGGAGGCACAATTGCTATTTTTAATACAACGTGCTTTTGAGGGGTATACTAAAACTTTTTATCACGGACACAAATTATTTTGGCATCTTATTGGCAGCCACAATTGGACAAAACATGGAAGTATGTACATGCAACACGAGCTCTTGGCTTCGTTTCTTCATCCCTACATATTTCAGGGTTTTATTTATGGCTAACTTGAAGCTGGATGTCAAATCTGGGCCCCTCGGAACAAAATCTTAATAATTAACTGGCAAAACTGAACATGATCACTTCTGACACACCTACACTGGTAATTATTGCTTTGAGGCCATTTACTAATGAAATTAATGTATTCATTGCCCTAACAAATTAGCATAACTCATACATAATGCCCCACATTTCAAGACCTCACTAGAAAAACAACACTTAATACTGCAGAATGAGGTGGCAAGGGCATTACATGGAGACAGTATTCACTGAATTACTACATGGCAAAAACCACAATAGCTAAGTGTTCGTCGCAATGCAAAATGTAAACACAATGTGGGTATTAAAGCCATTAATAGTGTAGTCAAGAGTGTACAATTGATGATTATCTTTGCACTTCAAATAAGCAGATATCACAATAGCAGTAACCATGGAATCTAATTAACTGGCTACTTTTAGAGCTACAAAGTAGGAAAAGAATGCTCCACAGACAGCCTCTTCTTCCCCACCGCTCTGAGAAAGAATATTGTTCAGCTGTTGCCACTTCTCTGCATTTCTTACTAAATGAACTCAATCGCACGCTAATTAAATCCTGCCTCCTACCCCAGCAGCAAGAGGGTTAAAAAACAGAATGTAAACATTTTCACTATGTACGTGTTATTCTTAAAGGGTGAAATGTGAAAATGATCCTTGTATAGGCCTAATGCTTTAGTGTAAGAGGTGATTTTGCTTTGATTCTCTACATGCTTTTCACTTTAAATGACAGAGATAATTATAAGTCCAATAGGATAGTAAGAAAACAAACCAAGAAAAAAAAAGATACAAGTCTCTAAACTGTATTTTTTTTTTGACAAATTACAACCTGAAGACATCTTCCCCAGTGTACAAGTGCCATGAAAGGTGGTGGTGTTTTCATTACCCCTGTCCTAGACCCATTTTAAGAGACTTGTATCCTGAAATAATCATCTGCTCGGCTGGGGTGGTGTTTGCAGGTACCGCATACATCCACACACACACATTGAGAGTCAGCAGTCAGTCATTGGAAAGTTGAGGTTTGGATTTGACTTCTGTTTGATGAAACAATGATGCTTCTTACAAAAAGACTTGCATCAACAGCATCCTTCAATTCACAAGAGTTAGCCTTTACTCAGTACATAGAAATACGTATTTCATCACAACTCAGGATGTAATACCTGGGAGCACTCCTGGGACAGATTACAATCGAAGGCTAAAATCTTTACGGATGGAAGGAAACTTGGGGATCCTATCACTCAAGTTCCTCACTTTGTAAATAAGGAAAGAAACAGTTTGAGCCTTTAAGCAACTTGTTCAAGGTATCACAGTTAGTAGGTTCTCAGCTGCAGGCTGGGTTTTCTGACTTCAGTTCCAGAGCTCCTTTCACCACACCGATGAGGAAGTGAATGCATGAATTCTAAGGAGAGAAATTGTAGGTGTCCTCTTGCATCACTTAATGGGAAAATTAACTGATAAGTGTATCTTAGAATCAGGGACTTTTGCAGTTTCGTTTGTTTTTGCATTGCAGAGACCAAGCCTTAAGGTTGCTCACAGATTCTTATGAAAATGAAATCAAACAGAAATAGAACAAAGACTAAAGTGGTGAGAGTACTATATTTCTGTTACACCCGCTACATGATTGTCATTTGGTCTGTGGACTGGTTTCTATTATTTCATTGGCGCACAAGAGGTCTTGTGCTTTTGTAATTTGCACAGTTCTCGCTGAGCATGTCTAGGTTCTAGTACGGCGTGTCTATGCCTACTCCTTTCACCCTTGATTCCTTCCTTTTTCCTTCCTCCCTCCCTCCTTCCTTCCTGCTATCCATCCACTGTCCATCATCCACACCTCACTGAATATCCCACAAAACTGGCCAGATCAGTGACTGCCAGTGATAAAAACTTCAGCTTGTCATCCTGCACCAAATGACTCCCCTTATTTGCAGCACACGTTGGCTACATGGAGATTGTCAGAGGTTCAGAGCTGAGCCGAGCCATAGCTAACTCTGTGTTCTCTCTGTTCCCTTCTGAGGCCAAAAGGAAAGATATTAATAAGGCGGCATGACAAACACTAAAAGGCATGTTTAGCTATGCATCTAGGTCCTTGAGTGGTAAAGGCAGCATTTACAGGAGACAAGTGAGGAAGGCCTTGAGACAGATAGGAAAACTTGAGCATAACAAATGTGCTTTTTTATGTATAGAATATGGACTTGAACCAAATGAAATGTTGGCTAAAGCTCAGTTCTAAGAATATTTTGATACTCTAAGAATATTTTGGGTTTAGTCAATGTACAAAACATATAGATTTGATACTAGTTGAAGCTTATAGCCAATACTACTATTAATTTCAAAACAACAGTAGTAATAGCTACCAGAGTTTTGAGTAATTATGTATGCTGGCAGTATATGCTTAGAATTTTACTATCTCATATAATCCTCAAAGAACACTATGAGGTAGGCTTTAGTTTTAGAATTATACTCATTTTAACCCTCTGAGGGTCAGAAGGTTTTATTATGATGATAACTACTGTTATTATCAGAACAGGAATAAACATTTTCTACGTTTCTTATGTGATAAGCCCTACTCTACAAATTGACGCTTAATCTTATGTGATCTTCACAACAATCCAAGAAACTAGGTATGGTGATCCTCATTTTACAAAAAGAATTAGGGAACAGAGAGGTTAAGTAATTAAAGGGCCCACATATGGTAAGTAGTGAAGCCAAGTGAACCCCGTAAGCCTGACTCTCTGGTTCACACTTCTAACCATGATATTCACTACCCCCAAAACAACTTGCTCACATAATACAGAGAAAAGCCAAGATTTGGAGGCAAGTCCGTGAGGTATCACATCTCTCTCTTTTCTGTTTGTTTACACACCAAGTCTGTTCTGCTTCAAAGCCTATGGTTTCCCCTCTATCCAGGGTTCTGTGTTCCTGACTCGCCCCGAGTTCATTTTGCGGCCCTGAACGGAGGCAGCTCCTTCTCAGAGAGGCCTTCTTGGAACACCTGATCTAAGTATGTTGCCCAGATATTCCACATTACACTAACTTATCTCCTTGATGGCAATTATTTATCACTGTAGATATCAGGTCATCATATATTTACTTGTTTGCTGATGGTTTATTAGCTGACTCCTTGTCTCTTAGCTCCATGAAGGCAAGCACTTGACCTAGTCTCTTGACCAGTGTACATCGGGACTTCTCTTAATGCTTTGCAGAGAGTAGGTGCTCAAAAGTACTTGTTGAGTGAGAAAATAAGTGCATATATTTAGCCTCTGTGTTGTAACTATGACTCTCCCCGGTTTGCCAAATGACTTCTTGAGGGTATTTTATATAGTGGTGGAGGTGTAAACAATAACAAAGCCCAAACCACTTTGCTTTAATGATGAGCAGGTTTTATTTTAGCATCATGGTTGGGTTCGCGTTCCTGTTATCAAAAGTTAAGAGAAGAAAGACTCTAAAGGACACAACCTATACCCTACCTGTATGGGCATTCATGCTGATTTTTTGGCCTTAAGTGGCTTTTTTCGGTCTACGGAGGCCTTCAAGAGTTGCACTGTAATTGGAATTTTCATTTTGCTCTAAGCTAATGGCACAATACTGTTTGGACAACAGCTACAGAACTGACCATCAGAAGGAGCACCTGTCACTTGGAAATTTATTAAAGAAGAATCTGGAAAGTTGATTGCCTTGTCCTTAATTTCCATGACAATCAACCATTCTTTCATTAAAAAGAAAAAAAAAATGTGTCCCAGTTTTCTATTTCGAGTCTATGTGTCTATACCACATTGAGAGAACATAACTTCAGCTTGCATGTGGGACTGGGTAGGCGTGAAGATAAAATCAATCGAGAGTTTCTTCAATGTGGTTTGAGTTTGGGGCAGTGCCAGCGGATGGAGGCAGAGAGTGGCAGAGGAGGTGCCTTGACTAAACGTCATTTCTTCAGTCACATCCTAACCGTTTCTGGACTGCAGGGATAGGCATAGGCAAGAACAGTTGGTAAGTAGGCTGAGGGGATAGGTTAGCAAGGGGATTTATGTTGTTTAAAAAAATGGTAAAACATAGACACTGCACCATCATTTTACAGTAGTTAAATATCACTGTGCAGGAGTTAAAGTCTGGGGAGATCTTTTATGTCAGGAATGGCCCTCCATTCCCTTATTCTTATTAAGTGCTTACTGCATGCTTAATAAGGTATGCTAGACATACCTTAACTCACTAAATCTTTAGGTCAGGTAATTCTCATTACCTACATTTTATTGATGAGGAAATTGAAGCATGAAGGATTAAGTAACTTGCCAGGGCCACCTAGCAATTAAATCCCAGATTCAGGATTCAAACTCCAGGCTGACTGCTACTCAAATCCTGGCCTCCTAAGATCCCCTATTCTTTTTAGAAGGAATTTTCCTAGAGGATCTCAGGCAGGGTGAGTTCTTCATTAAAAAAGCCCCACGTTTTGAAGGCGGGGTGGAGGCAGGTAGAGGAATAAGCCATCTCCCTTTCCTCCAAACATGGCTGTCTGCTGCTCAGTTAGATTTGGACAGAGGGGTAGAGAGAGTGATTTGTGTGTGTTTAAAAAATGGTCTATAAAATCATGCTGAGAGGGAAAAACAGAATTGAAAGAGAAACATAATTTTATGTGTTTCAAAACAGGGTGCAGAAATGGAAGGCAGGGGGACAAACCGCTCTTAATGCTCCAAAAATAAAAAAGATGGGATGAGGAGGAAATCCAGGACATTTCTGGAAAGTACGAGTCCCGATATGGCCATTTGAATCTACTATGGTTCAAATAATGACCTAGACATACAATGCCAAAGAGTAACGGCCTAATGTTAATGTGACACAATAACCCCAAAAGGTGGATGGTGGGTCCCCTCCGGTGGCCCCACACTTGTAAAGGGCTGGGACTGTCACGGCACACACACATCCAGACATGCCCACACATCCACTGAACTTAAATATTTGGTATTTAGGACAACGTCATAACAATGTCAAAGGACCGTTGGGGCCCAGACTGTTGTCTAGGATCTGGAATTTTAACACCAGGGCTCTGGGAGTGATGCTTTCTGAGAATTCTTTGGTGGCCTTTGCCTCTCAAGGCCTTAAGATCCTGTGCTTGCATGTGTGCGTAGGGAGGGAGGCCAAGGATGGGGGGCATCTTGCTTCAGGACCCACTTGAGCTTATCTCACCGCCTGCACGGGAGGGAAGGCTGGGCATGGCCAACCTCATGGAAAGGTGAGGGTAGGGACGCCCGCCGTGTCCTGCACCGTGTGCCTGGGGCTGCCCACACTTAGTGGTGTTCGCAGACCCCTGTGTCCCAGATTCACACTGCAGCAGTGCTAAAACCCTGGTTGTCTCAAGAACTGTGGTCTCGTCAGGCCAGAGCCTCAAGGAATGCCACATCGCGGGGGTCAAGTGCTAAGAACCCAGGGACTGCCAAGGCCCCAGTTTGGTGGAACTTACGAGAAACATTACCAAGAGGCCATCAATCTTCCTCTGGCGACATGCTGGCCGCAGTACAGGGCTGCTGAGGGGGGTGAGCGCCGGGACAGCCAGCGCAGGGCCCAGGCCTCCCCCAGCAGCCCAGGGGGAAGCTGTGCCTGGAGAGGGAACTCTGGGTGACCTCAGGGAGCCACGCATGCGGCCTGGCCAGGGCCGCCCGTGAGAATGTTCTCTGCTGTGTTTATAAACTTTACAAAGTTATGCTCACAGTTATATAACCCCTCTGTGGTGCCATGGTTAATGAAGTGCTGGGAGTCAGAAGACGAGCCACGCTGCTGTTTGGCCCGCGCTAGGCTTCCTGCAGAAGGGTTGAACTCAGTGCTCATGTGCTGGTGTGACACAGGATGCGACCCCTCTAGCACCGGCCACAGGTCAAGTCAGTCTTCTATTTCAGGAAACTCAATCGCATTAATATACAACCACCTTAAAGTCATTTCAAAGGAGGAATGCTAATGAGCGAAATTTGAGGCTGACTCCAAACGCAGAGCAAGATTGCCCGGTAAAAAATAGCTATAATAATAATAATATGTTGACTCAATAGTTTATCCTTGTTTTTATTTTCCGCGCATCAATCTGTAATACCAAATGTCCGTTTTGAAAAATGCCACCATTCCATCTCCTCCTCCCACAGCTGCTGCATGCTTGCCTATTTGGAAAGAGCTCATCAGCCTTTTTCCGACAGCTCTCTAATTCTTTATCTCTGTAATAATGATCCAAATAAATAAAACTTGGCTCCTTCTCATCTTTACCTTCATCTCCCACTGCACCTCCAGGCATACACGTAGCGCCTAAGTGTTGCTTTGCCCCGAGGAAGCACTCAACAGATGTTGGTTGAATAAATGCAAGGAATCGGCACAACCATTTGCTGATAAAGCTCACTTTCACCTGAAGTAGGACCTGGAGGTTCAAGTCAATATTTAATTAAAGAACTAATAGTTGTGTTAAACCTAATGAATTGCTGTATCTACAAATGTCATAACGCTTCTCTCTTAAGAGATCACAAAGGGACTCCGATGGCCAAAGAAGTGCTTGGATCAGTAAACTATTTGGAGAACTATAAAAATCTTAGTGTCAGTTGGATGAATAAAACATTATATAAAGTAATAGATGGCTGTGGCCGTAGCCTTCCACTAAAAATATTCCATTTCATAAGCACATTCGGAGGGAAACAATATGATTGTGATATTCAAATACATTCAAGACAACAATATGTTCTTTTCCTTAGTTTTCTCAGAGGACGAAGTATTCACCAAAATCACTTGTTGGTGTACTTAAAATGCTGAAGTGATAATATTTAAAATATTTATATTATTTATTAACCTTTTTTTCAGAGGTAGTATTTTAAGAGTTTGAACCTTACGATTGTTTTTCCACCTAGATATGATAGCTTGAGGCAGATTCCTCAAAACAGAAAAAGGGAAATAAACCTTTATTTTTTTTTATAAGACATACAAGACTGGTTACAAGATGAATAAAACTCATAAAAGAAAATAAAACAACCAAATATCAAATTGAACAAGATAAGAATTATGATGTTATTTCACCTTTTATCATCTTAGATATGAAAATTTAAAAATCCTCCATTTTCCTTTGAAAGAAAAATAAGCATATAAAATGTCAACAAGGCTTCTCTTAAATTTTTAACAGACTCATAAAAAAGTAAACTGCAAAAAAACTTGAGAAACATTTTGCATATGATTTCCATAAAGTTGTTTCACTTCCGGAAAACTCAGAATAGTACTGCACATGTTCTGTACAGCACAGCGTGGGGAAGAGTGCCAATGAAGAGAATTGCAGATTTCAGAGTTCTTCTATCAAAAATAATGTGTTTTATATCTTTATAATTGAATATATCCTTAGATTTTCAAATCATAAGTCTTATGGAACCCACCACCACATCTTGCAAGAGAATGTGGCATGTTTCATAACATTTCATGTCCAATTTCCTCTAAAGGTATATCTGTGTTAACTTCTCTGGTGTTAAGGACTGTGGCTGGCCCATTAGTTTTCTGTATGAGGAGAAGTAGGGCTCACATCAGGATAAACAACGTTGTTTTCTCCTGATATAAAGCAGTCAATTAATCAAGAGGGCAAGGATCGCTTTAAATCAAATGTAAGAGGCTGGGGGGCATCTTATGCTCTTCTAGAAAACTGGAGTAACCGGTTATCCTATTTAACCTATTCCTCAAAGCCTCTTCATGAAAATCTATTTCCATTTTACAGAGGAAAACAAAGAGTAAACAAAGGCAAGTTACAAGCTTAAAAGCAAAACCAGGAAAAAAAACAAAAAACAAAAAACACCACACCAGGAAACACTAAACCTTTCCTCCCATTACCCACCCACCCCCAAATATCCTCACTATTCAGATTTAAATACATATTTCTTAGAAATATTTTGGCTGTCTTATGCCATTTCTATGTAAATGACTGAAATGATGATCATGTATTTTTGTAAATCTCATGTAATTCTCCATGATTTTAATAAGTGTGAAATATAATTAATCTACCTATGAGGAAATTTTTACATTTAGGAATAATTATCATAGTTCTTTCATCTGTGAGCAACTACTTTACTTCTGAGAAGTCCAACACAGGGTTCTTTCCTTGTGCAGAAAATGAGAATTTTGCTTTGGAAAGATGGCCCTCTCTTCTCCTCGCCCTGCCACCTATCCAGGCTCTGTTTATGGCCCATTATAACTGCAAACTACCACCTCTCACAGATGTATCACCATCTCTTGGATGCCACAAGTGGGTGAGGATGAATCTATTCAGAGTTCTGAGGGGAGCTGGTGAGAGCAATTAAATGACTTATGCCTAGTTATGGGAAATAGTTAATTAGAAAAGTATAATTAGAAGAGCCACTGGGTGGTTCAGTGGTTGAGCTTCTGCTTCTGGCTCAGGGCGTGGGGGATCGAGTCCCACATCAGGCTCCCCATGGGGAGCCTGCTTCTCCCTCCGTCTATGTCTCTGTCTCTCTCCTTCTGTGTCTCTCATGAATAAATAAAATAAAAATCTTTTTTTTTAAAAGAAAAGTATAAGAAAATAGTAGAGCCAAGAAATAGTATACTTTGGTGGAAATTATGGCTATAGAAAAAAAATGGAGGTCAAGAATAGAAAAACCTTAAAGTATATTCTTTTGTAAAAGAAGTATGGGACAGAAGTGGCTGTGTATGACTTGACTGGCTAACTGCCTAAAGATGACCTCGAGTATTAACATTGTATGAACAATACTCACGGATTTAGCACATTAGCTATCCTGGACCAACAGCCAATTACTTACTCAGGGTACAATGTCTTTCATATGTGAACTCATGGGTTATAAATCATTTGTTTCCCATTAACAGAGCTCATATTTGAACAAATCATGGCAAGACAAACAGCTGTGTTTCTTACCACAGAGGTACAGCTTTCAATCTAGGCCTTTCTTCCTGAACAGAATTCTATTAGAAAAAAAAAAATTGTTTTTAGAGAGAAGACTACTTTAAAAATTCCATGTACCAGAAAGATACATATAAAACATATTAGCATTTATCCTATTTTCCCCCTCATTCTAGCAGAAAGTAACAGAGTGAAAAGGACACACTGTAATATTTAAAAATCTGGTTCATATTTGATATCTTCTTTGCATTTATATGTGTCATTATATGGAAGCAGTCTCCGAGAGTCTTCCAGCTAACAAGCATGAAGAAGTAATCCCCTAAAACTACCTTGGACATTGAGTCCACACTGGCATTCTGACTTGGGATGCTCTTTGAACTTTCAGAAACATTCAAGGCTCATGGTGTTAGACCATTATCCTGGAGAGAACCCACATATCGTGTAGCATGGCTAGGCCTGACAGAAAACAGGCAAATTAGTGTGTTCTGCAAGCACGACCTCCAAAAATAAAGCCAAGGTATGCTTGGAGGAGGAATGTGCAGAAATTGACACTTCTTTCTAACTCCATAACCACATAATGAGTCGGGCCTTAAGGCAAGTAAGAAAAAGGGGACCCTCACCTGAGATGAAGACATGTAAAGGGCACTTCCAAAGTAAGCTACATACGGGAGGCTTCAATGAAGGCGGGGGAACTACAAACATTCGCTGTAATAGGAGAGTACGATTTTTCTTCTTGGAGAAATGCATTTCCTTTATATCTTAAAGGAGAAGTTTGAATCATCCCACAGTTTTTAAAAAGGGCATACAAAATCTACCATTTTTTTTTCAGAAATTGAACGAGGTACAGAGATGAATGCTGCAAAACATCATGGATCTTGTAAACCACCTGTTTGTTTTGTCGATATCTTCAACTCCTAATTGCTGTTACAATTTACTTTTCTGCTGATCCTTAGAAATAAAATGTATTTTTTGGACAGTATTTCTATATAAATATCACTACCTATCATTTGATTACAGCTTTTAAATGGGCTAATTAAGAATTTTGAATAAATTATAACTATATTTTATGTTTTGACATCTGTAAATCCATCCATCCATCCATAAACGAAGGCAAACAAGTTACTCCTGAATGTTGTCATTATCTTAGGGCTTTCTGTAAGACCCCAGTAGGAAAGATCTTTCCGTCTAGAAATTCTATAGTATTAATCGTCTAAGTCTTTACCACTTTGAGGCCACAGTCTTCCATCGGTGTTATTTGTGTGCATGACTGGTGGCCACAAAAAACCATAAGCTTTCAGACAGCCTCTTTCTGAAGCTTTCTACAGTTTTCTGAAACCACAGAACAGCGATTAATAACGTGTGATGAGTGAATAAATAAATGTGGATACATTCTTCTTCTAAGGGATACCAGATTAGTCTCATAATTTCCTTTAGTGGAATTTAGTTTCAGGATAGTAAACTGAGGTTTTTAAAATTGATAGTAGCCCATATAACTGTAGCTAAAATAGAAAGAGGTGGTATGATCAGGCTCCTTGCATGGAGCCTGCTTCTCCCTCTGCCTGTGTTTCTACCTCTCTCTCTCTCTCAATCTGTGCCTCTCATGAATAAAAAATAAAATCTTAAAAAAAAAGGGGGTGGTATGACCAAAATCATCACTCCAAATATGAGGATGATTTGACAAGCTATGTCAAATCTCACTGGTAATTTATTTTTTAGTTACCTTTTCATAACAGCAGCAACAACATAAATGGAACCTAAATATCCAAAAATGAAAGAATTGTCAAGTAGATTAAGATGTGCTCATATAATTAAATATCTCACACCAATCAAAAATGCTCTTTTGAGGAATTTTTAATGATTTGAGGAGAAGTTTATGTTATGCTCTGTGAAGGAAATAAAACAGGATATAAAATTGAATGTTGGGGCACCTGGGTGGCTCAGTTGGGCACTGACTCTGGATTTCCCCTCAGGTCATGATCTTGGGGTCATGCAATCAAACCCCAAGTTAGGCTCCACACTCAGCATAGAGTCGGCTGGAAGACTCCTTCTCCCTCTTCCTCTGCCCATCCCCTGCCTCTCTCTCTCTCTTAAATAAATAAATCTTTAAAAAATAAAATAAAATTTAATATATAACTCAGTTTCGTAATAAAGAAAAAGGAGATTAGAAGGAAGAAGGGGGAATGCATAATTGAAATCTCTTTGTAGGACCATTTGGATGAGGTTTATTCTTCTCCATTTCTATAGTTTCTGAAATTTCTATAATGAGCATATGATAGTTTTATTGAAAAGTTATGAATTTGTACAGAAGAGGGTGAATTTGAATGCCAAAAAAGCAAAACAAACAACAATGACCCCCACCCCAAAATCTGTTTTTATTAGGGAAACTCCAGAGGAGCTAAGATAGCAAATGTCAAAACCATACAGTACAGACATTATATAAAACTTAAGATATTAAAACTTTTTAGTTTTCTCTCTCAAAATTACTACCAAACATCTTCTAGTCTAAGAGGCATATTTTAGCATTCACATGAAAACGTTCTGAAATTAGAATGTTCTAAATTCTTTTTTCTTTTTTGTCACCCTAAAGCTGTTAATAGACCTTACAACACCCTCTTGTAAGAGACGTTTTATAGGATACCTGGGTGCCTCAGTGGTTGAGCATCTGCCTTCGGCTTAGGTCATGATCCTGGCATCCTGGGATCGAGTCCCACATCGGGCTCCCCATAGGGAGTCTGCTTCTCCCTCTGCCTATGTCTCTGCCTCTCTCTCTCTCTCTCTCTCTTCTGATTCTCCCTCTGCCTCTCTGTGTCTCTCATGAATAAACCAATAAAATCTTTTTAAAAAGATAGAGATGTTTTATAAATCTGATTTGCCAAATATAATTCTCAATTCTCTCTGCCCACCTGTCTGACGGACTTCCTTCCTTCCTTCCTTCTTCTCTCCCTCCTGCCCTCCTGCCTTCCTTCTTTCCTGCTGTGTAACATGATTGAAGATGCACTATGCATTATGCTTAGGGCAAGTGCTACAGTATAACCATGACATGGTCCCTTTCCTCAAGTTGCTAACAACCTAGTGAGGACCAGACACCTAGGAAGAGGCTGTTTCAGTGAAGTGTGAGGAACACCGTGGTGGGGTAGATGGACACAGGGTGCTGTGGGGCACCGAGGAGGGCACCACTCCAGAACTAATTTCCCAGGGTGACATTGGAGCAGAGACCTGGCATATCCAGAGGAGAGGCAGTGAGGTGGAGAGTATTCTGAGTAAGCGGAGAGACAACACAGAGACAACACAGAGAGGGTAAGAGAGTCTGAAGGAGAAAAAGAATGAGATGAGCAGTAATAGAAACCCAGCAGAGAGACACAGAAAGCAAGGGCCGGGTGATCTGAGAGTAGTTGGGCCCAGCTGGGGTGTAGATTTTAAGCTGAAGAACATCAACTTCCTTATGAGGGAAGCAAGCATCAGATTATGCGTGTGGCCTTAGGCCTTGCGTGCCACAGCTCCACAGTCAGGAGCTGACTCCTGAAGGATTGAAGCACAGAGTGAGAATTTTAAGTATGATGTGGTTTAGACACAGAGAGATTGTGATGAATCCTGGGGTGGACTCATTACATCTGTGATTATTATGTCTCTGATTGTACTTATGTCTTTAATTGTCATGCATCTCCTTTGATTTGTCACTTTTTCATCCCTGTTATTCCAACCCAGGGTGGGAATCCTGACTCAGTTTTCCGGGTCACTCCAACCATCTGTCTTCCAGGTCCAATGAGTCACTTCTTCCTCTGTCTTTCATCACTTCAGCTGTGAATGGAAAGTGTGCAGCTTAATTTGCCTATGTCATGGTCATCCCCCTACCCTGGTGGCAGCATAATGCTCTACAGGAGAAAAGGTATGGGCTCTGGACTTGGGCAGAATAGGCTGCAACTCTGCTCCACCATCTACTTCCTACGTGGCCTGGAACAAATTTATATCACTCATCAAATCTCAGTTTCCTCATCAGAATCAATACCGATCTCATATGAGGTTTGCCAGGACTGGATGAAAAATCTATATAAAATGCTTGGCCTGTGCTAGATGCTCATAGAGTCCTCTTCCTCCTGTGATTGATTTATCTCCACAGTGTTTCCACAACTGGCAAAATATTTGCACATAATAAGAACTAAAGGCATGGCTGCTAAATGAATGAAGATAATGTTTAATGGACTAAAATCACCCAAGTCAGATATTTGTCCTTCATTATTTTTTCGGACAAACATTTGTCTGATTTTATTTAAATTATTTTTAATAGTGGATCCTATGACACACCTCCCAAATCTGTCTTCAGGATTGAAGGACTTATTCCTCCATGCCCTTCCTCAGACAGCCCTCAGCAGCAGCCCTCCTCTGAACTTGCTCCGCTGCAGAGATCCAGCTTGCCCAGGTCATGCCCATTGTCAGGGTCAGTCTGCATTCAATGCCTAATCCACCCAGAGGTGAAAGGGCAATGTCCTCCCCCAACTGTGACCATCCACCTAGTTCAGAGCTCTCAGGGGCCTGGCTGAGGCCTGACTGGAGAGGCCATTACAGCCCAACCTCTCCTTCTACCCTCGTTCTACTTCCTTTCCCTCCCTTCCAAGTGCTGATTCCCTATCAATCCTTGACAGATCCTCATCTCTGAGTGTGCTCGCTCTCCATGCAAACATATCTGTGACACCTCTGAACTCGAAATCAACCATTTTCCTTTCGAAAATGCTTCTGAAAAGCCTTAGAATGCCATGTGTTATTTTTCAGTGACTGGCTATGTTTATTAAACCTCCTGTACTGCAGGGCTGTGTCTATGAATGTTTCATGGTCGGCTCCTGTGAAGCCGCATTTTTTCAGCGAATCCCCCTACTCCCCAGTTCCCCAGGGACAAATAAAACTTGCCTCGCCAGAGTTGGAGGTAAGCAGACTCCAAGGGAACAGTTTCCTCCCATATTTTAAAATAGTATAATTTATAACATGAAATTAAAAACAACATAAATTAGTAATTCCATCCCAGCATTCCAATTTAATGAACTAGAGGTTTCATTGCATTATTGTTTTGTTCCACTGGACCAATCTTTTGGTGTACAACCAGAAAGTTCTTCTTTATTAATAAATAAGCACATAAAAAAATTAAAGGTGCCCTTTGTGCAATTATGTTGATGTCTCACAGGAGTATAAATTCAATAATTTAAAATATTATTTTCTTCGCATATTCACAACCACACTAGATAAGAAAGTGAAATTTGTGTCTTTTTAGTTTAAACTCTTCTAAGTGCAGTGCGGCAAAGCAATAGCTCCCTAGTGGCACGTGAGAAGCACTTAGCGGGAAAATTGTTATTGGATTACAGTTCTGGCAGCATAAAATGTGGGGGGGGGGGGGAAGAAGGACATCTCTGACATCCAAAAAGTGACCAAGGATCAGAGATGTGTAACACTTACATAAGATTCAAGGTCAATGCAAGACTTAAAACAAAAGGGACACCTACGGTTTTAGTTGCAGTTCATTCATTACTATTTCACAATACTTCATCGACTGTATTTGGATATGCAATAGATGCAAAAATCCTATTACAAATATTTTAGAATTCTGCAGACGTGGTAAAGGCATTTCCCTAAATGCTCATCCTTATCTAGACATCATGGTCTCATTAAAAGATCTTATTTGCCCCTGAAGAATGTAGGTCCATACATGGAATGTCGCTGCCATATGCAAGATTGATATTTTCTAGATTATTTTCTTAACCTTCTCTTGCCTGAACAGCTATAGTCTATAGCTTTCCTATTTGCTCTCATCAGCTCTTGCTCATAATTTGGGTTTTCTCCATTCAGACCACTTCAGCTTGTTGTATGCACCTTCAGACTATCTACTTTCACATATGCAGTAAGCTCTGTGAGGACAAAAATTCTATGAGTTTTTATTCCAAACTACACCATGGACACACAGCCTAGTTTCTGATCTACAGGGGTGCAGACTGCTGACTGGTGACTGGATGAATACATGGGTGAATATATGGTTTTTATCTTCATTTTTCAGAAGACTAATGTAATAAACTTACAACAGATTCTTTTAAATCTCAGAATATATGGACCACTCCCCCACCCCAACACATATCTACTACTTTCCTTGGGTAATTCTGTCATGAATTAGAACTAAAATTTTATCCTTTGATGAACTTTATATCTTTTCAATATTCAAAAATAATACAAATGCTTAAGAAAAGGATGAGAATGAACTTACATATTTAGAATATGAGTGATTAGATATCTTAAACAATTATCCAGCTATAAAAAGTCTATATAAACATATGCTAAGTTTTTTTAAAATTTTTAACTGAGTAGGCAAGAAGGTAGAGGAAATCCTCAGGAAACAAATATAAGTGAATCCAGAACAGTAAGGGCTTTGGAACCCAAAATAAAAACAAGCAAAACCAAAATAACTTGAGAGGCAACTGTTATTCTTTGGGGATCTGAAAATCAGCCTTGATGAATCTGAGACAGGAAGCAAATTGTAGAGACCATCTAACTTGGGGATTCTGATAGGCCAACATCAGATAAAACCAAGATCATAAAGGTCTTCACTCATAGGGAATTGAGTGAAGGAGAATAAAACTTGTCTTAAAAGGGAGCAACAGAGGAACTTATGTCTGCGTGGAAGGAAAATTTTCTATTAACTCATAACCCAGCCTTCACTCAAGGTTGTAGCCTATATATTTACACTACCAAAAAAAAATCAGATCCAAAAATTATGTCAAAAAATATTCTGATTTGAAAGGTCCAAATAGTAGTAAATATCTTCTATAGAGGTAAGCCCCTTGAAACTAAGTCTCAAGACATTTCCTCAGATAAAATTCTATCAAAACACAAAAACAGTACAAAATAAAATAAGGAAATTAATCTGAATATACTGGTAGCCACAATACATTGAAGTGAATGAAACACTTCAGTTAGAAGACAACTATTGGGAATAAAAGACAAATATTGGATGATATAAGTTTTAAAAAATCCTCATATATTCCATCTACAAGAAAAATATGTAAAATATAAGACTAAAATGCTTAAAATACTAGGTTAAAAAAGAAAAAAATACAAAATAGAATTAGTATATTGCAGTAATAAGGTAATTAAAATAATTCAGAATATACTTCACTACCAAGGGCATTACTAGATATTAAAAGGATCATTATGTAATTTGAAAAGATTTAATATATCTGGAAGATATCAAGTTCTAAATGTATTTATTACTATGAACACAGGCTAAGAGTATATAAATCAAAAATAGAAAGAACTGCATAAAGAAAATGAAAAATATGCTTTTATTGGGGGATTAAAATATCCCCCAAAGTGTTTCAACTATTGCTAGACTTAGCAGATGAAAATGAATATGAATATGATTTTGAAAACCACATATAGCAAACTAAAATACTTGTATAAAACAACATCTAACAATTGAATTTGAAAACTGACCACCCACTAGACCATAAAGCAAGACTCAACAAAATTAAAAATATTTCTAAACAAATACTAAGTCAAGAAACAAATCATAATAGATATTAGAAAATACTTAGTACATAATAATAATAAAAATACTAAATGTAATAGATATCAAAACTTGAGAAATGCAGCCAATGTGATCATTAGAGGAAAAAATATAGCCTTAAAAATGTGAACAATGAGAAAAACAAAAAGTTTCCAAATTAGTGAGCTATATATCTGAGTTTTAGAGTTAGAAAAAAAAAAGCACAAAATAAATGCTAAGAAAATGGAATAAATGAAAGAAGAAATAGATAAAAGCAGAAAATAATGAAATAGAAAACAATTTTAGAGAAATTCAACAGAAGCTAAAATTTTTATTCAAAGAGATTAATAAAATTCATAAAACTAAGACAAGATTGACCAGATAATTATAAAACATTTTAATATTTGAAAGTTAAGGGGGTCATTACGACACTTAGCTATAGATATTTAAAAGAATAAAAGATTAATGTGAATCACGTTCTGCTAATATATTTTATTAAGTCATGAAAGGGATATGTTCCTAGGAGATACAATCAAAGTTGAGTCAAGGAAGAGGGAAAATATATATAGTTCATTAACTATTCAAGAACTTTAAACAGATTAAAAATTTCCCACCAAGAAAATGTTAAGCCTAAGTAGTCTTACAAAGTAGTATACTAAGCATTCAAAGAACATATTATTTCTGTATATAAAATCTAACAGAGAATAGAAGTCTTTAATGAGATTTTTAGTGTAAACTGAAAACCAACACCATACAAGAACTGTGTGAGAGGCAAATCACTATCCTCTCTCATCTATCACATGAGCATAGAGGTAAAAATTCCCAAACAAAACTAAGAAACAGAATCCCACCATGTATAAAAAAGAGAATATATAAAATCTATTGTAGGTTTATTACAGAAATACAAGTATGACTCAACATTAGAAATTCCATCAATGCATACTTTATCATATCTCACAGATTAAAGGGGAAAAAAATCCCACAAACTTGAAGATGCAGAAACATTTGATAATATTCAGATTTTATAGATGAAAAAAGTTCTTAGCATAAAAATGAAAGGACTTTTATTAAACTCATAAAGAGTATCTGCAAAAAAAATCTTATTAAAATCGTGATACTTAATGGTAAAACTTAAAATATTTTCCTTGAGATCAGTTACCTGACAAGATGCCAGCCATCAACATTTCTATTCATCATTATATTTGAGGCCCTTACCAATGCAATAAGACAAAAAAAAAAAAAAGACAAAAGAATTAGAAAGAGGAAAGAAAGGTATCATATACTGAGAATGTAACTGTCTACAAAGATCTACAAAGAATATTCCTAGGAAACTACTGACAAGTTATTAGGATTAATAAGAAGGTTTACTAAAATATCATATAAAAAAGTTAATTACATTTCTCTACAGCAGTAATATTTAAAAATATAAAAAATTAAAAGGATATTTATTATATGTAATAACAATATAAAATGTAAGGGATCCAGGAATAAATCTAACAGAAGTCATACAAGAGCTTTATGGAAAAAAACTGATATTTATTTTAACTAATGAAGACCAAGAATAATTTACAGGTATACTATATTCAAGGATAGGAAGACTCAATTTTATAAAGATGTCAATCCTCTGCAATTTTATCTATAGGTTCAGTGTTTATGCCAACTAAATTTTCAAGTCCCCCCCCCCAGGTATATGGTGAATATGGTAATCCTGAAATTTATTTGTTAAATAAGAGAATATTTAACAGAGTCCAAGATATTTAGAGTAGTTGGAGTGGTCAGCACTATCATATATCAAAAATAATTAGAACAAAAATAATAAAGATACTATGGTATTGGTCAGAAACAGAGGAATTGACCAGTGGATTCAATAGAGAGACAAGATATGGACCCGACTGTATGTGAAATTTGATGTATAAAAAACTGGTGATTGAGTCCAGTGGGGAAAGCATGTGCAATTCAATAAATTAAAATGGGACGAGTGGTTAGAGATATGCAGAGATTCAACCTCACAACATATACTATTCTTGGTGGCCTAACAGCTTAAATGTGGAAAGCAAAAAGCTCTTGGAAGGATGTTTAGGAGAATATTTTTATGATTTTGGGATAGGAAAGACTTCTTTAAACTAGATCTTCAAAAGGTCAGATTTTAAAATTAAATGTTGATAGAATTCTGTTCATTAAAATTTATAACCTTTAATCAAAAGTTAGCATAAAGAGAATAAAAAGGCAAGCCACAAAATGGGAGAAGATATTTGCAGTATTTAGAGGTCACAGAAATGATATGCATAATGTGAAAAGAACAAATCAATAAAGGAAAAAATACTCAATATTAAAATGGTCAAAAGAATGCTAGTCAGCATTAAAATAAGAAGCATGCACAACCCTAAGATGTTCAGTTCATTAGTCGTCACATAAATGAAAATTAAAGCTGTTATATGATATCACTTGCTATCAAACAGATTTTAAGTGATATAAAAGCCTGACAATATTAAATGTCTTCAAGTGCATAAACAACTGATACACTGGTAGGAGTATAAATTGATACAACCACTTTTAACAATAATTTGACATTATTTTGGAAAGCAATTCAATTCCTGGGCAGTGGTTCTCAAAGTGTGATCTAAGAAATTTTTCAGCATATTTGCTATGTCCCCTCATTTCCAACCGCATATTTGTATGAGACCAGATGTTTTTCAAATACTTCAACCAAAACTACAAGTCCAACAGACTGAATGAAGAACAGAAATGAGAATTCGATTGTTTTCCTTAAGATAGATATTAAACAATTTCCAAAAATGAAAATAATACCACTTTTGTCATTAGCTTATTTTCATTTTAAAAAAAATAGTTAATTTTATAAAAATGTTAGTGGCATGAACTTATAATGGGAGTTATTGTTATTTTTATTTTATTTTTTATTGAAGCATAAGTGAGATACAACATTATATTAGTTTCAGACATACAACATAATGATTTGATATTTGTATACATTGCAAAATGATCAACACATTATGTTTATTTACCATCTGTCACCATATGAAGTTACAATTTTTTTTCTTGTGACAAGAGCTTTACTTTATCAGCAACTTTTAAATTTGCAATACACTATTATAGGCCATAGTTCCTATGCTGTACATCACATCCACATGACTTATTTGTTACTGGAAATTTGTACCTATTGATCTTTTTCACTAGTTTTGCCCAGTCCCTAACTTCGTCCCCTCTGGCAACCACCAATCTGTTCCCTATATCTCTGCATTTTGTTTATTCATTTTTTAGATTCCAGATATAAGTGAAATCATATAGTAGTTATCTTTCTCTGTCTGACTTATTTTACTTAGCAAAATTCTTTCAAGATTCATCCATGTTATTGCAAATGGCAAAATTTCATTCCTTTTTATAGCTAAGTAGTATTCCATTGTATATGTCTACCACTTCTTCTTTAGCCATCCATCCATTAATGGTCATTTGTTTCCATATCTTGGCTATGTAAATAATGATGAGTGAGCTTTTTAAAGATGTGTATCTTTTCCAATAGTGTTTTCATTTTCTTTGATGAAATACCCCGTAGTGGACTTACTAGATTATATGATATTTCTATCTTTAATTTTTTTAGGATACTCCATACTGTTTTTCATAGTGGTTGGTCCAATTTATATTCCTACCAACAGTGCATGAACTCTCCACATCTTTGCCAACACTTGTTAGGTTTTTGGTTTTTGATATTAGTCATTATTTTTTTTTTTAAGATTTTATTTATTTATTTGCAGAGAGAAAGAGAGAGAGAGAACACAAGCAAGGGCAGTGGCAGAGGGAGCGGGAGAAGCAGACCCACCACTGAGCAGGGAGCCTGATGTGGGACTCCATCTCAGGACCCCAGGATCATGACCTGAGCTGAAGGCAGACACTTAACCCACTAAGCCACCCAGGTGCCCCAATAACAGCCAATCTGACAAGTGTGAGGTGATATCTCATTGTGGTTTTGATTTGTATTTCTCTGATGACTAGTGATATTAAGCATCTTTTCATGTGCCCCTTGACCACCTGTATGTCTTCTTCATCACAACTATTTATTCAAATCCTCTGACCATTTCTTAAATCGGATTTGTTGTTGGTGGTGTTATTGAGTTATATGAGTTCTTATATTTTAAATATTAACCTCTTTTCAGATAAATGATGTGCAAATATCTGCTCCCATTCAACAGGTTGTCTTTTTATTTTGTTGATGGTTTCCTTAGATGTGCAGATGCCTTTTAGTTTGATGGAATCCCATTTGTTTATTTTTGCTTTTGTTGCCATTGTTTCTGGAGTCAGGTTCAAAAAGATATCACTAACACCAGTGTCAAGATTACCACCTGTATTTACTTCTATGAGTGTTATGGTTCCTGGTCTTGCAGCCAAGTCTTTTATTCCTCTTGAGTTAGTTTTTGATGGTAAAAGAGAGTGGCTCAGTTTCATTCTTTTGCATGCAGCTGTCCAATTTTTCCACCACCATTTATTAAAGGGACTGCCCGTTTCCCATTGTATATTCTTGCTTCCTTTGTCATGTTAATTGCCCATATGTGGGTGGGTTTGTTTCTGAGCTTTCTATTTGTTCCATTGATTTATGCATCTGTTTTGGTAGGCCAATACAAAACTATTAAGATCACTACCTTTTTTTCCTCTTTTTTTTTTTTAAAGATTTTATTTATTTATTCACGAGACACACAGAGAGGCAGAGACACAGGCAGAGGGAGAAGCAGGCTCCTGGTGGGGAGCCCGGTGAGGGACTCGATCCCAGGACCTCAGGATCACAACCTGAGCTGAAGGCAGACACTCAACCACTGAGCCACCCAGGTGCCCCCTAGATTACTGTAGCTTTGTAATGTAGTTTGAAATCAGAAAGTATGTGCCTGAAGCACATAAACAGAAGCTTGTTCCTACAAATTGTCCTCAACAATTTTCAAGGGTGAAAAGAGTCATGAGACCAGAAGGTTTGAAAACTGCTGCATTAAAAACTTTTACAAGTATAAATTAGGAGACATGCACCAAAATGATCATAGTCACTCGTTTGTAATAGAAGATAAGAAATAAAAACATTAGACAAACTTGTAATATCCATTGACAAATGGATAAAAACATAATATACTTACCCAGTGGAATATTATATATTTTGAAATACATACACAGCATCTAGTGCTATGTTTCTATATTGAGATCTATATCTATCTATCTATGTAGATACAAACAATGGGATCAGCTTCAGAAACATGTTAAAGGAGAAAAGCAAATCTTACACTTAGCATGAATTATTGGATCTAAACAACATGTGTGACAAAGCCATGAAAAGAATTAGAGAAACACCGAGCATAAAATGTAGGATACTGATGAACTCTAAGGAAATAGGAGTACACAGGAGCTTCAAAAATGTGTTCTATCCATTCAGCTGTGTGGTAGGTTACATGGAAATTTGCTTTGTTTTTAGTTTTTAAACCTTGCCCAAATATTACAAATATTCTTCTATGTGTAATATTTAATTACAACAGTTTTTAATTTAAAAAAGCATTTGAATGAATAAGAAAGAAAAAGAGGAGAAAAGAAGGGATAAAGAAGGACCAGAGCAGTAAGACAGTATTTCCTGACCTTTAATGAGAGCTAAACAAGTCTATTAAATGCACCTTGTCCAAAGTTAACCAACTTTCCTGCTGAGGGGAAATAACCTTTTGGGAAAGATACCACCTGTTCAGCCCTACATTTCCTAATATGCTGTTAAAACACCTATTTTAAAACTCTTTTAGATAAAGAGACACGTCCGTGATGAAAGCGACACTGAGATCTCTCTGTAGGACTGGCCCAATCCCAAATACAATTTAAAGAGCTGTACCAGTTATCAGGATCAGAGGAGATGGTCTCAAAAAAGGTTGAGAGCATTGGTTTGAAACCATGGAGTTCCTTCTCAGGACAACCTACAGCTTGCCACCTGCCATTTGCTGAGTTCCTTAGTGAGGCCAACACAACAGCCTTTCCCACTGAGCCCAGTGACCTTGCTGCCACCTCCTGAAAACACAGTGGTGGGTGATGATGCCCCGTAAAGGAGAGTGTGGGACAGAGATGCAGGACTTTTCATTACTCCCCTAACTGGAACAAGCGTGTTTTTCACCACTCTCCACACGGCTGTTTTGTACTCTCATATAATGAGCAACTTTGGCACCTATTTTGGCACTTTTTAATTGTGTTGCTGAATATAATTGAAAAAAAAATAAAACTCAAAGAGCTACATCTAGGGAAAGGAAAATGGGAAAAAACGGGGAAAAAGTTTTGTTTTTGGAATGGCACTACTTAGACTTATGCCTGTACCAGTGACTATTCCAGCAGTAACTCCAGGGACTGGCAGTACTTCAGACAAGCACTTTCTGGTACAGTGTCATTGTTTTGTATATTAGGAATCAAAAATGTCATGTAATGTGAGGACCTTTCAGAGTTTGTGAATTACCAGCCATGTCAGCTCATTCTCTAATCTACTTTTTCGAATACCCAACATACCGGTAGCACAACGATTTATTGAAAATTTAATGCAGCTGAATAACTACACTGAAAATGAATTGCACCTTATGGATTTAGCATGAGCTATTGGAGATCTTTTTTTCCAATATTTTTTCAAAGAGTGTGGTAAAGCTTTAGATTTTGGTGGTTTTAGCCCTGCTTTCCTCAGGGGAGTATTGATGGGTCTGTGCTTTGCAAAAGTTCCACTCTCTGAGGGTCTATTTGAAAAGAGGAGAAGAGGAAGAGTAGCCCAACCACAGAGATCCCAACACGCTCAAGATCCGAAGATTGAAGATGGGACAGGGACACTAAGTACATAGGAAGAAATCTCCAGGGACAGAGTCTGAGAAAAGAAAAGGTGGATGCCATGAGCAATGGGTTTGCTAGGTTGGACTAGCAGATAGTATGGCATAAGCTCCAGGGTTTTTAGATAATTCAAGAACAACATGGAAGGACCCCAGAAAATGAACTGAGGTCAAATTTCTCACTAATTCTAATAAGTGAGCAAGGTAGGCAAGGTAGGCAAGGAAGAGGGGCAAGAGTCAGACTTAATCTGATTTTAGAAATCATATTTCACAGGCCAAATATATCTCCTGGAGTCCAAGCAGGCTGGGAGTCCAGTGGGTTAAGTGCGTTCCTTATGGGAAAGCCTAGGGCATTAGAGCCAAATTGGTAAGATTATTGTCTTGGAGGCAGACAGCTTGGCCCTGGTTTTGCCTCTTATCTATTCAATCTCAACAAATCAAAGTTTCTTCGCCTGTAAAAAGGGGAGTCTACCGATATGGGCTTCTACTAATGGGGTTATTGGGAATATTCCATGTAATAAATAGATAAAATGCTCATCTTAATGCTTCACATATGAATGAATATTTGAATGCTCAATATATATTAGCTATCATTTTAATTATGATATTCTTATTGTTCTGAAATTCAATTTTTCTAACCTGTGAAAGGAGGACTATATAAATGTCCATATTCCTGCCTGGGTTTCTGGAAAGCCTTGTACATTTGAAGAATCAAGTTGCAAAAACAGAAATACATAAAAGAAAACTTCCAAAAATAATTTCCATGGCTACTATTTACTAAGCATCTAGAGTGGACCAGATCTCTGCTGATTTCTTTCACCCATATGATCCTACCCAATCCTTCTAGGAGCCTTGAAAGATAAATTATACAGATTGGGAAATCAAAGGCTTAAGCAAGTTCAGTTTCTGGCATGTCCACAGTGAGAAAATGTTTAAACCTGGTCTGAAACATGGTTACTTTGTTCTCTCATAATTTTAGTAGAATTATCTTAAATTCTTCTTTCTTGATTGTTTCACTAATAGTAGTTACCAAATATTGAGTAACTTCCATGTGCCTGGATCTAGACTCAGTATTGAACTTCTACTATTTTATCTACTATATGTCTCTAGAGGAGAGATTTTATCACATCTCGTGATAATCCCACGTGATAGATACTGGATCTCTTTTGTACGGTTGAAAAAAAAATAAGACTCATGGAGATACAAGTGTCATTCAAGAGTGTAGCTAAAACTGAGATCCGCCTTAATTTAAAGACTTGTTCTCTCCCTACCCCCATTATAATTCACTGTCCCATAGGACCCGAATATTCCACTCCTAGGTATCTATCTAAAACAAATGAGAATATACAGCTACCCAGACTTTGGCGTTACTCACATTCTTAACAGCAACATTCCTCACAATAGTCAAAAACTGGAAACAATCTAAATGTTCATCAGCTGGTGAATGAATACCCAAAAAATGGTGTATCCGTACCATGGATTGCTGCTCAGTTATAAAAAGGAACAAATTACTGATACGTACTCTGACAGGGACAAACCTCAAAAGCATCATGCTAAGTGAAAGAAGCCAACACTGGAAGCCACATACTATATGATTCCATTTATATCAAATGTCCAGGAAAGGCAAATAGACAGAGATAGAAAGTACATTACAGTTGCCGGGGGGAGGGGTTGGGAATGGGGATTAATAGTAAATGGGCATGACAGATCTCATTGGGGTGATGAAAATGTTCCACAGCTGATTTATGGAGATGATTATACAACTTGGTTAACTGAACACAAACGTTAATTTAATACTTGAAATAGGTGAATTATATGATATGTAAAATATGCCTCACTAAAGTTGTTATAAAAAAAAAAGAATTGTGAAAAATGCAGTATTTAGTAACTCTTAAAATACTTGGCACTTTGGCTCACTGTGTGTTTTTTTTTCTCATTATTCTAGATTGTTAAGGTCTTAAATATGGTGCAGTATTATTTTTAATGCCCTATGAGTCATTTCAACTAATAAATTAAAATGCTTTTGGAAGTTATATGTGTTCCTGCTATAATAATTATTGTCTATTTTATTAAAAATAACTTTATTAATAATACCTTGTATTATAGTAATCCTAAACTACTTCAATTCATTGTCCCTTATAGAAAATATCAATTTAAAAAAGGAGAACAAAAAAAATGAAATAAAAAAATAAAATAAAAAAAATAAATAAATAAGGAGAACAATATTCTAAAGATGGGTGGGGCTAAAGCAAATATTGAGGACCTTCTCAGTATTAATAGTCTATTCACTATCAGCTTGTTGATAGTTTTCAAAGGGATCACCAACAGTGAAGGGCAAAACTACAACTTTTGGTCCCCTCCACACTTCTGCTTTCTTCTAGAATTCCTTCTTAGTATCTCGATCCACATTTTATTAATGAGGAGAGGAGAGATAAGACAGTGGAGGGGAGAGAGGTGTTGAGAAAAGAATAAACAAATATTTAGAAAGATCTGTATGTCTCTGTTGGGGGAGTGTTTCTTCTAGTCCTCATATTGCCTTTGATATTGAGAAAAAAAAATCTATTGACAAATTTTCAGTTTATTTGCCTAACTGTACCAGAATTCTGTAAAATCTACTGATGATAGCTTAGGATGGCCCTTCAAGACAAATGACCAGTCTTTGTCAGGAAGAGAAGAGAGCCCATAGTAAACTGTGTGGAGGAGGAAAGGAGGGAACAACATTGCACGTAAGTTCCATTTTTTCTTTATTATCACAAGATTTTGGAAATTCTTTCAAGATAATAGAATAGAACCTTTTCCTTTTTTTTTTTTCACACCCCCCATTTGGGAAGTAGGACCAGGGCTGGTAATTCAGCCTGTAAGTACCAATATTGTTAGTATTTGTTCCAACCAGGCAGGGCCTCTATTGTTGCTAATATTTTGAACATAATCTCTAGTATAAGCATATATATTATATATATATATATATATATATATATATATATATATATATATATATGAGATACTGGTCCTGAAGCTTTATGAGGACAGGTGACACTGTCTTCATTCTTTCTCTCTAGCAAATGCCTAGTGCACATAGTACGCACTCCACAAATTAGTGTAAAAAATTGAATGAATAACCTGGGGAAACTAAATGCTGCATGAGAAAGTGGGTGCACAATTAAAGGTTACAGGGATGCTTTGATATAGAAGGCCACTCTAATTATGCCATAAATAGTCATGATGTATTTTAACTTATGGATATAGAAATTTCGCTGCACTTCTGAAGCTAAAGTCACAGATTGAGACAGATCTTTCTTATTCCACCTGAAAGTGATAGTGAGCGATGGGCACTCTGTGGTCAACCTATTCAGTTCGAAAGCTTGAAAACTCCATCTTGGTTTCTTTTTTGCTGAAATATAATATTTAGTCACTAATCAACTGAGGTCAAAGTTCAGGGAACAAGAGGATAAAGTTTGACTTACATTTGAACAAAATATTATAGTTACAGTTCAAATTCTTTATCTGTAGTAAATATAAAAGGAGCTAAAAGAATCCTATTTCAATAGCTGATTAGAATAAAGTCATGTTTCCTTTCGCTTCTTCTGGCAAGTTCCCTCCATTCTTTCTGTTCCAGGAATAATATAGAAAATAAAGTGTAGCAAGAAAAGGTACAAATTTGTGTGTGTCTATTAGGTGTACATACCTGTGTGTCTTTGTGTACATGTGTATGTGTGTGGGGACGGGTAAGAAACTACCCAATTTGGAAAGATATTCTTGATATTAGTCCAAAAAGAAGCCTAAATTAAATTCCACACCAACTAAGACATTTACATCCTTAGGACCAACTGGGTAAAATTAAAGCTAGAACTCAATAGATATTAAATAACAATAATAAAATAATTGGAGGCTTTAGATTTTAATGAGGGGTCATTAGTTGCTCTTTCTATCAATATAATGGGCTATAAAGATGAGCTCTTGCTCAGTTATAGTTATTAAAGACCACTCTTTTTTTTTTCTAAAAATACAATGCCTGAAGACACTCAATTGAGATTCCAATTTGGTTCATGACATCCTGACACCTTGGCTGAGAAAGCCAACAGGGAGGTTCTGCATTTTGTCTTTTAAGACCTGACCCTGACCTGGCCTCACCAGGTCACATCTCAAAGATTTGTCTCCATATCACTTTTATATAAACCTCAAAGAAAATGTACCTGGATGGATGCCACTTTTTTTTGCCTTGACATTTAACGTAGGAAGTGGACGAAAGATTCTGGTTGGTGAAGCAGGGGAAATACAAGCAGAAGTTTAAGTCACAAACTAGCATTTTATGGCAAAGACACATGCCTTCTGAGCTGGTTGAAACACATCTGGAGAAGCACAGGAACAGACTAAAGTGTTTTTGAGAGGGTAAGAACAACGGTAAGAGGTTTGGCAAACACATTATACAAAGGGAAAAAAGAAAGAAATTAAAGCCCAGGTCATGAACTCAGAAGCATTCTAAGAGCCAAGCAAATAATAAATGTGAGCAAAGCAGGCCAGGTAGAAAGAATAATTTTCACCTTCTTAAAGAATTATTCCTACTCCTATTTTTCTGAAAATGCAGACTTCTCAGTCCTTCTTTTTTCTATCCATCCTTTGAGAGAGAAATGGGTCCAAGGAATATTTTTTTGTCTCAAGCAAAACAAAAGTGTAAGCAGGATGATAAATCATGGATAGGGCCCTGAGCAGAGGGGACTCCCCATATAATGCAACAGTGGCTACTTGGCTGATTGATGTTATGCAGGATCGTGGGTAAAGGACTTTAGAGAGCATCATTATCAAGAAAAGATGGGGATTCAACTTCCCAACTTTAAATATTAGCTATACTTTAATTAAAAAGAAAAGTACTTCTGTGAAGGCCAATATTGTGCAAGTGAAGTAAATCACATCTGTGGGACAAATTTTGCCATAGGCATCCTTGACATGTTTGAAAAATGGACTATAAAAGAGAAAATTCAGAGCTGGAGACAAGAAAGAAGGCCTAGCAAAATACAGTAGACTTACTCTAGATCACTCTAGAAGAGGGGAGTAGCCCCAGGGAGTGAAAGTTACCAAAAGGAGTATTTCAGTGCCTCAGGAAGAAAAAGGGTCTACAAAGTCAAATCCATGAGTGACACAGGTTGGCTCAGGAAATGACACGCATCCTGTGATAGTTAATTTTATGTATTAACTTAACTGGGGGAAGAGATGCCCAGAGAGCCAATATATCATTATTTCTGGGTTGGTCTGTGAGGTTGTCTCTGGAAGAGATTAGCATTTCAATCAGTAGATAAATAAAGATCACCCTCATCAATGTGGGTAGGCAGCATTCAATCCTTTCAGGGCCTGAATGAATGAAAAACAAAAAATGTAAAACAAAAAAGGGGGAGGAAAGGCAAACTGTTCTCTCTGCTGGAGCTGAGACATCCATCTTATCTGGTCCTCCAATATCAACCTGCTGGTTCTTGGGTTTTCTGACTCAGGACTTACACCACTGGCCCCAGATTGTCAAACCTTTGGAATTTTGAACATAATTAAATCACAGGGGGCTTTCTGGTTCTCCAGCTTGCAGACAGTGCATGATAGGATTTCTTGACCTCTGTAATTGTGTAAACAAATTCCTATAACAAATCTCTCTCTCTCTCTATGAACACACACACACACACACACACACACACACCAGAGTCGTGTGTATATATATATTGTATTGGTTCTGTTTCTCCAAAGAGCCCTGAACAATACATACCCTATCATTGGCCTCAAGTGGAATGACCCTCATGGATATTGCTGAAGAAACTTTTTCTAGGTTCTCCTCTGAGAGCTCCAAGTTCCCTTTTAACTGGGAAAGTCAGTGGCTCTAGCCCTGACTCTCTGCAGTAAGAGGAGAGAAACCACATAGTATACACTAAATTCTGCTCCTTAAAATTTATTTATTCAACATTGACTCATTTTGGGCAATAATTGTATCTTTACCAGCTCTGGAGTAAGACTGCCTGAATTTGAAATGAGGTTTTATCATCATTGATTTTGTAATCTTGAACAAGTTACTTAAGTTCTGTGGAACTAAATTTACTAATCTAAAAAATGGGTTTGGTGATGGTACCTGTTTCACAGTGTCATTGGGTAGATGAAATGATACATATAAAATGCTTAACATAATGCCTATGACAGTAATTGCTTGATAAATCTGGGGAAGCACACAAATAGAGTGCTTTTGAGAGCGTGAGGACAATAATAAGGAGTTTGGCAAACATGAATCCTGAGGGACATCAAGTGCCAGCAGTGGTAGTCATGTGCCATTTTGTGGGGGTGAGGGAGGCATGTTATAGATTTATGTAAGAGGAACCGTGTCTACCTTCTTCATGGTATTTCCAGAGCTAACCAAGTAGGGGTTGAAACCACAGTTTTTCAATAAAGGGAAGACCAACAGAGTCTCTCTCTAAACCCAAGTTTGATGAGGAGTACAATGAAGATAATCATGGTATGCTCAGGCTTCAAAATATGTAAACAGCTTGTGTTGCCTGATTTGGATGGCAATTTAGTAGATTCTTCACGTTCCTAATAAATATACCTCAAAGTGTTGAAAACCCTTATTTTTGTGGATGTCAATAAAGCATATTGTTCTGTCATGTTTAGTTAAAAAATGTAAGCATCTCCTTCAGACCTGATGAGTGTGATCCAGCTGGGCCCATTCACTCAGAATAAGTGGGACTCAAGAGTACATCTTCATAAAATCACAAATCACAGGGATGACACCAAAAATCTGTAAAGCCCAGAAAGGCTCAACAACCGATCAAAATGGGCACCCAGCCAATCAGAAGAGATGTGAGCCATGAAAACCAGCGGAGATAAACCAATGGGTACTAGTTGAGTATCAGCCCTGCACATCAGATGCCTCGCCCTTTGGGTCATCCAGCCATAAAAAGCTATAATCTTAACTGTTAGGCTCTCAAATGTCAAACTCTCTTGTTGAATCATACATACTTATGTGATTATAGAGTTCTATAGTAATACTTAATTACTAATAAATACAGTAATATTGTATTTATACAATATCCCAGGAATACACCACCACCATTATATTTGTATCTGAGCAGGTTATGGGGTCGAACTGATCCTCTGACCAATAGCTGTTCCAAGATCTGGAACCATAGACTGTGTTTGGCTTAGGGCACACTCAGAGTCTTATCCTGGGGTTCTCCATGTTCAGTCCAAAAGACACACATTTCGAAGAGCAGTGTCTTCTATTTTGCCTCAACAAGTCCAGAGTGTCCTGTACCTTTTTAAGTACTTTGTTAAGACTTCAATCAATGCTCTAATTATAGGCAAAAGGAAAGAACATTAGAAACCAATGCCAAGACTGAGTCGAGAAAGCTGCTTCTTTTCATGAGAGAAGAGTTCTATAAACTGCTCAGATCAGCTGCCCTCACCAATGTTGAAGTACTTATGGCAAATGCAAGCATCATCCCTCCTTCTGCCCCCAACATTTGGGTTATTGCCATTTAAAAATTTTTGCAAAACCAATAGGATATTTATGGGTAACATATACAGAAAGAGCTCTGTAGTACCAAGAGAGCTAAGCTGGGCAATCCTCGCTAGCAGATGATTCATTTGGGGTCATTAGTAAAAATGAGATGTTGTCAACATATGGTCTTTGTTTACCAAAACCTTCACCAACTGGGCTCAAGATCCCTGCTGCAGACAGGACTAGACATCAGAATTAAAGGGCATTTAACATTCTCTACTTTCATCAATTTTGAAAATAAATCTATGTGTTAGAAATTTAAATCATTGCTAACATTGTTTAACATTTGATTCTCAGACCACCTTTGTCAGAATCCCCTGATTGTTAAAAATGCAGATTCAAAATTCTCAGTCAATACCTATTGATCTACCAGGGACCATGTCTTATCAATTTTGGTAGCCCTAACTCCTAGCATATTACTTAACCTATAGAAAGTGCTCAATAAGTTTGTTGAATAACATGGCTTATTAATTAACATGATCCTGGAATTGATGAGTTGGATGATATGAAATTAACCAGAGATTTGCTTTAATCTTCCTTCCCACTGATCTTCAGTTGGCAGAACTAAAATAGTTGGAAAAATACAAGTCAAAACACTTTCCATGGTTTCCTTTAGGCTTCCAAATTTCCATCAAGTCAGTAATCTTTAAGAGATGAAGTTAGTCTTGGAGCAGTTCTATGCTGGCTAAAACTCAAAAATACCTAAATGGTCTAGAGTTAAAGCTTAGATCTCAGACAAATATGAAACTGAGCAGTATCTGATGAAGAGTGGGGGCGGGGGAGCAAGTCTGTGGAAGAAATGCAGAAGTAAAAGAGTGAAATGAAGAGGAAGGCAACTGGCAAGTGTGTCTGTCATAGGCATGCACTCAGCTGTCCTGGGTAATAACCTAGGGTTGGTCTAACCTAGAATGAATAGATGGCATCTGACATGGCGTGGTTCAGGTGTTAAAAACCCCTCAGAAACTCCAAAGCTTCTCTGCTACCAGCCCTTCTTACTTAAGCATGAAGAATCAGAATATCATCAGACTATCTAACCAGTGATTCCTATCCTTGGCCCCTCAGCACTGGAGCTTACTCGATGTAACACAAAATGCGGGGTTAAATCCAAGTTTTGATTGCACGCTATCCTCAGAATCTTTACTACTTCAATGGCCAGGTTAAAACACCCCCAAGAGCCAGCAAGTGATGAGTGGACAAGCAGAAGTTGGTTTGCTCAATGAAGAAGCACAAGTGGAATATTCAACAAAAGCTAAGGGAGTAGGGGATCCCTGGGTGGCGCAGCGGTTTGGCGCCTGCCTTTGGCCCAGGGCGCGGTCCTGGAGACCCGGGATCGAGTCCCACGTCGGGCTCCCGGTGCATGGAGCCTGCTTCTCCCTCTGCCTGTGTCTCTGCCTCTCTCTCTCTGTGTGTGACTATCATAAATAAATAAAAATTAAAAAAAAAAAAAAAAAAAAGCTAAGGGAGTAGCGTGAGGGTGTCTCGAGCACCCTAAAACACAAGTGAGCCTGCAGTTGCTATCGTGAAGGTCACTTACTTTATAATTTCATATGTTTTATACGAGCACCTCTTATAAATGGCAGTCCCTCACCGTGTGCTTCTTGATTTAAGGGAAATAATAGCTGTTTTTCGAAGGAAGGAAGGAAGGAAGGAAGGAAGGAAGGAAGGAAGGAAGGAAGGAAGGAAGGAAGGAAGGAAGGAGGGAGGAGAGGAGGCAGAGGAGAAAGGAGAATTGCCAGCTCTTTGAGGTGTGTTGACAACAAATCCCACCAAAGACAACAGCAGACTAAGAAGAATCCAATCTTGTGTTATCTGGAAAAAGATTATTTAAGAATAGGTCCCTTTTGCTATGGAACGGCCTGTGCTGGTTTTTCTCTTCCTGTATTTTCTTTCTCTTGCAGAACTCCACAGTTTGACTCCTACAGGTCATTATATACATGAAGAGAGCCAAGAAATTTTGACATTTGCCGTGGGTGATAATGTATTTGAAGAGATTGGAACACACCCTTAGTGGGTCCTCTCCCCCACACATGCACAGAACAGCATGCCAAATACAAAAAGACCCAAGGCAGGTCATGTTCAGGAGCATTGACTTAAAAGCTCTTTAATTTTTTGAAAAAGGAAAGCCAAAATTTCTGGTTTAGCTCTGTGTCCCATCTGATCAAAGTCCAAGAACATGAACTGGATCATAAAACAAGTAACACACACCAGCACTGGGTGATGAGAGGACAGGAGAAAAGAGTATCAGGAAACGTGTGCACTGGTACGGCCACAGATCCATCTTCTAGGCCCTAGCTCTGGCCCTGCCCTCCACTCACTGAGGGCCCCAGGTAGGAGGGTGGTCTCCGCACCCCGGAAGTCTTCCACATGGCACTGGAGCATTTTTACTCCCTTCTCAGCATTCCTCTGGTCTGGCCTGGACTTGCTTTTGGTCTCAGCAAACCCACTGTGCCCTGCTTTTCTTACTACCTTCCGCTTGGACTACATACATCTCTTGTGTAAAGAAAGGCTTTTCTAGATGCTTTCAGATTTCTAGCTCTGAAGCGAAAGAAGTAGGAGCTTGCTTATTTGAATAGATGTTATCATCTGAAATCTTTTGTTTTTTTTTTTTTTTTTAAGATCTATTTATTTTAGAGAGAGGATGAGAGAGCGGATGCGAGTGAGAGGAGGGGCAGAGGGAGATAATCTTTAAGCAGACTCCCTGCTGACCGTGGAGTAGGACACAGGGCTCAATTCCACAACCCTCCGATCATTACCTGAGCCAAAATCACGAGTTGGACACTCAATGGACTGAGCCACCAGGGCGCCCCCTCCTCCGAAGTCTTTTATGAAGACTTTTCTTTTAGTGTGGCTCCTAACAATTCACTCTGCTCCCAAAGCCTTCATTTTCCTTTTAAGTATTTACTGTACTGACCTATTTTGACTGCAGTACATGTAATAAATGGGCTATAAAAGATTTAGCTGTTTGGGAACCACTTAAGTTCATTAGAAAATCTGGAATTGAACTTCTATTTTTCCCTTAAAACTCTTGCTGGATGGGGCTAGCACCATGACTTATGAGAAAATAACATGCATTTTAAAAATTGAAGTTCTCAGGAGCTAATTTCTGTTGAACCAGGAGTTATGTAAGCAACTGAATTTATTGAGAACCTACTATATGCCAGATACTTCCATTGTCTTCACTCAAACTCTGGAGGAGTGTTATTCCCTCCTTATGGATGAGGACAGTGAGATTTGCTGTGAGTGGTAAGTGGGATTATGATTATTCAGACACGGGCCTGCGTCATTCATGTTGCCACAATTTAGAAACCTGGTGAAGAGTGAATCTATTAGGCAGAGTTTTTCTGACTCTACAGCTTGTGCTCTTAACCCCCACATCCCAATGACATCTTATTTAAGCTCCCTTGGTGGATTCCCATCACACACTTAATAAAGTCCCTTTTTGATTTGGCCTCCTGCCTCTCAAGCCTCGCTGTGTACCATTCACCCAATCAAGGCTCACGCCAAACTCCACAGAGTTTTCTGGACAGGAAATGCTGCTTCATAGCCCCATAGCTTTGAGCAGCTATTCTTTCTACCAAAACAACTTTTTTCTATGTATACCCGGGAAAATTCCTCTTTTTCAGGAGTCCACTCAGGTGCTACTCACCCTGTCAAGATCCACCCTGCCCTCTTCTCTACCTGGCAATTCAAGAATTCCTTTCCTGGATCTTTATATGCACATATGCACCTGTATCATTCTTGACATTCTTCTTCTTCCAGGTCCTCTTCCCAATAATAGCACCCCCAGGGTCTGGCACAGTATGATGCATAGTATAAGACCTCAATAAACTTTTTTTTTTAAAAGATTTTATTTACTTATTCATGAGAGGAGAGAGAGAGAGAGAGAGAGAGAGAGAGAGAGAGAGGGCAGAGACACAGGCAGAGGGAGAAGCAGGCTCCATGCAGGGAGCCCAACGTGGGGCTCAATCCCAGGTCTCCAGGATCACGCCCTGGGCTGAAGGCGGTGCTAAACCGCTGAGCCACCCAGGCTGCCCAATAAAGTTTTTTGAATGAATATATGACTCGCTATCACAGAGAACTGACTTCTATCAACCTTTGCCATTCAAGGGGGGATCATATCATCCTTCGTAACTGTTGATGTCTTACTCTGTATTTTTTTATTCTTTCCACCCCCTAAGTTTTCAAAGTTTGTCGGTTCTGTCATTAGCCAGCAATCCCAGTTAATGCTGACCTCATTACTTTTGTTTTTGTGGCCTAAGTACACTTTCTGCCACAAGCCTAGCACACCCTGGGCTCCCTTTCCAACTTCCCTGACATCTGCCATTTCAGTTCTTTCTCCTTACTTCCATGGCAGATGTGAACTCCCAACACTGGTGTGGCAACAATTTAAATTCTCTCCCTAACTCCCTAGTTTAGCAGTGCCAGCAAGAACCAATCCAACAGAAAGAAAGAATGAAAAAAAAAAAAAAAGAAAAAGGGTTGCTCATGCATATGATTTGTAGCAAGAGATAGAGGCAGAGCCATTCCCAGCTGGAAACAAGTGTTCCCAGCTTTGGGTCCGTCACCTTCTGGCCCCAGGTTAACAGGGACTCATGGTGAGCAATCAGGTTCTCCAGCCCCTGAGTGCAGCAGAGCATCAGGCTCATCTCATCTCCTTCCCGGCAGATAAAACATTCTTTGCCTCTAATTAAAAAGATTAATAAAGGAATAGGACACATCGGGTTCACATCAATCATTGCCCATGTGGTTCTTATTACTGTAATTAAAAGTTATCTTCCCCAAATTTCGGGACGAAAGTGCCATGATCTTCAATTGAAAACACATTGGAAGTTTTACATTCTCTAACTTCATTCATTTTCCTTCTTAACAAAAAAGTGACAGAACAATATTCTTATGGCTGATAGGTTTAGAAGTGTCCTTCCTAGCAATCTATCAGCAAAAAAATACACTTTAAAAAAAAATTCCTTGAAACACACCGTAAAAGGCACGTTTCCCTTTTGTATTCAAAATGAAGGATTGCTTATTTCTAGAATTCCTATGCCTGCCTTTTCTTTTTGTTCAGCCATCAGAGAGAGCCCTTGAAAATTCTGATATGAAATCATTTTTAATGACAAGTTAAAAATTCACTAATGTCTCCACTATCAGGCTTGGGCTAGAACAAGACAAACTTAATGCTTGAAAACCTATATCTCTCAGAAGGCATCGGCTCTCCCAAACTGACACAAAACACCAACACGCTTTGCTGGCCCCTGGGTTCACCTGGAAATGTGTGTAATTCTGGAGACACTGAATCCTTTTATATAATCTGAAGGAGTGGAGTCAACCCTGGGGCAATATATCTGGGGAATTAGAAATTCAGTTTCAATGAGATCAGATTTTACTGGTTGACCAGATACTGTGGGCTTATGAGTCGGTGAGGCTGCAGCCCAGGGGGGAAATGGCCAGAGACATGGAAGGTGGTTCCAGGAGTTCGTCCTCTGGGTGGGTATGAGGTCTCCAGGCAAAAATGCTTCATCTGGAAGGCCAGTAGGATCTCCAGATGCTTGGCTTTTCCTTTTCGGTATATTTCCCTCCCGCCACAGTGCTTCCCGATGTTCCTCCTTTCCCAGACTCTCCCGTATCCTGGTTGCTAGAAGCCTTCGCTGGTTGAAATGCATGAGCATTGCCTTTTCTCCAGGCTCTCAGCCTTCCGACCCAGGGCTCTATCTTCTCTCTGTTTCTCTTATCTGTGTCAAAGCAGGGGGCTTGTAACATTCTTTGCACATCTCACATCTGCACAGTTCAAAGCAGGAGCCTGCAGCCTCAGTGTTTTTTTCTTATCTATCAAGGCTTTCCTGTGCAAACAAGGGCCTCGGCAGCTTCATCTACATGGCTCCCTAGCAGCTCCACCTAACACACTTTGAGACAGGGGCTGACCACCTCTAGATTCGGGTTTCTTACTCCCATGAAAAGTGCACGCAACTTTAACTTGCAGGCGACCTCTTATTTAAAAACCTATCGTTTCTAGCTTATGGATATCTAATCCCACCAGAGTCCGTTGCTTTGTACCAAAGTCCTTGTCCACAAGAACTTAATGGCCTTCTCCAAGCCATTCAGATCTGTGTGGAGCCACACTCCAGACTGAAGCAATTCCCTTCCCTAAAATCTCGTGGTCTGTATTATTTCCATCATTCACGTGGCACTAAACACAGTGCCCCTTGTACCTCAGCCTTTTTTTTTTTTTTTTTTTTTGTTCAATTCTTTCTCACCTAGACTATGAGTCTCCAGAGGGTGGGAGATCTGTCTTTTCTCTTTTTGGTTCCGAGAACCTCTCATAATGTTCTCACATTGCAAGTGCTCAAAGAATGTTCATAAGGATGATACCTTTTAAAGATTTCCACAGTGGGTAAAGTCAGACTGTCACAGAGTCAGACCCAGCAGGTGGAAAGTGTGCACATGGAAATGCTTGTAGTTATGGATAATTAATGCCCTTCTGCCAAGCCCTGCCTGTGTCAGAGGCTGTCATCTGGGCCCCCCCTGGATTTCTCAGAAGCCATCATCTGTGCTCTGAGCCTCTCTTGCATGTGCCAATGTACTCAGGTGACGGGGCAAAGAGTGGGGTCAGAATTTCTTTGCCAGAGAAAGGACCTCCATTTACCTAAACAGTGCTTAGGAAAGTGCAATGCAGACAGCATGACAAGCTGTACTTCTAGGATGCGATCTGAAAGGGCCAAATTCAAGTGTTCACTAGAGCAGTCAACCTCCTCTAAATTCTAAATCAATGTCTGAGGGTGGAGCCTGTCCTGGATGCTGGTCCCTCTGCCAAACACATAAGATATGGCCAAAGCCTCAGAAGAGAGAGCCAAACATTGGGATGGACAATCTTTTCAGCTCAGAATTAGGGGGTGCTAGTTGGGGCCCAGGGCTACAGGAAAGCACCGATCTATACATTGAATGTAGAGGCAGAAGCAAAATATGCAGAAAGAAAGAAAAAAACATACAAGAGAGTCTATATTACCAAAAAACATAGAAGAGACTCAATAGTGGTGAATATTGGAAATGTTCAAAGTACGTTCTCAAAAACAGTCAGTTCGTGTTAACTTGTCACCCACTGACACCCCTATAGTTTTTTTTTTTACTGAGGAACTTGCCTATATTGGAAGTTAAATTATCCAAGAGAGAGCCATACATTTCAAATATTGTAGATCTGCAAACATTTTCAATGAAAACATATCATTTGAGACCACAGCTGTTTTCCACATTTTCCTTTGTTCCTCTTGGATACTTTTCTAACTTATGTTTGGTTTCATCACTTTTTAAGACCAGAAAACATTATCAGTGGGACCGCTAGAGCACCAGCCCAACAGAACACTCAGAAACAAGCAACAGAAGCACATTGTTTGGGCTGCAGATCCTTTTTTTTTTTTTACTTTTCCATATGTTGGTCTACATGGAGCTAGTGATAAGGCAGAGAGTCTGTCACCCCGACAGCGAGTCTGGAGGTTCTTGTAGGGAAAAAAAAATACGGCACAACACATTGGTTGGATATGGAAATGGACGGTTGGATGAAATGCTTTGTAGGTAAGGGGCTTGCTTTCCAACTAGTCTGCAAAATCCTTGAGACAGAGCCATGTACCTATCATCCATAATGCATGGTTTATTTTTAGTATGCATTTACATACAAAGTTGATGCTAAGTCCTCTATGAGCACTTCTTTCCAAAAAAAAAGTTTACTGGCTGTTGCAGAGATACGATCTCCTTTTAAACGGCACCCGTCGTGCTTTGCCTTGGTGGCTGGCCATGCATTTTAAAGACAGCTTCTTCTACACTGTTTGAAAAAGGAGTCCCACCCTCAAAAACCAAGAGCAACCTAACGATGCTTCATCCTGTCATGTCTGGCCAAAGCTACACTTCTTTTTATCCCTTTCACTCTTTGATCCTCAGATAAGTGACATCTACAGCTCTGTGTAACTTTCAATGTTATATATTAAAAGCAGATACACACTGAAGACAGATACATGCTGAAGACATGCCATAATTCAAGCTTCATAGACGGTAACACAGACAGAAGAAGCAAGAGACGGGAACTTCAAATGAAACCTGCACAAAATCCTTCCTCCCGAAGTGATAATGATAATAAATGGGGAGAGGAGTAATCATTGGTCTAGTGCCATAAGCTGCCACGTTACGAAATGGGTTCAGTTCTAAAGTAGGCTTAGAATAGGCAGTAGTCCTATGAAACCTGCTTCCTAGGGACCGAAGCTAAAGGTACTTAGTGGATCCTGGACCACATCAGAAATCTGACCCCAAGCCAAAACTGCCCATAGAGAGAGAGGTCAGGGAACGCTGAGCCCGCTTCAGCTCACGCTGTCCCTGTGGGGGCGAGAACATTACCTGGAGGACTTCCCACGCCTGCTCTCATCTCCTTGAGGCTGCTTCTCCAGATTAGGGCCAGAAGAGACCAGCCTCCAGAGTTTGAGACAAATAGGGAGAAATGTTTCATATGATCATACTTTGTCTCAGCTATCAAAAACACCCCATGAATCGTGGAGCCAATGTTTAGGGAGAGGGATGGGACAGGCTGCCTACGGTCTAGTACTTGACGAAATGTTAAAAAAAAAAAATCTATGTGGTGAGTAAGCTAAGTATTCAGATGTTTGAGGTAGCTTTTCTAAACTTTACAATAGCCCAGAATTTGGTCTTCAGTTAGAACAAGAAAGCCACACAGGAACAATATTTCTCTTAAATTACTCCATGCTATGAGATTACATGGGAAGCAGATGAGGGTGGAATAATAGAGTTCAAAATATTGTATTTCAAGAACAAGAAATAGTGTTTAGCAGGCCGTTTGAACATTTCGAGAATGTCTAAAAGCCAAAAACAAGAGACTAGCCTAAGGATTAAACACGAGGGGAAGATTATTTGTTCAGACCCCCGTTTCATGTTGTACAAAGAAATAATAAACAAGGGTGCTGGGTTAGCTACATAGAATGCATTCTGCTTTATGAATATAGATGCAAATGTGGGTGGTAGTCATCAGTGTTTATCATCTTACCAACATGATAGAGTCTGTAGCTTGGAGGCAAAGCGCCTTAGAAAAATGGGCCTCTCCAGCTTCTCCATTCTCCCTGAGAGGAACCACAGGACCAAAGCTGGCCTTTTCCTTGAGCTTTCTAGTCAGACCATCAATCACCAAGCGTCCAATAGTGAAGGGCCCCCAAAGCAAACTCATCATGGCCTGGGCAATGTGAACCTCATCATTTTGGTGATGCCGTTCTGAGAGAATCACTGCGTACCCATGTTTCATTTCCAGCTGATCTGCTGAGACTCATTTGCACTGGCCAGGGACAATAGTCAGCTCCTGGAATGCAAGTGTTTCATCCCATTCACTGAAACGAGGCCTTCAGGAGCTAAAAATTCTTCTGGTTTCATTGCCTCCTGGCTGATAGTGGTGGTTGGGTAGTGTGAAAGGTAGAGGCTGGTTTAGTTACTACTGCTTCTCCCCTCTTGCTCTCGTCTCTTCTTCTGCAATTCCTGAGCAAAGGCTTTTCTTATGGTTCAAACAAACCATAACTGTCACAACGGGTATTTACTGAGCACTTGATCACGCATCAACCAACCTAAACAGTACAGAGACCCTGTATGGCAAGTACTTTACAAATAAACAGCAGCACAGAGGGGTTAAGTAATTTGCCTGAGGTCACACAGCTAATGAATGAAACCCAGGCCTTCATAAATCAAAAACTGTTAATCACCATGCTATAATTGATTTTCACCAGCCATGTGGTTATTAGCTCCCCAATTCTTGAGTCTCAAATTTATTGTCTCATTCCTACTTTTATCTACCATCACAACTCCTTTTACTGGTATACCACTTTTATCTCCTTATTCTGTTCAATGATTCTTTAAATTAAATTTGTTTTGCTTTCAGAATTATTCTCAGTGTCTTGGTTACACAATATCATCTGCCGCTTCTAAGAGAAAACGACAGAAAAGTGTTCAGTGGGCAGAGGCTGACTTTCCAACTCAGGCGCCCATCTATAATTTTGCATTATAATTTAGAATTACTGCTCTCAAAGTGGCACCCCTAATTCTATTCTAGGCCCCCAAAGACCTGGAAATGGTAGACAATGGCGGGAGGGAAACATAATGATTCCTCCTAAATTGAAAGTCAATAAAAAAATAAAAAAGAACATAAAAGATAAGGCAAGCCTGAAGTGGAGGCCAGAAACTGCTACAACTCTAAGAATAAAGAGAAGAGAAAAGGAGCCAAAACAAAAGAAATGAAAAACAGAACATGTCCATATTGGAGATCAGTGACAATGAGAAGAATGAGATGAGTTCCATTCATTATTCCTTCGACAAACATGCACTGAGCACCTACTATCTTCTAGAACAGGGATACAATGGTCAAGAAGCACATAAACTCCTTGTCCTCCTGTGGAGTACACAGTGTGGCAGAGGGGTGGAAGAAAGATAGTTTCTATAGACAGAAACTATAGAGTTTGAAGAGTGCTTTTGAAGCTCTGCAAAGCACTTTAGAACCTGAAAATGGAAGGGCTAGCAGAAGTAGTTTAGGCAAAAATTGGGGGATAAATGACATAAGCATTGCATGAGAAATGTCCCAAAAGATCTTAAGAAGGCCCTTTATCTCCTTATGTTCAGGCTAGCCTAGTTCCTCGAGCAGATCATTGAATCTCTACTGCATTTGATTGTTCTATTTAATAACCATCTTCTGCAGAGTACTTTGGAGTCTGTTTAGGGATCACGACCTATGATAATTTAGAAAAGAAGATGATGGTATGTCTGTGTATTCTTTTTTTCCTTTTGCCATTAAAATGTCTGACATATTTGGGTGCACAATAAGCAAACACAGATGTGAATGAAGCAAAATAACGGAAGGAAGTACTGATGGAAAACTGAAAGTGAAAAGGCCACGTAGCAGATTTCACAAATGATTTGAACACCAAAGGTCAGAGCATAGCAACCCTATGGTTAGGCTCCCGTACAAATATCATATTACAGGAAATATACACTGGAGAAGAATAGAAAATGTGCCCTAGAGGGTAAGCCAGATCAAAAAGTCTTGGTAAGCAGCTGGGTTAGGGACTGAGCTCTGTGGAAGGAAAAGCCCGATGCAGGGCATCGAGTGGTGTTCCTCATCCGCCACCTCAGAAGACCTGCAGTTACATGGCTGGGGGGAGAAAAGATAAATGCAAGACCAAAAATTCAACGAATTGCAGAGGCACTGAAACCCATGTCGTTACGTGTGGAGTAATTTGGGAAGAGATTATGAGAGTCCGTGGGAGATGCTGTGTTTGTGCACATGCTGAGCAAGAGAGGAGACTGATGGGAAGAACTTCTGGAAGCACCATGACCACAATGACTACCACCGATGGGGAAGAAGAGAGAGCATCTGCCTTGCTCCCCATGGAATGCCTTTTGCTGTTTTGGAGAGTGCGGTAGAGGATGTATTGGGGACTGGTAGTGACATCACCGACTCTTCAGGGCTGATGAAAAATGGCACCAGTTGACCTAGAGGTGTGGAAGGTGGAGAGTGAGATGGGAGCACAGAAGGTGATCCAGGGCAGTTAACCCTATAAGCTCAACAAGAAGTCTGTCATGAAACCAACTGAAATATCTGCTGACTTAGCAAAGACTCAATTTTTCGAGGTCACAAAAAGAAGGATTTTACTATGGGAACTAAGAACACTGTGAAAGTTCCAGAGGCTCCTGCTCATTTACCTGACCCCACGACCTCCCCTCTGCTTCTGTTCTCTATATAAACTGTCCTGCTTCTTAGATAATGGTTGGGTAGCTCTTTCCAGTGACTGTCTAGTAGGGAATCCTCCAAATGCTCTCTCTGGACCACAGGAACAGGTGCTTTGGCATCGCTGCTCTGGATGATACTCTTTCATATAAAACATTGCCTTGTCATTCATCCTTTCAGTCATTCACCAGCTATGGTTTATGTGCTGTCTTCATGCCATGTACGGCGTTTGGGGCTGGTCATTAAATAATAAGCGACATTAAGGAGAAACTATTCAGGTTAATATTGATTCAGGAGTGATGTAGTTCTGAAAAAGATGACAACCATCCACCATCTGAGCATCGCAGGGTTTTCTGATTATCAAAAGGACCACTGAATGACTCTCCAAACAAAAGCGTTTTTAGTTTTATACATGTGCTCAAACCTGATTGGCCCTTAATCGAGGTAGTAGGCGAAGTCATAAAAGAATGGTGTAGGGCCTTCTAAATCTGCAAATGGCTTAATTGGAGGCCGATTCCTACACCAGTTTTTGTTTTCAACTATACCAAGCTGGTTGATTACTATAATTTCGGTCCTGATAGATAGATGCAGGATAAATCTCAGGGCTGGAAGTCTGATGGGAGTATGCAGCTAAAAATATGTGGGGTGCCTGGCTGGCTCAGTCTGTAGAGCATTCTGCTCTTGATCTCAGGGTTGTGAGTTTGAGCCTCACCTAAGGCATAGGGATTACTTAAAAATAAAATCTTTTAAAAAAAAGTGTGGAGAAAAAAGCATCATTAATGTATGTCATGCAATTAATAAAAAATATAATGTGACCTTTTTGTCATTCTAAAGAAATACTTACCTTCTAATTTTGTATTTGAAATGCTGTCTTTCTTTTTTGATGATGTTCCCCCACCCAAACTGTATATGCATCAGACCCTACAACACGTGGACCTGCCCCTGGTGGAACCTTCTCTCTCTGTTCTGCTGCTATCTAGCTATGAAAATTGGGCTGGTCACTTAACTTACCTATTTATTGTTGTTGGTGTTGTTATCTTACCTCATGTTTCCTTAAAGTGTGTGTAGCAATACTCTCAGTGTGTAGTAGTGGTAGGTTTTAGAAGAGGTTATCTATGGAAAAGTATATGGCAAATTAAAAATACTGTACTCTTGAAGGCATTATTTAGAGCCCCACAAACCCTTCTTATTTCAGCTTGGATTGCATTTGTTGCTTTAGCCTCAAAAGCCCCTGTGGGGCTTGCATTGTTGTTTGGCTCTGGAATTCCTGTTAATTAATTAATTAATTAATTTTTATGTAGTAAAGCTCAGACTCACTATCTAATCCCAAATTTCTTCAAGTAGACATCGAATTATTTACTTCTTTATAGATTTCACTGGACCTAGCACTGCATACAAGTGCTTAATAAATATCTGTGGATTTTTCAAAGGGACTGTATTCTAAGATTTTGCAGCGTATTTATCCATCCATCCATCCATCCATCCATCCATTTGTCTATCCATCCATTTAATAAATATCTAATAAGTGCTTAACATGTGCTACAATTGAAGCCCAGAATGAGCACCGATGAAAACCAGGCTGCCCTAGTTGAAGTGGGCTGGGGGACCCTGAGCCCAGCCTGACTGGCTTCCTCCTGGCAGCATTTGAGGCTTACAGCTGTGGAGAGGATATGTGCAGATCACCAACCCTAGCGCTACACTCTGGCCGATACCATGCAATGTGCTACAGATATAACAATTAGTGCTAGACAGTGCTTCCCCTCCCCAAAAGCTTACACTGTCACAGGGAAGACCAAAAGGTAAAGAAATAGATCATAATAAACTTGCCTGAAGGAGTTAAGGGAAGCTACACAGAGAAGATACCCTTTGAGGTAAGCCTTGAATGGCAGAAAAACTCAGCAGGCAATAAAACAGGAGAGTGTTCCTTAAATAGACATCAGCATCCACAGAGATGCAGAGATATGCCAGCATAAGCCAGTGAGGAAGAGTTGGGGTTTCTGTGGCTCTGATGGCGGCAAAGACATTGACACCAATGACATCCTGAAGGGCTTGGTTGACTGTTTTTTGTTTTGTTTTGTTTTGTTTTTGTTTTTGTTTTAGAGAGAAGGGGATGGGGACAGAGGGATAAGGAGAGAGAGAATCTTAAGCAGGCTCCACGCCCAGTGTGTGAGCCTGATGCAGGGCTCCATCTCACAATCCTGAGATCATGACCTGAGTTGAAATCAAGGGTCAGACACTTAACCGACTGAGTCACCCAGGAGCCCCTGAGCTTGGTGGATTTTTTAATCCTGTATTTTGTTCCTTATTCTGGGTGTAGTGAGCAGCCACTGAAGGTTTTAAATGGGGTTGCAGTATCAGCCTTGCATTTCAAAAACAATACAAAAACCCCCCATTAATCCTGAGCTTCCAAAACTAGAATCTTCCATCCAGATTCCAAAATGTTTCACCATTTGGTATGTGATGATTGTGGATTTCTTCTGGATGATTCATAGAAGCCACTATCACAGATTCATCCCCTCTGATATTAATTGAATTTAATCTGAAATGGGAAGCTTCAACAGTGTTGAGGAAAAAGAAAGTATATTTGAAATCTAACTCCCTTATTTTAAAAGTCTTCAAAAAGCGAGAAATATGGGACTATAACATTTGCTCTCTTTCTCTAACTGTGCATTTCTTCTAAACAATTTTCTGAGATTTCTCCATTGATTAAAGTTAGGACTTCACTGTGGGAACCCTTGAGTTTTAGCCAAACAGAGATTACTCTTTGGATAATACCGTGCACAGTAAAATGGAATATGCCTACTTTTGTGTATCTAAAAATGATTAAGAAGTCTGTCCTGAATGTGAAAACCAGAATAAAATGATACACATTAGGTGCAAAGCAAAGAAGTAAAATACCACCCGGAAGGCAAAAAATATGGGTTTCAACATGGGCATATCTGTAGGTCTATCAAAAATATGATAAGGCAGAAAAAAAAACCGCTTGCATTAAGATCCACATCGCTGAATTCTCCAGAAGGCAGGCACCAGTCAAGTATGGGGAGAGGGAGCAGTTCCCCGGGCAGGTCCTCCCGGGTAGAATGAGGTCCCCAAAGAGCAGAAATGTTAATTATTAACCTCAATATGAGGCCCTGCATTAAGAGTTTATATTTGTAAATGCTTTTGATCCTCAGATAAGCTGTTTTCTGTTCCAGCACTCCCTCGGCAACTCCAAACTCTCTATTTATTATTTTTTTATTTTCTTAATTTTTTAATCGAGACCTGGGGTGGGGATGGTGGGGTTTGTATTTGGGGAGGAAGAGAATCAAGAGCCCCCTCCATACCTGGGAAAATGCTAATTCCTGTTTTTAAGAAAATAGGCTAAGAAAAAGCTCAAGGGAGTCTAGGACATCAAAGAACTCTTCTAAAACAACTTTTTGACGATTTAAATGAAAATGAGGCAGACGTATATGGATTACATTTTCCCCTTAAAGCAGCCTGAGGTTTGAAGATTAAGGGGGAGAGAGATGGACGTAGAACATACCGGGGGTGCATCAACAGAGTTTCAAGGGTCCCCCCGCCCAGGGCATCACCCCGTGCCCTCGAAGTAGGCCACGCCAGCCCTGAGAGCACTCTGCGGTAGCTCTTTCTGCTTCGAAGGACATGTTGTCCTGTAATTACTCTGTCATTTCCTAAAAGGTGAAATCCGTAACAGGTTCATGCTTTTTGGCCAAGTCAGAGTCCCAGTCCCCCCACATCCTTTCAGGAGGAACAAAGAGGAACTGGACATTTAAGAACTGTGCTCCAGAATCTAGAAGAAAGAATATTTGGCAGGGAGGATGCAGATAAGATGCAGAAAAATGGCAAACAACATTTCTGTTTCCTCTCTGGCCTCTCAAAACACCTCCAAAATGCTTTCTGTCATTAATGTTTTTTTTCCTCCCTCCCTCTCTCTCTCTCTCTCTGTCTGTCAACAAATAAGTATAATTTTGTAACTGAATGTGATAACAGAATAGGGTAGGGTAAAAATAGCTAATGTTTAACTCGCAGACAAAATGAAAGACCTACCACCCCAACCAATGTAAATGTTAAAGCGATGTTTTAATTCTTAGGAGAATCTAAAGGAGACGTGGGCATTGATCAAGGGTAGTTATTTGTCGTCCACACTCCTGATAAAAATTGCAAGGTTGGGGAATTAAAAAAAAGAGAAGTTTTAGAGCCTAGAATAATTGGGAATTTTACCGTCTCAAAGATCAAATGCAATAGGAATGTAACCTGGGTGGTTTTTTTTTTTTTTCATATCAAAATTAATCTTTCAGTTTGAAAGGTCTAGCGTTGTGAAATGTTATAGGGCATTTCTGGGCCAACTCAGAATGAACAGTTAGCAGGCTTATCATCAACTTAGGAATGATGTTCTAATTTCATGAATTGTAAAAAGTCTAGTCTTCTCTAACTCCACAGGGAAGTCAGATCAATAGGTGAAATGTCTGTGTATGACATGGTTTTGTATGAGTTGGAAAACTCTGTATATTATATAAGCAGTTACTTGCTAGTCAATTCTCAAGGGTAGGCCTCCTCTGGAGGTTCTTAAGATATGGTCGTTAAACACAGCTTCATTTAGACCCAGTTCATAGCGACACAACCTCTGATCGTTCTATCAGCTACCTACCCTCTGCCAGTACATTTTAATAATCACACTTTTCTTTTGTCCTCTAACCTCCACCCTATCACTCAGAAATTTCTGTTAACCTGAATCTTTGAAAACATGACCCAAAATAATCATGGAAGTTAAAGTGGAGATTCGGTGGCTCACAGCTACAATGTCGTTTATGTCTGGAGTCTTTTCTGATTGTTCGTGGCGTCAACTTTGCTGGTCAGTGTTCTTCCCAAACTGGTTGTTACATGTTTTGAATATTATCGTTGAATGGATGCACAGTGTCCTAAATTCCTCAAGATAATGTTACTAGGTCTCAATTAACACTGCCATTGACTTGTTTCCGTCGCTTGTCGTATCTTGCCAAGAATATTGCCAAAGGCCCTGATAACCGCATGAGATCACTTGTGTTCACTACAGGATACGAGCATGTTGAGATAGGTCTAGGTAGGCAAGGCTTCGTATAGGCCTTGATTATTATGACAGATTTAGTATCTCCAAAAAAAAAAAAAAGATAAAGAAACAAAGATTCAAGGAAGATGGAAATGAAGAAAGTAGGTTTTTTTTTTTTAAGATTTTATTTATTTATTCATGAGAGACAGAGAGAGAAAGAGGCAGAGACACGGGCAGAGGGAGAAGCAGGCTCCACGCAGGAGCCGGATGTGGGACTCGATCCGGGACTCTGAGATCACACCCTGAGTCAAGGCAGACACTCAACCACTGAACCACTAAGGCATCCCAAAGAAGGTAGTTGTGGTTCAAGAAAAATGAGCTAATGTCAGAGGAAAGAAGATTTTGAAGATGACAGCGTATCTACAGTCCATGTTCACAGACTTCTGAGTGTCAGGTGGCCGCAGATGAAACCCACCACTTAATTTCACCTCAATCAAGAAAACACTGGAAGGGGAGCCCTCAACAACCCTGATTTCAGCATCGTCTGCAGCCAGGGGAAGACGTGTCCTCAGCAGAGAACTGAGTTCCGTCAGTGACGTTGGTGTAGATGCCAGAGGGCAGCCACAGAAACAGCAGCCTTTGCCCCTGGACTGTGCATTAGCAACAGAACAGCCCCTTTGGACACTGACAACCACCAGAGACATGACCACAGAACGCCAGCACTCTCATGTATCCATTCACTGATCCCAACCAATATTTATGAGTTCCTGCTATGTTCCAAGAACTAGGGGTTATGGATAAGGCAGCAAAAATAACACATCTGCCTTTCTGATCATTAAGTACAGTGAGAAATCTATTTTCTAACCCAGTTGAGCACACGTACATGCATAGGTGCACACATACCCATGAGCACCGAAACAAAGTTTCAGGAAACAATGCTGACCCTTGTCATATGATGCATTCTGATATTTTCTACACTCAGTTGATATTTTCTATTATATTGTATCCTATATTCTTTTGTGTTAAAAACATGCTGCTTAGTCTTACTAAATTGATTTATGGACCAATGGATTCTGACTCACAGAACAAAAAGCACTTTTCTAATTGGAATTACAACTGTTGTATTTAATATTTATTAAGCATTTACGATGTGCTAGGCACTGTTCTAAGTACTCTACATATACTAACTTATTTATTCCTTATAACTTGACTGCATTCACTTAGATAATGAGAGGGCTTAGTCCCAAGGAGTCTTGCTCCAGATCCTACACACTTAAACAGGGAAGAAGGAAATAATGAATATCACCAAATAACCAAAGGGACTTGACCTTATAAGGAGACACCTCTGAGGACTCTCAGATCTATTTAGGAAAAAAAAAATTAGTAGGAGTGGTCTGTGAATAGCCAGGAAAATAATGCCTTGCAACTATTCCTGCAAACCTATTTTTACCCTCAGGCTGTTAGGGCCTGGAAAACACAAATGATACCTCACTACATCTCTGCTTCTCCTAGAGTTAAATGTTTTCAATACAAGTCGATGTTTTCACCCTCTGACTTCAGAACTTTCAGTGCAACTCCAGGGGCCACTTGGTAATATCCACTTAGTGTGGAGTGTATGTTTCTTCTGCCCCACCCCAGCTACCAAATTGGAGGTCAGTTGCAGTTTCCTCACCCTCCCAACCAGCAGTTGTGTGGAATACCATGACAGTGGGTAAATACCACGGATGGTAGTTTTGAAAGAAGCATTGTGTACAGAGAAAGCAAATCCATACTCAGGATAAGTGTACATTCCAGTAAGAATAAAGCATTGCCTCTCCCATGACAAAATCAGTCCAATGCAATCAACCAGGTAGCCGGTTTGATCACCCTAGAGAATGGTGCCATGTCGGGGACTCCGTGTTGATCTTTGATGCTGGCATAGTGGGCATTCAGCAAAAGCTGACGCCAGGTTGGTACTGGTAAATAGAAGTCTATATCGCTGAGCCCATGTATAACCTCCATCCTCTCCACCATGGCCACACGGTTCATGACCCCTTGGGCAATGATGGGGTGGCTGCGGAAAGAAGCTGATTGAAATCCACCAGATGGCTCATTCTATCTACTTGATTGCTAAAATTCTCCTCTGCTAAAGTTACCCTTTGGTGATCATTGAAATGGGACACAGATATCTTCACTTTTTTTTTTTTTTTTTTTTTTGCTCATTCAGAGAGGTCTATCCACATACCTCTTTTCCAAATTTTGTTGCCAATGTTCCAGTCATGTTCCTTCCAAATCTCTAACCATGCAGGCAAGACATTGGCCACTGCCAATGGATTTATACAAACTCCTACCCCTTGCCATTTACCGTTCAGTGTATCTAGGTGTCTTGCTTGAAGTTTCATCCACTGGTGGGATTTCCCATTACCATTGTCTTTCAAGGATGCCCCAGAAAGGGCAGTGTTGTATTGCAGCTGCTCACTTTTGGGTGGTGCCTGAATATCATGCAGAAGAAGCGTCTGTAAACCAGGGTTAAGCTTTCTCTTCCTCAGTCAACTGGTCATACAAAGTCTACACGTATACATGTGTATGTATTTGTGTGTTATATTCGATCTGATTTGCAAATAAGTTAATGTAACATAAAACCCAAAAAAATCCATTTTGGGTCAAGCTGGATATCATGAGGTAGCTAAAGCTAGTATGCAAATTAAAAATTGTGTATCATCAAAACCCTTAAATTTCAAAAAGTACAGTACATATAGTATAGCTTATCAGTAAGTTCCACGTAGCCAATTTTCCTATACCACTGGATTAGATAGTTTCTTTGGTTAAGCATCAGATAATATGGTTAGTTTGCCAGACAAGTAGCTAGAGACCATGTTACAAGACTTACATACTATAATTTTAAACACCAGAGAAACAATGGCAGAGCAAGATGCTTCCCACATGAGAGGCATGTGAGAATTGAGACCTTAGGACAGAATAGAAAATTCACACCTCTGATCTCATACTTAAATAATATAGAAATAGGAAGCCAAAAAAAAAAAAAAAAAAAAAAAGAAATAGGAAGCCAACCAGCCAGTCAACCCAGGGTAGGTTTTATTTTCAAAGTCAATGTTAAACTCTACTACAATAAAAACAACTGTTTATTGGACATCTTTTCTAAAAACACATGAAGTTCTGAGGATCTACATAGCTCCACATATTCTATCATTGTTGATACTCTGCATTAAAGACAAAACACATATCTTTGCCCTAAAGGGGCTTACTTTCTGAAAGACAGGATAATTACCAACAGAGCTAACTGAAATTCATAGAAACAGAACTCTCTTGGGCAGCCCAGGTGGCTCAGCGGTTTAGCGCTGCCTTCAGCCCAGGGCGTGATCCTGGAGTCCTGGGATCGAGTCCCACATTGGGCTCCCCACGGAGCCTGTTTCTCCCTCTGCCTGTGTCTCTGCCTCTCTCTCTCTCTCTCTCTCTCTCACTCTCTCTCTGTCTCTCATAAATAAATAAAATATTTTTTTTAAAAGCCACTTAATAGTCATAGAAAACCTATGGCTATTATTATCATCTTTAAACAGACAATTGTGACTTAAAGAAATCACTTAACTAATGTCTCCAAACTAGTATAAGGTAAAAATGGGATTTCTATTTGGGTCTAAATCTCATGCTTTTAGCCACCAAGTGAAGTTCTTACAGAAAGATAGCAAATGAATACTGGTTTAATTCCTCCTCCTCCTCAATGAGAACCTTATGAGTTACCCCCTTTACCTTAGTTATCCATCCACAGTTTTTGTGATATGCACAATAAAAAGTATTGGGTTCAAATTCTAACTTCTTTATTGCCTGACTGTGTGACCTTGGCAAAGTCATTTAGCCTTGCTCAGCCTTATTTGGTTAAATAGTAAGTGGCTTCTATTATTGGCAAGTCTGAGATATTCAAGTGTTTTGTAAATCAGAAAGTTGAATCCAAATGTAAAATGCCATCTGCATCTCTTTGTAATGTCACAAGAAGCTATATGAAAGTTAAAAAGTAACAATTTTGAAAAATTTGTATATTGGTATTTTATCTAAGAATTGTCAGTCTCACTACAAAATGTAAAAGCAAAAGGAATCAAAATAAAATAAAATAAAATAAATCAAAATCAAAATAAAATTCAAGAAAATCATTAATTCCTGAAAGAATAGGATGGGAGAGTTAGAAGATCTCTACGGGAAAGGCAAGACAGTGAGCACCTACACAGACAAGTGGAGTGGTCTTAGTCATGTCACTTAATCTCTTCAAGCCTCACTTTCCTCCTTTATAAAACTATGGGGTTGTGCTAAATAATCTTCAGGTTCCCTTACAGGCTTCACATTTTATCAGTTAAGACCTTCAGGAGCCTCTAGCTGTGACCACCTCCGTCTACTTCATTCTGACCAGACTGGAGAATCTAACAAAATCTCTCACCCAGTTGATCTGAGTGCATTTTAACCACAGAAACGCTGAAGATAGTGTGTATTTGGTCTGCTTTTCTGAACTGAATGACCTCTCAGCTTTGTAAAACGTATCTTTCATTGACTTCAATACCAACCACTTAATCCCTGGAAATTAATCGAGGGAATTTGAGTTTGAATTTCCTTGGTGTATGGAAAATCTTGTTACTTAAATCTCACTGTTGTGTGTTGTAATTTTTAAGAGATCATCATAGCAATCTCCTAGTTCTGTTTAAACTCTCTCTGAAAATCCAAATGGGTTTATTTCTTAAATTGCTAATAACCTTACCCAGTCAGACAAATTATCAAGTACATGGACTATAGTTGAACACAAACTCATTTCATTTGATCAAGGCAAGAAAAAATATAAAGATTTCCATTTGAGAGTAAAACTGCCAGGGTGAATTACTTGGAATGCAGTTCAACGTGATGAAATGCCATAAATTATACTGAAAATTTCTTTGTGTAGGTATTCAGCTCGGTATGCTTTTATTGATAAAACAGCAATCCCCCTCCTTTTTTTTTCCTTTTTTTTTTTTTCCCTACAAGGAGTAACGATTACATTTCCCTGGAAAAGGATTTGACTTTTATTGGCTGACTACGGCACTGGTACAAAAACTCTTAATGCTCTTATGCTAATTTTGCAGGAAAAAAAATATATCTCCCTAATAAGGTCGGCCTGGGGTCTTGGGCCTTATGTCACCTGGCTTGTGTTCTTTTGGTCTCTCCTGTAAGAGCAGCTCAAGCGAGCAAGTCAGTTCACTCAAGTTAAAAGCACGAACCAAGGTGAAAGAAAAGTATTCTCAGATACAACATAACAAATGTACTGCCTCATAAAGATGCTTTTTTCAAACAAAAGTCTGGCAGAGCTGGGGAATCAGAACAGAAGGAAATACAGAGTTCTAGCAGGCTGCACTTGTAGCTCCTGAAGGAGGCTGGATGATTCCCACACACTTCTCCCCCCACTGGGCGTGCATTCGGCAGTCAGTCTTCTGCTTCGGTTCTGCTGTTTGATTAGCAAGAACCTGCTAGAGTATACAAAAGTCAAAAAGTATATATATATACATATATCAAGGTTTTTACGTCCGCATCTTTGAGCCGAGTCTTCAAGAGCGACCAGCTGCCTTCTGAAGAGACCTGTTGGAAAACTTGGACGAAATCTCCCCGAGTTGGAGAGGAAGGGGCCCCATTCCCTGCGCATTAGTCACTCTGTAAAAGATTAATCCTAACGAGCTACGTTCTCCAGGCGGGCACACCCAGGCTTTGCATCACATACCTACGATTGCTCAATATTTAGGCCAAAATGTGTACACTCAGATGCTGATGGATATCGTCTTTCCAGAAACCATTAACCACAGCATTAACTGTACTAACTTAGGGAGGTTAAGGAATGAGGCCCAGCAGGGGGGTGCTTCGAGTGGCTGGGGAAGCACCTGCTCAAAGCGGGTGTAGAAAGACTTGTTGAGGGGACTCCACGTTTCTAAAAAACACAGCCTGAAGAAAATCCAGTGCTCCGGCTTTCTGTTCTGAGTTTTTGGCCCCTTCCCACGTCTTTGCAGGCCAGTTGCAGCGGGGAGTGCTGCCCGCTTCATTGGCTTCATCAGCTAATGGCAGCCACCACCGTGATGGAGTTGGGAGCGTCATGCTCAAGAAATCAGCAAGGGGACAGAAGTTCCTGCTACTCTTGCCAGAGACCCGGGGGACAACCCCACACAGGGCGGCCACCGGAGTTGGCTCGCTGTGCGCCGGGAGCTGGGCCCGGCCTGCTGCTGTGGCCCGGAGGTCACGGCCCATGCTCAAGGCCCCTGTCCCAACGCAGGTCCGCAATCGAATGCCATTTAGATTCCATGCCTGCTTTGCCTGATGAAAAAGGTTGTTTTTGTTTTGTTTTGTTTTGTTGAATCATTCTTCTGGCCTATCTCTAGGGACTTTGATGACTGCTGAGATTGAGAAGACGAAAAGGTAAAGAAACAGAAGCAGATTTTAAAAATTGAGCTAAAACAAAGAGGGATGTGAAGCAGAGAGAAGCATGAATCTCATGGTAGGATTAAACATGAATTTGTACTTAATGAATTTGAGAATAAATGTTAATTTATTAACAGAGAGAGAAAGAGAGTCCTCTATATATATGACTATGCATATCACAGGGCTAGGTGATGCTGAGCCATCGAGCAGATTGTGACTCAGTCTCTCACCTTCAAAAGCTTACATTTCAGTGGAGGAAACAGGTCAATGATATTTGCTGACATTACTTTTGTCATTTGTGCCAAGCTTTGAGCAAAACACATGGTAGGCTGTATTGCTTTTAATCCTTAGTACACTATATGATTAAGTACTATTAGTATCATGCAGGTTAGGACTCTAAGGCTCGGGAAAATTAAGTAACCTTGCCTAAAATCACACAACTGATAAAGAGGAAATCCAGCAATCAAGCACAAATCTTCCAAAGTCAGGAATCATATGCGTTAGGATCATGATATGGTGGCTCACCAAGAATACAGTGAACGATAATAGAAGCAGATTGGAACAAAGGGTAAAGAAGAGGTAGGAAAAAGTTGGTTGGGAGAACAAAGAAAGGGATACTTCATTTTAAATAGCTTTATTAGGGGGACACCTGGGTGGCTCAGTGGTTGAGCGTCTGCCTTTGGCTCAGGGATCGAGTCCCACATCAGGCTCCCATCAGGGAGCCTGCTTCTCCTTCTGCCTGAGTCTCTGCCTCTCTCTCTGTGTCTCTCATGAATAAATAAAAATCTTTTAAAAAAAAGCTTTATTAGGAAGTTACTGTTGATCTATGGCTGTATAAGCAGCTCCAAGATGTTATAAGGAGTCTCAAGTGTCAGTGTAAGGTACTTGGGTATTGTTTCAGTAACTGACGTGCCCTCTCCCCTTTCTGATTTAGGGTAAATGCCCGTAGCTCTGTGCACATAAGACTCAATATCCTTTGTTTTGTCGGAAGTAGAAGAGCAATCATGTACTTGCACCTGAGGTGAACAGCTGTCAAATCAAAGAACAGGAACAACAGAATGTGGAGTTAGACCACAAGAATTTGCAGAAGCAGCAGGGACAGCAGGGGCAGCCAGTTTGTGTGCACACAGCCTTCTTTTCTCCATGAGAATGTAGATTCCAGGAGGTCTGGGACATTCCTTACCTTGCATGTTGCCACGTTGTCAGTAACCAACTTGGTGCTCTGTGAATGTAACCAGGTAAGTTGATGAGTCTCTCAGCAGACTCTGAGAGAACTGGGCTTCATCATGGGTTTTCCCAGGTCACATTACCCATAACTTTGCTCCCCATTTCATCTTATATCTTAGACTTTTCTTCTGGCTTTGTGTTTCTTTGACTGGAAGTATATTCTTCAGTCCTCATTCCTTCATTGAGATTCTACTTATGATAAATTCAGTTTTTAAAAGAACATTTGATTTCATCCCCATTCTTGAATAATAGTTAATTAATCATATATGTAATAGTCTGGTTCCATATTTGATGTTTGACTGCTGGTCCTTTTTGACTCTCATTGCTTCCCCATCTCCTTCTGCCACTTATCTGGGAAAACTGATAAGAAAGCCTGGGTGCTTTTTTAGAGTCAACAGGAAGTTCAAACCATGCAAACATGGTCCACATGAGAGAACTCTTAACCCAATACAGCTCCAACCCCCAACATAAACCCCAAGCTATTTGTCCCCCTCTGGTCTCAAATCATATATTGGATCTTCTTGAGAACCTGCCCTGTTCTCCTCAAAAAGCTCCATTGTGTACGTAATAAACCTTTCCGTATCCTCTTGGTGTATGTGTGGCATCATTAGTTTCAACATCTGAACCATATTTTGGGTGAGGGTGGATCCATTCTCTCTTTGAGGAGTGACCATGACAATTGCAACTGTGAGCAAGGTATCTGAGCAATGACGTCTTCTCTTACTTTGACTTGCTAAATGACACTGCTGCCTGATGACTAGTATGTCCTTTAGTTGTGTTGCTGCCTCCTGGAAAGTTTGTGCCTTGAACTGTGCTTCTTCATACTGTGTTTGCTGAGTCCTACTAAACCTAAATTGGAAGCTTTGCTGATTGGCATTTAAAGACAGGCATGTGGGATTGGGGCCCTCTTTAAAGGGACCCTGGGCTGTGTGTATACAGATCTATCTGTAAGTCTCAGATTGGATTGTTTTTTTTCTTGACTCTAGCATAAGCCAGGACTAATGCTAGTATAATGAGAACAACTCAAAAACCATGTAACTGTTGGTTTTGACTCTCAAGCAGGCATTAGTTCCCATCCTATAGAGCTCTCAGGAAAAAGACAGTTATCCAGGACACTATACAGGCCCATTTAGTGGTCACTCATATGGAGGAAGAGCACTCTCCATGTGACATACTGATGTCTATGCTCCTACAAGCATATTTCTCACTGGGACCCAACAAAATGTCTTTGGTGCTGCTGCTGACTATGCTTCTGTCACCAAAAAGGATCCTGATAGGATTATAAGGATAACAACCATGACACCTGTGTGGCACAGCCAAGTCGTTAATTCAACTATTGCCATGGGGAAGGACCCTAACCCTGGTGATACTAACATGAAACTCAAAAAAGGAAGAAATATAAATATAATCAAGGTGGAGAAGACCTCCCCAAAGTATATCCACTGTTTGCAAAACCAAACAAATAAACAAACAAGCAAGAAAACAAACAAAAAAACCCTGAATTAAAAAAAAATCCTGAATACACGTGAAGGAAACAGAGAATGAACACACACACACACACACAAAGTCCATCTATCGACCCAGTTGGAAATCCAAATTTACTACAAGAAATTATACTACAAAAAGACAAAACCAATTGGTTTTTGTGCCTCTGTAACATAGGTTCTGAATCAACTTTAACATCCGCTGAGCTCGGGATCCCTGGGTGGCGCAGCGGTTTGGCGCCTGCCTTTGGCCCAGGGTGTGATCCTGGAGACCCGGGATCGAATCCCATGTCAGGCTCCCGGTGCATGGAGCCTGCTTCTCCCTCTGCCTCTCTCTCTCTCTCTCTCTCTCTCTCTCTCTCTCTCTGTGACTATCATAAAGAGAAAAAAAAAATTAAAAAAACATCCACTGAGCTCTATCAGTGGGTAAACTTCATGACCTTAATCAATACGGGGGCTCAAATTACAGTTATACTTGGAGATTCCACTAAATTCCACTAAATTCAAATGAGATACCACTTATAATCTTAGGGGAGTTGTTGAACATAATGTTGAACATATGATACATCTTAACTATTGGAACTATTGCCTTGCTTCAATTTCCCATAGCCATATTACCCAATGCCCCAAAATACCCTATAATGAGCACAAATACTCATCCTCAATAATAAATAAATTAAAAGGAAATTCTTTGGGACTCACAGTTGGCTTGGTAAAAAAGATCTGATGGACATTTTCACTTCCCTGTACCCTATTAAAACAGCCCATATGGCCACTATAAATTAAAATAAGGCTTCTAAGGATTGAAACCTATTACATAAGACTTATTTCAAATAAGAGCAATCATCTCCACTGTGTTTCTATTTAAAAGCCCAATTTGGTCTTTTTTTTTTTTTTTAACCTGGAAAGAATGAATAGCATTCCATGATGGATTACTACAACGATAGTACTGTGGTCCTCATCTGCAAAAAGTTTAAGCCATGTAAACCCTGGATTATGCAAGGAAATCTTCACCTCAGCTCCTAAACAGGTAACCATTATAAGACAGTCTCCATACCACACTCTCTCAGGCTCTTTTCAGAATTGCCTGGGAATCTGTTTTCTCCATAAGGCCTCCTTCTGGGATCCATAATCTTTTCATACCTTATTGGTGTTCATGTGGCATCATCAGGTATGATATTTGACCTGAACTTTGGGTGAAGATGCATCTATCTCTGCGGGGTGATCACAACTGCATAGTTTCAGTTGATGACTATTTGAATTCAACACTCTCTTTAATTGCTAGTATTGCTATTGATAATTCTGCTTTCAGTATATTTTTATTCTTTCAAAAATGTTCTTTCTTTTCTTCTGATGGTCTGAGAAGCTTTTTAAAAATATGGTGCTCTGCAGCATCTGGGTGGCTCAGTCAACTAAGTGTCTCCCTTTGGTTCAGGCATGATCTCAGGGTCCTTGGATTGAGCACTGAGCCCATGTCAGGTTCCTTGTTCAGTAGAGTCTTCTTCTTCTTCTCCCTTTGCTTGTGCTCTCTCTCTCTCAAATAAACAAAATCTTTGAAAAAAATTTGTTCTAAAGTTTTTATTTTTAATTTTTTTATTTTATTTTATTTTATTTTATTTTATTTTATTTTATTTTATTTGTTCTAAAGTTTTAGTATGATGTGTCTAGGTGCAGATTCAATTGTATTTATCATGTTTGAGATTACTCTTACTGCCTGAATCTGATAATTCACATTCATATAAATTTGGAACAATTTTTCAATTATCATTTCAATATTGTTTCTTCTCCATTCTTCTTGTTCTCTTCTTCTGGACTCCTTCAGAATATATGTTTGACTTTTTTGTTTGACCCTTTATGTCTCTTAGACTCTCTACCATTGTATCCTTCTCTTTATCTTTCTCCACGACATCATAAGAATGTTTTCCAGAGATCTATCTTCCGTTTCCCAATTCTCTCTTTAGCTAGATCTAATCTTGTGTTTAAATAGATCATTAGGTTTATATTTTTAGGGACTATATTTAAAATTTTTATATGTTCTATTTCCACTGTTTCAATAGCTGACTGGTCTTTTTTATAGTATCCTATTCCTGTATCATGTTCTCACTGCTTTTAAAATATTTAGTTATTTTAAACATAATTATTTTATAGTATTTAAACTTCTTGAGTGAGAATAGAGTGTATATATACATAATTCTCTGATTCCTGTGTGTGATCACTCTTGTCCATGGTGAATTGTTTTCTAGTGTGTTTTGTAAATTCTAAATTGTGAGAGTTGGTTTTAAATAAAGATTTATCTGTGACAATCATATTAAGCCTGATGAAGGTCTACCCCTTCATCATTTTGCGTGTGATTGTATACGACATCCCAGCTTGGGCCCATGAGATGTAAATTTCTTGGTTTGAGGGGGTTCACACTGTTAGTATAAATTTGAGAGCATACCTGCCTAATGGAAAGAACAAGATTATACATTCTCAAGTGTGTAATTTCCTTCCCCCTCTCACTTATAGCTTATGTTTATACAGAAAAGCATCCTTAGTTTTCTGTATAGGTGGGCAGAGTTCTTAAACTTACACTGTCTGGTTTCAGATTTATAAATAGAGTCTCAAGTATTATTTTCTCTCTTACTATGGCTTTTACATCTTGCTTCTTATTCCTTGGTTTCTGAATCTGGTAACCTTCTTCCTCCTAGCACTGAAGTATCAGCTCCAGCTCACTACGCTGCTTGTCAATCAATTTTCTATCTGCTTTTGGACCATGGGATTTTTGCTGACATTCTTGTGATCTGGCCTATGCATTTAAAAGGATGTATGTTATATATTTGTTTTGCTAAAATTTCTAGATGTTTTATTGCTGGGAGAGTTTTCAAGCTATCTGATTTGTCACTGCCTAGAAATGGAAGTTCTCAAAAGACCATTTCTTTTCTTTGTTCTTTAGTATGTACCTAATATGCTTAGAAACTGGAAAGCACTAGAATGTGGAACATGTCAAATTTCATAGGTCTCTGGATACATTTGGAGTATATAAAGGGGTGGCATTTCTACACATCAGCCTAGACTCTTTATAGCACAAATTTCTCTGATCCAAGATGGAAAGTAGCTGTGTTGTGTTGGTATATGTGCATACTTATCATAAATGCATATTTATTTGTGTACTTAAATGGATACATATATAGCCATAGATATTTTACTTTAGAAATAACTGCTTGTCAGCCTCTGATTGTGTCTTACCCAGCTGTGTTTTTTAATTACTTCTCCTGAGGGGTGACACTCACCATAGTTTCCAAAGCCATCAATATATTTTTTTTCCTCTCAAGCCTAGTGCAGTGGCATCTGATCACCTCTAACCACTGTGCTCTTATGTTTTGCACACTACTCATTAGTTCAAGGGCCCAGTATTCCTACAATGACCATCGAACTCCTCAGTGAATGTCTTTTCTCACGTACCCAAAGTTCCCTGACTGAAGTTTGTTTGGTTGTGTCTTAGTTTCTGCCCACTTGTCTTGGAAATTACTATTCTGAGAAACCCTAGCCCTGAATCCGATTCTGCTCCACTCTACTCTGGCCAGTGTCTTTTTTCTTTTTCTTTCTTTTTTTATTTTTTAAGATTTTATTTATTTGAGAGAGAGAGAGAGAGAGAGAGCAAGCAAGAGAGAGGACACAAGTGGGGAGGGGCAGAGGGAGTAATAGACTCCCTGCTGAGTAAGGAGCCTGAGTTGGGGCTCTATCCTGGGACTTCAGGATCAGGACCTCAGCAGAGGGCAGAAGCTTCAAAGACTGAGCCACCTGGAAGGCCCCTACTCAGGCCAGTGTCTTGCCATAAGAACAAATTATTTTCCTTCAGCTGCTGATATGATGATGGAGATACTACAATCATCTTCAAGCCTCTTGAAGCATTCTCCAAAGTATAGTTCACCTTGTGTTCTCTACCTACATGAGCTTCCTATTGACCTGAGGCCCCAGGGCCTCCTCTTGAGAAGCCTACTATGTTATATTTTCTAAGTTGTGTGTATTAGCCATGTTCTTTAGACACCAAATCTTACATATCTTTTTCCCTATTCGTGAGAGGTATCATTAGTCTTATAACCAAATTTTCAGAGAAGTTATCAATTATTTGCATAAAGCAAATACAAATTTTAAACCCTATGAGTGACTACACATATATTTTTACATATTTTCTTCATTTTATAAACAAAACACAGAAATAAACACGAGCTGTACTGACAAAATATTCATCTGGATTAATAATTTGTATATTTATTTGCAAGGTTGCCTTTGTTATCAATCTTTAAATTAGAGATAAGACCTCTTTATCTTTAAATTTTTATTTTATAATATGATTAAGCTTTCCATGAGTGTTCTTATTATGAGCATTGAATTCCTATTCTCTCAACAATTATCTGAAAGTCATAATACAAACTGTGCCATAAAAATCAGCCACTTAAAATGTACAACCTCAAAATACAGATATTCTCAATCTTTTAGTAATGGGACAAAACTCTTATTTTAGTCTTCAATGAATGTGGGGAGAGAAAGAGAACTCATAAAATTAGTGGGTGAGGGAATAGAACCAATTAGAACAGGAACATGGTGCCAACAAGGGTTTTAAGAGAATGAGGGATGAGCTATGAGAGAACACAAGGATGAGGACAAAATGGTCAGGAAATGAAGAAGGAGCTATTCAAAAAAGAGAAGAAATGGTCTGCAGAGAAGGCCAGAAAGGATTGGGAAACGTTTTCAATTACCAAGACAAAAGAACGGGGCAAACACTTCTAAAATGGTAGGAAAGAACAAAGATCCTGCTGCAGAGAAAAAGGGCTTTTTTTTTTTTTTTTCCAGGGGGGATGGTGTTTGGAGGTAGAATTTGGTGGAGTCTTCTGGCAGACATTTATTCAACTGAATCTTGTAAAATTTATTTCTGGAATTTAGAATTGGAAAGTTGGATGTAACAGAATATTTATGTAAAAAAAACTATGTAAAATATACCAATAGCAAAAATATGAAGTCTTATATAACTTTTAAAACATTAATCTTATTTTTCCCCAGGAAATGATTATAATTCCATCCATAACCATAAGAAAGATTAATTTGAAATTTAAAAAACCTTCACATGCTCAAATTATTCTTAATAATCTGGAGATAGAATGTGTTTTGTGGGAGTCAGAAATAAAAATAAAGTATATAAAAAGCATACCATCAGTAAAAAACCGGCTGAGGCCTATTTTTTTTTTTTTTAAGTTTTAATATCTCCTAAGTGGCCTACATAAAAGAACCATGTATCTCAACATGTTCGCCGTATTCAAACATTTTAGTCATATTCAATGCGTTTTAAAATACCACCATATATACTTCATAAATGTAATTCAGAAAAACTTTGCTAATTTTCACTTCCCTAATCTGCAAACCCCAATTCTCACAAAGAACCCCGCAGTTTCACTTCACTTCTCAGCAAAGATTTAATAGCTGAGAGCTCTATCATGTTCTCATATTACTGAGACTTCATTATTTTTACATGCCACACTACAGGACACTTACTAATATACTATTAAGTATTATCATAAATAATTAAAATGCAACCACACTTGACAAAATGAAAGAACAAAGTGTATTTTGTGTTGCAGTCAACTGGTGTGTATGTTGGCCCGAGTGAGCTAAGCACATATTTTAAAAATAGAAAATCAATTACTAAGAGCAACCTCCGTTGGACTGCAATGGGCCTACCTCTCATTAGTGTGAGTTACTGAGGTTTTTTCCTGGCTCCTACCTGCCAATTAAATCATAGAGTTGTTATATCATTATCACTGTTAAACTGAAAAAAATTAAAAGTACCAATAAAGCTTTGTCTTTGTACCAGCCTTTTCCACGGGGCCACTGTGTTTCATTCCTTGTCTATTTGGTATATCCAGCTCTTTTAGCACTCTCCCCTTGCCTTTCACACTCTGAGGCAAGAATTTACTGTCCTATTAATTGGTCAACATATATTTAGAAACACATACCATGTGGTCAGTACTATAAGGAAAATGCTCAGGATGTATTAGTGTAAGTAACAGTCTTTGCCTTCAAGGCGTTTACAGTGTAATTTGGGAAACAAGATTAGCATAGAAAAAGACAAAAAAAGAGTGGCCTGTATCAGAACACATATAATTAAATTTTAATTTGTGTGGTCTTCATCCCTGGAGCCACATAGTAGAGGACACTGAACCCAGAAAAAATCCCCAGATTCGATGAGCCTGGATTAAATGTTGGTCATTTGTGCTCTGTTGGCATCCTGCATTTACCGTGTCAAAAGTTGCCCATTTACACAACAATAATGGAATCCATGTAATGTAACACCTCTCACCAGACCACATGCCTCTTGAGGACAGAGGCTGGATCTCAGTTCACAGTACTGTTTCCCCACCCATGGAGTGCCAGGCACTGAAAGTGGTGGGGAGCCCAGGGCCGGACGAAATTAAAGACATAGGTGAGGCTGCACAAGGGGCCTCCTCATGGCCTTGCTGTCATTTGGCCACCAGCCCTCCGAAAATGGGGGAAACCAGCATTCCAGTTGACAAAATGGCACAAGCAAATTCAAGTTTCGAAAAGAGTCCTCCATCCACAGCGTATTGAAGAGGGGATGAAAATGAATGCAGGGAGCTCAGATAATTTGAAATAAACGTTTAGTTAAGTAAGGAGGGGTAGCCAAAATTAACATGTGTTTGTGGTGTGATTTCCCCAAATTTGGGTAATAGCCAGGTTTTCTTGGCCAGTAACATGGAAGTGTGGTTATTGCTCTGTTATTATGAATCAGCTCATTATTTCTGAAGGTAAACAACTTACATTACATTACTATCACTTTTGATAATCTTCGGTAGTCTGGAATATGTACCGTTGTGGAGACTGAAGGAAATTAAAGGTGATACAGAAATATTTTCAACAAGTTTTACTTGCTCTCCTAGCAGGTGGCTCTGCTGAGATACTCCAAATGGAATATTCTGTCTTCTAAATCTACTATTACTTGCTAATCTTGCTAGGTGTGCAGTCCAAATTGCTGCATCTTGAATAATATAGTTCATTGCCCCCTTTGTTGGGGAATATGAAACTGTTCAATGAATGTGCAAGAAAATCAAATCATTTGAGCCTTTAGGACTGCGATGATGCTGAGTTTCCAGGAGATGTGGCTCTGGGCTGGGAGTGGAGTCAGGGGGTAGCATGAAGTTTTTGTGAGTTGCAGCTAATCCTAGCAGGCGATGGTTTTCTCCTCATGTTACTCTCCCTCCTTGAAACCTTTCAATAGCTCTCCATTGCTCTTTGGATCACTTCCAAAGCCCTGCCAACAGGTCTGCCAAGCCCTGCATGGACTGGCTGCCTCCTACTACACTCCAGCCTCATTTCACACCTTTCCCGCCAGGTGTTCAGGTACACGGGTCTGCAAGGTCCTGAAATGTGCCCTTCTTCCTTCCACAAAGGATGCGTGACCTCTTTCCGTACTCTGCCTGGAATGTTCTCTGCCCCATTCCAATCCCCACCTCCAACTTTGGCTGTTTAATTGATTCCTACAGTTTCTCTAAGTCTTCATTCACTGATTCTTTTTCAGGCAAGGCTCCTCTGAGCCCCTCTTACCCTGACCTCCACCCCAGACTAGGTAAAACTAGCTCATTTTATACCCATGTAACACTATATAATTATTGTTCACAGCACTTAAACTTGCACTTTTAAGTAATTAATTTCTATCATTATTTGATGGAGGCCTTCCTCTCATCAGACTGTAAGCTCCGTGAGGATACTAAGCACGTCTCCTTTTGTGCAACACCATATCCCTAGATGTTAGCCCAGTACCCAGCACATACTAAGTGCCCAATAAAGATTTTTGAAGAAATAAACGACTGAGTGACTGCGTACCTAACTCTAATAATAATAATATGTTACTTAACTTTTTCCCCTCTGTCATCTCATAACCATGTGCTGGAACTTGGATTTTTCCCTGTATTTCACTTTGGGTCACCCCCTCTTTAGGTGCAATTGTACATGCTCCCATTGTCTTACACAGAGTGGCAAATGAGCATATGGTACCCACCGTGGCTGAGGCTTAATTTCAGGAAGTTCAATATAAATCCACAGGGGGATACATTTTGGTTGTGCTCTCTTGCAGCTGAAAAGAGACAATAAAACAAGAACACAAAAGGGCCAACAAGGCTTAAAGAGATCGCCTACGTACTAGACCTTTTGGCTTACCCTCCATGATTTAAAAGGAATACCCTGGATGTTATGAGCCTATATTTTTTTTATTTTTCTAGATAAAAAGGTAAGATTTAAACAGAATTGGCTTCAAGTAAAAAATAGTAACTGCACTAAAATCCGTGGATAATTAGACCCTCATAAGTTCACTTAAAAGTTCATCATGCATGCTCTCCTGGTGGGATTTCTAGAAACACAAATAGTATAGATGTTTCTCATGACTCGGGAGAAGCATGGTCCTCTCCTTTCATTTTCTGTCGTGTGTATGTGGGAATCCTTCCATCCTCATAAAGAGAAACGACTGAATGGTGATCATAACCTTTGCCTGATTGTGTATTCCTTTAGTTCCATTCTTACTGTTTGCATGAGAGCGCTGTTGTGGCAGTGGTTGCTGGGACGGTCCCTGGGAGATGGAGAAAGGCAATGGGTCATGATGAAGCAGGGACAACTGAAGTCATGATTTGTCTCACTGTGGGTTCTGTGGGCCAGAGTTCCCGCAGTTTGCTCTGGCTTCTGGTTGTCACAGGCACAGCCCTGGAAGGCGCAAGCGAGCGCTGTCCCGGTGGGAAGGGACAGGGACAGACTCCAACAGCATCAGCTGTAGGAATGCAAACAAGCTCTCAGGGGTGCAGACAGCAAAGCCGGCCAGGGGTCTTCGGGGAGACTTGTTTTTAGACCTCTTTAAAGTTGCAGTAAAATGGCAGAAAGTAGTTTTGAAGCCTCTTTTGAACAATTTTATTGTCTGTTCCCTTTGCCACAGAGGATGGGAGGGGGGAGCAATGTTGATAAACTGCTAAATAATCAACTTTTGTATATTTCATTTGAAAACTTTAAAATTTTAAATACTCACTTTATGGCTCTGATAAACATGACAGGGACTCAGTGCTGGCCTCCGTGCGCTCCTCTGGTGGGTGGATTTAAGATGCTTGGCTTAATAGCATGCTAAGGGATTGTCACTGGCCCGAATCCCACCCCCAGCCCATGACTCACTGATTGGAGAGGGTTACTATGTCTGGGAGGCAAGCTTCACATATTTCCAGGGAAGAGGCTAGACCCAAGATAGAAGTGGAATCTAGTCTTCCAGTGTTGATTAGGGGAATACATCATATTTATTGGGAAAGAACCACACAGATGGAAGTGGATCCCAGATCAGGGTGGGAGGAACCCAACATCATTATTTAATGCTTTCGTATATTTGTGTATTTTTTGAGGAGAGGGATTTGGTCTCATTCATCTTTGTATCTCCACTTGTTTATGCAGTGCTTGGCACATAGTAGGTGCTCAATAAATACATGTTTGATGAATGAAAAGCAAACTGAACAAGCCTACAATACAATTGGCTTCTATTTTGGTTTCCTAGGATTATTGTAAGGAAATGCTAGAAAGTATATGACTTGAATAATCGAAATTTATTGTCTCACCATGCTGGAGGCTAGAAGCCTGAGATCAAGGTGTCTGCAGGTCCTTGCGCTCTCCAAAGGCATGAAGGCACCAGAGAAGATCTGTTCCAAGCATCTCTCCTAGCTTCCTGGTAGTTCCTTGGTTTGTGACAGTGGAATATCAGTTTTTACATGGTATTTTCCTGGTGAACACATCAGTGTCCAAATTTCTCCTTTTGACAAGGATGCCAGCCATATTGGAGGACTGGTCTACCCTATGCCAATAGGACTTCACTATAATTTAGCTAATGACATCTGAAATGACTCTGTTGCCCAATAAGATCACATTACAATATACTGGACTTCAACATATGAATTTTGCGGGATGGAGGACACGACAGTTTCCTGTGCAATGAATATGCTTGAATTTGAATGTATCATACAGATATTCAAAGAGCACTGATTGGTTAGGTACTTTCCTGGATGTCAAGAGATGTGTATTATAGACTCAAGTCAGCCATCAACCGCTATGTTAACATAAACAAGAAATTCATTCTTCCAATAAGGAGGCTGGGATATAAGATCTTCAAGGTCCTTTTTAGCTCAAATGCTCTATGATTTTCTTAGCCATCCATTTGAAACACCTCTTATATGGCCTTTCCTTAGTGCTCTTTGATTATTGCTGCACACTTAAATCAGACTTCTAGAATTCTATAGCAATGGAGTCCTGCAATGTCTCTCTAAAGAATTCAAGAGTTTGGTGCTCCTGTTTCAATGAAGGCAATGTTCAAAATTCATGAAGTCAAGGACCATGTCTGTTTCTCTTACTCGTGAATTACAATAGCTAACATAGGGCCTGGCACTCAATAATAGTAAACACTCAATAAATATGTGTTGGATAAATGTTGAGTGAATGAATGTACTTATTGCAATAGTATTTCCATAAATTTGCTAGTTATATTCATATATGTTGAAACCTTTCTTCCTCACTGTTCACATTTACCTATAATTACCAGTGCATATCTTGGAACTCAAAAATCTCACGTTGAATGTCCACAAATCAGTGGCTCTCTAAAGATAAAATCATTTCAAGGTATCTAAGGGATTATACTTGGGGCATTGTGGAGATATCAAGATATAAGAAACAGTCATCGTATGAAAAGCGGCAGGAAATGGCATTTGTAAAAATCCTCCAGTGCAATCTGGCAGAGTAAATCAGCATCTCTCCATGGACTTTTCTCCATAAATCTTACAGTCTATATTTCTGTATATATTTTAGATTATTTTATGTGATGGGAGACCCATGTATGCCTGAAAGAAAGAGCATAGTTGAAAGCTGAGAATATAGGAAGCATTAGTTTCTGTTACCTCAGTGTTTGGGTACAATAGATCACATATGGTTCTCTGCAGGAGGTCCATGTAAAGAGTCAGGAATAGTTGACTCTGTGAATAGTAAAAACTATAAAATTTTTTTTGAATTATTATTATTTAAAGCCCCAAAGAGTTGGTGTCTTATGCCATTTTCAGGGCTTTGACATTATTTCTTTATGTTCAAGGCCCCAGATTTCAACTTGTCCTAGCAAAACAGAAGAAGCACGATTTCTGAAGCTGCTGTGTCACTGTCACATCTGGCTCAGCCAAGAGGCCTCGGTACTGTCCGATCCATCCCACCAACATTAGGACTTTCAGAGGAGGATATAATCCGCTAAGAGCAATAAATAGCCAAACTTATGATGTAACTTAGTTCTAAAAACATTTTAATAACTGGAGGGAGAATTTTAAGTTACAGGAATGGAATCTAAGGAGTGTTTCATTCCTCCTGCTACTACTACCTAACCCAAGTAACCCCTTGCTAGTTAAACTGCAACAAGCCATTAACCTGGAACGGGGAAACTGTTTGAAAAATCTTACAGGGTACAGAGGTGCCTTCGTCTTCCTGAACAGTAAATGGAACAGGACTCTTCCAACGACGATGTTAGAAAATTATATCTAGTTTAATTTTTCTGCTACATCCTGGTTTCATTTATGAGACTGTTCAGTTCTCCAGGGCTGCAGTCAAAATCAGGAAAGCTTTTCTGCCAAAGAAGAAAAGGTTTCCATTTGACAGAAATACTGTTCGGAGTGATTGATTTAAAAGTGCTGAACTCATATTCAGAGTCTGAAATCCAGGAACCGCCAGCTGGGCTGGGATTCAGAATTACAAGGATGGAGTGAGTTTCGGAGTTGTGATGCATTAAGCAGTGGGGGCAATTGCTTTTCTCACCTATCTCACAAGGGATGGAGGAAGGGAAACATTTAAGAATTAAGAAAGAAATCTCAGAACTGTTGAGTTACTGCGTCTTGCTCTGCTAGAGGCAGAATCACAGTTTGCATTTAGTGGACAAACTTCGGTGGTGAGGAATTTAATACATCTTTGGGTAACTAAGAATTGTTTGAAGGGAGAGTCGGAGAAGACAAAATAAATAATAGAGGAGGAAAACCATATAGCTAGTTTTACTAAAGCTGGACGTTAGTAAATATGTGGGTGCTTGAGGGCATAATGGACCTATTTAGAACAAGCAAAGCATTTCCAGGGTGTGAACTCAAAGGAGTTGGTCTACTGGAAAAATATCTTTTGAATATTCTGTAAGAAACAGTAAGCACGAACAATGGTACTAGGGGATTAAGACATATAATGTTAACTTACTCTTTTAATTTGTGTACGGTGGTTTTTAACAGATGGATTTATCAGTGGTTTGTTGTTTCTTCTTCTTTTTTCCCCTAATGCATGCTGAGCTATTTCCTTGCATGCCGTTTTAAATAAAAATATTTTTAAAGGGGACACAATGTTAAACGAGATGTATAAATAAGACAAGTGCTAATTACAGTGTCTAAAAAGAATGTCTTTACCCTGTAAATCGCGGCACAACTGCTTACACAGGGAATGAGGGAGCTCCATGCTGGGGCTGCACTTTCTTTCCATCAAGTCACGGAGCATAAATCTGGGCAATAAATGATCAGAAGGTACTGTACTGTGTAACTTGTACAATGTTCATAAAAGAAATTAATGAACAAATAAATATTCTCTGATGGACGAGCTGGCAAAAAAAATATATCTCACAAAAATGCCTTCCTCTTTCGATGGGGGATAATGGCTCGGAAGTGACATCTCTTTGAACAGTGTGCTTGGTCTCAAAGAGATTAATGCTCAGAAAGTAATCTTGGTGTCTGATCTGAAAGCCCGGACATAGGCCAAACCCCTGTGGCTGTCAGTGGGGGATCTGCCTGTGGCGACGAGTCAGGATCAAACTATTCTCTCACTTCTGGTCACCGAGCCACTAACCCACTTGAAATTCTCAGGCACCTAAGTATTTATTTGTATCCACCGAGAGAAGTCCGTAGGTCTTCATTCTGAATAGAAGTAACCCTACAAGCTTGAAAATATGTTAAAAACAACAACAAAAAAGAACACTTTTCCTGGAGAAATACTCAGAGAATGATAATGTCAGTTGCTGTCCTCTGAGTTTTGGCTGGATAGGACAGAGGTTTGAGTTGGTTCTGTTGAGCTGACTTCACAATGAATACCACCAGCACTGCCACTCTCACGATGCCCATTTATTGGACAGGCATGTACGATGGCTCTATGAAGCCTGTGACAGTGAGCTTGAATTCCGTGGTGCGGCCTTGGCGGTCCTGATCAATATGACTGTTTCCTGTTCATGGTCATGTGCCATGATTTCCAAACAGAAGTATTTCTACTTTTTCCTTGCGTTCTGTGTGTCACCACTGGCTTCTCCTATCCTCATTCTTGTTTGATGTTGTTGTTGTTATTTGTCCAAAATTTTATGCACACTGCCTCTTCCTTGGCCTTATATCCACTCTACTCTCCAGGTATGCTTTCCCAACCCACCCGACATGGCACACATTAAGCCCCCATTTCTCTGAGAAGCTTTCCCAATGACTCCATCCCATGATTTCTCTATTCTTTAAATTTTTGGTTTTAGAACTTGATAGCACACTGAATCCATTTTCTTGTAATCGTTTCACTTCTGTTCATATTACCCTTCCAAAGTAAGCCTGAGCCTTCTGAGGTCAGAGCCCATTTTGTAACAAGGCCGTTGCATTTCACGTGAATACTGAAAGGAGGCTTTTAGAAATAGTACAACTGAAAATATTTACAACTCCTCACCTGTTGCATAAAACTTGAAATAGTTTAAAAAATGAATCGATAATTTAATAAATTGTCAAGAATTTTATAATTCCAAAGTTCTGTGGTTTAGCCTTTACAACAGCATCTCTTCAGCTGTTAGAGAAATATTCTTCTTCTATTAGTATCATTTGAGCCATGCTTCTATTGATCTGGATTAAAATTTTAGTAAGTTGTTTGGTAACTATCTTGTGGTTATTTTAATTTCATTAAATTATCATTTTTAAATTATGGTCTATTAGAAGTGAATCTAATTATTTTTCAGCATTAATACTAATATTTAATACTAAAGAATAGGCCCCAAATAACTGAATTGGAAGTTAGATTTGATAAGAAAATACTAAGGAAGCCAAAGACTCGGCACAATATACTATGAATCATTTAGGACAGAGTCCCCTGTAAAATTCTGCAGACAGTATGGTGCCCCACCTCCCAAATCAACATTAAAACAAACACATTTTAGAATTCTCAAAAACTGTAAAAAATTTTTTTTTTAATTTATGATAGTCACACACAGAGAGAGAGAGAGAGAGAGAGAGGCAGAGACATAGGCAGAGGGAGAAGCAGGCTCCATGCACTGGGAGCCTGATGTGGGATTTGATCCCGGGTCTCCAGGATCGCGCCCTGGGCCAAAGGCAGGCACTAAACCACTGCACCACCCAGGGATCCCTAAAAATTTCTTTTTTAAATGAAAAGATAAAGAGAAAACAATAAACCCTTCACCTGGTGGTAGGGCTGTAAGATCAATCCCCTCAGATCTGCCCCAAAATTATAATATCCATAGATATTTGAATAAATTACAGTATGCCACCCCCCTGTGTTTATTTTTATCACATTAATCACGGAAATTCTGAATTCTGAAGACTCACACACCTTTGTTTTATTATGTTGTTCCCTAAAGCACAAGGCTGCCAGATAAAATACAGGATGTCCAGTTAAATTTAATTTCAGATGAACAACAAAGGAATTATTGATAAAAGTTTCCTCTAAATATTGCATAAGACCTACTTATAATAAGAAAATACTATTCATTGTTTATCTGACTTCAACTTTAACTGGATGTCCTCTATTTCAGAAACTAGCTAGGTGATTTGTAGTTAAAACCCAACAAGTATGTGCATGTGTGTGTGCACATGCACAAAAACCGAGTTTGGAAGATACTTAATGACGAGTCATCAGGTATAATGTCTTACCTAAAACAGTAGTCTTGCTTAAAATGGTCTTCTCAGATTATTTCTGATTTAACACAGTGATGGAGTTTATTCTGCTTTGGGACCACTCTAATGATTAGAATTTTAGAAAGAAATTACCAGATCTTCCTAAAACTTTCTGTCCTAACAAAAGAAAATAAATCTACTCATTATTTCAGAGGATATCTCTGGAATATTTAAAGGCAGCTATATTGTTCATCCTCTGACTCCTACTCCTATCTCCTCCATGCTTTGTTTTCTTTTCTTTAGACTGAGAAAATTATCATTTCCTTAAGTTATCTCTCATAATGATTTAGTTTCCAAAGCCTTCTTAGTTCTAATAATTATTCTCAGATATTGTTATGATTTGACATAGTATAGCCTTTGAAGAATGCTGTTGGATAAGAATCTCATTCTGTTTCTCTCGTCCCCTCCACTACCACTACTGACCTGGGCACAAAGTAGATACACATCAATCGTATTTCCTAAGACCTTCAAGAACTTTCAACGAGAATCACTCTATCTTTTGTCTGTGTCTGAGTGCATTTTGTGCTTTCCTTTGGATACAAATTCCTATGCTCAACAAATATTTATTCAACACCTACTATGAGCCAGCCACTATTCTAGTTTTGGGAAACTAGTAAGAAATAAAAGAGACAAAGGCCCTGCTTTCATGGAGTTCTCATGTGAGTGGTGGAAGGCAAGAAATAACACCCAAATTATATAGTTTATCTGCTCGTGACAAATAATCTGAAGACAAATCAAGCAGGATAAAGGGGATGGAGGTAGTTGTGGGTAAGCAGATCTATTCTGCAGAAGGTAGTCAGGGAACACCACTTTGAAAAATTCACATTTTAGCAAGTACCTGCAGAAGTAAGAGTGGAAGCCACGCAGATATCTAGGGTGATAATATGCAGGTAAAAGGAATCACAAAGAGAACAACCTGAGGTAGGAGCATGCGTAGTGTGAGTGGCAAGAGAGCCAGTATATCTAGGATAGAGAGAGCAAGGTGGGAGGACGGAAGAGGAGAAGAAGGAGGTAACTTGGGGCTGCATTCAGGTTATTTCTGAGCAAGTCATACCTGGAATGCAAAACGATATGCTCTTAGGGCAAGGGCTGTCTGTCCGGAGAATGTCAGCAATACTGTTTGGATGTGACAGTGACCTGCCTGGGACATTTCTCTCTCCATGGATTACAGCTCTGATTTGGCAAGAGAAAGAGCTAGGGGTTTTCTTTCCCTCACTGCCCTACTCGCTTTCCCCCTAAAGATGAAAGCTTGAGTGATTACAGTGGGCTTCTGACGTCTAAGGGAGATGTCCTTTGGCTGAAGCCACATCGGCAGGTGCATTTTCTGGCTAGAGCAGCCAAGGAAATTCTTGCTCCAGTGTCAGTCTTTGTTTCTTCAAGAGTACTCAGAATTCTAACACGTGGGAAGTCAGAGATAAATGTCTACTAAACTGAGCTGTTGGACCGCTCGATCTATGGTTCTTGACCTCTGTTCACTAGGTTGATGCTATTGGTAACTTCAAAAGTCTCATCATTTCGGAAAGGATGGGAGTTTGCTAACTTGCCCTATTTCACATGATTCATTTGTTGACCTGTCCTCCTCTCAGATGTAACTCTTTCTCAAAGATTCTTCCAATTTCTTAATTCAAATTGCATCAAGTGGCCATCATGAATGGCCACTAGTGATGCTTTCTTTAATGACACTGCTATTAATAGATACCCCTGCTATTTTCATTTGTTCTGCTATCTCCTGCCCATCACCATTGCGTACATCCTGACTGAAGATACAAATAATATTTTGGCCCCATCTGGTATTTATTTTCTGCATGGTTGCAAAATCCCAAGTTCTGAATGCCTGTAGCAAGCATTGGTGAACTTCCTTTTCTCTCCTCAAGACACCTATCACTTCCTGTAAATTCCAATCTCCTTATGCTCTGACCTGGAAGCCTCTAGAATATCCCATAACTTTCCTCTGCTGCCCCATCCACTCTTATCTAGTGAAACTTCTTTGAATTTCTCCCTTCTACAAGATTCCATTTCTTTTCTGTATGTTGTTGGAATGCAGTAAAAAAGGACTGAATGACTAGCTTGTATGTGTCACACTGTCTTATTTTCTTTATTTGAAATTTTCTCAAGCACCACTTCTTGGCAGACACCTATTGTGATGAGCTATCTCTCCCAAACTATCATCATTAACACACTTAGTCTTTTTTGGCAAATATGCTTAAAGTTATAAACAGAGAGATGAGGTGGGGTTAGACCAATGAGAGAGTTAATTATCAGAAAATGCTCCATTAAGTGAGGCCAATGAACATCCCATTTAAATTTAAATTCACATTGTGAGTCACAAAAATCTCTACTTCCTCTAAGGTTCCTGGTCTGTCCCACATGACAGATGTTCAGCAGATACATTTTAAAAAGCTACCAAGTCTATAATCCACAAAGCTCTTTCTCTTTTGGTAACATTAGTAAAAGAAAAACACATTTATTCTCCTTGCTAAGCTTAAAACAACAACAGGCAAAGCAAGCTAAGGTTTCTTCCTGCCCTGCCCTGTCTTTCTCTTTCAGCCGAATTATAGTCTTACTCATGCTCTGAATCAAAATTAGGATGAACAGTTACCTTCAAGTACAAATGAAGAGGACCAGGGTGGGACTTGGGGGGGCTCCCAGTTGTTCCCCAGTGGCCAGTCCTTTCATTTCTGGAAACATAGTCTTCATATGTATTTATTCTTCTGCCCCACGTGGATGTTCACGAAAACCATTCTGTGGTTCTCCTCCTTTCTATGTCTCTCCCTGAATTCTACTATGGCAGTCTGGGCACACATCCAACATCAGTAAATGAAAACCTCTTCAGGCAGCCCAGCTTCAGCACTGCATACCAGCAGTTCAGTGCTGTCTTTCCTGTCCCACATCCAAACGTTAGCATATACAATATCAATAAGCTATTCCTTTCATCTTCCCAACACTGTAGAGGTGTTTATATTTGTGTGGGACATTTAAGCAATCCCAGCCAATGGGCTTGTACATCAGGCTAGGCCCCAGGCAGGGAGCAGGCTCAATTGGAAACAGGAACTAAAAGTGTTCTTGGTAAAACCCTGCCTCTGCCCAAATGTAGTTGTCTCACTCAATGCCTGACCTTCTTTAAAGAGGTCACCCTCAGAATTATGGGGCAGTTTGATAAGCTGGAATATACTAATTTATTGGCCATTAAAAAAAAAAAGAGGAAACTTTATTTGGATTACTCTGCTTTCTTGAAGACTTTTTTTTTTCATAATTAAAAACATCTGGAAGGCATTTTAATATATCATAAACAAGAGGAAATCCAAAGCACGTGACTTCTAAGAAAATGATGCAAATAGAACTCCTTGCCAAAATTTACTGTAATCTGTTTTTCTTTTTTTTCCGGGGTGGGAGTTTGGAGGTGGGGGATTCAAGAAAGGAGGGCAAATGAGAATAACATTGAGAATTCTACAGAGAAAACAGTTATTTCAAAATTAGTCTACTGCTATTTTTGGCCAGCGTTAGAAGACATTACACATTGGCAGAGCCTCTGAAATATATTTGGTTTCTTTTTAAAAATTAGTCATTTTACTGGTAAATTTCTTTCTGAAATGGATAAATAATTAAATAAACACAAACTAAATTAGAAGATTAAAATAAAAAGTTGAACCAGAAAAGAGACATCTTCCAGGGTGAACTTGGGTAAAGAACAAGCTATTTGCTTAGTATTTTATTCTTCCTTTCTATAGCCATCTTTTCTTTGGATAATAGTATAATAAGGTTACATGTAGCTCTACTAGATATCACCCAAAATTGATGCCTGCAAACAATATTTCAAATGTTTTTCAATTTGTCTTTCATCAGGTAGGGCATAAGCTACCTAACGTAATAACTGATGTGTTTTGAGGACTTTCTTCCTTTGTTAACCCTGGAGAAATGAGATGTAATCACCAATCTCAAGAATTGAGTTCTCTTAGTATTGTGGGTAACATACCACACACACACACGCACGCACACGCGCGCACACATACATCCACTCCCCTATAAAACAGACCTAAAAATATCAGCACGGTCAATGGTTGCCTTATTTAGCTTCCAATTCTTGGATGTACACTTAATAATTTCATGAAAATAACAATGTACCTGGTGCAAGCTATATTTTTAAGTATATAAATAGTTTATAAAAACTCATTGAACTGCTGTTAAGTCTGTAATTACACAAAGCATGTGAAAGAATCGGTGGTATTTTACAAGATGCAGGAACCTCTTATTTTCCTGGATAAATTCCAGATTAGGTATTATGGAAAAGCTGGTGAACTGAAGGAAGACAAACCTATATTCAAATTGTAGTTTGGTACTCCATAGCCGTGACTTCTCTGACTTTCAAGTTCTTCACATCTAAAACAGAAAATTGTTATCTATTTTTTTCTAAGAATTAAATGAGATAATATAAATGAAGACTTGGGCAAAATGTCTGGGATATAATAGGACATTGAGTGAGAGCTATTATTCTCCTTCTTGGTATTAGTTTATTATATCCAAAATATTCCATAAAAGAAACAGTTGCTGGCAAGACTTTTTGCCAGTTTGTTTACTGTTCTCCTTGTAGTTTTAGGGGGGCTCCTATTCTGCTTTGCCTCTTTCTGCCCAAGAAGTTAATCATTTGATTGATTAACTCATCCCTTCCTTACATCTACCATGTGGGTGTGGGCCCTGGCTCTATCCTTCTAGGCCCTGAGGCAGACATATTAGAACCCTTAGATGTGGTCCTGACATTTGAGGAGCTCTAGGTCTATGTAGGGAAACAATTAGCTACAGGACATCCATTCATTTAGCGCTAGACATTGTGAGAGATGCTGCAGATAAGAAATGAGTAAAACAAGCTTCCCACTTGGCCAGAGGACCTGGAGGCTGTGTCTGTCTCTCCAAGCACAGGTAGAGATATAAACAACTGGCCAGCTGAGAAAAAGGTCATCAGAGTTCACTGTGGGAATTGACGGGTGGGTCAGAGGTCAAGGTATATTTTAATGCAATGTGGAAGATTAAAATAAGATTCAAAAAATGAGAATTTAGGATCCTGTTTATAAATATCTGTAAAAAAAAAGATTTGTTTCTGAAAAAGACTTATTTATAAGTGAGCTAGGGAGCATATAAACTCCATTAGGAAATTTACATTTTCCAAATTGTGAGAGCTGGCTGTACGAATAGGGTTTAGGGGTGGGGGGACAAGATATTCAAAGAGGATGGGCACTGAAACCAGAGAGACATATTCCACCTCAATAACTTTCCAATATGAAGCACTGAACGAATTATATAACCTTTCTCCTTTTTTTTCTTTTTAAAGATTTTATTTATTTATTCAGGAGAGGCATACAGAGAGAGGCAGAGACATAGACAGTGGGAGAAGGAGGCTCCCACTGGGAGCCTAGAGTAGAACTCGATCCCAGTACCCCAGGATAACAACCTGAGCCAAAGGCAGACACTCAACCACTGAGCCACCTAGGTGCCCCTTATATAACCTTTCTTTTCTTTGATTTCCTCATCTGCAAAATAGGAATAATATATATTCAGAGTTCTTGTGAAGATTAGTGTTAATTTATATTAAGCATCTGGCAGACAGGTAGCACAATAAATAAATGGTCTATTATTATTGGCCATAACTATTACTCATCATTAAGAAGTCCAAAGGACTTATTTAATTTATAATTGCTTTCCTTACAATGGAAATATAATTCATATCACTAGACTTACGTGTTTTCCCTGTATTGATAGTATGAACATTAGCTATTGTTTGGTCATTGGTCATAGAGACAAATTTCTACTATATTTTAAAAAATACCTTATCTACCGTGATATGTGTTGGAAGTTTTGATTATTTACCATTTTCCAAGAGATTTATTAAAATAAACATACAGTGTAACTTTCAAAGATGACAGCCAACATTTTATGAAATTTATGTTAAACTAGAAAAAAATTCATTTAAAATCCATATCTGAAGTAGATGATAATGGATTATATTCACCATTCTTCTGACTCCTCTGTCTTTAATAGAAACACAAAGCAATAGCTTGAGTAACACTCAACTACAGATTAGGTGAACAAGAGCAGACTTTTATTACCAAGGAAATCACAAGGCTAATTTGCATTGACTGGTTAAACAACAGGCCTACCAACCATACTAACCAGAGAAAATAATATGCCGAGACAGAAATGGAAGGGACTAGGCTAAGATAATGGTTTTGCTTTTTTACATTCATATTTTAGAGTCATGATCTCTTGAAATAGGTTGTCAGATGGGTTAATGGACCTTACTATTTCATTTTAACACTAAATACAAAAAAATGTTTATGGAATCTACACTTTGAAACAAGCTTCCATAAGCCATAATCCAATAATTGTTAGCTACACAAGAGGCATTGAGAACATCAAAATCTTCTATGAGGGAGGTGAGTTTAGTAGACTAGAGCTTTCAACATAAATATTTCTATGGGAATATAATATAACAAAAATGAAAACAGTCCACTGCAGGTGCAATATTAATATTATAAAAACATATGCTGTAATAAGATATGGTTATGAATAGGCAAAATAATATACTAGTCTATATATATATAGAGAGAGAGAATATTAATAGCTGGTTTACCAATTCTGGTTTGGCCTGGCATGTTATCTATTACTTTCATGAGTTTCAGAAATTTCTTTTTCTCATTTTGGATCTTGGCCCATGGTGATATTCTTTAGATTGCAATATCTACTCATATGGTTTATCAATTTGTATTGTCAACCAGTCTGTGTACACACATTTTGAAGGGATATTTAGCTTTTGCTAGTGGAGCCATTTCCAGATCAGAGAGGAAAACAAAGGGGGAAACCTCTCAGTCTAATGTTAAGAAATATACAAACAAAACAAAAGCAAGCAAACAAACCCCAAACTCCAGACTTAGAGCAAGGTAAATGTATTTAGAACAAGATAAATATGCCCAATGATCATTAACTATAACCTTATGCACTTAAGGATGTCAACCATCATCTAATAGATAAGTAAGGGTAAAAAATGTTTAGAGATGTTATTCACACTGCCTATGTTAAAGTGTTACTGCTGTAGGAGGTCATCAGTAAATTTTAAAACAGTGCCCGATTACTCTTCCTCTGTGCTCAGTTACTGATGCTATCTGCCAAGCTATAGTCAAACTCTGTAAATAAATAAACCAATAAAGCCCTTGGGGAAAAGTCCTTAATCTACAACACAGTGATTTTGTAGCTTGAAAAAAAACTTTGGAAAAATAAACTTTTGCAAGATAATGCTAGGAATGGTATTCATCCTTCCACTTATAGTGTTGGAAAAAAAAACACAGGCTGTGTAGTTTATTAATTTAGTCGAATAATGTTGAGCCAAACTGGGTGCTGGTGTTATTCTAAAGAATAAAACAGACTTGGTCTCTGTCCTCATAGAGCTTATAGTCCAGTATAATATTTCCTTAAAATCCTTAATATCCTTCCTTTCACATCCAAGGAAGAAGGATATTCAAGCCATCATTCAAACATATCAACACTGCCTAGAATGTAAAGGGTGTGCATGGTGGGAAATGAGGATGGAGGGGTAGGAAATCTCAAGTCTTGGGCATAAACTCATCTGAGTGATAGTCCTCAATTTCCCAATGAGTAATATTACAAATGAGATAATTTTCTAATTTCTCCCTGCATCACAATGTTGTAAAAAATGAGAAAGTATGCGGTAATTTTTGAGATGAAATGTTCCATAAGTCCTAGGTGTTTTTATTCGTATCAATTTATTTGACACATTTTGGTTGTGTGCCCTTTAGATTCAAGAAGAAACTCAACATGGTCCTGCCCACTTAAAAAAAAAATAGAATGTAGTATATTCACTTACAAAAAGGCAGAGAATATTAATGATGTGGTTATAAAGGTAAAATGCTCAGAGATTGGGTCTTCAGATGATGGAAAAAGATACTTTCCACTTGAAAAGTGGGCATTGGGCTGAACATTAACATATAGGTGAGATTTAGGTGTACAGAAATGGCAAAGGGGGAATTCAGGAGGAACAAAATAGGCACAGAGTCAACAAGGCTCCCTCATTTGGTCAGTGAGGTAAAGTCATCCTCTGGGGTTTCCTAAGTACTTATGATCTAGGCACAAACTAGGAGCTCTGCATCCTGAAGTATGTGATGTGCTGGAGAAGGCCTAGGGCCCAGATTATGGCTGATCTTGACTGAAAATTAATGACTCAATTTGGTAAGCAAGGAACATCATTGGTAACTTTTGACTAGGATCACAGCTGTTCTTTGGAAGACTAACTTTGCAGAATTTTGCTAAATTGTTTAGAGATAAGGGAAGGCCTGGGAGAAAAGTCTAGCAAGAAATTGGCCAGGAGCCATGAAAACAGTAAAGTCTGGAGTGATCCAAACATTAGAAGACTTGACAGTTGAATGGATTTAGGGTCTGAGGAAAAAGAATTGCACCCACGTGTCAAGCTTAGGTGATTGGGGAGAATGGTATGGCAATAATCACTAGTGTGCTAAACAATGTTCTCAGAAAGAGAAAAAAGGAAGGAAAGGGAAGGAAGGAAGGAAGGAAGGAAGGAAGGAAGGAAGGAAGGAAGGAAAAAGGAAGAAAGAAAGAGAGAGAGGGAGGGAGGGAGGGAGGAGGAAGGGAAAGCAAGTAAGCAAGCAAGCAAGAGGGAAAGAAAGAAGGGTGTCTGGGTAGGTTAAGTGTCCGACTCTTGATTTGGGCTCAGGTCATGATCTCAGGGTCATAAGACTGAGGCCCCAAGTCAGGGTCCATGCTCAGCAGGGAGTCTGCTTGAGAGATTCTCTCTCTCTCTCCCTCTCCCTCTGCCTCTCATACTCATACACCCACTCTCTCTCTCTCAAATAAATAAATACATCTTAAAAAAATAAAAATAAAAGAAAGAAAGGAGAGGAAAATAAAACAATGCTGAAATCTGTAGCATTTGCCTTTATCTGTAGTGTACATGTTCACACCATGGCCAACCTGGAGTTGGGAACAGCAGCATACAGTGAGCCCTCATAGGCTGGTAAAAGCCAGCTCCAGCATTTGACTGCCAATGATGGATATAGAGGAGCAAAGAGGAGACCTGAGACAAGAGGTGGGAGTTTCAGCTTTGGACACACTGAATTTGAAGTGAATAGCACAAGTACCAAATATTTGGAATGCTAGATTGTAGTCCAGTTGGAGGAGTCAGTGGGAGATCTATCATCTATCTATCTATCTATCTATCTATCTATCTATCTATCTATCTATCATCTATCTATCAAATATATAATGTATAAAATATATTTATAAATATACCATATAAATATATAAATATAATGTAACTATATTTAATATAAAAAATGTATTAAATTATATATGTAAACATATTTAAGGGTTGTCTGCATAGAAGTTATATTAAAGGTGAATAAGATTACGTAGGTAGAGAATTCAACAGGAGAAAAAGCAGAGATAAGGACAGAATCTTAGAAAATAGTTGCATTTGGGAAGCAAGGGGCGGTAGAAAAGATACAGTCTGGAGAGGTAGGAGACAAATCAGAAGAGGGCTCCATTCTAGAAACCAGGAAAAAAACATTTTAACAGAGCTTGATTAAAGTGCCAAGGGTGGTGGCCAGGGCAAGGATAATGAAATGGAAGTAAAGTCTTTGAGATGGGTCTCTTTAGGCCCCCAGGACTGCGGAGGAGATAGTTTCAGCAGAGCCGTGGGTGGGGAGAGAATTTTAGCAGTGCATGACTTCTCATTTTCCCAACATATTTGCCAGTGAAAGGAATGAGAAAAGATGAAAGGGTAGGATCCTTTCTTTTTTTGTTTTTTGAGCTATTATTATTTCAATGGAAATTTAGCTGCAACATAAGGAGTAAAACAAACTCTCATAAGTCTCACTAGTAGCAAAAATGGCTTTCCTCCAAAGCTAAAAGCTTGCAAGCCCCATCGGGGCTGACCCTTGGGCTGCCCATTATTTGCTGTGAGCCTCGTTTAGACAGCCCACTTGGGAGAAGGAAGATTCTCGTGGACAGCTGTGACCAAGCAAACAGAAGCAATGGAATGAGCGACATCAATCCCACAAAGAGGAAGAATATGTATGACAAAGCATTTGCTTTATGAAAAATATGGAGGTGGGGAAAACAAGGGAGGCAATGCCAAGAACAAATATCTGTAAAAGTACATTCTTGTAGAATGACTTGTGTTGTTCAGCCAATTTAAAGCTTAACGTAACAGAACTGTCCTCTGAACCCACACTTCTTTGCCAAGTTGTTCCCCGAGTTGTTTTTTTCTTGCCTGGAACAGAGGATTTGCTCATTTCCACATTTCCAGGTTCTACCAAAAATGTGAGGTCTAGCCCATCTCACTTCCTCCTTAATGTCCTCTCTAACTGCCATTATTTCAAGGTGTCCAGGTCACCCCCACTGTGTTGTCTATACAATGCATAAGAAGGACAATAACTATTAATCACCTTTGCTAAACAGTGGACGTGTGTTGACATAATTCTTTCTACTCTTGCACTGTATTCAGATTATTTCCCATAGGCCACTGGTTCCTTACATTTGAGGAGCTATAAACCTCATCTTTTCCTTTTGTAAGCCTCTCTTTCCTATATAATGCATAATTATAGCCTGGTTAAAAAAATATTAACTGATGCTTGTTGAATTGGATTGAAATTTTAAAAACAAAAACAGAGAAATTTTCGTTGAAATCTTCCCGGGTAGTACTACATGGGAGCTATTGTGTAGCTGAAGATAAACTATAGTATATCTTTGTTTAAAAACACTTTGTTTTTAAAAGTAGGTTCTGGAGAAAAGGAATGGTTCCTCTAAAATGAATTTGGAAACAACTGGAAGATAAAGGTAATTTATCAATATCATCAGTTTCAACTATAACAGGGATAAGACTTTTTGAAATAAATTAATTGACCCTCCCCCTCTTCAGCCAGAGGCATCCATTACCTCAGGCAGGATTTGGATTATTAAAGCAGGAATACAAAGAGGAAAAAAAGGCATTGTTCAAGGAAAGTTGTTGTTTTTTATTTGTTATCAGTGTGTTGTGAGACAAAGGTTTTGTGAATCACGATTTGTGGCAAAAGAAAGGGAGTTTCTAAATTCCAAGAGCTACTTACGTATACAAATTAAAGCAAGAGGTATGAAAAATACACTGTGGTATAGAGAGGAAAAAGAATTTGATGTAGGGAAAGCTCAATTTCAACTAAAAGAAAGCAAAAGGTGTAGCCCTGGCAGTGACTCTGAAGGAATTTGAGGGAAGGAGGCAGGAATCAAAAATTAAATGTCCTGGCTTTCCCCTCAGGAAGGTGTTAGAGGGAAGGTTTAAAAAACTTCTCAGTACTTGATGTTTCAGGTAGATGTAGTTTAGGAAAATCACAGATGTCTGAAGAAAATACCTCTGGTCAGCATGATGAAAGCCACAGGATGCCACCTAAGATGTTTCTAGGATGTCATTTAGAAATTGCTGACCTAGAAGTATTCAATGAGAGGGAAGTCCTGAGAAGAACCTTCACAGGAGGGCTCGCGTCAACATCAGGCTAACCTCCACAGAGGAGAAAGGGCCGTCTGACATTTTGAAGTAGAAGATGGGAATGTGGAAGAGACCTAGAAGTTGCCTTGTGAAGCTAAGAGGCGCAAGAAGATAGTTGAATTGAGAAACACTGGATGTCCAGAGAGACCACCAGAGTGAGATGGGGAGCAGATGAAAGGAAATCTCTGGTCAGAGATTCTGCAGAATCAGCAAGAGTGGAGGTAGGACTAATAAAGTGGTGAAAACTGAGCTGGACATTTCCTTGAGATTCACCAGCCTTAGGTTAATGGCATCATGCCAACACCTCCTCAGCAAAAAGCAACATTAACAACAATTCAGGGGGCACTAGTACTACATGTTTGGTGACTAAGAAGACCAGATTGGCTTTGTCAGAGCAAAGACCAGTAAAGATGTAAAGGACAGCATGCAGACTTCCTTCCCCTCTGAAAGGAGGATACAGAAGCTTTTCCATGAATCCAGGCACCATTTTGAGAAATAGAAAAGGAATGAGAAAAATATCACTAAGAAGCAGCTAGACTTTGAATTAACTGAATTATTTATCCAAAAGACTGTTTAAATGTACATATCCGGGATTCCTTTAATTGCCACAGTCTGTATTCCCTAATATGCAATGGGATGGAATGCTTGAGCGTTTAGATTAGTCATGGCAGATGAATAGCAGCATTTCTTTCTTGCACATTTTGAATCACAGACTATACATTTTGATATGCAAACTAATAGGAGAAAACCAAAAATATTGGAAAACACGGTTTTTTGGAAACCATTTTTAAATTGGCATGATATTTTTTGGCCATTTCTGGTCTTCAGTGAAAAGTAGAGAAAGAAAATAATTGAAGAGAAGACAATTTTTTTTTCCTTTGTACAAGAGTGTAGAGGGACTAATAAGTAAGATCTGAATACCAAGAGTAAAGCAAGGCATAATCTCAATACAGGGTTGAGGCTACTAAGCTAATGCTACTGCTAGGAGACTGAGCACAATCCACATTTTCAACGTCTGTAGCATCAAAAATAAAAGGAAAAGTTTGTTTTCTAAAACAAAGTAGGATTAAGTTAGTAGATTAAGGTGAAGTTTATTGACAAAGGTATAGTATCTAGAAAGTTGTGTTTATTTAAATCATGTTCTTTTTTTTTTTAAAGATTTTATTTATTTATCCATGAGAGACACAGAGAGAGACACACACACACAAGCAGAGGGAGAAGCAGGCTCCATGCAGTGAGCCCGATGTGGGACTCCATCCCGGGACTCTGGGGTCACGCCCTGAGCTGAAGGCAGGTGCTAAACTACTGAGCCACCCAGGTGTCCCCATTTAAATCATGTTCTAAAAGTGTATCCTGTTAATAGACTATAAAAATGTTAAAATGGAGCAATGTATTTATATTATTTAACAAATGTTCTATTTTATAGGAAAAAGTTCGAGAAAAAAACATAGACCATTTTAATTTCAGAGGTTTATGGCTGCACACTACCTTGTAGAATGGGTTTATGTTCATACATAAGACATCACCAATAACCTCTGGGCAGTTACCCAGATACGAGATGTGGATAATCTTGATTATCATACAAGTTGAAGAAACTTTGTCAAGTTAAGGGTTTTTTTTTTTAAATATAAAAATAAATCTACCTGAAACTAGCTCTTTCTGATTGAAACTTTCATTTTATTAAGAACAAAATTTTGGTACAGTTATTGGAAAATATATATTTATTATTAACACAGCATCTTCCAATGCTGATGATAAAGTATTCATATTTATTGTCTTATTAGTCTCCTTAAGAAAAAGTTTCCATTTCATAGCTCTGAGGATACCACATGCCACAAATTAAAAAAAAAAAAAATTAATAGGGATGCCTGGGTGGCTCAGTTGGTTAAGCGTCCGCCTTCATCTCTGGTCATGATCCCAGGGTCCTGGAATAGAGTTCCCTGCTCAGTGCGGAGACTGTTTCTTCCTCTTCCTCTGCCCCTCCCCACTGCTTGTATAAGTGCAATCACTTGCTCTCAAGTATATAAATAAAATATTTACAAATAAATAATTTAATAATATAAATTTAATATTTTAAATATTAAAATAACTTGGGAGCTGCATCTTCTTTTTTTTATGATATCCTCCCTCCCATCCACATCCTGCCTCCTCCAAAAAATATCACTATGAAGAATTTTGAAGATTAAACTTCCCCACAGTTGGGCCTTAGGTGAAGCAATGTTATAAAAGTAAACTGGAACATGAAAAGAAGATACAGTGAGTTATATGGATTGGCAAACATATTCAACTTAACTGGTAATCAAATGACAATAAGTAAAAACAAGATTCAAATTTATTCCTATTAAATTTGGTGGAAAAGTTTTCTGTTTTGTTTATATTGTTAATATTCATGCCTGCCGCTGTACAGTGAGAGAGGCACTCTCATTCACGGCTGGTGGAAGCATAATTTGGTGCAATCTTTCTGTAAATCACTTTAAAAGTATGCATGGAATGTCTACAAATGTTGATAGGATTTGAACTATAATCTCCACAGTTGAGGATCTAACCTAAAGATAAAGAGGTAAGTCAGTGAGCCATGTGTAAGCATTTTTAGCATATACTTGTTGTGTATTTGAGAAATACATGGAAACAATCTAAATGCCCAGAGATAAGAAACAAATTAAATAAAAACAAAATTCCTTTTGCTTGCCTCAGTTTGGAGACAGCCATATGGGCTTTTGAGTTCAGTTCTCCACTAGTCAATATCACACTTGACCCAAGGGCATTTAATTTTGGCATTAATCCATTTGCTAATGGTATACTAGGCTGTTGATTAAGAATATGTTTTCAAAGGTTATGTAAAACAACAGTAAAATTCTCACCATTAAATTTTTTGCTGGTGTGTGTATATTTGGAAGGGTGGGGAAGAAAAACAGTCCAAAATGCTAATAGAGGTTCTCTCTCAGTGGTAAATTACTGTGTGGTTTTATCTTATTTTCTTCTTTAACTTTTTAAATTTTACACATTTTCTACTGTGAAAGTTCATTAGTTTCAAAATCAGAAAGAAAGGAAAATTATTACAGCTGAAGACAAAATTAATCCTGAAAACATCCTACCTGTTTGTTATATTTTACAAATAAAATTCGTTTCCCAAATTCATTTATTTGTATACAATGTTCTGTTGAATATTTTCTTAAAAATAGAAATGAAGGTCAGAAACTTTCAAAAAATGTTGTTAGAATTCTGCCTCCAAATAATGAATATTAAGAATAACATTTAACATTTTTACAGTTAATCCACATTTTTCAAAGCAGTTACATATATATGAATCATCTGCCTCTACTCCTCCCTCATTCATAATGTGCAACCATCACCTCTGTTTAGTTCCAAAACATTTTCATAATCCCAAAAGGAATCCCCATCCCTATTAAGCAATCACTCCCCATCCACCCTCCACTCTGTGAATATTTTTGATGATTTCTTTTCTGTTTAATTTTTTATACTTCTTCATTTTTTGCCTGTTAAGTCTTTTTAATACTGGGAGATTGTTTCTGGCTCCATCAGCATCTATTCTGTGCAATGTTCTATATTGTGGGCAGCTGATATCATCTCATCTTTTTATTTCTATAATGAACCCTTAAATTTCAGAATGTCTGATGTGAAAAATCATTTTTGTGAAAGCTATAGTATAGATTATTTTAATTATAAAAGTAATATGTATTTATTGTGAATGGCTAAATAATACATAGATAAAATAAAAAGTAAGAGCCTTTTATATGTCCCTACATTTACTGGAGGAACTATGAGTAATGATTTACTTGTGTAGCATTGCATATTATTTCTTGATTCAGTTACATGCATATGCTCCTCCCTAAATTATAGAATATTATTTATATTATTATATCAATAATCAGAATCTTTACCACATGTTCATTAATTTTATGTTTCATTTTTATCAATTCTTTCAACCACTATTGTGAAGCTACTGGAAGCTATTAGATGACAAGAATTCTAGGAGATGAAGATACGAGAGTGAATAAATATCCATGTCAGCCTCTATCAGATCATTATTTGAAATAAGTGTACATCATTCCATCATATCAATGTCCCATAATCTAACACAAATTAATATAACCATTCTTCTACAAATGGTCAGCAACAATTCTTTTAACCAACATGTATTGACTACCAGCTACCACAGACTAGTGCAGACTGAGATAAAGAGTATATTTGTTTCTTGTTTTTATAAGTATATCCAAAGTAAGTGGTATTCAGCTCCACTTTTACAATATTAAGATAATCTTTCTTTTGTATTTGAAGTGAAGTTAGGTTTTTGAGGGAGTTGTGGGTAAAGCAGATTCAGTGATCACAGCTATTGTGCTCAAGAGTATAGGGAATATATTTATCCCATCCCAAAAGACTGTAAAGCAGAAGAAATAATCAAAATAATTAAAACCTTTCTGACAAGGGTATGAACCTTTCAAATGGACAACTGACCAGTAAGAATAGATAAACCGTAAAAAATGGATGCCTGCCAGCTTTGGCAATGTATACTTTGGTATACACTGTAACAAATATCCAATCCTCAAATTGATTGAGTCCTTCTGCACCTCTTTTATGTAGTTTGCTTGTTTGTTTTGTTTTGTGGGAAATGGGCAATATTTGTGCTTTTTCATTTACATATTTGGCTATGTGGAAACCCGAGGGAATGAATCATTCTGGATAGCTGAAAATTTTAATCATTTTTGATGGAAATCTTTCTAAAATGGATTTCACACTTCCCTGCCTTCTTAAACAGAGTGGATGGAATGTAATTAATCTTTTTTTGATGACTTGGTTTTATCATTATGAACATTAATGACTGTGCTGTGCTATCCAGAGATGACGTCCTCAACACTGATTGTGGTATGTGGGATGGCCTATGGTCCTAGCAGTCTCTTTGAGTATTTGTGTCTAGGTTAAATTCTTCCTTTACTGTGAAGCAGCACAGTGGAGGTACAAAAAGGTGGGCTTAGGAGCAAAAAATGCTGTGTTCAAATTCCAGATCTTGATTTGAGAACCAGTTACTCTTTTGACCTCTGTTTCTTTATCTGTAAAATGACCACAGTAACTCACCTAACAGGGATGTAATAAGCATTAAATAATGGGTCCTATGTGTAGTGAAAAATAAACTGATGCTAGTTTCCGTCTCCTATCAGGGTGTTTAATAATTAAAAAGCATTTTTCCTGATTAATTTGCAGTTTCTAGTCTGCTGTGGGACTGGAAGCTGGATGGTGGAGTTGAAAGTTGTGACATCAATGTTGAGTGCTTAGATATACAAGTCGATTTTTAATTCCTAACTGTGTAAGACTACTTCTACCTCCATAAAATAGAGTTTAGGAGGAGAAAATGCAACTTGAAGATTTTGAACTCCATACGTAATGGGAAAGTGTTTTAAATCAGTCTGCATATTCTCTCCATGATATGAAGTTGGTAATTTCCAGAAAAATGATCATATAAAAAATTAATCAGCTATATTTACCAAGAACCTAACATACACTAGTTACATGTCTAGGTTCTGAAGATTAAGCAGAGAAAGAAAAAAAGAAAGAAAGAAAGACCAACCTCTGTTCACATGTAACTCTCATTTTAGTGAGAAAATAAAACACATAAATAAAATAATATATAGTGCATCATTTTATAAGTCCTCTTGAGAAAAACGATGTGGAAAGAGGATATATAAAGCCAAAGAGGAGAGATTCAGTTTTAAATATAATAGTTAATGAAGACCCCCTAGAGAAGATGACATTTGAAGAAAGGCTTAGATGAGACAACGATAGACATATTTTGCTGGCAGATTTGTTCAAGAAAAGACAACAGTAATACAAAAGGAGGCCAGAAGGTACCTGTTGTGCTCATGGAATAGAAAGGAATCCCAGAGACTACAACAGAGTAATTATGTCAGACAGTGATGAGAGCTAAGGACAAAAATCATGCACAAAAGGCTATCAGGAATGTCTGGACTGAGGTGGTAGGTGGTGTTAAGATGCAACTTTATGTAGGTAAGATGACACATGTGAGAAAAGACTGGAGTTGGCAAGGGAGCAAGCCATACAAGGTTTTAAGGTAATAGCCTTCTAGGCAAAAGTGGAAAGGCCCCAAGGCATTGTGTGTCTGAGTGGCTCAAAGAACAGCAAGGTGACCTGTTAACTAAAAAGGAGTAACCCACAGGGAAAGTAGCTGGAGATGATATTAAAGGGATAGCAAAAGCAAGATTATATAGTGTCTTAGGCCATTATATATATTAACTTTCACTATGGGTAAAATGGGGAGACATTGCAGAGTTCTTAGCAGAGGGGTGGCTTTCCTTTTTTTTTTTTTTTTTCTTTTCCAAAGCTATTAAAAGGATCATTCTGGTTACTGGATTGAGAATAGACTGTAGATGGATAAGGAAAATATCAGGGGGAATGGTTAAAAAGCTACTGCAATAACCAGAAAAGACATGATGATGGCTTTCATGAGGCTACTTAAATAATGCAAAGATGTGGTTGTACTCTGAATATACTGAAAGAACAACCCATTGCCCACTGCCCATGGAATATCATAGAGAGAAAACATAGGACTGTGCAACAGAGAGTATTAAGTTGAGAAATAAAAATAAATAAAATAAAAATATATGCTTTTAGAAAGGCTGTTACTTCAGTTTAGAATGAGTAACAGGAACCAGTTATGCTTCTATGTGAAACAATTGAAATATTGGATGGAATACATAAAATAAAAGCTTTCAAGATATTTCACATCAATAATGAGAGACAACGATTCTTGATAGGGAAAAAATAAAATGAATCATACATTTGCTGTGACTTAGCATCTTGAGAGAATTTCCAGGTTGTACCACAGATGTGGGAAACCTAGAAAAAGCCTGATAGTTTCCATGAGTTGAGGAAACAAAACTGGGGTTCTAGAGAAGCCAAGGAACCAGGATTTTCCAGAGAAGACTAAGAGAGGAGAGATCTGCATAGAGAGGAAGTTCCAGAGATCTCTAGAGGGTCGTCTGCTATGGTCAGTAATGATTGGTTCAATATGTGAGGAAATTATCTGTAGCCAGTAAAAGGAACTGCCAGAAGAAATTAAAGGCAAGAGAGACTAACGCTCACACAGAAAGGAATAGTTTCTGTTCCCACCAAGCAAAGTAGAAAAATCTCATTATTCATGGGGCATTATAGAGAACACTCACAAGGATTTTGCCCCAGTATTAGGACTGAGGCAAAATTGATTCTACACTGAACATTTCTCTGGTTCCACCTAAGAAAGCTTAAAATCAAGACCCTCAAAGGTCAAACTTTCTAAATAACTTTACTGCATTGTAGGTCATAGCTCAAGAATATTTTTAGGCATATAAGAAAATTTAGCGCCCAGCATGGCAAGTTTTGCATTGTCTAGCATACGATCAAGCATTACGAGTCATGCTAGGAAGCAAGAAAACACAATTCCTAATGAGGAGAAAAATAAATTAATCAAGAAATGACACAGATAATGCAGTTAACAGAAAAAAGGCATTGCAACAGTTTTTTGTAATCATATTCTATGTGTTCAAGAAGCTTAGGGGGAAATTGAGCATATTAAGTAGAAAAAAGATAAAAGAAAGACCCAAAAAGAACTTCTCAGGCAGAAAGTACAATGCTGGGATGAAAAACAATAAAACTGAATTCAATTAATAGCATATTAGACATTTTAGAGGACATAAATAGCAAACTTGAAAATATAGAAACAAAAAACTGAGAGAAAAGTTACTAAAAATTATTATTTTTTAAAGATTTTATTTATTCATGAGAGACCCAGAGAAAAGCAGAGACATAGGCAGAGGGAGTAGGTTCCCTGCAGAGAGCCCAATGTGAGACTCGATCCCCAGACTCCAGGACCACACCCTGAGCTAATGGCAGATGTTCAACTGCTGAGCCACCCAGGCATTCTAAGTTACTAAAAATTAAAATAAAACATAGCTAAGCATTAGGGATCTGTAGGACTGCTTTAAATAATATAACATACATACAATTGGAGTCCCAAAAGAAGAGGAGGAGGGAAAGCAGAGGGAATAAGAAAAAGAAAATTAAATAAATAGTGGCTGAAATATTTTAAACTTTAGTTAAATCTCTAAAACTACAAATCCAATAAACTCAATGAACTTCAAGCTTAGAAAACTTGAAGGAAACTATTCCAATTTATAAGAAAATGGCTTAAAACTGGTGATATATAGAAAATCTTTATATATATATATATATATATATATATATATATAAAATCTTAAATGCAGTCAGAGAAAAAATGACATAATTTAGGAAAAGGAACAAAGATAAGAGGATTTATTCAGACTTCTTTCTATGGAATAAAAAATGCAAACATGAAGACAATGGAGCATCTTTAAAGCACTGCAAGAAAAAAAAATCAAACTAGAATTTTATACCCAGGTGAAATATCTTCCCAAAAACAAATACATGTAAGACTTTTAAGACATACAAAAATAGAAAAAAATTATCATTGGCTCACCTGCATTATAAGAAATGCTAAAGAAAAGTCTCCAAGCAAAAGGAAAATTATACCAGAAGGAAATCCACATCCAAAGCTGAAGATCTCCTAAAATTTTGATTATATAGGTAAATAAAAATATGTTTTCTTATTAATTAAATTCATTTAAAAGATAGTTAATTAAAGAAAAATTAAAAAGTGTATTATGGGGTCTATAACTCATGTAGAAATAAAATGTATGAAAATAATAGCACATAGGCTGAGTAGGGATAAATTGAAGTATACTGTTATAAATTCCTTATGCAAGAAGCAGCAAAATAGCACTTGAAAATAGACTGTTAAGTAAATACACATACTATAAACTACTGAAATAACATCAAAAAAAGTTATAAATGATAAGCAAAAATACTCAATTTCTAGAAAAGAAGGCAGATTTTTTTTTTTTACAGGGATAACAAAGAACATGGAATAAATTAGAAGTTGCTACAAAGATGGCAGATTTTAATCCAACTATATAAACAATTACATTAAAGGTAAATAGTCTAAATGCCCCAACTAAAAAGCAAACATTATCAGACTGGATAAAAGAACAAGACCTTCTCATGCCTGCAAAAACTCTTATTTTAAATATACAGATACAAACGAATTAGAAGTAAACGATGGAAAGAGATATATGTACTATGCCAGTTGCAATAAAAAAAATTTGGAGTGGCCATATTAATATAAGACAAAGTAGATTTTAGAGCAAAAAATATTACCACGGATAAAGACATACATTTCACAAAGAAATATGGGTGAAATCATCAAGAGGACATAATAATATTTTTAAAAATTTTTATTTAAATTCCAGTTAGTTAACATACAGTGTAATATTAGTTTCAGATGTACTATTTAGTGACTCAATACTTACATACAACACCTGGTGCTCATCAAAACAAGTGCACTCCTTAATCCCTGTCACCTGTTTAACCCATCCCCCCACTATCTTCCCTCTGGTAACCATCAGTTTGTTCTCTATATTTAAGTCTGTTTCTTGGTTGCCTCTCTCTTTTTCCTCCCATGATGATTTGTTTCTTAAATTCTAGATATGATTAAGATCATAAGGTATTTATTTTTCTCTAACTTATTTCATATAATACTCTCTAGCTCCATCCATGTTGTTGCAAATGGCCAGATTCCATTCTTTTTTATGACTAATATTTCATTGTGTGTGTGCGTGTGTAAACACATCTTCCTCATCATATAATAATGGTCATCATATAATCACATAATAATTTTAAATGTTCATGATTTAACAACAGAACTTCAAAATACAAAACAAAATCCACAGAACTGCAAGAAGAAATGGACAAATATACAATTATAATTTGAGATTTTAACACTCCTCTCTCATTGACTGATAAATAAAAAAGGAAAAATCAGTGAAGATATATATTTGATCAACAACACATTGGCCATCTAAACTTACCCGATATTTAAAAAACACTTTCTCCAAACAGCCAAATACATTTTTTTCCTAGTCTGCACAAGGCACATACCAAGACAAGTTATGTCATAGGCAATGAAACAAGACTCAATAAACCTGAAAAATTCAAGGCATACAAAGAGTATTTTCTAACTACAATGTAATTTCAATGTAATATAAGTTGAAGTCAATAGCAGAAAGATATCTGGAAAATCTCCAAATATTTGGAACTAATTAACAGAATTCTAAATAATCAATGGGTGAAGCAAGAAATAAAAATGAAAATTAGAAAGTGTTTTAAGATCAATGAACATGAGAATAAAACATCCAAATTTGTGGAATACAGTGAAAGTCATGTTTGAAGGGAAACTTACATAACTAAATACCCAGACTAGAAATAACTAGATCTCTAAATTAGTAGCCTGTCTCAGCTTAATAAATTAAAAGAAAAAGTTAATTAAACGAAAGTAAGTAGAATAAAGGAAATAATATAAAAATCGGAGCAAAAATCAATAAGAGGTTGTTTTGTTTTGTTTGTTTGTTTGTTTGTTTTTAGAGAGAGAAAATCAATGAACCCAAAATCTGGTTGCTTGAGCAGATCACTAAAATTGGTAGATCTTTAGGTAATCAGAGAAAAAGATGGAGGGAGGAATACAAATTAGTAAAATGATGAATGAGAGAGGTGACATCACTACAGATTCCACAGATACTAAAAGATCATAAGAGAATAGTATAACAGCTTAGTATCAACACATCTGACAACTTAGAGGGACTAGATAAATTTCTTCCAAGAAATTACAAAATATTGAAAGTTCACCCAGAAACAAATATATAACCTGAATAGTCTTATATATATATAGTAAAGAAATTGTAATGAGGCTAAAAACCTTCCCACAAAGAAAACTATAAGCCCAGAGAGCTTCACTGGCGCATTTAAGGAAGAAATAACACCAATTCCACATAATCTTCCAGAAAGAAAGAATTGACTACTTCCTCATTTTGTGAAGACAGAACACAAGATCCAAGGAAACAGGCAAACAAACAAAAACAACTATAGATCAGTACCCCTAATGAACGTAGACACAAAAATTCTTTACAAATTTTAGTTCTTCAATCCAACAATATGTAAAAAGCAAATGCATCATAACCAAGTGAGGTTCATGCCAACAATACAAGATTGGCTTAATATTTGAAAATCAACATAATTCACCATATTAGCAAACTAAAAAAAAAAAAACAACCAAAAAAATCGTATAGTCAACTCAGTAAAGGAAAGAAAGCACTGGACAAAATCCAACATCCATTTTCAATTAAAAAACACCTGCCAACTAGGAATATATGGGAACTTATTTAAATTGCTAAATGGCTTCTATAAAAACCTACATCATTACAATCATTGATAATGGTGAAAGACTGAATGCTTTCTCCATAAGATGAGGAACAAGGAAAGAGTATAGTCTACATTAACTTCCATTCAAAATTGTACTGGAGGCTTTTGATAGCAAAATAAGACAAGAAAAATGAAGCATCTAGATTGAATAGGAAACAGTAAAACTTTACACATGACACAAATGTCTATTATAAAATCTTAGGGAACCATGAGTTAATTTACCAAAGTTGAAAGCTAGAATATCAATATACAAATCAGTGTATTTTTATATTCTAACACTAAACAATTGAAATTGAAATTAGAAAATCAGTATTGTTTATAAAAGCATAACAAAATGAAATATATATATAAAACCCATATATTGAAAACTTGAAAACATTGCTGTAGAAGACTATATAAATAAATGGAGAAATATAAATTCATAGATTGGAATACTGAATATTGTTAAAATATCCATTATCCTTCAAATTGATCTAGAGATGGAATATAATCCTTATCAGAATTATAAAGTGATTTTTAATGGTGAAATTAAAAAGTTGATTCTAAAATTCATGTGGAAGTTCAATGAACCCAGAAAAGGTAGAATAATTTTAAAGAATGAAGTTGGAGGATTTATACCACATAACTTCAGGATTCTTAATCAAGACTATAAAAATCAAGAAATAGACAAATACATCAATGCAATGGTATAGAATTCAGAACAGACCCACACATATGTGGTCAATTGATTTTTGACAAAGGTACAAGATAATTCATTGGTGAAAAGATAGTCTTTTCAACAAACAGAACTGAAATAATTGGCATCTATATGTCAAAAAATAAACTTCAGTGCAGCCCCGGTGGCCCAGCAGTTTAGCGCCATCTTCAGCCCAGGGCCTGATCCTGGAGACTCAGGATCAAGTCCCATGTCAGGTTCCCTGCATGGAGCCTGCTTCTCCCTCTGCCTGTGTCTCTGCTTCTCTCTCTTTCTCTGTGTCTCTCATGAATAAATAAATAAAATCTTAAAAAAAAAAAAAACTTCAATATATACCTCACATTATGGAAACTAACTGAAAATGGGTCACAGACTTAAAACATAAAATCTCAAACTATGAAAGGTCTAAAAAAAATAGGAGAAAATGTTTGTGCTCCTGGGTTTTGTAAAAATTTCTTTGATATATTAAATGTACAATCCATAAAAGAAAAAAATGATAAATTTGACTTAATCAAAATTAAAAACTTCTCCTGTTTGAAAGACAGAGAACGAAAAATAAGACCCAGACTGAGAGAATGAAACCCAATAATAAGAAAATAATGCAGTAAAATAGGAGCAGTAGATTGAGACAGACATTTCATCCGAGAAATTATATGGATGGCAAATAGGTACATGAAGCTATGTTCAACATTATTAATCAACAGGGTAAAGAAAATCAGAATTAAAATGATATATTTTTAAACACCTTTTAGAATATCTAAAATTAAAACATTGATCTACCCAGAGCTGGTGAGCACATGAGAGAATAAAAAACTGCTGGTGGGAACATAAAACCTACATCTTTGGAAAAGAGTTTGGTGGTTTCTTAACAAGTTAAACATAGTAATATGTGAGCCAGCCACTCTACCTGTTTGTATTCACCCAAGAAAAGTGAAAGTACATGCGGCCATATGAAACATATATAAATATTCATAGCAGTTTTATTTGTAATCACTAAAAACTGGAAATAACTCAAGTGTCCATCAACAGGTGAATGGATATACAAATTGTGGTATATCCATACACATATTGCTGAATACTACTCAACAATAAAAATGACTGAGCCAGTAATGCATGCAGAAACATGGATTAGTATCAACATAATTATGCTGCATTGATGAATCTGGACCCCTCCCCTGACAGAAAGAGTGGAAATCATATGATTCCATTCATGTACAATTGTAGAAAATGCAAAGTAATTTATAATGAGGAAAGCATTTAAGTGTTTGCCTGGGGACAGAAGGGTGGAAAACAGAAATGGATATGAGGGATTGGGGCAGGGAGAAAATTTTGAGGGTGTTAGATATGTTCATTATTTTGACTGTGGAGATAGTTTCAGAATTATGTGTGTGTGCATATGATAATTGGTCACATTTTACAATTTAAATATGTGTAGTTTATTATCAGTTGTATGTCAGTTATACCTCAATACAGCTAATAAAAAAATTAAATTAATGTAAAAAATGCTAATAAGGAAGTTAATTCTTAAATTTACTTGATGAGAGACATTGTAGAGCATTAAGAAATTAAGCAAATAATTTTTAAAAGTTAAAATTTAAACTTAATCACCACTGGTAAAATGCTTACCTTGTGCCAGGTACTATTTTATGTGCTTTACAAATATTACCTTATTTAGTCCCTGTGATAATTCCATTCATTAGGTATGGCATTTATCCATATCCGTCTTACATATGAAGAGATTGAGGCACTCAGAGTGATGTAATTTGTAAACGTGAAGCTTGGATCTCAATCCAGGTGGTCTGGCTTCAGGGATATAGCTCTGTTGAATCTTGCTTTAAAAGGAGAGAGTTTATTCTGACTACTTTACAGATTCAGTAACTGTATCAGATTTCACTTTCATTTTCTTACTGTCCACATTTCTTGAATAGTTTTTCTGCATATAGGTTGGATTCTTTACTGCCTTTTTATAAGATAAATACTTTAACATATACTAAGCACTGCTTTCATTAGCATGCACTGTTCTGCCCACCAGACCTCTGCTTTAAAAGCTTCCTGTCTCCCTATTCCTCACTTCTTTTCCAAATTGTTTCCATTCTACAAAGCACAGTCCTTCAGATTTTGAAATAAATATAGCAATGCATTGCCTTTCCTCATTCCCACCCAAATCTATATGCCCCATTATAAAATTTCTATGACATTTATTATCCATATGAAACCATAGAACACTTATTTGCATATGGCTTCTAATGATTCTTGTTTTAAGAATGTAAATTTTTTGACAATTTGATTATATGTCTTTCAGATCAGAAGCTGAGTCCTTATCTTGTGTTACGCATATGCAGAAATACATATATTTGACACAGAATTGCCAACTCCTCCGGACTCACAGAAACATACATGCACCATTTGGAAAATAATATCACATTGTCTTTTTAAAGCCCTCATATAGAATAAGCAGCTCAGAATCTGAGATTTGGCAATACCTCTCTCTCCCCACCACTATCTCCAAGTTTTGTCTTGGATATGTAACGAGAGACATCCACTCTCGCATGAAGAATAGAGGGTAAATGAATTGCATTTGGATTGTGAAAATGGTGCACTTTACGTGGTTAGGGCACATTCCACATTTTTTTCTTCCCTAACGAACGTGACATTTGTGTCAACGGGTGAAGAGTGGGGGGTCCTCTTGGTATGGATAAAAATTCATTAAGCCAGTTCAGCAGGGAACACCAGGATCCACTTCTTACTCAGTCCTTCCTTCTCAAATAGTTTTCATTAACTCTCTGAGTTCTAAAACAAGTCACTCTCATTTTTTCATTACATGTTTCATATAATTTATTGTACATAATAAATAGTTTGCAAGAGTTGGGTTTATGAATAGCTTGAAACAGGTTTTCCGTGTCCAAATCAAGCTGCCATAGTAACCATTTTTCATTTCTGCCAAACGTATGGTCTTTTCCTTTTTTTTTTCTGCCTTGAAATATGTTGTTTAAAAAAATCCCAAATTATTCAGGAAAGTTGATCAGGTTTCATTAAAATAATGACTTCATTGTTAGCAAATGCTTATTTCAATCTCTTATTAAATGACTCCTGCTTGCATTATGAGCATCAAACTGAAAATAAAAATATATAGCTTTAAATTTTGGCTTAATGATATTTATCATAAAAGTAAATTAAAATACATTTCTGTTCTCCTCCTATTTCCCCATAAAAGAATCTCTGCCCTGTTCAAACAATAGAACAGGAGCAAGGCTCAGGTTAAATTTCTGCCAGATAATTCTAGGTAGAAAGTCTAGGAGGACACTAGTCCACTGGGTATTTTTATCTAAAACCCCTCACAAAACTTCTAATTTCTTTGGCAAGAAGAATTTTTAGAAGGGTTGTTTCCACAGGTGTTTTTCCAACTTCTCATCATTATAATATTTTGACTTTAAAGTAACTAGCATCCAAAGTCAGAACCTTCCTCAAGTAACCAGTACCTCATAGCTGAATCTATAAATTCTAAAAGCCAACTCAACTCAAAACGTTGCAAAAGTTGTACTCAACAGCCATGTACCCCAAATTCATAAACAAGAGACTACCTTCAGGAGTCACTGTGAGATACTACCCTTATAGTGGCTAACGCTATGGAGGTTGAAGGAAGTAGCTGGGTTATAGCAAATAGAGAAAGATCTGTTTTCAAGAAGATTCTTTTTACATTAAGGCCTGTGTACTTTTAGGGGTTTTTTGTTAAGTATAATTTTTTTAAAATTATCATTTCTAATAACTAGCATTTAGCTTGAGAAAGAAAATTATTAATTAGTCTAGGTTCGATCCGTAGCTCAATGGCATCATGAAATGTTTTTCCTACCGACCATTAGGATGCCTTGCTTTAAAGCACTGTCCAAAAAAACTCATTTTTCACTACATATACTAGATTCTTATCTATTGAATCTAGCTTTATGTCCTTCAGAAGTTCTTCCATTTATTCAACATATGTTTAATGAATAACTTCTCTCTGGAATACCATATAGGTTCTAGGTTCCATGAGCCATGTATTCAAGAGTAAAATCTGGAGCCTAACACCAAGGATATAAATAAAACATAAAGGTGAAATAAATATAAAGGTTGGAGACAGAATGTGTAACATATTGAGTGAGAAGCCAAAGAGCTGGGATTCCAGGATCCCTCTTACTCCTAGTAATGGTGTCACCTTTATCATTATGATGACTACTATCAACTACAGTTAGAAAATAATTGTTGGAATCTTCAGAAACCAGTTGAATCTGTGTTAACTTAGGAGACAAGTGGTTATGGGGATCTACTGGAAGTATCTAGAGTATATTATAAATTTCAAGGAGGATATCAACAATCAGCTTTCAAAACTATAGGAAATAGGGAACCTGGATTTTGGAAACTGAACTGCAAAAGTTTTGAACCTTGTCTCTTGACTGTCAGTGAGGTGAAATCACTCTCATTCTAAGGCTTTTGATTCATGACCCAAAATCCTCAGAGAGCAAATCTAATTAGCTTGAGTCACTGTCTATTCCAACTAGCTATGGTTAAGTGGATAGAGTCAAATAGTACTGGCATCGCTATTGAGGCCCACTCTTGGTTACTGGGGGTAAGGAGCAATTCCTAGAGAAGGGGAGATCACAATGGAGTAGATAGAAAAGGTGCCTTCTGGAACCCCAACTAGCATTCTCTGGGTTAGGCATTGTAAAAAGTACTTCTCATGCATCATCTCAAATAATTTCCAAGAAGCCTATTGCGATAGGTACTACCGTGATTCTCATTTTACTCATAAAAGTTTGAGATTTAAAAAAGGGTAAAACCAATATGTAGTAGAGCCAAGATCTATAGTCTGCTTTTTCCAGATGCAACACCTATACTCTATCCTTAACCTTGATGCTGTCAATCTAACAGGTTTATGTGTAGATTGAGTTTGGTGCTTCTGTCCCTATAAACTTCCTGTCCTCCATTCTTTATTTTGAGTAAGTGAAGAGTTGATTAAAAGAATCATTTAAGGAGCTAATAAATGTCTTATTAACTAGTACCCCCAAACCCCTTGTTATGTTCTAACATGAAAAGAAAGGGGAGTATGTTCCAGATAAACATATGTGTTTTCTCATGGATTCTGTGTGATATATGGTACTTAGATATAGGTGAACTCATACTGCAAGTACTACAGTCCACAGTAAATATAGTCTATAGTACAATATCTGTGTATGTGTTGGAGGGGGTGGGGAACAAACCACCAGTTGTCATGGTATTTCTATGAGAAATTCTAAACATTTAACTTAGAAATAAAGTGTGAGCACATATTAGAACTACTGACTAGTCAGATACTCTCTGTAGACTATTTCTTTTGGACATAGTCACCACGGTGGAAATAAATTATGCATTTCTCTAATGAATGTACTTTAAATGCAAAAAAGGGAAATAGTCTATAATATCTCCCTTCCAACCGGAGAAGAAGAAATTGCCCGGGATCTCTCGGAGGTGGAAGGGGAACTCTGAAGTTGGGTGAGATAAATTCAGACCCAATAATAACTTATCTGTATGTGTTTGTTTCAAAAGTCACAGTGCCAGGCCTAAAGCATTACTTCTCTTATGCAAGTCCAGTCCATTATCCCCACAGGGGTAAAGTAGATGGTGGGTGGCAGGGGGTGGGTGAGTGGAAGGTAAAGGGAGAGCAAAGTTTTGGCCACCACTGCTTATTCATATTCTCAGTTTATTACTAAGTCCTAACTTGCAAGTTTGGGACTTTTTTTTGTGGAAAGTCACAAGACACTTAAATACCACAATAAAATGGGTGGAAATCACCATCAGAGTTAGTATATAAAAACTTTAATAAGAAATCAAGGTTTCCATGTGCAGTGGACCTGTTCTTGATAATAAACCCTTCACAAAAGTGCTGCAGTTTATTGACTCTCTTTTGGGCTGACTAGAGGAAATTAGCTCTTGGACAAAATGAGAAAGTTCAGTTCTAGAGGGGTGTCAAGCCCCCATTTTGCAGTGGAGTTCTGAGCAATAGGAAGATGAACTGGACCCCTGGGGTGGATGAATTAGGGAGACCCTAACAAACCCAATCGCCTCTGGTAGTCGTGATGTCTTTATAAACACTGCAAAAAAGTTAAGGAAGAGCCAAGAATGCGAAAGTATCCAAATTTACATTGATGAATGAGTGAATTAGGACACGACTAATTCAAAAATTCTGATAACAGAGATAGGAGCCAGTGGGAAAATAAATCACCTCTCTTCTATCAGAGCGGGAAACACTGCAGACCTTATCATTTTAAATTCAGTTTAAATATAGCTCAAACACAGTCCAGATTACTTTTTATGATCATAGAGAATATGCTTTTGACTAACTCATCTGGCTTAGGTTTCCAAGAAGATTCTGGCACAATAAGGAAGACGTTGTCTGAGGGGCTGCACAGAATGTACCTAAATGGCTCAGTGATACATGCCTTGGGCAGAAGTTACCGCCAACTTGCCAGAGCAGAGCTGGAAGGAACAGTGTGCAACTGCTGACATTCTCTCACTTTCTGCCCTGACAGGCATCCTGCGAAGGGCAGCAGAGAGGGAAGGCACAGGGAGACAGGAAGGGAAAAATCAGGGAAGAGAGCAAGGAAACAGAGGAATGGCAACCAAGACAAACTTTGCTGTGGACACTGGATATTAAATCAAGGTGACGTGATACAAGAATATGCCTCCCCACTCTCCTCAAGGATGTTTAGAAAATGATTTCCATTTAAGAGAGAGAGAGAGAGAAGCTTTCTGAAGAGCTAAAAACATCTCCAAAAAATTGGCTACAACCTCCTTCACACAAAGACAAGTTTGAGAGATACGAATAGTCATGGGAGGAATATTTTATGGGAACAAAATATTTATTCTTGTTTCGCTTATGAGGATATCAAGACAGAAAATAGTCTCTGGAGGAAATCATGCCTGTGAAAGATATTTTTAAGATCAAAGTTTACCTGACACATAAACCAACTCACTAACAATGAAAACCATGAAATTCTGTTTTGAAAGGCACTGATTTTTCTTTTTTCCTCTATCAAATCGGCCCTTTTGTCTTTTACAAAATATATATGCAACTATAACAATGTGATCTTTTTTACCTGTTAAAACTTGAAACTTGTAATATGATCAGAGAATTCAAGCCCCACATAGAAGGAGAGGTAGTTTCCTTGACAGACTTGTGATAATTTTTTGAAACAATGAAATTTATCTCATAGTAAATGCCATCAATCTTCCCATTTATATATACAATGCATTCTAAATTTTTGAAAAAATTGTTCAATAGTATAATACCTTTTTTGTGGCTCAATTTCTCTTCAGTTGATGAGAAAATCAGAAATACATTATTCTTACTAACTTGAGCTGAATGAAAGTCTTCATTTAAAGTAACTTAATTATATACAGACACTATGTAATAAAATAATGACCTCTATTATAAATCATAAGTAGCAATCAAAATAATGATCAAATCAGATAATAAGTTTGATTATGTGTAGAATTTCACTTTCCTTAGGTATGTTATTACTCCGAGAACAGGATGGAAACAAAAGGACTTGGCTGGAAATAGGCTCTCTCTTGATCACATGCCTAGTACAGTTCTCTGTGCCCAGTGGGTTCTCAATAAATATTCAGTGATGATTATAATGAGTCTTCTGGAAACATTGCAATTCGCAGGTATGCACAGATCTAAGATTAGAAAAAATTTGTCAGTGTAATTGATTGTGTCAAAAGAGAAAGAATTCTACATCCAGTATCAATCACATAAACTGTGGACCCAGACAAACACAACTGCTGGATGGCTTTTTTCTTTCAATTTCATTTTTTTCCTGGCCATTCCACACACTAAATGGAGACCCACTGGACACATTTGTCACTTGACTAAATTATCCAGGGGCACGGCAGCACAGCCATACTGTTGCCAAATGTTTCTGGAAGCTTTACCTTGCTTCCTGAATCAGGTCCTTGACTTCTGACTGTCATCTTCAAGGGAATAGCTCTATGGAGCACAGCACTTTGGAAGGTCCTGGGATTACTGTCGTTGTGGCAGACTTTAAGTCATTCTGAAGTCAGAGAACAGAAGTTGCAAGTGCCATAAGTATTTATGTTATGGAAAAAAATGCTGAATTAAAACAAAAAATCAGACGTGAAACATGGCTCTGGTTATTTGCAGGTTGTGATGGTGTCTGGGACAAGTTAATAGTAGACCAGTGGAAAAGTGGGCCATTTATTTTGTTCCATTGCCACAGCCTAACCACTTCACCTTTAAAAAATGTAAGCCTTTCGTCCCCAAGGAGAAAAGGGAAAAACAGATGGTAAGATTGCTCGGGCCAGGAAGCCGGAAGTCAGTCTTGACTTTAGTCTTCTTTACCTCTATTCCTCTCTCTGTAATGTATGACCAAATTTTCTCTACCCTCTAAAAATACTTGAAATCTTTCTAATTCTCTCTAGGCTGCTATCACCTTCATTTTGTATGTGGGATATGCAATAAACATGTAATTTGCTGCCTACACATCTTTAATCTTTTCAATCCATTTGCCTCTCTGTGGTCTGAGTCATTTTGTAAGTATCTGGACATGGTGTACTTACTTTACATAAGGCTCTATGCGAGGCGCTGTGGTAAGCACTTTATACATATACATTTATATATATATTTTTCCTCATTCGATCCTTAAAAACTGAATTTGAGAAATATAATTATGTTAATTTCCTATTGTTTCTGTAAAAATATGATGAATTTAGTGGTTTAAAACAATAGTGTTAGGGAAGCAGCCATAGTGCTACCTATTGCCAGTCCCTGGGATTGCCCTAATCAGTGCCCTGGGTCTGGAACATTCCCTTATACACAGACCAGTGCTGAGCAATAGTTCAGATTCTCTTTCCTTATTAGGAGAAATCTTTCCCTAGTCTGAGAACACAGTGGACTTCCTTGTACTGTGTAAGTGTTGTTATCACATGCACCTGGCCAGTGCTTTAGTCTATCTGCCTTCTGAGGGGAGGAGTCGGAGTTTTCACCCACAGGACAAGAGAAGTCTGTGCAGTCCATCACCCTGTGTGGGCTCTCAGGAAAGTCCTGCTGACCATGGGAGACACGCACACAATGCAGACCTTTATCTTGCTGTGCCTTTTCTCTTTCCTGTGATTAAAGTATTCTTCCAACCACACCTGTGAGTTGAATTCTTGGTGACTCTGAGCTCATTGGGGATTCAGTGGCCAATATCTGTGGGTTCCAACTTCTGGTGGTTGGAGTGTAATTTTCTTTGCCATCCTCCAAAAGGTAGGTATTTTCACCTGGGATTGGTAGCTGAACAGAAATTTGTTCTCTTTCAGTTCTGGAGGCCATAAGTCTGAAATGAGTTTATGGAGCTACATGAGGCATCATAGGGCTATTTCCTTCCAAAGGTTCCGAGAGTGATCTGTTCCTTACCTTTTCCAGTTTTGATGGATGTCAGCATTTCTTGGTTTGTAGTTGTATATGTTTATCCTCTGCAGCAGCATCATTGCTTTCTCTGTTTCTGTAAATAAGTCTCTTCCTTTCCTTCACTGTTATAAGGACACTTGTGATTACCATTAGGGTCTGCCCAGATAGTCTAGAACAATCTCTTCATCTTAAGACCCTGAATTGAATTGTATCCTTTTCCATACGAAGCAATTTTCACAGGTTCCAGGAACTAGGACCTGATGAATATCCTTAGGGCTACTATTCAGCATAGCACCATAGTTCTCCCTTCTCATTTATGACAAAAGAGCTTCAGTGGGTTCAGTAATGTGCCCAAATGTATGCACCCAGGAAGTAGCAAAGCTGGGGCTTAAACTCAAGTCTTTCTGACTCCAGAATAAAGATTTATGAATAGTGAAGAAACTAGATGTGGTAATCTTGAAGGAGAAAAATGAAAAACAGGCAAAGAGAGACATCATAATTATATCCAAATATCTGAAACACCCCTCACATGAGAAAATGGCTAATAATGATAGCTAACATATACTAGGAGCTTATACAGGCCAAGAGATGTTCTAAGCTCTTTTATAAGTATTAACTCATTTAATTCTTATAACAACCCATGAAGTAATTTTCATTATTATTGGTGCTTAAGTTAATTGATAAAAATTATACAGCTAGTAAGATATTGAGTTGATATTTAAGGGCTCAGAGACTGTGGTCCTGAGTCTTTCCTAGATAGACTGATCTCATCCTATAAATTCAGGTAGGAGGAACTTCAACCAAAAGAAAAAAAACAGATGAAGGTGAATCTTTAGTTCAATATTGGAAATACTGAGAAGAAATTATTTCTTTACATATTGGGAGAAAATATTTGCAAAAAGCACATTTGATATGAGACTGTTAGGCAAAATGTACAAAGACCTCTTAAAATTCAACAATACAGAAACAATCCAATAAAAAATGAGCAAAAGACACCTCATCAGGTATTTGTGGGAAGGAAGATATGGATAGGTAGTGCAGCAAAACTATTTTGTATGATGCTATGATGAATACATGTCATTATACATTTACCAAAACTCATAGAATATATGCCACCAAGAGTGAACCCTGGTGTAAGCCATGGACTTGAGGTGATAATGAATGATGTGTCAGGTAGGTTCATTGATTGTAAACAAACAAACACTCAAAAGGGAAATTTAAGTCAGACATCGTAGAGGCAAGATTCTGAATTTTAGTCTAGTCAAGAGATGGGACATGTTGTAGTCATTTGGATAAGTGTCAGAGTTTATACCTTAATTCTGGACAAAATGGTGGTGGCATTAGTGAAAATAGAGAAGTCTGAGAGAGACAGAGACATAGATAGAAAGAACCTCAGTTTAGATAAATGGAATTTAAGCAAGATAACTAAATGATCACTGTAAATTATGGACTAGAACTTGAGAGGATGCTTAGGGCTAGAGATAAAGATCTGACTGTTATTTATACAGATGAATAGCAATTTTCTGCAGCAATTAGTTTTCATTGGACACATTTTATTTTATAGACATTATCTCATTTAATTCTTAAACCAGTTCTATAAAGTAGACATCCTTGTTCCATTTCATAGATGAGAAGACTTAGGCTAAGAGAGGTTAAAGAATTTGCTCAAGCTTATATATCTATTGAGTGGTGAAGCATGAAGCCATACCTATCTGATTTCCAAGCCCATACTCTTCATCACTTTGTTAAACTATCATACGAGTACATGTGATAGTCCTGGGGGAACCACATCCTGTGGCAGTCTATTCTACTTGTGCCTGACTGAAAACCATTAGATGTTAGGGAGCGGACATCTAGCTCTCAAGTAATGTGCTGAAAAAAAGAGAAAATTCTTATCTTAAAAATCCAGTTTAATATTGAATTAATATAAAAATAATGTTTTCTCCTCCCTAGTGTCAAGTAAAATCTATGAGGAGATATGCCCCATGTAACTTTTGCCTTTACTCAGCTAACTACCATATGCTCCGGGGGTGGGGAAGGAAAGATCCAGGCTGAGAAACTAGGCCAGAGTAGAACAGAGAGGGCTAACCTGCACACCACGGCACATCAGAGAAAAAAGTGGAAGGGAATTTCCATACGGTCAAACACTGCAAGGAAATATCCAGAAGGTTGAGAAAGTACAAAAACACCTTTATATTTAAGAATAAATAACTTTTAAGGGTGGAGTTTAAATGAGATGAGAATCAGATTGCAAAAGGGCAAGAAACAAGTAGGTGCTCAGAAATTGGAGGGGCAATCAGTAGATACTATTGTTCCCTGGAGTTTGTAGGAGGAAATAAATATGCTGGTTCAGGCAAAACCAGAAACACCGTATCAGTTAAGGTGTTTCTGTTGTTTACAATGCAAATCAGTTCTGCATAACCAAAGCAAAAGAGGGTTGTGGTACAAGGACATAAAGTAATCCTCAGAATCTGAAAGAAAAGCTAAAGAATAAGACGTTGGAAAGTAGAGGGACCAGGTGAGTTTTAATAGAAACTGGTAGGTAGAAACTACATGAACAATCCCCCAGAACAATGACATCAGGTGAAAATAGCTCAGCCTTTTTCAATCCTTGGGTTGTGTGGGCTCTAGTTCTAAATTCCAGGGAGAACATCTGAGTGGCCTAGTTCTGGTCATGTGATCATCCTTGGCCAGGGACGTTCAACGTCCTTGAAAATACAGTTTATCTACTAAGGGAAGGTTAGTTCCTCAAAGAAAACCTAGAGAATGAATTCCAAAATGCACAAAACTACTGAAGTGTCGAAAAATACAGGCAGTCCTTGCTTTGCATTGTGCAGTATTAGCTGAAATGCATGCACACAGGCAATGATTCTTCACTTTGCACCGTTTTGTAGTATATGACATTTGAGCTCAGACACCATGGGATGCTGCAGTGAAGAAAAGGCACCAGCATGCACCAATTTCAGATAACAAGATACCATGCAAAGCAAGGACTGCCTGCATATATGACCAAGAACAATTATAAAGAATATGAAACTTCAAAGATAGATTTATAGAATGAAAATATAGTAAAAAAGGACTTTAGGGATCATCAAATCCAGCCCTTTTCCTTTGATAGCAAAGGGGACAGATGCCAGGAGAAGCACATTGACTTACCCAAGGCTTCCTTCTTGGAGAAACAGAAATCATACAAGCAAAAAAAGTACAAAGAAAAGGCGTGGTTTCCAGAACTGGCTACAACTTAACAGGGAAAGCAATCTGTGGGAAGTAAGTTCGGAGCTAGGGTTTGAAGGACTACTGAAATGTGTTTCCTCAGGTGTAAATTGAGGAGGGCTGGCCTAAATCTCTAAGAGCCTTTTCAGCTCTGACATGCTATGATTCAGAGCAATATGTACTAAAATTAGCAAGCTGTATACAGAGAATAGTAAGCAGGGTGGCTTGATTGGAGCAAAGAAGCATGTTAAGGAATAATGACAGCTCCAGGAGGGTCAGCTGACGGATGTCTGGCTGGGAGTTCAGGGTTAATACTCCCCAACGTGGGTTGAGGGAATAAGCTACCACCCCCGAAGGGCTGTAGTATGCCCACCATTTGGGAAGCAATGAACCAACACACTTGTTAAAACAATAGCACCCGATATCTTCCCATGGAATGTGATTGAAACATTATAGGGAGAAGTTTTCCTACAGGGCTATAATAGCTGGGATTCCCTATTGTCTTATTAGATGAAGCAGCTATAATTTTTAATTCTGATTCTCATAGAGTCTATGTGACTTCCAGCAGATGTGTGCAGTCCCTAAGGCCAGGGCCTGGGGACGTACAGAATGAACATACAGACTGAAGATTGACTATAACTCATTTTAGTAACCATATGACAAACCTGCTCATAGATGCTAAACAGGGTTTGCTGAGTGTTTAATTCCCTAGTGGAAACATTTACTTTTCATATGTATAGAAGTTAGATGATATAAAAAAAGAGAGAAAATTACCCTAATTCTTTTTGCTCTGTTATCTATTATCTTTTCACAAACCCATATGCTTTTTGATAAGATTACCAAATTAATGGACAAGGAAATATATTCCATTCTTTCACTGAAGTCCAGTTGTATTTTGATATCTTAATACATTAAAAAACAAATGTCCTATGCTTGCTTCTCCAAGGGCCTTTCTTTCCTTCTTCCTCTTTCTTTCTTGCTTTCTTTTTCCTTCCTTTCAAGTTGTACCATCCTTCTGTAATTTCATTCTTTCTTTGTTTCCTTGTGTATTTATCTGTGCCTCTCACTTTCTACCACTCATCCTCCACACTAGCATGTAGTATGCACCCTGAGCTAATGAGGATTCTTTGTCTTCCCCTCCTTTCCTCTGTCTTGAGCCACTTATGCTGAGCCTCCACTATATTTTTAAAAATGGGGTGGGGATATTTACTTTGTCCCAAACTGCCAAGTGGGTTCACTTCAAATCAAAGGGACTCTGAAAGTTATATGTAAAAGGTGGGACAGACCTGGAATGGGTGAAGATAGAGAGTACTTCTTTCCTAGCTTGTCTACCCTCTCTGTGATACTCTCATATTGTGGACTGTGAAATACCTGCTCTGCTATTGGTGGCTCTCCTATACTCACTATTATCTTCAAACATTCTATTTTCTGACTTTGACTGAAACCAAACTTTATTTTCCAGATGCCCATCAGAGATGCCCAGGTGTAGGGGTGAAAAAAAATTTCCCTTCTATTCTAGGTTCTTTGTCCAGTCTAATAAATAAAATGATATAAGACAAACAGGAGAAAGACCAACACATTTGGTACATATGGAAGCCCCATAAAAATACGAGACCCAAAGGGCAATCAGGTCATTGAGGCTTCTATAGCATCAAGAGCTAAGGGGTAGGGGTCTGGAGATACAAAAGGGAAGAAGGCTACACAGGAAGGCAGTAGAGATATTTTGAAAACAAAGTTTGCCTTGTTATGCAGATAAGTTTCTTAGGTAAAAAGTTATCTCTGGTAATAACTCTCTTCCTGATACAGGCCCTCTTTCCAATATAAATTTAGACAGTTGAGGGGGAGGTTTTCCTGAATCTGCTGGGTTTTGATTGCCTTTAGCTCAAAATAATCCTCATGCCAGAGGCATATTTTGGCATGGCAAAATCTGTTCCCCTTCACTAGCCCTTCACTGATTTGCTCAACTATTTTTCCATAGTCATCCCTCATTAGCCTTTCCTTCCTTCCTTCCTTCCTTCCTTCCTTCCTTCCTTCCTTCCTTCCTTCCTTTCTTCCTTCCTTCCTTCCTTCCTTCCTTCCTTCCTTCCTTCCTTCCTTTTCCTCCCTCCCTCCCTCCCTCCCTTCCTTCCTTTGGCCTTTCTTTCTTTCTTTGTTTCTTTCTTTCTTTGTTTCTTTCTTTTTCTTTCTTTTCTTTCTTAATATCCATATCATATGCTTAGCAAAATTTTCCCCATTATTAAGTTTTTATCCAGACACTCTTTCCTCTTTTTTGGATGACACAGCACATCTCTTCCCCATCAGCAACAGTTATCATTCTCAAAGATTTAAACATCTAAACAGATTATAGCCAGACCTCAAATTTCTTCTCTTCCTAAACTCCAATGATCCCCAAAGACAGCCACAGCTCAGACTGCATTTTTACAGAATTATCCAACTCCATATCTCAAATTCTAAGCTTCCTTTCTCTAATTTTCACTTCCTTCCTTTCCACTTTTCAAAGTCTCCTTTCAAATGTAAATTAGATCTTATCATCCTTCCTCCTCCCCTTCCCCCACTAAAACCTTCCACTGACTGTTCCTTGTACTTGAAATCAAATGCAAATTTCTTACAAGACTTGCTCTAGAAATGGATCTGGCTTTATATCCCACTCTGATATTATCACACAGTGTCTTCTCCCTCCCTCACATTCCTGCAAAGCAGGCATTCCTTCTCTTCCTAGAACGGGGCAACCTCAGGAACCTCGGTGACTTTGGCTCAATGTTGCTTCCTCCAAGAGGACATCTCTGACACCCTTTCCAAAGAAACCCCTTAGCCTGCTTTACTTTATCTTGTTTGTTTATAGCATTCTCTGATTTTTTTTTCAAAACTGATTTCCTTACTTGTTGACCCTCAAGGATGGCAAGTTGCTTGTCTGTCCAGTCTGTTGCATTATCTCCCAGGGATATTACAAAGATCAAGAAGTAGTCTTTGCTTTCTAAGAGTTCTCAGTCAGGAAGAGAAATCAGACAAGTAAGCAAGTAATTATAATATGGTGCAATCATCCTGAAGTAGTACAGTACCATTATTAAAAATATAGACTCTGCAGCCAGGCTGTCTGGGTTGGTCTCTTTTTTCTTGCTTACTGGGTGTGAAATGTAGGTGACTTAATTATGTGGTGTTCAGTTTCTAATCATTAAATTGAGATGTCAAAAGTATCTATTTTATAGGGTTGTAATAAAGGTTAAAAGTGAGTTAATGCAGAGTACTTAGAGCAGAACCTGAAATATAGTAAACACTCAAAAAGTGGGAGGTATTATTATTTATCAAATCTTGTCTTTCTTCACATTCAAGGGATCACAACTCCAGTTGAGCCAGTCAGTTTCTCCCTCGACCACTGAAATAATGCTGACCGTAATCTTGTAGTTTATTCCCTTATCCACTGTATATGTTGTCTACACATTGGTCCTTTTCCTAAAACACCCCAGTGGCTTCCCATAACCTTGGATAAAGCCCAACTCATTAATGTAGCTGACAAGGCCATTTGTGGTTAATCTCTGCCTTCTTCTCTATCCATCTCTCACTGGCTTCTCCTCTCTTAGGTTCTAGAAATGCCAAACTTCTTGCAATCTCCTAACCATACCCTGCTATTACTTTTCCTTATGCTTTTGCCCAAAGATGCATGGAACATCTTTCCCCTACATTACACCTGATCTAAAATCACCTTTATTAATCCTTTAGAACCCAGCTTTGAGTTTTATACTAGAGTATACAATAGTTCCCAGAGGTAAAGTTGAGAGCTCCTAAATATCCAGAATATCCTATTACTATGGTATTGAACACACTGTCTTATCATCCATGTCTGACTCCCTGAGTTCTTTGAGGGCAGGTACTGCTTCTTGTCTATTTTTATACCCTTAGTGACAAGCCTGACACATAGAATGATTTTTGTTACTCAATTATTGTCATAAGAATGCTATATAACAACAATCCCAAATTTTAGTGGTGGCACATCTGTTTCCTGCCATGATTGAAAAGCAAGGGCCAGACTTAAATTGACATCATAATAACTAGAAGGTTTGACAAAATATATGAAGTAACTGTTTTCAGACATTGGAAAACAGGCAGTGCAGAACTGTAACCCCGAGAAAAGGGACACAAAAGAGGTGAGCCCTACAATTCCCCTAGATTTCTACCTGGAATAAATTTCTGGCCTATAGATACAGAGAAGAAAACTAAACACAGGCCAGAAAATCAGTCAATGGAAACATACTAAAAAATCATAGCACTAGGGATGCCTGAGTGGCTCAGTGGTTGAGGATCTGCCTTTGGCTCAGGACATGATCCTGGCATCACAGGATTGAGTCCCACAGTGGGCTCCCTGTAGGGAGCCTGCTTATCCTTCTACATATGTCTCTGGCTCTCTCTCTGTGTCTCTCATGAATAAATAAAATGAGAGCACTAGCAGACAGGGATGTCAAAACAACTATATACTATGTAAATCATGGAAACAAGGTAAGAGAAATGAAAAATATAACAGAGAAATAATTAAAGCTTCTAAAAATTAAAAAATACATAAATCAGAAATTAAACTTTCCTTGGTGAGGTTAATAATAAATTATACACTGTAGATGAAACGGAATGTTTACTAATTTCTGAGTTATACCAATAGAATAAGGCAAAAAGTTAAAAAAAAAAGACTAAAAAAGAAAGAAAGAAAACAGAGCCTCAGTAATCTACAGAACATTATGGAGTGGTTTCAAATATATGTCATTGGATCCTAGAGGGGGAGCAGAGAAAGACTTGAAGAAATGATGGCCAAAGGTTTTCCAAAATTGCTGAAAATTATAAAGCTAGATTCTAAAAGGCTCAATATAAATCTAAAGCAGGATAAACATATACACAGAGACATGCATAGAGCAAGGAAGAATTATATTGAGGAAAGTAGTGATAAAGATAAAATCTTAGAGAAAAAAGATATATTAAGGAGAATACAAAGATATGAAACTGAAGACTTCTTGTAAGAAATATGAAAGTCAGAAGAAAATGGAATGGCATCTTTAAAGTGCTAAAACCACTTTCAGCCTAGAATTCTATATCTATGAAAATGTCTTTGAAAAGAAGGGGGCAAAATAAAAGTTCTTGTAGAAAACAGAAATTGGGGGTAATTAAAATTCAACAAAGAAAACAAATGAGGGACACCTGGATGGCTCAGTGGTTGACCGTCTGCCTTCAGTTCAGGGTGTGATCCCAAGGTCCTGGGATTGAGTCCAGCATTGGGCTCCCGGCATGTAGCATGCTTCTCCCTCTGCCTATGTCTCTAACTCTCTAGCTCTCTCTCTCTCTGTGTCTCTCATGAATAAATAAATAAAATCTTTTTATAAAAAAGAAAGAAAACAAATGATTAAAAGATGAGCCAAGACCTTAACACACACCTCACCAAAGAAAATATGCTTCTGGTAAATCAGCACATGAAAGCACTTTATATGTCATTAGTGGTATGCACATTAAATCAATGCCAAGACATCATGCCATACCTACTAGAATGGCCAAAATCTGGAACATTGACAACATCAAATGCTGACAAAGATGTGAAACAAAAGGAACTCTCATTCATTGCTGATGAGAATACAAAATAGTACATCCATTTTGAAAGACACTCTGGTATTTTCTTACAAAACTAAACAACCTCTCATCATACAATACAGCAATTGTACTTCTTGGTTTTTACCCAAAGAAGCTGAAAAGTTATGTTCACACAAAAGCCTGTACATGGATGCTTATAGCAGCTTTATTCATAATTGACAAAACTTGGAAGCAACTAAGATGTCCTTCAGTGTGTGAATGGATAAATAAATGTAGTACACCCAGACAATGAATTATTATTTAGCGTTAAAAAGAAAAGAGCTTGGATGCCTGGATGGCTCAGTGGTTGAATGTCTGCCTTCAGCTCAGGACATAATCCTAGGGTCCTGAGATTGAGTCTTGCATCAGGCTCCCTGCTTTTCCCTCTGCCTGTGTCTCTGCCTCTCTCTCTCTGTGTCTGTCATGAATAAATAAATAAAAATCTTAAAAGAAATGAGCTATCAAGTCATAAAAAGACCTGGAGGAAATTTAAATGTTATTAAGTGAAAGAAGGCAATATGTAAAGGCTCTATACTGTGTGATTATAACCATATGACATTCTGGAAAAGAAACAATTATGGAGACAGTAAAAATATAAGTGGTTTCCAGGTATTGGGGATGGAGAGGGATGAATAGGAGGAGCATAGAGGATGTTTAGGGTGAAAATACTCTGTATTATACCATAATGATGGATATATGTCATTATACATTTGTTCAAAACCACAGAATGTACAAAGCCAAGAGAAAAATTTACTGTAAACTGTGGATTTGAGATAATTATGATGTGTAAGCACATGTTCATTGATTATAACCAATGTGCCACTTTGTTGGGGGATGCTGACGATGGGGAAGGCTATGCTTGCATAGGGGCAAGAGACATTTAGGAAACCTTCCCCTCCACTTTGTTGACTTAAATTGCCCTAAGAAAATAATGTGTTAATAAAATTTAAATAATTTAAATTTAAATTTAAATGTAAAATAAGTTGGAGAGTACTTGTCACCTACAGACACTAACTGTAAGTAATGCTAAATAAAGTTCAACAAAGAAATTTTATCAAAGAAAATGATACTAAATGGAAACTTGGATTGCACAAAAGAAAAAGAATGTGAAGAATTGTAAATATGTGAATAAATATAACAAGCTTTCTTATGTTTTAAAATTCTTTAAAAGATGATTAACTGTCTAAAGCAAACATAAGCAGTAATATATTGTGGGGTTTATAATATACTGTTTTAATATTCCTATATTATTCATAAAGAGTAGGGTGATCCATCTCATTCCTAAGTGCTTGAGACCTCCCTGGTTTAAGCACTAAAAGTCTTAAATCCTGGGAAACTCCCCAGACTTGGCAAACAGGTATGGTTAGTCATCCTAAATGGAAAAGCAATTGTGATAAGTAAAATACATTTTGGAAGCCCTAGAGCAATCACAAAACAAAACAAAACACAGAAGTATAACTAATAAGCCAATAGCAGAGGTAAAATGGAATTCAAAAAATATTCAGTTCACAAAGAGGGATGAAAAAAGTATAGAAGAAACAAAGATCAAATGTCTCCAGTAGAAACAAAAAAAGCAGGTTGATAATATAAATTTGACCATATCAATAATTATATTAAATGTAAATGGTCTGAACCCTCCAGTTAAAAGACATAAATTGTCAGTTTTGATAGTGAAAGACCCAATTCTATGCTGTTAATAAGAAATTTGTTTTAAATATAAAAACATAGCTATGTTAAAAGCAAAAAGAAGGAAAGATTATACAATAATAACTCAGAGCATAAAACAACTGAAATGCCTGTAAGTAATACCACATAAAATAGATTTTGGAAGGTCTAGGTCTAGTGCTTAGAGTTTCATGTTTAAGAAATTGATCCACCAAGGAGACAAACAGTCCTAAGTACATATGCCTTTGATAGAAGGGCTTCAAAGTACATAGAGTAAAATCTGAATAAATTGAAAGGACAAATATTCATAGACCAAACTGACAGAAATTCAGTAAGAATCTACAAGAATTGAACTACATTAAACAACTTGACATAATTGACATGTGTTGGATACTCCAACCAACACGAGTAGAACGCATGTTTTTTTCAAGTGTACACGTTCACCGAGACCATATAGTAGATCAAAAATAAATTTCAGTAAACTTAAAATAAAATTGAAATTATATTATAATATATATATATACACTATATGTTATCTAATCATAAAACATTAAATTAGAAACAATTAACAGAAATTTAATATTTGGCAACAAAGCAATATGCTTCTAAATAACCCATGGAAAAAGGAAGAAATGAGGAAAATTAGAAAATATATTGAAATGAACAAACACTAAAAAACCAAAATATCAAAAATGTGGGTGCAGCTAAATTTGCTTCAAGCAAATTTTATAGCTGTAATTGCTTATATTGGAAAAGATAAAAATTCTAAATTCAATGATCTAATCTCCTACATTAAGAAACTAAAAAAAAAAAGCAAAATAAACTGAGAATAAGCAGAAGAAAGGAAATAATAAAGAAGAAATTGAATAAATAGAAAAAGAATAGAGTGAACCAATAGAACCAAATGATGTTCTACTGAAAAAGTCAAGAAAATTGACACATCTATCTAGACTGATGAAGATAACGAGAGAAGAGACAAACTGCCAACATCCAGAATTAGAGGACACCATTACAAATCCTATAGGAAATAAGCTGATAATTAGAGATTATGAAAATTTTGTACCAATAAATATGACAACTTAGATTAAATGGATAAATTCTTTGAAAGACATGAATTACCAAAACTGACTAAACAAATCCCATTGCAATTGGCCCTACAACAATCACTCCCATGAAATCACTTGACAGTCACTGACGTCTGCCCTGCTACTGAATGCAATGAGCCTTTCAGTATCCACTTCTCTATTTGATAGTACTGAGCACTTCTTGAAATGCTTTCCTCTCCTTCTCAGTGACTTAACAGTCCCCTCTGATTCAGTCTTACTTCCATGGCTATTCTTTATCACTATCCTTCATGGCTTAGTTTTCTTCTGTGCATACCTCAAATGTCGTAGACTCTCTAATCTCACTCTAAAACCTCTCTCTGGGTGGTCTCATTGATTCTTAAGACTTCACTACCCTTTCTAAACTGATGGATCCCATGTTTATGACCTAATCCGCCAACTGGATATCTGTGCCTAAGAGTACAACAGGCACCACAAATTCAATATGTACAAATGGAATCTATCTCCTATCCAGACCGGACCTTTCATCTTTGTATCTTCTTTCTCAATAAATGAATGAATCATCTCCACAATTCCCAAATTTTCTAAGCCTGAACACCGAGAGCCCATCCTTCACTGCCTTGCACTCACTTTCACCATCACTTAATGAGTCACCAATCTATATGCATTCTACCTGTTTGGCTTTTTGCATTTTTGCTACCCGAGTTTGGGGCACTATTTTTTGCTTAGTTTTCTAAAATACCCTCTTACCACTGTCTTTTACTCAATTTTTCTCCTAGTCTAATCAATTCTGTACATGTTGCCAGAGTCATCTTTCAAAAACAGAAATCCAACCATTCTCCTTCTTAAAACTCTTCATGATTCCTCTTTGTAGTTTAGGATAAAGACCAATCCTTCCTGAAGTGTACAATTGATCCTTGCATTTCACTCTTGTCTCATCATCTTTTACTCAATCTTCACCATTTACCTTCTTTTCATACCAAACTCACTGCTTGCTGTTTCATGCATTCATTTCTCCTGCCCACTCTCCTCCTAGTTTTTCCACATGAGATGCCTTCTTGGCCAAGGAAGATTTTCCCTGCCCTGTCCCTGGACCTCAGCAATCTACGGTGGTATCTCTCCTAAGTATTCCTTTGCCACCCTCTTATAACAACTTGAATAATACTTCTTATTCTTTGGGAAAAAATATTGGAAACAATGAAATTTGGGAAAGCAAAATCACAATTCTACAGACATTGGAAATAGAGAAGTGTAAAAGGAAACATTAGCACAGTTCAACATGTCAGACTTGGTTAAATGGAGATTATAGAATAAGATACTGGCAACAAAAATAATTGATGGATTTTAACACACACACACAAATGAATGGAAGAACAAAATGAAAAGGAGGACTTATTTATAATAACATCACTAGTAGCTGTAGAATGAAATCAAGTAAAATGGAATGCAGGTAGCTTCCCTAGGGGGAAAAAATCTCAATAATCAGATTCACTGGTCTGTGGCATGGTCTCCCTAAAGAGTGACAAACCTCAACATTTAGGCATTTGATGCTGAAAAGATCTAGCACTTGAAATATAAACTAGGTGAACGGGGAAAATATCTTAAGGACCGAGATTTCTAGGATTTTACAAATGTTTCCCCTTTCTAATTTTTGGATGGGCATTAATTTCTGTGATACACCCCCAGAAAGTGCCACTCTGATAAGCCAGAGCTATTAGGGTCTGCCACATATCTCCTCATTCCTCAGGTCTAGAACTTCAATTCACCTTTGTGTCTGAAGAGGTTTGTCATAGTCCATGAACACAGAGGAAACATCTTCACACCAGCATGTACTGTTGAAAGGACTGAAGACTTGTCATTCTCCGGACAGGTTGCAGAGCACTTCATGTGATTGAAGGGAAGCCTTGTAGCCAAATTGAGCATTTGGAAGCCATGGGGTGCAATTACTCAAAAAAGTCTGAGTGAGGGGGATCCCTGGGTGGCGCAGCGGTTTAGCACCTGCCTTTGGCCCAGGGCGCGATCCTGGAGACCCGGGATCGAATCCCACATTGGGCTCCCAGTGCATGGAGCCTGCTTCTCCCTCTGCCTATGTCTCTGCCTCTCTCTCTCTCTCTCTCTCTCTCTCTCTCTCTCTGTGACTATCATAAATAAAAAAAAAAAACTTAAAAAAAAAGACTGAGTGATTGATCACTAGAAACTTTTTACTCTAAGTATTATTTAGAAAATAAATTAAATTAGTTTAAATATTGAATTTACTTGCCTTTTGCCTTACATAGGCAGCTGCTAGGAAGTATTTGATACTAAGTACTGATAATCACGGCATGTGCCAAAAGGATTTTAGAGTCAGGTTCTAAGTTGTGGTCTAATTAAACAATGAGACCTGACAAAACAGTCACTACTGATGTGTTAACGACTTCCTGGGGGCAGTTCAACTTCCCAGTCAAGGCAGAACAAGGGTGAGGTCATCTGCCTTTGGCTGAGGCTTTTTTCCCCCCTCAAAAATAGTGCTTTTACTGTTTTTCTCTTTCTCTCTCTCTGTCCCTCTCTGTGTGCTATAAAATCATACCCTAAAACAGTGACCAGAAAGTCTGATTCAGGAGTCTCAAAACAGCAAGACTAAAATTAAAAAAAAAAAAAAAAGAGTTCTTAACAATCATATAAAAATATGCAAGAAAGAAATAGCACAACACAGCCCACAGCCCTACCAAATAGAGGCATAAAGTGAGGCAAAGGAGCTCGACAGCATGAAAACACACATCGCCGCCATGAATGATAGAAAGGAAAAGGCAGAGGCAGCAAATAGACTCAAACCCCAACTCCCACATGTGGAAACATCTGTTTGAATTGTGGCCACACCTGTTGCCCTGTTTAGAACAGAGAGACAGATCGAGATGCTGGAGAGATGCTTATCATCATCGCCTACCCTGTGTAGGTTTCCTGAAGGTCTTGGTGGCTGCGTATATTTTCGTATTAGTACTTTTTTTTAAGTATGATTTTGAGTTTGGAAGACAGTTGAGTCTCTTTCAGGCTATTTTTACTGGACAAAACTTTGTTCTTTAACAACAACAACAACAACATAGTGAATTAAAAGTAATGAAAAAAGTTTAACAGAGGCTGTTATGTTATTAGGGGTACGTTGGAATTCTTGTTTCCTAAACAAAGGAAACATTTGTAAGATTTAGCTTAATTATGTAATTGGCTCTGCGTCAGTTCACATGTGAGATCATCTGCAAATGGTAGACTGGCTGCCTTCAGGCTGTGACTCATGCCTTTTTGCACAGAGTAGCCAGATAAAATATAAGATGCCCAGTTAAATTCAAATTTGAGGTAAAGAATGAATTATTTACATACATACATAAAGTGTGGGGACGTAAAGGACAGGGGACATACATAAAGTATAGTAAAGTATATTTGGGACGTTTTTCCTTGCTATAATCCAAGCCTCTGTTTTCACACTATTTTTGTTTTTCAATACTTTGCATCATTCTGCCTTCGTAAGGAAAGGGAATATAAAAAATTACACATGTGACACAAACTGAATTAACAACAACACAAAAAATATCTATTTTGGAAAATGAAGACTTCCTCTGCAAGGGTTCTATCTATCGGGGTCTTCACACAGTCAATAAAGCCACACAGTCTCTCAAGGGTGGGGGCCTAAACCCAGACCTGCAGATTGGAGCTTCAGCTTCCTTTGGCTTGAGATAGAGACTGGCCCTTGGGTGATTCTAGTGCATGATTACTGTTGGTCATAATCTTCAAAAACATTTGTCTGTCTATCGTATGTACAGTATTGTTAATTACTAAAAATTCCCTCTCACACTTTCCCTATAATTATGATTACATCCTAGAATATGTCCAAGGGAGTCTAATTTAGACAGGTAAAACTGATTCACTCATTTAATCATCCTAGTAAGGATTTATTCACCTTCTCGTCCTCTAAAACACTGAGCTTTCTTTTTAAGTTTTTAATTCAGCAAACATTATCCTACCTGCCTGCTTCCTTTGGGATTTCTGCATGGTTTATTCTAATTACTCCCGATGCCAGACCTTGTGTGCTATGAACAACTTCAAAGAAAAAAAAAAAAACTAGAAAAGGAACAGTGAGGTGTTTCTTGCTTCCTTCCTTTCTTTTTTTTTTCTTTTAAGACACTGTATCAAGGAGACAAGATAGCGTTTTGTTCTCATAATGTGATAGACAAATCATATGGATAATCTATTAGGATGATGGATGGTATAAATTTTAATAGGAAACATCAACCGTAGTGAATCTCTCCTACAATGTCTTTGAAAGTGAACTGCCTCTGTTTAGTCCAAATTTAACAGACGTAAGTTTAAAATTTCTCTGGATATAAGAATTTTGATTAATTTTAATTACATCCATTGTAAGAATCAGTGAAATCTTAGTTTTAAACAATTGTTTTGGGAGGAAGTTCCTTAAAATAAATCCCATTTTCTGCCTCAAGGTTAAATAGTGTCTTATGTTCAGTGTCTGCTTATCCCCCTGTCCTTATAAAAATGCACTTTCTCTAGTCTTTGTATCTCTGGAGTTTTTTTCCATAAAGCCAAATTAACCCAAAAGAAATTGTCTTTGTTCTGTTCTGCTTTGTTTTGCCAGACTCTTCATTTTCTTAAAATATATTTTGTTAGAAAGACAATTCTTATATATCTACTATGTGCTAGGATCCATGTCCCTTGGCCTTGTAAGCCATGATTCTTGTCCTCAAAAAGGTCACTGCCTGCTGTTGGTCAGACAAGTGAAAAAACAATCAAAATAACAAGACATGATGAATGCTTTGTTAGTTACATGTATGAAGGGCTTTGGGAGTGAAAAGATGGAGCAACTAACCCACAAGTGCCGTTTTGTAATTCTAATCAAAGTAGAATTTTTATAGAATTATAGAACGAGAAAGTATCCTTCCTACTGGTTAAAATTAAACAGACCTAGTTTCAACATTGGACTGCTACTTGCCAGCCATACGACATTTAAAAAATTACTTAACCTTCCTGAACTTCAGTTACTTCTTCTATAAAATATGGATATTAATCCCTATAAGGTTGCCGGCTGTAAGAATTAAATTAAGGAGCGAGTTCCTGGCCACCTCTGCTACCACTGGCTGACATTCATTCTTGAGCTGTGGCAAACATTTCACGCGTATTATTCAATTAACCCTCACAACTGCTCTTCGAGGTTCCTATTACTCCTGCTCCCATTTTACAGGTAAGGAAATGAAAGTGCCCGAGGTCACCCAGCGAGTTCTTTGAACTCAGGCAACCTTCAGGGTCTCTCTCCTATAATCACAAACTGGAGCTGCTGTTCTCCTCACTTTTGCAATTATTGTTATGACTCTCACACTGAAGAAAAATCCAGCATCACCTAGTTGAAGCTCCTTCTTTTATAGATGAAAGATCAGAACAGGGGGGGTAAGATACTGGAAGAAATCAGAGTCAATAAAAATATCTAAGACTAAGACTTCTGTGAAGGTGCAGAACATCATATCACCATCCATTTTATCGTTGAATGTTGGTTGTTAAATTGCAAAAAGGTTATATTTTTATGTACATATTATGTAATATATAGTAACATATATTATATACATAAAATAAAATATCACAGGTGATTATTTCTGTGATTCGGAAATGATCTTGGCTTAGGTATATGAACAAAGGGTCCTTTCCTGGGTGCGGGGAGCTCAGGATCATATTTACCCCTCTGTGTATCCCAGAGTCATATTGCCTTCAGCTACTGAAGGAATGTTGGATGTCACCCTGACCTAATCCTACATATTACGGAAGCTGAAAGTGTGGTCAGATAGTCCAAACAGCTGATGGATGTTCAGAATGTCCTCTGAACAAGAAAATTAAAATCAAATTACTTACTTCATTTCCTAAACTGCCTACCAAGCAAATATTTTTCTTTTTTTTTTTTTTTGTTTTTTTTTTTTTGGCTTCTCAGTTAGACTCACCTAACAATTTAATTCTCTTACTATGCTACTCAATGTTTGCATCAAAGAAACTGAAAAATAAATGTAAATTTCTTTGTCATTTAGTAAAGGGAGAAAGTATCTGAAAACAAATTCCTCTTTCACTGGACAAATAATATTTCCCCAGAAATGACATTACATCCACTGGAAAAAAAAAAAAAAGACAAAAGACACCAGATTACCATACCCAATGTTTTCACGTATCTGTTGATTTTCCATTATTATTGTAATTGGGTCCCTACAATGTAACTTATACTGTGCTGGTCCCTATATTTGTAAGGTTTAATTAAATTCTCACAAACAACTCTGCAAGGTAGGCAATCTTATTTCCACTTTGCAGATAAGGAATCTGAATCTCCAAAAGATTAAATAATTTGCCTAAGGTCTTCTACCTTATTTGTGGCAGACTCAGGACCACAGCTCCGGCTTCACTGACCCCAAAGTACCTGCTAACCACATGTTAGGTGGCCTCTCAAAAGACGATGGGTTGAAGTCTTAACTGAAAAAGAGAAAAACAAAACAAAAACAAAACTAGAAAAGAGAACAAGGTGTGGCTGGGCCAGGAATAAAATGCAGATCTGTAAATCCTCTTGCTCAATGACTGTGGACATTAAGCCCCATCATTTGGATTGGGAAGAAAATGTAGCACACAGAACAGGAAGGCTGAGAAAAGTACTTGCCAAGGGCAATGACAGGTCCTTGAAATCCATACCTCTTTGGAAGAGACCTTCACTGCAGACTATACTATAGTACCTGCATCACATCCTCCACCTCATAAGTCAGTAAAGCAATATTTAAATATACCTGACACCATCATACCACCTCTCCTACTTTTGCTATTCATCTTGCCTTTGGTTGGTGATGCAAATCACCTTGTTCTTCTCTGTAATTTTTGAGAAACAAAGCCCATTCAGCATCAAATATATGTCAAGCATATTCTCACTAAGAGAAATTATAATATTTTGTATTTGAGTCAGTTGCAGGAAGAGGTTTTTTTTTTTTTTTTGGAAGAGGTTTTTTTTTTTTTTTTAGGTCAACTTAAAAATGCATAGGTCAGAGCAGGAATGGTTGTCATGATTAACCATGATGAAGCAGGCATATCCATGTTTATATGATGTTTGTGAAAATGATGCAAATGCATTTCGTGCTGCCTAAAAATATTTTTAAACTCGAAAGTGGAGAGAAAAAAATTCACCCTGAGTCACTGATTCTATATTTTGTGGAGCAGAATTAAATTGTCTAAAATACCGCATAAGGAAGATCACCTGGGGACTCCTGTTCACACAAAGACTTTTTAAATCCTCCACCCAATGCCACAAATTTTTTAAACTCCAGAAATTCGGTGGAGATGCCAAAGGGTCTTTAAGCAAAGAAGAAGTAGAAATCAATGCTAGAATTATGATTTTCAACAGGGTATTGACAGCTATAATAAAGTTATTGCAACTGGACCTGGGAATGTAAAGTCAGTTAATGGACTTTATTTAGACAACATCAGATAAGGGCATTAGTAATAACTGTTATCTTGATGGATAACCTTAAATTCAAGAAAATGTTTCCCCAAACATGAGTTGTTGTGAATTCCTTTCCCTTTTATCTTACAGTAGGCAGAAGATTGCAACCTCCTATTATGAAATAGCATCATAAAATGCAGAGCACAGCTACCCTGACTAAACCCACCTTTCTCCTCTGCTGATACAGACAAACTAGCAGTAAATGCTTTTTGAGCTCCTGGCGTGCAGATAAATTCCTACGGATGTCCCCAATTGGACTGGGAGATTGAGAGACTCAAGGGAGAGAATAGCTGAAGCCAGGAGAATTTAACATGGCAATTAGCAACCCTTTGGCTTCCCTAGACCCTACAGCACAAGACAGGATGCAAGCAACCAAAAATCTCTGCAGCCAAGTAGATGATAAATTGGTTAGGTCCCAGGGGTTGTTGGACACAGTTATTATCCAATGGCAGGCCTGGATGTTGTGGAAGTCTATGTAGAAGGTCAGAGAATGAAACACAGGACTCTAAATTCCCAAAGAGAGTGCCTTTGCTCACAGCTCAATTGTAGAGGCCTTTCCCCTCATTTTGGAAGGCTTTGGATCACACAGTATAATCTGTATTACCTTCTCCATCTTAACAAATAGCCTCCAAAACACTGAGTATGTAAAGCCTTGCGATCATTATCGCCAGTGATTCTCTTCTTAAAAAGTTAGAAAAGTAAAAGATCAAATTTAAATTAAAAATATTTAAAGACTTTCAGGTTTGTTTTTTTTTTTCTATAAGCAGAGGGAGGATATGTGGAGGAAGAGGAATCTTAATCCTTTTTTCCTATCGATGCCAATAGCTGCTTTGAGACATCATTTTAACTACCATATTATGATTCATACAACTGTAACACAGTATTGAAATTCACTTTTTATATTTCCTAATTTTCTGGAGGCTTCATTTCCTCATCAAAAAAAAAAATGAACCTAATATTATTCTTCAAATGTTGCTCTGAAGATTAAACGGGTTAATACGTGTAAAATGCTACAAGAGTGCCTGTCACTGAGGGGGTTATGTGTTATATGGAGGATGGTGGCTGTGGTGGTGGTGGTGGTGATGGTGATGATGATGAGGAGGATGATGATGGTTTTCAAATGTCATTCTAGCTCGATTGTATATCTCTGGAGCAAGAGCCGTATATACCCTCTTTGTGGCAAAAACCCTAGCATTGAAGCACAATGCCTGAAGTGCAATTAATATTTATTGATTGATGGAATGAATGACTACATGGGTTTTTTAATGCTGAATTCCACACTTGTGTTACTATCGATTTAACTTAATTATGAGGATTATTAGGAGTCATTAAAAAGAAAGTGGAAAATGGATTTAGTGAAATCAATATCACAGGGTACATTTATTGAAGGACTACTACGCGTAGGGCACAATGCTAGGAATATCAACTTGCAATGGATATAAAAGAGAAACGAAATACAGAGGTAGCCTAATATAAAGATAATTTTCTAACTGGCAAAATAAAGGAGTCATGTGAGAATCTCATGAACAGACTTTTCTATTTTTTGCAAATTTCTAATGTTCCTCAAATTGTCAATAACAAGGGTCCCTCATTCTTCCTCATTTTCTTGCCTTCTTTCCCTCTCTCTCTCTTCCTTTTCTCCCTTCCTCCTTTTTTCCCTACCCTTTTTTCTCTCTCAGTGTCCTCAAAGGCTACATCCTTAGAAGAAGAAGGGGGAAAAAAAAAAAGCCCTGGAAACATTTTTTTTTCCTAAGACATTTTTTTTTCTATTTACGTTGTCCCTTAATATTTTCCATTTAGATCCTATTTTAATTGAAACTGAGCCAATTCTATATGTGGGCTCTGCAGCTTTGACCAAGCAACATTCCTGATGGACCTGGGTCTCAGGATTGAAGGAGGCATCTTTCCCTCTCCAGTTAGTCTCTCTGCTATTCAGAGCCCTGGACTGACATTTGGTGGGTTATTTAGCAATGTCAATATTAAAATGGAAGAGTATTTCATTTTTTGAGCTTTTTTATCTTTTGTAATCCTTTGTCCTCACTGCCTTTATCTTTCACTGGCATTTCAAAATACACAGTCCCCAATTTGGGAAACATTTAGGAAGGTGAAGGTCAGCCATGGATGGGTGAACACTGTTTGGTCTGAATTCAATACTCTGGTGTCTACATTTAGAGCTCTCTTGAACTTGCAAAATCTTAGCTCAGTGTAACAGTTCAGAAGGAAGTGCCTGAAAATGAATCACATTTCCTGCCCTAATGCTGCTACACATTGTCTGGAGTTTAATGACCAATTTTTTCTTCTGCCTTGACAAATGCCATTTGCCTAGCCTTGTTGTGCACAAAAACAACTAATTTGTGATTTTTTTGTTGTTGTTTTCTGTTTGTTTTTGTGGTTGCTTTGTTCTGTCATGAATACTTGATTCCATCACTGTCTAATTTACTCAGCAGACAGTTATTAATTGATACTTTGGGCTAGGCACCCGAGGACACGGCCTAAAACTGCACATAATCCCTGTCCTTCCACTCAAGTAGCTGCCCTCCTACACCCTCACCCTCTGCGTCCCTTACCCTGCTCTAGTTCTCTTCACATCATATATCTGCCTCAGTGTTACATATTTATTCGAATATTGTTTTGCCTTTCCACTGTACTGTAAGTATGCCTGGGACAGTGCTTGGGCAAGGCAGGGACACAGAAAATATCTGTTGAATTAATGGATGAATAGAAGGAACACTTTATCCATCATTAAATTTTTAGGTCTGGGTAGTGGTCACAGGAATGTGTGTTTTGTGACAAATCATTGAACTGTACACCTTTTTGTACACTTTTGTGATTTGTGGGGTTTTGATGTTTACATTACACTTCATGATAAAGAAAGCTAAAAGAATCCCTAGCTTCTTTTAAGCTCCGAATCACATTAAATTATTTATTTGCTGGCTACACCAACTAGTTCTTAATTGCCAGTGTCAAAAAGCGCTGCCTGAATCAAATCTCTACATTTTATGCTGTCAAGGCTTAATCTAGGTAGTAAAACTTACAACCAAAAGTATTATTGAGTGGCTACTCTGTTTATGTCTCACTATGTAAAAGCAAGTTTCAAGGGCATCAAATTCTTTTGAACATGACAATTCTTCACAGGCCAGCGGCCATCAAAAACATAAGACTAAGTAGCCTAACTTCTCAGGTCCTGATTATACATACAGAGCTGTCGCCATTGGAGACACCCACTTGGGTGAAGGAATGAAGCCTTAACTGTGGTTCACAGAGGAAGGTGGGTAGACCAAATACTTAGTAAGATAGAACTTGTTCCAGACTGGAAGTGGGTACAAAACTATATCCAGATTCATTGTAAAAAGTCACAGATGCAATGAAAAATTCCAATTTGGCTTCAGTATTTAAAATAAATTCATTTGATGAGTGTGTTCTGCTTTTTAGAACCATAAATCTGTTTCATAGATAAAATGTGGCTGGCAAGGTTGGTGGGGATTCAGCATGGAGAATGAGATGGTACATGCTTTTGGCATTCTCATCATTGCGATCCCCCTCTGCAGTGCGTCCCAGCAAGACATGACCTCCACCTGCAGCAGACGTCACCCACATGTCCGTGAGCCAGTGCCAGGATTTAATGCCTGGGACTACGGTTCTATTTGATAAACAGGTTAGGGTCGGTAGCATTAAATAAATATTTTTATTGCTTATGAAAGCCACTATTTTAGAAACCAAAGAAAATAATTATGTGCTACTTAAGGGAGGTTTATTTCAAATCCAAGCTAGGGCCCCACTGTGGCCACTGCTTACATTTTTCAAAATTGATTTTCCACCACATAAACAGTTAGTCTCAAGTTACGTGTGACACTTCCTCCCAGTAACAATGATACAGTGTCTTCGAAACATTTCCTGGTATTTCTCATTTTTCCCTCTTTCTGTGATGCTCAGTTCTTTAACATTCTTTCCAGGAGACTTAGCATTTTACTATGCTAAGCTATGACCCAGGAAGAGTGGGAATCAGGAATCTCTAGAAGCAGGATTTTAGCTGTTCCTTGGAAAGGAAGGCTCTACTTGCATTCGTCTCCCCTCAATAAACATTAATCACTCTCACATACGAAGCACTAAGGCCTGCACTAATCGCTTGCCATTGTATTAGTCCCCAAAGCAAACTTGGGAAGGAGAAGTTGGTCTTTAGAGTTTATCCGAGCTCCCTTCCTCTCTCCTCTCTCCTCTCAGGAATATTTTCTATCTGTTCCTTCCCTGAGCTCCCCACCACCACCACCACGTCCCAATGCACTAGCTTCCCCTGGCCGGGCCTGCAAATCCACCCAGTCCCTCCCACCTGGTGTGATATCACAGTACTGATCTGTCCAGCTTCTTCCAAGTTCACCTGCCTCTGTCTTCAGCAAGGTGACCTCTGCTTCCTGGGTCCCGTGGTAGCTATGATAAGAGGTAGGTCGAGGTGTTAATATCTGACAAAGGACCTACAGGTGTTTTCGAGGCAAGTGTCAATGGACAGACAGGCCTCAGTTGCCTTTGATACTCCCTATTAGGGTCTGAGTGACCATCTCATCATGTATAAGCCTTGGTTTTCTCACCTATAAAATGGGGTTGCCAATACATATCCTATGCTGTTATGAGGCTCAGATAGGTAAAATAGGTGATTGCTTGCCTACTGTAAGTTTTGCAACTGTATTATACTGTTTTAATTAATGAGATGGGGAAGATTTAGTCCTTCTTGACTCTCAGTGGGAAAGTTGTCACTTGCCTCACCAGTGTGCAGTGCTCTTCCTGGATGGCAGAGGATGGTTTGTTTTCATGACTTAAGAAACAAGTACCCCGTTTCTCAATTTGAATCCCACACCCAGCCCCCTGCCCTTAATCTTTCCATTCATAAAGGCTCTAGCTCCAGCAACCCCTCAGTGTGAAAACTCTCTGAGAAGCACAACTCTCCCTGGGCAGGTGGCTTACTGTGGAGAGCCAGTGTATACACAATGATAGCATTTATAACCTGAGAGTAAGAACCTTGCCTCTGTTCCAGGCCTGCAGCCCCACTAAATTAATTCAGGACAAGTGGCACTTGAGAGGGATGGAATATACCTCAAACTCATTAAGAACCTCTGGCTTGAGAAGCTGAGTGTAACTGAATATTGCCTGGCAAGGTGTGACATCTAGGTGGAGCTTGTCGCCAAGAGAACCCTCTCCATACAAAGTTCTCGAGAGTGGGGAGGGCAGAGTCAGGGGGTGTCTACCCTTCAATAGCTGTGACTTTACTTTCCAAGTGTTTCTAAAATATACAATTTGAGATGCCAGAGAAGAGCAGAGAAAGAAGGAGAGGATTCCAAAAGCTAATACACTGAAAAACCCAACATTGCCCAGTCTTTACATTAGCACTGCTAGCTAGCGTACCAAATACCACGTTTGGCCTCTGAGGAAGGATGCTGAGATGAGTCTTCATTCAATGAGGCTCAGGTCAGTTGGAAAGGTTATGTGGCCAAAGCCACAGAATTCTAACGTTGGTGGGTTTTCTGGTTTCCCCTCATATAGAGTAAACTCAGGGCTGCGATTAAAATGGAATCTCAAACAAAAATCCTACTATTTTCCTACTATTTGGCCTTGGGGCCAAATTCAGTAGGAAAAAGATTTTTAATGATTTTTATTGACTTAAGACATTGCCACTGATACGCCTAGCCATGTCTTGATAGACTTTGGTCTAAAAAAAATCTAAATGCCTCAGATCTCTAGGTTAAAGGGTTAAATTTAAATCACACTGGCGTAACTTCCTTATTAAAATTTATCATGAGAGGGAATTCACATTCACATTGCAGGAATAGAGGATCCCGCATGTCCTGCATGTCAATAAAATGATTACTTATCATTGTATTTAACGAATTGGTTGCAATCAGTCTAATATTACATCAATCTGTTGCTGTTTTATGGTGGTTAGCATCAGATAAGGAAAATATTGTGGGTAAACTTCTCAGTTCCAAGGACTGTCGGAAGACTTCCTAGCCAACTCTTTGAATTACTGTGGTTCCTAGAAAACTTTATTTGAGAGGTATGTGAGCAGGGCAGCTGCCTCTGTTTTTCTAGCATTACTGCGGCTTCAGAGCAAGAGCTCATGGGCTCATTTGAAAATTCTTTTAGTGTTTTCATCCTCGCTCGTGGCATCACATTATATTTTGGTGTATAGAAAGCTCAGTGTGTGAGGAGGATAATATCATATCAAAAAGAACCCTGGAGATAGCTGTAAAGTATACCAGTTAGCAACTCGGCAGAGAACCTTCCATCAAACAACCTGAAGTGAGGTTGCTTTGTTCATTAAACTGACCTACATGAACCATTATTGCTATTTGGCTCTGAATTATTAAAAATCAGTAGCAAGATTTAGCACACCTCTAACTCCAGGCTCTCCTGTTCTTCAAGATAAAAACAGTCTCTCTTTGTGCTAGTTAGAAAACATATGTGAACGTACTAGCACTCAGCTTCTCGTGATAACCTTGTTAGTGTCTATATAACTGCATGTAACCACTCAGCATGACATCCTTTTCCATTTCTCTTTATGAATAATTTTGTTATACCTCATCCATTTTCTAGTGCTCTTTATTATAGCATGCTACTACATTTATTAGAGTTCCCATCAGAGAATTCTTCTTGTTATCCTTAATAGTGCCATGTACTGCCCTCTCTTGACTGTAAACCTGGCACTGTTCAAAGCACATTTATTAGTTTATAACCCTTACATTTTAAATTCCTGCCAAGAACTCCCTAGGTGAAGAATAAGTTTGAAATAAATATTCACACACGCACACACACGCACACCACCACCACCACCACCACCACCATCACCACCACCACCACCACCACTTGTATTAGAATTACAGCACCAAGGACCTGCCTTTTAGCCCACAAACATGAGAAACTCATAGGTTAACAACTTCATCATTTATACCTCTTATGACCAGACACTGTGGCCAGCTTTAAGCAGCAGGTACTTCCATTTGATTCTAGAATGCATTCTTGGATTTCAAGCTTTGAGTTGAATTGGGGGCTCTGTTGATTCTGGTGCCATAACACTGCTATCCTGGGTTTTGTTGTATGGACTACCTCATCCTCACTAGAAACAAAAATAGGCTGAGAGTATATAGAACCCTTAGTTTTTGATGATTTCTTCACAATCTAATCCAAAATCCTTCTGAGGCTGGCCAGATTAGGTATTAATTGCTTGACATTGGCAAATTGCCTATTTTGGGGCTTCTTATAAGATCACCTTGGAAATAGCCATCCATATGAAGAGATAATGGAAAATGAGCAAGTAGCATGTCCCTTGTCCCATCACCTGATGTGAAGAAATTTTCTTCTCTCAAGGAATGGAGTGGTCATCCTGTGCTTATCTTCTATTCTTCAGAGGGAGGAGTGAAGAGTTTAGAAAAGGAAGCACATTGCCAATGGGAGCAAGAAGAGTGAATATGAGAAGGAGAAACAGCGGGGAGACCCTTACTACCATTCAAAGAAAAAAAAAACCTTTCAGGAATGGAAAGTGTCAAATGCATCTTCACATATAACCATAAAAATCACTAAAAACTTTCATCACTTTTGTGTCACATGGATTTACTTCTTCTTTCTCCAAACAATAAAATACATTGTTACAGGAAGATGTAAGGGCGCATATGCCAAATATCTTATACTTTTTGGAGCTCAAAAAGCCGTTATTATGTAGTGGCTCCCCAAAGTCTTCATAGATAGTAAGAGGCAGCCATTGACAATAATAATGGGACCAGGTCATGTGGGGGAAATGCACTGGGCTTCATTCATAATTAGATTCTGCTTTGATTCCCAGAGATGTGTGTTCTCTACCACCAAGTCCAGGAACTGCTATGCACATCATCGGACAAACAAGAGGAATGTCCTCTCCACCTCCTGTCATTATTAGCTGTTATTTCTTATTCTACACTAAAGCTTCTTTTCCTGTCCTTCCCCACCTCCCCTTGCCCCCCCCTCCCCCCGCCGTTGCTGTTGGCATCAAGAATATACAAGTTGTTTGTTTTCTGGGAGGATTTATGCCTAGTAGCCTTTGTCACTGTTATTCCCATTTCATGCTCACAAGCAGAGGTGGCGGTTTTAAAGACAAAATATCCAGAGGTGGGAGGAGCTTACAATTGGATGTATCCCAGTTGGTTATTTTTGTGCGTTTATACAATGACTGTCAGAATGGTGGCAGTTTTTTTTCCCCCTTGGTCATCCACAAAAGACAAACAACACTTCACACCCCTCTTCCCCTTCCCCTACCCACCTGCTTCCTGACATTGAGTTCTCCACAACTGCATCCGTAAATCCTAATTGCATGATATGTTCCATTTTCAGCAAACTGGAGGCGGTTTCTTAAGTGTCTAGTTAGAGAATTGCCTGCCAATCCCTGTAGTCCTTAAGATGTGAATTCTGAAGTATACTCAAAGATAAAGCTTCAGTGATGTCTTACAAATTTGGTATCGATATTCAGGCGCAAGAACTGGCTCATGAAATCTTAGTGTAAGGAGACCTCCCTGACTATATTGTCTAAAGGAAAGACCAAGTGAAATGGGTCTTACAAGGCATGCAAGTATTAGCTGCATAATCAAGAGAGGTGTGAGAGGGAGGAAAACTAAGAAAATTGGCAACCTTCCAGAAGATCCCTTATGCTGGTGATAACAGAAGGCAGAAGAAGAGGAGGCATAAATGTCAAGAAGATGAAAAGCCTAGCCTTAAGAAAGATGAGTGGCCAAAGGGGACCAGAGGCTTGGACTTACACATGGGGTCAAAAGCCAGCAAAAGGAGAACTAGTCGGTGACTCAGCATGAAGTAAGGAGGCCAAGTGCAGGTGTTTTGTTTTGTTTTTTTTATAATATATTTCATTCAGTGTAGGAACTTGGTAGGGGTACAAAACAGTAAAAAAGGAGCAAAAAGATCCACTTTTAAACCCAAAGAAAATCTCAGCCAATTACCACTAAAAAATTGTTCAATATACATTGAAAATGAAATTGATGGCTATTTGATTACGACTGATTTGTACATAATGCATATTTTACAATAGACTCACAAAACTGCCCCCAGATGCACATGAATCCCTGCTTAAACACAAGATGCCAAAGACGTGTTCCATCTGGAGCTTCTCCATGGGCAGTTTTTACTGAGACTTAGGCGCCCTGTCTCTTACTTTGGAAACCTTCCTCTAATCAGAAGATTATTATTTTTCTTATTCTTACTCTATTTTGTTCCCATATCACCTCATTAGTTTCTTGAAAGTGTTTCCAATTCAAGCCATTTCTCTTGTCCTTGGTGAAAGTGTTTGTAATTGTCGATCCCATATTTGGTTCAGTGCTGAATGATCATTTCTTTTGATCTTCATTACTCACTGTTGGACCTGCCCAGAGAACTTGGATCCCAGGAAAAATTAGGTACAAATTGTAGGTTTACTATTGATCTCTGTGAGGAAATTGCTTACCTCAACTTCTTGAGCCAACTTGGGAACAAGTTAAGAAATATTATGGTTAGATAAAATTCTGAATTCCTGTGATGATTGTGAAATTTTTCTTATAATTACTTTCCTGTGTCACTGGTGAGAGGTAATTAAAATGGGTCCATGAAGGTGGCTTCTTAACATTCTTACACTATGGTTTTTATAAGCATTATTCAGCTCCTTAATCTCATCTACCATTACACCCCATCACTTCCATATTCTTCTTCACATTGGAATGTACCTGTCCTTTGCTCACCAAGAATCTTAGATGCCAAATACTAATTCTTATAATATTTTACCTACCAGGCAAATGCTATTCATTTATATATCCCTAGATCTGTAGAGCCTGTATTATTTTTCCCCAAGTTTGAAAAGTACTCATTTCCTTAAAAGAAACCTAAATTTGTTCTATTCAATAATAAATTTAAACGTTGTCAACTTCATTTATCAGTGTCCTCTAATTCCTAGATATTAGTAGATGTGTGTAACCATCATTGAAAGTCTAATTTTTGGTTTTTGGAATGCATGTTATTATTTTCCTTTAGCCCTTTGACATTCTGGAATTGCAGTCCATCAAAGTAATTCAAGTATTGACAGTAAATGGGGTTCACACTACAGTTTCCATGTAAATTTACTTCTATAAACCTTTAACTAAGATTTCTAGTGAAGATTGCACTCTTTGCTCACCCCGAACCAAAAGGCTATAGAAAATTCACGAATCTGAAGGATGGCCAATATTCCAGTGTCAGTGCCATACCTTGCAATATATAGCTCTATTATTCATTTGTAAGTTTGCATGATTAAATGGATGCATATTGATAAGTAAACTTTTCTTCATGGATTTCTTGTTATGAAAGTCTTTTATGTTACTTGAATCAAATAAAATAATCCAAACAGAAACAGGTTGTTTGCTTAATGGTCTGTGAAACTAGGACCGATGATTGCACTTGTAATTTCTGGTGCTGAGGCTCTCAAACATTTAATAAAATCATCAGATTGCTAAAAGTTCTCCTCCTCTTGTCTCTGCACCCTGTTATGGCTCAGAGATTTAATTTCAATAATGTAATCAATAGTGTGATGAAGAGATTGTGGCTCTCTTTTCAGAGATGCATTACACAGAGAAATACAGGGAACACTTTTCTCAGCTTATGTGGAAGAGAATATAAGCAATGGACATCCATTCTGACCCTCCTTAATTCTGCTCAAAAATCCCTCCACTCCTTAACTCATTGCTCTCCAAATCTTATTGTTCATTCCTACCTCTAAAAAAAAAAAAAAAAAAATCAAATCACAAACCAGCCTTCTATATATGTACTTTATTTATGAATTATAAAACCTCATAATCTCTGAATAGATGAAAATATATGCACAAAATATAAATTTATAAGAATGAGATAAAATTAACATTATTTTGGAAGATCATTAGCTGATATCTCAGTTCATTTGTTCCATTTGAAGTTCATTGTCATGATAGTGGATGATAGACCCGTATTTCAAATAGCTGTTTAAAAAGTACTTTTTACTCATTTGGAAGAATATCAGAAGATCCAAATAAATATTAATTGTTTTCAACTCACAGAAAGAGTTCATTCTGTGAGTGGAAGTATCAGCTTTATATGGTCCCTATATTCATCTGTTCTTGCATTAAGGGACCATCTTCCATCAGTGTTATTTCTTTGCCAGAAAATTTGTGAACCATTTGTACATTTTAGGAGAGTTTTTTACAATAAAATCTGATAACACAATCTATAAATTCACATCCCTGGCCCTACATAAAGCAGAATATGCTACATTATGGGTAAAATAAACAGATGAGTTGAAGGTGACTCTACTAACCATTTCACCCTATGGAATTATCAGCCTTCTTCATCCTTCTTAGATGGCACATTGTCCTCATGGAATGAGTGAGCACTATTTTAATCTGCTTTAAATCTAGTAAAGGTTAACTTCAACCTTATGATTTTTATGGACAAAAAACATACACTGGAAGTTGCAGTACTTTCTTCTCATCCTTCAATGGGCCATCTTGCACAGTGGATCGTGTCTATACATTCAAGTATGGAGATGTCTGTCTTAATTGATAAATCTGAAGTTCAGGCTCATATCTTTTCTGCTTCTCTTTTTTTTTTTTCTTTTCTTTTTTTCTTTTTTTTTTTTTTTAAGTTATCCTGATGTTAAGGTTCGCTTCCATCTCTTTAGAATGAGAGCATAAGGAGCTATTTGGAGAGCTCTGGGTATGTGGGCAGGCTTGTCCACCGAGGCCTCTGCTTTAGGACTATTGCTCGGAGGACTCTAACTCTTTAAAGATCTCATACTTTCTCTAATTTTTAATAATTTCTCTGGATGATTTTATAAACCCTGAAGACATCAGGTATATTACCACCCAAATTTCTCTTCTGAGCTATAAACCCATATATGTAATATGGGGCTACTAGACAGCTCCACATGAAAGCCCTACTTTTTTGAAACTGAATTTACATTTCTGATTAATAGTTTTACCATGAACTCTTTACCCAAGTAAGAAAACTTGACCTTCCTTTCTTTGCCTGCCTCATTCATGTCAATAGATTCCTTTTACTCTGGCTTTTAAAATCTCTCCAAGCTGCCACCACTACCCTGCCTTAGTTAATACCTTCATTATTTCTATCTAAATTATGAGACACTTCCCATTTCCTCCAGTCTTTTTATCATACAACAAATCCTCGTACTATTGCTGGATTGATCTTTTCAAGAGACAAAAGCTATGCTGCTCCACTTTGACAGCTCTACGTTAATGGTTCCCCTTTGTCCACAACATAAGAGTTTGCTTCTTAATGGCACAAAGACTTTCCACAGTCTGGCTACTCCCCTCATCTCCTACTTCATCTCCTACTTAATCCTTGCTACTCTTCTTCCACACCATGGGCTCTGATCATTCCAAATTATTTGAAAATACTGACAGTGCTGTGATTTTCCATAAATCCAATCATTCTAGACTGTCCCGCTGCCTACAGTTCCTACAACTTCAATTTATGATCATCTGGAAAACTCCAAGTAACTTGAACACTTAAATTTTCCACCTCTAAATTCTATAGGCAGAATTGCAATTATTCTATACCAAGCATATATCTTTCACTTCATTTCAATTGATTTACTTATTTTCTCTTCTAGTTTATGGTGAGTACAATCTTAGCAGGAGCCATTTCTCATCTATGTGAATAAAATCTAGCACAAAATCAAGTATGTGGCATCGAAAAATTTCATTATCAAAGTGTATTAGGAACTGGTCTAGGTGCTGGGGATTCAGGAGTGTGCAAAATAGACAAAAATCTCTGAGTTCTTGTAGCACACATTGCAAGTTACAATGGATATATGATATATTATAACCTATGCAATAATACTCTATAATTCACATCACAGGGATTTAGGAGAATTGTCCCCAAATCACTTTGGAATCACCAAGCTGACCCTAGACTGATAATTAACTCTGCCTCCTAACAAGAAGTCTTGTATCTTATAATCCGATCAAAAGCTCTTATTTTCTGAATATAATTTAATGGCATTAAATTTCAAAAATAAAAAAATGGAAAGATTTATAGAAAATTAAGGACATTAGATTTTAAATGCCTTTTCTGATAATGTCTACTAACTTGCATCTTTTGAGCATAATTTATCTGATAAATAATACCTGGTAAGTAGTATTCAATAGTTATTTGTGAATATAACTAAATAATGATAGCTAATTAATTTGGGTCAAGAATCTACTTGATTTTTGGAAGTTCCCTTCAAGGAATAAAGCTAGATTAAAAGTTGAATGAGCTGGAGTTCATATTAATTTCACCATATGCATTTTATGTGATGTTCAATGTTCTACTTCAATCTTTACAAATCACTGGTCCACAGGCCTGACGTTTCTGACAATTTTTAAATTTTGCCAAATGTAATAGTGATAAATAACTATGTGCCAGATCCTGTATAAAGGGTTTTCTTCCCCAGTTTTATTGAGATATAATTGACATACTGTACAAAGTGTTTTGCCTAAATTGTCTTACTGAATCTTTACAACAACTTCATGAACTAGGTTCTATTATTCTTTCCACTTTACCTATAAGGAAACCGAGATTCAATGGTGCTTAATAATCTGCCTATTATCACATTGCTAATAAATACGAGAGCAAGAATTTGAACTCAGAGATTTTGGCCTTGAAAAGCCCTGGCTTTAACCTCTACTTCCCTGTATCTCATGCAAGGCACTGAGGCTGAAGGACAGGACTTGAAGGTTAATGAAATTTCCAGACCCTGTCTGCAAACATATCTGTTATCTACCATCATTGAGGGCTAGGCACAAATAACACACAATAAAGGGGGGACATGTTGAAGAGCAGAGGTGCAAAACATGGCCTGGACATGGAAGCTACCAGTCTTTACCCTCAAAGAGTTTTGAATAAGAACCGGTCATTGGCTCAGGAAGAATCAGGAGGACATAGTACCACAGTAAAGTGGAAATTGTTTGTGGGAAAAAACAGGAGAGCTACTTGCTGCCTCTGCTTCATATCAGGTTCAAGTTCGTGCTAGTGTGTTCAGTGTTACAGTGTCCTCAAGGTGTCTGGAAGCAGCAGAGCAGGCTGGATGGAGGCGCCAGAAATGCATCCCTGCCAGTTGAGATGGGTAGATTTAATATAAACCGGTCTATCAGGCTAGCTCTAGTTACCAAGCATGATTCTGATAACTGAGGCTTAGGCAATCATGTTTTGATAGAGTATTGAATTTGTCTTTGGTGAGTTTAGAACAGAATGAGACAAATGGATATGACAGTGAAGGACTGGGAAAGATGACGGCAGGGAGATGGGTGAAGGGAGCACCAGGAACCACAAAAATCCCACCTATCTAGTCTATGTGTATTTCCACGTGTAGTAACTTTGTGAACTCCTAAAGGTGTGTCCACCTCACACGTGAGTTCTTTTTTTTTTTTAATTTATTTATTTATGATAGTCACAGAGAGAGAGAGAGAGAGAGAGAAAGAGGCAGAGACATAGGCAGAGGGAGAAGCAGGCTCCATGCACCGGGAACCGGACGTGGGATTCGATCCCGAGTCTCCAGGATCGCGCCCTGGGCCAAAGGCAGGCGCTAAACCGCTGCGCCACCCAGGGATCCCTCACACGTGAGTTCTATGTGATGACCAAGAGCATGTGCCTTGGAGGTGGATCTATGCTCAAATTTAGGTTCCATTTCTTACTACTCTGCAAGTTTATCTCACCTGAACCTTGACTTTCTCTTCTTTGAAATGGGAATAAAAATCTCTCTCAAAACTATTGTAAGGATCAGACAGACAGATAATGTATAATGGCCCTGGGGCAGGCCTAGGAGATAGCAGGTAGTCAGTAAATTTCAATTCTCCTTCTCCTCACTCAGTAATTTCACTACAAAAGTGAATGTATCATCTATGAACAGTTAGATACACACACACACACACACACACACACACACACACCTTACTGGCTTAAAGGAAAAAAAGAGGAAACAGCCACTATTCAAACGTGGAAAATAGAAGGATTATGCTCTGATCCTGTTTTCTTCCTATATGTCATGCTAAAATTTATGGAAATCTTTAAAAAAGAGATTTTTATCCAACAGTCACAGAGCTCAAAGAGCAGACTACCAAGGGTCCACTAGGGAAATACCTGGTCTACCCACTTAAGCCGATTCTTATCTTTAGGAAATGTTGTTTGGAAGAACCTTCAGATTTTCTTTAGAGTCAACCATATGTAATCCTAAATGATTAAGACTCTTTGGGAAATAAGATCTGAGACTAATATCTGCTTGAGATTTAAGTTAACCAAGATCGAAACCACTGCTGGACATGCTACCCTCAATCCAGAGTGCATCCTCTCTCCCACTTGGGATTCATCATTGTCTGCCTCTCTCTTTTTGTAAGTATGATGGCATTCCACAGAGTTCTATTTCTGGTCACTAGATTGTGTCTAGTAAAAATATAGAAGTGGAATATCCTACTTACATTTGCTCTCTGACTACACGTGATACATAATGACTATAATAATTATGTTTTCTGCTAACCTCTAGGTACCTCAAAACACTACTTCATTATCAGTGACTATGTCTGGACAAGAATTTAGAAAATCTAGCCAGCTCTCCAAGATAAGATTAAATAGGAACACATAGTTCTTTATATGCCTAGCACTATTCTCAATGTTTGCCATATATTAACTAATTCAATGCTCCCCCAAACCTTATAAGGTGGTTACTGTTATTATCCTCACTGTGCAAATAAGGAATTTCCAGGGACAGAGTGGTGAAATAATTTTCCCAAAGTGAAGTAGCTGGTAACTACCGAAGCTGCTCTGTGTTCTAATCTACCCTGACATATGGTACCATTCCTGATGGCACTTAGAACATTTGCTTTCTGCAAAAGAGTAAAGCTTCCTCCCAGTGACAACATGTTCCTAGTACAATAAAATTCTTATTCAGTTCCACTCTTTTCCCAACTCCTTGAAGATGGACAAACAACTTTCTTACAATATGGAGAAGTATTATTGCAAAATTTACTGCCAGGTTGAGACCTTGCATGCCACACTAAATTTTTATGACAGTTATAAACACCTAAAAAATCTAAGTCTATCACGGGACTGCTTATAAATCCTAATAATAACTCAGGCCAAGCAGCATCATAAAAGAGTAGAGTGGCTCAAGTTGAGTAAGCAAGAACAAAGGTTTGGATGATTCCTTTAGTTTGATGTGTGGCTCTTCTTGCCTTTCTCTGCAAGATATTTGGAGAGGGTGGGCAGCTGAGCAAGGAGGTAGAAGAAATAGGAGGCTTCCCATAGGAGCCCCACCAGATCTCATTTTCTGAACTCCAGTTTTCTTTTAAGTAAAATGGTATTCAATACATTGTAACGCCCTTTGAAATTCCATCTTGCTAAATCCGCTCAGGATTTAGGAGGCCAATTTAATAAGTGATGGTAGAGTTCCCGCCATCTGAGTGCTGCCTCAGGACTTATTCCCCCGTTGTGTGTTTCTTTTTAAGTACTGGAAGGCCTGGGGAAATACTAAACAGAATTATAAAAATGAATTATACAAGCTATGACTTTAAAGTAATGAGACTAATTCTACAAGCCACACCTGAAAATCAATGCTATTGCCATAATCGTACTGGCGCATTTAGTCAAAAAGGCACAACACACAATCAGAGGGATTAGGGAGCAGAAAAGGATTAAAAGACTACCCATCAAACTCAGAATAGTGGTCACCTCTGGGATTATAGAAACTCTGGTTTATGCTATAATGTTCTAATTTTTTAAGCATAGGATGTTCATATGTTAAAAAAAAATTATCTAACACATTCTGGTCTAAAAAGTACCTAGAATAACTAAAAAAAAAAGAAAAATGGTGTTCAATATTTTTTCCATGAATTTTCCAAGAATGAGATTCTCTGCTTTTAAGAAGTAACCATTCCAAAGCTTTACTTCTGAGGCAGTACTGTGTTCTCACATTACTTCCCTTTTAGGGTTGGCGTAACGATCGGCACTAATAAGAAACAGAATAAGGTTGCTGTGAGTGGGATATCACTGCTCTTTGATGTAGGAATCGAACTCTGTCACATTTCTAATTAGACTTCACTCATTAACCTATTCAGTCAATCTCCCCAATATACTTAAGAATTTCATCGTTCTTGGAGTTTCTTTTAGTTGACTTATGACATGATCATCTCCTGTAGTAAGCCCAGTGATTGGGCTCCATATACATTTCTCAGATGTCCAAGAAGAAAATTCACTTTCTCTTCTCAGAGAAAAAGTGAAGAGAAATCATTGAGTCCTAAACTTGAATTTGTCATCATAAGCAAGTGCTAATGGATGACTGGTTGGGGGGGATCTGGTGAGGAACACTAGATCTTCAGGCAGAAATGATCTGTCCATTGGTCTGGCCCTTGGAAGAGCTGGATATATATCCTAGAATGCCTGTCGTTAATAAGTATATATTGTGGCAAAGACAGGAAAAAGCGTATTTTAATTTTACTCATAGTAAAAATATTGGTCAACACGAAATTAAGGGAGAACAATACTCCTCCTTGTCCCCCTTTGCCCCACCCCAAATTCTCAATCCTATAAAGCCTTTAAAAACAAAATAACATGAATTTATGTGTTTTTTCTAATAACATTTGATTGGTATTTATAATGCAGTACAGAAAGACTTTTTTTTTTCTCTTTGGAAAGACTTTTAAGAGGGGAAAATGGTAAGTTACAACATACCAATGTGTTCAGCAGTAAGATTGCAGAGGGTACCCACTGACACCATGGTAGTCTCTCTCACCAGATGGGTAGAAACAGAGAACAGCAAAGGAAAAATACAGCTTCTTGCTCTCCATATCAACTCCAATGGGGAAAAATAATTTTTTCAGAAAAATCATGTGGAAAATAAATCTGTAGCCCTTCTTGTTTGATGCAGGTGGGCATTCTGTGTATATATTCACATATACAATTATTGACAATAAGATACAAGTACAATAGATTGGAATCATTGATGAGAACTTATCAAGTCTTCCTGTAAAGGCTACTGACAGTACAAAGTGGAAGAAAATCCATGTGGAAGGACCTGGGATAAGACATTCTTGACTCTGTCTTTATGAAATTGTGAAATTAACTGAGAATGCCTCCTATGACTGCACCCTGAGGCCTAGTGATATTCATACATTAACACTCCAACCCTGGGAATTAAGGTATAAATACTAGCTTTAATACATTCTCCATCCTGCTCCTATTTGACCAGAAAGCCTTGCAATAGTCTGTGCTTGCAGAGATGGTATGTGTGCACTAGCAAATGAGACATCATGGGAAAATTAACTCCTTAAAAAATTCGAATGGGCATGTTTGTAAACATCAGGTTTTATTTATTTATTTTTAACATCCGGTTTTAAATAGAAAATTTTTAACCAAGGGATTTTAAGAAAATTAAGAAATAAAATGTTCATAATTAAGAAAGGTCAAAGGTATAAGAAAAAATTCCCAGACAATATTAAGATGTCTCTAATGGTGAAGCATTCCTGATCATGTATCCACTCTTAGAATGATTTGTGTGATTGATCAGCTTCTAATCCCCTCCTGACTGATATGTGTACGCAAATAGAAGGAGTAGACACTTTGGAATCAGGTCTAGAATCACATACAGCTTCCCTTACTAGTTATATGTCCTTGGTGTAGTCATCTAACCTCTCTGGGTCTTATTTTCTTTATCTGTAAAATGGAAGTAATAAAACTTACTTCACGTAATTGTGTGATATAAACATAATATATTATTAATCTTGAACAAAGTAGGTCTTCAATAGTTGGCAGATAACTTTTTAATTCTATTATCAGCAAAATGAATGCCATTTTAAAAAGAGCTTTACCTTCTCCTGGGAGTAAATCACATACAGCACTAACAAGAATAGAAAGGACACGGCATCTATTCAACTTCTAGTATATGCCAGGAATTTCATTTTGCACTTTATATACGTTATCTCATGAAATTGTCCCAGTAATCTTAAGAAGTAGGTATTCTTAGCTATGTCTAAAGATGAGATGACTGGAACTGAATTAGATTAGGCATCCTCCTTAAAGTCACACAGCTATAAATGTCAAAGTATCACAGAGTGAGGATTTCTAGAATGCTGCTTATTCGTCATTGCCTTGCTAATTGAGTCCTTGTATCTTTCCAAATTCATTTTTAACCATGATATAGAGTCAGGTGTAATATCTATGATCATAAAATTCCAGTTCTCACTAAAGTTGTCTTGCTGGCAAGCTTTGCAAAGAGCTGCAAACACTGCTTAGCAGTTTTGTGACGATGTCCAGAAATTTTAGTAATGCAGAGCTTGGAATTTCAACCTCAGTGTTCCATAGATCTTCTCTATACGGGTTTATTTTTCTTCATCATGGCAAAAGAGAAGACCTTGCATTTTCAAGGTTCAAAATAGACCCTTCCATTTCCTGCATTCCCTTCAAATCGCCTTGGGTGACAGGTGATCAAGTATTCTATACTACGTCAAAACTGTTTGTGGAAAAGCTCCAGGAAACTGTAAATTTCAAAACATGTAGGCTTGTTGTCTTCAGAGTACAATAGCTAATAAAGTCATAAGGGCATCAAGGTCTTGTTCTTACCTTGTCAGCCCCCAACTTACTAAATCTGCAACGACATACACACATTCTCCCTGATGGACAGTCCCACGAAATCTCCTGGATTTGCCAGATCACTGGAACATTTGTATTTTCAAAGTCTGACGAGATTTTTATTTAAAAAGACTAATCTTAGAATTGTCAGAGTAACTGTAAAACAATGCACAGTGTGCAATTGGTTTGTCTCTCACTGGATGTTCGAGAACTACCTGAATGAGTCATCATAAAATGTGTCTAGTATAGCACTTTGCATTAAAATGCCTGAATACAGTTGCTAAATGAATGAATAAATTACTTCAAGAGTTAAACATATCACAATTGCTTTTCCCCTTTAAAATATAAAAAAATATTTTTTTATTTAGGTGGACAGATAAATCATAGTCAACACAGGCTTTCAGAATGGACAAGTTTACTTTCACTTAACTAATTCTTAAAGAAACTATTCTTAATATCTATGCTCCAAATGTGTGGAAGTGTATGAATACCATAAAGCAAGAGCATACATAATCCTACTCTTATGTATTTATAAACATCTTAATCTAGGTAACAATGACTGTTTCATGACCCAAATATTAAAAAGAGAAGGTATAGAGAGTGCTGTGAGCTCAATATTTATTCATTTATAAGCAAAACTAAGTCATTTAGAAAGCTACATTTCTATAAGAATGGAAAGAATGAAAGCCACCATGTTTTTTTGCTTACAGAGGGTGACCTGTTTAACATATTACCTCTGTAGAGAATTCCAGATCCTGATGAAGCTAGCCAGACATTTTGGCAAATAATTTAACCATTTCATTTATATTACTTTTTTTTTTTTTTTTTTTTTTTTTTTACAATTCTTCATTGCCTTCAAAATAAAGTCCAAATGCCATAGCATGGCATTGAAGGACTTTAGTAGACAGGCCTTGCTTTCTTCTAATACCAGCAAGGGCTCTTTGATTTCTTCCAAATGACATCAACCGTGACTTGTTTAATCAAAAGTCACATGTGTTAGAAGGCTGTGAGGGGCTGGCAGGTTGGAAAGGAAGGCTGTAGAACAAGATTCTGCCTTCATAACATAATTCTAATCCAGCCTCCACAGATCAGTTTCTTCTCTGAGAGCCTTGCCAACATCCCTGCCTTCGACTCTCACTCCCTACATGGGTTGGTGTCCTTCTTCAGTCTTCCCATAGTGTTTTCTGTCCAGTTTGGTTGTACCACTCAAACATGGGTAGTGCTGGAACTGCTGACTTCCCTTCTTCCCTTCTCAGGCCCATCTCTGATGTTTTCTGGAGCTGTCCACTCTTCTCTTTTCACCCTGTGTTCTTTTTTGCACCTTGCGTGCCTTTTGGGCTGGAACCTATTGGGCCCAGAGATGAGTGGTTGTACTCTTGGGAGGGGAAACCTGGGGAAGAGGTTGTGCACAAGGCCAGGAAGTAGTGTTTCCTCATTGGGCAAGGATTCTTGGTCTCCAATGTGTGGTCTAGGAGGGAGGGTGGCTCATACTCTGGGTGAGCACATCTCTTTGGCCACATGGAGAAAAGAAGAGTTAAAAGAGGGATTTAGGGCCCTTTAAAGCTTAGTGTCTGGATCAGGGGCCCTGGCTACCTCAGTCTATGGGCAATATTGCCTCAACTAGGCTGTTGGCTTCTTCAGAGGAAGCTATGTTTAGTTTTTAGCTCTAGCAACTCCTGTGGGTTATGCATAGGTAGTGTCCTACATAAGGACTAAAAGAACATGAATTCATGAATCTCAGTTTTCTCTGCAAAATGGAGATAATACGATCTGTCCTGTCCACGTCCCATGGCTGATGTGTGAGAAAGGAAGTGACACAAGAGTGCATTGACAGGAAATAGTTTTTAAAAATTGTTTCTGATAGCTCCTCACAGGTAAATGGACTTATTTTTGTTGACCTCCCAAAACAAGAAAGAGTAAAATGTTTGACCGAATCAAATAGGACAGAGTTCAGATTATATACTTAGCTCCTAGCACAGAACCTTAAGAATCAGGTTATGATTGTGAACAACAATGTAAATAGAAACATTAGTATTTTTAATTTCCATAATTTATACTTTTCTATTTCTCATTAAAAAATAATGTTAGGAAATCTATAATTAGGGAACTCAAAGAGGAAGAACAGAAGCACAACTGATGTAGGACATTAATTATTCTTAAGACTCTTAGGTTCATGCAAGATAATCATTTTCATGCACCAATTTCAGGCTGAACTCTACTTTGAGTGTGATTATGACATAATTTTATTTTCTTGGAGTTGACTTATAGAGAAAAGAGTATCATCTAGGGTATGAATTAGCTCCAGTAAAGTGGAAAAAACAACTAGGATTGGGTGCACATAGGTCCTACTCAGGACTGAGCAATGGTCATTTACTCATTCACCCATTATTTGTAATGGTTATTGAGCACCCATCCCATTATAGAAGTTAGAGAAGCTGGTGTGGATAAAGAAAAGAAATAACAAAATGACATGAGATCTGTCCACAAGGAACTTGGAGTCTGGTGAGAAAGATGAAAGTAAGTCATGCAGTATAAAAATACCATAATGGGAAATACAAGCATATATCCTAATATAGAGATAGGCATTTACTCTACTCTTCTTAAACTTCCAGCATTATGAAGTTGGTGATAAAAGAGAAATCAGCCCATCTAAATCATTTCTATCATGTCCTATGTTTTCTTGAGTTTGAGTTTATTTTATACTTTTCATTCAATTTTGTCAACAGGTTGGTTGGGTAGCTAACACGTAACAAGATGGAGACAACCATGCCTTACTGAGCCAGTGTCAGCCAGACTTCCACTGTCCTAGAGGGCTGGGACAGTATACTTAATTCCCTCCACTTTCCATTTAGATCAGTGGCACTCAGACTCATTTCACAAGTGTTACAGGATGAATCAGATGTCTGCATTTAGGTCTTATCTGTGTATCTAATCTTCCTCTTACAGAGTCAAGACCTTTGGACACTAGATATTTGCTATGAGAAAAAGGTAGTTAATAGAAGCTGAGGTCACCCTCACTTTTACCACCCTCCTCACTGTCTGAGCTCACATTGGTACCCATGAGTTGTAAACATGGGTTGAGAGAAAAATGAGGATCTGGGGATCGAGTCCTACATTGGGATCCCTCTAGGGAGTCTGCTTCTTTATCTGCCTGTGTCTCTGCCTCTCTCTCTGTGTCTCTCACAAATAAATAAATAAAAATCTTATAAAAAAAGTGGAAGAACCCTTTATAAAGTATCAGGGAGAGGGCAACTGGGTGGCTCAGTGGTTGAGTGTTAGCCTTTGGCTCAGGGCATGATCCTGGGGTTCTGGGATCAAGTCCCGTATCAGTCTCCCCGGAGGGAGACTGCTTCTCCCTCTGCCTATGTCTCTGCCTCTCTCTGTGTGTCTCTCATGAATAAATAAATAAAATCTTAAAAAAAACCCAACAAAATGAGAAATATTAGCATTATGGTGATCAACGATTTTCACAGTTGTATAATCCCATGTCGAGAAAACTGGGGCAAAAGGACCTAAAGAATTCCAAAGAAGAATCAAATAACAGACTTTGAAAAAAAAATTATTGACTCTGATACCCCAATGCTTGACACTTCACACCTGAAATGACCACAAACCATGCTGGGCCCTTTGTCATGTTGTATACACAGTATTTTCTGAGTTCCCAGTACAAGCCTCTATTTGTTTAATATCAGTCGTGAATTTCTTTCTCTCCAGCCAGGGGGACTGTCTGCGCCAGCTGTTTACGTGCCCTCAGGAGGAGGAAGGGGAGTGACTCGCTCGCTCTGCACACTGTCTCATGTCAGAATACTTTCCAAGTCACTGAGGGATGGGTGAGACCACAGAGTTGAAGGAAAGTTCGGTCTTTAGTATTTCCTTTTCTGTCTCCTTACGTTAAGAGCACTATCCACAGACTCAACCAGGTTCTCATTTCAAGGGGTAACTGCACTGCCCCTGTTTCCTGATGACTGGGACCATGTGGCCATCAATTGTTATCCACTAATGACTCCAAAACCTTTCATAACCTCCCTGAGCTGTCTCAGAGATGACTTCATAGATGCAACCATCTTTGGCGTTTCTGTTTAGGCAGCTGAAAAGATTTCCCAGGAGAATAGGAGAGAGAGGGAGAAAACCTGCTGATGGTAAAGAGAAACTAAGAGTGTAAAATAAAAATGATATGAAAATTACACAATGATATAGATAGGGTAATCCTTAACATTGACCTACTGCATGGCCACCAGAGTTCTTTGGCCACAGTGTTCTCCTTATGACTCGAGTGCCACAGCTTCACACCACCACGAAGAGATGGGTCAATTGTGGAGACTGTGCTTTGGTTGCTTAGGTGACAGAGACAAACTGTGTGATTTAGAGCTCTTTAGTTTGAGTTGTAGTTTTTAAAGTCATTTTGAAAAGAATATCTACTATGGACAAAATAATAGAGGTGTAGGAAATAGATACAGAAAACTATACACCAATTAAAGGGTATTAAGGACTTGCTCTGAGCCCAGATGGTACAGAAAGCCCTGTCCACGGAAGTGCAAACATCACTATAACCCAAACCTTATGCTCAAGGAGTTCTACGAGCAAGTGCTAACTTATACTAGACCTTCACTTCACAAGACACTTAACAAACATTAGCTCATGTGATTCTCTCTGCAGTGTTACCAACTGGAGAGGACACAGGGAAATAGACTTTACTAGGTTAAGCATGTTTCTGAAGTCCATGGGAGTAAAGCGTTGTGGAGCCACATTTGTAGTCAGATTCTAGTTCTTAGGTTCTCTGTGCTATAGGTGACTTCTTTCGGCTTATAATAGTTTACACAGGGAAGAGAGAAAAGATAAAAAACTGCTGAGCAAACCATAACCTAGGAGATAATATCCTGGGAATATAGTCTCCTATTTTGCTTCCTTTCTTCTGTTTTTTGTTTTGTTTTGTTTTGTTTTTTTGTTAAATCCATCCATAGATACATTTGTGGCAACCCTTTGAATGGTCAATTACTTACTTGCCCCAAAGGTTGGCCAATTAGAAATGAATACCACTTATATCCATTATATCATGATTATAGCTTTATTAGGAACGGAAGATTTCTTAAAATGTGTCCATGTGCTAAATTTTGCTCTAAGAATTGAAATTATTGGGTCTTAACTGAACTTCTTAAATTTCCTTTTTTTTGAACAATAAAATGCATAGGACCCTAATTGCGAATTTTCAAAAACATGTTCCTGTTGGAAGCAATGGAAATCTAAGGGAACCACACACATATACACACTCCCTTACTAACATCCCACAACATTCTTCTACCAACTATGCACTAAAGATGGCAGCTTTCCACCAAATGCACCAAATGGCAGAGGATAAATCATAGTTCTCTGTCTGTTTTCCATTTGGTATGCCTGTACTCACAACCTTGATAGCAAACCTTCTGTTTCTTTTTCAAAAATTTTATAGGATGCTCTCATGTCCTTTTCTTTCCCGATTCCTCCCACACCACAATTCAGCTCACTCAGAAAATGCTATAAAGTTTCAGAGAAGAGGTTTGCTCAAAGCAACTACAAATAAAGTGCCTGTACATAAATAACTTAGCCTGACTTTTTGTTTAATGTCCAAGATGATTGGAACAGATTGTATCATGAACTACTTTCCCTTTGGCTAATTAAATAGCAGTCCCCACTTACCATAAAGCATATTCTTATTAAAACAAGTATCTATAGTCACTCTGCTGGATAAATTACTCCCAAGTAAGTGCCATAAAGCCCATTACATTCCTGCTTTAGGAATGGAGCAGGTCCAAACAGACAATCAAAGGATTTCACTGGGATTATTTTAGATTAGAAAAACTAAGGGAGACATGCGGCACTGACAAGATCATAAAGGCATAAAGGATAAATTAGCGGTTCCATACCAAACAAAGTGCTCTCACCGTATCACAGCATATCCAAAAGTAAAAACAAATTCCTACTGTATTAACCTTCGCCAAAATGGAAATCTGTTTATGCAGAAATAAAAATGTCATGAACAACTGTTATCTCCTGTGCAAATCAAAATGACTGTTTTGAATAATAATAAAAAAGAAACCTTTCAAACCAATGACTATGGAAATGCGCCATAGGAAAGAAGATGTCTTCATTTCAATAAATTGCTTTTTACATTTAATAGAAAAGGTTATGTTATGATTTGTCATATTAATGAACCATTATTGCATAACCATATTTTTATTGCAATATATTACCTGCTAAATGATGTCTTTTTTTTTTTTCCGGGAGAAAAAATTTCATAGAACACATTCTATGGGAGTTTTTCTTGCTGCCAGTTGTTAAATCTTTCAAAAGCTGTCAGCAGCCTCAGAAATCAAGTTCAAAATACCATAGCCAACATGAGTATAGGCATAGGCTAGTCTATTTTTAAATTGTAATACAAAACTGCCAGAGAAATACCTAAACACAAAAGATTATTTAAAACAAGATCATCTTATCTAGCTTGTCAATGTAAAGGACAAAGTCAGTGAAGTGAAATTTAACCCACAACTTCTATAAATATCACTAGACATTTGAGAGCTAAGTGATTTTTTTTTTCAGACTCATTTTTCCTTAAACTCATTATGCACCAGAGCCTTCATGTATGTGCTCATCTGTCAGAGACCTCTGTCCATGCTGGGCACAGGGAGTAGGGATGCTAACCACCCAAGGAGGTCAACTGACCTCATTCCTTACCTTGCTTCAGGCAAGCAAGCCCTTCTCCTCAAGCTCCTTCACCCTCAAGGGTGAATGAATGGCAAAGACATTGGCATCTTCCCTGGAAACTTCTGCAGGAAGGTAGCCATACTTGTTTCTACAAATGCCATTCTGGATATATCCTGTGTCTGCAGGCACTGACTCATCACACCGCTTCTGAATGGCAAGACACCGTCCTCAGCATGGCAATCATAGCAGCACCCCAGGGGATTCCCTTGGAATATTCCAAGCTTATGACAGTGAGCTAATTATCTGATGGAAACAGAGGTGGGACATTTGGGTGTGTCTTCCCTTCCTGCTTAAGCTGCTGCTGTCGTATTTTTGGAGGGAAGGCCTGAAGAAACGAAGGGATGTGCCATCACTCTTAAGGCTCTGCCTGCCTTTGATGTCAGTTCGTGACTGTGCCCACCTTTGGCTGCTGCTGCTGGATGTTAAAGCCGTCATTCATTTCACATCTTAGTTTTTTAAAGAGTATAAAATGTGACAGCAGTGTATTAGGTGCTGGAGACAAAAGTGAACAAGACAGGTGAAGTTCTTACTCTCAAGCAACTTTAAGTCTAGAAAAGGAGACAAACATTAAATAAGCAGTCAAAGAGACTGGATATTTAAAATCTGCAAAAAAGTAGTTTGGGGGAAACTCCTATCACATTTTGCTTTACGAGAAACGATACAGATAATATACAAATGCATGCATGTTCTGAAATATCTAAATAGTATAATACGATGAAAATTCCCTTTTTCCTCCCACAATGGATACTCTTCCATAGGTGATTTCTGCATTTATATTTAAAAATAACATCTGGACAAGTACCTGCCTACATATTTATATGTATACACATATGGATTTACTTTTTTTTCCATGTACGTGAGATTATGCTATAAATAGTATGCAACTGCAATTTATATCCTATAACATGTTCCATGACACATAGACACATCCTTTATTGCAGTGATTAAATTCCCATCTACGGACATAACATTTTATATAACTGTTCCTCTCTTGGGGACTATTATTTTCCTGTGATTACTGTAACAAGTTAGCACAAACTATGTAACTTAAAACAACTCATTCTTCCATAGTTCTAGAGACCAGAAGTCTGAAATCAGTATCACTGAGCTGAAATCAAATTGTTGACAGGGCTACACTCCCTCCAGAGGCACTAGAGGAGAATCCATTCCTTGCCTCTTCCTGCTTCCAGTGGCTGCCAGCATTCCTTGACTTGTGGCCACAACACTCCAACCTCCAGTCCAGCATCCTCAAATGTTTCTCTGCCTCATCTGCTCTGTGTAGGTCAAATCTCCCTCTGCCTCCTTTTTCTAAGGATACTTGTGATTGAATAGGGCCCACCGGGATAATTGGAGAGAATCTCCCCATCTCAAGATCTTAATTTAAATGACACCTTAATTTATAAGTTATGACTTACAGTTATCACTAAGTCATACCCCTCTTTTTGTCACAGAAAGTAAACAGTCACAAGTTCCAGGCATTAGAATTTAATCACTTGTGGAGCCAACTTATTATAGTGGATATTTGCCACAGATCCAGGGAAGTTAGAGGTGATGATATGAAGAAAGGTTTGGCGTCTCCCTGCATTTTAATCTGGGGGACGGGGGACCGAGACTCAGACTTGGACTTAAACTGGACTAAGACATGGAGGCTTTGTCTCCTCCAGTTTTTATTAAGAGAGCTTACAGGTTGGCTATAGGAATGATTAACTTTGGGAAGCAGAAAAAAACATGTTTACTTCAAAAGGTAAAAGAATAGGCTATTGACTCAAGAAGGGGGGAACGGAAGAGCTGTATCTGGGGAACAATGAGGTCAAGGATCAGGGTGTGGACCCAGGCCCTCCCGCATCCCCAGTGAGCCGAGGACTATGAGAGTCAGTTCTCAGATAGGCTCGGCAGCTGGTTCCCCACAGGTATTCAGGTTGGTTCTGTGTTTTTATATAAACCATGCAGCAATTATGATCATTGAAATTTACATTTGAGCACATGTATAAATATTCTATATAAGATTTCTAAAAGTGAAATTTCAGAATCAAAGAGAACATGTTACAAAATATTGTTAAATAATGGCAAAGTAGTCTCTAAAACAATTGTACTATAACACTGTATATTATCCAAAATGGTACACGGAGTGCTCATCTTCCCACGTTTTTGTCAATATCACACATTTTATCTTTGTTCTTATCAATGTGAAAAGTGAAAATTGGCAATTTGTCACTGTTGATTTGAATTTTCATTATTAATAGATTTTAAAACTCCTACTTGTGTAATTTCTCTGTAGTTTTTTTGTTTGCTTTTCTTTTTGATTTGTAGGGATTATTTATAAATATTGATATTTAATATTTTATTCTAACATATGCTACAAATATTTTGTAACAATCAATATATCCTTTGTCTTTAATAGACTTGTTGAAAGAAATGATAATTTTTTAAAGATTACTTTTTTTAAAAGATTTTATTTATTTATTCATAGAGATGCAGAGAGAGAGAGAGAGAGAGAGAGAGAGGCAGAGACACAGGCAGAGGGAGAAGCAGGCTCCATACAGAGAGCCTGATGTGGGACTACATCCAGGGTCTCCAGATCACGCCCTGGGCTGCAGGCGGCGCTAAACCGCTGCGCCACCGGGGCTGCCCAGAAATGATAATTAATGTAAAATCTATCAATGTTTTTCTTTGTATACTTTCAGTTTTGCATCTTGTTTAAAAAAACCTTGCTCATCCTAAGATAATGAAAATATTCTCTTATGTTTTCTTTAATTTTTTTCAGTTGTAAGGAATTAACATTTTGTGCGTAGTATGAGGTAGCAGTCTGGCTTTATTAAGTTTCTTTCCGATGGAAAGCCAATTATACCACTGATATTTTTTAAATAATTTATCTACTTTTCCACTAACATAAAACTTTATCTTTATTATATACTATATGCTTAAATATACCCATATCTGTTTTGAGTTGTGTATCACTGATCTATTTTTACTATTTCTAAGAGTTCTATGAGGGCAGAAATTTTGTTCATTTCTCCATTCTGCTCCCTGGTGGCATACAGAGGATGGAGATGTGTGTGTGTGTGTGTGTGTGTGTGTGTGTGTGTGTGTGTATAAGCATATATGTATAAATACAGTTAAATATATATGTTTAAATACTTAATAGTTAAGTACTAAAGGCATTATCATTGAATAAAGAACAAGAGAAGGATGAAAACTTATCACCACTGGAAATCTAGCCTCTGGAAAAAACAAACAAACAAACCAAAACAAGGTAAAGGAACAATATAATTATTGGGACAGGGATATTATGTGCCTATAATACATCTATGTACATAGAGATATTCAATTAAGGTGCATGTAAAACATAGGGCTTCTAGTTAAGTTTGAATTTCAAATAAACAATGAATAATTATTTTTAGTATAACTGTGTTCCAAATATTGAATGGGACATACTTACCCTAAAAAATTATTTACTGTATCTGAAATACAATTTTAGCTGGTGTCCTATATTTTTATCTGCTAAATGTAGCAAATCTCTAGTCTATATATTGAGTAAATGAATGAATGCTGTATCACAATTTTGTAATTATATTTATTATTGTATTTTGTGAATATATTTATTATGAGGCAGGGGAAGTTTTTTTCTCATTGTTCTTCTTTTTTAAAAGCTTTTTGGATAATTTTAAGAATTCTCCTTCTTACATAAATTGAAGAATCATTTCTATCCAAGTATTTTTATTGGGATTGAGCTGGATTTATCAATGGTCTTTGCTTTACTTTTTGTATCTTTATAATTCTTAATACTTAGCTATGTTGACAAAGAGGAAGAATAAAATCAATCAATCAATCTGGCCAATATCATGCCTAATTGTCAAATCTAAAGGCAATATCGTTGAGTAAATACCAAGACAAGAATGGAAACTATCACCACTGAAATTTCTAGCTTCTGTGAAAAGCAAAGGAATGAGAGATATAAATATTGAGATGGTTAAATTATTTACCTATGATACAATTTCTTACCTATAATTTCCTACTAAAAAACCCAAAAGAAAAAAAAAAGGAACATCCAAAAGAATCAATAAAACACACTCAAATTAATATGAACTACTTTAGTAACTTTAGTATGTTGCAAAAAAGGCATACAAAAGAATAACTTTTACATATTTCAATAAAAACTAGTTGGAAATTTTTATGAAAGAAGTATATAATTCTTAATAAAAAGCAAAAATATAAAATACTTAGAAATAGTTTGTCAAAATATAAACAGTTTATATATAAAAATACCCCAACGTATAAAATTATACTGAAAGAAACAAGAAGTGTTGAGTATATAAAGTGATTTGTCATATTTATTAAATTTATTATAATCTTTATTATACAGCATAAATTTTGATATGTCTTTTGTAAGTTTGAAAAATCTCTCTACCATATCCTCTATCCCTCCTTATAATTAAGTCCCACGACTACATCTTCCCAAGGCTGCAGAACATTATTATACCTCCTATAAATCTAGTTTATTAACCTGAAATATGTATGACTTGAAATGATAAGATTGATTGCTATCTTTACATGTCAAAGACCAGTTACATGTGTACCCAGAGTTAATAAAATGGCATTGAGAAAATTGAAAAAAAAAAAAAAGATCAAAATCACTTAGAGAAAAAAAGATACCACTAGAAACTAAAAAATAAAGAAGAATGAAAGGAACTTATATTAGTAGATAAGAAAGAATAAAATACAGGTGTAAAAATCAGAAAATGGTTTAATATAAGAAGAATGGCCAGAAAATAGGGCAGAGTAGAAAATATACAGAACTACTAAGAAAACCACAACACTATCCATTAACTTCCTTGCCACTTTTTATCCCAAAACTGAGATAGAAGTCTTTCTCCAAGGAATCTTTCTTACAAGAACCTGTTTAAAATGGCGGACTTAGTGGAGACTCTACCTTCCTTCCGTGTCATGGTTCTCCTCAGTGCAGGAGATGTATATACACATCTAGTGCTAGTAAAACTCAGAGAGGGAGCAGAAATAAAACAGAAAAAAAAAATGAGAAATGTCTGGAAATTAGAAAGCAGATGGTGTTGGACTGACCAGGGAAATACAGGAGGGAAATCCACAGCTTGAAATACTAGAAGTAAGAGTGGGTCTCTCTTTCTAAAGAAGTGTCAAGTTTAGGGTCATATATTTTAAGAACAGTGAGTGGGAGGGGTAAATGTCAGGGGAATTAGTTGAAGAAAGATTCAGAGTAATTGAGCAAATTGTGCCTCACTACTTCCTCTGTGAAGCAACTTAAGAAGGATTTTATTGTAATTTTTCTCTAATTCTTCCCTTGATTCTTAACGATTATCTTTTCATGAATTCATAGTTTAGAAAGCCATATGTGCCCTTCAGTTCATTTTGACAAAACCAAAATATACAAATGGAGTCCTGGAAGCCGGTTGTAAATTGGCCATTGATGATGGCGACTGAGGTGACTCCTAAGGTTTAATGAAGAAATCAAAGAATAATAATGTAAAATACTTTTAAAATGTAAGTAACTATAACCCGTGCTTCAGTCATTTCAACACTGCTAAATTTTGTAAATGCAGATGCATCGTGATCCAGCATTATCCAGTAGGGTGAGTAAGCTCTGACTGTAGTCAGTGACTCATTGTTATGGTCTGATCTACTTGTTTAGGATTCTATTGGAAGACATATGTCCCCTGACCATTAATTGATGACAACAACCTTTAACATAATCCAGATTCACTTCTTATTGGAACGTAGAATATTCGTTCCTTTATTTCCTCATTCCTCTATTTCCCAAATAGACATTTTTATGATGAAGACAATCCCACACAGCCAATAGAGGCTTTCTTTTCTTTTCTTTTCTTTTCTTTTCTTTTCTTTTCTTTTCTTTTCTTTTTTTTTTTTTTTTTTTGTCAGCTATATCTGCAGTTTTGGATTAACAGATGAGCAAGCATTCTGATATACCAATATATCTATTGTGAGTGTGAATGACAACGACTGGCGCTCCTTCCTACTTTGCTCTGCCTGGCCCAATTGAAATTTATAAGTGAACTGATCACATTTGTGTCCGAGACCTTACGTGGACGTTAACCCCATCAAATAATCATCTGATTTTTCAGGACTCACTTACTGAGAGACTTCCCTGTGACACAGAGATTCCAAAACCTTAACTGGTCTGTGGGTCCTTCTAATAACTTATTTTCTGCATCTCTTCCTCTCACCGTCGTGTCGTACCCAATTCCTGTTCTTCACAATAAACCTACCCCTCGCTATCATTCGGCCAGCAGAGTTTTTGAAAACTGCACCTAATGTTTAAATATTGTTCCACTCTCACGTGACAAGCTCTTGTTTTAATTATTATCAACATCCATCTGTCTGAAAGTTGGGACTCTTCTTTTTACCATTTGACTCAAAAATGTGGTTTATATCTGCTTGGGTTTATAATCTCTCTCTACATTTGCTTGTAGGACACACTCTGTAGCATGTCATTTTAGCAGATGATTTAATTGACATTTGTAAAAGTTAAACATTGTAGTAATGCTTCACTCTACACACACACAAGAAGTTGGAGGAAAGAGCGAAGAAGGCTCTTTGGCATGGGAGCCCACAGCCTCACATAGTGTGTCCCTGGTCTATCGTAGCCTTTAATAAAAGAGTTTTTATGCACCCTCCTGCTTATCTGTGTGTTCACAGGTGTGTGAAAGACTATCCTCTGCAGAATAAAACGCCCTGTGGCACCATGACAATAAAAAGTGGTGACTCTCATCTATCTTTGCCTGAGGATAAGAAGGCTTGAGAACACATAGAAATAGAACATGGAAGAGAAAGAAAAGGCCACAAGCAAAGTTTAAATTGTTTCCAATTTGGGTCAGCAGAAGGGGTATGGCCGACATAGAGCTGGGAGGCACTGACCCTGCAATCCGCCAAGTGCAGCTATAGACGTGGCAAGATGGTCCGGTACAAGGCCCCGCTTGGCACAAATGTAGCTGTGACCTAAATTAAGGAAACAGAAAGCCACATTAAAAAAGCAAGATAAGAACCTAATCGCATCTTTCTGGGAAGAGAGTGGAAGATATTGCTAATAGACTAGATTGGGGAGAAAGGACAAAAGTACAAAGAAATATTCTGAAGAGTAGACAAATTCCCTTTAAATACAAAATTGAGGATTCTAGTTCTAAAGGAGAAATTTGGCCAAGTGGGCTGAGAGTGCATGTATTTTGCTGCTAGGTTAGCTCTATATCCTCTCTGGTATATAAAACATTCCACTAAACAGGATGGGGTATTTCTTTCTGCCAGCATAAGAAAAATTCCCTTAAAAAGCTTTCTTTTGGGGGCGCCTGGGTGTCTCAGTGATTGAGCATCTACCTTTGGCTCAGGTCATTGTCCCAGGGTCCTGGGATCCAGTCCAGCATTGGGGTCCCCTTAGGGAGCTTGCTTCTCCCTCTGCCTATGTCTCTGCCTCTCTGTGTCTCTCATGAATAAATAAATAAAATCTTTCTTTAAAAAAAAAAAAAAGCTTTCTTTTAGTGGTCCAAACTGTTTCAAATCTTTCTCTAAATTAGAACATTAGGGGCACCTGGCTGGCCCAGCAGTTGAGCATCTGCCCTTTGGCCCAGGGTGTGATCCCGGGATCTGGGATCCAGTCCCACACTGGGCTCCTTGCAGGGAGCCTCCTTCTCCCCCTGCCTATGTCTCTGCCTCTGTGTGTGTGTGTCTCTCAAGAATAAATAGATAAAATCTTCAAAATAATTAATTAATCAATCAATCAATCAATTAATTAGAACATTAAATGAGTTAAGTGAATTCTGAACCAAAACTCAAGGTTCTTCTCTTATAATTAGCAAACGAATGCCACTTCCAGAATGAGACAAGGCAAAGATCAAGAGGTAGGACAAAAAACTCTTCTTCCCAGCCTTTCCAGCTAAGGGTGAGCTCCGAAGCACGGCTGCCTGCGTGGCATCCTGCGTGGCTAGAGGAAGAGCGTCACCGTAACCAGTGCTGAGAAGGCCCGAATGATAGTATTTCATCGTGGAGGACGGTGGCCACCTGAGCAAACAAACCAAAAACTGGGTCCGATTTAAACCAACACACAGCCTCCCTCTGGACACCTAGCCTCCGGTCAGCCAGCTACCTGTTAGCCAGGATGCCACGACTTCCATGTCTCCTCTCAATGACACCATCAGTTCAGAGATGGGGACAACAGGCAAAATAAACTCTTCCCTACTGAAGGGCATCGACTTCCTTGTATCTAGGCTGCTTATGCTTTTGAGTCCAGCCATCCGAGTATGAAAGAGAGGTGCTTCATCCAAACAGTGGGGTGTGATAATTTTCACTGCCCTACAGTGAGATTTACATCATACTGACGAGCATTCAAAAGAAAAAGGTCTCTACATGTGCAGAGTGGACACATTTTACTGGGTTTCTGCCTCTCCACAATTTTACCTTCCCAAGCTTGAATTTATAGGCTTAGGTTTCATAGTGTAATTACTGGGTTTAATATCAGAGAGGAGAGCAGCTTTGGTTTTCAGAGTATGTTTGGTGTTTATTCAAGGGAAACAATCTCCAATACAGTTTCATTTTCTTTTTATTTTCATGGGGTGGGGGTGTGGGGGTGGTGAGGGGTGGGGGATGAATACTGATGTTTATGGAGTTTAAGGGTCTGGCAGTACTGGGAACTGCAGAACTTTGTTTATCCAGAGTCCAGTTTCAATCCGGAGGGTGCCAATGCAAACTTCTCCAGACTACCACGCCAAAAATGTCAGCCCTGTCTTGGAGGAGCAGCCTTCCCAAGCAGGGAGAGGTACTGAGAGCCAGCTCAGTTTGAAACTGAACTATGGAGAAAGCTCAAGCACTAAACCATGCTGTCTCGGGCACAGCAGTTTAAAAATATGCTTTTTATCAGATTTTCCTCATATTTTGCCTCGTATTTTTTATCACAGCAGGAGCCTGCCATCACCAGCTAAGCTGATTGACTATGTCCTCTACCAGCATCCGCCTTTGACATTCATGTGTTCGGGAAAGCTCCATCCCTTTCCGTCTGCTCTTGCTGGGGTCTCTTTATGCACCCACTATTACTACAGTTGCAGCATCTGTCCCCCAACTGGGAAGGAAGCCTTAGCTCATCAGGATCACCTGCATATCTACTAACTGTGGGTGCCATCAGAAATGCAAAGTTGTCAGCACTTTCTTTCCATTCTGGAGGCATTACATCTTCCACAGCCCTTGGGGTGTTTCATTGGAACAGCTGGAAATTCCTGATTTTCAATACAATTTGCGTCTTCCTCTTCATATTGCTTAGTATCAGGGCCAACTTTGCAAGGCGGTTTTTAATGAATCCATAGCCAGTGTGTTAAATATGTTAGTTGAGTTTTTCCATAAAGCTCAGCTAATATAACGTGATTGTTTTCTTAGGCACCCTGTGGGGAGTATGGAACGTAGAGGGTAGAAGAAGTGGGGGTGGGCAATTGATATAGTTGGTAGGTTGCCAAATTTGCCCACCTTTCGGGACCCCACACCCAACAGTCAGCCAATGGATTTCATGTTAGCCAAACTTTCTAAAATAAGGAGCTCATCTATAGACGAGAGCCAAGACCTCCAATTTCAAGGATAAGCCTTTGGAGAAGGCTGCCATGCTGGGAAAAATGAACTCTTAATAACTAGCATAGACAAATTTCAAAGTTGAACTCTATGCTTGCCGGTTGCCTTCCTGGGATTCTTATCACTGCAAAACTATCTAAAAAGATCACCATGAAACTGCCTGTGATGTCAATCAAATGCCATAAAAGGCTGATAGGGCTGTATTTGTTTTTCTGTAACTTGGGCTGCCTGCGCATTTGTCCAGTACCTGGGAGGCAGCAGATTCTCAAGTGTTGGTGATTGTTTCTGGTTATTCCTGCGTGAGTACACTACTCAGTCCTGGGAGAGCTGGCAAGAGCTCCATAGCCAGACCAGTTCATCTTAGTTTCAACCTTTAAAACTGGGAAGTGAGAAGATAGTATTGGAAATTTTTTAAACAATCAAGTGTAATAAACTAGTTAAAATCCCAGACTGGAGCCAGACTATTTGGGTTTCAGTTCCCATCACTTACTGGCCGTATGATGCCAGGCCAGGGTCCTGCCCTTTCTATGGATTAGTTTTCTTTCTCATCTGTAAAACTGGATATAATAATCGGATTTGGTCATTTTATTAGAATGAAGATTAATTAAATTGACATCCGTAAAATGTTGGTGTGTAACACATAATAAGTGCATTTAGGAGTATTTGTTCAATAAAAGACTGACTGTACTATCAAGATGTATTCATTGATGAGAAGATATTTTCTTGTCAGATTCAGTACCATAAAAGGAAGACTGCATATACTGCTCGGAAGAACAAAATCCATCAACTATATAGCATTCCAATAACATGGTACATATTCACATTAAAATAAACTTTAGGAAAATAAGCATTTATACCCTTGTCAGTGATTCAGTTAAGGAAACTGAATGAGTGACAGAGGGGTTGTGTGTGTGTGTGTGTGTGTGTGTGTGTGTGTGACAGAGGTTTTGAATTCCAACTCTCACATTTACAAATTATGTGACTAAAATTTCTGCATTCTGATTTCCTCCTCTGTAAAATGGGTTTCTATAGCATTTCTTACAATAGGTTATGGTGGGGACTAAAGAAGTGTCTAGCACAGTGGCTGACATACAGTCATCAAACAATAATATGGAGTTTTTTTTTTCAATCTGTTGGCCAAAGAACATTTTTGGCCACAAAATTCCAATACTTTGTCTAGTTATCAAGAAATGGGATTCTAAGAATGCAAAAAAATCTCAAAGAGTTTAGAGATCCAAACAACAGAGACCAGGTTTAAAGATTAATCCAAACCATAAACTTTTCTTTTTCTTTTGTGAAGTATTCTGGGACTTAGAGTCAGGCTATGGCACCTATGAAAATGAACGTCCCTCTCCCTCCCCCCCTATATCAACATTCACAAAGAGAGAAGTATAACATGATATGAGATGACAATTGTTAGTGGTTAGCCAAGCTCTATATATTTTTCAGGTGTCACTGAAAAGTATGTATAAAACTAGAAATTAACTGGGTAAGAGTATACAGCATCCTAAAAAGATGTTATATAATTACATATTTCTAAGAAGTAAAACTGGAGTTTATATATATATTTCAATTCTATTGGCATTCTTCTTTCAAAGTCACACAAATTCTAGTTCCTGTTAAAATTGATCTGTCTCCATCTTCCTTCAAACTCCTCACATGCATGGAATTCAGAGTCACATAATCTTAGAGCTAGAAGATTCTTTATAAATCATCTAGTCAAATCTCCCCATAAGGAAACCAAGGCTTGCACTGGTGAAGTAACCAGCCTAAACCCACAGAGATGCTCCGAGGCAAAGGAGGGTGAGAATCTAGGATTCCCAGTGTTCTTGCCACTTAATTCAGTGAATGCAAGAAGTTGTTTAAGTTGCTGGAGAAGTGACAACAGCCATCACTTTTAGTATTTTGTTCGCAAGGTTTGCATGTGTAAGACTGTTTATTTCCGTTCAGATACCAGATCTACAGCTCAGGTACCTGTCACCAGGTGAATAATGGTGCCCAGGCTGCAGTCTTCTGTGGAGGTTTTTACTTTTCAGGTTTCCCAGATAGACTGAGTATTCAATTTTACTACTTGCTTCCATATGTGTGTGTGTGTGTGTGTGTATGTAATTTATACATATACATATGTGTGTGCGCACCACTTTTACTATTTTAACCTCCTATTTAACACCCACTACATTTATATATGCAAAATGTGAAATTTAAAGAAATATAATGCTTAGGTGCAAATAAATACCATTTTCAATTGTTAACAGTCCTGCTAAATCCAACCTTGACTTTCTGCTCAAATAGAAGACAATATTCACAATAACTTTGAATTTAATCTGACAGTCGGCTGGGGTAAATGGATAGCTATTGAGTCTCGAATTTGGGAGCCTTCAGTTAAAGATATTTAATCATTCCATAGGATTCTAGTGATCTCTGTTCATAACTCAGTCACAAATAAGGTATGGAATTCCCTGGCAAGAACTTCAAACAACTTTCTTACTATCTGCGTTCCCAACTCTGCTATCATTTTGAGAAAACTGATTTAATAAAAAAATATGTAAGAGATTTAGCTTCACATCAACCCTACAACGTAAGGTCTGTTTTTATTTCCATTTACACTTGAGGAGACAGAAAGGTTAAGTAATTTTTTCAGTAAGTAATAGAACTGAGATTTGAACCCATATGACAGGTCTTCACCACAACACTTACAACCTCTCTAACAAGCCAGGTGATTCTCTAAGAGGAGGCAAGGGTTCTATTCTCTTCCACCTGAAATGTGGGGAAAAATCCAATTACTTAGCAGCTTTATTGTCCCCTAGCTTATTCTTAACCTTACTTCAAATTCAGAGCAAACCTATACTCTATTTAATAAATTATGCATTATTTCAAATCATGTATTATTAATATTATATATTTTATAATACATGTAGGCAAAATATCATAGAGTTTCAAAATATGTATATAAAATACATATGTGGTTTTGTTGAGAATATCTTCCATTACTACTACGCTTTGGATTCAGGTTTTTTTTAACTGTTTTTTTTTTTTTTTTTGAAAGTTAAGGGCAATTAATCATGCTGCAGCTTAAAAATAATATAATACTTGAGCAACCAATTCTGAAACCTGAACAGAAAGAGAAAATAATATGTAATCAATAGTATGGAATCAATCTATCTATAAGCAGCAACAGCAGATTTTTCTAGTAGCTCTCATTAGATCCTGGGCACCTACTCACACTGATGTATATATTAGAAGATAATATCCTAAACGACCCTAACTAGTATCTAGGGTGTTCTCCAGGTGGGGCTTGCTCCAAGCCGGAGACAGGGCTCTGTGCCCATTGCTCTCTCCACTGGCCTCCCAGGCGCCACACTCTATGTTGTCTACAGCCAAATATGGAGTTGCTCAATTGTAAAAGTCACCCACTGAGGGTTCTGTGTCCCCTAAGCCCCCTCAGGACAGGGGGATTCTGAACTATGGGTATAGACATAGAAGCTTCAGACATTGCTATTATTACTCCCACAATAGCTCAGTCACCACTGTGTAGGACTGAGGACTGAGCTACCACAAGTCCAATGGTAGAAACTTGATAGGGTGGACACCATGACATTGAGCATTGATACAGAGCCTTGCTGTAGGTGGACGTCACCCATATGTGGGGGGAGGCAGGTGGTGGGAGGAGGGGAGAGGAGAAGGCTATGAAAGGGAGCAGAGAAAGACTGGGAGAAATGATAGGTGGCATCAGAAAGAGGTTGGGAGGATTGAGAAAAGTAGTGGTTAAGTGGTTAAGCAGGTGTGCTCAGTCTAGGAAGGATGGACTCTAATTTTTGGTCTCTCCAGCAGGAAGCTGAAGACTCTGCTATTGCCAAACAGGTCCATTTCTAGTCTCCAGGAACCTTCCAAGTAGATGCTACTGTTTCATTGGTAGAGGAATGGTAAATCTGAGATCACTGTTAGGTGGGATTATTGCTCTAAGATCCTCCCTGCAAGAGAAAGAAGTGAGAAACTGCAACTCTTTCTAGGTAGCCTATACTATTAATAATACTTTACCTCCAGGGTCAGCCCAATGGGTACAAATATTGTGTGAGATCCCAAAGCTCCTCCTGCTTTAAGTCTAACATATACCAAAATGCCTCCCTTATTTGCTGACTATGAAATATTTCATTTTACAACTAGAAAACAGGCTCAAAATGCCATTGCCCTTGGGAGCAGTACCATATAATTTTTATGCTTACTAAATGGTTGAGCCTTGTGTCTACATTTCAATAAATATCGGTGCAAGGGGAGAGAGAACTCTAGAACACTGAGCAACAGAAATCAGGGGTATCTGAAAAGGTCTGTTAGTTATCTGAAAGCAAACTTAACTCTGCTGTATTTCCAGCCTAGACTGCATCCTCCACGAGCCTAACAAAGCCAAGACATAACCAAGATAGCAAAGGGCACTAGGCAAAGTCTCTGGAGTTCTCTCATCTATGATTCTTGGTTTTCTCATTAGTAAGAACAGAGAGTTTTAGTAGAAGACTTCTAAAGTCACTTTAAATATTAATATTATAATTGCTTATGTTTTTTAAACATTTACCTTAAGCCAGCAGAATTATTATTTTCCAATGAAATCTGACACGAGAAAGCACTATTCTGACTGAAGATGGGACTGGGAAGCCTGAATCCTATGTACTCAGCCTCTTCATCTCTCGGGTAAGCCTAAGGGATCATTAAGAGTCTTTTTTTTTTTTAAGATTTTATTTATTTATTCATGAGAGACACAGAGAGATAGAGAGAGAGGCAGAGACACAGGCAGAGGGAGAAGCAGGCTCCATGCAGGGAGCCCGACGTGGGACTTGATCCCGGAACTCCAGGATCACGCCCTGGGCCGAAGGCAGGCGCTAAACCGCTGAGCCACCCAGGGATCCCCCATTAAGGGTCTTAAGGTGAAACCCAACCTTGACATTTGTGGAGTCCAGGACAAGAGTATAAATGGAGACCACACATCTACATATTTTAAATGAAACTAAATAATCATCAAATAAAACATCTTCTATCGGGGCACCTGGGTGGCTCAGCTGGTTGAGTGTCTGACTCTTGATTTTGGCTCAAGTCATGATCCCAGACTTCTGGAATCAATCCCTGCATAGAGCTCCATGCTCAACACAGAGTCTGTTTATTCCTCGCCCTCCCCCTCTATCCCTCCTCTCCCTCCTACTTTGTCAAATATATATTCATAATGATCAAGAACATGTTCAAATCTAGATTCTTGGACTCCTGAGTTTGTGGTGGAAATTCTGGGATGAGATTAGGCCAACTCCTGGCCCTCTGCCTCTGGTATTCAGCCTCTAGTCTGCTCAACTTTTCTTACCATTCCCAGTTCCATCTCCTACAGTAGGACTTCATGTGGATTCTGTGGGCACCAAGCCCACCACCTGAAACCCTGACCACAGTCTCTGCAAACTTGCATGTGTTATATCCTAGGAGGGTAAAGCTTGGGGGAGAGGACTATTTGCTTCAAGCCATTAGAGCAAAGAAATTCAGAGTCTGGGGTACATAGACCATAGTCTAGACAGCAGGAATAGAATCCTGGTGGGACATTTCCATCAGCCCCACACACCCCAGGCTGTAATTCATGCAGAAGGTTATGAGTACCAAGGGAAGGTGTTCTGAAGTGCAGGACCTTGGCTCAAAGCCTCTTTTTGCCCAAGTCTAGGGTAGCACAGACTACACAGAGTTTGAAAACCCCCCATGTGCATCTCTGAGGAGTCTCCTTTGAATGTATTTTGGTGGGATATTTAGGGGACATGAAGGCATGTCGTCATAATCAGTACTATTGCCTAAGCCTCAAGATTGCAGTATCAGCTCCTGTGGAGTCTCCAGCCTGCCTGCCTGCCTGCCTCATAGGTTTTGGACTTGCCAGCCCCATAATAGCAATGAGACAATTCCTTAAAATAAATCCTAACACATATAATTTTAGATTTAATATTTTAGTGTTATTTATAATTATATATTATGTATAAATTCTTTTATTATACATATTATATATAAGGTATGTCTTTATATACATCAGACCCTTTGTTTGGGACTTACGTGATATGACCTGGGGCCAGTAGTACTTGACTTCTTCGACAGTTCATTACTTCATCAGTATCATCAGCACAGTAACAGCAACCTCTGAGCTGGTGAAAGATCGAAGTGAGATAAAGTATGGCAAAGACGTTATACTGAGTTTGACGCTGAATATCAACTTCAAACACTTATTATTTTACCTTTACCACTGGAACAAAACTTATTAAGCTGGAAGCTAGTTCACATAGAAACATCAAAACTGCATTCAGCATCGTGGAGTAACGGAGACCGTGAGCTTTGGACTTGTGTGTGCTTGCTCTACCCTCTACCTCACCTGAGGCCTTGGGCTGGTTATTACACGTCTCTTTGCTCCAAGTATCGCATTTGTAAAATCTATCTCATGATGTCTTAATGAGAAAAGAAACCAAGATGATGTCAATGCAACTGTAAGAATAGCTTCCTGTGTCTTGTAAGCACTCAATGTATGTTATCTAACATTATTACTCTCATAATAGTATTAACTCCTTAACAAATGTTTATTAATACCTACCATGTGCCACAGAATATGGCAGGCACATCCCTGTCCCACAGAATGACGGGCTGACTTACATGAGTGAAAAACTCATGAGAGCCTGTCATGACTATTTGTTCTTACCATACTGACTCACATTTGATCTTGCTTAAGCTTATTTTTAGTGTAAGCTTCTATATTTGAAGGCACCATCGGTTCTCAAATACAGAGCACAGGCATTAAACAGTAAGAACTTGGGGTGCTTTGGAAAACAGCGGCTGGCAATGACAGAGTTTATACAATTTTTGGACAATAGCATGGCAGCCTGGAGGAAATGGCTTGCTGTCTCAAACCAGCATTGTATTCATAATTAGAAACAACATCACAGTCAGGATGCATACAAATCCAAACTGTTTCTAACCCACGGAATCTCACAACATTTAATTTGTAAAGTAATTTCACTGATGACTTTTTAGTGCTGTCCCACTGGAAGAAATAAAGTGCAAGTATAAGGATTGTCTGTGTTTTTTTTTTTTCCTGTCGACTAAAAGATGTTTAAGGATATGACATTTAATATGATAATGGCATAAATTTCTCTGTTACCTATCAATTGAAGGTTATTTTTTAAACACAAACATTATATTTATAAGAAGGAAAGCAAGACCAGGAATGACAATTGTCATTTTTATGGAAGCCAGATCTCTCTAAGATAATTGCATGTGTACATTCAAGGATAGAGATTTATAGCTGAAGCACACTTTGTAGATTTCAGTGACAGATACGGGCCTTGAAATACATCTCCAATACAGGAGATCAAACAGATTTTTTTTTTTTATTTTTAGTTAAAGCTCATGATAGCACAGTAAGAAAATGAGCTGACAACTTACTGAGTTAATCTCTCCCCTTTCACCTCCCGTACAAGAGATTTTTCACAGTTCCTACCACTTTTATTGTCTCTTATCGCAGACATTCACCACATCACACCTGGAATTTGTGGCCACTGAGTCAGGCCCCTGAGCTTTTTCCCTGTTGAAGGGAAGCCCTGGCACTGCCTGGAAGAGTAGTAAGTGGATTAATGTAGACTAAGCGCAGGGTTCTCTAACCCTTGGAAAAACTGGTCTTATCCCTGGAGGTGCACTCTCACCTGCACGTGTTAAACCTTATAATAACCTAGGGAAACATAACAACAATTCGCTCAACCTCTAGTTCATCAGGTGTGGAGTGTCAAATTGCTGGGAGCTCCGTATGTTAACATACCGAAGAGCTGAACCAACACCTAAGCTTGTTTCTCCGAATAAGAAATTCGTGGAATCTCAGTCACGCAAAGGACTTGTTATAATGAGAGGGGGAAAAGTGGATAAAGGATTAAAGGAGACTGGATGGCAGAGAGAGAGAGAGAGAGACAGGTGTGGAGCTCCTAGGAAGTGGCATGATGAGAAATGAAAATCTAAACTGTTCACGTTAAGTCTTACCATAACAAAGAAAATTTTCAATCCTCCAAATGTTTCCAAGTCCTAGCAAATGCTTCACTTATGTTAAGGGAGATTTTACACAGGAAAAATTGCCTACAGCCATGGAATTTATATAAGCCTTTGGTGTGGTATAAAATCAGGACTGCACGGTGAAAAGGAAAGATGTCTTGGGGTCAAGACAGACCCACGTTCAAATCCTGTATCTACTAATTCATAGCTGGGTGGTCTTGGCCAAATCACTTAGTCTGCAGCCTTAATTTCCTCATCTGTCAAAAAGAAGTAGTTTATTATAGAGTCTAGTCTCTAATGGTTGTACTGTAAGTGGTGGTTACTATTATAAAAAGAACATAAGCTTCAGTTAGAAAAATACTGGGCTGTAAATCTCTGGCAAAACATACGAGGTTAAGCAGTCAATAGGCAGTGGTCATATGTCCCAGGTTGCTCAGGACAATCTCAGTTTATACTTATCGGCTCGGCATAATTATTCGCAGGGCTTCCTTTCATTCTGTGACAGATAATATGGTCATTCTGCTGATGGGCCTGGTACTCAGTGGTCAGCTAAGGCAGAAATGGGCAGCTACAGGCAGGCATAAGGCAATCAAGAGTCCTAATGGAAGAACAGAGGGGCCCTAGCAAACTGAGGGGATCTGCTGCTGAGCTCTCAACCTAGGCCAGTCACTTATTCATTTAGAGGGTCAGATTCCACAGAGAGAATGCCTTTATGCACACAGATTTTTGGAAATACTTTTATTTTACCAAATATTGTGAGGTTGTTATGAGGTGCCAAGCATTACCATAAAAAAGTCTGTCTCTAAAAATTTCTATTTGACTGCCCAAGAAAGACCCATTAAGTTATTTCATATTATAATTGTTAAACTAGAGGTGTTAATAAAGACCAAATGGGAGGAGTTCTAAGGAATATTTAACATTGCCTAAGAAGGAGGCAACAAAGGATAGGCTTAGAAACTGGCTTGGAAATCTGGGTGTGTATTTGTCAGGCAGACAAGGGAAAAACCATCTCCTTTTTTTCAGAGGGAAATGCTTGAGGACAGGGACATGAAGGATGCCTGATTGTTCAGCCAATTCTGAGAAGTCAGATGTGAGAACAGAGTATATTTTATAGTGGCAGATGAGGCTGGAAAGGACCTGAGTCAGGTGAGGACAGCCTTGTACAGGCCAGAACAGTCTTGAGCCAACTAAGAATTATTTTATATAATAAAATGACTGAAGGGGATGAGGATCACAGTATGCTGTCAAAAAAACAAATTCTTGGGTTTTTAGTACAATTCCTGAAAATGAATGAGAGGAGAAAAGCAGATCATAGGGAATATAGCATATGGATGGATATTTGCTCAAATTATATTTCACAACCACTAAAGATCAACAGAATTAATTCTCCATTTTGTTGTTTTCCATTTTCCTTTATTTTTTCAGGGGTTCTTCCTGAGGCTGCAGGTCCCTTCCTGACATCAGTAGGTATGGACAATATTCTCTAGACTGCTGTCAGGTAGGAAACATGGAGCCAGTGTGAAACATGGTATAAACCTGTGAGTGAATAGAATTAATAACTCGGTGAATGGTTTGGTTGTATTGTTTTTATTCAGGTCTTTCCCTCTGTAGTCTTGGACAAGTTGATTAACAGAATCTCAGATATCTCAAGATAATAAATCTTACATGAGCTTTATGTCTAAACAGAGGTATTCATCAAAAGTAGGGAGTGGCCAGATAATGCTTGTCCAGTCATTTAATCCCTTAATTAATGCATTTATTCAACAAGGATTTACTCTGGACCAGAAAATATTATAGGTGTCATCAGGATACAAAGTTTGATAAACTCTGGTTCCCACCTTAAGAGAGGAAAGAGACCCTCAGGTAAACCCAGGAATACATAGTAGAAGGTAATCCAGAAGCATTCTGGGGTAAACCAGTGATATTAAGAATATATTAAACATCTTTGTCTTCTGTTCCAAGTGTTTAGAAATACCAAATAAAACTGTTATTTTTTTTCAAAAATATATAGCTGATCTTGAATGCTAAAAAGGGAAGCCTTTAGGTACCAGATACCTTAAGAAAAAAATCCATAGTAGAAACTAGAAGTCAAATGACTTATGAAGGAAAATCTGAGGAGTGGAGTTTTAACAACCACATGGTGATAATGTTTAAAATGCAAACTGTATATAAAGGGAAGTGAAAGTGGAATCACTCTAAAGTTGGGAGCCAAGAACAAGCTGACTTCCATAAAAGGGAACCGGAATATATCTATCCTCTGGCTGGGTTGAAGCTTAAAGCTAGCAGCCCACCTTGGCCCACAAATATAAATAATAATCTGTGATAGATGGAAATCCATGTTTAGGAGCTGGGCTTGATTTTGAGCCATGTGGTATGGGACTGTAAAGAGCAGAGACATTAATTAGAAAACTGTAGAGCCTAATTACGTAACAACTACAAAACCCCCTCAAGAGCGGGCCACACAGCTAGGCCACATGTGGAACAAAGCAAGCCCAGAAAATGGGGAATTCCACAATCGCTGAGAGACAATGAGCAACAGAAGGCAAAATTTACTCCTTGGGAATTACAGATAAGAGAGATACATTAGAACAGTGAGGTTACGAAACATGTATATGTGGTTAGGTAGACTTAAAAAAGAACCAAAGAGAAAAGGAGACAACAGTGTAGCCAGTTTAAAAAAATCTTGGTCATCAAGATGGCGACATTAAGTCGTTCCTCCCTTGGCTCCCTCTTATGAGGGAGCAGAAGCAGCTGCACATTCACTACAATGTCTCTTCCCCAAGCAGGCAGAGGCAACACCATGCGAAGAGGTCTCCCCTCAGCCTTCTTTTCCTCCCATTGGGAAAACAACCCATGGGGAACAATCAGGCCTCCCCGGCCCCGCCACTGCACTGTGGCTTGCTTTGCAAGAGCCCTTACTCTTACCCCAGGGATCACATGGGAATCCGTATGGGTCAAGCACAGGGCATTTGATGGTGACAGAGAAACCGGAAAAGGTTTGCAACAACCAGGACACTGGTCTCGGCAGACCAAGTTCACACCTGTAGTGCCCAAGCAGTAAGTGCCACCAGTGGCTTTGCTCATCTGCAGAGCCAAGTCGGGGGCACACTTTGACGGGGAAACTTGGTGAGGGGCAGATCCCCCTGATTCAGATCCCCAAACAAGGGATTTTACTAATACTAGAGCCGGGTGTGCCCCAGCCCAGGCAAGGAGCTGCATCACAGCTCCCTTACTGTGGGGAGTATCTTCTGCTCCCGCAGAGTTGCCAGGGCAGCTCCTGGAGGCAGCAGGCTCTGGTGCTGCCCGAGGGGAAAGGTGCGTGGGAACAGCTGACCACCGCCAGAGCGAAGCCACGACCAGGTGTAGAATGTTCCCATGATATGTACAGGCAGGGTGGGTGATTAGCTCACAGCCAAGGCTGAGGCTCCCTGCTCCTCCCAACTGGAGAGCCTGTTTGGGAAACTGGGAGTAGCCTGGAGCAGCCCCTCCCCGTCCCAGTCAGACAAGGGATTTGATACTTAGTCCCAGCTGCTGGGGATCATTTTCTCATCTAATCAGAAAAGCTAAAGACGGCTCTTGGAAGCCCGGCAGCACTTGAGCCAAAAGGATGGGCAGTCAGAGCTGATAGCTTGCAGAACAAAGCTAGTGGCCTTGTTCAGTCAGGGAACTCGGGGTGTAGATCAGCTTGAGTTAAGACAACCAAGAGCCTTGCTGGTTTCAGCGCTGCTTCTCCCACTGGGAGGGAGACAGGGGATCTAATTCGTAGCCCTTCAGCTCATCACTGAAGACAGCCTTCAGCCTGTCTGACCAGAGCATCCGGGAAGCAGCAGAGCCCATTCAACAGCCTGATGGATAGTGTCCCTTGAGCAGAGGAACTCTGAGGCTTCCCTGCCTGCAGAGCAAAACCAGTGCTGTCATCTGACCAGGGAACTATGTGTACACTCTGGCCTGATTCAGGTCCACAGACAACCAGCTCTATAGGCCCTGGGTCCTAACCTGCTGCTGTGTCAGGGCAGGGAAGCAAATTCATGGCTCCATTTACTACTGAATATAGTCCACAGTCCCAACCATCTAGTAAGCCAGGCCTCTGAGTCCAGACAACCAGAAGCCTATCCTACAGCCTCACATGGATAGGGAACCAAGGCAGCAGTCCTATCCAGCTATTCTCAGCAGTAGAACAACCCCAACAGTTAGTTGCCTCACTCCAAAAAGGCCATTTTAACTAACCCCACCTGCCCTAGGATAGTACCAGCAGACATACTCCAAAACCCAAACTGAGCAGACTGGTGGAAAACTACTTTTGATAAAGCAAACCTGTGGAGCTTAATAGAGAGGAGCCCTATTGCTCAAATGCACAAATACTAACATACAGAATCAAGATCCCAGAATTCTGAGCAAATAGGATACCAGCAATGAAAACTAATAAAGGTCCAATAACTAACCCCAAGGAAATGAGGTTTGTGAACTGCCAGACAAAGAATTCAGATAATCCTCATAAGGAAGATTAGTGAGCTACAAGAAACATAGACAACTAAATGAAATTAGGAAAACAATGCATGAACAAATGGAGAAATTCAAAAGAACTTCAAAGGAGTTCAGAAGAAAACAGCTGGGACAGCTCAGGTGGCTCAGAGGTTTAGGGCCACCTTCAGCCCGGGGTGTGATCCTGGAGACCCAGGATCGACTCCCACATCGGGTTCCCTGCATGGAGCCTGCTTCTCCCTCTGCCTGTGTCTCTGCCTCTCTCTCTCTCTCTCTGGGTCTCTCATGAATAAATAAATAAAATCTAAAAAATACAAAAACAAAAACAAAAGAAAACAGCAACCATCAAAAACAAAAAAAAATCTTAGAGTTGAAAAATACAATAACTGAACTAAAATATTCAAGGCAGAGTTTCAAAAATAGACTTGACTGTGCAGAAGAAAGAATCAGTGACCTGGAAGATGGGACAGAAGACATTGCTCTGTCATGACTATTGACACAGAGGAACAAAAATATGTCCATCAGTGGAGTGGATGAATAGATAATGAAATTGTGAAATGAAATATTATTCAGTCCTTAAAAATGAGGAATTCCTACTGATTGCACTAGCATGGATACACCCTGGAGGCATTATACAACCTAAGTGAGATAAGTCAGACAGAGAAAAACAAATACTATATGATCTCACTTATATGTGGAATCTAAGACAAAATAAAATGAACAAAACAAAACAAAAAACCTAACTCATAGGAAAAGAGATTAGACTGGGTGGTTAACAGAGGTGAAGGATGGGGAAGAGGGAATTGGAGGCAGGTGGTCAAAGGTACAGATTTCCAGTTATAAGATAAGCACTAGGGATGTAATGTACAACAGAATGACTATAGTTTGCACTGCTGTGTGACATATAGGAAGTTAAAAGTGTTAATCCTAAGAGTTCTCATTACAAGGAGGATCCCCCCCCTTTTTTTTTTGTTTTTATTATATCTATATGAGACATGTTAGCTGAACTCATTGTGGTAATCATTTCACAATAAATGTAAATGAAACCATCATGCTGTACAACTTAAAATTTATACAGTGTTGCATGTCAATCAGTTCTCAATAAAACTGGAAAAAGAATAAAATAAAAGAAATAAAAAGTCTAAATACACAGGTAAAAAAAAGACACTGCTAAAGAGAGAATTAGAAGATAGAGCAGAGGAAATTTCCCCTCAAAGAATAAAAAGAAATGAGAAATGGAACCAATAAAAAAAGTCAAGAAATCTGAAAAATAGAATGAGATGCTCCAATAAATGATACTTTTAAAAAATTCTATTTTTTAAAAAGTAGATTCACAGAAATTCACAAAAATAGTAAACTGAGGTCCCATATGCCCTTTACCCAGTTTCCTCCAATGGTACATCTTATATATTATTTTAATATAATACCAAAACTAGGAAATTAAACATTGGTACAATATGTGCATATACTTGTGTGAATGTCTCTTTACCCCTCATCATTTTCTTTGCTCTGTAGTCTACTTATTCTGATAATAAAATGGCCACATCTGCTTTCTTTGGATTAATATTTGCATGGTATATATTTTTCCCAATTTTTTACTTTCAGTTTTCCTATATCTATATACAACTATCCCCTGCTTTCCAAAAGTTCACATTACACCATTTCTCTTTTAATGAAAGATCTACATTGGTACATGTTTTCACTAAGTGAGAGGAATTTGAAGAAAAATTTTGCTTTTATGAAAAAAGCCAATACTGCATTAATGTAGATCTTTCATAAAAAAAAATGGTGTGCTGTGAACTTTCGGAAAGAAGGAATTATGTTTTGCTTTATACCTTTCTGCTTACAAAAGTTTTCATAGGAATCCTCTACTTTTGATAGTGGGGGAAACCTGTATTTGAAATGAGTTTTTTTTTGTAGACAGCATATACTTGAGTTATGTTTTTAATCCATTCTGCCAAATTGTCTTTTAACTGGTATATTTAAATCATTTACTTGTTTTTTTAAATAAACTTTATTTTTTAGAATGGTTCTGGAGTTACAGAAAATTTGCAAAGTAGTACAGGAGAGTTCCCATCTACCCCATATTCATTTTCCCCTATTATTAACATCTTAAATTGGTATGGTATATTTTGTGTTATTAATTAATATCAATACATTATTGTTAATTAAGTCCATGTTTATTTATATATTTTTAGTTTTTATCTAATGTCCTTTTTCTGTCCGGGATCTCATACAGGACACTACATTACATTAGTTGTCATGTGTCTTTAGGCTCCTCTTGGCTATGACAGTGTTTCAGATTTTCCTTATTTTTGATGACCTTAATGGTTTTGAGAAGTAATGGTCAGGTATTTTATAGAATGTCCCCAAATTGTGATTTTTTTTCTTTTTCTCATGATTAGACTGGAATTGTGAATTTTAGGTAGAAATCCACAGATGTAAAGTGTCATTTCATCACATTATATCAAGGGTACATACTGTCAACCTAACTTATCAGTGTTGCTTTTGACCTTGATGATTTGGCTGATCTAAAATCACTGCCATCCAAATAATTTTCCCCTATAGGTAAAATGCCATTTCTCGCTGCTTTCAGGATTATTTCTTTTTGCCATTAGTTTTCAGACGATTGATTATTATGTATCTTGGCATGGATTCCCTTGAGTTTATTCTAAATTTTGTGGGATTCTTGAATCTACAGATTTATGGGGTTTTGTTTTTCTAAATGTGGGAAATTTTCTTTATTTTTTCAAATATTTTTTCAGTCCTATCTTCTCTCCATTCTTTGGACTTGGATTGCACAAATGTTAGATCCTTTGTTCTAGTTCCTGAGGTCTCATGCTCTCTCTCTCTCTTTTTTTCCCTCCAATCCATTTCTCTCTATTCAGATTGGATGGTTTCTATTGTTCTATCAAGTTACTCTTTTTTTTCCTTTGTCCTCTTCAGTCTTCTGCTGAGCTCATTCACTAAGTTTTTTGTTTTAGCTTTGTATATTTCAATTAAAATATTTCCTTTTGGTTCTTCTTTAGATCTTCTATTTATCTTATGAGACTTTCTCTTCTTTCATTTGTGTCAAGTTTCTTTGTAACTGCTCATTCATAGCATTTATATGATAACTGCTTTAAAATCCTTGTCAGATAAATTTTAATATCTGTATCACCCCAGTGTTGGCATCTGTTGATTCTCTTTTCTCACTCAAATTGAGGATTCCCTCATTCCTCATATAATGAATGATTTTCGAATATACCCTAGAAATTTAGGGTATTATGTTTTGTGACTCTAGATTTTACCTAAATCTTTTGTTTGGCAGAGATTTTCTGATGCTGCTTAAGTGTGGGAGGCTCACCACCTTGTTATTACTGCCAGGTCAGGTTTGGTGTCTAGGTTTCCTGCTGGGCCTTCAGAGTGTGGGGGTTCTCATTACTGCTAGGAAGGGGTAAGAGTACAGACTCCCCACATCACTTCCACTGACACTGCAGTGGTGGGCACATTTTGTTACCTCTGAAAGGTTGCAGAAGTCCTGGGTCTCCACTAAGCCCCATCTGAGACCACCATTAGGTGGTAGGGGGAGTCTAGGCTCTCCAGTTAATTCCGCTGATATCACAGAGGTGGGAATTTCCTTGTTACTCACTCTGGGTTATAAGTCCTGGCTTCCCACTCAGCCTTCTCTGCTATCACCCTGGTGGGTGGGGGCTAGGAAAGATCTAAATCTAGTCAGGCAAAAATGAGTGTCTAGACTCCTCCCTAAGCCTGTGCAGGGAGAGGTAGGGGTTGGATCACAGATTTTATGCTGTCTGGCTGCAGTAGGGTGTTACTTTCTGTAAGCTTTCTGTTTTGCTAGGTTTCTTTTCCTAGACTTTTGGATAGAAAGAGTCAACTTTTCTCAGGGTTTTTTGCTTACACCCTAGGTGTTTCCGGGTTGCAGGCTCCTTGAGCACCCAGTCAGGGATGTACGTAGTAAACATAAAGCCCACAGGACTCACTACCATGTTGTCTAAGGTACCGCAGTCTCTAAACAGTTGGTCTTCTTCTCACCACCTTTCATCTTCCTGCTGTTTGTTTTATATGTGACAGCCAGGACTCTATAGCTATACTTAGTAGGAGAAACAGGGAGAGAGGTGCACCTACTTCTGATAAGAGTTTTGAAAGTAGAGCCCAGAAAGAATAGTTGGTAGATAATACTTGATGAGAAACAGTTGAGAACATTTCAGATATGACAAAAACAGGAATTTAAATTGAAAAGACACATTGAATGCTTGGTAGAATTAAAAATAAGCCTACACTTAGAGACACTGTAGGGAATTTATAGAATATCATGGATAAAGAAAAAAAAACATAAAAACCACTAGAGAAAAGAAAGATTATCCCCAAGGAATGACAATAAATTTAGCAACAGACCCACCATCAGCAACTATACATGTCTGAAAATAATCAAATTAATATGTTTGAAATTTTGAGCAAAATTTGCCATAAGCCTAGAATTTAAAAACAAACCAAACTATCATTCAGATGAGATTAAAACAGATATATTAGCAGACATCCTAGAGATTATAACATTCACTACCCACAGGGCCTCATTCAAGGAACTACTTTAAAATTACTTCCGTGAGATAAAAATATACTAAAAAGAAAGTGTGGGATGCAAGAAAAAGATGAACCAGGACATTGACAATGCAGGGTGGTAAATCTTTAGCAGTAATGACTATGAATACAATAAACATGTTATTACTATTAATATTTGTAAATAAGGGGAAATAATTATGATAAAACGAGAGCTGGTATGTTTACTATAGTTAATAGCATTCATTATAAAGTAAGAAAAAATAAGTTAACAACTTGGGCATTAAGAAAGATGCTAATTTAAAGGGAGGTTTAGAATATACTGAAATTTTATCTTATTCAGCCAGAAAATAAAAATACTGATTTATTCTAACACATCTAAAAAAACAATAACTTGGGCAGCCCAGGTGGCTCAGAGGTTTAGTGCCGCCTTTGGCCCAGGGCCTCATCCTGGAGTCCCGGGATCGAGCCCCATGTCAGGCTCCCTGCATGGAGCCTGCTTCTCCCTCTGCCTGTGTCTCTGCCTCTCTCTGTCTGTGTCTCTCATGAATAAATAAATAAAATCTTTAAAAAATAATAAACTTATTTTTTAAAAACCAATAACTTAATTATAGTTTATCAGTAAAAAATAAGCTTGGAATATACAACTTTCAAAGCAGGAGGGAGGGAAAAAAAGAAACAAGCAAAGCTTATTATCCACCAGAAAGCAAGAACAAAAGGATGAAAAGCCACGATTTCAAGAGAACAAATACATAAGTAATAATAACTCATGTAAGCAGCAAACTCTTAAGACTAGAGACAGAGAGACTCCCAGAGTTGATAAAATAAAATCTAGATACAAGATGTTTTTAAGACACTAGTTTAAAAGTGAACGATAAAGAAGGTAGGAAATAAAGGTATGGTAGAGATGGGTCAGGTAAATATTATTAAAAGTCCGCTAGCAAAGTGATGCAAACACGAAACAGCATTTCTTACCCTCAGCACGACTAACATTTTAGGGTAGATATTCTTTGCTGTGGGAGGCCGTCCAGTAAATTGTGGTATCTACTCCATTAGACACCAGTAGCACCATCTCCCCTCGTTCTGACAACTTAAATTTTTTTTTAAAGATTTGATTTATTTATTCATGAGAGACACAGAGAGAGCCAGAGACACAGGCAGAGGGAGAAGCAGGCCCCACGCAGGGAGCCTGATGTGGGACTCAATCCTGGGACCCCGGGGATCACATCCTGAGCCAAAGGCAGACACTCAACCCCTGAGCCCCCAGGTGTCCCCAACTTAAAATTTTTCCAGACATTGCCAAGTATCCCCAGGAAGCAAACTTATTGCTGTCTGAGAACCACAGATTTAAAGGGAATTGTGTTGAAAGGGATAAGAAAAAGGACCTTCCAAAGTAGTCAGAATTCAAAGATGGCCTCTGAGATTCTGGCCCCCCGGTATACACGCATCTCCTCCTGGTCATCTGGTCACATACCAATCTAGGTGTTTCTGAAGGGGTGTGCAGATGTAATTAAGGTTTCAAATCAGATGACATTAAAATAAGGAGATCATTCGGTGAACTGTTAAAAGAGACCAGGCTCTCTGTGAAGTCAGAGATTTGAAGTGAGGAGAATTTGCTGTAACGTAGAATCTCCGTTACTGTTTTTAAACTTGGATGTGGCCTGTGGCAAGAGCTCTGCATGAGCATCCTCTAGACTCCGAGCTTAGTCCCAGGCTCTGATGGTCGACAAAATCTCAGTCCTGCAACTACAAGAAGCTGCCACAGCCACATCTCTTTGCCCATCTACTTTACTTGTTTAAAGATATTTATTTATTTATTTATTTTAAAAATTTTATTTATTTATTTGAGAGAGAGAGAGAGGGGTTGTGCACTTTAGAGAGAGCATGTGGGTGCACACGAGGAGGGGGAGGAGCAGAGGAAGAAGCAGACACCCCACTGAGCAGGGGGTCAATAAGGGACTGAATTCCAGGACCCTGGGATCATGATATGAGCTGAAGGCAGACGCTTAACTGAGTAACCAGGTGCCCCAAGATTTTTATTTACTTATTTGAGAGTGAGGGAGAGCATGAGCAAGGGGAGGAGTAGAGGGAGAAGGAGAAGCAGACTCCCAGATGAATGAGCACAGGGCCCAACATGGAGTCCATGAGTTCATGAACTGAGCCACTCAGGAGCCCCATCATCTATTTAAATTTTTCCATTATTCATATACTTTTACTCTTCCACATGAAGTTTTTAGAGTTCATTTCTCAAGATTCCTATATCTCACACTTTTGCTTGTAAAATGAGGATAATAATAATATGGAGATAAAATGATGATGACACATGATAGAAGATATTTGCAATGTATAGTAGATAATTGATTAGCAGTTAACTTCCAGAATACACATAAAGAACTTTTAAAAACAGTAAGAAAAGAACACTAGTAAAATCACAAAATAAGTCAAGATATTGAGGGACATCTGGGTGGCTCAATGGTTGAGAATCTGCCTTTGACTCAGGTCATGATCCCCGGATGCTGGGATCGAGTCCCACATTGGGCTCCCTGTAGGGAGCCTGCTTTTCCCTCTGCCTATGTCTCTGCCTCTCTCTCTGGGTCTCACATGAATCAAATCTTAAAAGCAAAAAGTCAAGATATTGGATTGTAATTTACAACAAAGAAATTCCTGAGAGCCATAAGACATTTTTTAAATGCTCAAACTCAGTGGTTATCAAGGAAATATAAGTTATTATCCCCCAATAAAAGTGATAATCCCCAACATCAGGAACTCTTCTGTAGCTTTTTTTCTTAATCAAAATGTAAAGCAATTTCAAAATTCAAGATATGAAACACTGGCAATGAGAACACTAAGATAAGTTGTTACCAGCATTTGTGAGAGAACTTGGCATCCTCTAGTAAACTGCTTAAAGTATATAACTTAAGGCCCAACAAGACCACTTGCAGGTGTATAATTTGGAGGGACCCTTACAGCTATTGAGAGTGGAGGCACAGCTATGAAAAGCTATACAAATATATATTTTAAGATTAAATGGAGGGCAAAAACTGCCTATAAAGCTCATAAATAGGGAAATGCATAAATACAATGTGGACTATTCATATAAGGAAAAACTATACAATGGTTAAAAAACAGTCTACCTGGCTGTGTTCTACTTACATAACAGTGAGCAGAAATTTAAAAAAAAATGAGAAGCAGAACATTACATCTATTATAAAATCATAGCAAAAAGTGGTATATATTATTTATGGAAGCATATATAAGTTTTGTATTGTTTTGTTTTTGTCTTAAAATATAAATGAAAAGGATGCACAACAAATTCATGATGATGATTGCCTCTGGGGAGAGAGAAATAAATGAATAAATATTATTTAATATTTAATTAAATAATTTATTACTTAATAAATATATACAAGTGATACATATTTACATGTAATATATATTCTTAAATATATATAAGTAAAGCCTTATTTTTGAAAAGTATTAAAAACAAGTAAGACACAATGTTACCAATATTAGGTGGTATGAATATGAGCATTGTTTTTCTATTTTTTTTAATATCTGAAATTTCTCAAAATAAAACGAGTGGGGGAGACTGGAGGAGACACAACAGAGGAGACATTGGATGACCTAAGACAGGGGAAAAAGCCTTCCTAGAAAGAAGCAAGAAGGAATAGGGCAAGTCATTTCAACCAATGGTTTTCTGAAGTGCCTGTGGATTCTGCAGGGGGGAGGCTGACACAGGATGAGCAGAAGTCATGTGACAATGGCTTTGGACACCCACCTGCATTTCAATTCTAAAAGTTCCTTCTGGATCTGTTGTATAAAACAGACTTCCATATACACTGCATTTGAACTCTGGGTCCCACTGATTAAGACTTTGAGATACTCTGGCCCAGTCCAATTCTCTTGCACACTCAAAGTGGAAACTGGCTCAAGGTAATGTCAAAAGCTGGTCACAGAGGCCCAGTTAAACTATTGTCCCACCCTTCTTCAGGGCTCCCTTCTGGTAAGAGGAAGTTAATCCTCAGAGTTATGAACTGAGCCTCAGGTAAATTCCTAAAATGACCTGGAGATGCAGACTTCCCAGCATTATGGCCCATGAAAGACCTCTCAGGGGTTGTAGGACTACGTATTGATTGTATAATTTTGCTGAGTATGGGCAGTCACAGATTTTCTTTTTAAGATTTTGTTTAGAAATAGTGGCACTGTGTAATTTTGCTTGATTGACATCTTTAAGTTGTCATGGCATGTTACTTGTTAGCACAAATAACCCCGGTCAAGGCTTTGTTTATAGAATTCAAATGAACATGCCTTAGTCCCTCTGAAACCTGAAGAACAAAGAATATGAACAAAGAGCTAAGAATATGAATATTTGCCTTTTAAATAATAGTTATCAATATTTCATAGCATTCTTTTCTATTGATAAAGTATTTTTGCACACATTTCTCCTGTGATCGTCAGCACATTGCTAGGGACAGGCATGGATGTCATCTTTATTTTATGCATGAGAAGATCAGGACTCAAAGCAGTGAGTGCCACCCCTGGAGGAAAATGTCTATGTTGGTACTTGCACTATCTTTACAATTAACAAAGTACTAGCCTATATGTTATCTCCTGTGACCTATGCAAACAGATCAGACATATCAAACAGAGAATACGCTCTGCACACAAGCGAATTGCTATGTGGCTCCAACTCCTTTTATAAGAAATTTTAGAATTTTTGGTTTGGTTCAGCACTGTCTACAAAATACAATTAGTGGACTGAATCTGAAGGCTGTATTAATTTCAAGTCAATGTCCAATTTAAAAGATGTTTTGAGCTGCAGAAAAGATATATGTGTGTGTTTGTGTGTGTGTATACACACACGTAGCTGAAGTGTGTGTGTATGTATGTATATATATGTATATGTATATGTATATATATAGTGACACACATATACATCACTAACATCCTACAAAACCCTGCAAAATTAAAGAACATCTGATACCACTTGGAGAACTCTGAAATATATTTTGTTCAAAAGAGAACAAATAGGATACAATATAACTTTCATTTGCAGAGCTTCTTTCATGCTAATCATTGCCCCCAGAAGCTTTACAGATCAATATAATAGGAGGCAGCAGCAGAAAGCATATGGTCCAGTGTAAATTACTAGAAAAAACGAGTTACAAAGACATTATATGATGAATAAATTAAAGTATTCAGTCATAAATCCAATAAGAAAGGGAGAAATTAAGAAGCAGTGAATAGGAGGAAAGAAAGGGCTTGGAATTAACTCTGAGATGAAACGAAGGATACACGTGACAAATGTGTGTCTCGGAGGGGCAGCAGAAGAGAAAAGAGAGTGTGAGAGCCTTGAACTCCCCAGCAAGGCCTCTAGGAGCCAGAGTGAAATATTGGCAAGAACAGGACCCAGCCAGGAAAATAAATACTGGGTCACTGCCTAGGATCTAAAAGAAATAAGGTTAAACCTAATGAAAATCAGACATCAGATCTAAAGAAAAATGTATAATATTCTGTTCTTTCTTTTTTCCATTTTGATTGGTTTTGATAGGAACATGTGTTTATGGGAGGGTTCTAATCTATGCATGCAGATGTTTGTTTTCTTTTAAAACCCTGAGATGGAGAGGAATAGAAATGGGAGAACACTGTGCTGGGAAATTGGCTTAAGCCAGTGAAAATTTTGTGGGATGTTAAATGTTGGCGTCCAAATGATACTCTTAAATTATTTGTATATTCTTTATATGTTTTGGAGACCAGAGAGCCAGGATTTGGTCTCCGAGGCCCACAGAACAGGCAGGTGAGCCAAGAACACATTTAAAACATTTGCTAAATCCTTTATTTAAAAAGTATTGGGTGAATCAGGCACTTAATCAAAGGAGAGTTTGTGCAGGTGACCAGACCCAAGGTCCAGGGGTGGTTGCTACACCAAGGAGGAAGAGGAGCTTAAAGTACCAACGGTAGCTAGGCACACATTACTCATAATTTTACTACAATTCTTGGGCAAGAGTCTATAAGTCTATGAGTAAAAAAAATATGAAATTCCTAATCTGTGATATGGAAAAAACATTAAAAGTAAAATCAAATATGCAATACGCACACATATGTACACACATAATGCACACATGCATAAAGTGAGGGTCACGGGGAGGCAGGAGGGGCTGAAACCAGAGAATGACTGTCTTACTGCAGGGGCCAAGGAGAACATTACCAGAAATCAGAGTACAGCTCTCTATATAATTATGACGGTTTCCAAAGTTTTTTCTCTGTGTACTCATTCATTCGGTCACTAAATACTTCTTCATCATCTGTCATATATCAGGCACTGTACTAGCTAGAGGGCATACACAGATGAATAAGGCACCGTCATCCTTGGGCACCCAGAAGTTAAAGGAGTTATTTTTAGAAGAAAAGCACTAAAAGGAGGAAAGGAAGATTTTTTTTTTATGGTGTGATTGAAAGTGAAAGGAGGTCAGCTCTAACAGAAAGAAGAAAAAGAAAATGTGTTTGAAAGCGTTAAAAGGAGGGAAGAGACATCAACCAACATGGAAAGTGACTTTGGGGGTACTAAGGATAGGCCTGCTAGTGCTTTTATTATAAGGAGAAAGTGGGATTTTCACAAAATCTAATTAGACTGCAGAAAAGAGAGTTGCTCACCTTCCCTGCTTTGCAGCCTGAATGGAAGGGTAATAGAGGCCAAATGCACAGCATTTGCATGTCTGGCATTGAGCGGAACACAGCTTAGGGCAGATACTCGCTACATGCTGCGCAACTGAAATGCCCACCTAGATCTTGCTTTGTGGGTCAGGGTGGCAGGGAGCAATGGTGGGGAGGGGAGGTCAGCAGCATGTTCCTGATGGCCACCGAAATTCTCCAGAGAGCCATCTTCTGCCCAGACACGTGGTACGCATCTACACTCTGCTAGTGTGAAGGTTCACGCTGGTATGACAAAGGTGCAAAAAGAAAAAAAAAAAAGGATAATGGGAAAAGGAGGGAAGAGAATGACTTAATTTATGTAATCTAATGCTTTTTCCTTTATTTCTTTGCTCTTGTCAGACTGTTTCTTTAGAGCAGCTCGTAGATAAATCAGAACTCAACCAGTTTACACTATAGTTTACCCATGCCCCTCTGCATCCTCCATATAGAGTAGCTTACCCACCCTTTCGGCCAAGATTATCTTAGAAAACATGAATTAGGATGGAAGAGAAGCGACACGGAAGGACAGAGAGAGAGCACAAATAAGAAGATCTCAAAAACACTTGTTAAATTGATGAAAAAGAAGGAAAAGACAGTCGGAGAAAAAGATAAGATGAGTCCTCCCAAATTCATAACCCAGTTAGGGCAGTATATGCTAACACCTATGCATAGAAAGAAATGAAATCAACCACAAGTCAAATAATTTTGAATATCTCCTTACATAGTAGAATGGCCATCAATTGGCATACTACAAACGGTAAATATATCTTTCTTCAGAAAGCTGAGTGAACAAGTTGACCCTTGTTTGGGACCTTAAAAAAAAAAAAAAAGGAAAGAAGAAAAGTGCATTTGCATTCACTTTTCCGGGTTTCAGCAAATGTGTTTTTCGCTCTGCTCTTTCATCAGACACCTTTTTCTACCTGCAGAGGTCCCTGTCTGGCTTTCTGCTAGTCGCAGTGCACCAGGTCAACTTCCTGGTGCCATCTTCCTTTATTGTAACAAGATCATCATTGGTGCCAGACTCCACTGATCTATGCAGAAGCCTTCTGAAAAGAGGGTTTCTGTGGAGGTTTAAGTGCGGATCGCCGCATTAGAAAACAAAACATTTGACTACAAAACCAATTTACAGCAAACAAACTATGGATGACGAACTCCAATGATCTGCAATCACATCACCACTTAGTCATGCCATGCTTGGCCAGACACCATTAACCCATTACTGTGAGCTACAGCAGCGCTTGTGCCCAAAGCATAATGAATGTTCTAGGAATAATTATCTTTGTGCCTGTTAGACTCGTATCGGATATCAGCTTCTAAAAATGTCTTAGGGTCATCCACGCCATTCGCTGGAGGCCACAGTCAAATTAGAATGGGCCAGAGGGGAGCGCAGTAAAGAAGGAGAAACCCACAACCGTCCAACATGGTCTTCTCTGAAAGGGAGACAGTATTTCCGACGTCTGTTTAGTTGGATGCCTATTTAGTTATTCCACTCAAGTTCATTCTTGGGAAGGGGGGGATCTTGTCAATAAAGTCAAACCCGGCTCTTGGTGTGTAACAGGGTTTTTGAGGGTCTTTTTTGAGAGCTTCATTAAAAGCAGACAGTTTCTCTAACCTTTTAGCAGAACCTGTTATCTGATGACGTGAATTAAAGTCTCTCAAATGACTAATAATCATATCAGGGCTGCCATGTCAGCTTGTAGATTTGAATAAGAGGGTCTGAAAACATTTGCATGCCTCGATGTGCCAGTGCTAAGAAGCTAATGCGATAGTGCTGTCATAAAGCACTGGAAAGACATGACTTAATGTAATCTGTCATGTCATATGCTAATCTTCAACCATTACTTGAGTGCTGTAAGTAAGGAGAAAGCATTTGGGAGAAATCCTTTCCAATTTCTCTGAGTACCACTTCTGCTGCTGGTCAGCTCAAATGGGTTTTGTGCATTTAACGCAGAGCTCAAGTCAAGTTGGTTTAGGTCACACTTAATTAACCAGCACACTGATGGGCTGGGCCCACTAGAGCACTATGGAAAACGGCTATTTCCGAGCAGCCTAACAAGTAAATATTTCATATGCTGAAGGAAAACGGGGAAAAGGACACTTTCTCAGTCCTTGATAAAGAATATGCTCCTTTCAGAGGCCACACTATGAATCTTAAGAAGACATCTTTTGGGTTTCGGCTTGCCTCCTTCGATATTGGAGTTGAGTTTACAGAAAGTGATAATAAATAGTTAAAGACGTTCCTCTCACCCTACTAGCAAGCACTCTGTTCGCCAGATATGGGCTTATCACTCACACAATAGAGGCTGCTGAAATGCAAAGTCCTCAGAAACAGAGGACAAGTGATCAAAGGGAGACATCCGCCCAGCGCGCTCTTTAACAAGATGACAACATCTCTTAATATACAGCCATTAAGGAAGGAGAGTGGTTCTCAGAGCTAAGCACAGTTTGTGAGACAGACAATGAGTGAGACTAGAGAGACTGACAAATTTTTGCCCAATTTTTTTAGGAAAGTGTGCATGGGATTGTGATTCAAAATATGAAGGTTATTTTTATCAGCCACACTGAGTCAAGTCAAAAAGACGCTTAAGAACTCGAAGAACTGCCTTCTGGAATAGCATTTTTGAGGATGCTGAGCAGATGGCATGAGATTGGCCCCAACGATTCTGCCTGAATTTCCCGACATTCCTACGAGGCTTGCTATTGGTAACCCAAGGGGACTTTTGTGCACGTGGGAACTGGCTTTTTATAGGGTCTAATTAGAAAGCACAGGCAATTTCTACCTACAGCATTAAAAAAAAAATGCTTCCATGAAATATTTTTTCCTTGACAAATGTGTGTCATATTCACACAGAAAAACGAAGATAAATCAAAATTGATAGAGATGTGAGGTTGTATTTTTCTTCTCGCCAAGGATTCTGCTAAAATTGGGGACTCTGTCTCAAAAAATAAAAAAGAAAGAAAAGAGAAAAATCTTATCATAGAAGTGGTGTGTATCAGCACCGCTTACACCTCTTCCAAGTATCTTGACCATTGATCATGAATTGATGGTGCCTAGCATAGCTGCATCCTCCTTTATGTCCACTTATAAAATTCCAGCTGACATTTCAAAGAGGTACAGGGGGAGGATGATCCTCGGCGCCAGTGAAATGTGGCTTCTTATCTAGTTCTTTGCTCATGAACGACCTAATCATCAGGGGACCGTGTGTCTGAATTTTCAGCTCTTATTCAGCTGTGAAAACTGGTCAGATGATCTCCTTGGGTTGGTAGAAGCTGGTCTCATTAGCACAGATTTCCAAGTTCAATTATCATCTGAACCATCCATTCTAGAGAGTACTTTCAACCCAGTCCACGTATCTTGAATTTGTATATTGCTAGCTCTGACAATTCATTATTATTATTATTAAGAGAACAAAGTAACACATTCTTAGGATTTGAGTTCAAGGGCTTCACATTCCAAATGAGGGCAGTAAAATGCCCTGTAAGTCTTCCAGGGACTTATCAGCTTGAGTTTAACATCACAGAAGTCTATATGACTGGGTCCCCAAAAATACACTCCTTAATAACACGTAGCCAAAGCAAGTGCCTACCACCCCTGCCTTTTTTTCCCTGACATCTTCCTGTTCATGATGGACTATTCAAATAATCTGTTTGGGTTAATCTCTCCTAACTGTTACAACATCCTGATGGCCTCTCATATTTCTGACACAACCATCTTAAATTATTCTCAACCAAAACTCTTTTTATTCTCACTTCTCCAATGCCCACCACTCTCTGGGGCACATGGTCTCCCTTCCTGCATTATCCTTTAACCCTCTCTCTTAAAAAGAAAAAGCTTTCTAGTGCTTTCTCTTTCCTATGATTTCTTAGGCCATAGCTTTTGCCTAAGGCGTCTCCTTCCTTGTGAAGCTTCAAACCATATCCCTTCCCAAAGTTAAATTATATATTTCCCAACTTATCTGGGAAATATTTCCTCATTGATCCAACCAGTTAATAATATTATCATTGATTCTTGACTAATTATTTTCATCTTCATTCATTCAGCACATATGATTGAATTCCTCTATTGTGTCAGGTGTGCTAGCTGCTAGTGATAGTCATCAAGTTAGGAAATGCTTCCCACCCTCATATTCATTTGGTCTCAAGTCTTATGTAAACAGTATCAATTATGCTGGCTGTATACGCTTTTTATATTACATGTTCCTTAAGGGTCCTATACTGAGAAGGATTTTTGCCAACACACTTTTTGGCTCCCTCTCTACCTAGTATCTTCTGCAGCAGCCTGGGCAGTTCTCAGTGACTTGGAGATGCTCTGTTCAGCTCTAAAAGGACTTATTACCCTTTAAGTTTTATTGTGTAAATAGCACTGTATGAAGCAGTAGAGAAGATCAAAATGAATCATGAAGCATGCCCTCATTTGTCAAGCGGTTTGTAATCTTTAGTAGAAGGTAATACTTTATACATTAGACAACTGAGTAACTCAAAGACAACACAAAATAAAGTTCCAAATTGGATATGATCTGATTGGATCAATAGGGATGGTAGAGATGGAATATACAAGCGAGGAGAAAGAACAAATGAGGATTGGCTGGAATTTTTCAAAAGATTCTCACAGAATATTGGTGGGAAAATAAGGTAAACCATAGGTTTCTGCCAGTTTATCACGAATTGGGGCATTTGAGTTTATCAGAGGACATTAGAAACCATGAATGTCTGGTATGGATTCTGGTGGGTTAAAGAGAAATAAGAGAAATCAGTAGGAAGATGGGGTCTTAAGGTGATCAGAGGCAGGGAGAAGGTAAACCGAAGAGCACGGAGCCTGGGAACTCTGTTCGAGATAATATAACCCTGAAGTACTAGATTTACTACTGTTTCTCCAAAATCAAACCTCTTGCATCAAAATGGAAACAGAACTGAGAGGCAGATGGCTGAAGGTACTAGGGTACCTTATGTTGATTCACCAATTTTGAGGTCAGGATCACTCCTGTGTCTCATATAGTTTTATATATATATATATATATATATATATATATATATATATATATGTAAGTTATGAACTTACTCATTATCTTCCTTATTAAGAACTCTGATTTATGGCTAGGCATAATATAAACTCTTAACCAATATCTACTTTTCATTTTTAATTAGGGGATTTGGGCTTTGCTGAAGGTTCACTGGTAAAGGCAGCTCATTCATTTCTGAATCAAGTTTTTACTTTTTAGAGGCCATTGTGTCTCTGCAGCCCCTTGTCAGCTTCCCGCTGGGTTTCTGTCCAAGAACTTAATTGTTAATGGCTCCCAGCTGTGCCACAACCATATTTCTTTAACCCCTTCCTTCCTGGCTGCTAAGTGGTATTCGGTGTTTGAGAAATCAAGTCCCTAGTGTGGGCTTTTGGTAGAGATGGGAACTAATTGCAGAGTAGGAAGATTTGGTTAGAGAGAAAAGACATGAATCTTACCAGACCCAAAGCTGTGTCATTGAATCTCCTCTGTTCCAGTCTCTAAGGTTGAGGCAAATATCTGCATTATTACCTTGAATCTTGGGCAGTAACATAAAAGATCTTTTTCCTGGTCTCCTATGTATTCTCAGATGACTTTTAAAAATTTATTTATTGGGATCCCTGGGTGGCGCAGCGGTTTGGCGCCTGCCTTTGGCCCAGGACGTGATCCTGGAGACCCGGGATCGAATCCCACGTCGGGCTCCCGGTGCATGGAGCCTGCTTCTCCCTCTGCCTGTGTCTCTGCCTCTCTCTCTCTCTCTGTGACTATCATAAATAAATAAAAATTAAAAAAATTTAAAAAAATTATTTATTTATATATTTGTCTGTTTATCTCGGCATCAACTGCCTCCTTAATGCTGATATTATTCAACCCCTCCTGACAATTCTTCAGCTCCACCTTCATTTCTCCCTCTTGTTTTGATGAGCTATGATCTTTCATGATCTTCATCTCAAACCCCCAATGAGTCTAGCTGTCAAACCCTATCCATGTCAATACACCCAGGCAAGCTCAGAGCATCTTAACACCTGTGAAAGTTATCCAATTTTCTTTTAATTTCTGCACGTACTTGCTGCTAGTTTATGTTGCGAAGCAATGCCTCCAGTAGCCCAGGCAAAACTGGTTTCATCCCTCATTCTGTGCATTTCATCACAAGAAGCTTCTGTCTCTTTTATGGACCCTGCCAGAGAGTAAGACTTTCTACTGCCTCTACTTCTTACTCTCCAAAATCCCTTAAGAACTTGTCTTTTTTTCTTCATACATCCAGTCTTCCAAGGTCTCCTGAAGTCTTCCTACTACCTCTGTTCCAAGTCTTCATTTGCATCAGTAACGAAGCTCTGTGGCTCTTGATGCCTTTACCCATGGTGTGCCCCATTCACATTCATACCATGAACCTGTTTCCAAACCCTCAACTCACTCCTTCCCAATCCATTGCCAGAATTTACAGTCAGTGGCAAGAGTCCATAGAATCGTCTCCTTCAGAAATGACCAACATGGGGTGTCTGGGTGGCTCAGTCAGTTAAGTATCTGACTCTTGATCTCTGTTCAGATCATGATCATGATCTCACAGTCGTGGAATAGAGCCCCAAGCTGGGCTCCCCACTCAGCGTGGAGTGTGCTTCAGATTCTTTCTCCCTCTGCTGCTCCTCACTTTCTCTCTCTCTCTAAAGTAAATAAATAAAATCTTTTTAAAAAAATTACCAACAAGCAGCTTAGCAGTTGGCTGCTTGGATGATAACAAATTCCTGTATCTTTTCCTTGCAATCTTGTTCACTCAATATTTCCTTCAACTCTTTTGATGATAGCTCCCACTGAGGGATTCTCTCAATACTGAAGGAAAGATGGTACTAACAATTACTGTTGACTATTATTCCAGGCCTTGTCTGTGTTTCTTTACAAGCTTTATCTCATTTCATTAACTAATTTGTTTAATTTCACCAATATTGATCACCTACAGTTAACATCTGTTATTCTGTGTTGAGCACGGGACTATAGCACTTTATCATATGTTTTCTCGTTTTATCTTCACATAGTTCTGTGGGAATAAATACTATTATTCTTCCACCCTCCACCCCATGCCACCCCTCACCGCTTTAGGGAGAAGCGAGGCACAGAGGGGAAGTAACTTTTCAAGATTACCCAGCTACAAGGATTCAAGTGAAGAGAGTGTAACTCCAGAAGCCATGCCCTGAGATAATAGTCATGAACAGATAGTCATAGTTCCTGCCTCCTCCAGTGGGAGGAGCCCATATTACACAAATAATTGTATCAACAATTATTTAATTACATCTGTGGATTCTAAAGACCAAGAATACGCTCCCTCGATGGTATAGAACATAAAGACCTGACTTGATCTAGGAGTTCAGGAAGTCTTTCTCAACATGGTGACATTTACATTGAAACCTAAAGGATGAGAAGGAGTGGAATGGAGGTCATGATGGGCGGGATCGTTTCCAGCAGAAGAAAGAGCAAGGGGCACAGGCTCTGCACAACAAAATGCTTGGAGCCATAAAGAATTCAGTGAAGACCAGTGCAGTACCAGTTTTGGTTAAATGTTTGTGACAAGGAAAGAGAGGCATGAAGTAAGGTTGGAGAGATGGGCAGGGATCATATTATGTGGGGCCTTGTGCCCAAGACAAAGATTTTGATCTACTTGAAGTGCAATGGAAAACCATGGAAAGTTGTTAAGCAATGACTTAGATTTATTTTTTTAAATTGGCACTAAGGTGGAATAAATTGGAGGCATTTGGAAGCAGGTATGTTACATCAATTAGAAGGATGTTTTAATTGGCCAGTGATATTTCACTGTAATGTCTATTTTATAGATGAAGATACTAAAGTTTAGAGAGGCTACACCGCTTGCCTGAGTTGACACAGCTTGGGTCAAAGACAAGATCTGGATTCAGTTCTGACACCCAAGTTCATGTCACTTTTCACCACCTCAATCTTCCACTTGCGGGCATAATTTACACCTCTGTACTTGCTAAATGTAACAGTAGGCTAGAGCTTAGGGACACCTCCCCACCCCAAGCACATGCTTGGTAATGAGCACACTATGGATCTTAACTCATGTCTTTCAGACCAAACCTAGTGTTCTTTCCACATTGCACTGCCTCCTGTTATTAAGTAACAACAGGCTTCAAAATGCTCTTTTCTTATGATGAAAATGGAAACCATTAAGTTTTAAAAGCCATGGCAATCATAAATCCAATGTAAACATATATGCCCAGTATACCTCACAGGATGGTGATGAGGTTAAGATAAAATGCATTCAAACACTTTGTAAATTGCCAAGTACCTTACAGAAGTCAAGCAGTGATATTTGTTACATAGGAAAGCAGAGTGCCATGGCAACGTGTCCAGTAGGAATGGGATCCCATCTCAATTTATTTTGTATCAGTTGCTCAAAGAGCTTGCAGATTTTAAGGTGTTAGTATATTTCAAGGATTTGCACAAATTGGGAATCAGGCCAAAGAGAAGTAATTGAAATCCCTGTCTCTACCATACTCCACTACCTGGTTGCGCCTATTCAGTGTTCAATTGGATAATCCCCGGTATAATTACTTGCTCTAGAGAAACCTATGTGTCCCAGAATGCCACCCGGGGTGCCATTACTTCTGCTTTGTGAAGCAATGCCATTTTTTTTCAGAAACACACCTGAAGCTGAGAATTTATCTTTGCAATTTAAATTCTCAAGGAGAATGAAACATGGGGACACAAGACCAAATCAATAGTCATCTTTCTTCCATTAAAGAACTTTTAAAGTCTTTTATAGGATTCCATTTCTTATCATTAGTCCATTCCTAAAGACACTTTGGTCTGACTTGGTGTTTGTCAAACTACAGATCATGACCCACTGCTGGGTTCTGAAATCAATTTAGTAGTCATAAACAGTATTTTAAGAAATGAAATAGAAGGAAGAGAAAATACCCAAGTATGTAGTATATAGCAAGAGTATTGCTTTAAGGAGCCTTTGTTTCAGCCATTAACATATGTGCCTATGTACTGGGTCACAGCAGAAAGTGTTTTTCTTACTGTAGGTCACCATCAAAAAAAGTTTGCAACACACTCGTCTATTAGCTTCAGGAAGAAAGCTGATGTCTGTACGCTTTCATAGGCTAGATCTTTCCAGCCTTAACCCAACTTGAGGACGGAGAAGCACTACCCATTTGTGATGTCAATTATACTTACTTCAAAATAAGTAATCCCTAAAAGGTTTCTTAAAGTGACAGCACATGGAAAAGGTGGTGAGTGGGGACCCAGATCTACCTTGCAGCTGTTCACAGAAAGAACCTTGGATGGATGGCTCCTCTAAGGGGGTTGGTGGACTTTTAAAGCAATAGCTAAGAATAGAGCTTCTTTGCTCACATATAGAGGATGTACTATGTGCTGGGCTCTGGTCTTCTATATTTATTTTGTGTATTTACTAAACAGTTAAGGTACTGGCGATGAGCCAAGGCCCCGTTTTTGGTGCTTTCCAGATGCTCATTCATGTCACCTATGAGGCAGGCACTATTGTTAGCCCTCTTTAAAGGAGATGAAATTAAGAGATGTAGCAGATAAGAAACAACAAAGGCAATACTCTTCATGTTATGCTCTGCTGCTTTGGTGCTTGTCCTTCACTCCCATCACTATGCCTCCTAATAAGGGCATTTCACCATTATTCTAGTTCAACTTCTGACCCTGGCAAGGCTGTTTGTGTGTGTGTATACGTGTGTGTGCATGTAAGCACGTGTGTGTGTGTGTGCGCACACGCGCAAATTCATGTGTCCAATGTGTACCCACTGTCTGTAGCGGTGGGAAAGACAACCTGAAAAAAAAAAAAAAAAAGGAAAGACAACCTGTAAGAATACTTCCAACAGGAGCCTAGAAGAAAGTCTATTTGCATAAAATGCAAAAAAACCTGCTTCCTCTCCTAACTCTGGCACCTTGTATCCCTGTCCATCATCCTGGTTAAAATAAGAACAGGAAAAAGGCGGCTTTAAGCTCCCCTCCTTAAACGCACAAGAGTATTATGGTAAGATTCAAAAGGTTAAAACCCTCTGCCACGGGCAAAACTTTTGAAATAATTGGGTTGGGGAGTACAGGGGGGAGTGGAAAGGGATTTGAAGGCAGGGAGGCTCACATGCAAACAGGTTTTTATGAGGCCTTGTTAGGAGCCAGGGAGGAAGAGCAAAACCTTATGATTTGGGGTACAAAGGATTCCCAAGGTTGGTCAAAAAGTTTAAATGTTTCCATAGTCGATGGAAGGAGAAGGCAAAAGCATTGTAGAGCTAAGAGGAGGGAGAAGCTAATGGGAAAAGAAATCAAATTAGATTGATCAATGGTTGTGATGGGCATATTATCAATTTATCCTTTGTGCGTGCAAGTATTACAAGTGTCCTTTAGAATAAGCATCTGTGTACTTAGGCATCCACCATGAAAACATTTTCAGGGAGACAGAAAAGCCTCATGTGTCAGAAGACTGGAACTTCCTCAGGTGAGAGTGGAGGAGAATAGTAATGTTTTGGTCCTACAGGAAAGTAAAAGATAGAGTTCCCAGAGGCTCCAAATCCCATTAAGTAAGTTAGTAAAAGTTGGTTATTGTTTCCACATGTTCTTTAGTGTCTACCAGGGGATTTTCAGCATGACAGCCACTCAGACCTCCGTCCTAAGTGTGGAGAGGGTGGCGAGGGTGAGGAGGGTGTCATAGTGTCAGGGGCGGGAGGGAAGATGAGTCCCATGATAACCCTATCACTCTAGCAAAGTCTGGTCAACTGGCTGGACTTCCAGGGAGCCCTCCAGGTAATCCCAGCTGGCAATCATTTCCTCTTTTCCTGACTCCCTTTTTATTGTTTCACTGATGCAATTTTTTCCTCACTAATATATGAGCTTATTGAGTAAATTTCTTACTCCTCACTTTAGAGAGACAGCTTCTTGAAGACAGGGACTATGTTATTCATGCTGTAGTATCTACAGCACAGGGTGCCATCTCCTACATATATTACACCCTTGGTATTTATTGATTGAAATTTAAGACCTCACCAAGTTCCAGAGAGGAGGACTTTATGTGCCCCTGAAGCTATCACTTCCAGTGCTTTTTTCTTCCTGTATTGCTTTTAACAACCCTCTAAACCGTTCTTTTGATTATGTCGCAGTCTTTTGGGACCTTTGTAGGAGACTACCTTCCCACAACCCCAACTTCGGTTCCAAATTGGCTGTGGCAACTCAAGTCAGGAGCCACTATGGATAATTTCAGCACACACGGAGATGACTCTCCCAAACACATATGCAGCCTACTTGTTTCACCCACTCACTCTAACACGGATTCTTCCTTTATGCGCAGAGCCAGCTCCAGATAGTAGATTTCTCAAAGGTAGTTTGCCTGTTTCTTTGGAAGTTCCATGCACAGCTTTCCTGACAAGGAAGCTGACCCCTCAGCAGTATGTTTGCCACATGCTACCATGCCCACAAGCTGCTGTGCCAAGAGGCCTGGAGAGAAACAAGGGTAGCCTAATTGGCTGTTATGCTTATGTAATGAATAGAGGCCACAGACCCTGAAGTTCTTAAGGGGCGTGGTATTTCCACACAGGGCACCCATTTGTGGTTCAGCCAATGCTGGCCAAAGGCTGACATAAGTGCAGACTGCGTGGGCTAGTTTGTTATGTAGAGGTACAAGGTGCATTAAGAAAGAGTGCAGAGAAATGTCATCGGTTACCCACTTAGCGCTTCTTCATACATAATACTTTAGTGTGAAATGTCACCTTTACCTTCTACAGGTTATCTGTGTGTGGATAATTTATGAAGTCATCTGGCTTAAAAAGAGAAGTGGATTCTGGAGGCACCTCTGGTTTTGTTGGAGTGAACATCAGGATAATGGCATCAGCAAAAAGGAATGGTCGGGAGGTAAGGAAGGCGTAAGGAGAGAGAGGAGTTCAAAACTTTGCATTTACAATTAGAACCCTAAAATCCCTCTGCTTCACATTCAACCTCCATGAGGCTCGTGAGGATCTGCAAGATCCTATATGCGTTCCTTCTTGGAGTGTGGTCAGCTTCTAGATCTGCCAGTTTTCTCCATTTGGACTTTTTTTTTTTTTTTTTTTTTTTAACAAGCTACGACCCAACGTGTTGGATGCCAGACCCTGACTAAACATGGATACTTCCCTTACTAAGCACAGGGTGAACAAGCTCTCTGTGACTTCATGAACAATAAAGTCATCTTTCCTGCCTACCTGGGCATAGAGCTTGATGCAAGGTGAGTTTGCGTACATTTTCATTCATTTCACAATTATTTTTACTGAGTATCTATTTTGTAAGCATCATTGTGCTAGGTGCCGATGAAGCAGAGGTGAACAAAATATAGTCTCTGCTCTCAAGATGCCCCCGGGGAAGACAGACACACCAGCAAATAATTTCAGCATTATCTCAGTGTGTTTTATGCCAGGTTGCTATGGGAACACATTAGAGAGGCCCTTACCCTAGTCTGGGCAGGAGGTGGTCCAGAGAAGATCCCAGAGAAAGTGGTGCTTGGGCAGCAGTAGATGATTAAGAGTTAGCTTGGGAACCGGTGGGGGGAAGGAAAAGGAAGAGCAGGAAGTGGACGTTCCCAACAATGGTCAAGCTTCTGCAAGGGCTTGGAAGGGAGGAAAAGCATAGCCAGGCTAGGGAAATGCAAGTGGTTCCATTTGGCTGGAGCATCGAGTTGAGCCTGGGGAATTAAACATAAAATAGGTAATGAAGGCCTAGCAAGGAGTTATACAGCAGGGAATTTGGACTTGTCCTGAGGTCCATGGAGAAACACTGAAGGGTTTGAAATGACGGGGCTGATGGATCTGGTTTGCATTTTATGAGGATCTCTTCAACAGCAATGTGGGGAACAGATTGGAGTGAGACAAGAGATTGGCTGGATAGCCATCGCAGTAATCCGGAGGAGAACATGCAGTGCCCGGCCTACGGGCCTCGATGCAGGGTGGTGAGAAATGCTAGACACAAGAGGATGTGGTATGGACTGGAGGCAGGATGTGGGGAGCAGAACAGCCAAGGATGACCTCTGAGTTCCCATCACGGAGTCCTGCCAGCTTCCCAGCATGCTAAGTGGGTGACATATGCAATTATCAGGTACAAATTCATATTTATTGTTTTCTCCCATTTTATTCTTTTTGTACTATTTGTTCTTTTACAGAAGAAAGTAACATTAATTCAGCTCCTGGCTGTGATATTTTTCTAACTTTGAAAACCAGTAGTAACACCTAAAGATGAGGTGGGCTAGTAGAAAAGTTTGACAAAAATACTATTAATTTTTCAGGGTAAAAAAAAAAAAAAAACCTATGCCGTATGTAGAAAGTTTCCAATTAGGTTAATGTACCTTAAACTGTATTAGTAATTAAGTGCTTTGGGTATTAAAATACCTAATCTAGCTTCAGGCTGTTTTTGATAAATCCTTTGACATTTTCCCAGCTGAGGGGGAGAGACAGAGCAGAGGAGGCCTCGCCTGGGATTATAGAGCTCTTGGCTCTATTCCCTAGCTCTTAGTGGCTTACTGTGTGACCTTGGTAAGGCTCCTTTAGATCCCCAGCCTTTAGTTGCCCTATCTGTAAAATGGCAAAAATGAGAATATGACAACATGACTGATCATGTTAACAACTTCCCCTAACACATAGCTTGGAACTCAGTGGGATAGAGCTTTTTGGGGAGTGGGAAAGGGGCTCATCTGGGTTTGGTTTTTATGCTAGTTATTCTAGTTAGGGACATATTAATCTGTGATTAACAGAATACCTGATATTTCTGGCTTAAATATATATATATATATATATATATATATATATATATAAAATATATATATATATTTAATTTTAATTTTTTTTTTGGTGACCCAATAAGAAATTGGCAGACAGATAATCTAGGATATCCATACCAGATGCGTGGAGCTATGGTAACTTAACCAAATCATCAAGAAGAACCCAGTTCCTTCTATATTTCCACTCTGATATCCTGACAATCTCCTTAATGCCAGATAGTAGCTGTACCTTCAAGCATCACCCACATTCAGTGGAAAAAAAGTAAGAAGGGTTAGTGCTGGCTTTATTTCTACCATTTGTCAGGAAGAAAAACCACTTTCCCAGAAGCAGTGCCATGACTGCCTTGGACTCCCATCAACAGAACTGCAAACCCCACCCCCACCCTTTGCCTGATCCAAGGGAGGCTGGGAAAGTGAGTGGGAAAGCACTGTGGAGCTTTTCCTGCTTCCACAGTGAAGGGGGGCAAGAAAGGAGGGGTTGGAAAGAGGTGTTGAGTGAGCAAATCAACAGCATCTGTCACACCTGCTAAACAGAGCACCATCAAAAGCGGGAGAGTGAATCATTTCTCAGGAAGAAAAGCATTGAAGGTTAAGCCGGAGAGGAGGCTTTCGAAAGGAAGCCCCTACTTGAGAGCTTGCTTCAAACTTAGTGGGACTTTAGTAATTTCTTTGGTCCAAACTTGTGAAAATCTGGCCCACCCCAGAGGGTGAGTTATAGGCAAACCTGATTTCTTTATCGAGGAGGTAAACCCAACAATGAATAAAAAGCAGCAGTAGAGAAGGGAAAAGAAAGTGGGATCCATGAAAGAGGGATGGGGACCCATTCCTGAAGAACCCTAGTTTATCTCTGACCCCCCAGACTTGCTCACTATGGGGTGTGATGGGAAAGGCTCAGACCGGGAAAGAAGAACCAAAACTCTTATTTGTGTGCTGCCTCAGAAAGAGTTTTGACCCAGCTTTTGGGGACACAGGGGTAAATTAGAGTTGAATAGGTTCCCAATTGGCATATTGGTTGGCCCGCCAATGTGCATGGATCCTTCACTGCTTCCCTGGAGGGAGCCCTCCTCTGCTTATGACAAGGCGGCAGGGAGTGTATGAGTGTGTTTTCTCCATCACATTTGAATAAGGTCTCAATTTTCCTTTACAGATTATCATTTAACAAGGTTTATTGTTCATGCTTATATGCCTCAGGCAAACTATTAGGACATTAGGGAAAACCTGCCCACACCACTTTTTCTTTTTTTAACCTGGAAACAAAACATGCAGAATTGCAATTTTTATTCCTAGAGAGGAAAGGACAGCTCCCAGGTCCGACCACCCACCCCTACCTCCTTCTCTCCTTGGTCTGTGATCCCACAAACTGATGAGCCTGATCTGTGCTGTGCCTGGAAAGTCTCTCAAACTACAGACCACCTTCCTTTGAGCCTTCACCAGTATGTAAGCCTCCGTAGTCACTGAGATTTAAAAAAAAAAAAAAAAATCCTGTTTAGAGAGTCAGCTTTCTTAATAAGATTGTCACTTGTCCTTTTCTCAAGCGAAATATTTTCCTGCAGAGGGAATTGTATGTGTTTCCAAATGTCCCTGGTCTGGCTCATGATCCCAGGTAGATTCAGCAGGACAGGGGTGGAGCATGTAACTCTCACATGCTAATCAAGTAACACAGGGAGTCTCAGACAGAGCTCAGTGAAGAGAAGCAGACCCTTTAGCTGGTGTACATAAACTGGCAACTCAATTTCAGGGACACAGGAGAATTACCAGGGAGGCTTCGACTACAGAGCAAAGACTTGTCTGTGTATTTTTGCATGCATTTGTGCCACTACTAATCTGTCTGCTTGCAGTGCAATAGCCCAGTTCCTTTACTAGATTGAGTGCATCCAGGAGAGGAGAAGCAAGCTCACACATAATTAGGACACATTTGTGAAGAATACAGTGAGTGAAATTAAGGTTAAGCACTGAATATATTTTCATATCACTCTGCTAACAATTGCTCCAGGGACTCAAAGCCATAGAGATCACACCCTGAAACTCCATTGTATAGACCATTCGGTCCTTCGTGAAGTTTACCTATCAATTTCCAAGAGCTTTATCAACTGATGGCAATGCATTAAAGGCCCCTAGCATCCCAGTGGCCAAAATGTGTGTAATGGAAAGGTTCTGGCTCCATCGTCCTTAAATTCCTCCCAGAGATGACACATGAACACTCCAGAATGAAAGGTAGAATAGGAATTCTGAAGAGATTGTCTTTGTGAATAGAATATGGCATTGGATACCCATCACACTCTCCCCTGTGATTTCCTATATTAGGGTTGAAGATGGAGGATAAAGTAGAGGCCAAGTAAAGAGAAGTTAAGAGAGCAAAGTGTTCCAATGGAACGAGGTGGTATAGTTAGCTTCTAGATCTACTAAGACACCGTAATGTGATTACAGTAACATGCCTTAATCTCCTCTAAACACATCACCAATCTAAGGATCTGAGCTGAAACAATCCTGAAAAGGCTCTCAGACTTGGGAAGAAACTTCTCTAAATTTCTGACTGGGGTAAGTTGGTACCCAGTTCTGCAGTGAACTGAGGGAGAATTTTCTCTCTTTAGGATTTTTCAAATTTCCTTCAAACTCTTTTACCATGAGAGTGTTGTTTTGGGGATTCTAACTCCTCACCAACCCTACGTCCTCTAACAGGCACAACCTGAGTTAAATGAACCTATATTGACCAGAATTAGCAAAGAAAGCTCACGTTTTTATATTTTACACATTTTGTTACAGTTGTCTAGTCCTCTTTGAATGAGGAACACCATTCGGGAAAATACAATTGATTGTTTGTGGCTCCTTTCTGGACTGATCAGCCACCTTGACTATTGTACTCGTATAGCCTCTTCCATTGTCTCTAGGCCTCATGAGCACCCCTGTGATTTTCTGCTGTCAGCATGCCCAAATGGGTTATTTGCCCATGTTCTGGGTTTTGGGGCAGTAGGCATTAGTTTTTGCATGAAGAACTACTACTAGTCAATTTTTTTTTCTTTAGAAAATAAAAGTCAAATCACTTGGGGGTAGTTTTACAGGCTATTTTTTCTGGTAGCCATAGCTCCCCCTGCTGCCCAGTTAGGGGTAAGAGAGACCACAGTAATCTCTGAAATGAGACAAAACAAAGCCTACCTAGAGTCAAGGCTCCAGAAGCCTGCAACTGAAGGCAATGGACCTCAGCTCAAGGGTCTGGGACATGCATGGGTCTTTGAGGGTGGGGGTGAAACAGGAGAGGGGGATGGGATTTTAATGGCAGCACCAACTGTTGTGTAAAAGTCAAAAGTACAAATAAAAGAAAACCTTGGGTTCACGCATAAATGTTCATTAATGAGCAAGTTCTCTGCTCCTCCACCAAACACTTACTTCCAGATGATATTGCTCTTTTTGCCTTTCTAATATTAGTTCTGCCAGCTATTTAGCTACATAATCCCTGCCTGTTTCCTGATCCGTAGGAGGGGTTTGTTTGATGAATCAATTTTTAAAATGTATATATTTATCGCAATACCTGGTATTTATATAGAAGCATCTGACCCATATTGGCTGCTATTATTATGCTAGTTAATGTATCTTATTTAATTGGTTCTCAAACTCGGCTGTCCCTTGGAGTCATCTGGAGAATTTTTTAAAATACTGATGCTTGGTTACTATTCCCCGAGATTCTGATTTAATTGATAAGGGGTGTGGCCTGGGCGGTGGGGTTTTTTAAGTTCCTAGAGAATTAAAATACACAGAAAAGTTTGAGATCCATTGATCTAGGACTTCTAAGCATCCACCCTCAGAGACTAATGTTTCACAAGGAGATGGTGTCCTGTGCTAGGTAAAATGAGCGGCCCTTCTGCCCCATTGGACAAGCTATGGGGACAGAGAGAGCCTCTACCTCTTTCCTAAAGAGTAGTTCCTGCATCAGCAGCATCTGAATCACTTGGGAGCCAGTTAAACTCTCAGGTCCCACCCCAGCCTACTGGATCAGAGTCTTCATTTAAACAAGATCCTCCTATGTTCTCTAAACACATTCACGTTTGAAAAGCCATACTCTAGTTCACACTTTTTCTCCTCCCTCTTGCTTTGGTGTCTCTTATTCGCCATGGAGAATAGCATTAAGCATTTCTGACAAGGAACTATCCTTATACAAAAAGCTGCTGGCCTTTGTTTCAATAATTTCTTCAGATTCACATCTCCTTAGAGTTATTTTTTTTCAGCTGCCAAATGTAGTTTGAGTTTTTAATACCTGTCTCAACTCACAAGCACCCACTTCACATCTGCTGATAGGTGTGTACCAGGCCTCTTATGTTGTTTCTAAAAATATTCCTTTTAGGGCTGGTGCAAATGTCCTGACTGGGCCAGCTTTGGTCTATTGTTGAGACTCGGTCGACATGTGATAGAGGATCTTTGGTACATCACAGCTATGAGACCAAATTTAGAGGATGATTCTTATTTACTAGATGTTCAGAAAGGAAATAAAATCCTCCATTAGAACCTAGTCATTAAGGTTAACAGTAAACCATAAAATGAATGGAATGTTGGCCCTGTAAACAGGTTCCTAAAAAAGACAATGCAAATGTTTTTAACTAAAAATGTGGGGAGACTGGACAGGGCTTTGGGGAAAAAAAAGGAGGGGGGTAGAGTGAGTGATTTAGAAAAAGAATAAATCTCAACAGGAATTTGACTTCTATAACAGCAGCATAATTCTATGACATTAGCACTTCTTTCTCCCCTGCCCACCCAGATTCAAAAAGAAAAATATTTAAAGACAAATTTTAAAAGATTTTACATGAGTTTTAAATGATGCATATTGAGATAGAAATAATCCAAGAATTACTACTGCTGTCTTCACTTTTTTTCTCTCCTATTCTCTTTCTAAAGACACAATGCCCTCTTTATGATGCTTTTATGTCTATAAACGGTTTGAGGAAGACACTGAAACCAAATCTGTAAACGTGCAAGGCTCCTGGATTGGTGGGGAGGGGGCTGGAGTGAGGGGGAGACACAAATTGCAAAGAGCAGAATAATCAGATACAGAGGGACTTTGATCTTTTGGAGACCTAAGCTAATAGATGTTAAGTGCAGTTCAGTGGAAGTAATAACCCATGAAGAAAACAAAATCTGCAAAATGATAAAATGCTGCAGTCTACTGATCAAGGAAGACATTGGAAAATTACTATGAAAGCATCCTTAGCCCAGCAGATCCAAGGTGAAGAAAGGGCTGCGTCTGCCAACCAGCAGCCAGACATTCCAGGCAGACTTAGCCGTCTCCCATTTTGTGGCCAGATTAACACTCTGCGGAGCCTGAATGCTTTCTCACTGAAAAGGCATGGACTGGCACCATCACAGCCCTGGGCTTCGTAATCTCTCCCAGTGACGCCATCGTGAATCACCCTGGGCTGGCCATGTGCTCTGCGGGGGCGTTTTGAGGGCCGTTGTCACTGGTAATCAGTTAGCACAAGTAAAGAATTTCTGAATGGCCTCCAAATGAAATAATGAAGGCCTGGTCATTTTTTTGCTTTCATTATCAGGACACAGTTAAGACTTATTAGACATCAAAAAAATCAAACTCTTACCAAGCAAACTATTTAGAAAGAGATTGCGAAATGATGAACACTTCCATGCAATTAAAAAATCGTGAAACTCTGCAAAAGGGAACTCCTTAATACGAGTTTAAGCAGTATTTTAGCACGCGTTTCCATGGATTGAGGGACCACTGTGTCATACGCAGAGCTAAGGTAGGACAGAATTAATTTAATGGGTCTATGGACCAAACAAACTTTGAAGAATCCAAAGAAAATCTAAAACTTGAAGCAGTTAGATAAAAGCTCAGTCTGGACAGACTCTTTCTGTGAAAAGAAAGAAAACAAACACAATAAATAAACAAATAAGGAAAACACCCCCCCCCCCCCCAGAGGCTGTGAGTTCAAAGCCGGAGAAACTGAAGAAGGCAGGTAAGAAGCCACACCTCCCTGCATGCCACCTAGAGGTTTAAATGCAAATAGCCTCAGGCCACATTTCAGTGTGTCTGGATCGGGTGGGGGCAAGCAAAGAAAAAGAAAGGAAGGCCACGCAGTGGTAACGCTGCACGACGTGGCCCAGCTCCGCTGGGCACAGGCCTTGGTTCATCCTTGAAAAACCAACATCCGAACACTTAAACGCCACATCTCGCTCACAGCGTTCTTCCTACGGAGAGAAAAACTGAAGTTGGCAAACCTCGGAGAACAATCCAGACCAGCATTAGGGGTGGCCGGGAAGAAAAGAACGTGAAGTCGCCCCGCGGATGTGTTCCAGGGCACTGGGCCCTCGGCCGCGACGTCGTGCGGAGGGGATACCGCTTAGCATCTCCGGCACCCCCGTGGGGGGGGACCGCCCAGCGACTGGCCCTTTTATTTTTTTTTTTTAAGATTTTATTTATTTATTCATGAGAGACACAGAGGGAGAGGCAGAGACCCAGGCAGAGGGAGAAGCAGGCTCCATGCAGAGAGCCCCACGTGGGACTCGATCCCGTGACCCCGGGGTCACGCCCTGGGCCGAAGCAGGTGCTCAACCGCTGAGCCACCCAGGCATCCCGCGATTGGCTCTTTATTATTTTATTTTTATTTTTTAAGATTTTATTTACTCATGAGAGAGAGAGAGAGAGAGAGAGAGAGGCAGAGACACAGCAGAGGGAGAAGCAGGCTCCATGCAGGGACCCCGAGGGGGGACCGATCCCAGGTCTCCAGGATCACTCCCTGGGCCCAAGGCAGGCGCTAAACCACTGAGCCACCGGGGCTGCACCAATTGGCTCTTTAAAATCGGTTTTTACCTCGGAGGACAACCGGACCCACAGATCGCAGAACGCAAACGCCAGGCCTTCCAACAATTGTTGGAGGAGATATTTTCTATATACCAAACGGATATACAAATACATACAAATATATCAAATATATCAAATATATATATATGGCTGCGATGGATATATATATATATCCATTTGTGTGTGTATAAATGTCTGTGTACAAATGTATTTTCCTATATTCTAGACCAGTCGACTCCTTGTCTTGCAGCCGCGTGGTGGCCGGGCTCGCGCAGACCAGCCGGGCGGTGCAGCCGAGCCGCGGGGCCTGACGCCCAGGCCGCTCTCCAGCCGCTGTGTCGGGGCCTGTGTCGGGGCCTGTCCCCAACAACCGTCCTTATCTATCATGTGCATAGAGCACAATTTAGACTAAGCATGCTGAGTGGATTAACTAATGATTGCAAACCACTTTGGAAATAGAAAATAGCCCATACGTGCCCGGAATGACTAATGAATGGATAATAGAGCGTCCTAAATTTTACTTTTAATTCAAATAAACCTTTTCTCGATGATGAAAGTTGTGCTATTAAACTAAAGACTTTTTTTTTTTTACTAGAGGTTTTCACGGTATTTTCATTTGAGTTGAATTTCTGTTCTTCAGACCCATATTTCTGCCAATTTCTGTCTCTTGTGCTTTCTCTGGCACAACCGAAAGAACAAAGTTAATAACAGAGAAAGGACAAGCTTTAAAAAGTGCTGCATTTATCGTCAGTTGTAATTCTGCTATTAAATGGTCTTGGCATTTGGGAAATTCTTCTCAATCTTACTTTTTTTCTTAGACAAAAAAACCGAAAACATGGAATTTATACTAAAAATAATCTGTCTCCATCTTTCCTTCTCCCAGTGTCCTCTCCGTTGGCATCCAAGGTTTGACCCGCTACCTCGGTAGGACCGTGCGGGACAAGTGCCGAGCCCCCGCTTCTCCCTCCACTTTTCCGGAGGCAACACGTAGTCGTGTTCTTGCACGCGCGCACACCCGGACACACGCACACAATTTGTGTAGAATTATTTTTCGCTCTGATGTCTGCCTGTGGAACAGATTGAAGATTTTACCATCCAAAACCCACAAAGAGAAAACTCCTACTGTGGTCTTCAGCATTTCCATTCAGTGGCTTCGCCTGCCAAGTCCAGTGACCAGGACCGCCGCTCCTGATGGTGGGGAGCATATGGTACTGCTGTGAATAGTTTTGCTCTCACTGCTGTGAAATCCCACGCCCTCCCACAGAATGTGTTTGGAGGAGCAAATGGTGAGCGTCGCTATTCAGCAAGCTCCTTCCCCGCCTATGGAACCCGGTCCCTTCAACAACAAAATGAAGAGCTGACTGCACGTCTTCACAGTCTTCGGCTTCGGGGTTACTGGCTACCTGTTACTGTTACCCGTGCTTTCTCACCCCCTGCCCGCCCACCCCCGGGAGGGAGGCTTCTCCTCTACATCCTGAATCCACCAGGATCCACGATGGTACACCAAGCACCCATCACTTTTCTTTCCATCTTCCTCTTCCTCCTTCTCCTCCTTCTAAAAAAGAAAAAAAAAAATCTTACAGTGGGATGCAGTCTCTAAGTTAAATTGGGGCTCCGGAAAGAGCACTGGACTAGGAGTCAGAAAGCCTGGAATATCAAACGTGAGCTAGCCTCGAAACCTTGGGCAAAAGTATTCTGTGCCTCTTCTACAAAGCGGATGGTGCGGGCCCCTCATGCCCCTTTGGGTTCCAGGACTACATGTATTTTTCTAATGCGACCCCACCTGCTCCCAACCTCATCCTCAGGAAGACCTCCCTCTAAACTTCTCAAAACTGGGATGCCCTGGTGGCTCACTGGTTGAGCATCTGCCTTTGGCTCAGGTCGTGATCCAGAGGTCCGAGATCGAGTCCCGCATAGGGATCCTTGCAGGAAGCCTGTTTCTCGTTCTGCCTAAGTCTCTGCCTTTCTCTCTCTCTCTCTCTCTCTCTCTCTCTCTCATGAATAAATAAATAAAATATTTTTAAAAATAAAAAATAAACTTCTCGAAATGCATGACTACCTTCCGGACATCTTTTGGGAACTTACTTGGTTGCTTGTTTCTGGGATTATTCGCCTCCAAGGTCAAGTGCTTCTTGTTTAGCAAAACTCCTGCTGCGATAGAAGGCCACGTTTTTCTCCTATTTCCTGTGAGAGCACCGAGCAACCCTTTGGAATCTCGCTTATAACCACTTCCCTTACTTTCACTGAGTGTTCCTAGGTCACTCTAGGTGGTGGCCTTTGAGGTGTGTGTTCTGCTGTCCTCATGTCCCCTTCTCCTGCTATCCCGACCACCACAGTCCCCACTCCCCTGCACTGCTGACAGAGATGTATGCTGGGTGCACGGCTGGCTGGGGGCTGTTTGGAAGCCCGGGCATGATTCTGTGGGTGCCACATTTGTGGGTGTGCGATGAGAAGGCGGAAGAGAGAGCAGACGCTCCTCCGCTGCTGAAGAGGGCTGTGGAAGCTGAAGTCGTAGACATGCTTCAGTGGAGGATGAGGATTTGCCCAGATGGGAAGCCTCAAGTACAGAGGCACTTGTACATCTACTTATCTTGAGTCTCAATGATGCTGTTTATGAGTGAGCTATTCAAATGGAGGGAGAAACCCACAGAGAAGGAAAAATAACAGGTTGGAGTGATTGCGTACAGGAGGAGAGGCCCTAGTGGAAGTCCGGTGGGAAAGAAAGAGGGGAATAAAATTAAGAATGATTAATGGCGGATCTCTAATGGTTTCACTGGATCCAAAGGAACAGGGCAATACCAAGTAAGAAACACTTGATATAGGAAAGGAGCATAAGTGGGAAGGAAAATACATCATTCTACAGATGCTGACAGGCTGCGAGGATGGGGAAGATTCCCGCAAGAGCAGAAAGGAGCAGCCCCTCCTGCTCACACAGAGGTACCCTGGCCACCATGGCACCTCCTGATCTTGCTGGGAAATCCTATCCAGCTGCATTCCAGAATAACTGTTCAAGTGAAATAACTAACTGTCCATAAGATGGGAGTGAATCCAGAATAAGGGATTTCAACTTTTGGGAAGATTTCAGTTAGGGATACAGGCACCGCTCCTCCAAAATGCTCCCTTAAAAGTGCTGTCAAGGTGTGTGTGTGTGTGTGTGTGTGTGTGTGTGTGTGTGTGTGACTCCAAGTGTATTTGCTTGAGAATCGGAAAACAAGTCCAATTTTAGTGGCCCGAGACCCAGCCTCACTCTCCCTCTAATCCACCTCCCTACCACTTCCCGCCTCCTCTGCGTCAAGTTAGAATGGCTATGACGCTCCAAGTTACCCATAACGGGTATTCATAATATCTATAATTTAGGGAGTTCTTAATATCTCCCAGCATCATGGTCACCTCTGTTCATGCATTTTCACATTCAGCCCTCACAGCAATATATGAAGGAGTCACAAACATTTCATGGTGCTTTTTGGACGTCCGACAATATTCTAAATGTTTCATCTCATACGTATTAATCAAATTAGGTACTACTATTATACATTTTTTTAAACATATGGGGACCCCGAGGCACGAAGATATAAGTAACAGGTCCACAAACAACTAGTAAGTGTCAGGATCAGGGTTCAAAACTCAGGTCTAATTTATCTTATTAGATGGCAAGCTCCTCAAGGGTAGCAGCTGTGCAGATCTGCGACCTGTCACTTCCTCAATGCCAGGGTCACAGGGAACACTGTTACCTGGCGGCTGGCTGAATGATTGAGCACACAGCCTAAACCACTATCCTCTATGCCAAATCCAGTGAAACACAACCAGACAAGCACCAGCACTACAGAGAGAGTCGTTCATTCAATCATCATTCGTTCACGAGATGTTACGCGGAGCACCTGCTATGTGCCAGGCCCCAGCCTGGGTACTGGCGGCACTTTCTTTTTCAAGAGGGAAAGGCCGCAGGACTCGCCCCAGTGCCTCCCATACCCAGGCAGGTTTGCCTCCAACTTTCCTCCACACCCTCCTTGTCCTCCTACAGCTAATACAATGCGCCCCAACGCGGGGAGGGCGGCTTTGATCCAGTGCAAACAGCTCTAAACTATATTTCGCTTGTTTTCCATCAGTGTTAGGCTTGCAGGGCCCACTGGGGATAATGACTCAGTGCCGGGGAGAGCATGGGGGCGCATGTAGCAGATCTCAGAGGGAGGGACTGCAAATTGGAGACATTTTATTGTTTTCTCCTTTTCACTCTGAAAACTTTCCAGAAAGAGAGATCTATTTAAGTGGCTTGCAAAATTCATCTTAAGGTCAGCTCTAATTAAGTTGGGGCCTGGCAGCTGTATGATTTCAGCGTCATTACACAGCTGCCAAAGTGGAGCTAGGTGCTCTCCTTCACCATCGGCAGTGTCAGGCTGCCCGCACAGCTCCCACAGCCTTCCAGGCCCACTGGGCCTCTGGGAAATGTGGAATGGGTCGGTGCCAGAGGGAAATCTGTCCTGTGCTTTGGATGAAACAGACCGATTCAGCAGTTCAGATTTTCAGTTTATAGTAAATTTTAGGAAAACATGGTCACCCTTTGGGTCACATAGTAGATACTCAAAAGACCTTCTCTTCCTCTGCATTTCCATCATCAGAATATGATTTTAGCAGCAGAGAACTGAATTGACACAATGACCGGCACAGAGCAGGCATTCAGGAAATTTGTGTACAGTAAATAAAATGTATGAAATAACGAAGAAAGTGAGGAATCAAGAGACTCAGTTTCTAGTCCCTTGGTTTTCTATTAATTAATATGATAAAAATGTAGAAATCATCTCTCGGGGGCTCATTGTTTCATCTACAAAATAAAAAGATTGGATGACATGAGTTCTAAAATTCCTTCTTGTTCTTGAATTTCACAAGTGAGGTTTTACAGAGAGGCAGCGTTAACAGAGGAGAAAGAACAGAATGCAAAGCCCTGAGCCCACAGACGGGACTTAGGTCCAGACTCTGCCACTGACCAGCCGTGAAAGCTTTAAGTTGGTTACTCGACATCTCGGAGCCTCAATTTCTTCATCTGCAAATAGGGATATTGAAGTGCATTTTTGTAGGACTGCAGGATGATAATGAGAGAGTAAGGGCCTAAAATATAGAAGCCTTGAAATAAATGGAAATTAAAAAATAAATCCCTATTTAAAGCCCATTCTTTTGTAGAAAAGAGGTAGGGCCATTTGGGATAGACTCTGCTAATGGCCCCAATTCCTCCCCACTCCCTGCACCTATGCTGTTTGACATGTCCCTCTGCGGTGCTCTCCTAAACCTTGACTCGGTTCGGCTAAGTGGCTTGTTTGGCCGGTAGGATATTAGCAGGCAGGATCCAAACAGAGGTCGGAAAACTGTTTGGCATGTCTTTTGTGACTCTGCCATCGCCATGGGAAGGACATGCCCAAACTAACCACAGGTCCTACGAAGAGGATGACACATGGAACAGAGCCACCACTAGCCCATGACCAGTCTAGGTCAAATCCTGGTTACCTCAACCCTCAAAAGCTAAACGAATGACTGTTTTGAGCCACTGAATTGTGGAGTGGGTTGTCATGCTGCAGTTTGATAGCAGTAGCTAACTGATGCACCGTTGGTTCATAACAGAAGACAGGAGCTACAGATTCGTTTTTTAAGATTGGGGTTCATTAGCAAAATCTGCAAAGATATTTACCTTCCCACATCTGATGAACCTCCAGATGGACTTTTGGGTAAAATTTTGGGAGAGAAAGAAAAAAAATTACTTAAATCATCTTTCTGGCTCAAATGACAACTGTAGTGCTGTCTAAAACATTTTAATTTGCTAAATTATGAATGAAAACTTGCCATTAGGTCTGAGTATTCAAGCTTTAAGACTGGGAAACTTTTAGCAGAGAGGGACTTAATAATGTACAGGTCCAAACGTCATTACTGAGCATGTCTGTATGTTGCTCACTGCCATTGACCTTTTGTAAAATCCAGATATTTTAGTAGCAGTTTTATTCAGATTAATGAGGCTTTAAAAGACCGGTGTCAAAAAGTGACCCCTGGGGATGCCTGGGTGGCTCAGCGGTTGAGCATCTGCCTTCAGCTCAGGGCATGGTCCCAGGGTTCTGGGATTGAGTCCTCTAACAGGCTCCTAGTAAGGAGCCTGCTTCTCCCTCTGCCTATGTCTCTGCCTTCGTGTGTCTCGCATTAATAAATAAATAAAATCTTTAAAAAAAGGTGACCCCTGGGTCAACAGGACCCTTTGTTTATAAGGTTAGCATAAAAGAGAAACTCACTTTCCACTTCCAGGTAGGAGAAAAAACCCAGTTCTTCCCTACTGTGACTTTCTCTCCTGTGAGGCTTCTTGACTACTCCCATAGGACTCACTGGTGCTGGTCACCAAATGCGTGGAGGTTTTCCCCCACAACAAGAAAGTCTCTGCAAAGCCACCAGGGGATCCTACAATTTAATTCAATTCTGACACTGTCTACTTGGAGATAGAGTCAAACCCCATTAAAGATGGTCCCACAGCCTCTCACTCACTTCAGACATCCTTGGATTGAAGGTCCCAATGATCCCCTCCTTTGGTTCCATTAGTTTGTTAGAAGCCGCTCACAGAACTCAGGGAAACATTTACTTACATTTGCCAGTTTATCAGAAAAGGATACGGATAAACACAGAGATGGAAGAGATGCACAGGGCAAGGTACGAGGGAAGGGATTCGGAGCTCCCATGCCCTCTCTGAGCTTGCCACTCCTCCAGTTCCACCTGTTCACAAGCTGGACGTTCTCTGTACCCCATACTTCTAGGCCTTTCACGGAGTCTTTGTCACATACGCACATCTATCATTAATTCTATTTTTCATCCTTCTCCCCTCACTGGACAATGGGAGAGAGAGGGGAGGCTAAATATTCAAGCTTCTCGTCATGGCCTGGACTTTCTGGTGACCAGCCCTCATCCATGAGCCATCCAGGAGCCCACCCAGAGTCCGCTCCTTAGAACAAAAGACACACACACACCCCAAACCCTTGTCATTGAAATGACAAGAGTTTCAGGAGTTCTGCGTCAGGAAGTGGGGCAGAGGCCAACATATATTTTCTTTTTTTCACAGTTAGACACATCTCTCAGAAGGAAGGACTCTGGCAGAAACCAATCACCTCAAAACCAGTACAATCACTTATTGAATAAAGTATTAGTCCATAATACAGAAGCCACATTCTTCTGGCAGGACTGAACCCAACTAGTAAGCTTCTTCAGGGCAGGGACAAGGGCAAAAATGCAATAACACAGCCATACAGTTAGTTGCCTGCTGAGCAGAAGACAGATGCTCTTGGTGAAGAATAGCAAGTTAAAACCTGCTCCTCATAACTTAGGACCCAGACCAAATGTTACTCCACCAGGAAGAATGTATCCCTTTCTTGTCTGAGTTCCCCTGGGACCTGCCAGGCCTGTTTTTTCCATGTCTGATTCTGTCACTAGGCTTACCTATAAGCTCTTCAAAGACTTGAGACATACCACACTCATCTTAGGTCTTTAATACCTAGCAAGATACTTTACACATAAAATAAGCTCAATAAACTATTGTTAAATGAATGGGTCATAATACTGCCCCAATTCATAAATGAGGAAGCTGAGAGTCAGAGAGATTAACTAATTTTCTGGAAATCACACAGCTGGACAAAGCTGGGAATTAAATTTGAGCCCAGGTCTGGGTGGATCCAGTCTATTCTATGCCACATTGAATCAGGATTCCTGTGGCAATAAGTAGCATATGTAAAGTGCATAGCACATAACAGATGCTGAATAAATGTTATTTACCTTTTTCATGTTTTCTTCTGGTGCCAGGAATCCCACCACTGGAGATTTTTCCTAAATTCCTTTTTCTTAGAAGTTAGCGACATTGTTGCTTAAGGGAGATGAAAAGCAACCCATATATCTTTCTTTTAAAGATCCATTTCTTTATTCAGAGAGAGAAAGAGAGAGAGAGAGAGAGCTCATGAGGGGCAGAGGGAGGGAGAGAGAATCTCAAGAAGACTCCTTGTTGAGCCCGAGATCATGACCTGAGCCAAAATCAAGAATCGGATGCTTAACCGACAGCACCACCCAGGTGCCCAGCCCAGATATTTTAATAGAGTAGTAACTAATGCATGGCAGTATCAATTGGACTATTCTACAGTCATTAATAACTCTGTATAGGAAGAGTTTAAAATAGCATGGAAGTGCATTCAACAATGATACTTTTTATAAGCAGCAAATTAATATTTTTGACTATATGCAATATATTTGCAGTACTATCACAGTGCTTTCCAAAAAAAAAAAAAAGTTATTGAGAAAAGAAAGGTCAGCAGTTAGAAGCAGGTCAGCAGTATTTATTTCTAGCACAAGGGTAATTTTTGCCATGTTTCTATTTTCCTGAAATTCTCAAGTTTCAAAAAATGAGCATGTCTTACTTTGATACACTGAAAGATTTTCACAACGGCCAGGCTGTCTTTTTTGTTTACCGACCTGTCTTTGGGAGATGGACCACTGTCACCATTTTGCCCCAATTTTGCCAATGATCCTCCTAGACCTTATCATGGTGTCTGTAGTCCCCTATTGTACTTAGTTGTTTCATCCTGAACTTCCCTGCTGCCTCACTGTGAGTTTATTAAGAGCTGGGATTGTCTGACTTCTCTGCACAAATCTCCAGCACTTTGCTAGCCCACAGTCAGTCCCCTAGTAGGCTCATAAATTTTTGTTAAATAAATGATATTTCTCACGACTGAATTAATAGTTTGCACCATGACCTCTGGGAAAAGGGATAATAAGAGAATGTTTATATTTACATGTGTGCATTTCGGTGGAGTCAGAGCTTGCAAACACCATACTACATGTTTTCACATGTCTTACATTTTGCACGTTCACAAATTAAAAATTAAAACTAAGAATGCAGTTGAGCCCTTTTTTTTCTCCCACATCACCTTTTCTGAGTAATGATGACCAGTGTTCAGTACGCATGCTTTTCTAACAGGAAACTGTAAATTCTCTGAACCCAGGCCAAAGGTATGGAAATTATATCAAATCCAATTTAAGTGTGTTTTCTTGAACTTAGGATGTATAATATTTAGTTTCATGAGCAGAACAAATAATACAATTAGTGTTTATTCTCTGACTACCCTTTTCCTAAACAACTCAGTGAAGAAATGCACACAACACAAAAACATAGTGCTTCTCGGTCGCCGCTCCAAGTTTCATATGTTAAACAAAGACAGACCAACCTTAAACCTTTTGATAAATATGATGCTTGTGGTAACTGCAGCATTCACTTTGTATCCCATTTCTCCAAGTTCCTGTCAGCCAGATGTCACTTGCAATGCAAACACTAGAAAAATATGAAATAATAATTTCATACATCATCTATGTGTGCATGAGCCGGTCAAACATTCAATACAAATTCAAACTGCTACTACACACAGAGCAAATATCATCCAAATAATATTTAAAATGATTGAAAGGCTTTTGATTTGGAAGTGTATTCTCTTAAGCTAAGTGGTCCCCAAGACCATCTAGAAAATTCAATTGTTTCATTTTTAAAATGTTTTCTGCCCAAAATTATATCAAACCCTAATGTCTCAATAGAAACACATGGGATTGGATTGCTGACTGGGCGCCTGATGTCAAAGGAAAATCTAATTTCACAATGGCATTTCCTCATACTGTCTCACCAAAATACAAAATTGATAAAATTTTAATGGATAATTTTCAGAAGCAGAACGTTAACCATTGGGAAAATATGAAGGGGAACTTAGCATTGAGCCTAGAAGAAGCAAAGTGAAGGAGGAAATTGACTATAAATATAGATATACAATACTATATAAAAAGCATTCTTAAAAGCTTTTTCTTATCAAAAACAGAACTTCAACTTTAAAAAGCCCTTTACTATCAAAATATATGCTTTTTCTGTGTCCACTTCTAAGTTCCTCTTCCCGAATCTTTTCTATTTGGTAAAATGATATAGGGAGAAGGAATCACACCGTAAGCTATACTATTAGATATATATTTGCACAGTGTTGATTTCTATTTTTGATGTTAGCTACAAAAACGGTCCTGTGTACCCCTGGCTTCAATTAACAGATAAGAGAGAATGGTATTAGATTCAGCCCTGCTTCTTTTCACTAAGGCCCTGAACATCATCTCTTTTTGTTTGCTGCCCAGTGGTGAATTTTCCTGCCTGTCTGGAGGGAAGAAGGTTGGGTTCCCTTTGTTTTAAGGAGAAGACTTCATGCCTATGAAGCCGAAAGCGGGGTTCAGCACAGAAGGACCTTCATATTAACTGTGCGATCTTCAGCATGTCCCTCATTGTCTTTGAACCTCAGTGTTCTCATCTGTGTGTGTGTGTGTGTGTGTGTGTGTGTGTGAGAGAGAGAGAGAGAGAGAGAGAGAGAGAGAGAGAGAGAGAAACCGCTACCTTACTGTTTTCTTGTGATGTTTAGGAATAACGCTTACAAAATGTCGGACACGACGCCTGACACAAAGGAAGTACTCAAGGATTATTTCATGATGATTCTGATTTCTTGGAGCTTCTCATACTTGCTGTCTTGGGCTCTGCACACTTGTGAGTCTTTCTTAATGATCTTCACACAAGCGGGCAACTACGGGCAGGTGGCACATGAAGTGCTGAAGGAGGGAAAGGGCGGCCTTCTCATTGGACAGATGTGCAACAGTCACCCTGGTCATGAGTGAAGCAAGCCATGCGACAGCCACACCACTGCCAACCCCTGAAGGCACTGCGTGACCTAGAGCTGTGGGCTGAAGACATCGAGGAGACCACAAAGAGGCAGCCATTGATCTCCGACAAGGAGGAATCTGGCTCCTTGGGGTCACTGAGGATGTTCATCAACTTTCCTCACTCAGCAACACTAGCCCCAGACTCTCCACAGAGGAGCTCACCATTAGTTCAAGGTTTTAAAGCAAAATCGGCTGTAACACCAATGTTCCTGCTTAAAAACTTGAAACTGAGAAGTAACACATTCAGCATTTCTCTCTCTCTTATATTCTCCACCATGTTACCATTTCCTGCGAGGGTAGGCCCTGGTTCTTTAATTATCTTGGTCATGCATCCTTTCTTCTCTCCAGCCCTACCACCAGGTTTTGGACCAGGTAAATCATTAATAAATACCTAGTATTTAAAATAGAAGGGAGTTCTCTTGAGGCAGCTTATTTAACTGAATAAAAACTGATTATTTCTTATCTAGGATGAGGAGACTGTATGGTACAGTTGCTGATAGTATAGGATTTAGAATCAAACAGAACCAGGTTGTTATTCCATCTCTGCCATTATTTATCATCCTGGGCAAATTTCTTAAGGTCTCTGGGTCTCAGTTCCTTCAATTATAAGGCAGGAATAGTAATTCCTACTTCTTAAGATTACTGTAAATAGGGTTGCCAGTAAAATGCAAGACTTCCTTTTAAGCATGAATTTTAGGCTATTTATTTATTTATTTAGACAACTTTTTAAGATTATAAGTATATCCCAAATATTGGATGGGACTTACACTGAGAAATATTTCTTGCTTACTTAAAATTCAAATTTAACTAGATTTTAATCTGCTAGCTATGGCAATACTCATTATAAAGACTAAATGGAACAATACGTTGTATAGCTATTAGCCCCACACCCATTGGATAGTGGGTGCTCATTAAGTGTTACCTCATTTCCTGCTCCCCTTGTGGGGATGCCGGGTGATTAAATGCCTGGTACCTACTACCAGGTCCATAGATTTTAGTGAGATTTTGCTCTTTTTTTTTTTTTTTTTGAGATTTTGCTCTTAAGGATCAGCCTCAAAAGAATATTCTCTAGTCTAACAAGGAAGACAAAGCCTCACCCACTTCCAGTGTTCATCTCTGGGTCACTTGCCGCCTTCTTTCTGCTTCCCAGGGCCTGTTTGCAACCTGGACCCCAAGGGTGTAGAGTTGCCTTGCTAAAAGGCCAAAGCCAAAGGGACAGAGCTGTTAACACAGATCCTCCTCAACTCATGGCAGCTTGGTATCTGAAGACGTGAATTTACCTTGGACATGGATGTTAGCAATTCTTAAAATGTGAGCCCTCTAAAGAGCACCAACACAGAATTGCAAAGATGGATTTGATTTACAAAAACGCAGAAGCAGGATAACCTGTCCAGTGAAAGTCTATTACCTAAAGCGTGTTATAAAGGCATTGCTAACAGCTTCTGGAAGCTCTTTCTTGCTTCCACACACACCCCTCACCTACACATCAGCTTTTCCAGATGGTCTTGGTCTTCATTGGGCATTAAAGCTTTCTCCTGCACCTATTGCCAAATGCCCTCCCGAAGCAGGTCTCTGGCATGAACTGGATTATCCACAAAACATACAGGTTTTTGAGAACACCTCTTTTTTCCTTACAACCCAGTGTTGTTTTTCTCTGACAAGCCAGAGATAGGGGATAGGACATAATTCAGCAGAAAGTCTTTGTATGAGAAAATGGCTCTTTCAACACGGTCAATCTGTGGATCAGTACATTTGGAGCCTGCCTGACCCACGTTCCCAGACCTACAGTTGGTTCTGCAGAAGCTCCATTCTGCCCCAATTCTGGGAAGGGATTACCCCATGTCTGGAGAATAGGTAGGGCCAAAATTTTGTGAATATTTCTAGATGACACATCAGATCTTTCCACAGGAATGCAGGCTCTGGCTGACAACAGAAAGCAGGTACTGTCCACTTCCTTAGGCTCTCATTCTCATGTAAACAGGCGGCCATCTTGCTCAGCACCAGCTGCAGCTTCTGGGTGGTCCTGCTAGCAAATTCCAAGTGGATTGCAGCGCATCTTGCAGGCTGGTGGTCACACAGCTCCAGCAAGCATTTGTGGGAGACAGCAAATGCACAAGCGTTCTTCATGATCTGGTCTCGGGTGGACAATCAAAGTAAAACCTGATTGCTCAGACATGGTTTGTTCTCCAAAATTTAAAAAAAAAAAAGAAGAAAGAAAGAAAGAAAGAAAGAAAGAAAGAAAGAAAGAAAGAAAGAATAAAAGAAGAGAAAGAGAGAGAGAGAAAGAGAAAGAGAAAGAGAAAGAGAGAGAGAGAGAAAGAGAGAGAAAGAGAAAGAGAAAGAAAAACTGATCAAGACAAAACCATAAAGGCAAACAGTTGGCAGATTTTCTGGGAGGCAATTCTCAATATGAAATTTTGGGAGTTCTGCTTCCCTCTTCCTCTTGGGCATATAGAAGTAGAGTCTTCATAAATGCATCCTAATTGGTCAATATGATTGCATACTAACGTATGATATTTTACAACTTTCCAGAATTTCTCCTTAGAAAGGTAAAACAAGGGAGTTTATGGGTCAGAATCTCACTTCCACCACTCATTAGCTGTTTAACAGGTTACTTTACCTCTCTGTTGTGAGACTACAAAGGAATTAATGCACGTGAAGGTTTAGAATACTACCCGGCATATAGTAGAACTTGTACTAAGCAAGAACTAACTGTGATCAATGGGAGTAAAGCATCTTTAATAATTTTACTCTAGATCTGTAGAGTGTTTTATAGTTATAAACTAATTCCACCTCTTTTTTGGTGGATCTGTAGTCAAGGTGAGGTAGAGACTGAGAAATCTCTATTCTTCATAATGGAAGAAGGGATAAATAGGATTGATAGATGGTTATGTAAGATTATTCCAGGTACAGAGGGTGGTATGACTTAAGAGGTAGAAGAGGAAAATTCCATAAAGAAGGTATTGAGATGGTTACTGAGGTGGCCCCAGGAACCCAACAGAAGCATCGTGGAAACCCAGGCACTGTTCAGTGGTGCAAACAGTGAAGGAATAGAAATGGCTGGAAGTTGCCAGAGATGTTTACAAGAAGCTTACAAATAAAAATCAGGTGTTTAAATACTACTCAGGAGACAATTAAGGTCAAAGATAGCTATTTAGCACTTTAAGAAAAATTTAACTGCCCTGCCCTCCCCCCACCTTACCCCAAGTCAATCATAGGTAGGGATTTAAAAGTTGAATATATAGAACATGAAAGAGTATAGAGTAAGCAAAGGAAAAGAAAACTGAGAATATGTCAAGCATTTGGGGGGTAGGTTTAATTTTCTAAGCTTAGAATCAATTGAACAGATGTTTTTGAGTGCTCACACTTTCATTTGGTTCTCATGGACCAAATCAGGGAAATCAATTTCAGGACACACAGGTAGCACTTCCAATAGAGGCTCTGTGCTTCTCTGGGTTTCATCTTTCCATCAGGACTCTCAGGCAGGCACTACATAATCTGTGGTGCCCTGTGAAGAATGAAAATGTAGAAACCCTTGCTCAAAGAATAGGAAACAAATGCCATTAGACATATTATAAAACTTTTTTTCCTTTCTTCTGTTTCTCTCTTAAATTGCCATGATGGTTTTTATTTGATATTTAATGGCACTCTACGTAAATAAAAATTGAAATTTTGAATCATTTGCCTGGATTTTACTGTTCATCTTTATGTCGTGCAATGACAGTTTTAAATATAAAGTATTTAAACTGTATACAGGTTTACTGAAATTGCACAATTTTTATTCCGTAGTTGGTATATGCACAGGTATTTTGTTATCACAGCAGTGGAAACACTGACAAAACTAGCTCACCTGTTTTTATGGCATTTCCTTATACCCACACATTCTACCAACATGCTACTTTCAGTACTGATAAGTCAGGAAGGACAGAAAGGAAAGTGAACCAAGGGTTATCCTGTCGTTTCCTTTCTTTCTGTGTCATCACTTCCAGTACAAGTGGTTGGCTCCCGAAGTCTGTGCTCACTGGACATTGTGAATTCTGTACTCGAACAGGGCAATGAGGACAGACAGACACTCATGTTCCATGTATAGCCTCTTCCCATGCACGTCCTCCCGTGAGGACTTCACTTACAAAACACATATTCAAAAATTCAATTATTAAGCATTTCAAGATAGTGAAAGACTCTTAACTATAAGAAACAAACTGAGGGTTGCTGGAGGGGAAGGGGGTAGGGGATGGGGTCACTGGGGGACAGGTATTAAGGAGGGCATGTGATGGGATGAGCACTGGGTGTTATGTAAGACTAATGAATCACTGACCTCTACCTCTGAAACTAATGATGTACTATAAGTTGGCTAATTGAATTTAAATTAAAAAAAAAAAATTCGGGATGCCTGGGTGGCTCAGTGGTTGAGCATCTGCCTTTGGCATCAGGTCGTGATCCCAGGGTCCTGGCATGGAGTCCCACATCAGACTCCTCACAGAGAGCCTGCTTCTCCCTTTGCCTATGTCTCTGCCTTTCCCTGTGTGTCTCTCATGAATAAATAAATAAAATCTTTAAAAAATAAATAAAATAAAATAAATTTAAAAAGAATTTCAAGACAGAGGCAGCAGAGAATTAAACCAAGTGTGAGAGCACAGGTCACACTCTCATGAAGCCAGCCAGGTCCCTAGGTAAAGGTCTACTTTGTTTCAGTTTCAGTCATTGTATTGTCTCGGGAACACCTTCTGTGTTTATGGCCAAACATGTGTTAGATGGCAGTTTATATCCTTTAAGTCTATAGTTGTCTCTCTTAGACTCATCATTAGTCCCTGGAAAAAAAGTACTGTATTTTATAACATTTTGCATTGTTCATGAATCTGAGTGCCCTGTGAATACAGCAGGCGCTTGTTGTGGGTAGTGATGGCAGGGAGCACCCTACCTGATGTGAATCATGAAACCCCTGAGACTATGAATTAGTAATATTTGTTATTCTACTCTTGCTTGCTAAATCCTTTATTATCAACTAAAAAGAGTAAGGGGCTCAGGCTGTTGCTTCTTATGTCTCTCTTTAACCTGTCATATCTTAAAGAACTGCCAGAAATTCACTTTCTGGTTCTTTTCTAGTCTCTGACAATTAGAAATGGTGCAAGAAATGGTGACAGCAAGAGTGCAGGTCACTATACGATCTTTGTCCAAAGACTTGTAGGTGCTCACCTCCAAGAATAATCACTATGGAGGAACAGTACAGGCGTCCAGGATCAGGATCCTGGACATTGAAATCTTTGTGTAAGATACAAATCCTACATGTACAAATAATTACCACCAGAAAAATGGACAGATGACACAATGACTTTGGAATATATAGGTGTGGATCAGCTCGCCATGATGAAGGAAAGACATTCTGAATTGAGGCAAAAACATTTGACACAATACTCACCTCCATGCCCTCAAACCTGGGGATTATGACAAGTGCCTTAGGAACCAACTAAAATGGTACTGGCGGTATAGGTTAATTATATCTCTAGTATTTTCCCAGAGTGGCCCAAAATGGAGAGTCCAGTTGATTTTCAGGTTATAGCTTAGGACCTAGAATCAACACAGTAACGGGGTTAAAAGCCAGGGAAGCCAAAATGTCTCCCTAGACCCAGGGGATGAGCACAAGGCCAGACAAAGAAAACCGAACCAAGAGGATTTTGACCCAGATATGGTCTACACTGCGGCAGATAGCACACAGGCTGACATGGAGCAGATGGTTTAAACAATTGCTGGTGGATAACTGGTTCACTGAATTTAAGGCACTGAGTCTGGTCACCGAGACACATGACCAAGGGTATGTCAATATGAGCACTGTCAGGGAATGCTATCCCTGAATTCATTCACCATGAATATTGGAGGAAGAAATCCAAGGTGACTAAGAGAGGATGTAAAAAGTCTCTTCAATGAAGCAAAATAATGAGAGTACATTTGGAAAAAAGAAAAGGAGGACCTGCGGGGCAGAAGGAACAAAGGGAGGAAAAGAAGGAGAGAAATCGATTATGTATTTGCAGAAGTCCCTTGCCTTGCACAAGGCCCTATGCATAGTAGTCATGGTATTTGAAGTCAGCTGAAGATTAGAGAAATTAGAAAGGGAGAAAATAAGCTGTGATTTAGTTTGGACCAGTGCAATTTTTCTCTTCGACCCCTGGCTGCTAAAAATGTCATAATTTACCCCATGATGAGAAACTCAAAAGATAAACACTTAATTGAACTAGGCTGACACGTTTCCTAAGGGTACTCGTTCTAGGACTGGGAAGAAGGGAAAGAAGGAAAGATGGAGAATGAAGGAGAGGAGAATTGATAGCTCGCTCATCTATTTCCCATCAAAAATAGCTTGAGTTGCTCAGAGGGAGGTCTCTGTGGTGTGGTTGCCAAACAAAACATAGAGAAGTTGACTTGCTATAATCCACTGAGAGGCGGCCAGCTCTGAAAGGGCAACGCACGCAGGTAAGAAAGATCTTCTTCGTAAAGCATCTCTGAGGGGCCATGGTTTCTGTGTTCATCAAGAATCCCCGAAAACCTGGAAATTTGGAGGTAGTCAGAATTGATTTAATCCTTTTTACTATAAATCTCATTTCTGAAAATGATTAACAGAGGCAGAGACATAAATGGTAAAGTCTCGATCAGGGGAAATGCTGTCAGCGTATCATCTGGATAGATTAGAAAATGAACGCTCAGGTTTCTGTGAAGGAAGACTAATGGCATTAAGTCAAGATGAAATAGAAAGGAGCGTCGCCCAGGCTCAAAAATCATAAACCATGAGCTCACCCTGACAGAGGACCCTCAGCAACTTTCTGAACTGGAAAATTATCAGGAGTTGGGTCTGCGAGTATTTTCTTAGGCCTCATTTAGAGTCCCTGGCTTGTTTGGGTTTGTTCTGAAGTTCTGGGACTTGCTTTGCCAAGGTTCTGACATCTGTATAAGAGTGAGGTCCTTCTGCCTACGACTCTCGATGCAATCAGTGACAGACCCAGAAACAAGAAGTGAGGGTTTGGCTCACTATACCAATAAATAAACATTTGAGGTACTTCCATACTGTGCCACCATCTGATTTCTGAGGTGTCACAATTCTGCAGCCTTTCAGAAAGAAGGCAGAGCTGCTGCCCTGAAATCAGTGGTGGCTGAGACCAACGTCCTTTGTTTAAGTTAAGATCAAATAGTGAGGCAAGTATATAAATTCCTGCCAAATAAAGCTAAAGCAGGCCTTCTGCTCTGTTTGGTGGTGGGAACAAGTCTGTACATCTGCTTCACATGTGGTGTATCACTTGATTACTTAAACTGTGCCTCCATTGGCAACACTCTCTCTCTCTCTCTCTCTCTCACTGTCTCTCCCCCTCCATTTTTTAGAATAAGCCAGTGGAATAACCTCAAATCTAAATATCAGTTTGCTGCAGTTGCTCTGGGATTCCCATGCAGTCTCTTTAAGGTTGACTCATTCTCTTTCAGTGACACACAATGATCAACTGGAAATTGTTCCCATTGTCTTAAACACTGGGAGTCCCTGCAACCGACAGCAAGTCTTTCTTATGCAGGGAGCCTTGGGGGTTCCTGACTTTTGGTGATGAGGTGCTGACCCTGTGGCTAGGCCCAGAGTAACACACTACTGACCCTCAAGAGTAATAGTCCTATTGATCTAATAATATTCAAGGCAAATCTTTTTCCAACTTCAGAGCTGGGATGGCTATGTGAAGAGTATTTCCCACCTCCCTTCCCAACCCCCTTATTATGGCTATGACATTGGAAGATAAAAATGCGCTGCTTCTCATCTCAAATTTTCAAAATATGCAATATTCAACAAATAGATGGAGAGTTAGGTGGGCAGATAGATACTTACTGTTCAATTCTAATGTTTCTGACTTAAAATTTTAAGGTCATTGTCTCCCTTCTGACACCTCTTACTACATCAACATCCCATTATATCATTATAGACTCATGAAGCAACGCACTTTTACATTTTGCAGGATAATGACTCTTTTGTATTTCAGTTTTTATCATAATATAAATCTTGAATTGCAATTTGCATATCTTTTGTTTAGAAAAAGAGACCCCTATTTAAGACTTTGTCATTTTAATACATAGGCTTGAAAGTGGCTTTTTTTTTTTAAAGAAATGCACCAAAATATTCCAATTTATTCTTCAGCTGAATAACTGAATCTGATTCTACCGCTGCATCAATAAATTAGCAAATGTCCTGAACAATACATTTCCAACAACGACAGCTCAACCGCTTAGTCCTCTGTGCCTTGTGGTTCTCAGCCTGTTAGATGGCCAATCATAAATTTGTAATGGCAATTTGGGAATGTGGACCGGACGTCTGTCTGGTTATACACACAAATACACACGCGTGTATGTATATATACATGTGTTCATTTATTTACTCTGTATGAAGATTATAGCACGTATGTATATTTACATACACACAAATATGTTCGTTTATTTATTTCATATAAGGAGTTCACGGTCTGCTCATCAGGGCCTTTACTTTCTGCCTTTGATTCTTCGCTGTGGCAAAAGCTACCTCTGAAGCAGCCTGGGAAGTTTGTCCCTGGGGCAGATCTTGGGCAAATCTGGGCGAGCCTTTAAAGAGACGGGCATGGCCAGCACCCTGCCCACCCACCCTGCAGGGCAGGAAGGGGGCAGGTGAAGTGCCCGGGTATCCAGCGCCCCCAGCGCCCCCAGCGCCTACCGCCGTGCCTAGCACAGAGGGTGCCTACCAAGTCGGCGTTGAGTGAATGAATGAAAGGATGAAAGAACAAAATGGGTCCTCAGACATTTCTCTTTCCAAATTTTCATCAAATTACAGAGCCGCCTCAGTAGCTGCCACTCTTGGGGACCTCTGTCCATCTGCGTGGCCCCGAACACTGTTCCCTGTGCTTTCTTCCACTCTTGTCCATTCCACCCTGGAAGGGTCTGGTGAGGCCAAGGGATAAGACCATTGCGGACAAGCTACCATTCTGCAACAAAGCAAAACCACTATCTTAAAAACACAAGAGTTTAACCCTCTACTTTCCAATGTCCTGATGAGACAGGGGAACCGATTGCTTAGGTTAAAGGAACATCAACCATCTTTAAAGAGGTGGCAGTGGAGTGTGGCGCTCTGAACCGGGACTGGGAAGCCCCTGAAAAATAGAGTTCAAGTCCCAGCTCTTCTGTTTACCAGCAGACGTTTTAACTAAGCCTCGATTTCCTCATTTGTAAAGTGAGAACCACAGTCTCTACCTGACAGGACTGTCATGAAGACGAAATGTGACAGTGACCGTGAACCTGCTTCTGTAGGCCGCATTATGTTTGCCACATGTGCTTACTTCTGTTCTTTCCGTTCCCACCTTCCCTCTCCCCCCAACTCGATTATTTCAAATGATCTCCCCTTTCTCCCTGGGAAAAAAAAAAAAGGAAACTTCCAAGGTGTCTTCGGACATGGCCAGAAGGAAGTAGAGGAGCCAGAAGGAAGTGCTCCACAGTAGCCAGAGCAGAAAGCCAATCTAAAGCTCCTTAGAGGCCTTCAGCTTTTCCCTGGACCTTCCCCTTAGACGAGGACATGCACACTGGACACTCCGACAAGTTCACGTTTGGCCAACCTGGCTGACAGTGACCCTGTGGGGAGCTTTGCAACCCCTGTAAACATAGGCAATTAAACCCCTAAAAGCTCTTAGGCTTATTGCCCAGTAAATTCACAATGAGTAGTAACGTTAATAAACGTTATAAATCTCACCTCAGAGCCAACAGGAAATTCAAACTTTTGCATGTGTGGGATCCCAAGTGCTGCTGAAACAAAAGGGAGGTTTGCCGACAAGGAGAACATTGTGCTCGGTGCTCCTTTCCCCTGGCAGCACCTAGCGCCCCAGGCCTGGGAAAGGCCCTTAATTGTATTTTGTGAGGCAGTTCTCTGGCCTCCCCACTCCTCCCTTCCTTCACCTGCCTTAACTCTTTCTTGTCTCGGGGGCCCAGAGGTAATCCATCCACACACATCTCCTACTGGTTGAAATAAATGATGGAAATATTTGATGGGGCCAAATTACGGACAAGTTGCTATGTTATGTCAATGTTTTCGTCAGAAACAATTTTAGGAACTTAATTAAACCCTCAAACTGAAACTTAAACTCAGTGCTATAAAAAAAAAAAAAAGGAAATATCAAAGAAGAGAAACCACTGGATATTTTGATCTGCACCCTCACAAAAGGGTGTTAGTTTTAATAAACAGTCACAATTTGGGGCTGTTATGAACCATAAGGCACACTCCTGGCCATGTTTCCAATTTCCTCCCTGGCCTTTACTGCTGTTATATTAAGGTCTGTGGTGAGGCAACATGTTTATTAAAAAAGGTGAGGAGAGCAATATTCCAGATTAGATTATTTCACCTGTTCTAACTCCGCACTGACCAATGAGAGCTCCTCTGGATGGGTAGGGGAGCAGCAGCCCTCCCACCTCTGGGGTTGAGGGAGGGGGAGTTTCCGCCTGTGGTTACAAAGTGAATGCAGATTAGGGCATTTTAATTACTGAGTTTAACTGAATATGGAATACATTTTCCAGTCACCGAGAGGGGCAAATAAACGCATCTGGAGCCTCCTCCATCATGGAGATAATTACACTGGGATTGAAAAACATCTCGGGCGCAGTGAGCAACGAGGGCTCGAGTGATAGAACAGTCTTCAGAGAAGGCATCCTTCATTTCAGGAGGGGTTAAGCTGGAGGAGTCTTTGAGTGGCTTCATAAGGAAACAAAACATTTCCTCTTTGAAGACCCAATTCACACAGAACCCTTCTGGAGCAAGATGGGGAAGAAATGCTCAGCATGTTGAAAATTACCTAGAACAGCAAAATCCCTTTAAAGCCACACATTTCTTTGATTCTCCTGGGGCAGGGGTTGGGGGTGGGGGTTCTTAAGACAATAGGCTTTCTCATAGTGAATCCTTGGGGACTTCCAAATCCTTTAATTGTTTCTGGAATTTCTCTAATTGTGGGAGTTTCTGAAAAGCACTTTTATATAGTGAATGAATTGCCTCTATTCCCCAACCTTAACACTGTTTCCTTATACTCCTTCCCTCGTCCTTCTTGTTGGTAGGTGTGTGTGATGCTTCATTCCAAGCCAATATGTAGATGAGATTTTGTTGAATAGCGTTATTAAGGTTTAGGATACACTACTTGATCCATGGCATAGCCAGAGCTGCATAACCATAAGATGCATAATAACAGTATCCTGTAGGATTTATTTTAGAAAGAGGAGGGTTTTTTTTTAACTCCTTAACACAAGTATCCCTCCTGTATTCCCCCACATTCATATACACGTGGCTTGCTCATGGGAACAGCCTCCAGGCCAGTGTTGCCCAACAGAAATTCAGTGTGCACCACAAATGTAAGCGGCACAGGTGATTTTCAATTTTCTACTGGCCGTATTAAAAAACATAAAAGGAAACAAGTGATATCAATTCTAATAATACGTTATTAAGCCCAACACATCCACGATATTGTTATTTTGACATATAATCAGTATAAAGATTTATTAATGAGATATTTTACAGTCTTTTTCATACTAAGTCTTCAAAATCCATTTTGCATTTTACACTTAAAGCACATCTCGATTTGGACCAGTCACATCTCAAATGCTCAACAGTCACTACCGTAATGGTGGCTACCCCGTTAGGCAGCATGGCCCTAGACTCGACATTTCCAACTCTTTAAAACGTCTATCTGATTCCATCCTTTCCTCTATTTGCTTTGATGTATATCAATGCTACCATTTTCTTACCAACTGTGTCTACTTTACAACTCACATGTCCTCTAAGTTCTGAGCAAACCCAGGTACCTATCATGTAACAACAGACCCTTGTGGTTTCAGCGAGATGAACCCGATACTTCCCAATGTTTACTCTGAGAACATACCGTCCTCATCTGTTAAGATGCCTGTTTCCTTCATGTGTGTTCACAGGAGTGTCGATCTGCTCACACAAATCACCGGAGAGTGAAGGGGCTCCTAACACGGGAAGAAGACCATGCCCGTTCTCCAGTTGGGGTTTTGCTGAGGCATGGCACCAGGTTCCACCCCCACCCCTCTGTCATGTTCCTTCAAGGCAGTCTCAAGCTTCATGTTCGCCCTGCACGGATCTGTTTGAGGGTTTGCCAAAGGTCCCCTTGTCTTTTGGCTACACGTTCCATCTGATGGGCTGTCACCACGAGGAATTTAACACTGTCTTTACCTTGAGATAGCCAAGAACTAAGAGGATAGCTTTTAAGTACAAACTTTAAAAAATATATTAAATTCCAAAAACATGTTTCTTCCTTTCTCTTAGACCCTAATCACAAGGCCATAATAATACTTTGGTAATAGTTTTCCTGGAAAAGGCTCCTTAATTGTCCACTAACACGATCTTCAAAGTCCTCATCAATGTAAGTGAACATGTCTTCCTACTTTTCTAGAATTAGAGAGCCTATAGTTTCTGAGAAGGAACGATGAGGTGAAGGACCAGTTTGGCCAATGGGCAAAAAAATGGACTTTTGGGCATCTCATTTCCAAATTTCTATTCTCAGGGGAAAAACAAAACAAAACCTAAAAAACATTCCAGATTCTAAAGTATTCAGTCCTGCCATCAACCTTGCGTTGTGTTCATAGTCTTGCTTCTTCAGAAGCCCGTTCATCTAAACAGGGCCTTTCAACATCGTATTTCTCGAAATGCTTGACCTGATGAGCAGAGGCCCCAGGATATTAGCAGCTTGTGAGGGGAAATTCATGCAAAGAAAGAGCCAGGGATAAACGAAGCAGAGGTCTAAAATTTAGGTTCAGTGAGAAAAGTATTCAAGGGCTCTCAGGTGCCTATATTGATTTTTCAATTTTACCCAACATTTTATTGTCCTCTCAATTGTTACACAATAATTGATGGTGACCGCTTAATTAAATACTTAAGCTAATTTTTGTTATAGAGAAAACATAAAATATGAGGTTTGACTTTTAGAGTGTTCCTCCTCTGTTACTCATGTCCCGGTACCTGCCGCTATCAACAGTATAGCCATCAGGTAAGATGACAACACTCACCAGGCAGCAACTACTTAAATCTTTGGGTACTGTGTTGATGGCAGAAAGGAGAGAAGAGAACAGAGCACACCCAGCACCCCAAATGGAAACCTATAAAGAGACAGCAGATGCCACAAAGTGCAGTCCCCGAGCTTCTCTCTTGCCAAGGCTTCTGCTGTGTTCTGGATAAATACTGCCAGGTCCAGATAATGTGCCTTTGTTCGGGCCCAGACTCCAGGGCCTCTCCCGGAGAGCAGAGAACCCAGGCCTCCTCCGAGGTTGCCTGGGCAGCACAGACCCTGTGTTTTCCCATCCTGCCTGTCAACCAGAATGCTTGGGCCTCTGCGCAAATGTCCTGAGGCCCTGTGGAGACAGTGACTTTAAAAGATTTAAGCTTGTCTGAAAGAGAATAGCATATTTTCCAGGTTAAAAAAAAAAAAAAAAGCAACAACTAAAGGAATGGTACAGGTGAGAGAATCAAGGTTTAGAGAAGGTAAGTGCTTTAAGATCACACATTTAACTCGCAGCAGCATTAGAGCTAGAAATTGTAGGGAAATGGAAGTAAGGAAAGGAAATTGAAGTATATACCATGTGAGGAGCAGCTTGTGGCTCTCGTGTTTTCTTTTGTGATTTAGATCATCTGGTGCCTTCATTGTATAATGAAAATAAACCGCTTCTTGCTGACTCTCAAATGGTTCTGTGGCTGGGAGTGGTTAGAATTTTTCTGTCTTTCAATACATGGGAGAAATCTGTATCACAAATAGAGATGTGAACCCTGCTTTTTCTTGTCATGCTCAACTTCAGGAGAGCAGAGAATGTACCCCTTTCAAATGCTGCCGGACCCTAGTTCCTAGCCCAGTGCCTTTATGGAGACTCGATAAATAGGTTGCGAATGAAAAAATGGATACACGAACGAATAAGCCCGTGGAAGGGAAGCTCTTTACAGCAGAGATGTGCCTTACTTTACATATTTATTACATTCCTGTAAATGTATGTGCACGCCTGATTTTGGTAACTCACGTGATGGACTCTTTGTGTGATGCGTCAAGTTTGCATCTAAATTAGCGGTCTCCGTTCTTTTAAGTCATTAATGATTTGCACCAAACACATACAACCAGGAGGAGGGCTGTATTTAGGGGAACTTTCTAAAAGGAAAATCGGCTTCATGTGTTAGGGAGGACTCACAGCCCCTGGCCTATTTGTTTTGTGAGCTTGGAGATGTGTATGCAGCTTTGTTATTGTGGTCTGAAGAGCTGGACTCCTCTGTTCCAGGGAAAGGGAGAATGGACAGCAGAGAACAAAACGCCGCCCCTCTGGATGCTCTGAGGCCCTTCCAGGAGTCGTGACAAGTGATTAAGAGCAGAAGGGGGCTCCGCCTCAAGACCTCTTGCTCTCCGCTGCTCCCCTTGAACCCTGGGAGGCTTGGTTCGCCATCAATTCTGCACAAAGTGAGGCTGTATTTTTCAGCTGAGAGGCATTCGGGGGGACAGAGACGAACACCTTGGTACGTCAACCTTGAAGTACCACCTGGAGGGCGAGGGCCTCTCACAGTTTAATAGTGGACAGAATGTTATGGTGATGATCTGGGTCAGGTGGTGACTGAAGCAGTCACGGATCCTGAAACAACAGATGTCACAGTGACAGCTGTAATATCCAAGACTTATTTTTCTCCTTCAGCAGCAGAACCAAGTAATGGGTAACAGATCTGATCCTACAGAGGAAGCACCGCCTTTTCCTTTATGAGTTTGCTCACTTTGGCTGTACAATATTAACTCCTTATACCATATGTGCTAAATCTTAAGCAACCAAATGTTTCCTTAAGATATGAAATAAAGCCCATGATGCTGAAGGTAGGCTTTTAATAGATTTTTTTTTTTTTTAAGAATTTTATCCTGGCATTCCCATCACCAAATTCTCCTTGGGTTCCCCTGAGAAAAAGTAGCTGGCTTTTTTAGAAGCCTACTGGCAAATTGGTAGATCATTACTGACCAAAGTAGCTCTCTATCATCAGTATGAAGTTCAGAATTCCATGCTTCTACTTTTATTTATTTATTTTTTAAGATTTTATTTATTTATTCATGAGAGACACACAGAGAGAGGCAGAGACCTAGGCAGAGGGAGAAGCAGGCCTCCCGCAGGGAGCCTGATGCGGGACTCGATCCTGGGACTATCACGTGCTGAGCCAAAGGCAGATGCCCAACCACTGAGCCACACGGGCATCCCTGGAATATCATAGTTTTAAAGATGCCACTGAATGTTTTAAGCAGCTCAATACACTGGGCAGTCTATGAGACCATAAATTTCATTGATTTATAATGGATAGAGAGTAGCTTTACAATATTAAACAATAAACAGATAAAACCAAGTTAGCGTAACACCTGGCATAGTACACATTAAACAAGTGAAGGATGAGTGAGCCAGAACTGTTTCTGGAGCTTTAGGTAACTGTATCGTTACTCTTAAGTACTTATTACTTGCACCCCTCTTTTTCTACCTTTCTCTGTATACGCTTCCTAATTAATCTTGCTCTAAATAATATGACACACTGTGTTTTTTAATTTGTTTAGGTTTAAAATATACAGGGTGCAATAAAAGTAAATTAAATAGCCCAAATTAAAAGAATTATCAAAGAGAAGCTACAGAAAACAACATCTTTTAAACTAGACTTCCAAATGCCTTTCCCATTGGAAAAACAGCTCTGTGTTTCTTAATTCGTGTAGAATGGAGTGACTGTCCACTGCTGAGCATTTCTGTAGTTCCCAGTGTGAGGTCTAATACCTTCTTCTTGGGGCTGACCTACGAGCTCCTCTGTAACTTGCTGTCGCATTGTCACCTCATTCTCAAATTGCCCAGGGAGAGAGATGCATCTCGGCATTTCTCCTGCTACCTCATCTTACCTAGCTTAGGTAAGCTCTCTCCACAGCTACCCTCCCTATCAGTTCCAGACAAATTGGGCTATAGATCTGAATTATGATCAAGGGCTCCTGGTCATCCTAGAGTGGGTCACTCCCTGTGGTGGGAGTGAGGAGCAAATTGATGAAGACATAGCTTTCTGACAGTGATCATCATTCTCATGAGAACATTAATTTGAGCATCCGTTCTTTGTTGACCCCGGAACAGAGACAAGTAGAAAACACACGATGCTTCCTTAGAAAACTTAGATATGTACCAAGGAAGAGAACTAGCAACACAATTCAAGAAAACCCCCCAAATGGATGATCTGGAAGGTAACTGTTGGAACTGGGCACACATATAGGGGGATGGAGCAGCTGAGCACCTCTGGAAGATAGAGAAGAAAGTCAAGGAAGCTGAGGTCAGAATTCTATAGAAACTAAGCCATGAAATTCCAAAAGGGTTAATTCCATTTCAAACCACAGGAAAAATCCTGAAAGCAGGAGAAAAGATTTTTATATCCATACTCGGCCTATTCTAAACCAAGCAGTATGAGGAACTTCACAAGAGCAAGGTTGATCGCATATGATTGACAGAGTCGAAACTTTCAAATAATGTTGAAAAAATACCCGAACTTCTGGGAGTCTCTGACACCAGCCCCTCCTGCCTATCTGTGGGTGCCCCAATCTAATCATATGAGCGATTAGAACTAATGTGGCAGGTCACAGCCTAGGTGAGTCCTAGAAATATAACCAAACATGTAGTGTTAAGAAGACAGAAGGAGAAGTAAAAAAAAAAAAAAAAATCCTCAGTGGGATGAAACCCAATTTTAAGCCTCTAGAGCATAGAAAAGCCCCACTATTCATTAAGGGAGGTCCCACCAGCTATTTTCTCAGGCAGCTTGTATTCACATTAATGAATGAAAGAGAGAATTTTAATGTGCACCTCTGAGAGAAATAAGACCCCCAAAAAGTTCATTCCCCAGATCCCTCTGGGTTTTTTTTTTCCTTTTCCCTTTTCTAGTGCATAGTAATGAGGTTTCGTGGTTCTGTCAAGGTGGGGCAGGAGAGAGGTAGAGCAGGCTAGTCAGGTCTGCATTCACGGAGGCTCAACATCAGAGAGCTTCCCTTTATCTGTAACCTGGCCCTTTCTCCAGGGCTTCTAACTCAGACCAGCCTGGCCTCGGGCTCCGTCCAAGGGGACAGGGGAGGTGGAACCACAGCCCAAGCTTGATGGGCCAGAGGGAGCCCAGCCCACGTGGGGGAACAGCCTTATCACCCCTTTGGAAGAAATCTCCAAACACACCCCGACTTTGACTCTAGTCTCCCACTGCTTGATCCTGGTTTCCTTAACCTCCTTTCCTCCCCGCTCCAAAGCAGAGAATAAACTTCTTCGAGACATTCTAAGAAGGGCTTAATGCAGAGAGCCACAGGTCAGGATGTCAATCTTATTTGCCCTGAAATATCCCTGAACTTGTAGAAATTTATATTTGTTTACATTACAAATGCACTAAATGAGCTAATTATAGTGATCATAACTCACAATTAAAAACAAACACAGTTAGAAATTTCAAAGACTTTCAATATCTTTTCTTTAATCATTCACCTAGGCTCAAAATATGCATTTTTTAGATTAAAGCATTAAAGTCGCTAATTATATTCTCAGAACTAACAATTATTTCTTTACCCTTTTACTACCTTCTTCTGGCAACAAAAAAATGTCAGCACTGATTTAATTTTTTTGTTATTATAGGATTAAAAGAAGTTTCTAAAAACGCAATTAAATTCGCCCTATAGCTAGAGTAACTTGCCTATCAGCATCCGAAACCTCTTCTCTAAAACAACAGCATAAAAACTGATTCAGACTTTCTTGACTTTTGTGATACATTCCTTCGGTGATTATCTCCAATAACAACTCAACCGTTTTAATGAAACTCCCTGCACATCACGTCCTGGTGAAAGGTAGAACATATTAGATTAATAAAGAAAATGAAAGTTAAATTGGCTGTCGGAGTGTGAAGCCCTGCCCGTGTCATGCATGGGTTCTTCACCTTTGGGAGCCTAGTTCAACTTCAGCCCCAGGCCCTAAGTGAAAAGTTCAGTAGTCTTGAGTACGTCCCCACTTAATATATCACAAAATCAATTATTTTATGGTGGTACACTTGGTAACCTATGCTCAGATAGAATCAAGTTTTGTTCCCACTGGGGATTCACCAATTATCTATTCAGTGAATTATTTTCAGATAAAGCAGAAACACCTGCTGTCAGCAGAGGGAGTATCTGCCTAATATGGGTATCATTCTGAGCCTGACGTGTTATTGCATTTGTCACGTGCAGGATGGCACTGTGAGACTTTGGATGAATTTATCACATTACCGAGATGCTTGATGGGACATCGGAGCATGATTCAGTGCCCAAAGTTAGAGCTAAAATGCTGTAGCAAAGAGATCCAAAATGAAACCACAGAAAAATTGGGGAAGGGGGTAATCAAGTGTGCAGATACTGCACCTCATCTGTCTTGCCTGATTTCCAATAAGTCAGCACAAATAAAAATTGTGATAATTCAGCACAATTTCCTTTTACTGGCTATTGACCTGGGCCAGATTCAAAGTAGGAACCAAAGAAAGGCTCCACGGACTTTGATTCTGAGATTGGGGCAAAGGTCAGGCTTGAGACAGACGTAGTTTATGAGGGCTGCTACCCCTAACCATCCATTCAGGTTGGATTTAAATTCTTTAAAGGTCTCTCTTTTCTCTTTCTCAGAAGTCAGTCAACCTCAAAACACCAGTGACATTTATTTTTCACTTTTGCCCAATTAATAACAATATCTGAAAGTGAAACAAACCGCAAATACAACAAATAAAGTTTGTTGAGCTCTACAAGCTCACTTGCGTGTCAATTCCCAAAGAATTAGCACACAAAGGACCCATGATGAGGTCCACAGGCATGTATGGAACATCTACCCCCACAGGCAGCGCATGTTCTGGGTTGATAGGAAAAAAAGGACAGTGTGCTTCTGGCATGTTGCTGGTACCTTTCTGTGACCGTTATGGGCTTTACTGGAATAACCGCCTATCAGAAGCGCTACATTAGGAGCCATGAAGGCAAGTATAATTCCTTGGCTATGAACAAAGTTTCCAGAACCAGAGAGACTTGGATTCAAATCCTAGATCTACCCGATTATCAGCTGTGCTACATCAAGCATTTATTAAACTGTTTAAGCCTTAGTTCCCTTATCTCCAAAAGGAGAGTAATGGCCCATAGGGTTGTCATGAGGAGGATTATTATCAATATATGTAAAAGCTTTGCATGGTACCTGTCACATAGCAAGTGCTCTGAAATTTTTACTTGTTGCTGTGGTGGGGTGATTACTGTTACTGTCATTATGTTGCTGTTATATTATTAATATAGAAGAATACTGAATGATTCCCAGGACCAGTCTTTAAAATTCTTAGTTGGGAGGAGCAGTGAAAGGAACTGATAGTGACTCAGTTTTAAGCTGAAAGGAAAACAGACAATGGGTTTACAACGGGCATCAGCCTTGCTGCACAGATTCCTAAATCAGCTCTCAGTGAGCTTTGCTACTAGGAGGGAGAAAATAATCCAAAACGACAGTTGATGCAACAAGCTCTCATCTTTTAAAATGGAAGCCCCACCAGAGATGTAGACATACAACCCATCAGCTTTTGCTCTCTTGCTCTCTGTCCTGGCTCTGTTCTTGATTCCAGTTGCTGGCAAACACCTGAAATGCTATTGCATCTTTGAGAGAGAACTTGGCCTTCCTGATGACCTGGTACCTGCCATGCTCCCAGCACCCCATGGGCTTGGGGCATGGAAGAGCTTCACTGGGCCTCAACCCCACATGCATTGCTCAACCACCTCCTACCCTGTACCCCTTCCCATTTCAGCTTCCTAACTTTTTTTTTTTTGAGGCCAGAAAGTCTACTCATCCAAGAACAAGCCCTACTCTGAAACACCTCACCATGTCCTAGAGATGACTTGTGTAGAGAAAAATGAATTTGCTCTAGCAGATATAGTCATTCCCCAGGCCTTGACTTTCTTCTGAATCTCTGATTCTCAAACTACAGGCTTTTCCCTTCTGCTCTTCCCCTGCACCACTGCTGTCATTCTTTGATACTGTTCTCCGCCCTGGCTAATAACACCATGCGAAGGCACTGTCTCTTGGAGAGAGGGCCAATTTCCTTCCACTACATGGATAGACAATTAGAAAAGAGGCAAGTGTTAGTATAGACCTGATAGAAAATCATAGGACAAGCACAAGATGCTTATTCCTCAGAATAGAGTCAAGCAGAGTGTAAGTTTAAGAGGAACTTTAGGTAAATATCAATCCTGCCAAGTGGCCTTCCTGGCTGACCACCAGAAATGTTTGCCTCTCCCTTTAATTCGAGACTTAATAGAAAAGATAGTTGGATTGTTCTGATGTGACAAAATCTATTCATTATACAAATAATTATTCAACAATTATTTATTAATTTGTTCTTCTATAAATATTTATGCTACTGGTACTGAGCTAAATCCTGTGGGGGACGAGAAGCTAAGACATATACATGAGTATCTAGACTAGTGGTTCTTACCTGGGTGAGATTGTACCCCAAGGGGAGATTTGGCAACTTCCAGAGAAAAGTTTCGGGGTGGTGGGGGGCTGCTACAGGCTTCTGGAGAGTAGAGGCCAGAGATGCAACTAAACATCTTATAAGGCAGAGGAGAAGAATGCACCCACAGGAAAGGAACATCTGGCCTCAAATACCACAGCGCTGAGGTCTAGAAACCTGAGTTTTACGACAAGGCATTGCAAACTACATTCCTCGGAGAGCTGGAAGGAAAAGACTGTGAAGGAGTGAGGCCCTTCTGTCCAGGGGTCTAATCTAATCAGTCTGAAGATCTAAAGAAGAAAGTAACATTTGACTGTGCCATGAAATTTGGATGAGATTTTGAAAGGTGGAGATTATGGAGTTCCAGAAGATGAAAAATAGATTCCTAGCAAAGGGAAGAACAAGTATATTTTCAAAAATGTGTTAAGGTCTAAGGGGAGTTCTAATGGTAAAAAGCAGCTAGAACCATATGGAGAGTCAGATGGAAAGGCCAGAAGAAGAAGGTGACAACATTCTCAGTCTCAAATATCAGGAAGAGAGGATTTGCTTCTTGTCATCAGAGACGATCCACCTGAAGCCCCAAACTTGGCAAAAGTTAGAGCTGATATTAGGTCCTGGTGGGCACGTTGTTCTGTTATTTCAGAGTCAAATATATTTGGAGTTGAAACCTCCTTGTAGACAAGTTTTTCTCAGATGTCCATGTCTGACAGGAGGGGAAGCTGCAGCCCAGGGAGGCTCCATGAGCTGAGGACACTCGCAGCCAGTTATGCCACAGTCAAGCTGCCATTGACTCTTTGCCTAATTCTTCACCATGTCTCCATGTTGACTCCAGAAGGTGCATTTATAAGGCTGTGGATTGGGCTGGGTTGCCTGGTTATAGTCAGTCCTAGCACATAGGACTCCACATAGGCTACATGGAGAGGAAGGACAGCTAATGACTGGGGAGCAGAGTGCAGTGGTTCTCCACTGGGCTCTGAATGCAGTGGATCAGGATGTAGGGAGCAACCACCTCACTCCGATGTCTAGTTGCAGGCATTTCAGAATCACTCGAAAGTTTTTCTTCAGATTCAGCATATTCCCTTAGAGATTCTAACATACCACCTAAGGAATGTAGAGATTCTAACATTCCAAGTTGTTGAGTGGGGAAAAGACGTTGATAAACAGTACTATAGGTATTTTTTTTTAAGATTGTATTTATTTATTCATGAGAGACACAGAGAGAGAGAGAGAGAGAGAGAGAGAGAGAGAGAGAGGCAGAGACACAGGCAGAGGGAAAAGCAGGCTCCATGCAGGGAGCCTGACGTGGGACTCGATCTCAAGACTCCAGGATCACACCCTGGGCTGAGGGCGTCACTAAGCCACTGAGCCACCCGGGCTGCCCAGTACTATAGGTTTTAACAGAGAACCTAATATATTAGACTCCAAAGTGACTTTATAGTTCAACTTACCTGGATTCGTAAATTTGAGGACAATTTTAGTTCTGTATTATTTTTTTATAGTAAGCTTTATGCCCCAAGTGGGGGCTTGAACTCATAACCCTGAGATCAAGAGTTGCAAGCTCTACTGACTGAGACAGCCTGACCCGCTCCAGTTCTGTATTATTATTATTAATATAATTATTTCTGATCATATATTCTTCCAGAATCTTCAAAAATTCTACATGGTGTATTTATTTTAAAATGGATTGAACTTAATTTCCTTTTGAGCTCTCCCTTCTTTTATGAGGTAGTAGTCAATATCTTTCAAAGCATAGGAGTCCCTTTAGGGAAATAAAATAAAGAAAAGAAAAAAAGAAAAGAAAAGAAGAAAAGATAAAGAAGAGAAGAGAAAAGAAATAGGAAAAGAAGAAAAGAAAAGAAGAAAAGAAAGAAGTCCTTGGTGCTGAAAAAGTTTGGAACTGCTGAGTTTAGTGTGCTACCTATTTTTTTTCTCTATTAGGCCACATATAGTAACTGTCTTCTTTGTGCAAACTTAACCACAAAATTAAGAGCCAGATTACACGACCTCAAATATTGGTTCTGGCACTAGTTAGCTGTGTGACCTCAGGCCTACCATGTAACTTCTCTGTGCCTTATTAGAATGCCAAGATAATAAAATTAGCTAATATATGTAAACTGCTCATAGCAGTGCCTAGTTCACAGCAAGTGCTATTAAAGTATTAACTATCTTTATTTCTTTTAAAATAATTTGAGGCACCATTTGAGACAAAAATGGATTTTTCTTTATGTGTTACTAGTCCCTGCCTCTAGGGTTTTAGCTGAAGTCATCTTCCCTTCCTGTCCACACTGATAGTCTTCTCATTGGCAAGTGAGCAGTCGCTACAGTTCCAGGATACAGTTTCCCAGCCAGGGGCTCTAGAGTCCCCAAGATCCATGAGTTTATTACATCTCAAATCCTAATAGAGATGGTCTGCTTACTTACCACAAGGCTACACATATAGCGCCTGACACAGAGCAGGATGCCATTAATGACATGAATGGATTACAAATTCAGATTTTGTTTTTTCTGCTTTTGGATATAATTAGATCAGCAGTATGGTTATCCCGTTCTGCAAAGATCACTTTGTGTTAATGCATGTCTCATGAATAAAAACAAGCAAGTAAATTCATCATATCTCTAATAATATAGACCATTCAGTGGGCTAAATGTGATAAAGTAAGGATTCCATGTTGATAGGAGGGGCTAATCCAAAGGGTCCTCACTAACATAAAGCTTGGAAACTTCTGGAGTCTAATGTATTCTCTGAATTTCTTTCTCTGCCTCTAACTCTCTCTCTGTTTCTCTCTGTCTCTCTGTATTTGATTAAGTATCTCCATGAAATAACAAAAGCACGAAAGTCTCCAAAAAAGCAAGCCCAAGAGTGGAATGGGAAGCACTATGCCTGGCTGGTGCAGAACGCATGGTTGAGATGTAATCTCCTATGTGCAAACTTAACGTGCCAGTTGTTTTATTTAGGGAGGGAAAGGAGGGGGATGCATTAGAGAGAAAGTCCACAGCATAATTAGGAAACAATCAACACGTTTTTCTTGCTGTCCTAATTTTTTCTTCACTTTAAAATGCTCCATTGAGTTTAATTAAACTTGCCCTAGGCTTATAAGCCTAGCAAACTGGGGAACATTTTTTTTGAAACTCGCTTTCCTGTCAGAAAGGTTTTCTTCAAGCTGGCCCAGTACTGCTGAACTTCAAGGTTTCAGGGGATGTTAAAACAACTGCAACCAAATTAATGTAGATTATCTTTATTTTTTCCTATTGATTTGAGCAGAGGGGACGGGAAGCTGGGCACCGCCAAATAAAAGACTTCTACAAGGTTATTAAGGATGCTTGGTTTGGGAAGCAGGGGGTAGAAAGGTGATTTAATGTGGTTATGAAGAAGAGAGAAGGAGAGAGAAGGAGATGGAGACAGGGGGCCTGCCAATAGTGAATAATTACTGTTATTTCAATGGATTGCTATTAGAGATGCCATTTCTTCCCCTCTTTTGGATGTCAGCATCCAATTTGCTTTGGGGAGTCCATTCCATGTGGTCCCAGTGGGATAGATGGCCAGCTGTTTTGGTTTGCTCTCCACCAGAACCTGCTCTCCTTGGCAGGGGGTAGATGGGCATGTGATCATTCTGGACCAGTAAGACTGTCACCCTCTCTCCCTTTGGAATGTGGGTCTTGGTCAGAGATACACATAATCAGAAGGAGTTTTTGACATAAATCATTCTACTTCAAGGCCATGTAGAGTTTATCCATGGGCCTTTACTGAAATTCTTTATATTCACTTAGATTCCAGCCCTTATGACTCCTGAATGCTCAGTTTGGGGTAGGATTTTGAGTGGAGTATTTGCATTAGTTAAATTTTACTAGTTTATGCTAAGGTAATGAAAAACCTCCAAATCTCTCGGGCTTACAACAACACAAATTTATATTTCACTCATGTTAAGTGTTGCCTGCAGGTTGCCTGAAGCTCTGCTCCACATATTCTTCATTCCAGGTTGAAGGTACAGCTCCTGTTTGGGAAAGTGCCATTCTTGTAGCAGACAGAGGAGCACAAGGAGGATCGCAGGGTACCCACTAGACCTTCCACTTGGGAGTGGCATGTACGATTTTCACTTACTCTCACTTGGTTCAGGCACGCCTGACACTGGAAAACCTAGAAGCCTAATTCTCCTCCAGGGAGGGACCTGATAGGGAGAAACCAAAAGAAGAACAATAGATACTTTTGAACAATAATGAAATTTGAATCCCAGTTCTGCCAAGTATTACTGTGCAAATGTGGGGAAATTACTTAACCTCTCTGAGCTTCAGCTTTTCCATACCGATGTCTAGTCCCCTTTATTCCTGGCACATGAAAAACTGTGTATCCTGGTGCCCTTTTAGGTGAAAGGGATCAGCCAATAAAATGAGCAGAAGTGATCAGTGTTATTCTCAGGGTATGAGAGTGATAAGCCATAAAAAATTCTCCAGGTTCTTCATCTGCTGAGGCAAATGAGAAGACCACAAGTTCCGATTAGCACAAGTATAAGGTATTTGAGTCCCTGTCAGCTTGAGTGTATAAGTGAGTATGTAAAGCAGAATAGATTCCCAGCTATTGATTCAAGTTAGCCATGGTTGTGATACAAAAATGGCAATATTTTGTTATACCAAGCCATGGGTTTTGAGGTTAACTTGTGTCTTCAATAATACCTAGATTTTCCTAATTGGCACAGAAATTGATAGTGTCATTAAAATCATCAAATTTCCAGTATTAAATTTCTTCCTGCTTGAAATACCTAGAGTGCCTTCTGTTTCCTGCTTTGATCTAAATGGCGTAGGCACATAACCCAATCAGGAGATGATGGGAAGGATTTATCGCACAAAGTGATGCCTGAACTATGTCTGGAAGAATGAGTAGAACAACAGAAGAAAAGGAGAAAGGACATGCAAGACAGAGTTTATAGCATGAGCAAAGGCCAGATATAAGGTATAGCACAATAGGGATGTATATACAATTCCATCTGCTGATGTTATACTAAATGAAGTTGGAAGATAAATTAGAAATTGTGTACTCAGTTAAACCAATCAGAAAGAGAAGATCTTGTGTCTAAAATTAAGGTGCATGAAGTTAGATTACACAAAAACAATGGGAAAAGTCACTGAAGGAGACTAAGGGGGAAAGAGGACATGATCAAACATGAATTTTAGATAAATCCCTCCATCTGCTATATGAAAGCTACATTTGGGAGATTAGTTAGTGGAAAAAATGAAGACTAGGAAGCCATTTAAAAGACTATTTTGGTAGTACTGGGGAAACTTAATGAAAACCTCAATAAGAGAGTAGGGGACATCAGATTAGGGAACAAATCCCTGGATTCTGAAAATGTTCTGGATATTCAGCTAATAATACTTGTTAAACAATTGAATATGGTAGACAAAAAAGGCAGGGATTCAAGAATTATTCTCAGGTTTCTAATTTGGATGACAGGATCAGAGAGATCCCTGAAGCTGAGGGATACTATTGGAAAAGCAGATTTAGGTAATCAATTCAGTTTTGGATTTATTGATGTTGAAGCAATAATGGCATATTCAGATAGATATTGGTGGGAAAAAACCTGATATCTAAGTTTACACTTGGAAGAGTTTTAGACTGCAGATACAGATTGGTAGTTTTCAGAATCATCAGCCTGTAAGTGGCTGACACCATGGAAGCAGATGAGATCACTCAGGGAATTTTGGAAGAGTCATAGCCTGGAGGAAAACCAAAATTAAGAAAAGAATTAAGAAATTTCTCTAAAAGGAAAAGAAAGGGTCATGGAAAACCGGAGAGTATGGTGGCACAGAGTGATATGCTCTGGAACATTTCCACTGGAATTGACTATAAGGAAGATTGCAGTAGGATCTAGGAGGGTTAAGAAATTAAGAATGGAAAATATTTATTTCTTAAAAGTATAATAACAAGAGAGATATGCAATGGAAGAAAATTGTAAACAAGTTTATGAGATACAAAGAAGACATCCTTCTCCCACCCCCAAAAGTAGAATGTCCTTTAGGCAAAAGTGAGGAGAGATTGATTAAAGTCTCAGAGGATCAAGGGTCAAGGATAAAGGGGAAGGGTTGGCTTAGAACAGAAGAGACACCCATCCTATACAAATGTAGAAAGGGAGATGAGTCAATTGTGGCTAGAGAAAAATCCGCTGAGAAGGCTTAAGATACAACCTCACTGATTTTAAGACTATTAATGGCATAGTCCATCCTGGGTGGCTGCAAGTTTAGAGAGTGCCCATTGTAATGGGGAGGGGTAAAATAAAAGACAAAGTCTTTAGAGGTGAACAAGACAAGAAAGCACAAGTTTAGAATTTTTGCATGGATACCACACCTGGGCTTATGATGTCACTGAACTTGGTTGGGATGGAAAAGAGGACTATAGGGACTATTTCAAGTTCTTCAGTGACCCAAAGCTAGGGAAAAGTGAGTTAGTAAAAAGACAGCAGTGGTCTAACATCATGAATCTCAAAAAACTAGTGAATTTTACTGGAAAGTAAAAGAATGATGATTTAGAAGTCACATGAAAAATGAAAAAAAAAAAAAAAAAAAGCTGAGTCCTCTCCCAGTTTAACCAGAAGCATCCCAGCCTGGATGATAAAGCATGGTCACACTAGTGAAGGGGAAATGGATCTTTAAGGAACACCCAAGTGTCAGCTAAGAAAAGAGATGGGGGAAAAATTTTGTGTCTCGGTACAGGATTTAGCAAAGAAGTTTAATGGAGATATGTTTGTACAAGTGGTTCCTGGAGTCCTTCCATAACTGACCACTTCCTTTCCTTTTGCTCTAGAAATCTCAGTAGCTCATCATGGTCATTCCCTCCCTTCTCACTGTCTCCACCTCAAAGGCCTTCACTAATCTCTATACCTACCTGTCAATCTTTCAGAACCCAGTTTGAATCCTGCTACCCTTTATGAAACTTTCTCTGAATATAACAGCTTTTCTAGACTTCTTAATTCTGCAAACCACTATGCATTTTTTGGATATGTCAATGTGGAGTACATCTTTATATGCTGCTTATGAATCACTGTGTTGGCTTTGTTCCTCTAAATAGCTTGCAGGCTCTTTGAGTGCATGGTATGTATGGTGGCTATTTATTGTGTTGTTTGCTCTTGAGCATTCCATTCCTATTTCTTTTGAGGAACTGCTTTCTGCCAATCTTAATAATATAGTATGTTTCTATTGGGGATCAAAATTGTTACTCCAAGTGCAAAACATTCCATCCTATCTTTCCAATCACAGAAATAGCCAGGTGACCAAGGTTGGACCATTTACAATACTACATCCTTGTAGTCATAGTAATTTGTCTATAGGGCAACTAATAGAAAGTCTTCTTAAGGATTTTCCCAGTGGGAGCTTAAAGGAAAAAGAAGATCTCGTGTTTATTTGATATGTAAACCATTAGAGTCAACCTTCCTACATGATGGCAAGTATGCTTTGTGATGGTTAAGTTTACTTGCCAACTTGACGAGGCCACAAGGCACCCAGATATTTAATCAAACATTACTCTAGGTATCTCTGTGAGGTTGTTTTTGGATGAGAATAATATTTAAATCTATAGACTAAGTAAAGCAGACTGCCCTCCCTAATGTGGGTGGGTCGTTGTCCAATTAGTTAAAGACTCGCATAAAACAAAAAGGTTGACCCTTCTCCAAATAGAGAATTCTTCCTGCCTGACTGCCTTCAAAATGGTATTCCGGGTTTTTTTTTTCCTGCCTCCAAACTCCAACAGAAACCTTGGGTTTTCCTGGGACTTGAACCTATAGTCCATTGGAGTAGAACTACATCATCAGCTCTCCTGGTTCTCAGGACGTTGGACTCTGACCAGAACTAACATCAGCTTTCCTGAATCTCCACTTTGCCAATTCACCCAGCAGATCTTGGGTCTTGCCAGCTTCCATAATCCTGTGAGCCAATTCCTTACAATAAATCTTTTCACATATATATGTATGTCCATACATATTTATACATATATACACATATATTTGCATATCCATTTTATTGGTTCTGTTTCTCTAGAGAACTCTAATACACATTCCGTGGTAGGTGGAGAAAGAGAACCAAAACTGACATTCAGAAACAAGAGGCACAGAAAAAGAGAGATGTGATTTCAAAGCATCAAGACTCAAGTTTTCATTTCATTTCTAGTGTTACTGGTTCATGGCTATAGCATTGTTTCCTTTCATTCTGTGAGGTAACCCAGAATCTTCCAAAAAGTTTCCTTTGATGCTTTAACTAGCTTGAGTTGTGCTTCTGTGTCTTACAACCAGAAGAACCCTGACTAAAGCAATCTACGTTTTATAGTCTATATCCCTTTTAGCATCCAGGACTGTGCACATGGTTGTTTCAATAAAAGCTTGTTGATTGATCAGTTGATATTAGAATTATATTACTCTTTGCTCAGTTGGTAACTGCTGAGCTCCTGTTCTTCTCAATATTTCATTCTGAGCCCTATAATGAAGAAAATTTATCCAGACTGCTCCTAAGAGATAATCCAACTCTGAGAGAACAGGGCCACTGGCAATAAATAGCCTAGATTCACAAAGAATAAAACAGATTAGACTAACTAGAAACTTTTTGGCTGAAATCACAAAGATTATATTAGCTAAAGGGAATGTGGTAGATGATTATTTGATCTTGTATCTTGATAGTGCACATAGTAAAGTGCTGGGTACAGCATCTCATGAAATCTTGATAGCTAAATTAATTTAAATTGGCTGAATATGTAGATCTTAAATATCTGAATACAGCAAACATGGGATGAATATAATATAGGAAGGTGTCAGGTTAGAATGTGCAGACTGGCTAATCAGATAATGGAGGAATCAGTTTAACTCTGTTTTATTGGACCATCATCACTAATAGCATCTGAAGGGGTAAACAGCATGTTAATGAAATCTTCAAAGCATTGGTGAGAACATTAATAAATTAAACAAAGAACTTAAAGAGATATGAGAGATATACTAACAGAATAAAAGTTAGAACATTAGAGAGGAAAATATTCCTCAGATCACTTAGATCCCAAATGCTTAATTAGAAATAAAAAGGAAAGTGACTAAGTAAGATAAAGTTGTCTGATTTTAAAAAGAAGCTAGAGATCAGTGCTAAATACTTTGGAATGCAAGGTGATACCATAGCCCAGAAAGCAAATGTGGGTAGTGTAGTGTGCATTCAGCCTCATGATTTTATTAATAGGGAAAATATATATCTAATTTTAGGGTTAGAAATGAGTTTTAAAATACAGAATCAAAAGAACCCATAAAGAAGAGATTGGTCAGCTTAATAACTATAAATCACTAAGAGTTTATTATTAAAAACAAAATATAACAAGGGGATAATAATGATTACATCTAAAAATTTTCAAATCCCAAAAGAATAAGATAAATCACCCAAAGGAAAATGAAAAAAATTCTATGACAAAGAATACTCCAAAGACAAAAAATAAATGATAAATGTAATTTTTATCTTTATTATTGAAAAAAAGTCTGACATTTTTGAAAATCAACAGGTCTAGAAATCAAATACTTTTATTTACTGCTAGTAGGAATAGTATTAAGAGCTAACATGCATTCAGTGCTTAATATCACAGAGTAAATTTTACCCATGAGAATTTGGAGGGTAGGACAGGAAGTGTATATTAAAATAGAGTAAGTTAGTCTGCAATAACAAAGAGATCCTAGACTTCTGGTGGCTGATGAAAAGGAAGTTTATTTATTTATTTATTTATTTATTTATTTATTTATTTATTATAAGACTCTTGGGCAGATGTTTGGGTTGGTAAAGCAGCTTTTATCTGGTCATCCAAGAAACCACTCTCCCTGTCATCTTGCTCCACCATCCCCATGTTCACAGTCACTAGCTTCATCCAGTGGAAAGGAAACGGCATGGCGGGGAATGAATGAAAAGTCTTTATAGGAATTCCTGAAAGGAGCATGCAGCATTTCTGTTCACATTCCAGTGGAGAAACTGCAGTCATTCGACATCACTGAGTATAAGGGAGCTTAAGGAAACATAGTCTATGTGTTCCAAGGAGAGCAGAATTGGGCAGTTGACCGGTAGTCTCTGCCATAAGAACTGAAGAGTCAAGGTAATGAGCTAAAATGGAATTCATTCATGTGGTTCAAGGAGTGATCAGCTCGAGAAATAAATTAACAAGGTCACATTTATTAACTCATCAGGAAATCTCTCACAACACTGCCATTTGGTCCTCATAACACCTCTGTGAGATAAGTATTAATGTTTCCATAGGAAAATACAGGTCTGAAAGTCTTTTAAAAACTATCTTTAAGTCAGGCAGCTAGCAAATGGTGGAGCTGAACTCAGTCTGCCTGATTACATAGCCAGCTTCTTTGTTCTTAGTCTATACCACAAGGACAGAGTTAGCTGTTCTGACTTTCTCTACATTAACCACATAGAATCCATCAAAAACTTTATACTCAGGCATTCATTTTCAAGTCAACATGTAGTAAGAACTTGCTATTTGCTGGGCTCTGAACTAGTCAAATTAATATGCATTATCTCTCAAGCAACTTAATCACCCATGAGGAAGACACTTTTACCTCCCACTCTGTGTAAACTTGGCAAAAGTCACACAGCAAGTGGGCAGCAAATCCAGATTGCAAAAAGTGTAGACTCCTCACCATTAACACCACGCAACATCCACTCTCACACACATCCACTTCCCCGGTGAGACTTCATGGAGGTCAACTGTGTACACAGCACTGTGAAACTCTTCAAGAGATGGCCCAATGTACAAAACCTACTCTCTGATCCCAGCAACTTATAATTAGTTGGAGGAGACAAAACATATACATTCATGTGCACACACTGACTACACACACATAAAAAGCAGTGAATATGCTAAAGTGGTGAAAAGGGTACCAACAGTTCATTTTTCACAGAAGGACAAATTTGAACATACGTTGGAGATATAAGTGAAAGCTTTTTGGATTGAGGAAGAGATGGAATGGGTGGATTGAAAGAGACAGGGAGGCCCCAGAAGAAGACAGAGAATTCCAACACAGAAGGACATAAGAGCCTAGCCAAGGAGGCTGGTAACAGAGCCACTTTCAAGTCCCCTGGGTCACTATCTGGTCAGTAATGTTAGTTAAAACAAACAAGCAAAACACTTAACAATTACCAGTTAACAAGGTCTTGGCTCTGTTATTTTCCCTTCCAGGGTGAATGATCTAAATCCTAACTCAAAGCCTCCTCTGAAGGGCTCCAATTCTTGGTTTGAACTATCTTCCCCTCCCCCTTTTATATGAATGTGCAAATGTTATAATGCAAAGGTGAACTGAAAGCTCTTTGTCTTCAGAGACTAAAATATATTGCCCTAATATTAGTTGGTGATATTGCTCTTGCAATAGCTCAACAGCTGTTTTCCTATTAATATATGTGCAGTTTACTTTGTTTAGCCAGGCTTATACCAAGAGATCTAACTGGAAGGGAGAGTAGAGACCTCAGGGAGAAGGGAAGAAGAGAGTTCCCTGGCTCCAAAAAATCTTATTTTAGTGTGTCATCAAATTGCTTCCTGTCCCAGAAATGGCATGAATACATTAAAAAAAAAAAAACTTTGTCAGCCTTTTGGGGGTAGGATATGGGGATCCTTTTTCTTTACAAAAATGATCCTAAAAACTACTCTTGACTGAAAAGAGCATGGCTTTAGGAGGAAATGTCTCATAAGGTATTGACATTTTTAAACCATAAGGCAGTTTAGTTTAAATCAGATGTTTATTAGAGCCTTATTAGGCATGGATACTATCTTAAGCAGTTCCTGCCCAAGTTAGCTTTGGTTCCAACTATCCCAGCCAAGAATTGGAAGAGACCCTTTTCCCTGGTGGGATAGAACTGCCCTCTTCTATTCTATCTAACTCCAGGAATTCACTCATCTAATAAATACTTATTTCTCTCTAACCATGAACCAGGGACTTTTCTAGGTATAGGTAATAGCATAATAAACCAAAAAAGGCAAAGTAATTAACTATTTAAAATAGGCTACATTCTGAGAAACAAAGTAACTCAAGATAAGGAGGTAAAGGCATGGAGGGGGCGCTACTTAGAATGAACTGGACCGTGGAATCCTCCAGGATGATGTGTCATTTGAGTGAAAGTGACCTGAACGAAGTAAACAGGCAAGTCCTCTGGCTATCTGGGGGAATGCCATTCTAGGCAGAGCTACAGATAAGTTCAAAGGGCCCGAGGAAGGAAGATGCTTGGAGTGTCTGAAGAACAAGAAGGAAGGCAATGTGGCTGGTAAACAGTATCCAAAGAGAAGGACAGAGTGTGAGTCAGATAGCAAGTGGAGGGCTGAGTGGGTCAATTTAACTCTAGGTGATGTTGAACATCTTAAACTGTTCTGACCAGAAAAGTGATATTATATCATTTATTTTTTTAAGAAAGGATTTATTTATTTATTGATTTATTTATTTATTTATTTATTTTTTTATGATAGTCACAGAGAGAGAGAGAGGCAGAGACACAGGCAGAGGGAGAAGCAGGCTCCATGCACCGGAAGCCCGACGTGGGATTCGATCCCGGGTCTCCAGGATCGCGCCCTGGGCCAAAGGCAGGCGCCAAACCGCTGCGCCACCCAGGGATCCCTATCATTTATTTTTTAAAGGTAGTTCCAGTTGCTATTTTGAGAACAGACGGTGGAGGCACAAGGGTTGTAGCAAGGAAACCACTTAGGTGGTTATCCAGTAAGGAAGAGAAAGGAAGAGAGAAATGGTGATGTCTCAGACTCAAGGAAGAGAGGGTTTAGAGTGTGTAGAAGTCTGAAAAACGTCATATTGTAAATATATTTGAACACAGAACTGATAGTGAACATTTTGGTGGACTGGACTTAGGGTATTAGGGAAAAAGTACAAATTGAGGAAGAATCCATGTTTTAGGACCTGGGTAATTGAAAAGTGGAGTTGAAATTTGGTGAGCTGAAGAAGGCAGGAGGGTGGAACTGTGTTTTTTTGTGTTAGGTTTGAGATGCTGATTGGATGGATATACAAGTGGAAATGAGGAATAGATGAAATACAGGAAACGAGTTCAGGGGATAAGTCAAGGCTGGGATCACAGTTTATATTTGGAAAATGTGCCTTTACAAGCTCACCTAGGGAGTGCCTGCAGGAAGAAGAAAGGAAGAATTCCAAGTAAGGTATGCCATCACTTAGAGTTTGGGAGTATAAAAAATAATCATGCAAAGGATACTGAGAAATGGCAGTCAGTGAGACAAGAGGAGAAGCAAGAGAGAAAAGTGTCCTGGAGACCAAGTGGATATATTATTTCTGGGAGGATGGAAGATTCTGAAGCAGGTGAACAGTAGGGGTAATTTCAAGAACAGATATGAAGAGGAAACTTCCCAGATTTGACAGCCCATAATTCAGCTTCTTGCTCTGGGTTCTGACTGCCTAACAGGGGTGCGAATGAAAGTCACTTAATGTTGGGGGCTCATCCTAGCCTTACCCTTGCTCTTACTAAATACGATGACCATCTGGCTACCATCTCCAGGTTGACACCTTCTAGCTTCTAATTATTTCCAACTCAAAGAGAATACCACGAAACTACTTAAAAAGAAGGGTGATTATGCAGTTCCACTTATTTGAGGCTTCCTTCCTACATCATTATTGCTATCATGTAGTTATGGTTGGTGTCTCCATTATTTGATCATTTTCGTGGGATCCACATGTGCCACTGAGTGAAGATCTTTACATACACTCTGTAATTAACCCTGACAACAAATCTGAGAGTTAAATATTTTTGTTTGTATCTTAACACCTGAGAAAACTGAGACAGATGGAGAAAATGCTTGCTTGTAAATGACAGAGTTAGGACTTCAGGGTCTTCCAGAGTTCATGCTCTTAACTACCCCTCTGCTCCTGATCTAGTGACTACCATGTGTCCAGTTTACTCTCAGGGAAAAAAAAAACATTATTTCATATACAGAAAAATAAATACCAGGACCATACAAAAATTCTGAGGAAAAGTATTTGCAAATTTCCCACAAACCGTTATCCCAAACATCTCTCAGAACAATATTTTATCCAGTTCCAAAATTTTTAAAAGCCCTCTTTAGATGTTAGCATACTTTGCATGGCTCCACTTCGATTCCCAGAATTTCTCTCCTTAAGGTAGGCTTTTGTTGAGGCTTTTGTTGTTTTGGTTTTGGTTTCTCCTCCATTTGGTGGAGGGTGGGAATGTAAGAGGGTGTATCTATACTTTTCATTACATAAGTAACATACATTATCTTGTTTATGTCACTTTTCTGCAGTCAGGCCTTCAATTATTTATGTGTATGGGCTTACTTTTATGCTGAAGAACATTTATTTTGAAAATATATGAAAGGAAGAAGTTGATCATTTGCTCATGTTGAATCCCTAAGATGTTAGGGTCCATCATTTCTAACCTTGTTAAATTATTGCATTTATAGAATACTTATGTATATTGTGTTATATTTGGACTTTACCAATCATTTTTCCTTTTCCTATATCACATTTATAAAGCAAATACTCTTACTAGAGTTTTATCTCATAGGTTTGAAATTCAAATAGCTTATCATTTTTGATGATAGAAAGTGAAAAAGAGGGGATCCTGGGTGGCCCAGCAGTTTGACGCCTGGCTTCTGCCCAGGGCGTGATCCTGGAGACCGGGGATCAAGTCCCACATCTGGCTCCTTGCAAGGAGCCTGCTTCTCCCTCTGTGTCTCTGCCTCTCTCTGTGTGTCTCTCATGAATAAATAAATAAAAATCTTAAAAAAAAAGTGAAAAAGTGTGATTTGTGCTTCTTCTCAATGAATGTATCTGGGCTAAACTCAATTTACCTCCTTTCAAGATAACCATTTTACTTTTCAGCTTAATGAAAACCAAAATAATATTTTAGTAGCCATAGAAATTGTATCCTACAGTTATTTTTGGCTAATGCATGGTTTTTGTTTTAGTTTTTGAATTTTTATCTCATCATAAAACTTTCATTAATATTCCAATGGTTTCTTCAGAGGCCATCCCTCAAAAACTAACAGGAACATGTTAATAACTCGATGGGGGGTTGAGCTCCACTGAGCTTCTCATCATTTCCAACAGCTCAACAAACATAAATCCAGAGCTTCCGTCTTAAAATTTCCTTTTCAACAAAAGCATGTACTTTAAGAAGCTAAATTCTTATTTTAAATTTCACAATAACATAACAGCAAAGTTTCAGTGCTCTATGTGTCTGCTTTAAACATCACATGCTAATACACATGGATAGATACACAAAGACACAGCCAGCAAAAGCTCTATAAACTAAAAATGGAAATTCTATGAGTTAAAAGCAAAAGTCCAGAGCAGAGTCAAGTTCTATAAAGTAACCAAGGGATAGCTCTTTGGCCTTATTTCCCAACCCTCCTTCTTTTTAAATAAGTCATTTTCATTTTTCCCATCAGAAATGATAGATATTCTGATTACCCAGCCATACTCACCTTCTTTCAATTTCTTACTCCTCACCTTTCAGATCTGCCCCCCACTAAATCTCCAGTCTGTAGTGCCTGCCCTGATGGCCCAAAAATACACAGCCCTTTTCTGATTTCCTAGCATGTTATAATTCTCATAATATTTAATATACTTTAGCGTTACGGCTCCTTTGAATCTCTTCAACATTAGATCTTGGGCAATGAGGGCAAGGAGTCACCATTTTACAAAAAAAATGTGTATCACATGTTATGTACTTCATAACTATAAACTGAAAAGAAGAAGTGCAACGTTAGAGAAGGTAGATAGATAAGATATTCTCATGATGGTATTGTGTGGTTTTTAGGAGTTTAGGCTTCCTTAGACCAAGAGTGCTGCATTCAAATCTCAGCTTGGGAACCACCAGCTTAATTTGCTGACCTTAGATAAATTGCCTAATTTATTTGAATTGCACGTCCTTCTCTATTGAAAACGGAGATAAAAACAAATACTTCCTTAGAGACATATGGCAAATATGCAATGAAATAGGTCATATAGCACTGTATCTGGTACATAAAAGTATTCAAAATATATATATATTTCTTGTTGATACTAAACAATATTATTACTAAATGAGAAAATGTGCTTACAGATATGGCTATGAATTGCATTTGTAGCACTGGTTGAGTTTCAATGGCAAACCCAAAAACAATAACTGGAAAAAGTTTATAGGGTAAAAATAGTGATTGTAAAATAATGTATTGATTCTACAACCACAATTAATGAAGACTAAGATATGGCAAGACATTGGCCAACATATTAAATTCTCTATTAGGCATCAAGGACAATGAGTGTTATACCTTTGTGCTTATCTCTGAAAATGAAAGAAATACAAATTGAATTATCTATGTCATAAACTAAAAGTCAACCATTGGCAGGATTCAAAATAAAAATTCTATCTTCTAAATAAGTATAAAAAATAAGTAAGTATAGAAGCTTAAAAAATCAAAGTATAGTCTCTACAGTAAAACACAGAAAACTAAGGAAACAGTAGAGTAGGAAAAATAAAACCAAATAAAAATAAAAATTCATAAGACATGGCAAAAACAAGACCAAATCTATTAGTTATAAAAATATACAAAATAAATAAATACATGTGCATTTTAAAAAAAACAAGGCCTCTCAGATGACATCATTAAAAATAAAAATTTGGTGTAATCCTCCAAGGACAAAATGACTTTTTAAGTATAAAATGATTCATTAAGTATAATCAGAAATTCAGTTCTTTATAATTTCAAGTTTTCTATAATAAGTAGGTATTACTTCTTTAATTAGGGGGAAAAAGGATTAGGTTAATATACGTTAAGATCTCAGAAGACTGCCTGGCACAGAGTAAGCTTTAGTTAAGGGTTTGTTAAGAGTATGAATTGTTAGGATGGTTATGCCAGTGCTATCTAAGAAATATATCAAAACAAAGACATAGCATTTGTATCACAATCACATAGCTTCCTTAGCTTTAAAGTGTGTAGATGGTCACATTTATGGAAGGTCCCAAGGTGAAATGTCTTGTGGGTTTCAGTTCTTTGTGGTATAGCTTATTTATCATCATCATAACCCTTATTTGTAAATTAATGAGTGGCAAATAGTAATAGTTTCATTATTTTCACCAAAACAGTAATTATGATATTAAATTGACCTGTAGTTTACAAAGTGGCTCCTCTCTATTTTCTGAGATAATAGGAGAATTAGCAAAATTTCCTTCAAAAGTCTTTGCTTCCCCCACATTGTAAATTCAGCTATTGTTTTCATTTATTTCATTCATTCATCAGTTATTTAGCAGGCGTTGTGAATACATAAAGGTGAATGAAAACACGTGGTTCCTGACCTTGTAAAACTTATTATTTTCTACTAGGAAACAACAATTAATTCATTATCCAACCTGAAAAACAACAACAACAAAACAGTTCCATGAGACGTTGTAAGCATATAACCAAGAAGTCTATCCCCTGTTGACAGGGGCAGGTAGGCCAGAGTTTTCACAGAAGAACCATTACAGAGAAGGGTTTTTACTAACATGTATTTTTTGCCATTTCCATGATTTATGAATCAAAGGATCCATCTTTCTATCATCCAAAATGCTGATTCACTAGAATAAGGACATTTATATTCAATGGATCCTTTGTTCCAATCTCCCAAATTAGCTCTGTAATGTATCAGTTTATACCTTGTTTTATTAAACCCTATATTTCTTCTGAAAAAATATATGTTTTGCATTCATTAGTCAGTAAGAACCACATGTAACTTCTGGGGCAGGAAAAAAAGAAGAGATACTCCCAAATGGGCTGTTATATATCCAGAGTGGGAACACTTTCAGACAGGTTTATATTTGGGAAAGAAGCATATTGTTCCTTGCTTCTGCTCCAGCAATTGAGAGGAGGGTTTGGCATTAGGTCAGTTACCTTGTAACATTCCTAGAGACTGGGCCATTTCTGAGGCTTATTACCTGGGCATTAAGGAGAAAAGCCACATAGCACACTGGCATATATCTGCCCCCATCTAACTCTTTTCAATACCCCTAGCAAGTTCATAAAATATTTTTAAGTTAATCAAACAATAGCATGCATTCCTTTTATAGAAACCAAGACACTGGATATAAGATTAACATCACTTGCGACAACTGGCCCTCCTCGTAGCATGTATCATCATGAGAGATAATCACTGTCATTGATTTGATGTTCTTTCTCTAGGTCTTTTTTTCTCTGAATTTACATATATACATGATGGTACCAGTTTTTCTGTTTTTGTTTTTGTTTTACACAAATAATATTATTCTGTAGATATTTTTGGTAACTTGTTTTTCAATAGAGACTACATCTTATAGATTTTACATGAGAATGCCGATACATCTATCTCATTTATTTTTATTGTTGTACAGTATACCAAAGTGAGGACATAGCAGGATTTATTGATTCCCCTACCGGTGGGCATTTAGGTTGTTCTCATTTTTTCCCATTATAAAGAATGCTGCAATGAATATTTTTGTGAATATGCCAGTAGATCTTCTACTAGCTCTCATACATGTAAGTTTGTGAATGCTTCTGAAATGTTGTCTGTCACTTTGTAATTGTACATATTATCATGAATTACATCAAAAAATGTCAAACATCAGCATGACATCAGCATGGCATTGACTAATTAGAAAGAATGCACAAAAGAGCCAGGGCAGATGCCAACAAGAAGCAATCAGTATGCTGTACTTGTTTCTTTTGCTCACATGCCTATACTAGAATTTGGGTCTGAAGTATTAACATTTAAGAAACATTTCTACCCTCTTACATATTTTCTTGTGATCATATTTGGGTATTCATGCTAGCAGTGGTGCTTATCCATGGCCAAAGAGTATAAGCCAAAGACTCTGTGTGTGTGTGTGTGTGTGTGTGTGTGTATGTACTTGTGTATGTATGTGTACTTGTCCTTGCCATGATTCATTATAGCTGATATGAACATAAATACTAATTATTATTACTTTTAAGAGATGTTACATATCCATTTAAATATCTAAATGAGGTAAATAAGAGTAAAGAACGTAATTTTAAAGGAAAGTTTTTAAAGGATGTGATACCCAAAAATGGGTTGGTACTTTGTCAGTAAATATTACATATTTTTATACATTCCAGTCCTAATGTTACATACAAAGTTTGATCAGGTATTTCTTTCTTAATAATTCACATTTTTAGTTTTGACCTTTTCTGGAATGTTATATGCTTATAGTGCTTCAGGTGAGTTCCCTGCAAAAGTTCCTCTAGCTTTTTAAGTTGTAACTATATGTTCTTAAGGAACTAATCTTGTGACTACTCAGCTTTCATATTTGCTTAAAAAATGTCAAAAGTTTCAGTAGTCTTCTTAAGGTGTTTCTTTCATCCTTTCTATGACATAGAATCAAAAAAGAAGGGAAAGAAACACATGGGGCATTCCCTTTGCTGAGATTTCAAAAACTCCTTGTGATTACTTCAAAAGAATCTGAAAGAAGTTCTTTTCTGTTTAATTATTAAACAAGAATGAAGCCTATCTCTTCCATAGTTTTTCTTGTAGAATAACAGGAAATGGGAATAGCAAGGCATGTTGCAGTCTGTAAAATATATTCTCATCCCCAAATGGAAGTGCCTAGCAAAGCAACATAATACATCTCAGAATATCATTTCTTTTAGCAACACCCTAGTGATGATCCCGACCCTTATACATGGATCTTCTCTTGCCAACACTTACATGCTATTAGAAAAAATTAAAATAAATTATATGAGGATTTTGAAAACTGGTTATCTGATGGCAGCCAAGAGAGAGGACTGTGGGTCAATCCTATTTTCCATTCCCCTTTCCCCAATCACTCAGAAATATAATTGTTTTGTACCTTTGTGATCCAAAAGCAAATCAAAGCCATATTTCATTCAAAGTGCTCATGGCAGAGGGATCTTGGGAAGCAATTTCCAACCCTATGATTTTAGAATCTATTAAACCTCTTGTTCTTATAATTATCTTCACATTTTCTCCATTACTTTACATAGATACCAGAATAAAGAAGCTGCAATTTTGATTACAGGATTGTTTTAATCTCATTACTTCTACATATCCACTTTTTCTCTTTAATTTCTAATTTGAAACATATTAAAATAATAAAAAAATTCAATGATTCTAACACTAATTATTTGACAGGTCTAAGATCCTAATCTCTCAAAACATCTTACTTATTTCAATGAAGCACATACAATTTTAAGCATTAAGAAAAAAACCCTTAATTTTAATTTATTCTGTAAATGAAGAACATTATATTTAATTTGATAACATATCTGTCTATTCAAACTGAAATTGAAGGGGAGAAATAGTATGCTGTTGCAAACCTAAAATCAAGGTTGCATACTTTATGCTGTATGGATCAACCTGATGTTTTCATTCAAAACACATTTATTCACAACCTTGAGATCGATATGTTCACTGGTCACTCAGCTCTGATCGAGACACTGTATTAAGTCCTGGATACAATGATAGAGGATTCTGGCTTAGGAAGCTCACAATTTAACAAAATACATCATGGATAGCACTAACAGATGTAGGAATTACATGCTGGTGGAACATTATAGGTGGCAATGATTCCTTCCCTTAAGGAAAATACTGGGAAGGGCTTCACAGGACACTGTTTTATTGTAATGAGCAGAAATCAGAATGAGCAGATATTGAAATATATTTTAAATGAGCTCAGTATTCAGGTACTAAAAACCACTTTGAGGACTGTTTTTCCTGGATAGGTATATCTACTATTCCCTTCTACTTAAGTAATTTGCAAGCTGAATTTACAGGAGGTTGCCACAATGGGCAAATATGCAAGCCAAGAAAGTTTCTACTTTCCTCCCCAACCCTCCCATCAACACTTGCTCTCTTTTCAACCAGAAATGCTCTAAAAGCTCTCCTTTTATCTATTTTACGTTTACATGATTCTGCTACAAAAAGAAATGGTTTTACCGATTTATGTTTTGTAAATTTAGACTTTTGTGTTTATATGTATATTTTAGATATTAAGCCCACCTATATAATATTCAGATATACATACATAAAAAAGCTTAGGCCTTGAAAATAAGAAGAGAGGATTCTCCAACAAACATGTTTGTATTATTAACCCAACTTCAATCAGAGAATTTGCATATAGTGAAAACAATGAGGTCAAGTATAAGTGGAGTGCACATTATCCTTCACACTTACTAAGAGAGTGACTTGCTAAGATGGCAGTGTTTCACAGTGGGAGTTGTTCTGTCAAATTTCTGTCTTAGGTTTAGCTACTTTTTATTTTTTCATGACTTCTTCAGCATAGCACATTATTTTAAAAACAAATTCCTAGACCTATGCCAGCCTTTAGAATACATTTTTAAACTTTGAAATCTATCAGTGCTCAGTCATTTTCATTTGCCATGAAAACCCTGTTCTTAGCATAAGACAGAAGAGTGAAACAGTTCCTATGGATCTACCACATACAAATTCTCTTTGGGGGAATGAGGTGTAAGGATAAAGAAAGGGGACTCTTTATCCTTTATTCTTTGACTGCAAGGTTTTCACATTGAAATACAGAGTGGTCTATGGGTTCTGTATAATCAAAATTTTAGAAAGTTGTTTTTATAGATTGACATATCAGAGCTTCCCTAATTTATGTCATACTGACCCTTCCAAATTGAATTACATTTTCACTATATGCACGCACACACACACACCCACACACACACCCCTTTACCATTCAAGCTCCTGATATGTCTTGACAAATGAGAGACACAACCAAGAAGTGGTGACAACGAATTTTCTGTACTGAGGAGAAGAGAAATAAGTTTAAGAGCTGGCTGCAGAAACCCCCAGAGGAGAGAACTCTGGTAAAATACTCTCATGTGTGTTTTTTTTTTTTAAGATTTTGTTTATTTATTCGTGAGAGACACAGAGCGAGAGAGAGAGGCAGAGACACAGGCAGAGGGAAAAGCAAGCTCCATGCAGGGAGCCAGACGTGGGACTCAATCCCAGGCCTCCAAGATCACACCTTGGGCTGAAGGTAGCGCTAAACCGCTGAGCCACCCAGGCTGCCCTCTCAGGTCTTTTGATTCTGTATAGTGAGATGATTCATTTTTTTAAACATTTTTTAAATATTTATTTATTTATTTATTTATTTATTTATTTATTTATTTATGAGAGAGAGAGAGAGAGAGGCAGAGACACAGGAGGAGGGAGAAGCAGGCTCCATGCCAGGAGCCCGACATGGGACTCTATCCCGGGACTCCAGGATTGCGCCCTGCACCAAAGGCAGGCGCTAAACCGCTGTGCCACCCAGGGATCCCCTCATTTTATATATCAATTTGATTGGACCACAGTACCCAGATATTTGGTCAGACATTATTCTGAATGTTCTATAAAACTGTGTTTTTTTGGACGAGATTTACCTGTTTTAAATCAGTAGACTTTGAGTAAAGCAAATAATGTGGGTAGACCTCATCCAGTAAGTTGAAAGCCTGAGTAAAACAAAAGTTTGACCTCCCCCAAACGAGAGGGAATTCTCCAGCCAAATGCCTCAGACGTCATTTCAAACACTGGTTTTTCCTTATTCTTCAGCAGACTGCCTTTGGACTTGAACTGTAATTCCTTCCTGAGTCTCCAGCCTGCTGGCCTCCCCACCAGATTTTGGACTCACCAAATCTCCACAATCACATGACCCAATTCTTTAAAAAACAATCTCTTTCTATATATGTATCCCATTGATTCTGTTTCTCTAGAGGACCATGACTTAGGACAGTTCTTAGAGTTTGCCCTGTTTGGATTGGGAATAAGTCAGTTGATAGATAAATAACTCTGCCTTTGGAGGAAGGGACAAGCAACTTTGGGGGAAGGGTGTGAAAGCAGAAAGGAAGGGCATCTTCAATGTTGTGAAGGGATGAAACTGGATTGAGAAAACAAATGGAAATTTTCCAGAGTTGGTAATGACTGAGGCTTTTAAGAAATAAGTCATCTAATTTTCTTTTGTAGCTTGGCTGTACCACATCATGGTTTATCCATGTTTCAATCACTCTCTCATTCATTGATTCCAAATACTCTATAAAATCTACTACATACTTAGCTTTCAGTAAGTGGTATTTTTTGGAATGTAAACAGATTACATCAGTGTCCAGCAGTGTGATATGACAGGAAAACTGAACAGTGTATACAGGTGATTGCATTGAGAATTCAGAAGCAGCAGTAATGTCTAGGGAAAAGATAAACCTAAGATTCTTCAGGGGTGTTGGAAGAGGGAGAAACTAAGTGTCCCATTTTTAGTGGGAAAAGGATAAGGTGATCCTTGCAAATTGGGGACTTGAAGACATTCAAAAGTTTTATCCATGCATTAATTATTTCTCATTACACCACATGGTTCACTAAAGCCTACACTTAGAATGTAATAGAAAAGAAGAAATAGAAAGAGAAGGGGGTGGAGGTTAAAGCAAAGAAAAGGGAAAATAATGTAGAAAAGCTGTGTTTCAATATAGCTCTTCTACATTATTTTCAATAATGTTTCAATCCCTATCATTGACTTAGTCTCTGATATTTTGGTAACTTCTCTAAAATCAAAGGCTCAATATATCATAAAAGAATTTCAATCTAAATGGAACCAGAGGATATAAAATGGAAAATCACACATGTGCCCTCAGGAAACAAAACTTAAGGATTGAGACTGATTTCCCATAAATGTGTGATTTACACAACATTCAGCACCAGCCAAGGTCTCCCCTAACCCCATTGCTCCACCTCTTCTAGATCCAACCCTGTCCTCTTCTAACCCTTTCATTTATCTGAACTGCCTTTCCTCTATAATGCTGAAATCTTACCAATTGAGACTGATAAAACTCTCCCTTTTAAAATTAAAATCCCTTCTAAAGGCACCTGGGTACTGCAGTTGGTTCAGCATCTTACTCTTGATTTCAGCTCATGTCCTGATCTCAGGGTTATGAAATTGAACCCCATGTTGGGCTCCTGGCTCAGTGCAGTCTGCTTGGGACTCTTTCCCTCTCCCTTTGCCTCCCATCCCCACATACATGCTTTCTCTCTAAAATAAATACATCTTTTTAAAAAGTAACATAAAATAAAGCCTTCAGAAGAACCTGATAAATCTTTAATTTCCTACATCCTATGGGCCACAGCTGAACTTAGTGCTATAGTAAAAGATTTTCCCAAAGTAAATATGAGGATTCTCATAGATTTTTTTTTAAGAATTCAACATTTTAATTCAAATTTATCCACCTAGTTTCTCTGATCTTTATCAATTATTTACATGCTTGTTGGAGAAGGTCAAACGCAGCATTGGATGAAAACTGGTAATTGGGGGTATCCCTGGGTGGCTCAGCAGTTTCGCGCCTGCCTTTGGCCCAGGGCGTGATCCTGGAGTCCCGGGATCGAGTCCTGCGTCGGGCTCCCGGCATGGAACCTGCTTCTCCCTCTGCCTGTGTCTCTGCCTCTCTCTCTCTCTCTCTCTCTCTCGTTCTCTATGTCTATTATAAATAAATAAAAATAAATCTTAAAAAAATAAAAAACCAAATAGTTTAAAAAAAAAGAAAGAAAACTGGTAATTGGGAAAGCCTTGAAAAAAATCTTTAGAATTCCAAGTAACTCAACCCCCAGAGTTTTCATATTTTATGGCCTTGCTTGTGCCATAGCCAAAAGGCTACATCTTGCCATCCCAAGGGCTTTCCCTACATCAGTAGACTGGAACAAAATTCAAACATGCATTCAGAAGTAAACCAGATCTGTTCATGATTACTATAGCAGACTCCATGCTGTTTTCAGAGAGAATTCAGGACTCCCTATAAATGTTGAATCCACCAGGGTGGGCTCTAATTCAATGTTTATAAATGGTTTAAACAGAGATCTGTTAGTCTAGAGAATCTGCATAGAATGGAGAACACTGTCTACTCCTGATCTTGTCAATGTAATCAATCAGTTAGTCTGCATTCTAGAAGATGAATCCAAAAGAAAGGCAACTAAAATTTTAAATCTTCAATTTCAACAGATGGATCTCTTAAGCAAATTCTCCCCATTGGACTCTGTCATAATTGTAAAAAGCCTGGCCTTTGGAGAAAGGACTGCTACAAATAAAAAGGGTCTAGACAATTACAGCTTTCCAAGAGCTAAGGATCAGACTCATCCCAATGATGGAACTTTGAGAAAACACAAGGTCTATTTCCCATTCTACCATTAAATAGGCTGAGGGAAACTACTCTCTACATTGGGGACCAATCCCTTAAAATATGGACACAGGAGCTACTCTATTAGTGGTCAATTCCACTACAGTTAAACAATCCCTTCCTCAAATTAATGCATTTATTCAATATTAGGAGTCTCAAATAAACCACAGTGAATTCCTATTGCTAAACCTTTATACTTTTGCTTGGGACTGTGGCAAAATAAACATCCATTTCTCCTCAGTGAGTCAGCTCCTATTCACTCACTAGGATGAGATTTCCTTAAAAAATATGCTACCATTTTTTTTTTCTCAGAAGACAATAACCCTTAAAAAAATTGAGAATTACCCTTAAGTTTGAATACCCTGAATTTAAATCCCTTGTATGTAATCACCAAGAAAATCCAAACTCTTTTTCTTTCACATATACTTTACAAACCAGGGAAGATCAAACTTCAGGCTCATTCTCATTATTAGATTTAATGTTCCCTACTTTGTGGGCAAAATCCTCCACTGACACAGGCAGAACTCATCGTGCTCTCCACCTCCCATTAAGATCCAAACATATCCCTCAAAACATCTCCTTGTAATTAAATACCCTATAAACAAAGAGGATTTACAGAGCATTAGACCTATCATAGAAGACTATACAGTATAGAGTAATTTCTTGCACCAGTCCTTGTAATACCCCTATTTTACCTATAAGAAAAACCTAAAGGTTGCAGATACTGTCCAAGATCTTCAAGCAATAAAAAAAAAACACTATTATTCCTCGCTACCCTGTTGTTTCTAATTCCCATACAACATGATCATCTATCCCTACCGAAAGCAAATTTTTCATTGTGATCAATTTATGCAGTGCATTCAGTTGATAAGGCTGAACTTGTTAATGTTAATAAATCTTTTTGCTTTTATCTGGGAAGGGCAACAATATACATTGACAGTAATGCCCAGAGGTTTTACTGAAAGTTCTCACAACTTTTAAAACCTGACCTAGATGTTGTACAAATTTCTGGAGGCTCCATCTTACTACAATATGTAGGTGATTTTCTTCTCTGCTTATTTTCCCAAGCCTCCTCACAAGAAGACAGTATTTGCCTGTTAAAACTCTTAGCCCTAAGGGATATGAGATCTCAAAAGAAAAGTTGCAGTTTGTTCAAACTGAAGCTGGATATTTAGTACATTTAATCTCAGAACAAGAGGTATACGTAGATCCCTACAAGCTTCATGGCATCTTGAGCTTTCCTAAATCTAAAGCTAAATGTCAATTACAGGCTTTTCTTGGGCTAGCTGAGTTATTGTCACAATTGGATTCCAAACTTCTCCTTACTGGCACAACCCCTATATGCCTTATTAAAAACCACTAAACCTAATCCTATTATCTGGGAAAACCAAGATAACTTGACATTTAAAACCATGAAGGGAAGCTTAATAAATTCACATATCCCTGAACATCCAACCTATCAGCTACTTCTTTTCCTTTTTGTATATGAAAAAGGGAAATTCCCTCAAAGTACTTATCCAGAAACATGGGAGCTACAACCAACCTCTAGGTTATGACAGACAAAAATTAGATCCTATTGACTGAGGATATCCTCCATGCCTTAATGTATTTCTATTACTGCCCTTCTGGTAAAGTCCACTGAAGAAATAGTTTTAAGATCATCCTTGACCATCTTTGTACCTCATGCTCTCATAGCTCTCTTGAACTCAAACCACACCCAACATCTTTTAGGAAGCCATTTTACTTCTTATGAAATTCCCTGTGAACTGCCCCTCAGAACAGTCTTATTTATGCTAACAATCTCAGTCTTATTCTTCCTCTTCTTTCATGAATGAATCCCCATAACTGTTTGACTTTGACTAATTACCTATTAATCCCTCATGATGACTTTTGGGCACTTCAGCCCAACAAGCCAACTTATATGCTCTTACTCAAACATATTCTTGCTAAAGAGAAGGCCACAAATATCTAAGCTAATAGTTAATATGCCTTTGAAATAACCCATGATTTTGAGATGTTATGGAAGCAAAAAGGCTTCCCTACTTGCTGTGGAAACAAAATTTAAAATGGTTCTTATGCCCAAAGTTTATTAGATGCTACACTCCCATCAACAGCTCTTAAAGCTTATTAAAGTCTTTGGACATTCTAAGTCTGACTATCTGGAAGCCAAAGGAAACTACTCACTGATATCTCCACAAAAAATGCTGCTCCTATGGAATCCATAAACCAAATCTGTCATGGTTCAGAAAACTACTTCCGCTGGTGATGACCTAAGAGAATTATCCAGGCAAATACAAGAATTGGCCTCTGAAAAAGAAAAAGAAAATTGAAGGTTTAAATGCTATTGGTATCATGAAGAAATGAAAATTTGGTTCTGACCCAGTAACAAACTAGTCCTGCCAAAAAAAAATCTAAAATTTCCACTCTTAACTACCATTCATAAATTAAATCACTGGTCAACTGATAAAATGATAATGTTCATGAATCAACATTGGTAGGAAACATATGCAAGGCCAAAAAAAGCAGTTATCTTACTAGTTTCACCATCCTAAATTTAACCCCGGAAAGACTATCCATACTGCTGCTGGGCATTTTAGTTTACCCAGGGGACCACTTGAGGTTTGGCAAATGGATTTCATACAATTGTCTCCATTTCATGGATATAAATACGTTCTAAGTAATGGTCTGCATGTTTTCACATTGGACTGAAGCTTTCCTGTGTAGACAGGGAACTGCCTCTTCTATAGCTAAAATCCTATTAGGAAAGATTATTCCCCCTTAAACTTCATAGTGAACAGGGAACTCAGTTTCCTGGCCAAATATTTAGACAAATCTATGCTGTCTGACCTGTTTTGTGGCACTCGCATTGTGCTTGTTATCCTCAGGACTGGCCTAACCTACAAATGGAATATTAAGACTCAGCTAAAATAGTCAAAATCCTACAAAAACCCTGGCCAAAAGAATTACCACTGGTTCTTCTAAATCTTAGATCTATTCCCTTTGGAATCCATGAACTTTCACCTTTGGAAATAATTACACAATGGCTGATATGCTTAGCCCCCATTTCTTTTGACCCACAACAAATAAAGGGAGATATACTTCAATTTTGCAAAGGCAAATCTACAGAAATCTACAAAAAATAATTACCATCTGGTAGAACAATCTTTATACAGAACATCTCTGGAGACAGAGGCATCAAACATCAAACCTTATAGCCTGGAGAGTTCTCCTATTGGAAAAGACATCTCCAAAATTACTCTTTTCAACATCACTGGAAAGTCCTTTACTGGGTGTTGTTACCTAACCCCTGTACAGCCAAACTTCAAGGAATAAACTTCTAGATTCATGTGTCACATCTAAAAAAAGTCCCCAAATCTGAATGAACCTGTATACCAACTGGTGACCTGAAATTGAAAATTTCTAGGGACTGAAGCAGATGGCATCTGATGTAGACAGTTTACCCAAAATATCTAGACCAGATCTATATAACTTTCCTGTGTTGTTGTTGGTTTTTGTTTCTTAATTACTGTTTAGCTAAATTAGGTCACTTAGCCCTTCAGTTGTTCTTTTTCTAGTTTTGCTACAGTTCTCTACTTTATTTTTTATTTTATTTTATTTTATTTTATTTTTTTTATTTATGATAGTCACAGAGAGAGAGAGGCAGAGACACAGGCAGAGGGAGAAGCTGGCTCCATGCACCGGGAGCCTGATGTGGGATTCGATCCCAGGTCTCCAGGATCGCGCCCTGGGCCAAAGGCAGGCGCCAAACCGCGGCACCACCCAGGGATCCCTGTTCTCTACTTTAGTTTTAACACATCCTTTTACCCCCACCTCACAAAACCTCTGATTCTGCTAAAGATACTGATTGCCAGATTTGTGCTAGAGCAAATATTACTCACAATGAACCTGAATTGGTGGCCTAGCCACTATCCTTAGAAGGATGACAAAACCTATCTAATAAAGATGTAGGATTTTCCTCTGGTAACTTTGGATGTGTCCTTCCTTCTGGAAGACTGGTACCAAAATTATGGCTTTCCATTGGGTATCTCTTACTCATAAATGGATATCTCTCACTCAGGTCTGGAACCTTATCCCAAATTTCTCTTTATGTCTCAAAATCAATGATGGGAATGTCAAAACTCTAGCATATCTCCCACTCAATATTTGTAACTATATTAATTTTATATGACCCAGATGAACATGAATTCACTTCCCATTGAAATTCAGACTATATCATTTTACCCACTAATGTATCTCTACAGTGGAGCAATGAAAACCATAACACCAGGAAATGAAAAGCTTATGTGCTCCCACTCAATGGTACTTCATTAGGAATTGACCAAAAATATTGTGAATGATGGAAAATCTTCACTTGCTTTTTCTCCAGAGAGTTTCCATACTTCCACCAAAATCTTACTGACACTAGATCGGCTCGCTTGTACAAGTGAGATTTACAAGTATTTCTACTCAGAAATTTTAGGTGCTCACACAACCATCTCCACAATGCTAGTGCAACAGATTATCATGTGCTCTGTATAAAAGATTATATTTCCAATTATGACATCCCCTCTTTCATTCCAGAGAAAATAATCTGAGCAAATTGTGTTTACCCCTAGAAGACACTAAGCATTTCAAGTAGAAAATACATATATCCTATATTTCCCCTTAATTAGAAGGAATATTATGGTATCATTGTCCTTACCCCTGACACCAAAATTAGAAAAACTCTTCCTTCTACTGCTTAAATACCTACTCTGGGGTCTTTATCCTATCAACTTAAAAGGACATGTTAGAATTGGGAAAGCTATAAATTTTGAGTGGCTACATATAACCTCCATATATCCCTATAGTAGATAGAAAGGGTTTGGGGCATGCTTTCACCAGAGATTTTTTTCCCTTGGTTTGGAGTAGCAGACCTTGAAAAAGCAATTCACAATCTTTCTATAGTCATGTCTACCACTTTCAATACTTCTGTCAGAGCTTTTGGATATCAACAAATCCAAATAGATAACCTTGCAAAAATAATCCTACAAAACCACAGAGCCCTGAAACTCCTCCCTGCTCTGCAGGGGGAAACCTATAGCTTACTTGCAAAGGAATGTTGTCTTTATGTCAATAAGTCAGGGAAAATAACATAAGAACTAAAAATAATGAAGGACAATAACAAGCTGCTAACAGAAGTTGGCCAAGATCCCAGAACTTGGGACATTTTCTATCTACTTAACATAGGCAATTGGGGAAACTGGTTGAGAGGTGTATTTCAATCAATAGCTATCATTGGGCTTTTGGTCCTCATTTTAATCATTTTAATTAAATTTCTACTGTTTTGTATTAGTACACAAATGCCTTCTTTCCAAATATATGTACAAATAAAATTATTTTCCTTTCCGAGATTTTTCCTGAGACCCAACTGACCATGGAAACTAAATGGTCCACCTTATAGAGACATAACAGAGTTTTCATTTTCATTTGTGGCCCAAATGAGGTCACTGAAATTCCATATTATTTCCTTCCCTTCTGGTACAAGGCTTCCAAGGATGGCCTTCCTCTGCTTCATGGAAAAAGACACCTGATGGTCCTCCTGAGCTTCATAGAATATACAACACAATCCACCTATAAAAAACTATACCTTTGACAAAAATTAATGAACAATATCTGAGTACCATAATTGATCAGCCATGCTTTCTGCAGAGGATCCTGACCAAAAGGAGGAAATGTGAAAGAATTTCAGTCTAAAATGGAACCAGAGGATATAAAATGTAACATCATCTCACATGTGTGCTCTCAGGAAAACAAAATTTAAGAACTGAGAGACTGATTTCTCATAAATGTTGGATTTGTAGAAAACTGATAGTATTAGAATTTTCTTAAATAATAGGAAGATGGTCAAGGAGTTCATATCAACCCGGGAAATTTCTGCTTATGGCTGTTAGAGACATGAATAAGAAATGATGCAGTTTGGGCTGGTCTCACAAAATAAGCTGAATTGAGCTTTGTATGACTGGACTGATTCTGTCTGCTTGGGGAATTTTCAAAGCTGGTCGCAATTTTTTTTTTAACAGACTCTAACTAAACTCTCCCCTCTTTATACTCCCTGCCCATAAATGTACCATGCCCCGAAACCTTAACAGACTCGTCTGTAGCTTGCTACAGTTTGCATGCCATGAACTGCAATTCCTCTATTTCTGAATAAGCTCATATTTTTGACGATTTTGAACTTGCCTTATTTTACCTCTTTAGGTTGACAACATCATCTAACATTATTTTCAAGATCCATCCCTATCTGACTCCAAAATGTCTTTTGAGCCACATCTCTCACTAAGTCTATGTGTTATATCTCAGGCCACTGGCTGGTGACCATTGGACTAGCAGATTAGCGATCCAATTTAAGCTGGGAAGACCTTGACTTCCTGGTGAAGGAGTACAGCATGGAGGAAAGTTTTGACAGAGTGCCTGCAGCTCCAAAGATGGTAGCTGGTCAGGTCAGGCATCTATCTCCTCTTTTCTGGATTTGGTGTAGGTTGGAAAGGGGGCAAGTAGAATGCAGAAATCTTCCATTTAACTAAGAGGATCCTGATATGATCCGGAGGATAAGATCCAAGAATGTGCTTTATTACATATTATCTTAATTATGTTATGCCTTTCACTGAATTGGAAAAAAAAAAAAAAACAAGAAAGGCCCATCTTTGTTCTCTGAGGTTTCTCCTTATTGGTACACTGAAGACTTACAGCTACTGGCCTGTGTAGGGAATGGTTACAGGTTTAAAAGTAAATGTGTGCAAAGGGGAGATGCATTGGTCACAACTGAACAAACTCATCCTGTTCTTACCAGTAATGGAGAATTGCAATGATTTAGTCACTGGGATGAAACTTCCCTTTATTAACTAGGAAAAGTCCAATAAGCAAAAGAAAGAAACAATGGAGTAAAACACTAAGTCCCTGGTCAGACTTAATGCTTTACTCCTACCACTCTTTTCGTTTTTCACTAGGCTACAGACACATAAGATTTCAACACACTGAGCTTGTTCCCACCTCAGGGCCCTTAGACCTTGCTTATCTACCTCCTTGAAATGCTCAGATCTTAACACAATGATTCCTTCTCAATATTTGGTCTCTGCTGTATTGTCACCTTCCCTAAAGGCTTTTCCTCACCCCTCCAAAAATAGCATCCAACATACACCAAAACATATTCAATCACTTTCTATTTTCTGCCTAGCACTTGTCATTATGTGACATCCATCCATTTTTACCTATCTATCTGTCTATCTAATCATCTAACAATTATCTTTATCTATATAAAATACTGCCACTAGAATCTAAATTCCATGAAAGCAAGGACCTTTTGTGTCAGTTGCCTCTTATATCACTTGCATGTAGAACACTGCATCCTACACATAGTAGGTGGTCATGGATGAATAATAGTATTTAAAGGGATTTTAGGGAGAGTATTCATCTCTTACTCTTTGTTTCAATACATGCATTAATAACAAATGATTCTTATCTATTCCTCAAAATTAGACCAGTGAGACCTCTAGCTAAGATATTTTCGTTCACTGTCTAATAAGATTCTGCCTAGAATGTAATAAATTTATATATAATTTTTAAAAGTTGCGACCATTCAGGCTCTTTCCCTGAATGTGATCAGCCCTTCCTCAAATTAATACGAGTTATTAAGATTTTAGTAACGTATGGTTTACCAAATATCTCAAAATCCTTTTTTTCCTTTGTTAAATAAAATCTAAAGGAAATGACTAATTAGTCAATTTGAATGATTTCCAAATAACACCACCAGCCTGTGTTTGTCTATACTACCAAGGTGAATTATTCATTAGCATTTATGAGAAGTGCCTGAAGAACACTAGCAGTGGGAGTAAAACAACCTGGAATGGTTTTTAAATGACCTTCCAAGCAACTTGGATTAACACTGGCATTATTCTCCCTGTACAAATCGAGTTAAAATTTTCCATGTGTCAGGTCTCAGAAGAAGGCAGTGAAGGAGTGCTGTCTTCGAGAGGAAATGACCTTCTGCACCTCCTACAATTAGATTCTGCTGCTTTCTCTGTGTGGAGTGTCCGTGCGTGTCTCCATGTGTCTGTGGGAGGAGAGAGAAGGAGAGACAGCAAGCAGGGAAGGAAGCAGCGAAGAGAAAGGAGAGTCAGAGAGGGAGAGGAGAGGAAGGGAGAAGAAGACCGAGATGAGAGAGAACTAAATGGGAACAAACAAAAGGAGAGGCATGATGGAAGAAAGAGAAAAGGAAAACACGAACTCTAAGAAATAAAATGGAGCCGGCAAGGGGGGGGGGGGGTGGAGGGAGGAAACTGGTGATAGAAACGACAGATTCAGAGGCAGGCTTTCCCCTGGGTTGGCACACCAGGTTTCCAGGCTCCCAGGAGCTCTCCTAGGTGTGCAGGGTCACCTGACTTAATACTGATTAAAAGTGTAAATTGCAACACAAAAAGAGAAAAAGTAATTGTCATGTTTCTTCTCTCCTGTGAGGTCACACTCCCTGGTTGTAGCTGAGCCTGCTGCTAGGCACACCCCTCCTGTTTAATAAAATTGTATTAACTTTATCCCTGCCCTTGATTTGTGGCTTTCTCACGTTGTGAGGAATAAATAATAAATGATTGTAAAGCACTTGTACATATGAAATGCCACATAAATGCTTAATAATAATCAGCTTAGGCCAGGAAGCCAGGGGGGTTGAATAGAAATCATTGCACACGGCCATTCTTGTTTATGTGGCTAAAATCGTCCTGTGTGCTGTCTCCACGTCAAATCATCCCGCAGATTTAATTTTCACCCATTCAAGAATCCACTTCTCTGCAAACTAAACAACCTTTGTTCCCCCATGCCTCCAGTAATGTTATTTACAATCATGGAATATAACTGCAACAACCCATCTTTGCCTTTTCATTTCAGCTTGGTTTTTGCAGCACCCCTTCCCTCCTTGTTAGCCCTTCCACATCCCCACAAGTGGTATTTTGCATCTTGGTTTCTTATCCCTTGGAAACGCCTATTCTATTCTGTTATCTTTGGAAAATATTCATTCCCCAGACTTGGATTTCACTGCATTTGCTTTTGGGGAATCCAACAGAGTGAAGTTGGTAGTTCCTTGCTGCCCTTCATTCATCTATTCCTTTTATCATGTATTCACTCAGCACTTACTGATGGAGTGTTGTGCTAGGCACTGCGGGTACAGTGGAAACCAAGACACAGAGTGTGTTCATCCTGTAAGGCAGACAGACAGATAATTCCAGCCTTGTTTGGAAGATGCTATGATCAGAGTAAGCACAGGCACCGAAGGGAAGTCAGCACGTAAGCAGCATGAAGTTGGAAGTTCTGGTAGGGACAGAGATGACTTTTTTTTTTTTTAATCCAAATGTCTTTAAAAGCCTTTCCACATGCTATTTAACATAGCTGAGACTCTCTTGGTGTGACCTGGCTGTGGACAGAAAGGAGTGGTTCAGATCCACAGAAAAAGCCCAGGCTGGCCTCTCCTGGTTTGGAAGGAGGAAGGGCATTCTTCATCACTATCTGCTTCAGCTTCTGAGGGCTGGGACCCAATCTTTGAAAGTTGGCAAGAGTTGGTCCTTTGCTAATACGATCACCTATTTTCAACCTGGAGTCTGTATTTTCAAAAGAAGATATTGTCTAAATTTGTATCTTACATTTAATGGCAAACAAAAAAGAAAAACCAAAACCAAAAACAAAACAAAAAAACAAAACCATGCTTATTACAGAAAATGAAATGAAAATGAAGATAAGCAAAAATAAATTAACTGCAATCACAGCACCCAATGGGGACCATTTTATCCTACCAGACTTTTTCCATGTTGATATTATATAAAAATATGCCTTAAGGAACATATTCCTCAGTATCATAGTATTACATTTCTCATCAATGTGTATTACATTATACTATGTACACATACATATTGGCTTATTGACTTTTTTCCACAAAATATCAAAAACATAGTTTCATATAAAAATGTATTTCATCATGATTTCTAATGACTCCTCCATATTCTATTATGTATATGAATTATTTTAAAATTTTAGATACATGCATTGCTGAAACTGGAATTACTGGGTAGAAACATGCCTGTGTTAAAGTTTTCGTTCCCTTGCCCAAATGCCCTCCAGAGAGGCTGAACTGGTTTGTGCTCTCATCTCCCATACATCAGACCCCTGCCCACACCACTTATCCTCCCTTATCCCCCCATACACCCCTTAGCCAAAATGAAGTAGTCTCAAGGAAGATATGTTTGAAGCTCCACAATTTTAATTTTTCCTCTACTTTCCCATCCATTCCCTTGTGGCATGAGAATTAGTGGGCCTTGGGTTTTCAAACAGGTGGAGAAGGCTGTAGGGTGTATAATTGCTTTTGGTGAAACCATCAACGTCCACGTTTAGTTTTTCCTGCTCCACTTCCTCCAATTCAATTAGGCTGTTCTTACCAGGGGGAGAGTTTTCAAAGCATCAGATGAAGTGTTACCTCATGATTAATAATTCATGACAAGAAATGAAGATTGGGAAAGGTAATAATGCCCTCCAAGCTGTTTTTCTCCACCACTCCCTTGTTCTCATTCACATAAAATGCTGTGTCTCAATCGTTAAAGCAAACATACAACGTTTCACTGCCCCATAAACCAAAGATCCAAAGCAGGGATTCACAAGCTTTTTGAAGTCCTAAGCCCCTTTGAGAATCTTGTGAAAGCCACAGACTCTCCTAATAGAAAAAAACAAAAAAGGGACGTGATAGCATGCACAGATACTGTGCTTCTAATTCCCCTGGGTCAGGCACCCCTGGAAGGTCATCCAAGGATTCCCTAGGTAATAATCTCTGGACAAACAAACAAACAAACAAAAAGAACAAGCCCAGAAGAAATCAAAGTAGAATGGACAAGAAGTTTCAGATGCATTGCCTCGACTTTCTGTGCCCAAATTTGCAATGAAACAAAGAAACGTCTTCAAGTATGATTTATTTAGTTATTTAGGTATTTTTGTGAGAGGACTAGTGAGTTAGCTGACAATTAGAAGAGTGGATTTTAGCAAATGAGTACATTATAGGGTAAATCAAATACGGGTGAGGGTGAGGGCATAGTTAATGTTGAGATCTATTTGCAAGACTACTATAGAGGCTGCAGTTTTTTCTTGCCAAATGCTATCAGCCATAAAATGTCCAAGGCAGTGGGTCACACCCACTGCTTCATGCTCTGCTACTTGGCATTCCTCTAAGTTCTTCCTCAATTGTCATATCTCCACAGGCCATAACAAGGGACAACAGTCAGCAGCAATTCAATTTCGACCTCCATCTGCTGGCAATAACAACATAAGGGGGAAATTAATGTACACTCACACACTTGTCATTATAATAGCCCAAATTTGTTTTTATAGAATGACTTTCTTCCAAGGAAGTCAAAAAACAATTTATATTCGAATTTCCAAATAGCAACTCACCTGGTAGGTAGATAGCTAAAATCCTCTCCATTTTTGAAGGCACAGAGATGCTAAAAATTTATCAAAGGCCACCTAGCACTTTCATGGTGAAGTACGGTTATCAGAAAAGCTCTCTGGAAACCATTTTGGTGTTTCTTAAAAATCTGATATCCAATATGCAAACCAGAGAGCAGGTTATATTAACAGTTAATCAATTATATAAACATACAGCAAAATATTTGTGTTCTACTAGCTAACATAGTATTTCTTCATCAATTTTTCTCCCTTAATTTGTTCTCCCTCCCTAAACCTAAAACCCATAATTTTTCATTTACCAGTTCTGTGATTTTGGACAAGTTACTTAATCTCCCTCTACCTCTACTTCTTCCTCTATAAAATGTAAGGAATAATAGAAGCCAACTCGTAGATTTACAAGGAGGATTACATGAAAAAAGAAGATTCCTCAATATAAGCAGGGTATCCATAAAAGCTGGAAACATAAATACCAAAATTTTATATATTTTTTAAAAGACTGATGAAAGATGAATGTGTTGAGCTGATACTGCTGAGTAGATGAAGGGCTGATCCTAACAATGAACAATAGAATATTTTCATATGTACCACCCTAAAAGAGTTGCCATTCCTCAGAGCACAGTTAGAAAACTGGTTTAAAAATTCAAGGTGCAGAGGCACCTGGGTGGCTCAGTAGTTGAATGTCTGCCTTTGGCTCAGGTCGTGATCCCAGGGTCCTGGGATGGAGTCCTGCATCAGGCTCCCCACAGGGAGCCTGCTTCTCCCTCTGCCTATGTCTCTCCCTCTCTTTCTGTGTCTCTCATAAATAAATAAATAAATAAATAAATAAATAAATAAACAAACAAACAAATAAATAAATAAATAAAATCTTTTAAAAAATATTCAAGGTATAGTCAGTCTGTTGGCAAACTCTTTTGTGGACTAGCATTCATTTCCAATAATATGAAGGAAACAGTTATAGCCAGTGGTGTTGCTGATACAAACTGGCCAACTTGCCAAGCATCCAAGGGAATAGAGGTGCCTTGCAGAACTGTTCAAAAGATTCCAAACTGTGTGCCTTTTAACTGTACAAGATGTGAGTTCTACAAAGCTTATCTGAGGATGATGAACAGTATGATGAAGGGCAATACGCTGAATATACCAGAAAGCCTACTGAACAAATCATACATTATAATATCATTAACTATTTATTGTGCATATTTGTCTAGATTTCCAAGCTTTTGGTCATCTACAGTAAGCATTTATTAAATGTTTATTATTATTATTATTAATCTATTATCTAAGGGAAAAGATTTACAAAGTATTTCATAATCCACTATGTCATCATTTTTTATACAATTACATTTTGGCACCAACAAGTAAGGGTAGAGGAATCACTAGTTGGAACTAATGATGCTCTTCTCTTCAGTGGTGGTCCTCTAACGCTCTCTTGTTACTAGCTTACCAACATGCCTCAATTCTTTAAGAAAATACAAGCAGTGAAATGAGCCTGCATATGTTTCTTGGTCCTTTCTTCCATAGAATCTATGTATTTTTTTCTCTGCTTCCTGCTGTCAGGTTCTTTCTGATAAAGAGATATTAGTCCTTTTTTTTTAAGATTTTATTTATTTATTTGACAGAGAGAGAGAGAGAGAGAGAGAGAGAGAGAGAGAGCAGCACAAGCAAGGAGAGCAGAACGCAGACAGAGAGGGAGAGGCAGGCTCCTCACTGAGCAGAGAGCCTGACATGGGGCTTGATCATAGGACTCTGGGATCATAACCTGAGTTGAAGGCAGAGGCTTAATAGACTGAGCCAACCAGGTGGCCCAAGAGTTATTAGACTTAAAGCTGATTTGATTCACGAAAATATTGTATTCAGAAACCAAAAATAATTAAACAAAGAACAATACCTTCATATACACATAATACAACAGCAATTTATTTCTGATCACTTGTGCTGTGCTTTCTGGAGAAGATTTAATAACAGATTTCTGATAAACAATTCCATAAAAGAAATTATGAGCAAATTATATATGGAGAAATTTTGAAAAACCTTTGTTTATGCTCATCACCAATAAAGATTAGAGAATTTCCCAAACAGGAGATATTCATGTGTTATATAATTTAAATACTATATAGCATGATGTCATGTCAAATGGACCTGTTTCATCAGGAACCTCACACTGATCTTAATTCTCTAGCTTAGGGTACTCGGTGTGATGTAGTCTGGCCAAATGGAGAAATTCAAGAAATGTCTGTTGTTAAAACACTGATGAACCTCAATGTCAAGAAGTGTGATCAAGCGTAAGGAGCCAAGTGTCACAAGAACATCAACAGACATAGAGCAAATGCTTCCTATAGGATTTCTTAAAGGAAAGCCAAGTTTGAATAAACTAAAATACTTCATTAAACTGCCATTTGTTACATATATCTGAATTTCTGTCTCCTGTAAGAAACTGAAGATTTGAGACTGGAGAGAGAACAGATATGTATAATCATTGAAATCATGTACTTCCTATGAATATGAGACTTTGGAGGAATCAGAGGGCATGGATGTCAAAGAATGGACAAAATGAAGGCATTAGGACTAAAGATGTTTAAAACAGATTAGTAACTGGTTGAATATCACCAAAAAATGTTATAAATGGATTCAATCAGGAAGGGGCATTCTAATAACTGTCCACAGATACTATTCTTAGCCCTAAATAGTTTATAATTTTATTAACAACTTGATTAAAGAAATAGAAGGTAGGATTTTTAAATTTAAAATAACATGAAACCAACAGGGAAAGAGAATATTTTTGAAGACAGGAGTTCAATATGGAGAAAAGATGGGATGAAGTTTTTATCTAAAAAAAGAAGAGTTGGGATGCCTGTGTGGCTCAGCAGTTAAGCCTCTGCCTTCGGCTCAGTACATGATCCTGGAGTCCCAGGATGGAGTCCCACGTCAGGTCCCTGCATGGAGCCTGCTTCTCCCTCTGCCTATGTTTATGTTTCTGCCTCTCTCTCTCTCTCTCTCTCTCTCTCTCTCTCTCTCTCTCTGTCTCTCTCTCTCTCTGTCTCTCTCATGAATAAATAAATAAAATCTTTTTAAAAAAATAAAATTTAAATTTAAAAAATTTAAAAAAGAAGAGTAGAAAATTTGCAGTATGAGATTTCCAGCTTGAAAGGGAAGGCAAATTAAAGGAATTACTTACCAAAGAGTGGATACAGATTAAGGAGACTATAAAGGATTATTAAATCTGCCCCCCCCAAAGGTAAGTGCTCAAATATTCCCTCTACAACCTGAAGGTATGGAGGAGTTGATTATGAAGCCACTGATGTACAAGGATAGATCAAGAGAGCCATTTAAATGAGAGAAGCCAGGAAGGAAGAAACAAGGGAAATAAACACCTTGACCTCACTTTTCTTCCTCCATCTAATAGTCTCCCAGCAGTGTTCCCCATCTACCAAACTCAACTGAAAATCAGAGAACAAGTAACTCATTGACGTTGGGATACTTAAGATAGAACCTAGAAATCTATACTTATTCAAAATATGGTTAGTAATTTGAATACATCCCAAGAACTGCTAATGTCCAGTGAAAACGACTTCAAAACCAGACAACTTTTTATGTGAAGGGATATTAAACATTTTAGGCTTTCTGGGGTATACAGTCTCTATACAACTACTCAACTTTGTCTTTGTAGTATTAAAGCAGCTTGAACAAATGGGTTTGGCTAGACGTGGCCCTCAGCAGGCTAGATTTGGCTAACACACTGTAGTTTGCTGATTCCTGATCTACTCTGTGAGCGCCAAATAATCTATGGGGTATTATTAAAGCCCTTGCTTTCAAAAAAGAGCATTCCTGAATAACCCTCTGATGTTTGAATGTTTAAACATATACTTCTTCTAAAACTTAAATTAAAACCTTTTAAAATATACTGATAACATGATCAATAGAACTTATAAGCCCTGATAAATCATTTTGCATCAGCAGTAAAATTTTACAAAAGTCTCCAAAAAACAGCTCATATCTCATTAGAACTTTTATTTATATTTACTTTTCATTACATTTGTTTTATATTTCTATTTTTAAGTAATTTATAATGTACTTAAAAATCAGTACTGTAGTACATGTAAATATTTATGATTTAAAGAAATTATTCAGTTTATTAGAAAGCAATATTGGCAAAGTAAAGACCTTCAAAAATCCACTCTTCCATAAAAGCATTGAGAACACGGGTAAATAATTGTCAAGTCATCGTTTTAAGGGCTCCTGAAATTAACCAAAGGATTGGTTATTCAAGAGAGTTTATTCAAATAGTTGAATTAGTTGAGTGAGAATATTAAACTTTGTGGCATTTTAAGTTGCCCTACTCCCATCCCATTTCTTCAATCACCACTTTGGAATGATAGTAACTATGAAAAAGTAGTCTAGAAGACACAGGAATGAGTAGAATGGGTTTGTAATTCCCCTAAAAATCTATCCCCAGAGAATTGTCGTTATCTGACCTATCTTGGAACTTCCTGGAAAAATTCCATTCTCATGTTTTGTCATTATTTCAACTGATTCAGAGCTCACTGGACAAGGAAGGCAGTATCTACAGGGCATTTGACAAAAAAGATCAGAGGCAGTGGCTTAATATCATAGCTATTGAGGGTATTATTGCCAGTTGGAGTAATTAAATGGCACAAAAATTAAAGGAAAATAAGGATAATTAGATCTCCAAAGGGGTTTTTAAAAGATCTAACACATTTCTGGGGATCTAGAAGGCTAACTGCATGTGCAGAGTGGTGCATATACCACAAAAAGACTTGAAAAGGCTCTACTCTCTATCCATAGCTGACCATGAGACTCTGTGCATGCAAGAAGTAAAGACTAAGGCACAACTGTAAACTACTAAAGCATTGAAAGCCTACTCCAAACCTCACATTACATCGTTCAGCAAAGAGTGAGAGATTTATTGGCTTAAGACCTTTAAGGAAATCTCTGTCCCATCATTGTCTGACCACTAAGATTATTAAGCAGAGATGAAACTTTAGTGGCTGCACGAAAAAAAAAAAAAAAACATAGAATACAGATATTATACAATTTTTCCAGGAAAGTAATTGAACACATAAAAAACAACAACAATATCAAAGTCGGGGGGGGGGGGGAAGAAGAGATCTTTTCCTAGAGTTACTGTGCTATATTATTTAAAATGTCCAAGCTTCAACAAAACAATTACAAGACACAAGAAGAAACAGAAAATTATCTAATACATAATAAATAGACAACAGAAACTGTTTCTGAGAGCCCAGATGTTGTACTTATAAGACAAAAATTTAAAATTAGATATCATACATATGTTCAAATAATAAAATAAAATTACACTTAAGAAAATTAAAGGGAAGTATAATGATGCCACACCAAATAGAAAATATGAATAAAGGATTAAAATTATAAAATGAAGCCAAATAAAATACTGGAGATGAAAAAGATGATACATTCATTAAAGGATAATAATATAAGAGCTGATAGAAGAAAAATAAGCAAACTTGAAGAAAGGTCATTTAATATTATCCAGTCTGACCAATAGAGGGAAAAAAAATAGGAAAAATGACCAGAGATTCAGAGACTGTGGGATACCAACAATTATACCAACATATGTATAATGGGAGTCCCAGAAGATGAAAAAAAGGAAAGATGCAGAAAGAATATTTGAAAAATGGTTGAAGATTCCCAAATTTGATGAACAATATTAACTTACACAGCCAAGAATCTCAAAACACTCATAGGATAAACTAAAAGAGATCCACACTTAGACACATCATAGTCAAACTGTCAAAATACAATACAAAATACAACTAAAAGAGTTCCAGACTTAGACACATCATAGTCAAACTGTCAAAATACAAAATACAAAATACGAGACTCTTGAGAAAAATAAGAGAAAGAGAAATAAATAAATCATCACATATAAAAAGTCTTTAATAAGAGGTACAACTGACGTACCAGAAAACAAGAAGGGCAGAAGGCTATGGGCTAATGTACTCAAAGTGCTGAAAGAAAAAGACTATAAATCAAGAATTCTATATCCAGCAAAATGATAATTCAAAAAAGGGCAATTCTAGAGTTAAAAATACCAGATTTATAAATATTTAATTTACAAAATATATGAGTTTAATGGGAGGATGGAGAAGACAGAGAAAATATTTAATAAACTAGAGGAGAGATCAAATGTAAATATCTAGCCTATGGAAAAGAATAAATATTTAAAAATAAATCAGAAGAGCTCTACTGGCTTATGAAATAATATCAAAAGATCCATTTGTGTAATTGGGAGTCTCAAAAGAAAAAAGAAAGAACAGAACAAAACATATTTTGAAGAAATAATGGCTGATTTTCCCCCCAAAATATGGTGAAAGACATAAATTTAAAGATTTAAGGATCTTCACAATTTCCAAGTTGGGAAAATATATGAAGAGAACCATACCTAGGTATATCAAGATAAAACTGCATAAAACCAAAGACAAAAAGAAAAATTTCAAAATAAATAAAAGAAAAAGGAGTTATTACATAAAGAGAGAAAAATAAATCATTATATAGTTTACTTTTCAGAAACTGTGGATCCCAGAAGACAGTGGGAAAAAAATATTAAGGTGATGAACAAAATGTCAAATAAAAACTGTCAAACAATAATTCTATATCCAGTAACAATGTCCTTCTAGAATTTGGGGAACATACATTTTCAGACACAAACAGTATAAGAGAATGTGTTGCTAATAGACATAAATTAGAAGAGTTGCCAAAAGAAGTTCTGAGACTGAAGAAAAATTATACCAATTGGAAATTCAGATCCTTAGGAAGAATGAAGAGTACTGAAATGGGAAATATAAATTAAAGATAAATGACTATTCTCTTTTCTTTTAAGTGTTTTTAAGTTTCATATGACTATTTAAAGTAAAAATTAGGGATCTCTGGGTGGCTCAGCAGTTTAGCACCTGCCTTTGGCCCAGGGCACGATCCTGGAGTCCCTGAATCGAGTCCTGTGTCGGGCTCCCAGCATGGAGCCTGCTTCTCCCTCTGCCTGTGTCTCTGCCTCTCTCTCTCTCTTTCTATGTCTATCATGAATAAATAAATAAAATCTTTAAATTTTTTTTAAATTAAAAAAAAAAATAAAGTAAAAATTATAGGGGCACCTGGCTGGCTTACGTGTCTAACTCTTGGTTTCAGTAGGTCATGATTTCATGGGTCATGAGATCAATCCCTGCATTGGGCTCTGCACTTAGAGGGGGGTCTGCTTGAAGAGTCTTTCCCTCTGTCCCACCTTCCACTTGCACACACTCCCTCCCTCCTCTCTTTTTCTAAAATAAATAAATAAAACTTGAAAAAAATAAAATGAAGTAAAAATTATAATACTGTCTCATAGGGTTTGTAATGAGTATAGGAAAAGAATATATCCATGACAGCATAAATTGAGGGACATTATATGGATATACATAGTTGCAAGATTCTGCATTTTTTTGTGAAATGACACAATGTTAACTCTAAGTTCACTATGAGAAGTTAGAGATGTATGTTTTAATCCCTAGAGCAACTACTAAAAAAAAAAAAAAAAGGAAGAGAGGTATATTTTTAAAAAACAAAATAAGGTAGAATTGGAAAATATTCAAAAGCCCAAAAGAGGATAGAAATGTATAAACAGAAAAACAAAACACAAGAGGAGATAAATAGAAAACACATTATAAAATGTGTATATATTATCTTTAAGAAATTCACTTTAAATATAAAAAGACAGATAGATTGAAAGTAATTAATGGAAAAGATACACCATATAAACAGTAAGCATAAGAAGACTGGAACAGTTAAACTAACATTAGATAAAATACTGCTAAAGTACTTAGGAAGAAAGGGAAATCTATAATTTTTAAAAGATGAGTTTATGAATAGTCAAAGGGATGACAAATGATTATATATGTGATAAAACAAGTAGAGTAAAATATGATTTTCAAATATACAGCAAATTTAAATATTTCAATCTTACTTTATATTTGTTATTTTTCATAATAAAGTGATAGAAAATATTTTGGAACTCCAAACTATTAGGCTATGGGAAATTTCTCACATAAAGGTTTGAAGAACCAGTAAGAAATAGAATCTTAATATAATTATGAAACTACTGGAAAAGAAATTATATTCAGCGTAATTCCACAACTAAAGTCCACTATGAAATGAGAAACCAGTATTTTGGTTCTGGAAGTAATGTTTCCAAACTTCTAATGGGTCAGGACTAAGAACTGATTCTATTCAGAGTCCCCTTCATTTTTCTCACTAACTTCTTCCTCTCTGAGCCACAAATCCAGGGTGTGCCTTCTGTGCCAGCATCACAAACTTCCTTATGCAAATGCCCATTTTTAGTTTTTGGTGTTTTTTTTTTTCTTTTTTAGAGAAAAACAGTATGAGTGGGGAGAGCGGCAGATGGAGGAGAGAGAGAATCTCAAGCGGGCTCCACATTCAATAGGGAGCCCAATGTGGGGGGCTCTATCTCACATCCCTGAGATCATGATCTGGCTATCCCCAAACTGACAGACAAAATAGAAATCTTTTTGTTCAAAATTAAGTAAACATAAAATGTCAACAGGTAAGCCATGAAAAAGAAATATGCAGTACAGAAGTGTAAATTATTCCCATGATTAGATTTAGACCATCACAGAAAATGAAAATAGTTTTAATTTTTTTTTGCTTTTATTGTCACTATAAGAGCATATTGCTCTGAGTATTATCATCTTAACATTCTTTTGCAGCTGGAACAAAATAAATTTAAATAGTTTTTGAGTGGATGGATGAATGCATGAGCGAAATTCTCTTATTTAAAAAGGTGACTTTAATATGGTATGAGAATGAACATTAGAAATTAAATAACCATTTGAATCTAGAAGTCATTAATTGATACTGCATAAAATAAAATAAATAACTCAAGGGGCATTCTTAAAAACTGCAAAATAAAGAAAAATGGACAGAAATTTAAAATTAAAGAGAGGATATAATGGATTAGAGTTTCTAGAGTTTATAAAAGACATTAGAGTTAAAGCAAAAAGTGGCATTAAAGGTAGGTCAATGAGAGGGGATTTATGCTTAGAAATATCCTAGTAAGATATTTAAATTTAGTATGTGCATCCTCAGCATTTATATTACATTATATTAAATATATTTATAGATTTTATATTGCTTTCTTTCACTTTATTAGAAGTTAAGCTCCAGGAATGCTGGAATTTTTAAATTTTTTATTTACTGCTATATCCCCCCACCACCCAAAATCCTGTCTGGTGGATAGGACAAATATAAATATAAATATACAATATACAATATACAATATTTATTTATGGAATGAATGATCTAATTTTTAATTAATTAAAAAAATCCAACCTAGGATTGAGACATAATGGTGGTAGTGCGTGGATCAGGAGGGAGACAAGTGTATATTCAACAAAGCAATTAAAACCAAGCTGGTCTCAGGTTCTTCTTTGCAACAAACACTATCATTTGTTTTTAAAAAGCAATATAGCTTAGAAAACATTTTATGATCCTAAGATTGCACTAATAAGCCACCTTTTATATACAAAGGTAACAGAAACAAATCTCAGGATTTTGCAATGTCTAAGAAATTATAGCTCATAAAAATTGTTTAAAGGAGTCCTTTTGATAACTTAAACATTTTCTCAAAACTAGAGCTCAGGAAAGAAAACAAGGCAGTTAAAAAATAAATAAAACCTTACTGGTAATTTAAAAATCAACCAAAGTCATAGAATTATGTGAATCAGAGGATAACCACCATGGAGAAAAAGAGGTGAGGCTAAGAAATCAAAATTGTATTGAAACTCACTAGGTGAAATATTAAATGTGACAGTAGCGTTGAATAAGGAATATAAGATATATATATATTTATAGATAGATGGAGTGTGTGTTATTTCTTTTAGTTACAAAATACTCAAAACTGTTGTAAGTGGAGAAAGAGTAGCAAGAGGCGGAAGGGAGAAAACAGCAGTTTTCTGAAGCCCATTAGCAGCTCTCTTGCTACCCATAAGAAAGGTATCTGGCAACCTGGAAAGGTTCTATTGGGTCCCATTTTCTCTATACTATTCCAAACCTACCAATGCCTTTTGTTTTTTACCTAATGTCTAATTAGGCATTTCTTCTTTTTGTCCAGATGCCTCAAATTGGTGTGTAGCTAGATATTGATTATGAATTGCCCTGTAACTTATCTTGGGTTTCCTGGAAAGCCACATCTGAAACAACGAGCTATGTGTAGGTAGTTTATTTATGAGGTAATCTCAGAGAGTAGAATGAGAGATGAGGGAGAAAAAAATAAAAACAGGAAAAAAAGCAATATAAGGATGCAATGTTTGCTCCCACCCACTTCCCCACCCCTCAACCCCCCCCCCCCCCGCCAGTCTATGAAGGACAGATGGAGCTCAGTTCTGAACAGAACTTCCAGGGGAGCACAGAAAATAACTCACAGTAGCATTACAGAGGATAGACCAGAATTATCTATATATCAGCCCTGTTTGCTATTGCTCAGGAGTTGCCCTTGGGGGCATTAATTAACTCCTTGACATCTCTTGGTTTCACAGGCTGGTTGCTCCTACGAGCTTCTGTAAAATGAGAGAAGCTGAGGCAGAAAGTGGAAGACATGGAGATGCCAGGTCTTCATTTGAGCAAGTTATTGTCAGCCTGGGGTGGGTGGAAGGCTCAAGGAACTGTCCATCACGACCATGGTTGCAATCAGAGGTAAGACCAAGGAGATGTTATTCAGGATGTAGAGGAACCTGCTATTCCTTTGATAGATCATTCAAGATCCACAAGCTCTGCAGCCCATGATTAATTCTCTTCCACCCTTCTACCTAGCCCAAGTGACTAGGGCCTCCTTTGGAAAGAGTGATTTATGTTTCTGCTTATGTAAAAGGACAGTTTACGCAAAGCAAAGCAATTATTGATGAGGGCAATAAGGGTATTAAGGATCAATAAATTTGTGGGTGTGTGTGATTTGCATCCTTTGTACACCACAGGCAAAATTTTTTTTAAAAGATACTAGTTCTTTTTAAGAATATATAGGAATTCATATGCTAAAGCTCAAAACAATCCCATTATTAAAGAAAATAGAAATTATAGGAAGAAACCTTATTATAATATGAGAGAAGTAGGAATTTTCATGTAGTTTAAAGTGTCACTTCTGTTTTATGCTGTAACTTGCATCTTCTTGAGTTCACTGACTCAATGTATGCTGGCATATTGCTTTGCCAATCATTTGCCTATGTGCCCACAGCCCCTCTTCCCACCCTTCTGTGCTTTACTATGTATTAAAGAAGCCTAAAAGTCCATAAGCTACATTTCTCAGCCTTCTTGCCATCTGTCTTCCTGATGAGCTCTACTAATAGAAGATACTAGTAGGAGATAAAGCAGCAGGAAAGGCAAGTTTCTTCCTGGTTCCAACACTGGCAGTTGTTGGCAATTGCCATCAGTAGGTACAGTAACAGCAGGGTTGGGTTCATTCTAGATTCAAGCAGACTGGGCACAGGTAGCCTCTTTTCCTTGTTTTCAGCCTTGGTCCAGATAGCACTCCTTTGACAACACTCCTTTGGCCAAGTGCAACAGCTTCTCCAACAGACAGCAGGAGGGACAGGCTCATTGACTCCAGCTTTCAATCTCTCAGGTTCATCCCTTTTATATCTTTGTTCCTCTAAACTGCTTTCCTTCTCCTGCTTGCTATTTATTCCAGCCCTTCCAATACTCATCAACAGTTCTTTATATAAAATTCTGTTGGATGTATTTATAGTGAATTTTTGTTTTCCCAAATGGATTCTCATTAATACATATATCTTTGACTAGTTCATAGCTTGAATAGGGTTGTTTTTTTTCCCCCTAGAACACTAGATATTATCCCAGAATATTTTGTCATTTTGTTTAATGGAAGCAAAAACCTGGGATTAGCATGACTTACTACACTGCATGTATTGTTTATTTTGTTTGCATTTTTGCAGTGTGTAGTCTAAGATCTCCCCTAGCCACTCCCCTTGTGTCCCTGCTCTCCTTTCACTAGTGTCAGACCTGCTTCTCAGTCTGAAGACTCTCACGGCCTTCTCCAGTACCACCCTCCACTTCATCTTTATAGGCACACAGGAAATAGCCCTAATAATTCTCTTGCACTTGTAATTCTAGTTGCCGTTGCTTATCTAAGGACCTTACCCCATGCAGTAGGAAATGAAGTTTAGATAGATAACTCCAGTGGCTGATTGGAAACTGAATTCAACAGAAACACACTGGGGCCAGGGAGACCAATAAGAAGACTTTTCTTAAAAATGTGTTCTAAATAGTCATTTACTAAATTTAGAAATTATTTGTAAGGCTTTTATTTTCAGAATTTAAAAAGCAAATTTATTTTAAAAAATAGGGATATGGACATAACTAGTGCATGTTCAGAATAGAGCAATCAGGATAATGAAGTGATGAAAGCACATTATGAGCAAGTGAATAGAATGAAGGAAATACTGAGAAGGACCTTAGTAGTTAAAGAGCTGGTATACAAAAAGGGGACTTGGCTTCATTGTACTAGGGTCAATAAATATTAAGCCACAAAGAGACAAATTTCAACTTGCTTAAAAGATAAGCTTTTACAATATATTTACAGAGCAAAGAGCTCTTTTGTGGGATATTCAAATGAGGACTTGACCACCTGGTAAGGATGGGAGGAGCACTTGGTGGATAGCTGGAGTCTAAAACTTTTGAGAAAAAAAAAAAAAAAGAAAACTTTTGATATTGCTCTAATGCTGAGTTAGTTGAATCTATAACAACTTCAATAGAACAGAATAATGCACTCTTCAATCTCCTACTTTTTTTTTCTTTTCTTAAAATCATTCTAACATGCATGGTGCTGTCAACAGGACAGGCCTGCAAGAAAGCACACTCAATGAATACGCCTGTTTACTGTGTCTCTGTGAGGGTATAAATCCACACCTCAGTGGAGAAGAACATATGGAGCCCAAAGAAAGGAAGAAAATGTATTTGTTTAAAAACAACTAATTAAAACTGGTGATTGGACCAGAAATATCTCCCACCTTTATACTAAAACATTTCAAATTAGTTTCTAATTGATATAAAGTAGAAAACTTAAAAACAGTCTTATTTCGCTAGGAGTTGCTTTTGTTGTTGTTGCTATGAAAATGATGAGTTAGAAGAAAGTCGTACAGAACATATTGGCATAAGTTTTATTAACGCATCTTTAAAGTTCAGTACACATGTCTTGTGCCTGATTTATAGGTCTCCTTTTATATTTCTCAAAACTGCTTGAAGCAAAAGGTAAATACGAATTAATCCAAATTCAGGTTCCTTTAAAGAAGACATAAATGTAGCCTAATTAGTCAATGAGTTCATATTTATTAAAAGCCCAGTGTGTGGTGACATTGTGGATAAGCATTTGATAGCTTATCTCGGGTGATGGGTCACCTTCTATAGTTAACCTAACCTAGAAAATTCAGTTAATTTAACTTTTTTCTCTCCTTTTCAACACAATTAATCTGACTCTAACATGTTAATTCTATTTCCTAAATAGATTCCCGAACTCATCTGCTCTCCAGCCCCACATCTACTTTCCCAATTCAATGTTTATTACTTCCTTTCTGCATTATTAAAGTAGCTTTCTATCTGGATATCCTGTCCTTCAACTATTACCTTGCCAGTCAACTATCCACATTATTACCAAAATTATCTAATTATCTCACTATTGCATTTGAAAGCTTTCAATGGCTTCCCAGTGTCTCACAATGAAAGCAAATTTTCACAAAGTCCACTTGCAAAATGAGGGTTTGGACTAAATAATTTCTCAGTCCCTCCATCTCTGATATGCTATGAATTTATGCTTTTCAGTAAATGCTGACTAAATGATGAGCAATTCCTAGACAACACTGTACTTAAATAAACATGTCTATAGCCATGTGGTAATTTTCCCAAATTACTGAACTGCTTTTGATATCTGTGCCTGTTATCTATTTATGCATATACTACGTATACAAAGAAAAAATAGCAGGTGAATTTAAAAGATGTTCAACATCACTGAAATTATATTAGAAATGGATTGCTTTTAATAATTACCTCTGATTTTAAAATCTTCATGCTTCATTTTACAAACTTAGAATACTGATAGTAAAAATTACCAATAATACCACCATTCAGAGATAATCAATGCTGATTTTTCAGATTATTCTTTTCCATCTCCTTTTTCTTAATGCACAAATTCTTTCAAATAAAAAGTCTATAGCATATAATGTGTGTTACTTACATAGTATGACTATTATCCTATGTCATTAAACATTTTTTTTTGAAAATGTGCTTTTAGGATATGTACAATTTATTTAGCCATTATCTTATTGCTGTTCATTTTAAATATTAATTAATTTTTAACTATAGCCTGAATTCTCTCATGTAGTGATAAATTCTTCCAAAAGTATACTAATCATATAAGGAAATGTTTGTCTCACCAACACCTTGCCACCACTGTACATTATTATCTTTCTAAGAGATTTTTTAAGATATTATTTTTGTCATTTTGAAAGTAGGTTTAATTTTCATTACTTGGGTAATTGGACATTTTTTCTTATGGATACTTGTCATTTGTTTTGCTTCTATTATAAATTGTCTATTCATGTACTTGGCCCATTTTTCCATAAGGGTATGAAATATTTGCCAGCAGGTTTCAACACACATGGGGAAAAAGATATATTCATGGAATGTGCCTTTGAACCTGCATTCAAAAGAACTCAGACAGAGGTTAGTGGTGAATAAAGCAATTGCTTTTGCTTAATGACACAGGTGGGGAAAGAGTTTGTAGAACATGTTTTTCTTGAAAATAAGATATCTGTGGCTCACAATGTACGTGTACATACAAATCAGCTTCAAAAGTGCTTTCATAGAGGAGCTGCTGGAAACGTAGTATAAATATCTGCCTTTTGTATCACAACATTTCTTTAGAAGGGCATATATAATAGTTCTTTCAGACCTAAATTTAGGAGCTGATAAGTAAAATATCAGAGAAGCTAGAAACTTCAGAGTCATCCTTGACATGTCCCCTATCTAATTGCTAACCAATTCCTGTTCATTTTTCCTGAGCGTCAATCCAATAGAGCCTGCTGAATCTATCCCCTTTGCCACTGTCTTACTTAACTCAAGCCTTGTCATATCTCACCAGGATGGTTGCAGCACCTTCTAAGTGTCTAAAGTCTGTCTAAAATTGCTCTCAATTAGTATCTAGTCTTGGAGTTCTATCAAAGTTAAATCAATAGTTAAGTACCAGTTTTTTCTTCTTAAAGTATTGAAAGCACATCAGGAAAAAATGTATATGATTTTTAAAAAGCAGAAAGAAAATTGTATTATCCTATCCTATGCAACCCTCAGAGATAAAAACTAAAATTTCTGACTTCCAGGGAAGATGGCAGAGTAAGAAGATCCCAAGCTCACCTCCTTCCAGACACAACAAGATAGCATCTACACCAGTGTAAATAACCCAAAAAATGACTGAAGACTTGAAGAACAGATTCTTCACAGCTAAATGTAGAGAAGTGGCCACTTTGAAGAGTGTAGGAAGGACAGAAATACAGTCAAGAACTAAATAGACCCGCATGACTATCCACGGGAGGGAGGGATATCTCAGGCCTGAAGAGATGAAAAAACAGACTCTCATACCAAGCACCCCAGGCCAGAGAACCCACATGGAAAAGACAATTCCTCATAACAATTGCCTTTGAAAACCAAAGAGGCCAGCTCTGGGAGAGTCAAGAGGGCAATGGGAAACTGAGTTCCTGCCCTGGAAGAAAGAAAATAACAAATAGCCCTGTGGAGACATAGCATAGAAGCAGCAGTTAAAAAATGCCTGGGATATGTGGGAAGGAGATTTATTTACTAATCTGAGAGCCTGTGCTAAAGGGGCTGGGATATTTAGGAGACTTCTTCAGGAAAAAGGGCCTGGCAAGTACCATTTCTCTCCTCTGCCCTCCAGCTAAGACACATGAATACCTACAGGAACCAGCACCGGTGCCAACATGCCACCTAACTTGCTAACGATGTGCCAAACTCTCACATTCTCCTATGGACAAAGCCCTTCTGGCCAGGTCTTGGCTGTAGATCCTCTCTCACAGAAAACCTGTTCAAATCTTGCTGGCATTGAGAGCCCCGCCCCCACATCTTCCTGTGCACCTATTCCCTCCAACCCTGTGACAGTTTTCTAAAGTAGCTCTAGATGCCTTCTCACAACAGACCTGCATTAACCATGCACCCCAGCCCTGTGTCCTCTGCAGACTCTGCCACCTTGGACAGAGCTCATCCAAGGTGGCACCACAAGCCTAGCAGTGTGCAAGCATATCCAACAGGGGCCAGCACCACTCCAAAGTGACTCTTGTCTGGGGGAGAGACAGGAAGATAACCACACACACACCACTCCAACTGCAGCTCCAACATTTGGTCTGGCATAGGTCCCAGCTACCAACAAGAACTTCTCAGGGGACAGTGCAGGAAAAGTGCCCTGCAGTTTGGTACTACTGTATCTCTGGCAAATGCCTAGTCTGACTTAATCCAAGCCCAAAGTGGCTTCAGATTGGCCCATTAACCACACAGGGACCAAACCCTGCTCATAAGAGAGAAAGAAATCCATTGCAGATGACTGGACAAAAGGCAAATGTGGCTCAGCCATAACAGTAGGGCACATACAACACACAGAAGATACCCCTAAAGTGGCAGGTTCTGGTGAACAGAGGAGATTGCGCTGCAGGGGCACTACAGGACCTTTTCTTCTTAAGAACACTACTTTCAAGAGCACAATATGTAGCTGAATTTCCTAACACATAAAAACAGACACAGAGAGATAGACAAAATGAGGAGGCAGAGGAATATGTACCAAATGAAAGAACAGGACAAAATCACAGCAAGAGAGCTAATTGAAACAGAAATAAGTAATATGCCTGATAGAGTATTTCAAGTAATGGTCATAAATATACTCACTGGACTTGAGAAAAGAGTGTTAAGACCTAAGTGAGACTCTCAACAAAGAGATGGAAAAACATAAAAAATAACCAATCAGAGATGAAGAACTCAATAACTGAAATTAAAAATACACTAAATAGAATAAAAAGTAAACTAGAAGAAGCAGAAGAACAGACCAGAAACCTGGAGGACAGAGTAAAGGAAAGCAATCAAGTCGAATACCAGAGAAAAAGAATAATAAAAAATGAAAATAGACATAGAGAACTCAGTGATATCATCAAGCATAATAACATTTGCATCATAGGGATTCCAGAAATAGGAGAGAGAGAAAATGGGACAGAAAAACTTATCTGAAGAAATAATAGCCGAAAACTTCATGAAACTGGGAGAGGAAACAGATACCCAGATCTAGAAGGCATAGAGATCCCCCAACAATATTAACCCAAGACATATAGTAATTAAAATGGCAAAAGTTAATGATAAAGAGAGAAATTTAAAAACAATTACATACAAAGGACCCCATATGGCTATTAGCTGATTTTTTAGCAGAAAATTTGCAGGCCAGGGGGAGTGGCATGTTATAGTCAAAGTGCTGAAAGAAAACTCACAATCAAGGATAACCAGCAGGGCTATTATTCAGGATAGAAGATAGTTAAAGAGTTTCCCAGACAAACAAAAGTTAAAGGAGTTCACCATTAAACCAGCCCTATGAGAAATGTTAAAAGGGGACTCTGAGTGGAAAAGAAAGACCATAAGCAAGAGTAAAAAAGTAGGAAAAACAAAAGCAGTAAAAGTAAGTATATCTATAAAAATCAGTCAAGAGACTCACAAAAGAAAAGGATATAATAATGTATGACACCATATACCTAAAAACAGGGGAGGGCATAAAGAATGGGTTTTTACTTAAGTGACCATCAACTTAATATAGACAACTATATGCATAAGATGTTATATATAAACTTAATGGTAATCACAAATCAAAAACCAGCGATACACAAAAAAAAAAAAATGAAAGAAAGGAATCTAAAAATATCACTACAGAAAGCCAGCAACCCATGAGAAAAGACAGCAAAAGAAGAACAGAATCAAGAAGAACTACAAAAACAACCATAAAACAAGTAATAAAATGACCATAAATTCATACCTCTCAATAAATACTTTTGATATAAATGGACTAAATACTCCAAAGACATACGGTTACAGAAAGGATAAAAATGCAAGACCCATGTATATGGTGTCTAGAAGATACTTATTTCAGACCTAAAAACACATGCAAATTGAAAGTGAAGGGATGAAAAAGCACTATCATGCAAATGGAAGTGAAGGAGAAGCCATGGTGGAAACACTTATATCAGACAAGATAGATTTTAAAACAAAGGCTGTAATAAGAGACAAAGAAGAATACTACATAACCATAAGAGAACAATCTAGCAAGAAGATACGTTTGTAAATATTCATGCACCCAACATGGGAGCACTCAAATACATGGGGCAGCTAAAAAAAATATGAAGGAAATAATCAATAATAATACAAAAATAGCAGGGGAACTTTAAACCCCACTTACATCCAAACAGAAAACCAAGTAAACAGTGGTTTTGAATGACACATTGGGCCAGATGAATCCAACAGATATATTCAGAACATTCCATCCTAAAACAGCAGAATACACATTCTTTTCATGGAATGAAATGTACATGGAATATTCTCCAGAAAAAAACTGTACATGGAATATTCTCCAGAAAAGAGACCACATGTTAGGCCATGAAACAAGTCTCAACAGATTTTAAAAATTGGGGTCATATTATGCACCTTTACTGACCACAATGCTCTAAAACAAGAAATCAACCATAAGAGAAAATCTGAAAAGAACACAAATATATAAGTTAAGAACACAAATACAAGAGTTAAATAACATGTTACTAAACAATGAATGGGTCAACCAAGAAATCAAGGAGGAAATATGCATGGGGACAAATGAAAATGCAGTGCTCCAAAACCTTTGGGATACAGCAAAAGCTGCTCTAAGAGGGAAGTTTATAGTAATACAGGCCTACCTCAAGAAGGAATAAAAATATCAAATAAAAAACTTGCTCTACATCTAAAGGAGTTAGAAAAAGATGAAAAAAGAAAACACAAACCGGTAGAAGGAAGGAAATAATATTACAACAGAAATAAACAAAATAGAAACTAAGAAAACCATAGAGGAGAACAATGAAACCAGGAGCTGGTTCTTTGAAAAGATCAACAAAGTTAATAAACCTTTAACCAGACTCTTGAGAGAGAGAGAGAAAGAGACAGAGACTGAGAGAAAGAGTACTCAAATAAAAAGAGAAATGAAAGAGGAAAAATAACAACCAACATCACAGAAATTCAAAGGATTATAAGAGAATATTATGAGAGATTACATGTCAACAAACTGAACCACCTAGAAGAAATGGAAAAATTCCTAGAAACATATAACCTACCAAAACTGAAACAGAAAGAAATAGAAAATTTGAACAGACTGATTCCTAGAAATAAAATTGAATCAGTAATAAAAAAAACTCCCAAAAAACAAAAGTATAGGACCAGATGACTTCACAGGTAAATTATACCAAACATTTACAGAAGAGTTAACACCCATTCACTTATTCTTCTCAAATCATTCCATAAAATAAAAGAGAAAGGAAAGCTTTCAAATTCATTCTGAGGCAGCATTATGTGAACAACAGATAAAAACACTACCAAAAAAGAAAACTACAGGCCAATATCTCTGATAAACATAGATGCAAAATTCTTCAACAAAATATTAACAAACCACATACAGCACCACTTAAAAAAAATCATTCACTACAATTAAGTGGGATTTATTCTTGGGATGCCATGGTGGTTCAATATTCACAAATCAATCATCATGATACATCACATCAACAAGAGAAAGAATAAAAACCATATGATCATTTCAGTAGATGCAGAAAAAGCATCTGACAAAGTACAGCATTCTTTCATAATAAAAACCCTCAACAAAGTAGGTTTAGAGAGGCATATTAAAGGCCATATGTGAAAAACCCATAGCTAACATCATACTCAATGGGGAAAACCTGAGAGCTTTCCCCCTAAGGTTAGGAGTAAGACAAGGAGGTCCATTCTCACCATTTTTATTCAATATAGTACTCGAAGTCCTAGCCACAACAATCAGACAAGAGAAAGAAATAAAAGGCATCCAGATTGGCAAGGAAGAAGCAAAACTCTCACTACTTGAGGATGACATGACACTGTATATAGAAAACCCCTAAAGACTCTACTAAAAACTACTAGAACTGATAAATGAATTCAATAAGGTTGCATGATACAAAATCAGTATATATAAATCTACTGCATTTCTATACACTAATAATAAAATAACAGCAAGAGAAATTTTAAAAAAAACCCTCATTTACAATCACACCAAAAATAATAAAATACATAGGAATAAACTTAACCAAGGATGTGAAGGACCTGTACCCCTGAAAACTATAAAACATTGAAGAAAGAAATTGAAGATAACACAAATGGAAAGATATTTCATGCTCATGGATTAGAAGAACAAATATTGTTAAAATGTCCACACTATCCAAAGCAATCTAGACATTTAATGCTATCTCTATCAAAATACCAAGTGTTTTTCACAGAAATAGAACAAATAATCCTAAAACTTGTATGGGACCATGAAAGATCCCAAATAGCCAATGCCATCTTGGAAAAGAAGAACAAAACTGGAGGTATCACAACCTCAGATTTCAAGATACACTACAAATCTGCAGTAATCAAAACAGTATGATACTGGCACAAAAACAGACCTGCAGATCAATGGAACAGAATGAAGTGCTCAGAAATAAATCCACGATTTTATTCTCAGTTGATCTACAACAAAGGGGGCAAGAAGACACAATGGAAAAGTCTTTTCAACACATGGTGTTGGGAAAACTGGACAGCAACATGCAAAAGAATGAAACTGGGCCCCTTTCTTTTACCATATACAAAAATAAACTAAAAAATGACTAAAGACCTAAATGTGAAACCCGAAACCACAAAAATCCTAGAAGAGAGCACAGGCAGAATTTCTCTGACATTGGCCATACCAACATTTTTCTAGATATATCTTCTGAGACAAGGGACATAAAAGCAAAAATAAACTATTGAGACTACATTAAAACAAAGAGCTTCTGCACAGCAAAGGAAACAAAACTAAAAAGACAACTACTGAATGGGAGAAGATATTTGCAAGTGACATATCTGATAAAGGGTTACTATCTGATATATGCAAAGGACTTATACAAACCAACACCAAAAAAATCCTCAAGTAATCCAGTTAAAAATGGGCAGAAAACACAGACTTTCTCCAAATAAGGTATACAGATGGCCAACAGACACATATAAAGATGCTCACCATCACTAATCATCAGGGAAATTAAATGAAAATCAAAACCACAATGAGATATCACTGCAGAATGAGTAGAATAAAACACACACACACACACACACACACACACACACAAGAAACAACAAGTGTTGGTGAGGATATAGAGAAAAAAGAACTCTCGTGCACTGTAGGTGGGAATGCAAACCGGTGCAGCCATGGTGGAAAAAAGTATGAAGGTTTCTCAAAAAATTAAAAATAGAATTATCTTATGATCCAGCAATTACACAAGTGGGTATTTACCCAAGAATACGAGAACACTAATTCAAAAAGACATATGTACCCAAATGTTTACTGCAGCAATACTTACGATAGGCAAGATATAGAAGCAGCCCAAGTGTCCATTGATAGATTGATGGATAAAGTAGTTGTTGGATACACACACACACACACACACACACACTGAAATATTACTCAGTCACTAAAAAGAATGAAATCTTGCCATTTGAGACAAAAGGGATGGATCTAGGGAATATAATGCTAAATTAAATAAGTCATTCAGAGAAAGACAAATGCCATATGATTTCACTCATATGTGGAATTTAACAGAACAAATGAACAAAGAAAAAAAGATAAACCAAATAAAACTCAGACTCAACTATAGATAACAAACTGATGGTTACCAGAGAGAAGGTTGGGGGGGGGGGCGGTAGTTAAATAGGTGATGGGGATTCAGAAGTGCACTTGTCATGATAAGTACTGAGGGATATATGGAATTGTTGAATCACCATATTGTACACCTGAAACTAATATAGCATTGTATGTTAACTCTGCTGGAATTTTTTTAAAAAACTAAAATTTCTGCATATATTCTTTCAGTCTTTCCACTTAAACAAAAGTGGAATCACATGTGTATAATCTTTTATTCACAGAGACATTTTTCATTGCAAATGCCTTTTTATGTTTTTTTATACATTTTTCTGCAACATAATTTTTAAGTGGCTTCATGGTGTGCCATTGTATGGTCATTCAGGTCTCTTTCAATATTTCATTATTACAAGCAATACCACAGTAAACATCATTGTAATTAAATCTTTTAATACTTTAAAATATCGCTTTACTGTTTTCTTCCATGTAATGTTGCTGTGGAGAAATCTGATATTGACTTTATTCTTCTTTCCCTGTAGGTGAATTGCTGTTCCTTTCTGGAAGGTAGTAGAATTCCCTTTTTGCTTTTGATATTCCCTCTATGGGGTTTTCCTTATTTCTCTTGCTTGTTTCTCTATAAGTCCTTCCGGATTCTAAGGTCTTTCATTTTTCAAAGATCCTGAGACATTTTTCTCCATTACTTCTTTAAATACTTCATCCTATTTTTTTCTTTTTCTCTAAGATTTCTCATATCCAGAAAATGGCACTTCTACTTCTACCCTGTTTCACTTTTAGCTTTACTATGTTCTTTTTCATCTTCATTCTTTACTTCTGCCTTCTGGTAGGGCTTCTCAACCTGATCTTTTAACCCATTCCTGGTTCTATTTCCCAATTAAATAAGTATCTTTAATCATACTTATTTCAAATTATTCATCCATATATTCTAAAAATTTACTTTCAGAGGATCTATGTTGTCCAGTTTAGTCTGTGCCCTGCTAAGAGAAGTTGAACAATACAGGAACCTATATCTTGGTCACTTGTATCATTTAATCCTTGTAATTAAATCTTTTAATACTTTAAAACATTACTGTTTCTTCCATGCAATGTTACTGTGGAGAAATCTGATCAAGACAAAGACAGTGGGAGAAAAGATTCAGAACAAAAATTAAACCTTTCTTCTGTTTGTGTGTTCGCTGTCACATTCAGTTCATATGTTGTTTCTACAGTTATAGTAGCTCATCCTTCACTGTGTCCAGCTACTACCACACACTAAAAGGTCAACAATCCTCTGTGGTTTCATTGATTTCTTACAGTTCCGTGGCATTGTATATTCCTAAATATACAATGTCTGTTTCCCATTTATTCGGAATGTCTAGGATTCAGTTGAGGCAAGGAAATCTGACTGTTTGTCTCTAGTTTGCCATCTTGGTAGGAACCAAAGGGTCATATCAAAATATTTATTCATAGTCATACCAATTCCCTTCAGATAAATCCCTAGAAATAGGAATGCCGTGGTATAGCATACCTAGAAATTTAAGGCTTTTGATACGTTTGCCAAACTGCCCAGAGTTATAAATAGAAAAAAATACAATTTTAGTAATTTACATCCAATATTGCTTGAACAATCTTTTTTATTCCCCTCACAAAAAGTCTGTTATGGACCCGCATATATTACACTCAACCACATGGGATAGCTTGCAATATAATGAACCAATCTCTTCCCTGTATCTGCCTCTGTTTCTTAGTATGAGGTCGCCTTTATTCTTTGCTGGGCTCCAACTCAAATATCACCTTTTGTTTGGATCCCTCCCCAAAATCCCCAGGGTTAATGTCTCCTTTTTTTTTTATAGTATTTTGTTCATACCTCTATTATACCACAGTGTATTTTAATTATTGACTTTTGTTCCTGTGTGTACCTCTAAACTGTAAAGTTCTTTTGGATAGACATTTTACTTTAATCATCTTTGTATGGGCAGAGGCTTGTGACTGGCACCATGTTAGGTAATTAGTCAATGTTTGCAGGACCAAATGAATGAGTTTTCAAATTATCAGCAGAACCAGAACTAGATGTGCGAAACACTTTAAGAACGTTCTTTCAGTCTTCAAAACTATTTGTATTATCATTTCTACTTTATAGATGAGAAAACTACAGCTCATGGCAAGTAGCCTGTCCAAGATAGAGCTGGGAATTGAATCCCTACCTAATTCCAGAGCCAAGGATCAAGGTAGCATGGCAGATGTGTAAACAGGTTCCTACCCATCAGGTTAAGTTAAGACTTAATCACTAGGATCTTATGGTTCTTGCTGATTCTCTGTTTCAGTGAATGTACATGAAAAAAATCAGAAAGATTATTCACTAAAGAGGCTGTTTTTTTCTTTATGAAGTCATAGGCATCATCTTTACCATTCAGTTATTTCAAAATAAACCTGAAACTAGAAGGATTAAAGTACGTCAACTGTGAGAAATAACCCAAATAGTTTCCTCTTCTAATAATCTTGCTGAGAGACTATTAAAAGAACAGCCATGAGGGTGCCTGGGTGGTTCAGTCGGTTAAGCGTCTGACTTCAGTTCCGGTCATGATCTCAGGGTCCTGGGATAGAGCCCCATGTTGAGCTCCATGCTCAGTGGGGAGTCTGTTTGAGATTCTCTCTCTCCCTCTGTCTCCTCTCATGTTTTCTTTCTCAAAATAAATAAAGTCTTAAAAAACATACAAAAAAAGAAATAAAAGAACAACCACGAAAACGTTCATCAGCCTTCACTGTGGCACAACCCTCACCTCTGTAAAACAGTTCCATCTCAGGAGCTCCTAAGCTTGCATAGGCTTTTACTAGTGCTTCCTGATAACAGAATGGTGCAGGGAGAGAGAGAAGGGTAATACTACAAGAGGCAAGCAAACACACAAACATGACTTGAGGTACTGGGCTAAGGTATGAAGACATGCTATTTAATTTCTAGAATTATCTTAATAAATTTCAAGCATATAATTAATGACATACATGGTGAAAAGTTCACTGATTCTTCCATTTTTATGAAAAACGCTATAGGTATGCCCCAGGAACCCATGTTGGATTATATAATTTTATGCCTCTGGTAGATATACATGGTTGAAGAATGACTATATGATGCCAAGTAGCTCTGAGAGGTCAAGTTTTCAACTGTCTTCATCATCTACTCCCTGGCAGTCAACCAGGCTTATGAAGTGGAATAGATCACCCATGCCCCCCGTCTGCTCTGACATGCTCTGGTTATTTGGGCACGGAGACATAGTCCAAGGTAAATGTCACTGATATGTATTCCCCTAAAGCTGAATAAAAACAAAGGCAGAGCTTATTGATTTTTAAAAATTAATTTCTTTCTGCCAGACTTCATTTAGGCCCATTGCCTACTTTCTTTGAGAACACCTGGGCAAGCAGAAATTTCCATTGCTGATTTAGAACATGGGAAAACTAAACTATAAAGAGCCAATTTTTTCTTGTCATTCATTACAAGGGGGAAAGGATCTTTAAGAGGGGCACAGTGAGAACACAAATTGCTAAGAGGAGTAAGGAACATATTCAGGAAAATACCCCAGAGACACAAGAATTTTGACCACATTCTGATGTTATCCCTTCTGAAATTAGAGATTCTTCATGTTGGAAGATGATTTGTTTTGTTAGTAAATTTCCATATCCACTGCTACACTGTAATTGGCCATTTTATTAAATATGCTTTTCACGACACTAGTAAAGTACATTTCAGGATTCCCAAATATGAGAAGTGAGAATCCCATGTCACAGTGGATGGGTGGAAACTCTTTGCCAAAAAGAGAGTAAATTTAAGATGAAGCCCTGAAGGAATCTGCCCCAATATGCTCTCTTGCCATCAAAAGACTTTTTTAAGAATAAAATACTTAGGATTTTATGAAAATATTTAGTCAGGGATGTTCTGATTTAGAAACAAAATGTTTGACAGATCTTGCATGATCTAGATACCAAGTGTGTCTCAACATGAAAGGCACACACAAAGGGTCGCTTAAGAAAGTAGTTGTAATTGAGGAACTACTGTCACGTTTCTTTCTTCAGTGAGCATTGTAAAATTAACCTTCTGAGCCCTCTCTCTTCCTGATACTGAAAGGAGCATCTCCTTATTAGAAGCAATGAAAATGAAATGTAACAGGTGCACATCATGTCACTTTTGAATATGGGATGATGTGATTTAGGTTTGTTCATGAACAAATGACCCTGGAGATACTACAATTCTTCTAACTCCTGGGTCATGACCCCAAGAATGGAAAATAAACTGAATTATATGCAACTGGATAGACTAAGCCTGATGACTTATGCCATGCATCTGATAAAACTGAGCATATAACTTTATTTAAGTCAGAGCATTTTATTTTACTAAAGTGTTGGACTCCTCCTCTCTCTCATATTCAGACACACATGTACTACGCACCCCTGCGCGCGCACACACACACACACACAGACCCTGTTTTCAACAACTGACATACAAATTCAAAATTCAAGCCTATTTCACAATACCCTAAAAATGACCCAGGTCTGGTTGCTATGCAGACATCCCTATTGCCATACAAACGTATGGTAGACTGGTATTGTTTTATGCTGGGAAACAGATAAATGACATGGATTGAAATTATGGTAAATTTAAATTGATGGCCTAATTAGTATTATCTCTTTTTGTATTCATTGTAAGAAAAATTATCCAGGAGGAACTCATTTTGCATTAATGTTGATATAAAGTGTAATTCTCCAGGATTTTCATTGTAATTTGGCATTAATTAATGCATCATTATTTTAAAGTGTTAATTAAATTGTTACAGAAAGGGACATCTGCAGTGGCACAGAAAGGAAATCACATGAACAATTAGTTTTGTATAGGTTTGTGGTGCAGAATCCGAGATCGTGTGCATGGCAGCAGCAAGGAGGCCAACATAGAGATGGCACGCAGAACTCTGCTCTGCCCCGCTCGGTGCATTGTTGGCAGTACAGGACCACTTCTCTTACCTTTTCCATTGTGTTCCAGTGAAGAATGAGCAGTCTCTAGAACGCTGGATATTTGTTCCATGCCTAGATAGAAGGCACATCAGCAGGACTATGGCTCTTCATTTTTCTGGGAGCTTGGCAGTCGTCACTGACCACTCCTATGTTAGAAAAAGAAAAATAACAGACGTCTTTTTTTGTAATATTGTCTAAAGATCTCAGAAATAGGCTGCTGTAGAAGGCTAGGTTAATATTTCTACTGGTAATAAACTCCATACAAAACTGTGACAAATCAAAGGGGAGATAATCTGTGGTAATTCCTTACTCAGTGGACCATCATTGTTAAGGCATCTGGAAGTCATTGAATGCTATCATGGCTTAAGATATATAATTCCAAGGAAATTCCACCATGATTTCATATATCAGGGAATTGTGGCAATCAGATAGCAATGTGGGTTGGCAAGTCAAAGGAGCTTGGGATTTGGAGGGAATATATAAAGTAGGCTTTAAACACTCTGTCATCATGGTCTCACAAGACACAGAAATTTGGGGAATCTTGTTCTGTCAGCAACATTATCTTATATTTAGCCCTGAGGGGCTCTACTGAATGAGTATTCTCTGTCAAGAGTTGTAAACCAAGATCCCCATAAGAAGAGTATAAACAGATACTACAGCGTCATAACATGTAAAACCATGAAGTCTTTAAATTGGTTATATATATTTTTTTTCTGGATCCCAGTTTAATATTAAGGTTACAACCTTTCCTTTAGCAGCCACAGTAAGAGTTCTAATTTCCTGGGTTCTGTGAACTTTTGCTTACAGGTAATCCTGTTTTATGGACATATGCGGCAAAGTCCAAATTCCTATCATCAAATTGAAGCCAAATTTTCCCTCTTTGCATCAAATGATACAGTGGACAGAAAAGATCGAACCACTCCATACTATTTTGACAGTTCTCCTTCGATAAACAGTCATTTACTTGCCTCCTCGTGAAGTTGCAAACTCCCTACAGATGTGTGTCTTTCTCCGGCTATTTGTCCAGCTTGTGGCCTGGTGCCAGGATCTCTTCATGAATAGTTAATTAAGAGATTCCTGTAGTGCATGCATAACTGCTTTCTTAATAAGAGGTGTCCACAAAGCTTCTATAAGTTCAATAGGTTCTATCTGAGAGCAACTGGTTTTACGAAAGACCAGTATTCTCAAACCCATGGTCCCAAATATTTTCATTGCCTATAGTGCTAATTACTAAGAAAAGGCTATGAAATGAAGCCAACTGAGAATCGAATCCAATGACAACTAAAGAGGAAGATTTAGTCATTGGAAAAAAATCCCTCCTGGCAGAGAAATAATTTTTTTTTTGGGGGGGGGAGTAATAATAATAGCAGGGGGTAAGAGGGGAGAGTAAAACCAGACTCCCATCGAAGTATGAAAATAACTTACTCATCCCCTGGGAAAATGCTACATGACCCTTAGGCTGGGCTTCATCCTGTCTCAGGGATGAAATTATCCCAAGGGAAGCCCTCAGCTCTCAGTGAGGATTCCTCTCAATCTCTCCAGAGCTTCCTGAAGTTAGGGTGTCAGTTAAACAATTTTAGTTCCCTCTGACTCTGCATTCCTGTTTTGACCAAATTATTTCTGCTTACTGACTACCACTATGTGCTTTTATAAAACAGCTTAATTTAGTTTGGACTCCCCTACCTCTTAAAACACTGACCTGGGGACAGGCAATAGGCCTCCATTACAACACAGCGACCATTTCTAACCTGAATATGACACACGCCTGCACTCAGAGATCATTTCCCGGCCTCACCAGCACACAGGTTTTCCCCAAATTCGCTCCCCCCCCCATTGTTCAGCCCCCTTTCTCCTACAGCCCAAACTTTTCCCCTCTCCCTTCTACAGTGAATGTCAGCCCGAAATTCCCGCTAACTTCTTCTGCAGAACAGTTTAGCTACCTCTTTGTTTTACTGTCTACTTTCCTGCCATGCCCTGAGGCCCTACTCTCTGAACCAAAGTGGGTCTGCCCTTTTGCCAAACAAAGGACTTTTTAGTCTTTCTTAGGAAACAGAAGTTGCGTTCAATTGTGGTTTGAAACAACCTTTGTTTTGCTTTGGTTTGTTTCCTTGAGTTTGTCATCTTGCAGTTTCAATAGTTACCCTGGACTCTTTAGAAAATTCTGGTTTCTTTGTTAACACTGCTTCAGCCCCTCACATCAGATGCCAATTCCTTCCAGGCAAGTCACGTGTGTCTGGTTTCCTTTGTAGGTGTTTACAGATGCCAACTAGACTCTTCTGCCCACAGTGGGCACGAAGTAAACGTTGCTGAGGAGCAATAGCTGACAGAAATTCAAAATGACGAGAGGGAAAGCATTTCTCAGCCCAACGTCTGGACGTGAGAAAGGAAATGTGCAGATGAGCTTGCTACCTTTCCAGTAGCAAGGAAACTTCAGAAAGGACACAAAACTAGCTTGACTTTTTAACCATAAGATGCCCCACATTTCTTCCTCTAAAATTTAGTGCTGTGGCATTCAGTTAAAACCACCTTGTGTCCAATAATATACTTCCTGGTCTGCCCTGAGGTCTTCAGGAAGCATTTTATCTTTCATATAATTGCCAGGGTGAATCCCTAGTTATAACATACTCTACAGCACATAAAATAATTGTTGCGACTGAACCCATCACATAAATATTAGTGATTGAAGAGATTGGTTGGGATAAATCAATGTGGGTGACATATTTAATAAACTTTGTATAAACATTGTTTGCAACAGCTATAAATAACATTGTCTTTAGGAATTTTACATATTGCACATCCCTCTATTCATGGAGAGGCACAGGCATGATTTCTAGCTGCACTAAATGACAAGCAGTGCCTTCTCCCACCTGCCCAGATGAGCCCAGGCGAGCAGAGTCCGCAGCGTGCCCATACGGGCCCTGGCCTGCGCCAAGGCCTGCCGCACTGTCCCGGCTCGCCACCCCGCTCACTCACCAGGGCCATGAGGTGCAGTCTGAGAAGAACTTCAAGCCAACGTGCTTCTTCTTTCTCTTTTTTCCCCCCAGAGAAAAAGCCACACCATAAATAAAGCATGATCGAGATGGCATTTTACATTCACACAGATTTTGGCATAAATAAATAAAAGGGATTTTGTTCAAATTCTGTCATCCTTACGTGCCATTTTCAAATTATCTTTCCCTACCAGTTCAGCATATTCGACTGAACTGTGAGAGTCATATTGGCTCCCTCCAGTGGCTGACTTAGTTGTGATGAAACCACAGGGGTATATCTCAAGGCCCTACAGACTGGTGGTTCAATGTGGAACCACTTCCTTCTGACAAAATGAGCTCAAATCCCTTCAGGAATTCTGCTTCTGTCTTAACACCTCTTATCCTTCCCAGGAAGGTTTAAGGGAGATGTTGATTTTACTTAGTCCACCTCATGATCTCGCATCCAAAGTGTTCTATTTTACTGTTGCCATTTGATGGATGAAAGAACCCACTGGAAGGCAGTAGAGGGATTGGTAATACAGGGAGGGCAGGGCGATGCCTCACATCTGAGCACAGGACCAGAGAGGGGCTTCCTCCTGGCTTAGGAGGGACCTTTTTACATTCTCTGCCTTATTATTGTTAGATTCCAAAGGATGACAAATTGTGGAAATATTTAGGCCCCTTTTTTAAAGAGGTCAGACATAATACAGCGTGTCTTCAGCTTTAAGCTTAATGAAATGTCACATACACATTTGGAAATTCAGGTATGAACTATGGGTCTTACATTGTTTGAAATTTACAACTTTCACATTTATTTTTATTAGTAATATTTTAGTCGCTCAATATATTTCCCTGGCATTAATGGAAAAAACATGGTGTCTTCAAGCAGCCAAAATAATCTCTCTCAATTCCCACCAAGTTTAAACAAAGGCCACATAATTTAACGGCTAAAGTTACCGCTGTATATTTCCGGTGTGCTGGGTTCAAATCCCATCAAATTAGGCTCTAATTAAAATTCACCTGAGCTATTTTTTCATCGTGTAATTATTTTTTAATTCTTAATGGCTCATATTAACCTCTTTTACTCAAGGTTAAAAAAAGGGGGGGGAATTAAAAAAAAAAAGAAAGCAAGGCAAGAAAAAGAGCAGATAAATGAGAGGATGTTATGATGCCTTTTTAAAACGCAGCCTGAGAATTGGGTGTGCAGTACCAGAGATCAAGAGGAGACTTAATTAGGGCTCAACTGCTCAGTTCATAGTCCTTGGGTCTTTATAAAAGCTAAGAGCAAAGCTAAATCATGTGTAATTTGCCATTATTTTCTCAGATAGCTCTTCCTGAAATGTTATTTTTCACTTGCCTTTTCATTTTTTTTTTTCATCTTGAAAGCATGGTATCAGACCTTGTATACACAGCGCGCCACTTGCCTGCTGTCAGAGAGAGAAGTGACAACACTTGTCACTACCAATCTCTTCATGTCTGGTCTCATCTGAGCAATACATACAGCCTGATTTCCAGGTGTTTGTTGAAACTCCAAGTTATGTAACATGTCTTGGCTGTGCTCAGAACTGAAAAAGCAGCATCACAGGGGGAATGCATTCTTAACTTTCTAAGAACTCTGAGAGTACACAATACTGATTGGAGCCCAATTTCACATTATTGAAGGAACAACTTTGGGACAGAGAGGGGAAACATCACCAAGTTGATAAGGGAACCAATGGATTGAGTAGTGGTCAAGGAGCAATGATGGGAAATTTTTACAAACTTTTAAAAAATCATAGCAATATGAGTATACAGTTCATAGGGAATTCAACCATTACTAAAAATACTATATATAAAAAAATATATATTAGTCTCTCTGTTCACTTCCCTACTCATATACCATCCAAGGACAACTACTTTTTCAATGCTTTGCACTGGGTCTACTGCTATGCAGCTGTATTGTGATTTATCAATTTAAAACATTATCTACAAATCTCTTATTTTAGCTCTTTTACACACACTCCACCCTCTTGTTTTCCCTTCCCCTGATCCTTATAATAGAGTTTTATCAATTTGGAGTTAAAGCCATATCTACAATTTTTACTGCTGTTACTATGTATGTAAATTTCTTTTGTGGACCAAGTAGTTTAATTTACTTTGTTGTACAACTACTCATTTTCTAAAATTAATAATTTCATTTCTTCTTTGACTCCGCTTTTTTTCCATCTAATTATTGACTCACACCCCCAAAGTGCTCCTCTTAATGAAGTTTCTCACCTAGTCAAATAGAAGAAATATATCTGTTTCTCACCAAGCCTCTGTAAATTCTGTATCTGGACTGGCAACTCGTAGGCCTGCTACACAGGGATTGCCTCCTGTACTTCCTTTTGAGTCATTCTAAGAATTACTTTATCCTTTCTCCAACATTAGATCTGTTTTTACAACAATATTTTAGTGAAGCACATTCTCCAGTAACTTCCAGAGAAAAAGTGAATTTAGAATATTTCTCTCCTCAGAACGTTATAGCTATTGCTCTACTCTTCTGTCTTGAAATTTTATAGTCTAGAAGTTCAATGCCATCTCTTTGTGGCTAGCATTCCAAAATTTCATTACAATTCATTTTGGCATGGTCTTTTGTTTAATCAGTTTGCTAGGTACACAGAGGGCCTTTTCATTTTGAAAGTATGTTCTTCAATTTTTTGAAAATTTTTATATTCCTTAAAAAAATAACATCCTTGCCATCATTTTCTCTGTTCTTTCCCTCTAGAATGCCTATTAATTATATGTTAGACCCCCATTTTTGGTTCATGAAATGTTCCAAACCATCTCATCTGTTCATCTCTTTCTATTTTTGTCCTTTCTGGGATATTTTTTGCTTGCATCTTCTAACACTTCGATTAAAATTTTGGCTGTCATATATTAATTTTAAAAACACTTTATTTTTTCAGATTGTTTTATTTTTTCATAGCATTCTGTTGATTTATTGGCAAAAATATCTTCTCTATCTCTCTAAAGATATTCATTCTTTCCACAGTCCAGATTTCCTATCAGGTCTGTTCTTTTGTTTGTTTCTCTTTATTAAAGTGTCTGATATTCTTAGCTCTCGGTTCATAGTTAGGTATTAAAGAGTTGATAGAAAATCATATACCCATGCATCTGTGAAGTAATGGATGCCTCTGTAGCATCAAAGAATGACCAGCGGGCTTTTTCACTGGGTCATCCAACTACTGTTATCTGTAGGTCTACACTGGTTTGATTTTGTTTGAGAAGGATCTTCCAACTGCCTCCTCTGCTGCTAATATTTTGGGGTTGGGCATAGGAGTAGAGCTGGTATGGGGGTGTTCTCAATATTATCGGACTTTCCCTTAATTCCTAAATTTGCAGTTCTTGCCACATCCCAATTTATTTTGTGCTGTCGTATATTATTCCTGGCATCCCCAAATCGTCTCAATGGGTATTTTTTGTTTAGGTGGTTTTGATTTAAAAAAAGAAACAGTGAGAGAGAAAAAGTTCTGTTATCACTGTGGCTGTTGTTTCAGGTCAGAAATAGCTGTTGGCCACAGAACTAGTATAAAGGAAATTCTTATTCCTTTATTCTTCATTTAACACATAGCGAATGCCACATCACTTCTTCTGGTCAACTATAGATCTGTTTGCTCTCTCTTCCTTTCCTAACCAACTTGAGTTATCATGTGATACTGAATACAGGGAGTTTTTGAATTTTGTTTTCTTTTTTAAAAGATTTTATTTATTTATTGATGAGAGACAGAGAGAGAGAGTGGGAGAGGCAGAGACACAGGCAGAGGGAGAAGCAGGCTCCATGCCGGGAGCCCGATGTGGGACTCGATCCAGGGTCTCCAGGATCACACCCTGGGCTGAAGGCAGCGCTAAACTGCTGAGCCATCCAGGCTACCCAAATTTTGTTTTTATATTCTAAAGAAATATGGTATAATTACAAGCAAGGGATCTGGAACTAAGGCAATATGGTATAATTATAAGCAAGACCTGTGCTTAACCTATATTTACTATCTGCATGATGCTAAATCTTTCTGGATTCCAAAGTCCTCATAATTAAAGTAAGACAACTTCTTTGAGACTCTTTTTTTTCTCAACTGTGACATGGTATACAATATCTTTTCCAGGTATAAGAAGTACATGAGTTATTATATGTCAATTGCCTAGCACATAAACTTGCCTTAATTCTCTTTTTCCTTAGAATCTTAATAAGTCAGTATATCAGTTAGGATTAAGCTTAGCTGTAAATGAAGAAAAACCTAACACAACTATGGCTTAAGCAAGATGTAGGTGGCCAATCCTATTTATGGTAGGAACTTAAGCTCTTATTAGTTTTCTGTTCCAACGCTTAAAAAATAGGGATGGTAATTGCATTGCCATCATTTGGATATTAGAAGAATGAAATATGTATGAAGTGCTTAGCATAGTACTTGTATACAAAAAAAGCACAATAACTTTAAAAAGAGAGAAAATTCAAACAGGTTAGTTGTAACAAATTACTTGATAAAAGAATCTAGAAATATAGACTATTTATCACAAAGCATGAGCAATACAGCCACTAGAAATCTGACAGTAAATTCTGACTCACCTACAATTGTTTAGAATGAAAACAAACAAGTAGGAAATTCAAATTGTACCTCCAATAAGAAATCTGCTGCTGTTCCCTTTTAGAGCATGTAATACCACTCTCCTGGGCTTATTTTCCCCCTCATGGCTCATATTCTCTATCACCTGGACAGTAATTGTGATTGTAACTACCACCACCACCACCCCATCATCATCAATATCATCTTTCCACATAATCTACATGAGGTCATCTGTTCAGACAATTCCATTCATCTTGTCACATTAACATCAGTTACATTAGCTTTGCCCCATTCTTAAAAGACAGTTTCTGTTAAATTGGTAATAATCTCAGTAAATTCTAAATCTAACTTTTATAAGCATTCCATTGTTCTTTCAGTATCTTCCCTCTAGGGCCTGGCAGAAATATTAAATTCCTTCTAAGACAAAATTATGAGAGCTTGATGAATAAAAATGTTTTACCTTTCCCACTAAATCTTCTCTAATAATTATCTGGAATGCTATAATTATTATCTTCTAAATAGTAAGAGAAAGAATTGTCCTGAAAAAAAAATACCTTAGAGTACTTTTTATTTTTGCTTATTGTTCAGGAAATTTTTATTTCTCAAAATCTTTCCAGAACCTTTGGGAGCCAAATAATTTATTAATGTGCACCAATTCAACTTTGTAAATTGCAAAAAGCAAGATTTTCTACCTGAATCATTAATTGTGTTGATAAACAAAAGGGCATATCTCCTCACCTCTCATCATGAGAGAGACGGCATGTTCCTTCCCACTCTCAACCAAAGATAGCAGATCCAAACAATCTGAGAAGTCCAGGTGGATTTCCACCATTGAGCAGTCTATTTCCCAGTGGCTCTGTACTCTTTCCCTCAAATGATGAACAGGTAGTGAAAAGCGTTACACACAGAAGATGGTGGCCACTCCAGGACTGGGCTTCCTCTGAAATTATGCCAAAATGAATCATGGACTAAGTCTATTTTGTTAGCCTGAAATTTCCTTTGTGTGCTAGTGGTCATGAAAATGTTTTATTGCCAAATCTAGATCGCTTCACCCCCAATGAAACTGTGATTCTTAAAACACAAAATCTAAGAAAGATACACACTGGGCAGCACCAGCAAGGTCAGCTAATTCATCAAGAGCCAGGCATAAAAGTCCACATGTTTCACTTTGCCAGTAAGCTTGTCTGCTTCATCTAGTGCCAACGACTCAATCCTCTGAACAGATGATATATTGAATAAAGGAATCTTTTCAAATTCATGGAGTACTTCAAGTCTCATCTTTCCAATGTATCATTTGCTACAAGGATTCATTCTATCATTTTAGCGTCAGCACATGGATTATGGTGCCAAGTCAATATTCTTGGAGGTGCTGAAGTAAAAACGGCATTCTCCTCCTAAATATCCCAGGAGGACAATGGTAATTTTTTGGAACCAATTCACTGTGTACCCTGGGGTTTCTAGAAGTTCTCTTACATAGAAACTGAATACAACATTCTCCAGTGAGGTTTTAACTTTCCATTCTTTGTCAACAATTGCTAATAAAATTGACAATAGACTTGTAATTGGGCAGAAGGAAAATAACTCAATTTAAGCAATTACATCTGGGAAATTCCATTCTGTATTCACCAGAATTTTGGCTGGGAAGCCCTCGAGAGAATCCACTCCTCTTGGTTTAATACTCAATAAAAATCTATAGGACTACCCTAACAGTCACATTCCATACTGGGAGTTTGTTTTTTTCATAGGTCTAAATTTGCTCGTGAGCTATTTGTGGAGGCTAATCAACCTTTACCAAACGTTTTGGGTTTACTTTTTTCTCCTTTGCACTGGATCAAGAGGATCATCACATGTTTCTGAAGGTCATCACAGAATCTTCACAGTTTAGAAGAAGGGGAAACTTGTTTTTTTGTACTGTGCACAAGCAGAGAGAAACTGAAAAGTGGTCCACAAGGAAGGTCTGGTGACCAGGCCATAGCCAAGGGTGACATATAAGTGAAAAAATCCTACCATTTGCTTGATGACCCTTGTTCTCTTCTGATGTACAGATGTGAGCCAAGATGGTGAGAACATTTGTAGAACAGGCCAACAACAAAATGAGGAGGAGAGACAGAGTTTCACCTGAGTGGAAGCATAGAGGTGGGCAACGTGAGGTCTCTGAGTGAGAGGTGTTGGAAGACTGAAGGCATTGTGAAAGGGGCTGATATGTTTGCATTGTTTTACATGTCACTTTTTGGTGCAAGGCCCTTCCCATGTGTTAAGGGAGTGATAATGCCACTTGTCTGAAAGTCCTATTCATAGGAGAATGTACCAGATGATCCATCGAGTACATATTCTATATGCTCAATAACAGTTTGCTGCTCTAAGTCTTTATAAGCAAAACTGTGTGATGCATTCTCTGCTCTCTGGGAGCTCACGATGATAGGAAGAGTTTAGACAGGAAACACCTTAAGAACAATAGGTGTCATTATGAATGAGGACCCAAATACATGGCACAGAGATGTTTGTCAGTTTGGTTCATCATTGTATGTCCAGGCTCTCAAACCGTACTGGGATCCTGTAGGCAGCCTACAAATATTTCTAACTAAATGAATGTATTAATTACTTCACACAAAATGGACTCCAGTCAAGAATAGAAGTTGCAAAACCGAATAGGTTTATTCTCAAAATGTTATACACTGTATGATTTCATTTATAGAAAATTCTTGAAATGACAGAATCAGGGAAGTGGAGGCCATCAGCAATGGCCAGGGATTGGTAAGAATAGGCCGGGAGGTGGCTGTGACTCTGTGAGGGTAGTACGAGGGATCCAGACGGAGCTGTCCTATATCTGAATTGTGCTGATAATCATATGAATCTGCACATGTGACACAATTGCATAAAGCTCAATACACACATACACAAATGAGTACATGTAAGACTGGTGAGATCTCAATAAGGTTGGTGGAGTGCATCGGAGTCAATATCCTGTTTGTGACATTATGCTATGGTGATGTAAATTGTTACAGCTGAGCAAAACTGGATCTCTCTGCATTTCATTTCTTACAATTGCATGTGAATCTATCGTTATCACAAAATAAAACGTTTAGAAAAAATATCCAAAAAACCTGAACAGGCAGGCTCATTAGAGAAGGGTTCACAGAGAAGTAGGGCCAAGATAGGACTTGGATCAGAAGAGACAAGAGTGCATGGATGATGGGGTGAATGGGCTGGAAAGTAGGCCTCTGAGAATCTCTAAGGAAACAGAGGTCATGGTAAAACAAAAGAAGCAAGCAGCTTGGTTTGGCAATTTGGTGGCATGGTTTTCAGTAGAGCAAGTATGAATTTTGGAGTCTGCCCTCCCTCACTCTGTAGGCCAGTTTCCACACTGTCATTTGTATGATGGCAGCCACCCCCCTAATCTCTGAATGCAGGGCTCCTTGTTCGTATCAAGGAAGGCATGATACCTTCCTTGTAGAGTTAATGAGCATTAAATGAGCTAACATATATGGAAAGCCTAGCTCAGATTTTGGCACACCGTAGATATTTAGCAAATGGAGATTCCTTTCCTTTGCCCTTGGATGCCAGATAAACCAGGGATTCTTGAGTTAAGTTCAAGGCAGGTTAGTGCACATTCTTACCAATGCTCAATGCTGGGGAAGCTGAGGAAGAGGGCAGGGCTGAGGCAGAGACCTGTCACCTCAGTCCTTAGCTACGGCCTAAGAAGAGAGGAGAGACAGAGAGACAAAGTTTTCAGAGCAGCCTGTCACAGCCCACAGTCTGAAGCACTGTGGCCTCCTGGGCTTGCTGCCTCTGCTTACACTTGGACAAGGCAAGGGGGACAGAGCCAGGGTGCCTTCTGGGCAGTGCCTGCCGGTATGGTCACGCTGAGCCCAAGCAGAGCGTCAGCCAGAATCGGAGCCTCCAGGGAAACCAGCCGGCCTCCTAGGAACAATCTCCCCACAGCAACAACTGTGGCAGCCGCAGGAACAAAACAGAAAACTTTTTAAATAAAATGTTTGCTCACATACCACCAATTTTCTTAAATCTACATTGAAAATTAGTACCAATTTGCAGACACATGAAAGATCTACAATAATAACTTTCCAAGGAGTGTTTCTCCCTCATTTCCTCTAATTTCAAAATTCAAAATGATTACGATTTTGAAATCTTGGTCTGTGTGTGTGTGTCTGCATGTGAGTGTGTGCGTATGTGTGTGTTTTGTCTACAGTGGGTATTAGAACATTTTCTGCTATATTCCTTCAAAGAAGAAAAACAGATTGGAGAAACAAAATCCTAGGCTGACAATATATAGTTCTGTAAATACAGCATGTAACGATACAAGCATTTACCAACAGGCATTAGCTGTAACAATATGAATTCCACGGCTGAGCAGTAGAAAGCATATTTAGAGCCCCTGCTGTACAGCATGCTACTGATGTCGTGGCATCGTGTTTATTGAGATGTACAGTGAAACCTAAGAAGCTGATTGTGTGCAAGAAGGGAATCTAAATTGAATTCTCCAAATTTCAGATTGCTTTCCGGTCATAAAAACCTAACACTCTGGACTCTAAACAAAATCTGTCAAAATGGACAGTTAGTTTGAGATTCAGTCCAAAGTGTCAGGCTGGGCAAAGAAGTCAACATTTTTTTTTGTTTGTTACAGTGGTAGGGTTTTTGTCTTGTGTGTGTATGTGTGTGTCTGGGGGGGGTGTGAGTTTGTGTGTGTGTGTAGTTCTGTTTGTTTTCTGTTTCTGCTGCTACTGATACATCAGGCATCCAATCATGAAAAACAATGTCCATGTCACTGAAATGGCCTCCGGGCATCCAGTGTATCCACGTTGGGGTTAAACATCTGTGTGAAGGTGTGACAGCACGGCCTATAAGAGGTATTATTGAGTAATATAGACTTTCTGTAATAACCAAACAGTAAAGAATATAGCTTTTTAAAGGTCTCCCCATGGCTGATCTCATGACTCAAAGATAAGACACTGTGCTGCAAGCGAAGTAATAAAATCTGGTGGATACTCTGGGCTAGCTTGTGACAAATCATATCAAAGTATTATTAAAGAAAGAAGTTGAGACCCAAGACTATTATTGATTCTTGACAGAATTTCTTATAAATAAAGTGTTGCAATCAGGTCGTGGACTTGCCAAGGTCCTGGTAGAGTTCTTCCTATTATAGGGGAAGCTGCAAAACAGTAACGCTCCATTAGCGAGAGCCGAGAGCCTCTGTGTGCAGCGCCACGAGGTGGGTCATGGTCCAAAGAGAGCCACTGACAACACAATTTCCAAAGGCCTTTTAAGGTACTCCTGGCTTATCCTTTTTTGAAATGGGTAAAGCTGCCTCTGCGTTTCCCCAGGAAGCAGTGTGTGCCCTGACTGTGTTAGCGGAATGAATCTGTGACCCTTCAGAGCACTAAGGACACACCTCCATTAGTGTCCATATTCTTACAGGGAAGAGGCTGATACAGTCAACTGCAGTGACAGGGTGATAAATATAAAACCACTATCATCAATAAGACTGGAATGTAAAAGCACTTAGTTTCAGCCTAAGTAACTCGCAGAAAGTTTGGTTTCAAGAACCAATGCGTCATCCATCACTACTCTACCTTCTGTTGACAAAGTAATTGTAAGATATCTAGAATGGAGGTTCAATACGAGCTGACATTTTTGAAAGGAGGAATTGTGTGCCGTACTTACTCATTAAATGTATTTTTCCTCCACTAAAGATGTTTCCTTTTTTAGTTTATGTATGAATAACTTTAACTAAAGTTCCCCTGACACCCTGACTTTGCTCTGAATAGCACCTATGTTCATTAACATAAAACCTGAAAGAAAATAATTTTAATGTAGTTTTTTTTAACACTTCAAAAGCCTCTAACAAATTGATCGAGCACAATTATGCATTCTAAAGGGAATTATAAAGAGATCACAGAAGGTTGAAAAGTTCTAGTTAAAAAAAAAAAGGAAAAAACTTTGGGGTGAAAAAGAAAAAGAAAAATAGGCAGTAAATGTGAAACTTTGATGCACACTGAATAAAAGTAAACTAAGCCTTTTTAGGCATTTAAAAATATTTTCCTATAAATGCAGTGTTCACAGAGAAGAAAAAATAAGAGTCCCAGTAAAAGGCTCAGATAAAGTGCCAGAATGTGAGGTCTAGTTCATGGTGTGTATAGACCTGGGAATCAGACAGGGCTGGGTTTGAATGTCTGCTCTGCCTCTGACTACCTGCATGACGATCAACAAGTTACTTTTACTTTTCTAAGACTCAGTTTCCCCATCTGCAGCTGATGTGAGAATCAATCAGTTTTTCAAAGCATTCACCGTTCTGTTCTAGACAAGGCATTTAAGAACACAGTCTTCCCAAACCCCATTCCAAGCAAATCATGAGATGATCAGTTCTCCCTTTCTTAAATCCTACAGAACTTTTTTGGAAGATCTAACTATCCTCTTTAAGTTCCAGAGGATAAATTTTCTCTTAAGATGAGTGCTTCAACTCAGGCTGAAATTTCTCTCTTTATTCATCTGTAGGGAAGCAGTCCTAGAATTTCTTTGTTCCATGGATTGTTCTCAACCCCATTGTTTTTTGCAAAGTTCAGTTAAGTCCTACTTTCTCCAAAGAGCTATTCCGGATTCTTCCAGGCAGATTCCCACTCCTCTAGTGGCATATTGTTTAACTTAATTCGCACCACACTGTGAGTTCCTGGAGGACAGCAACTGTGTCCTTTTGTGTTTGTGTGCCGCATGACGTAGCACTATCTTCTCTGATGGTGAACTCACAAGCCATGTACATTGAATGTCTGCTGGTTTGCTGTCTTGTACAACCTGGCTAGGGGGTAAGTCTCAGAACCTGGAGTAAAATCCTTAAGTAGCTGAACCACAGCACTAGCCCTTTTATATTTTGCAAATGTAATCACTGTGATCACCATGCAGAGTTGCTGAAATGCAGGCAGTCAATCAAAACCACTTACTGAGCCCCAAAGCATTGTGAATGAGGGGTATGCAAGAGAAATAAAAAGCTACACAAAAACCTTCGAGAAACTTACTATCTCACCAAGAAAATATCCATGAGGGGGATGTTAAAAACACACCACCACCATATGTAGGTTATAAATCTTAGACTGCCAGGCAATAAACCTCAGCGGATATGTTCCTGGTTGCCCCAAGCCATTGTATATAAGTTATAGTGCAGAGAGCATATCAGTAAAACTATATTGGACCTGTTGCTCTGCATGAGGCTAGATTTATATTTAGCTAGAAAGTCCAGGCGACCAGGACAAATCTCCTCTCTTTGTTTCAATGACAGCACTTCCTAGTGGTTAAGTATGTGAGCTCCAGACACAGTTAGCCTTGATCCACTGGCTGGTCTCTCTCTTTTCACCTGTGTGACCCTGGACAAGTCACTCAATCTCTTTGGGTCTCAATTTCCTCATCTGTAAAATGAGAGTAAAAATAAGATGTTTCTCATAGCATTTGGGGAGGCGGAGGAAATTAGTAAATTCAAGACAAGCACTTGGAATAGTACCTGGCCCAAAGTGAGCACTCAGTAAACACAATTTATCATTAATCGTTTCCTGGAAAGCAGCACGTTTTGGCAAGAATACCATTCACTAAGGCTCTCGACTCCTTGGCAAAATTCATCCCCATATTTATGAGCTCACCTTACGCCTTACTGCTGGTTGGATTTTCCCTGTACTCTAAATTACACTGGCCTCATGGATTACAGTTGCAAGGACATAAAGGAGAACAAGGGAGCGAGGGCTAGGAGTGGTATCTAAAGCAATTCTTTTTTTTTTTTTTTTAAAGCAATTCTTACTTAGAAATGTGGTGAGAATTCTGAAATGAAGATAGTGAAGGGAGTGATATCATAGAGGATGTCAATCATGTAACTGAGAAGGTAGGGCAGGGAACTGCAGATCTTCCATGTGTATTAATCTTGTAACAGAAACAATGTGCCCCATATTTTACACACATATCTATATACTTCCAAAAACTCTCCACCACAGATTTTATTATCCCAGCTCTTAGAGTTAAGAAAACCAAGGCTGTGGGATGTGAAATGACTTATCTAGGGATAGACAGCAGCATGTGTGGAATTCAGGAATGGAACCCAATTCTGATTTCAAATTCATTAGTCTTTGAAAGGCACCCTTCTCCCCATGAAATAGTTCTCAAAGAAGAAGAAAAATTGCTTCACCAGGAGTCAAATTTAGGGCCTTTCTTTCACCATGCCCACAGGTTAGAGCCACTAGTAAATCTCTAAATTCTAAAGAGCAACTGGTTTTAACCAGAATCCAGTCTATGCATCATATGCACCAAGGAGAGAATCTCTGATTCTCCACCTTGATACTTTCTCTGTCCCATTGCAGAATTTAAAAGACAAAAATCAAATACTCTTTCGTATTTAGATGCTCTGTTTCTGCCTTCTGCAGCAGCATTTGGGTCCCTGAAGCACCTGAACCCATTTATTTTCCATCTGTTTCTTGCCTTCCTAAAGCAGCTTTATTGCACCCCAGAAGGCTTTCTCTCAATTAGAGAGGGGAGAAGCACTCAAAGACATACAGGATGCACCAGAGATTTTGCAGGTAGGCAAGGAGGATAAACAGGCTCAAGAGTCCACAAATGTAGATATCTGATCCCACAGCACATAGACACACATTGGCCTGGCTGACTCTTGTTTGCAGGATTACAATTCAAGAGGACCTGTGCCTAGAAGTCCATTTTGTGGGGTGAAAGCTGACTTTGCTATACAGGGGGTGGAGCTTAGGTGTTACTAAGAAATGGGAAAGGCATGCAGATAGGTGGGAGGATAGATTTTCATGCAGGTTGTTAAAACATAAAGAAGAGCTTGGAATGCTACAGGGCTGCAGAGTAGGCAAGAGGCTTGGTGAATCAATTTTCTCCCTAAGGAAGGCCTCAGGCTTATCCCTCTGTAGGAAAAACATCTAAAGCCCATCATTTTGTACCACTGACTGGCTGCTCCTGGGGAAAGATTCCCCTATGAAATCCTGGAAGGTGTTTCCCCTGAGCCATGCCAGGTTTAATGGCTCCTGTTTGGATCCAATTAGGACTGGCTTGGGAACCTGGGAGAAAACGGAATCAGCAGGGGTGGAGAGATGCAATAGAGGGCAGAGGGGACTCGTTCATAGCTTTTCAGAGGGCAAAGGGGACTCATTCATAGCTTTTTGGGTATCTGGAAACAGTGCTCGCTCATGACTTCTCTTTCTCCAAATTGTTATGAGAGCCAATTATTCCACCTATTAAGGTTTTAATGTGGCACCAATAAGTCAAAACCGGTTTAACAACTAAGAATTATAGTTGGTATAAAATGTTTGAATTTGGGCTAATAACATATACTAAGTTATTAGACAGATGAGATTTAAAATGACTAAGGCAAGAAATTGGGTTCATAATGGACACATTAATAGACCACTAAACTGACTTTAAAGGCTCTGGCAGGCACAGTCAAGACACCAAATATATAACAACTCCATCCATCTTCAGCTTCCTCATCATGTCACCTAATAGAATTTCAAACACTATTAGAACACTGATAAATGCTTATTATATATTATCCATGCATACTATCCTTTGGATTAAAAGACAAGAATGGCATCTGCTACTTGGTTGAATTGGTTCATCTTTCTTTATCTTAATGCTGAAATGCTGAGTTTACTTCTCTAGGTTGCTTGAAGAGCCATGAACTTCCTACTAATTTCAGAAAGACCCTTTTATAACCAGAGTGACCACACCTCTGATTGGATAAACACCCAGGACAACTTGAGAAAAAGCACCAGGACAGCTTCCCTGAGACTGAACTGGCCAATAAGTTAGAAATCAGACCTAATTTGTCACTGTCATCTCTGCCTGGCCAAACACCATCATTGTTCATTTACTCACCAAATTTTTTTTGAGCAACTGCTTTAAGTTGAGCACTGTTCCAGTTACTGACAATATGATAACAAACAAAATGTATATGATCTGTCCCATCATGGGGCTTAAGGTTTTGTGGGAGAGATATCCATTAAACTAATAACAACAGCAAAAAAAGAGTTAATTATAAATATACTATGGAAGAGGAAGAGAGTCTAGTAATATTTCTCTGAGGAATGACTGTTAATCAGAAATCTGAATCATAGACAGGATCTATTCAGGCAAAAAAAAATAAAGAAAAAATGTGTACAAAGGTCCTAAAGCAGAAAAGAACTCTTCTACTCACTAAAAGAAAAAGTATGGTTAACAGAGACCACTTAATGGAGAGTATGATAAAAATTGAGGGTTTTGGTTTAAGAGCAATGGGAGCTATTGAAGACATTTAAGCAGAACCATGTAGTTAAATTTGAGTTTTTAAAAACACTTCTATTATGGCTATTTGGAATGGATTGAAGGAATCAACGAAGACAGCTAGGAGTGTAATTAGGAAGCAATTTCAGTGATCCACATGTGAGATGATCAAGGTTTAAGTCAGGATCAGAATGCTGACAGTGGAAATAAAGAGCACTGGAAGGAATCAAGATACATCTTGAAAGTGGGATCAATAAGACCTGTGATGTATAATAGATAGGGATGGAGACAGAGGCAGGTGTCCATAATAACTCCCAGATTTCTGGTATGAACAATTGAATAGATAGAGATACTATTTAACCACCTGAGCTTATGGTGGAGGCATAAATCCATATGGAAATTCCATTAAAAGTACATCAATCCTGGAGCATCTGGGTGGCTCATTCGGTTAAGCGTCAGCTTTCAGCTTAGGTCATGAACCCAGGGTCATAGGATCAAGCCCCACATTGGGCTCCCAGCTCCGCAGGGAGTCTACTTCTCCCTCTCCTTCTACTGCTCCCCCTGCTTATGCTCTCTCACTCTCTTTCTGAAAAAAAAAAAAAAAAAAAAAAAAAAGGTTACACCATTTGTCTTTTGCAATAGCTGAATTTTCTGGAAGCCTCATTGATGGAGAACTTAGTTAAGTAAGAGATAACACTTTCATGGAAGCCAAAATAGATATCATAAAATCCATGAGATAAGATTATGAACTTTCATATAGAAAAACCCCTTAAATTCTTTTATTTATTTATTTATTTATATTGTTTTAACCCCTTAAATTCTTAATCAAAACCACCTTTTAATTTTCCTTTAAACAAAATGTATTAGACATTTTTATATAGCACCTAGGTAGCCACAGAAATAATGACACAAAGCAATATATAGAAACAAGTGAATAACCCCACAAAGTAAATAGCAACATTTACTATTTACTATATTTGCATATTCCATAAGAATATGTGAATGAAAAGACAGTAATACAGAACTTGCAATGTGAAAAAGCATGTATAAAAAATAGGCAGCTCTCTCTCTCTCTCTCTCTCTCTCTGTGTGACTATCATAAATAAATAAAAATTAAAAAAAATTTTAAAAAAAATAGGCAGCTTTAACTGTTTTGACCATATTTGCCCAGGAAAGATACTCTTTCTTTCAATTGTCCTTATATGCCTTGACTCATTAAAATAATCTCTATGGGAAGCCCCGGTGGCTCAGTGGTTGCACATCTGCCTTTGGCCCAGGTCATGATCCTGGGGTTCTGGGATGGAGCCCTGCATTGGGCTCACTGAAGGGAGCCTGCTTCTCTCTCTGCCTATGTCTCTGCCTCTCTCTCTCTCTCTCATGAATAAATAAAATATAAAATAAAAATAAAAATAAAAATAAAATAATCTCTATGACTGCTTTTATTTCTCTCTTTTCTTTTTGCCCCTTTTTTTGTTCCCCTCTCTGTTTTTCTTATCTTTACCTTGCACTTTTTTCCTTGGAAATTACAAATTAAACTCAATAATTATAATCAGATCCATGAGAAAAGGTACAGTGAAGGTAGGAAAGTTTCTTAAAAGTCAGTGAATATACAAAGAAGACTGTAAGAACCTCTGAATCTCCACTGAAGCATCACTCGGCTATGATCTTAAAACATACAGATGCTTATTTATCTTTGTATCCCCAGATTTTAGCACAATATCCAGAAAAAATTGACTTAAAATTGTTTAGTGAAGGATACAATGATTATCTAAACAGATAATACTGTATCATTAGAAAGGGCGGTGTGGGGGCAGCCCAGTGGCTCAGCGGTTTGGCGCCACCTTCAGCCTGGGGTGTGATCCTGGAGACCTGGGATCTGGTCTCACGTCCGGCTCCCTGTGTGGAGCCTGCTTCTCCCTCTGCCTGTGTCTCTGGTTCTCTCTCTCTCTCTCTGTGTGTGTTTCTCATGGGGAAATAAATAAATCTTAAAAAAAAAAAAAAAAGAAAGGGTGGTGTGGTCATACAGCAAGGACAGCTGTAAAGGCTATGGATGGGAGGGAGGTTTTATATTAGATATTAGAAGGCTTTTTTAATTGTTAGAGTAAAATATTTTTTATATTACATCACCCAGAAAGATGTTGGCATCGCTTTCCTTTAGCATTTAATCTAATTTCATATTTTTATTATCACACAAATATTGCTACCACAAATTGAAATAAAAAGAAAACATAAACCTAAGTATCTTAAAGTCGAACAAATGAAACACTCATTTATATATTTTTTCTAGTCCCTGTGTATAAGCACATATAAAAACACACAAGCTGAGTAACAGATAAAAAGTGATAATCATGGTATATATACAAATAAGCATTTTGATTATGTTATGTAATAGATCATAAACCTTGTACATAATGCTCACAATTATAAGTTTAATGATTCATTAAAATTCCATCAATTTGAAAATGATAATCTGAGTAACCATCCACAATTCAAAAAATTCACTGAAATAACAATGAAAATATATCAAAAGGAATATATCAAAATCCATCAATATATTTGTTCATTCATTCATTTATTCAACAAATATTTATTGGTGCCAGTTATATGCCAGATACTTTTGTAGACTCATAGTACCTAGTAGGAAATAAGAATTGATCTCTGATTTCATATACTAATTATAATCTAATGAGGTGGATGACATTCTTTCTAGGCAATCTCAGAAAGATTCAATTCTGGAGTTGGCAGGCATAAAGATCAGAAGTGGGCTTTGGTACATGGTTCAGAACAGTTAAATGAAGGAATGTTTATTAAAGAGCTGGGACTAGACTACGATACCACAACTTCCCACCAGGGTACACAGTAGCACTTGTTTTCATCTTAATTAAGTTCTTGGTAACTGATTTCCAAGCAAAATGTTAGATTAACCTTAGAGGCTCCTTATTAGGGGACTGGAATTGAAGAAACAGACCAGAGCTGCAGATAACTCTAGAGCCACACAATAGTCTAAAGCATGGGCAGATTTGAGGCATGGGGAGGAAAAACAGCTCCAGACTGGCACAGGACTGAAGTAGAGAAATCCCTTGTCTCTGCCTCCGGAGAAAAGTCTCCCTTTCAGTGGTATTGTTAAGAGTATTGAAACTACCTGCCTATTTTCTGTTCATACACTCCACAGGGAAGCCTGATTGTCAGAAGCACAGCCCCCTGTTGGCCTTATCAGAAAGAGGAGGAGTCCTTTGGTAAATTAAGTAAAGGAATGACAACAAAAACCTTGCCACCATTTATGCTAGATACCTGGTCCTCGTTTAGCCATGTTAATAGCCACCTATACAATAGCATAACAGAAAGTTACCAAAAGTAAACAAATAGAACACTAAGTAAATAGAACTAGTGTAAGTAACAAAAGAGAACATAAAAAAAATCCAATTGGTATCTTGAGAGATATTCCAAAAAATAGTACATCCCAGAATACAATTAAACCACTCTAAAAAAAAGGAGTCATCAAGAAGTTAGACAGATTTTTCAGAAACTAAATGCAATTTCTAAAATTAAAAAAAATTAATGGAAGAATTCAATAACAAATGAAATAGCTACAAATGAATTTGGGAGATAAAGTTGAGAAAAATCTCTCAGACCTAAATCATAAAAGAATGGAAACCATGAGACAATGTAAAAGATAGGAAAGGTCAATCCAGAATAGACCAAAATAACTAATTAGAATTCCTGATAAAAAATATTCGTTCTTTCCCAAAGGTAGGAGATATAATCAACAAAATTACAGGAGAAATTTTATCCAAGCTAAAAACATAAAGGAGTAGACAAAATGAAACAAAAAATTTTCATGAAACTTTAATCAGCAGTGAAAGCCAGCAAGCACCTATCAATTTTATTGGAGAGCCCACACAAACTTGAGGATATACTCCAGCAAAACAAAACAGGAAACCTGAAAAGTAGAAGAGACGGAATTGAAGCACAACAGCACCAATGTAGGGCAATGCAAAAAGAAGATAAATATGCATCTAGCCTAATGAGCAATAAGTTAAATCAGTGAGAGTGCTATGTAAAGACTACTTTTAATAAGCAAGTCAATTCTATTATAAATCGCATGTTTCAGAAATTGGTAAGATCAAATCATTCGTCTTTTCCTTCTCTTGGTAAAGAAAGCACATTAATCTGTTATAGGATAAAACAGATGCAGTGAAATCCATAGTCCAAATAACAAACACACAATATGGAAGCACAGCTAGAAAAATAAGAATCCATTTGCTCTTGGTGCCTAGAATAACCATTCTCTTTGAAGAGGCAGAAATTAACTGACATAGGTTAACATATCCTTCTCTGTAGATCCAATCACTTCACGTAGATCTTTGGAGAATTATATTTACTCTACAATTATATTATATATTTATTTATCTTCAGTTCATAGAATTAACTTGTAGACAAAGCAGGGGAGACAATTATAGTCTATGTAAAAGCAATAGAATAGTTGATAGGAGTTGAGATGTGGAGGTAGAAGGAGAGGAAAATAATTTTTTTTTAATTTATTTATGACAGTCACACACACGAGAGACAGAGAGAGGCAGAGACACAGGCAGAGGGAGAAGCAGGCTCCATGCACCGGGAGCCCGACGTGGGATTCGATCCCGGGTCTCCAGGATCGCGCCCTGGGCCAAAGGCAGGCGCCAAACCGCTGCGCCACCCAGGCCCGAAGGAGAGGAAAATAGATGGAAAAGAGAAGGTTCACTAATTGTTTCCCTTATCAAGTGAGGAATCAATAGATACTCTCTAAATTGTTGGGTAAAGAATAAATGGAGGCCAAAATATATCATTTAGTTATAAATGAAACTATTAAAAATACTAATGGCATAAATAATAAAACAGAGATAAGAAGTTCATCAAAATACTAATGTATAATAGTTTGGCATAATAAGTAGATGGAATCCAAAGTTGATAAATCAAGAAATTATATTTAAGTATATTATTTACACATAGCAATTCATGGTGGATGAACCTTGACTATCATTACAGCCTCATTATATCATTCATTCTCATGACTCAGGAACATAATTCTCAGTATTAAGTGATTAAAGGACTCCTAACTATGATTCAATTTTTTGTTTAATATCTCAAGGAGGAGAAGATTGCTTGTGGTTTTGTGTGTTAGCCTGATGTTAATTCCCATAAGCAGCAGGAACTGACAAAATGCCCAGCTTGAATACAATGAAAACCAAAAAGAACCATCTTAAGAAGAAGAAATAACTGGTGAACTAGGAATTTTTAAAAGGAAAATTAACTACCTTGAGTACATAACGCACTATGAAGAAAATGAATCAAAGTTCTTGATTCTTGGTAATGTGTTCTGGATATGGCAAAGAAGGAAGAGTCTTGCTAGGATCTTTCAAAGTTCAGGCATCCCTCCCATGTTCTGGGACTTGAGTTTTGCTAGTTAGGCCATTTTTTTATTCAAACACATTTAACTAATTTTGAAAAAAATATTTCATTTGAGACAATTAATGATATTCATCAATCAAATGCAATGTTGGTCCACTCTGGATAATTCAAATGCCACTAAAAAAAAAAAAAAAAAAAAAACTAAGTCTGCTACTAGGGACCTTTCTCTTAAGAATATTTGGCAAAGAAAGGCTTAAAAGGAGACTGTGCTCAGGGCATAGTATATTAAGCATATATCAGAAGCACCTGCAAATCCCTATGGCTATGATCTCTCTTGTTACCATGTATGGCATCAATGTCTAGCAATGTGAAGCCAGACAGACCAGAGACCTAGTCATGCTTCCCTCGGTGACTTTGTGAGCTTTGGCAATTATAAACCTCTTCAAGTCTCACTTTCCTCATCTGTAAACTGGACATATTGAAGATAATTAGACATAAACTGCCTACTTCACTGATTTGTTATGGTAATTAAATGAGATCATTTGTTTGAAACTTCTTTGTAAATTTTAATGTGCTCTATTTATTATTACTACTATTATTACCTTCCACTCCATTGTGGCATAGACTTTAACAAAACTCTTCTATTTGGCCTGTTCTCTCTTTTGTTCATGTCCAGCACTGAGTATTTTGATAGTATAAGATTTCAAAAGGTTATGCTAGCTTATTGGCTTTCCTGCTCCCAGATCAAAGAGGCTCTTCAAATTGACCACAGCAACAAGATGGAATTTATGTTTCCTTGCTAACCCATACCATCAGAGTTCCAATTCAGAATCTTTGAGTTTGGCTATCTCCACAACTAGATGCATTTGGTGGTTCTTTTTCCACCCTTCATTTCCAAGTCTTTCAGCTTGTATTATTTCTAAACATGTCTCCTCAGTCAATGGCTTAAAAATCTCTATTTCTCTTTGATTTACTGGTCCCTCTGGCTCTTGTCTCCTACCTGTCCTCCTGCATCATCAATGAATTATCATTAGATCCCCAGTAAATTACCAAAATCCCTTTCATGCAAAGAAATTACTGATTGGTACATACAGGGAAATTAAACTTTGAATAAAATGGGTTTACGGTTACAGATAGGAAAAGCACCTTATGTGATAGGCAGATCTCCAAGTCTGATGGAGAATGAATGCATCTCAAGGCATTTGCTCATCTCATTAGCCATTCAGAACTATGAATTTTATAATAATTTTATATGTATTTTTTTAGTAAATAAATGAAGTAAATTGAGAATTTGTGGTCTATGACTTTTATTAGGTTGTAACACAGCCAAGCACTGTAGAGAGCATTAAAGAATATGAAGTATTTTAAAAGGTAATTAAAGAAGAACCCAAGTACCCTGATCCCCCCCGTCACTGATTCATCTTATGCAATGTAACTTGTGAAAATAACATATGAAACAAAGCGAGTTAGTTTTGTGTGTGGGGGGGTATGTGTTTTTCAAAGAAGAATGTGGAAATTTTGATACACTTATGACAATGTATTGATTGCACAAATTATTACTTTTGGATGCTATATATTGTATAAACAAATAATTACAAGAGTGTTTGGGACTCAGCCAGCAATTATCTTGTTTATCTACATCCAATCCCTGAATGATCCTATCTCAACTTACGTTACATATACTCTTTCTATACTCCTGATGTTTTTTTTATATATATATATTTATATTTCTTGCTCCAACCAGTCCACAATGAATATGTCCAAATATCTACTCAACTTTACACGTGGGAATTTTAATAGTCACGTCAAACTTAATCTTTATCAATGGACTAAATTCCTGGTTTCCCCCTCCAACTGCTGTTCTCACAATGTTCCTCATTTCTACATGGTGCCAACATTCATCCAGAGGCTCAAAGGAAAACCTTGAATTTATCCTTTACCCTTCTTATTCTTCACATTCAAATCATTGACATACCTATCAGATATGCGCTTAACACATTTCCCAAACTGGACCACTTCTCACCACATCTATACATTTTATCCTCAAGCTGAACACCATCACCTTCCACCTGAAAATAGCAATGGCCTCCTGACAGGTTCACCTATCTCTGTGCTTATCCTATACAGTCTGTCCTTCACACAGCAGCAGGTTACCTTTTCAGCAAGTCAATGTCTTCCAAAGGCTTCTTGGATTAAATAAAGTAGATCCTGAAATCTTTGCCATAGCCTACAAGGCTCTTATGAACTATGTCAACTGTGCCCTATGTAGGCTGGTTTTATTCCTAAATTTGTACTTGCTGCTCCCTCTGCCTATGGTGACCAGGCATTCTGGCTTTCCCTGGGGCCTGATTCATGTCAGCTGATCTGAGTTTCTAGAGTATTATGAGTCCTTGACTGCAGTTTCCTTGAAATAAGCCAGATTAGGTTTGGTAGGCCTCCACTTTATAATAATGACAGTTCCTGGCATGGTCTTGTACAGCAGTGTGGGAGCACTGTGTGCAGTGAACCAACTTCCCACTTTAACACAGGGCAAAATATGAAAAATGACAAGGAACATTCTGTCACTCTCCTTTCCAAATGCAGTAGAACAAAGGCCTCCATTTCAAAGGGGCCTGCAAGCACAAAGCTAGGGATAGCTCACTTCTAGTCTCAGGTGGTGATGGGAAAAGCATACAAGGTCCCTTACTCTGCCAACCACTTGATATACAGGAGCTGCAGCTCCAGTCCCAGTCTGTGAGATGGGTAAAGTCACCAGGTTGCCAGCGAAGACTCAATGAAAAATGAAAGAAATTATGGTGTAAGTATACACAAAATATATGCAGAAAAGGAGACTAAGTAGTTCTCCTCCTGAGCACAGAATGTGTAAGCTGAATGGCCTTGGTATAGAAGTTTGGTTATTTTTTGGTATTGACATATTTAATTAATTTTTGATATTTTTTTCTGTTTTTGAAATACTGTATTTTCATAGCAAAGAGCTAAAAAATGTATATTTAATAAAAATGAAAATGCGGATTTTCCAATTCTCATGTTGGCTTCAATACTTAATTTCCCCATTAAGCTTCTCAACGTTTGCTGCTTAATTTTGAGACCATAAATTATATCACTGACATGTGAAAACTAGAAGATATAAATCTGCTGAAAAAACATTGGGATCTATTTCAAAAGTTGCTATTTTAAGGCCTGAGCCCCCACAGAACTTAACTGATACAGCTACAGAATGTATGTTTATAAATCACTCCAAGAACCATGACTTTTCATTTAGATCAAAGGATTGTAGTTTTAAATTAATTGTGCTTTTTTTCCATTTTTTTTAAATGAATGGAAAGTGAAACAGTAGCTGTTAACATGTTGGGTTTATTTGGAGAAAAAAATGAAGCCAGTTTTCTATCAGTGTGATCAGGGGCTTCAGTTTAAGACAAAACATTTGAAAGTATTGAATGCTACTGGGAAAAAAAAATTAAAGTAAAACATAGAAGCCACAATAACTTCTTTGGTTTAGTACTAAAAATATAAATTCAGTGTAATACAGTATCTTGGTAAAAACATAGTTTTCACCAAATTAAGAAACCAATGAATCAGATATATCCCAGGAATGGATTTTTGTGTATACATAATTCATAATTGTATCTAAATAAATTGGGATATTCCATCAAGAAAAATAGACACTATAGTTGCACACACACACACACACACACACACACACAAAGTAGCTGAACAATAAAATGTGCTGATACTGATAAGGAATACAAACAAAACTTCAACACAGCAATATAAGTTTTGTCTCTTCTCTATTATGAAATGGCTTTTAGAAATATTTGCACTTTTGAAAAATTGTTTTTTTAAATCAATCTTCTTGTTCCATAAAGATGGTGTACTTTTTTAAATAAATGATATCAAATTTTGAATGTATTTTGTGCAAAATTAGTTGAAAATATTTAACCAAATTATTAAACAAATGGAGTGCCAAAAGATTTCAGCTTTTTCATCTTTTAGCAAATTGCAGTTACAAACACAGAGTGTGGAAATAAGATGATAAAATTTATTCCTACAACAGCAAGGGAGGAACTGAATAAAAGGAACAAGAATTCAAACACTGTGTGAGAATTAAGATTCTGAAACTTTGTAGTTGTGCCTGGGAATAGTTAAATTTTGGGGAAGAATCTTATAATAAAGTTCCTTCTTTTAATTGGATAGATCTGTGTTATATGCTGGAATTGGATAAATTGATAAAGTTTATGATTTTACAGCATCTATACCTGGTAAATCATTCAAAAAGCCATAGGGACCACTTATTTCAAGAGTTTTGTCTTATGAAAAAATATTTGTCAAAGAACAGAGGTGAAAAGACAGTCTCTGTGAAAATATTTGGTCTGAAACATTTAAGTGTTTCAATATAAAAAATAGATTTAAGAGTATTCTCCATTTGGCAGAATATGTTCTGAGGTTACCGGGTACCTCAACATTTATAGAAAAAATATTTTTCTCATTTCAAAATATTGTGGTGTAGATAGAAAAATTAATTGAAGATGTCAAAGATTTTACTTGTATTAAATTTAAAATGCAAATTGGGAGAAGACTGTGGGGAATTTATGAAACAAAACAATTAAAAGGCCACACTGAAAAAATAAAATTCTTCTAAAAAAATATTGTATTAGAATTCTCCACAGAAACAGGACCAATACAATGGATATACTATCTACATCTATCCATCTATGTACATTAGATAGATAGATAGATAGATAGATAGATAGATAGATATAGATAGATCGATCTCTATACATCTACAGGAAAAAAAAAAACCTTCTAAGGAACTGACTCATGCAATTATGGAGGCTGAGAAGCCCCACCATTTGTCATCTGCAAGATAGAGAACCACAAGACTCAGTAGTACAGTCCAAGGGCAGGAGAATATTGATGTCCCAATTTAAAAAGTCAGGCAGAGATATGGAATCCTAGGCCTCCAACAGATTGGATGAAGTCCACTCACATGGAGGAAGGCAATCATTTTACTCTACCAATTCAAATATTAAGCTCAACCAGAATACCCTTACAGACATACCCAGAATGAGATTTAACAAAATATCTGGGTAGTTAACTTGTGGCCCAGTCAAGCTGACACAAAAAATTAACCGCCACACAGATATAACGTGGTGCTAGCTAAGAGAGATACGGCTAAGAAACTGATTAAATATATTAATATAAATTCAGAATAATACTCTGCTGATGTCATTTTTAAATGTTCAGAAAGTTAATATATTTTTATTTTGCTGATTTTAAATGTTTGAGTAATCGATATCAACACATTTTTTTTTCTTGATTTTCTAGATACATGAACCAAATGAACTCATTCTTTTCTTCTGTTTGCCTTTGGTTAAAACAGTTTAAGTTGGGGATACCTGGGTGGCTCAGTGGTTAGGCATCTGCCTTCGGTTCAGGGTATGATCCTGGAGTCCCAGGATCAAGTCCCACATCAGGCTCCCTGTGTGGAGCCTGCTTCTCTATGTCTCTGCCTCTCTCTCTCTCTCTCTCTCTCTATCTCTCTCTCTCTCTCTCTCTCTCTGTGTGTGTGTGTGTGTGTGTGTGTCTCATGAATAAATAAATAAAATCCTTAAAAAAATTAAAAAAAAATAAAACAGTTTAGGTTGGATTGTCTGCCACTTGTAAGCCAGTGAATCTTGACACCACACATAATGGGATTCTTCTGAAGAAGAAGGGAGATAATGTTTGTGAAACATAGCATCATGTGCAAGACATCATAAATTCTCCATAATGCTAGCTATTTCTGTAAGTTTAGAAAATAATTTTCAATGGAAATATGAACAAAATGCCAAGTAGCATGAGGTTCCTAACAATATCTTCAATACAAGTAGGATAATGCTAATTCTGGTTTTCACTCATTCTGCTTTTTCCCTATGGTTTACTACTTTCTCTGAGTCCTCTGCCCTTAGTACAACAGCAATCAGTATTCATGTTAAAGAGTGTGAAACATCTGGCTGGAGGAGTAGGCTGAGAGTTAATAATCTTTGTAGCATAATTTAAGCCTCACCTAGAATACCTACTATTCAAATATATTTTCTGAATCATATGTGAATTAATGATAATCTAAATAATAAGTGAATTTTTGCTTTCTTAACTATTGCTTCCTCTAATCTTTCTTAGATTTAAATGCAAGTGTTTGTGAGAAAGGAAATGTCATATGTAATTAGACATTTACTCTTTCATCCAACAAAGGTTTGTTGAACACTTACTATATGCCAGGTTCTGTTCTAGTTACCTGTATGTTTCAGCCTAAAAAAACCAAATTCCAGGGGATCTCTGGGTGGCTTAGTGGTTTAGCATCTGCCTTTGGCCGGGGGCGCAATCCTGGAGTCCCGAGATCGAGTCCCGTGTCGGGCTCCCGGCATGGGGCCTGCTTCACCCTCTGCCTGTGTCTCTGCCTCTCTCTCTCTCTCTCTCTCTCATAAATAAATAAATAAATAAATAAATAAATAAATAAATAAATAAATAAATCTTAAAAAAAAATTCCAACTTTCATGGAACTTATACACCGTTGGGGATTAATAGAAAATTAACACAAATATTTTTAAGTAAATTAAATAGCATCTTAGGAGAAAATAAGTGCTATGGGGAAAAATATATATATGATCATTTCAGAATTAAATAAGGTAGTGAGGAAAGGCCTCTGGAAGAAGGTGGGATTTAAGCAAAGATATGAAATGGAAATCTGGGAAGAGTGTTCCAAACAGAGAAAAGGGTTAACAAGGAGGCCAATGTGGTGGGCTTGAATGAGCAAGAAGCAGAATAGAGGTGATGATGTCACAAGACCTTTGGCTTCAACTCGGAATTAAGTGAATTGATTTTCAAATTTCTCTTCTTCCGGGCAAGAAAGATGCCCGACACTTAGGAGGGAATCAGAAACCTTGCCATCCTATATTAAAAAGGGGAAAGCACATATTTGATGGTAAAAGATAAAATAAAAACTCATTGTTTTCCCTGGGAACACTATTGTAAGTATACATTTAAGAAAAACAAACTGAAATGAAACAAAGGGATTCTAGCTTGAGGAAGAGAAGTGGCAGTTCTTAACAGGCAAGTGACTGAACATCAAAGCCGTAGATGGTGTGATTTGATTGAATGAGTCTTAGTCCATTTCCATGGAAGCCTTTGCAAAAAAGTGATTGATTCTCATCACTTTAAGCTGGTGTACTTTCCACACTGCCAGAGGCTAACAGAAAGTCAGCCTACACATAGTGCTTCTTAATATGGAGTCCATGGACCTCCAGTAGAGTAATACCTGGGACCCCTGTGAAGATGCAGATCCCTGCACCTTCCCCAGGCATACTGAACCATGCTGTCTAGGTACCTTTTATGCATCGAAAGTTTAGAACACTGAACAGAAAAGACAACTTCTTAAGGGTCTCTCTGACTCTGGATTTCTGTTGAGTGTCCCATGCCAGGTCCCCAAAATGTTCAATCCTGCAGTGTTTTATTTATGGTTATCAGGTCCACTAACCTTTGGATTAGATGAAGAAGAGTAGGAAAATGCCTTAAGCCATTGTCACAGTGAAAGGGAGATGATTTAAATGATTTTTAAATCATTGCTCATTTCTATAGCTGTATAATCATTAAAAAACGTGGTGTACCGTTAGTGGGTGAAGGTCACCTTTTCATAGTGATATTTAGATTCGAGGGTGTATTAATTCCTCTGAGTGCGCAGTTGTTGATTCTGATGATTTGAGCCAATGAGAAGTAATGATGGCTAAATACCTGAGATCTATTGCCTTGTTAGCTATGTTAACAGCCAATGACAACATAATCTAAAGAGATTTACTGTTTGGCTTTAGAAAAAGTACCAAGCTAAAAGTATAATTAAAACGTTTATTAACCTGCCAAGTTGAAAAGGATACGTTAAGACTTATGGTGTCTGAGGGGTAGCAATGACTTGTTTTCCATTTTGTCTTCTGCCCATCTTGCCCCATGGAATATCCCCACCTACTCTATAGGAACTGAGGAAATGGGCTCACTAATTTTCCTTAATTTCTAGTTTGAGCTCCAAAAAAGACTTGAAAAAAATCCTTTATTGCAAAGCCAACAATTATTGAAATTCTCTAATTACCCTGTCTGAGACCTTTCTTCATACCAGGGTGATGCAGACAGTCTCTCGATTTTTTTAAAGGTCAAATTACCTTGTTTCAGTATCTTCTGGTGATGGGCCAAATGGGACTAGCTTAATTTAATATGTCTCTGCTGCTTTTCTTTCAATCCAAAGGGGCATCCATCATGGGCTTCTCATTCTGACTGATATTGATCAGGTAATTGCCCTCAGCTTGTCAAACTATCATGATTTTTATAAGAATGAGTCTTTTCTAGAAGAAAGTAGACTCAGAGAGAGATACAAAGATTTCGATTAGAAGTTTGCCCAAAAGCAAGTCAGAGTAGAAATCAAGAATGTAAAAGAGAGAAAAAGGGAGCTGAGGGAAGGAAGAGGGGAAGGGGAAAAAGTAAAGATGGGTTGTGTCCTTCTAAAATGTAGTAAATGTGAATTAAAATTATCCACTTGGTACAATTCAGAAAAAAAAGATCCAGCCTAGCAATAGCACAATTCAGTGCAAGCCAGTTTTGACAGTAGCTGTGTGGTTACTCAGAGTAAGCATTAAAAAAAAAAAAAAAAAAAAAAAAAACCTGCCAACCTTATTTAATTTTGTCTCAGGATCAAGTGGATACTATTATTCTTGTGGCTCAGACCATCATTTTCTTTTTCTTTGCTAGTCTGATGTAAATAAACATTAGCTAACTCTTCGAATTACCCTAGATTATTAGGGTGAAGACGAAACCCAAAATAAAGGGAGAAACTCCTGCCAGGAAAGGAGTTCCTCCAGAAAATTGTCTAATGTTGATTTGGGGAATGTCTTCTTAATGTGCTGCCGTGCCATGCCCAGGGACAGCCCAGAGAGAGAGAGATTTTCTTCAAAACATGCTGAGGAGTATATGAGACAAATTCAGCTGTATGACTTTATGTGAAATAGAGCAAGGTTACAAAAGCTCATGTGAAGAGTCTAGAAAGTCAAAGTGAGCCCATATGTAGGGTATCATTATAGTTAACAACCAGGTAGTGCTAGGTGTCCAAGAGCTGTATCAAGGCAGCAGGGAGAGCCATCCTGCTATAAGGGCTTCATATAAGCATTCACCATCCCCGCAGATATTCAAGAATACCTTGATGCCCTTCAATTTAAGAATAAATAATGCAGCTTTGTCACCTTCAGAGAATTCTAGAAACAGTCCCTTAAAACACCAGTATCTTCAATGAAGCTGCTTTAAAACAACTGACTCTTTTTCCAGGTTTTTTTCAGATCACCATTAGCCTTAGGTCCTCCCCCAACATGTCAACACTGATTAAAAGTATATCTATGACCCACATTAAACCTAATATTGCTATAATTGTTTTTCCAAAAAAAAATTTGTAAATTTGCTTTTGAAATTATTTGGCTACAAATAACTGACTTAACTCACAACATGTTATGAGCTTTCAGCAATCATCATACCTAGATGAAAATTTTACAAAGTGAGAAAATTTAAACCTACACATTATTTTCAAATGCAGTGAAAAATTTTAATGAATACTAAATTTTATAATTAAGTTGGCACAATATCACATCATGTAGGTATTTAATATAACATTTATTAAAACATTCTGAGATTTTCTTTTTGGTATTTTGGATGCAATTTTTTGAGCAAAATACACAATCTTATATCACACTTTGAATGAATATGTATTCCAATATCGGGTTCTCTCAATGATAGCAACAAGAGCTATATAATGAAAAATATTGTTTGTTGGATCTTTATAGATTTGCAGTAGAATTTTCTTAAAGCTTCTCCTTGCAAAGTCAATCTCATATAGAAATTCATCCCCTATTAGAGGCCAGAAATATCCTGAATAACTGGCCAACTGTCTCACTAGTTACATGGTACTGAATGTTACATTACCCTAGGAGAGCATAACCCAAGGACAAGTACAATTCTGGGCTTCACCTGAAACGACTTATCTGTTCTCCCGAGAGAGAGAGCATCATAAGCTGAAGTTGCTGAGAAAGAAAAAGAAGATGCAGGGAAAATAAAGAAAATGGAAAGTGTTTTTTCGGTTTTTGTTTCTGGATTTCAAGCTTTCCCTTTCTATTTTAATTTCTTTCTTATACACTCTCCTTTTTCTTACCTGTGTCTCAAGAGAATTGCCGGTAGCATAATGGGCTCACACAGGCAACTCACACAGATGCAGCAGATCAAAGATCTGTTGTGTTGTCTCACTCTCTCAGTTTGCCTTCCCCCAGGAAAACGCCAATTACAGATTCCGATGACTGGTGCGCGTATGCACGTCTGCACGCGCTCTGAGTGTGTATGCATGTACAGCCACGAGTGGGTGCTTTAAGTGTTTTCCTGTGGGATTCACCTTCCCTGGATGGCGGGCAAGGCTGTAAACTTGCATCATGCTCACCAAAGGACCTCCCCACATCGCACCTTCTCCTTTCCTGGCTTCCAGCTCCAGCCCTCTGGGGTTATTCAAGCAAATGTAACACCTCCAGTAGTTGTGCAATCTTAGTTGGTGAACACTACCCGTGAATCCAGACAAACACCACGACTCAGGGTGAATGTTGTTTATTATATTCATATTTCTTGCACTTACATAACATCAAAATTCTTCTCTGATGTTCAGTGTTTGTGTGTGTGTGTGTGTGTGTGTGTGTGTGTGAAAGAGAGAGAGAGAGAGAGAGAGAGACAGATAGACAGACAGAGAGACACAAACTGCCTGGCCAATTTAACATATCTATTCTTCCACATTTTCAGTATTAACCACATTGCAGAAAGGATAAACCCTCTATTAAACTCCTTTTCTTTCTTAAGTTGTGTGTGGAATGTGCCTTTTGTTCTTCCCTGTGTAAAAATGTATAAAATAATCAAAGCACCATCACGACCTGACAGCTCAGGCCTTTGATGAATAGGGCTTTATGCTGGATTATCATATGACATTTCCAAACTAAATTATATTTATGGGTCATATAGGGTACTATCGCATTATCATCCCTCCACGTGAAGTTTGTACATTTTGCAAGAAGTAGAAGAGAGCAAGGGACCTGGAATTAGATGTCTTTATTTTTGAACATGAAAAAAATATTAAAAAGCCATCCATTTAACATTCCCTGACTGCTCATTTGAGGTTTCTGAACTTTTGAAGGGAATCTTATTCCTTAGATTCTACTACTTCATATACTTAATGTGTTTAGAAATCCTTAGAAATGAGCAAATCTAACACATTCTCTTTACAGATGAGAGAACTGAGCAGAGCTAGAAACAGAATTGAGCCCCAGTCTCTTACTTTCCCACCTAACCTCACAACTTGTTTAGACAATGATATATACAGACAAGACTTGGTAAAACCATCAAGGTGACAACATTTCACCTTCAGAGCAAAGTAAAGCAAAGCAAAGATATTCTAAATATGAAATATTAGTTCCAAAAAGAGTTATTTGCACTTTGTCAGACATTTTAGAAAACACTCCCATTCAAGTTTGATGATTATTTTTTTCTTGTTAAATTCAAAAGGACTTTTCCCTTTGAATACAATGTGATTCAATAATTTCTTAAGAATAGTAAGAGAAAGATACATATTGTCAGATACTATATTTCCTAAATGAGAGTCCTCAGAAAAGAGTGGCATGAGTCATATTTTCTTCCAGTGGCCCAAAGAGTACTGAGCTACATCTGACAAAACTCTAGCCCTGTTCTACTTGATACTGAGAGTGGCACTGGGGAATTCACCATCTTCTCAGGGAATGGAGGATTCATGGTCAGCTACGTGCACTGAATTTTGTATATTACATCACATTTTCTTTCAAGTCCACATTCTAGTTGGATATTTCTTGTGTACCATTCTTCTGCTATATATTGGTACAATTGTTAGGTACAATTGTTCCCTTCTAACAAGAAACACTGTAAAAAAAAAATCACAGAAACCTGTGAGTCACAAGGAAAAAAATGTAATACAGATGTGAAGCTGCTACCCTATATGCAGAATACAAGAGTATCCTTTACCCAAACTCACTTTAAATAAATGTGTAGTTCATCCGATTCCATAGCTGACCTACATGGAATTCTTTGTAACATTGATGTAAGATAATGAGACCTAAAATAAATTAAAATATCCAAAAGGGAGATAGTCATTATTAGTCCCATAAAAAGAATTATCTTAAGATAGAGTCTTTCAAGAAAGTACTTTTAAAAGTCCCTTCAGTTATGAAGCTGAAATTCTTAGCAAATTGCTGGGATACTTCTTAAATTCCTCCACCATGGGCTAATATTCCAAGGAGCAAAGTGATTATAAGACAAAATATTAATAAAAAAGCTATAACTTCTCTCCTTGATATTTCATAAATACTGGCATTGACATTTCTGAATTCTTTTTTTTAATTTTTTATTTATTTATGATAGTCAGAGAGAGAGAGAGAGAGAGAGAGAGAGAGAGAGAGAGGCAGAGACACAGGCAGAGGGAGAAGCAGGCTCCATGCACCGGGAGCCCGACGTGGGATTCAATCCCGGGTCTCCAGGATCGCGCCCTGAGCCAAAGGCAGGCGCCAAACCGCTGCGCCACCCAGGGATCCCCATTTCTGAATTCTTAAAGCTCTCCTTCTTACTCTGAATCATAGAGTTATACCTCTTTACAACAAATGGCAAAATCACCAAACCAGAGATCCACTGTAAAAACAAACTTACATGATCTCATGTAATAAAACAGGCACCGTGATAACTTGAAGAAGTGAAAACACACAAAAAAACCTGATTATCCTATCTTTTCCCTTTTATATACTTCTACATATGCAAAACAGCCAATTATGGTAGGTGTTTGTCCAATTCACTGGTATTGAAGTAGCCAAATCTGATTAAATGATGGGCCTCCAATCTTATGAGACTTAACATTAATATCTCAGATTATTTTGTTAAACAGTTAAACTAAATGATCTAGATTTTATCTACGTCATTTACATAGCAATAACTGTAACTTGCCAAATGGTGAATTTCACCTGAATCAGCTCAGAGTATGGATATTCATCCAGAGAAACTCTGTCTTGTAATTAATTATTTTCAAAGAATCAAAAATCATTTAGGGGACAGAACCAGAGCTTTCTTCCAGTGTTCTTTTAAACAAAATTGAATTGCTCCAGCATGGGACAGGAGCAAGCAGAAAACCACCTCATGTTCACAACCACGTCCAAATGCAAATATATCTCTCACTCTAAATGAAATAATGATACCCTATTTTCTGCAGTTTCATTGACAAATAATAAGAAAGATGTCTAAATGGGTGTGGTAGGGTGAGGGTTAAATCTGATTGTAATTAGATTGCAGTATGCATGGTCATGTGGTTAATAGTAAATTTTCCTTGATTAACTGGTCCTGTTTGTTAAGAGCTCCTATTAACATTAGTGCTCTCCGTGTTGGCTGTAGAGACACACCATGGACCAGTGCAAAATTAATGAAGGCAGGTACGCATGCTGATTAGAATGTGGCAGTTTAATAAACTCTTCTAACATTAAATTATTTAATGCATTCATGCTCATGCAGGCTATTCGATGGTCAGCTTGACCACCTATGTGTTAATATTGGGAATTGAAATGCAGAGAATGGAAGAGATATAGTGGTGTATGAGGTAATTAGCTCTCATGTCTGATAAATGGGGCAATACCTATGTGTGCGCATGTTTTAGCACACCACAAATGGTGCTTTCATTAGCTGGAATCTTCTGCAGAAATTTTTATAAATGGTTAGTTTGATTTTTGTACCATAAACAGTGGGTCTGATAGCTGTAGTCACTGTTAGTTGAATATTTGAGACAAATTCCAAGTCAGCTATAAAGTAAGCTGTCTTGTTAAAATAAATAGGTCACAAAAATTAGATAGGAAGCCTATCAATAAATATCTTCAATCTGGACATAATCCCTATCTATCATATAGAAAATACTTTATATAAATATAAATGATTTCCATATATAAATGCAAATATCTATTAGATTTTGAGCAAAATAATAAGCTCTTATATTTGTACAATGCTTTATAGTTTATACAATGTTTGCACATATGTTATTTTATTTAATCCCAATCAAGGCCATTTTAGGTGGATAGTGTTTGCTAATATGTAGCTGATCAGAGTCTTAAAATTTCAGTTCTTGTAACTCAAAGTCCAGAGCTTTTAGCACAATTGTACAACTGCCTACAAAACTAGTATTTGTAAGAATAAAGTATTATTTATAAAACAAGTTAATTTTTAGAAGTACATGAGCATTCTAGGAACTTTAGCTCTGTGGGAACAGGATACTACTTAGATTTGGTAGAAACACAAAAGAGGAAATGTCTATATTTTAACACATTCTAAATATGTACAAGTATTTTAAATGACTTACATTTTCCTAGATCCCAGGATACTTTCTGGCTGTATTTTAGGCCTTCACAGAAACTTTCATAGCGCTTACATGGAAATAAGTATGTTAACACAGAGCAATCCAGACTCCGGACCTTGGAGACAGTGTGGAAAGCATGAGCTGTACCTTTGGGAGGGCACTGATAAGCCTCATTATGGAATCACAATACCACCCACTGTGAAGGGAAGCTCTGAGAGAGTGGTTGAATGAATTTACCAGTCTGGGGACTTCTCTGATTTTGCCATTCCTGTCTTCAGTTCCTCTCCCATTCCTGGGATGCCAACTAAAATGAAAAGCAGAAAATCATTCTTGCCCTAACAAAATCAAAGCAGAGTAGCAAGAAAGCCTGGAAAGACTAAAGCACAGAATCCAGCCTCATAGATCTGTCTTCTTGTTTCAGACTTCTCAGGAATTGGCCATCTGACTCTGAGCAATTAGTTAACTTGCCTGAACTTCAGTCTTGTTAGAGGTAATTGAGGGAACTGGAGAGAGTCAACTTTCAAGTTCCTCAGATCTCTAGAAGGACCTTCCAAATGTTTCTTAACAGGAGAAAGCATGCCAATGATCTTTTTTGGCACAACCTCCCAAGAATAAAAAAGAACTACGGAATCCTGTGACAGAAAGTACTACCTTTGAACAGTGTACTCTGCAATCCTCCTCTTCCTAGAGGTCTAAATGGGTAATTGGGGGCACGAGCTGACCTTTGATTGCTCTATGGGCCTTAGCCAGCGGGATGGCTTGACTGAATTCCTGCTTTGTGTTTTTTGTTTTTGTGTTTGGGTTTTTTTGTTTTTGTTTTTGTTTTCTTTTTGGTTTTGGGGGAGGTTTTTTGGTCTCTGGCTAGCTTCAAAGGATTCCTCAGTCATGAATTAATATTGTCCTCTTGGTTAGCTGTATCACTGGTGCTTGTCCTTACTGCCTCCCTTTGACAATGGGGACAGTTATTGATGTCTGGCACTTGTTATAGGTGGTTGGCAGCTATGTGAATATTGTAACTTATGATAGGCTTTTTACAACATTGCCATGGTGTCCATGAATTCTGACAGCTATCTGAAGAGTGTAAGTGTTGCCAGTCATGGTGTATGCTGACAAAATGGGTTTCATTTTCCTCCAAATCTAGCAGAAAATTTGTACAAACAGGAGAGTAAACAATTGCCATTTGTTTGCATATTTTCAGTCAATGAAAAATCACTGCATTCTATCCACCTAAGTTATTTACCCTAATGAAAAACTATCTTAAACCAGGCTAAGTCTGTACTTCTTACTTTCAAGCCTTTGGCTTCTTAGAAAACATATGTGAGAAAGAATTTTATCTTAATACCTGAAGTAGAAGAAGGCTACTCCCAAAATAAGACGAGTTCACGCTCAAAACGGCAATAAAAATTAATCACAGAATGACACGATTAGATGGTTGAGGTAATGATAACATGGTGAGCATGGAAATACAACTTTGATATAATGGATTTTTTTAAAATCCCTTATAGGCTCAGGTGATTTTTACAGTACTATCATTCCTTTTGCATTGTCTAGAGCAGTACATTTACTATTCACCAGGTATTTTGAATTCATTTAACTCTTATAACAAACCAATGAGATCAAAATAATTTTTACCTGGTTTATGTATTAGGAAACTGAGTCTCAGAAAACTTAATTAACTTGCCCATGGTCACAGACAGACTGAGGCAGAAGCAAGATTCAAACCCAGAGAGTTTAAGAGTCCCTAACCCCTACAAATGGTACATCTAAATCTGAATAGTCCAATATGGCAGCCTTAACCACATGTACCTATTGAAGAGTTTAGAGAAAGTATTGAGAAGAAGCTACTAAAGAAACTATTATTGAGAAACATGTCTAATCTGAATCAAGATGTACCACTAAGTGTGAAATATACCAGATTTGAAGACTTAACATGAAAAAATACAAAACAAAACAAAACAAAAAAAAGAAAAAATACAAAACATCTCATTAGTAGTTTTGTTATATTGATTACATGTTGAAATGATAAGATTTTGAATATTTGGAGTTAAAATATTAAAATTAATTGCAATTTCTTTTTACCTTTTAAGGTACCTACTAGAAACATTTCTATATTTATATAAGTACTACATGTATACTATCTCTACTGATCGACATAGATTCTTGAGCAAGTGGATCCAATTTTATATGCTTTCCATATTTTCCATCATGAGAATATTTCATGTGTACTAAGAATCCCTTTGGAGGGAAAAAAAATGATGGAAAATCATCTTTAGACCAAAACACACAATGTTCCCAGTATTGACCATCTCATGGTATGCTTCATGTTCATAATGTGATGTGGGACTTAGAATTGTTGTCCATCAACAGTAACCATAAAGTTGCTTTTCTCTGTTTGTCATGGAATACTTCTGATTTATAACAAACTATACTGGAATCATTCCAATGATGGGAATTCCTGGCCATTTGTTAGCCAAATATCAGCATCCACCAATGCAATTATTTCTCTATGTTGAGGTTTTTATTTTGTATAAGAGCTCCGTAAGAGAGTCTTTGGACAATATAGTGATAGACAAAGAATCTGGCCTAACAGCACCACTGAAATCATATCTATCGGGGGGGGGGGGGGAGAAGAAGAAATCCCTCCCAAAGTTTGAAAAAATAGCTTATTTCATTCACAATTGTACAGATATCTGAGAACCAATATTATCAACCAAAACATTGAGGCTGCTTTTCACACAGAACTTTTCCTATGAGGAAAAAATAGTTAAAATTAAGTTTTCTGTAAGTATTTGTTGCTGACTGACCAAATTTATCTTCTAAATTAGATTAGTAAGTCAGCAAGGGTCATGAGGTGCACGCACTAGATAGAAAACTCTAAAAAATACTATGAGAAGCTACATCAAAAGCAAAATCCATAAATTATACACGTACGTATTTATACCCTCATGATGAAGAGATAACACATTTGAAAAGCCACAAGGTAAAGTCTCATACATGCTAATGAACATGGTAGGAATTAGTTAAATATATTGGACTTCAGAACAGCCTATGTCAACACATTAAAGAAGACAAATAGGTAGATAGAGGAGGAGAGGTGCTGAACTTCAACTTACAAGTTTCAACTTGATTTGAGAGGCAATTGCATGCTATTTTCAAAATAACTGACCAAATAGAAAAATCCAAGTTTCAACTTTTTTTTTTAAACAGTTAAAACAACAACAAAATCTTTAATGTTTTTTCCCCCCTCACCTCTAGCTAAAAGCCAGCTAAATTTTTAAAATTAAATTTGGCAGGCACTTGACGGCATGCTTTCAGCATGATGTTTTAAAGACTAAACTATGGAGCAATCTTTAAACATTAGTGGAGGTCATATGGCAAACTCCACTCATACAACAGAATCATCACGTCCATCTCTCCAAATATATCTGGGGCTTTAAGCTAGAATACAAAGAGATATTCCTATCTTTCTCTTCTTCTTGGGGCTCTAAGAACACCCTTTAAATGCTTCTGTAGCTCACCTAATTCCTCCCTAATACATTTTGCTGGCTTTGATGTTCAATTTAATTTAAATCAGCAGAATGATCCAAGTGAATCTAGGTTGCTGTAATGTTACATTAGGAAGATCTGATCCATTTGCAGCTAAGGTACACTCAAATTCATTAACATTTACTCAATAGGCTTCCAGCAGGTGACTTTATGAGAGGAAACAGATGCATCTGAATGTCACCTTACCACACATGTGAGTATTAATAGATTTTTGTTCTGTCCATATACTATTACTGCATCCCATTCTAAGTGAATATAGATAACGGCATTAGTTTATTTTAAAATACACAGAATTATACAGAAATGTTCTCTGAGAGAGGCTTTGACAATTAAATGAGTTCAAACTTTACACAGGCGCAATGGGGATTGACCTCAATGGCTTTCTAAGTGCTAATTACTAAACTTAAATGCAGCATGGCTCAGAGGGCTAAACCTCAGAAAGGGCGAACAGAGGTTGTGGGTTCTAATCCCCATGTCAGCATTATGACCTAAGGCAAGACTTCCTAGAACAGAAAAGTAGGAACAAGCAGTCCCACTATCTAGCTTCTGTACCAGGACAAAGAAACTGGTTGGCCTCACACACAGGCTCTGCGCATCCTGAGGAAGGTCAGCACCTTGCCAAAAGGAACTTTTATAATTGAGCTGGAAAGCTAAATAAACCTGAAACAATTAGTACACAAATAAAGGAAAACTATGGAATCCTGAGAAAAATGCAGAAGGAATTCTAGAATCCCAGAGAATAGAGAGATCATATGCGCCCATTAGACCTTTTAGAAACACTCAGGGTAGAATGAATACAAAGCAATAGTCATAGGCCTTATCAGTGCTAGGACCAGCACATCTCTGAGTCATGTCCTTCCTCCTGCATAAAATAAGAATGACAGTACCTGACCCGCAAATGTGCAAAATTACTGTGGGGAAAACAAATGAGACCATGAGGACAGAAGCATTTTCAACACTATAAAGATCTAAAGTCTATGTAGAGTGGTATGTATTATTGGGTTGCTACATTAAAGTGAGGAGAAATCTTTCCAAAACATATTCATTAAAAAAGACAGCTTGGAAACAGCATATTCACCATGGGATTAATATTGTTGGGAGGCGGGAGTGGTATGTGCCACACACAAGCCTCTATGGAAAGCCCCACAAGCCACTGAGGGGACAATGTTGCTGATATGTATGCCTACAGAGTGGCCCTGATGAGAAGGAAAAATGGTACTGTGCTTATTCTTTATTTATTTATTTATTTATTTATTTATTTATTTATTTATTTATGATAGTCACAGAGAGAGAGAGAGGGAGGGGCAGAGACACAGGCAGAGGGAGAAGCAGGCTCCATGCACCGGGAGCCCGACGTGGGATTCGATCCTGGATCTCCAGGATCGCGCCCTGGGCCAAAGGCAGGCGCCAAACCGCTGCGCCACCCAGGGATCCTGGTACTGTGCTTATTAATCCATCCCCAAAAGTAAATAACATAAATGCCATGTTAAAGTAAAAGGAAAAGAAAGGACAAAGGGCAGGGTGGCAGGGAGGGAGAGAGATGAGGGAGGGAGAGATGAAAAAAAAAAAAAGAAAGAATGTAAACCTTTTTTACTGAAGTCTCTCCATGATGTCAGAGAGTGAACAGCACTGCTTGGCAATCTCTGTTCACACATGTGGAGGCTCTGCTCCAGCTTGACACCATCTTCTCCTCCTGTCCCTTCCTGCACTCCTCCTCCTCCTCCTCTCTCCTGCCCTCAGCTCCCCAGCACCCCAGAAATTCTCTACCTAAATCTGGCCTCTGCACCCTCTTCTCTTACTCTTTCTTCCCATGTTCTGCATTGCTGCCTGTCCTTTCTCACACGTGGTGGACTGCTTTCTTGGGTCTTTCCCATTCTTTGCTTGCCCATTAAGGCCAAATAGCAAAATAAGGACCTAAGCCCTAAGGAGACAAAATAAGATCATTATATAAATACAAGAAGGTGCTATACAAAGATCTATGGGATTGCAATACGCCTACCGTATGCTAGGTGGCCTTTCAGAAAGGAGCTTTATATTTCTTAACTGCTTTAATTCCCTCAACCACCCTATGAGATAGTGGCTGCCCCACTTTACAGAGGAGGGCAATGAAATCCAGAGAGGATAACTAATTTGCCCAAAGTCTCAAAGCTTTAAGTCTGACTAAGAAGCCTGCACTCAGCCGCTAGAAGAGATGGTTGTCTGGTAAAAGAAAATGAATCAATGTTCAAAGTATTGAAGTGGATTTTGTAGGGCCGGGAGCAGGGGTGGGGAGTGGAATTTCATGGGTAGGGAGGGTAATGCCTGCTGAAGGGGTCATAGCCAATCTCAAGAGCGCTTATCATAAGCTTATGACAAGGTACAATACAGTCTAAAGCCAAATCCTCTCTAGGCAATGCATTCTCAAAGGTTGAATTTGTAGGGTGAGGTATTTTTGACAAATTAAATTTATATTGGCTAATAATTTTATTAAACTCAGGGAACACAAGAGTCAAATGAAACAGAATGAGAACCAAACTAAACTCAATGAAGGCTCATATATTAAATTTAGTCTAGACTTTCCCTCCCAAAATGATTAGATCTAGGAAGAGCCTGCTAATTAGGGAGAACAAAGCATCACACGTTCCCAAAGCTTGCATGTGGAAATGGCGTGGCTTTGTCACTAGGCATTGCATGAAGGTTGATATGTCATCTATTTTGGCTTTTGCAATGTTTTCCCACCAATTCTGTGTATGTTTGATAAGATGTGAAAGCAATATGAATTTGTTCTATGAGCTGAAGTAATCTTTTTTTAAAGTTGTGATTCTTTTTAATTTTTTAAACTAATATTCTCATCTTTTCTCGTTGGTCCCATGAAGGTATGATATTGGGTGTGATTAAGAGATTGTTTTCATGTATTTAGACTTCAGGTGAAATTCTTCAGGTACATTCCAGAGTCTAGTAATTGACTGTTATTAGTATTAATAAGAATTACCCAGCTAAATCCCACTGCCATGCCCTGAAAATTTACCCCTTAGGATCAGTAATAATTTCAGTGTGTTGAGATGTAATTTTCAGTTCACAGACCTCTCAAAAAGGCAAAAACAGACATGGGAGTTTAAAGTTTGAGATAACAGAAAGGAAATTTCTTTAGTTTGTGCTGCTTGGAATTAGAGATGCATAATAAGTAATCATTTCTCTTCAAAATGCAGGGATCCGCTTGCTATAATTCATAGGATGGGGCTGATACACAGGACAAGCAATCATTCCTATAAGGGACTCTTAACAGTGGATCCTTTCTATGCATTTCTTCAAATGAAGGGTACCTTTGGCTGTATTTCTTTTTGTGAGAGCCGTTTTCTTTGCCTTCAAATCTCTGTAATACGTATTATTTGAATATCTGGAAAATGTATTATTGCCTTGTAAGTGGGTTGTGAAAATTACCAGCCCACAGAAACTGTATCAATATGCTTCATGCTAGGGTTTACTCTGATGAAAAATAAAAGAAACTGGCCTTCTTTCCTTTTCATCTGATATAATTTGTTGCTTACCTTGGAAGAAAAAAAAAACTTAACTCTGCTGATAAACAACTACTGGTATATGTTTTAAAATATGGGTAAATTCCAAGAAAAGGCAATCTAGGTTTTCCTGATTCTCCTGTTTAGGCAAGAAATAGGCTAAGGCTTCTGTGTGTATATTCTCTTTCCACAACAATGCCACGACAAAACCCGTCCCAATTATTCCACCTCTCTATGTTAGAATTCCATATTTTTAAACTTGATTCAACAACCATTCCACACCAGAGGATATATCATTACTTGTGAAATGCTCAGTGCCTTTTAATAAAAAAAGATGAAATAATTTTACATAAACAAGTTTAAAATGTCAAGAGAACCAAAATGGATCTATTTGAAATCGTTTCTGAAACAAAATTTGATTTTTGTCAATAGTGCATAAAAAACAATGAAATAGCCAAGAAAAAATTTTCATATTATACAGTCCTTTGGACAGAGGGTCAGTTCTAGACTTTTAAAACTTGGTGTCCTAAAATATTACCAACATGTTTAGTTCAAAATAGAATATTTTCAACAGGTTTGCTTTCAGTAAAACCGAAAGGGTGATTACTTGCAATAAAATATATTAATAAACTATAGCATGTGCTATTTTACTGATGTGCCTAATGGTGGGAAGATGTTAATTATTTGATAATCATCACTTTTTAAAATTTCTGCATAAGAAGTTTCAGCCATATTTCCATTGTGAAATATACAGCCATCTAAATCTCTATCCCCAAATCTTTAAACAGATCTAGGTAAAGATAGGTACTTTCTCTATCCAAAACCTGAAAGTGATTTTACTAATGCATCCTTATAAACAGAAGCTAGGTCAAAATATCGTAAATATGGCACATTTCATATGTTTCTTGAGAAATTTAAAAGTGATGCCTATCTTCAAGGGGTTTATAGGAAGGAACATTATATAAACAAAGCCAGCTTTGGGTAGAGAATAATTTTCTCTTTAATGTGCTTGTCCTCATCTGGAAAAATTGCTCTATTTTTATACAACATCAAATTTTTGAGTGTTTCTTCCTGGGCTGTGAGTGGATTTATGAAGGCTTTTTTCTTTTAAGAACTTAGAGAAACAATCCTTTTCATTCTCTAAGAGGAGTACCCATTTATAATTGTGGTGATTTGTATTTACACAGTAATATTACCTAAAAGACCAGGATGTTCTACCTCTGGTAAAGTGACTCTTGTTTCAAGAATCTCCAGAGAACTTATCCCTGAACCTTCACATTGCATGGGTTTTAATATGTTGACATTTCCAAGAATAACATGGTCTGTAAAGAGCCCAAGAGTGAAGTGGGAGCACTTCTATCAATGATACTTTTGAAAATGAAATATGTTTCCCAGGTTCCTTGAGATAGAAATCAGCAGTGGGGAAAGGTGACTGCTCCATCTGCTTCTAATGAGTTGGAGGAGGTGACCTCTGACCAAGGAACTAGGGACATGAGGACACAGTACTAAAACCATCTTCTCTTGTGACATAAACGGAAATTCACTTTCTAAATAGTTTTGGTTTTTCAAAAGGTAATGGTAATTTAGCTTGATCAGACATCTTTCACATCTGTCATCTCCTCATTGATATTCACTGGTATTCCCATATTTTCTTTCCATTTTATAGCCTCTTAAACATTTCTATTTATGTGCTGTGTGTATGGAGCGTAGACTAAGTACATACTTTATAGTAGCTCCCCTGGCCACAGCTTTGGCACTTGGTGCCTCCATACATTTGTAAAGAGAGTCCCTGGGCTGAGAATGCTCCCCCTCCAGATTAGAATCCTCCCTTCCTCCTGGGCCTAATTCAAAGACCTCTGCAGTTGGAGTTCATCTTTTATCTCTTGACACATTACATACTCGGATGTGCCAAGTGTGCCATGTAGTGTATATACTTCTGAATAAATGCATATCCCACTGGTTATTTAGCCACTCACATGCCATTGTGTTTAAATGTTGGATCTTTCCAACTAGACTTTAAGTTCCTACATGAATAGAAGACATCTTTCACTTTGGGATATCTTGAGTATGTATGGCAAAGATCTTTTTATATAATAAGTTAATAATTCTTTTTTGAGTGAAAAGTAGGCAAAAGATAATATTAGAAAATATGAAGTGTATTAAGATATAATTGACACATAATATTACATTAGCTTAAGTGTACAACATAATGATTTGATTATATATGTATATATATATATATATATATATATATCAAAATGATCACCATGTTAAACCTACATCTATCACCATACATACTTATGAACTTTTCTTCTTGTGATGAGAACCTGAAGATCTATTCTTTTGGCAAGTTTCAAATCTAAAATACAGTATTATTAACTATAGTCACCATGAAGACTCTTAACCATAAAAAGCTCCTCACATTTTAAAGTATATTTACACTTGGAAAACAGCACTGTAAGACTAAAGAAATCTCAACTAAGGAAGCACCTCAAAGATTTTACTAAAGTAGACATTTAAAATTGAATCATATTAAATTAAACTACCAAATTCAATAAGCAGAACTCTAAATCTTTCAAAAGAGGAAATCTTTGAAGGATACTAACAAATGACACACAAATAAAGAAAAGGTAAACTAATGTTTCAAAGGTCAATAATGTATGAGTTTTTATTCAAATGCAAGCTGCCGTCCTCCCTTTGGGGGTTGGTGTGAACAAAAAATTTAGTCATGGATATTAAAAAGAATTCCTTTAATTCCAGAGTCTTTCACATAGGAAGCTTAAAACATGTTTAAAGTCTTATCTAGTAGTTAGATCACCTGCTATGGTCACTTTGCATCTAAGGCAGGGAAGCCAGAAGGTATAGGAAATCCAAAATCATACAGAGCTTCAGTAATTTGATCAAGAAAATAATGCATGCCTTCCAAATCCCTGACTAATTCTTTGGCCATGGGATTACATTTTCCATACTCCTGACATAAGGAAAAATAATGAGAAACATAATTTTTAAAGAGCTACTAGTGACCACTAAATTTAAAATTTTCTAGAAACCACATTTCTAGTCTATTCCCACTGTCCTGCACTAACCTAAACCTTTTAAATTTATCATATTACTGCCATAGCTTCCAGTAGACTCTCCAATCCCAACCTCTCCCCTTACTAAAGGCCCCTCAGTATGTAAGTCTCCCCACATCATACAGCTCAAGGACAGTACTGCTCCCAACTTCATTTCCCCAGTTACTAAAATCTTATAAAATCTGATCACACTCTGACTAGACAACCTTGTTTTCCTTCTGCTAAATAGTTTAATATGTAAAATTGTTTCCTAGATGGATCTAGTAAATTAATCTTCACTTTTCAGATATATTTTAATTGTCTGAAGGTTCACCACAATGCCAGGTACCAGTTGGATGCTCTATATATGTATATGCTAATTGATTAATAATTGAAGAGATTTTTAAAAAGTGCTTGTGAAGTACTGGCCAATTGATGCATGTCCTATAAGCTGCTTTGTAATGTTACCATCTAATCCCCTACATGGAAATATTAATAGGTTCAACAGTTCTGGGAAAAAAAGTCAACTTCCCTTTCCCCTCAAAACTAGTGTGCTCTAAAACATTCTCCTAACAAGATTTGCCTGGTTTCATCATCATTCTTAGAATCCTAAAGATGCTTCCATATTTAGAGATGCTGAATACCAAAAGCCTAAAAAAGCAGAACTTATCTACCCTTTTATAAGCACTTCAGTAAGTTAGACCCAATAGTTATCAATGCAAAAGTAACATTTTTATCTCTCATACAATAGGTGCAGAGTTCTCTACTCAAGAATTTTAAGACAATGCATAAGAAAAAGGATGCAAAGCGAGCAAATTCTATATACCACAGAATAAAAGACAGCTCATTTTTCCACAATTAAGAGGAATTGTGAATATTCACGTAATAGCTCCTATCCCAATTACTTGGAAAATTCATCCATCTTGAGCATTTGTCTGCAGGCCAGATATTTATATAATTCTACTTCTCTGGTTTAATTTTGATCCCAGGTGGGCAAACAAACTTGTATTTCACAATGGGGCCCTTCTTGTCAACCCTAGATGATCAGCTCCTTTGCAGCTTGATGGTGGTCAAACTCAATGAGTGCTACTACAGTTGGAACAGTCACGGGTCACTTCCTTGTGGATGAGATTCCCCAACCTGCTCTATCTGCATCCAGCAAGGAGACAGCATTTCTTGGTCGATTATAATTATCAGACCATTTCTTAGGCAAAGGTCAAGAGGAAAATGTACAATTCCCAATAAACTCATTATTAGTAAGGGTGACTCCTGGTCATCTATTGCTGTTTAATGACCGAAATTCACAATGGCACAAGTAGACAACTGACATTTTGCCTGAGCACACATCTCTGGCCAGTGATAATTAACCTGAAGGTAAAGAACCAGTCATTTTCTTAATTCAACAAGGCACCTCTTTCAAAGTTGGGGCTCTTCCTGTTTTAATAATCAAAAGGAAAAGACCTTTGGTACTTAATATTTAAACAAAATGTTTAATATTTACACAGTAAAGTTCTTCTTCTGATATTAAACCAGCATTAAAGCAGGGATGGAAATTGGTTTATAATCTCTGACACTAGGCCCGGAGCCTTGTAGTGTAGTAAACAATGTCACTCTTCAGATGGGCACCACCTGCAATGGGTTCAGAAATGTCAACTGTAATTAAACATTTTATTTCAAGGATAATTCATAGGTTATGTACATGAAGGACTGCTTTCTGCCATGAGAAATTTCAAAGTACTGGGCTGTGTAAATAAGAAGCAGGTCTCTCTCTCTCTTTCTCTTTTTTTTTTTTATTATTGTATGTTTTTTTAAAGCACATGCAAACTGAGACCTAATTAATATTATTCTTAAACATATGCTTCATATTTTACAAAGATTTTTAAAGTCAATTTCATGAAGCTTGTCTGGTAATGATACATTTCTACCTAACCAATTATTTCTTCTAGCTACAAGTTAAGAATACTGCAGGGGGGAAGAAAGGGTATGATTTGCTACAAGCGAACATGGTACAGTAATGGCAACGTTGGGATTTGCTCTCATCAGTGCCAAATTTCTCTTTTGGGGCTTTAGTTTTAAGTTACAGTTTGAGTGAAAACCTGGAGAAAATTGATTACTTTTAAAAAGATATGCTATTCAAAGGTGTAGGGGTCACCTAGCACCTCCAATAATGCTTCTAATCCTAATGAGAATTTAGGAATGAAATTATTCAATTAAGAAGTGTGTGTGTCTATGTGTGTGTGTGTGTGTGTGTGAGAGAGAGAGAGAGAGAGAGAGAGAGAGAGAGAGAGAAAGCAATACTCAGTTTTCCCAATAAAAATTTATTCACTCTTCCTTGGTAGCAATTTTTACAACTAACATAATGAATCAGAGACTTAAAATACACCTTCCCTGGCCCTCCACCCTAACATTCTACATCATTTTTTCCTAGGGGAAAGACCTTAAGTAAAAATGCTATTAAACTCATGAAAAAAAAATTTGGGTAAAAGTGGCACCTTTTTGTGCACTTAACACAGTTCGTTATAAGAGTATTCTTTTCTCTAACTACATATGGCAACTAGGAAAAGGGATGCTCTGCTTGTCTGCCTCTCATTTGCTCTCCCTGCTCTTTTTAAATTTACTTCATAATTGTGTATTATTTTGACACATGTTGTCTACCAAATAGAAGGACATATGTACAAGAACAGGCTCAAACACAAGGGGAGGGGGCACTGACTAGAGAGTACAGAGCCACACCCCTCCCAGGTGGGTGCCCTACAGAAAGGCCTGGCACTGAACACACAGAGATGTACCCATGGTAGCACTGTTTCTGAGATATAGTGGTGGTTCCTTCCCACTGGTGAAAATATGTTTATAATATCAAATGGCAACAGACATAAACTACTATTCACAAATAAGTATAGTATAGGATACTTGTTAAAGGAATCCTGATGGTGTTTCCTTTAATTGCCTTTTCTTTTGGAAATAGGATAACCATAAAAGCTATGGGAAATATGAGGAAAGGAGATGACACACTAAGAGAAAAAGGCTATCTATATAAATCCTATGTATACTACTTAAAATTACATAGAATTAAAAAGCTGATATAGAAAAAAAATAATTGAAGGAAATATGACAGCAGTGTGAGTAATTTTCTTCCCACCTCTCAAATGTCTGTAATGTGATCATGTGAGTCCAGCTATTAAACATCTATGTCAAGTAAGAACATGATCATCTTAAGGAATTAAAAAGTCCACAGAGCATCCACGCATTGAACGAGGTAGAGAAGAAATTTGGCAAAGGCTTGGACTAAACACAATTTGAGCTTCTTTGTCTCAACATCTCCCACTCAACTAAGAGAGAATAGACCAAAAAGAGCGTTGGCAGACTAGGAATGAAGGAAGAAGGTAGAGGAACACAGTGCCAGAATGGTTAGTTGGTACCGGAGCTTCTGTTAAACTAATCTCAGATCCTAAGTACTACAGATTCGCTTTGTCTTCCTGTTCAAATGCTGCTATCTCGGCTGCAAGACAGAAGAAAGACCAAGCCTTCCCAGCCCAGCTATACCCGATCCTGGTTAGGAGAGGGATAAAGCCTGTTGCTATGACAAAATAGGATTACAGCATAGGGGACATATTCAGCTGTAGAAACCCCCACTGAATCAGCCCAGACACAGATATTAAACTCTGAGGCCACAAAGCCAGTAAACAACACAACTGGTAAGATGGCACAAGTGACTGACTTGACTGCTCCACAAGTTTCTGTATTCAAGCCACATACATGCGTTCACAGGTTGTCATCTCAATAAGCCCCTTTGACCGTTCGGTGAATACTTGTCTCGTGGCTTGGCAAGGTCTCCCATTTTCTCCTTCAACCTAATGTGATTCTCCACTGCATCTCCCAGCCTTAATTTCCTCTCTGCAAAAAAAGTGCATGATTGCAATGAGCCTCTTACAGTGGCAATGCCCAAAGGCCTCCATGCGATAAACCCCACTAATCAGCCTTGCAGTCTTTGGGGGTGAAGAGGTACAGGGTTCCAGCTTGGGAATTTTCGCCAAAGAATTGGGTAAAGTGCATGGCAGCCACAGAAGAGTAACTGGAGTAAAGACTCTTCCCCTAGAGCCTCCTCCTTTGCCTATGGAAAAGGCTCGGGAAGAGGAATCCTAAATCATTACACCTGGTCAAATAATAAGAATTCATTTAGAACAAATACAATATTAAAAGCTAATTTTTTCCCCACAAAATTAATTAACTTTTCCCTCTACAAATATATTACTAAAACTTTCTCACTGCACAAACTCTCCAAACAAAATTAATGGTTTTGTTTTGAAAATTAATTTAGATATTAAAAAATTATATTTTTCCACCAAGATCTCAGTTACTCAGATTAAATATTAACCAAAAGCTGTCTTCTGCTTAAATAGAATTTAGCCTTTGAAGTGTTTTTATTAATCTCTTCTGATGTAGGTGCTTGAAATTCTATGAAAGTGCGGCTGCTACCCGTTCTGTGCATCACTTACTGTAATTTATTTTCAGAACATAATTCTATTTATAAATGAAAATCCTATTAAAAGAAGACAAGAAAAATTAGTCCTAGACTTTGCATGGGTAGAGTAGAAACAAAATGAGCGGCCTAACCTGAAGTGACATTTACAAATTACCTGTTAATTTAAACCGGGTTGAGGGATGACAGAGTTTAGTCAGACTGACAGGAAGTACCGGAGGAATGACAGTTGGGTCTGGAGTGGCCATAAAGCTCTTACTGCCAGCACATTTCTCTGTGCTCCACCACCACCCCACTGCCTCCCCAAAAGCTTCCTGCCCGGTAAATAATGTATTTATAAAAATATTTACATTTTTGGCAGATTAGTGAGTAAAGGTATTACGCAGCTGGAAGCTAGCCTCCTGTTTAAAGGGAGGAAATAATTGATTTAAAAAAGCTTCAGGCTTTAGTCATTGAGTGACACCCCCTCCCCGCCAGCCCCCTCCACACCATCCCTACCATTTAGGCCCAAATAACCAGTTGGTGTTCTCCCATGAGCCTCTTTGAACACAGGGGCCTGTATATTGGCATATAGATACGCACAACCTTCTCTCTCTCTCCACCACGGTGTTTCGGAGGACAAGCCATCGGAAACAGCTGGTGCTCCTTCTACGCTTTCTACCCCATTTTATTTTTTTTTTAAGATTGTATTTATTTACTCATGAGAGACACAGAACGAGCGAGCGAGCGAGTGAGAGAGAGGCAGAGACACAGGCAGGGGGAGAGCAGGCTCCACGCAGGGAGCCTGACTTGGGACTCAATCCCGGGGTCCAGAATCAGGCCCTGGGCCAAAGGTGGCACGAAACCACTGAGCCACCCAGGCTGCCCTTCTACCCAATTTTTGAAATGTAACAACAAAAATGAGTCCTAAATAATAATCTTTTGAGAGGAAGCCAAAAAAGGGGGAAATAATTGTTACACCCTTGAATATTTTGTTATAGACTTGAATATTTTTCATTCGATTTAAAGGACTACCAACCCGATTAAGAATCCACAGATACCACCTATATCGAAGTAGATTTCAGTATGTAGCAATTAAAACTCATTTTTATCAAACATTTATTCCACATCCAACTTACAAAAGATGTATGTTTTTTATCTGATGGGCATATTCTCAGTTGCACTAATAAAAGTTACACACATGCATGGAGTAGAAATACAGGCACACAACCCCGCACACAACACATACATAACATACAACACACGTGTGATATATACCCAGTCATCTGGTTTTTATGAGCAAGTCTCTTTGTATCTTAAGAAAAAAAAACCAGTGGGTATTTTAATTTTTTGAAACAATTTATTTGAGAGAGAGAGAAAAAAAAATAAGCAGGGGGAGGGCAGAGGGACAGGAAGAGAGAATCTCCAAAACTGTCGTCTATTAAGTAGAAGACCATCCCTATATTCATAAATTAATAACAATAAGTACATTTAGGTTAACAAAGTAGAAATAAAAAATCAAAATACATTTAACTAAAAAGATGCATTGAACTCAAATGAAATGAACTAAATAAAATCAAATTAAAATGATAAAATAAAAATAGGAGACCATCTCTGTATTCTTAAATTAGTGACAATAAAAACATCCTGGTGTTTTATCTGCCTGCATCCTGATTAAGGCTCCTGCTCCTTTTGCCACCTTTAAATGCTTTTGTCCATTGGAGAATTCTGGAATTTTCAAGGAATTGTTACACTTTCTTCTTGTTTACCCATTCTGGAATTCTATGGACAGTACAGGGATAATTCTGTAGCACAAAATAATTGCTATGAATTATTCACATCCTGAAATCTTCACACAACTTTCAGTAACTGTTCTGAGCTGGAAAATTATTGTGTGTAGCTTACTTCTCTAAACAAATGTCTCTATATTCGTGGTAAGACTGTCTACCAGAGACTATGAACCATGAGTACATTGTTTTAGAAGAGCAATTTTACCAAGTAAGAACCAATTTTATCTTGAAATTTTGATCCAATGATCCTTCTTTTCTATTATCTAGCAATAAGGAATAATGCAATCCCGTGATACGCAGATAATCAGAATAGTCACATGAATAATTGGCATTTCTAAATAAAAAACTAGTTGCAAAGAGGTTAAAATATTAACTTAGAGCAAAAAAGTCTGAAATCTGAGACGCTGATAACGAGAATCTGCTGGAAAAAAGGATCCTTTTCCTTGCAGTTCCTCAGTTGAGCTGGATGAGGGCCAGTCCCATTTAAAGCCCTCTCCACAATATGCCAGGACTCTGATTATCAAGTCATTTTAAGCTCACACCAAATTCAAAACAATGTTCAGAAAGGATAGCCAAGAGAAATTTTTCCATTCTTCCTCCATCCCTTTACCCCAAAAGTGCCACAGAAGCCTTCCTCCTCATACCATCTACTATTAAAAAAAAAAATCAAAAGCCTCTCTTGTCTTCTTTGGCATATAAAGAAATACTTTTTATACTAAATCCTAATTTTGAGTCTTTCTTCAATCTGAGTTTAGAGATAAATTATAAATTATCTGTGTCTTAGACTCCTCTGTCACACTGCTGTCAAGAAGCATATGCCTGTTTGGAAAATCCTGGTTATTTCTACAAGATTTATGAAATGTTACTTTGCTCCAAGATTGATATCCACGTCCTTATTCAGTATATCAAGGGCATATGATAATGATAGCGATCAATGTTATTTTAACACTGCACAAAGGCCAGGGTGTCAAGGCCATCACTTCATTAGACAACAGAACTATTGATTATTAACTAGAGACTAGCTAAAATCGAAATACCTGTACAATATCCCCATGCCAAAAAATCATCAGTGGGCGGGCAAGCAGATTACATAATCTGTCAACCACTATGAAACTTTCTCAAAACTAAACAGACAGTATGAGGAGCATTTCAAAGGGTGTTTCACCGTGAGAGATTTCTCCTTTATATACCTTGACCCTCTGCCATCTTCCCTCCTAAAGCTCAAATAATTTTAGCCTCATAACACTCTTTGAGTCTGCCCTTATGATGTAAATGCTCATTAAAAATTGAGGGGAAAGGGGTTTTGAAAACTGTTAAGGTTTGGGTGGGAATGAAAGGAACATAAAGAAAGCAAGAGGCAACAGGTGTAAAGGGAAATAATTAAGGACTACTGATGCCCTTACTCCAATCTTCCTATTTTTGCCTTTTTAAAAATAGTAAATGTTTTCTAAATATCATAGGGCTAAAGGAAACTACATACTCTCCCCTCCCTGATAAGAGACATATTATTATTTAGCTGGATCCCATCATTTTTTATATGCAAATTGATCAGACACCCATTCTCTTAAGCTCTGAGCTCTGAAATCTGTACACTCATTGCAGGTGTTAAAGTGGCCTCTCTATCCTGAAGTCATATATTTGGACTCTCAGGCAATTTCCCCATCATGTGGGCTTTAATTGGACCATGTTTCCTAATCAGCGTAATTTCCCCCTTGACCAGCCCTCTATGTGCATACACTTAGAAAAAAGGAAGTGGGTTAAAAGGAGGGCATTGAAAAAAAAAATCAGCCTTCTCAAAACAGCAGTTAGAACACTTCCTAATGGAGCTCTAAGAACTCATCCTAAGTAAAGCAAATGGCATGAGGCATGTGGAAAACTGATTAGTGAGGACCAAAGCAGACATTTATTGCCCAGAGGTAGAAAGTCCACTAATCTTCCTGTTAAACCTCTGTTTTCATTTCCTTCTCAACTAACCTCACTCTGGACCAAATTCATCACCTGTCCTAAGCCTCCAATCGCTACTGAAATTAACGAAGTCAAGGGAACAGTAGAGGGAACCTCATGGGAATTTATTCCTCCCATTCCTCCCAGCATTTCCAAAGATAGTGCTGAAGCCCTGAAACACCAGGGCCTTGGTCTTTTGCAACTTTCACTACATTTTTGCTTTTCAGAAGAGGCCATCAGAACCTGCACCCTGGTTTTGAAATTATCACCAGCGATCTTGAGGAAAAGTGATGGGATTGACATTGGTGAACTGAGCACACAGGGAAGAAAATCTGTAATTGATGGCAACACAATCACATACCAGGATCCTCTGATGTCATGAGTCTAAGTCCCACGCCAAGCATTTTTGGTGATTCTAGGCTTATATGGCAGAGCTCCTTCGATAGGTGAGACATTCTAAAGATGCAAAACTTAAAAAAGACCATCAAAGCTGGAACAATTTGAGCAAAAAAAATATATAACAGTATTTGAGTATAGCCCAAAGTATAAAATAAATATGTGAGTCCATACTCCTATACATTAAGGAGTAAATAAATGAGAAAAAGATAAAGATCTTCCTCACAGAAGAATTCTGAATAATTTATATCAATCCTCTTCCCTCCAGAAGGTGGTTCTGAGTGCTCTCCCCCAACTGCCCCATCCATCTTTCCTGTCCTTGAACTGAACTGGATTTAGTGACTTGCTCCTAAAGAACTGAGTATATACAGGGGGAGCGAGGGCAAGTTAACAGTGGAGAAATCTGCCAAATGTTACCTGGGCCAGGTGATCAAGATTAATATCACCAGTGATAAGTCATGTGGATAACATGCACCCCCTAATAGGATGTGACAAAAGGGGCACTTCACCTCTGTGGTACTCTTCCCCAAAACATATAACTCCAGTCTAGTCAGAAGGAAAACATCAGATAGACCCAAATTAAAAGACATTCTAGAAAATAAATGGCCAGTAATCTTCAAAACTGCCAAGGTCATGAAGACAAGACTGGGAACCTGTCCACAGATCAGAGGAGACTAAGATGTGATGTTTAAATGTGATGTGGTGTTTAAATGTAATGTGCTGTCCTGAATTTGATCCAGGAGTGGAAAAAGGACATTAGTGGAAAACCTAGCAAAATCTGAATAAAGTGTGTTGGTTTACTACTAATATCCCAATGTTGGCTTCTTAACTTTGGCAATGTATGTAGAATGTAAACATTAGGGGAAGCTGCGTGAGGGATATGCAGAAATCTTTAATTCTCTCTGCAATTTCTCTGCAAATCTATAATTATTCTAAAGTACAAAGTTTATCTTAAAAATCCAAAAAAATGTCCCTATAATGACCAGCCTAGAATTTTTTCACTGTGTAAAGAAAAGGAATAAAAATGTAAATGATAGCATTTTTGCCAAGATAAAAAATGAGAAAGGATAATCTATTTGTACAAAACAGAACGAAATAAAACAAATACACTGTCATAGACATATGAGTACATAAGTGTATGTATAAGATACACTTATGTGTAGATATTAAATATACAGAAATGTACATAGATCAATACTATAACTGCTATTCTAGTATTCATTCATTTATTTTATTCATTTACTCATCCACTATTTTGAAATAGTAACTGCTACACATGAGACACTTTGCTATGGGCTGGGAATCCAACCATGGAAAAGATGAATACAAAACCTTACCCCCAGGGAGCTCTTTTATAAGCTCATTCTTCAGTGCTCCAAAACTTTTAAATCTTCACAAATTTCATGTATCCTTCAGAGGTATTTAGTTTAGTTTAGGTTTTGCTTGTTTGTTTTGTTTTGAGTAAAATTCTTAGGTTCCAGATCCAGACATACCATTTAATTGAATACATGGTTCTGTGCAAGATTCTTAACAGCTACCCGTGTCTCAGTTTCCTGGCCTGGAAAATGTGGATCATAATAATTACTTCTTCACAAAGCTGTTGTAAGGGTAAAATAAATCCTCACATATGTTATAAAATGCTATGCAAATGTTACCTATAACTCAAAGAATAGTTACTGTGCTATCTGGCAGGGCCCAGTAGGAATAGGAACCCCAGCAGAATGAGGAAACGGAAAGGAGGATGGAGTTCAAACTTTGGACATGGGAAGGTACCAAGAAAAAAACCTTCTCTACTTCCTAATCTTGCCTGGAGTCAGCTTTGAAAGTGGATATGTAAATGTATAGAGGAAAAGTGCAAAACAATCTTGTGAAGTAAGGAGTCACACATTACTATCCCCATAAATGGATGTGGCACCTGAGGCCCAAAGATATTGAATAACTTGTTTGAAATTCCACACTGAGCCAGTAACACATGAAAATTAAGAATTTACTCCCCTTGGCATTGAGACCGTACCACAAAGATTTGCCATTTAGCATACCCTTTGTGCTTAGGCCCATGTTAGCAGGACTAAAACTGCTTCTTGGATTTATCAATGGTTATGATCGGCAGGATTCATGTACGATTGTTTTGCCAGATGGGGAACCAAGGCCCTCACGCTGCCATTTCAATGCAATCCTAGTTAACGCCAGGCAATCCCTCCCTGCCTTTTCCTGCACTGTTTATCATCTCTAACCCCATACCACTGGCTCTCTGTGAGAGGCTTCTACTGCAAGCAATATGCCAGTCTTCACTCTCTCCCTTCCCTTGTATTGTATGATACAATTAAATTATGATGTATACTTGTATTTTAATGTTATATTTATAACTGTACATATGCCCAAAGGCTTTAGCAGGAGTTACATTTTTATATCTTGAAAAAATACATATTCAAAACATCAGTTTTTGAAAAGCAAGAAAATTTCTTTAGTAGTTTTCCTCTTTTTGCAAGAGAAAAGTTGAAGTTCTCCTTTGGCTACTTTATGAAGCATTAGATAACTTTGAAAAGGGTTTTTTTAGTTTTATTGAAAAGATTCTAGAGGTTCTTTTAAGCTGTTTTCTTGCATACATGGCATAGAAGTGACAATCTATTTCAACTCAGTATTTCAAGTCCATGACCATTTATGGAGTTCTAAGTTCTTGAGACTGAAAAAAAAAAAGAAGAAGAAGAAGAACTAGAATTCCTCAAGGAATTTACTAACTGGTGAATGTAGAAAGCAAAACAGAAAATAATATAACAATTTTGTATTACATATAGATTGCTCTTGAAGTTTAGTTGCAATTGTTGGGCAGATAGTCATGAGAAAAAAAAGGTAGAGGAGAAGTATTTGAATTGGATCTTCAAGAAAAGGTATGAGTTTAACAGAACAAGAAGAAGTCTAGGAAAAGAGAATCACATGAACAGAGACCTTGAATCATCGAAGAGATTAACCATGTTAGTGATTCACTGACAAGACCAGAGATGATAAGACAAAATATGGTGGGGAACAGTTCCTGAAGGCCCTTTTAATCCAAATTAAAAAGATGAGGATTTGTGATTTACAGGTTATGTAGATCTATTTATGGTTGGTAATGGAGGGGTGTGAGAGGTCATGAACAGAATATTCAAGAAAAGACTAATAAAAAAAAAGAAGACTAATAAAATTATCCAGGCTAGTTAAACAGTATTCTTGGAAGACACATGTCAGTTCACTAAACAAATTTAATTCAGTTTTACGAACGGGAACTGACTGATAATGGTGTGTATCAATCAGAATTCAGTTAGAAAAACAGAACCACTCTAGTTATATCATGCAGAAATGGATCCAACAGAAGGAGCTAGAAACTTAAGATCCATTAGACAGGCTGAGGGAAAAAAGATTGGAAAAACCACCACTATCATCCAGGAAATCAGGAAATGCCTCAATTTAATATATAATGGCACTGATGGTCTCAGTTTTCTAGCACCTGAGCAGTACAGAGGAACTGCAGAGCACCCAGAAACCTGTAGCAAAACCTACTTGCCATCTGCTATTGGCCAAACACCTTCCCAGTGTTGCCCAGAGGCAATAATGGTTCTGATTCTCTTTTACCTTCTGTCTCTTATATAAGTGTCTTTCCCTGGTGGAATGTAAAGCAGAATTCTTCTGACAGAGATTCTAAGAAATGTGTTCTTATGCCTCAAAATCCCCACACCACTGATAGTGCAAAGATGGGAAATGGTATCAAGTTGCCCATAGGCAGTCCAGCATATTGTGCAAGGGAAGTCAAGATCTGGAGCAAATATTATTTAAAATATATTAATAGTAAAACTTAAATTTCTCAGATACATTGTAAACACAAAATCACCACCAAAAAGCTAGAGGACTAGTTCCCAAGAATTCATGGACTCTGCTCTTTACTTTTCTAATTCCTCAAAGTTTTTCACAATTCAAACGTACTAAAAGTCAATGAGTCAAGCCTCCCCACTCACTGGATCTTCTGAATTCAGTTCCAGCTAACTCAGTCTTAAAAATTACTCATGATGATTCACAAGACTTTTGAAGATTTGAGAGATACAGAAAATGTTTAGTTTTGATATAGTGAAATGGGATTAGGTACTTATGGATAAAATCTCATATGAGAATGATTGTGGATTCCCATGGAATTTTGTATGAGATTTTCAAATACATAGAAAGATCCATTAAATTTTGTAATTCTGACCATCTACAAAAACACAAATATACACATAGTAAGGTCCTTATATCTTCTAGCTGCTTTCCCTTGCTCTTAGGATAAAGTCCAAACTTATAAATTAGGTCTATCAGGCACTGGTGGTTATGGTTCTTGACTACCTCCCTAGGTTCATTTCACACTCCTCTTTCATTCTTCCCTACACAAGACCTTCTTCTGCCAGGAATGTGCTTGCCCCTAATTTTTCTGCCTCCTCCCATTCATCTCTCAAGGGTCAGTTCACATGGCATTTCCCTTGGGGGGTGGGGGTCTTCTCTGCTCATTAGTCTAAGATCTCCATTATTCTCTCCCACTCTGTCATGTTCTATGCTTTTTCTACACAGAATTTACCTAGTGTAATCACATAATTATGTGCATAATTTATTATTAATTATTTGTTATATTTCTGTCTCTTCCAGTAAATTTTACAAAGACTATGACCTCCATTTGCCTTATTTATAATTGTATCTTCAGGGTCTAGTGCAGTCTGTCATGTAGGCACTCAATATCTAAGATAGATATTGAGCACCTGTGGTCCCTCTCACCATCTATATAATAAATACCTACTGTCTTACAAACAAATCCTTTGAGGTTATTTCCCAAATTACTCCTTTAAAGTATGAGAACATTAGAAACTGGTTAGTTCATTTATTTCAACTTGTTTAATGTATACATGGTAAACCAGGACCATTTAATTTCTGTGCTTAGGCCAACTGAAGTCTCACAGTCTTTGAAGACCTGGACAGTGGACCACTGCCTTGGGAATGGATATTGTGTGTAAGAGAGTGACAAGTTTCAACAAAGAGAAATAAGAAGAAGACACATCCATGTGCCCTAGATCAGATTCTTGCCATTGGACAAGCACTAGTGGTTCTGGGTATCTAGTCCAGGAACAAGAAAGCTTTTTCAGCAGCCACAACACCCTCTTTTCTTGAAACTTTTGATCTGTGGCAGCTGCATCTTCAGAGTGGCAGTTACCCAAAAATGAGTGAAATTAGCAGGAAAAACACTTATTTGCATGTTATCATCTAAAATAGGCCATGAGATGGGGAAAGGGAGGAACATTTTGATTCGAAATTACTGTAGACTGTAGCCAGAAGAAGTTGGCTGGTTCTTTTCAAATGTGTTATCAATAGGTGATTGTCAGATGACTCATGCTTTTACACGTAAGCTATATAAGAGATCCAAATGCAAAACCCCAGCACTCAGGGACACCATTTGGATTTTTAATGCTCCCTTGAGAGCCTAGAGCCCTCAAAGCAATGAATAGATTACAATGAAGCATAATACAGTATTTTCATTTCTGACAGTCTTATTCTAAAATGGCCTGTTATTTAAAGAAAAATGATATCCATTTTTAGTAGCCCAACACTGAAATTTAAAGAGTTAAGAGCCCCTCAGCTTGGATAAACTCATAAACATATGAAAATTAATTTTGCATTATTCTTTGAGACTTCGCACTTACAAGACAAGTGGCAAAACTGGCACTGTCTTTCTGTTATTCTGTCGACGTAAAAGGAAAGAACACAATTAGGGATGTGGCAATTTTCCACTCTTTTTTCTGCCCCTCGGCAGCTGAATGGCATCACTGTGCAGAAGCAACTGAAACAGCAGAGATGTTGATGATCAATGTATTGAACAATCTCACAAGAGTAGGTTCAAAGCCAAGTTTAGGAATTTGTTGATGGGAGAAGTCACATGCAGCATCTAGCAAAGAAACTATTCAGAAATTGCCTGGATAAAAGAAAAGCACAGAAATGAACAGCATGAGCTCTCAAGCCAGTCTGCCTATATTTGCATCCCTGGCTCTGCTACTTTCCAACAGTGAAACTCTGAGCAGGTCATACACCCCTCTGTACCTCACTTTTCTTATCTGTAAAACAGGAGTAAGAGTATTATCTCTTGAATGATTGTTCTGAGGCTTAAATGAGCTAGTAAATGTGATGTGGTTAGGACAGTCACCTGAAGCATAGTAAAAGTATAGATAAATGGTACTATTATAATGATGTCACTTTCTGAAGGAAGTGTTCCAGAACCTGGACCCTTCCTCCAAAATAAACATATTCATGAGTACCTTTGGGTATCTTCATTCATTGCTAGGTGCCATATACTTTCATACATACACCCTGAATGAAAATAACTGTGTTTATGACAGTAAGCCACACATAAATGTTCATCTAAGGCAATTTCTATAAAGAGCTAGAGAGTAAACATCTTAGGCTTTGCAAATGCTCAACTATGTTGTTGTAGCCTGAAAGCAGCTATAGACAATATTTAATGAGTTCATGAGCATGGCTGTGTTTCAATAAAACTTTATTTACAAAAACAAAAGGTGGGCTAAGTTTGGTCCCCAGGGTATAGTTACCTACTCCTGACCTAATGGATTCTTCAACTCAGAAATCTTTTTATAAGTAGTTTCTTAAATGAAAGAACTAAGAAAAGTAAGATCCAAATCTCCTTAGATACTTAGTCCAAAGCTTCACAAGGCATTCCATGCATGTGAGTGAAGTCCTTCTTGACATCATACTTAAGTCCCCCTAGGCATTGAAGAAGTCTCCGTTTCCTCCCAAACTTGCAAAGAAAACCTCAGACTAATACCAGTTTACTTTTAATAACAATAGTCTACCATTTAACAAATATTTACTCTGCAGCAATGTTCCATCTCACTTGATGATGGCAAATTCCAACAGCACCACTTTCAGAATATACCCACATTCTGCTCACTTCTCCCACCACCACCAGTATTATCATAATCCCACTTACCTTCACCCTCGTCTGGTTTATAGTTATAATTCATCCTCAACTTAGCAGCCAAGGTGTTCCTCACAAAATGTGTCAGGTCATGTCACTTTTCTGCCTGAAACTTCAACGACTCTCCATCTTACTCAGAGTATAAGCTCAACTCCTAAGAGTACCTGGTCAGACCCTCTGAGTTGGTCCTTATCTTCTTTCTGGCCTCCTCTCTTACTACTGCCACCCTCTACTTATTCTGAGTTTCCTGCCACACAGGCTTTGTGTTTACTCATTCTTTCCTCAACCACATGGCTTAATCATCTCCATCTTCCAAGTAAGCCTACCCTGACAGTCCCATTTCAGATTGCAACCCGGACTATCACCCTCCTTATTATCCTTGTCTACTTCATTTTTCTCCATAGCCCTTATTATATATGTATTTGTTGTGTGTGTGTGTGTGTGTGTGTGTGTGTGTTTTGTTTTGTCTACTTCTACCCACTAGAGTGAGGGCTTCAAAGGGATTTTTGCTCATTTATGTCTCCAGCATCTAAAATAATACTTGCCAGATAGTAGGTGCCTCATGAATATTTGTTGGGTGAATGACCCTATTAGACCCTTACCTATGCAGTATGTATAGTTATAAGTGCATTAAAGGTATTATCTGCTTTAGTCCTCACAAGCTTATGAAACGATGCTGCTATAATTCACATTCTCAAGAAGAAACCAAAGCTTTGAAAGATTACATGAATTTCCCACAATCACATGGCAAGTAGTGGAGACATGCCCAGCCTCTATGATTCCAACCACCACACTCCACTTCCTTTATTTAATCCTCACTTCTTGAGCAAAGGACTGTGATTTTCCTGATTTTACACATGAGGAAAGTGAAATTTGGTGGCACTAAAAAACTTGCCCAAGGCCACACGCCTGTAAATTGAGCAGCTACAACTTTAATTTCCATTTGCCTATCTCAAAAAAAAAAATTCTTTTAGATCATCATACTTTTTAATGCTATGAGATTTAATGAGCTTTGACAAAGCAAGACCAATAAAATTTTACAAACACACCTTTCACACATTGATGTGCTTAAGGCAACCATCCAGAAATCCCTTGTCCAACATCTCACCAAATATGGCCAGTTATCTGTAGTTCCTTCCAGAACTAAGGTAGTTGCCATACATCAATAAGCCTGGGTAAAGACACTGCCATCATTCCCACTGCATTAAGGAGAAAGATGAAAAGAATGATAAACACCCTAGTATAAGGTGACAGATCTGCTTATAATGAAGGGGAAAATAAATCCAAGGATTTTACATTTCAAATTTGACCAGTTAGCTCATCCTGATGCTCCCAAATTAAATCCTAACCACCTAAAGTTCAGATATGTAAAAGTTGGGATACAAGAACTCAAAGATGGTGACAATGTGCACTGAAAAGTTAATTACTCCACTTGGAACACAAATGAAAGCAATGCCTACTACTGAGCCCATGTTGAACCAGGACCCCTTTTACATGAAGGGAAATGATTTAACAAAGATCAGGAGCAGCAGCAATGGCTGAATTAGACCCCTCATCAGTAAGAAGGAAGGGCTGAGCAAATCTAAACAAAGGTGGCAAACACATGCAGGAACTGTTGTTTTGATTTCAGAAAAGCATAAAAAAGAAGGGACCATCTGGAAATTCTAATTTTTAAAAGGACATGGATAAACACAAATGCTTTATTTTATATTTTATTTAAAAAAATGGTAGATACATAAGGAGGCTATAAATACTAAGGACGTGCTCTTGCTTGCATTTTAAAGCATGGTAAAAATTGCAACAATGCATCAAGAGGTATCACAAAAGACCCGGAATTTTAATAATTTGGAGAGGGCCACTGATGCACAAAGGCAGGGGGAGGGATTAGATTCTTGATATCCAGTTCTCATCACACCAGGAATCTCATATTAATGTTTGTTAGGAAAAGGAATCCACCATAATTCCTGCAGCCTTAATGTTGAACAGAAATGTCAATATGTTTTATTCAACCTTTTATTTTTCTTCATAAGGTAAAATCTGGCTCATATATCTAAGTGCATAATAACCCTCAAAAACTCTAAAAAATGACAAAAATATTGCCTATATTTTATAATTCTTTGATAATTACTAAGTTTATATCATTATCCGGAGTGCCCATCTACAATTATAGAAATACTTTATGTATATATATGTGTGTGTGTCTATGGGTGTGTGTGTGTGTGTGTGTGTGTGTGTGTGTGTATGTATATACACATAAAATCTTTTAAAATATTTCTTGAAAGGTTAAGGAAATAAAATACTATAAGAAAAAATCTAATATGATTTTAAATGTTACATATGAAAGAACACTTTAAGTAGGTTCCACTGTGTCTGGATATATATATATATATATATATATATATATATATATATCTGCACACAATCAGGATACATATAATAAAAGGCAATCACAAAATCTCAGAAACTCGACAATGATGAATAGAAATAATTTGATTAGAGAATGTAACCTTTGAGGCCAAAGAAAACTACATAAAATCCTCAAAGCCGAACTCAATACTTGGGGGTTGGAGGGGAGGAGGAGAAATGAGATTTTAAAAATATTTTACTGAAGTTTCAATTCAGAATGCTGCTCTGGAACTGTTCAGAAAATATGGGCCATATCTTTACTATTATCTATGGCCACAGCCATGGGTGCATGCGTGCACGCGCACACACGCACGCGCGCACACACACACACACACACCCCTAAATGGAATTTGTCACTATAGGATATTTAAAAGCCAGACTTGCTGCATTTAAAATGTATGGAATTTATTTTTAAACCAGCCATATCTGAATTCAATGCCTTATATTTTGAGTTTTAATTCCAATCATGCTAATTTTAAGTCACAAACATATATCTGCCGGTAATGAAGGTTGTTTAATTAGGTCCAGATAAAATAGCTCCAATTCTGTTTCTGATCCACCTGTCAAAGCAAATCAGTCTTTTACATGGCTAAAAAAAAAACAAATTAGACTAGCTGATGACTTTTTGAATATTCAAGTAGACACACCGAGGATAAATCCAAACAGAACTTGTGACTGAACAAAAGCCTGAAACGTGACCTCAGAGATGAAGATATCTTACTCTGCTGAAAGCAGGTTTGCAAGTGGGGTCCTCCCAGGGTTATGAAGTCAAGGACAGGGTGCTAAGAAGTAATGAGAAGGATAACAAAAAAGGAACCAGCACTACAAGAAATCAAATCTGCCATAGCTTAGGGCAACATACCAGCTCACTGCAGTGCAAGACAAACACAAACAATGGTGAAAACCATGACAGAAAGAATCAGGCAAACATTCTGTCTGCCAGAGTAACTGCAGAACCAGAGACATCCTAACTCAAGGAGTATGCATTATCCAAAATTACATACACATTATTGTCAAGGCTCCTAAAGATACAAAACCTGTCTCCCTAACAGTCTAGTATGAATACTTTTAGAGTATGCTAGTCTTCAAATCAAGTTTACTTGTGTATAAAGCACTATACACTTGGGGATAGATCCACAGAACAGAGGGGTAAAGTGTTTTGAAATTGGTATGGTGGCCATATAAATAGGAAGCTTTAGATGGGAAGATACAGAAGAAAGGAGAGAAAGAATAACCAGAAATCCAAATCCTTGGAGTCTAACAGGTACTATCTTCTAGATAAGACCCTTCTTTCCATGGCTGACTCCTGAGCAAAGATATGAGACGGGGTCAGTAGTCAAGATTCAAGACATAGAACTATCCTCCTAATTTAACACCATTGCTTGCAGAAAAGAGACTCAGGCTCAGTTGTCTCATTCCCAAGTTGCTTTAAACAAGGGACACAAAAATAACAACGATCCATGGTTTAAACATTTCATAGAAGTAATATATAGATTATACAAATGCTTATTATATTATACACATTACTGCTTATATATATCATATATATAATACACATAAATAATTCAATGGAAAAAAGATAAAAAAAAACAATGAAACAACTGGATATACATTTGGAATAAAGTGAATCTCCATCTTTGCCTCATATGCAAAATTAACTCAAAATGGATAGATCTAAATGTAAGAAATGAAACTAAAATTTCTAGACATACATAGGATAAGATCATCCTTGGGATAGATGAAGATTTCTTAGATTAGGACACAAAATACATGAATCATAAGAGAAAAGACTGATAAATTGGATTTAAAAGTATTTGCTCTTCTAAGCATGACATTAAGAAAATAAAATACAAGGTACAGACTAAAAGAATAATTCCTATACCTATAGCTGACAAATAATAAGACAAACAACTTTTTTAAAATGGGCAAAAGATTTGAACCAACACTTCAGAAAAGCTGATGTGCAAATGGATAAGCACACAGAAAGATGACTTGTCATTAAGTCATCAGGGAAATGCAAGTTAAAACAATACTGCAACATCACTACATACACATTGGAGTGGTTAAAATTAGAAAGACTGACAATAACAAGTCTTGGCAAGGATATGAAGCAACTAGAGTTTTCATATTTTTGTTTGTTTGTTTTATAAAGTGGTATCAACCCTTGGAAAACAGTTTGGCAGCTTAGGTTAAATACATACTTGACTATAGAACACAGAAAATTCATCCGAACCCATTTCGGCTCTGACTTCAACCATGCCTGTAAGTTACTTGATCCAGAAACTAGAAAACATCAAAGTATCATTAACAGAATATCGCCTGAGAAGTAGTACAAGGTAATGTTTTGAGGGGACGGAAATGTTTTCCATATGTTGAGTGTGCAGGTAGTTACAAGTGTATTAAATTTGTCAAAACTTCTTGAAATACACATCAAAATGGGTACATTTTATTATATGTAATTATACATCAATGAAGTTTATTTTAATAATATTAGAGTAAAAAAAAACTTTAGAAAACACCTATTCAAACTCATTTATATTATAGATGAAGAATGAAAACCACGGAACTTTGTCCACCTCAACAACCAGAAGAGCTAACATAGATGGGCCAAAAATCCCATGTCCTAAATCCCAGTCTAGCACTTTCTCTCTGCATCTGCTACAGTTTCAGTGAACTACAGAATTCATTTAAATAGAATTTAGCCAAAAATGGCCTGGAGATTAGTAAGAGATTAGTAATTTTAATTCCTTAAAAACTAAGAGATTTTGTGAAACAATATTTTTGTCTCCACAAATTCCATTCTCTGTTATCTAAGCAATCAGTCTCAATTCCTACTAACTTGTTCCCCACTCTAAATTCATGTATTCTGGGGACTGAGCCCCAACCACTGCCCTAAGGATGTGACCCAGGTGTCAAACTGACATTGTCCAGTACAATTGCCACTAGCTACATGTGGCTACTTAAAGTGTGGCTGGTTTGAGATGTACTACAAATGTAAAATAGTCTTTTGCATTCTTTTTTATTTAAAAAAGCTATTAAGATTTATATTGATAATATGTTAAAATAATATTTAAGATACATGGTGGAATAAAATATATCTTCAATTCCACCTTTCTTTTTTTAATATCTCCATAGAAAATTTTTAATTACATATGTAGCCAGTTTTGGTCAGCATATTATTTCTATTAGACAGTGCTGGTTTAGGCAATTAGTATATCCATAATCTTCATCATATATACTCGCTTTTAGAAATGCATATGTCAGGTTATAGCAGGACTAGCTGTACTTAATTCAGTACATCATCATATATTAGCCAGTTTGTGTTGGGCTATCACTTGCAATTAAAAATGTACTACATTTTATGGTTCCCAAACTGGTATAAACCAAAATATTGAACTACCTTGTATATGTTGTCATACAATTCTCAGGTGCCTTCACATCCATTGTTTTTTTTTTGTTTGTTTGTTTGTTTTATAAGGTATTCATTATAATCATAAGGAAACTGGGATTCAAAGAGAGTAAGTGAGATGACCAAGGTCAAGCTAAGAAATGAACAGAGAGGAGTTGCTAAACTCAGGTCTTTGGAATCCAGACCCTATTTTTTGCTGCTTTGGCACCACACTTTGCTGACCAACCTAGAAGATTATTTTTTGAATTTGAAGGTAATGGAATCAATGTAAATGAAGGGGAGTTGTCATTAGTGGGTCCCTGTCTGGGAATTGATTCACTTAAAAGATGATTTGTGACATGCTTCTAAGATTAATACGCATTCCAAATAGTATCAGGTCATATAAAGTGCATGGGGACTTATAGTACTATCAGAGAAACACTATCCTAAACTCAAGGAACAGAAAATAAGGGATGGTTTATTGGTGAAATGACTGAGACTTTTTTAGAAGTCTCTGATAACACTATAAAAAAGGGGAAGGTTGGATAATAAAGAGTTTATATCACTTCAGGGCTGTTCATTGGAGAGTTAGACTCTACACTCTGCCCCAGAATGCAAGCCACCAGGAAGATTTTTTTTTTTAAGTAAGCTCCATATATGGAGCCCAACACAAGGCTTGAATTCATGACTGAGATCAAGACCTGAGCTGAGATCAAGAGTCAGACACTTAACTAACTGAGCCACCCAGGCACCCCAGGAAGATATTTTCTATAGATTAAAAGACCAAGAATAATTCTGTTACTTCAATAATAGTCGTGGTGTCCACCTCACTACATGGTCTTTCAGCTCCTCAGATTGCTTCTTTGGTTTCCTAGATGCCCTGATTCACATAAAAAGCATTTCATAGAGCTAAAATTCTAAAAGTATATTTTTGAATGAAAATAAATAATTTCTACATTTTGGATTTTGTATTAGTGTAAACAAATTCCCTAAAGCATGACTGTCCAATAAAGAGTAATAATACTGATATTTTGAATATATAATATAGAGTACGAGGCCCCAATTCTCCAACAAAATGCACACACCCTATAAAACTGAGACTAAAAATGACAGCGGACTGTTCTCCCCTTTGTCTTTTCTATAGAAGAAAGCACAATAGTTACAGTGATATATGTCCTGGGTTTGTCAGAATGGCCCTGATTTCAAAATCCTTTATCATTGTCCCCGTGAGAAAATAGCTTATGCCCTGATTAAAACATATGTTCTCGTTTTAAGTTCCCAAAACCTGAGCTAAATTTTATAAACCCAACATCAAATCCTCATCCTCATGGAGCCTGGAATCTAGTTGGGGAAGTGAGGAAAGTAAGTGTATCAAAGGAATAGAATGTACAAGAATTTACATTAAGTGCCAAAAACGTGCAGCAACAGTTGACCAAGTTTTCCTATTTTCGGCAGGCTGGAACTCAAGGATCACAGATAGGAACATTTCTTAGCAGGGTCTAGGCAAGTGGGGATAGTCACCTAGCATCTCTGTGCTCCAGTCACCCCATATATAAAATAATTACAATAACACCTATTTCACAGGGATGTAGTGGAAATTAAATGTGTGCATATAAGTAATTAAAACAATGCCATGTGCACAATAAAGTGATCTGCCAATGGCAGCTAACAAGATCATAACAAAATCAGCTCTTGTTACCACTGTTTCTCAAGTGGGCTAGTTTAACTTCACACTATAAGAAATACTTATATGTTGCTCCTTCAAACAGACAAAACAAAAAATTTCACTTTGTTTTCCAGTGGAATCTGTAAGTCCAGGAATCTCTGGCTACTGAAATTCTCTGAGGTGAAGGTCATTAGCTTTGTAGCCGGACTCCAGCCTCTAGCATGGTGGAGGGGCAGCAGCAAGTCTAAAAAGTTATGAGCCAGTAATTTTACCCCAAGTATGTCTTTAAAGCTTCCTTTCCAACTCAGTTTCCTCCAATGAAAGTTGCTGTATAAGCAAAAAGTATTATTAGTATTAATAAAAATATTTCAGCCATGCTGCTTCTTGCATCATATGTAATTCATTAGCGGCAGCTCGTAGGCGAGGCAAAATTTTCTTGTCAAATAATGTTTTATGGGTCTTTAGAAACATTATACTCACTGGGTGTCCCCACATCATGATGAGACCTCCCTAGGAGGGAAGACAGGCAGCAAAGGCTTTTTGAAGCCCTTTCTTTTTCAGATCTGCTTGGGGAAAAGGTTAGTTTCAGCTTTTTGTTCAACAGCCACACAGTGCAGGGAAGTTTAGATGCATCTTGAAAGGGCGCATGTTGTGTTGTTCATGGAAACAGGATTAGCAATGGTGCTAGCTCAAAACAAGAAATTAAATATAAAAACAGTTAATGAAAGGTTTCATGATCAGAGTGACCATGATCAATCAAAGACCGAGAAATAGCCATTCTATAATTAAAATATCCCAATACTTTGTTATTTATCACCATTGCCGTATTGCAGCAGGCCACAATTAATCATATAAATCACCTGGTAAACTAAATTCTGAGATTCCCTTTTTGTCATATAAGATGGCTGTGTTATTGTTAAAACTTATGAAAAGACATTTTTCTGATATCCTTATATAAAATACTCCTGTTAAAAAGATCTCTTAGGTAGAGATTATAGGAAAAACTCTAGGCAGGAAATTTTAGTGGTTTTTTTAAAGCTCATTTGATTTCAAAGGTGGATAAATACCTCCCATTCAAATGCATAATAGTGTTTTCACACAGGTTTATCAAAAGGTAAATGAGTGGGTCTTATGCTTGGTAGTCACTCATTCATTCACACGTTAACCAGTACTTATTAAGGGCCTAGTATATGCCAGGCACTCAGGTGGGCCCAGAGCTCCCTCAGCCATGGTCTTGATCTCCCATAACAGTCTAGTGGGGAAGAAGGCCATTGCACTAGTAATCATAAAACTGGGGAATGGTATGAAAGACAGAGTATAGAAGACCCCAGAAACTTACAAGAATTTGGGTTGGGAGGGTGAAGAAGGGGCATTTTAACTAGGACCTGAATGATAAGGAGGAGTTGGGCACAACATGGGGAAATATTCAGGCAGAGAAAATAGCTTGTATAATTGATCATTGATGTGTTGCCAGGACCTGGCACACTGTAGATACATGATAAATATTTATGGAATAGATTAAAGCCTATCGTTCCATTTCCAGAGGTACTTGGCTTCTTATACTCAGAGACCTGCCTAGAGGCCCAGAGATTGATGGGCCGGAGGACAGCCTCCTCTTTCTTACCCCTAGTCCTATACAGATAAAGTCTGACTAAGATGAAAATGCCAGACTGGGAGAAGGAAGGAAGGAAGGAAGGAAGGAAGGAAGGAAGGAAGGAAGGAAGGAAGGAAGGGAGGAAAAGGAAAAGAGAGAGGGAGGGAGGGAGTGAAGGAAGGAAGGAGGGAGAGAGGGAGATAGGGAGGAAGGGAGGGAGGGAGGGAGGAAGGTAGGTCAGTCAGTCATAAAAAGGCAACAGAGAATCCATGGTGGGGTAGAGGACAGATGGAGAGAAAAGCACATGGCAATGCCACTCCACAGGCCCTCCTGATGCTGGTGTTTGGGGGCTGAGTATATGTTTATGGGAGCTTGGGGATTTCGTTTTCCCATGAAGAGAAAGTACCCCCTCACTCTCTCTCAGTGATGCCTGATTCTTTGGCAAGGATGTCACCTTTTTTTTTTTTTTTTCCTTCTCGCCTTCTCCAAAAGCTGATCACTCTACTGGTCCACATGGCAGGATGAAATCTGTTTATGCTCCACTCTTTGCTCAATGGCAATGACTCTCCACCCCCAAGCCCCTATATTCAGGGCTGCTATGTGCCCCATGCAGTTTGTATCCTGCACAAAGGCACCCCAGGTCTGTAAGTGGCAGATGAAAATAAGCCCAGAATCTACTCTCCATGTTCAATGCCCTGGCAGGGGCTGTCACCTCAGAGAAGTGGCATCTTTTCCCAATTTGTTCACACACAGAAGATGCTTTTTTTTTTTTTTTAAATCCCCACAAGTCACCTTATAAACTAGCTACATTCCAGTTCCTTTGTATTCCTCTTTCCCTTGGATGGTAGGATACATGGATATTAGTTTCACATTAGACACTAAGGTTTTCTCACACACACACACACCACACACACAAGGTCTAAACCAAATGACTACACAGCAAAATGAAAAAGTGGGGCAGAGCTATTATGGGGCTGGGGATGATATGATCAAAATGGAGGCCTTTGTGGTCATGGGTACAAGGGTGTAATTTGTTCTACAATGCCTCTGTGTAAACTGAGAGTCATTATTGTAACACCACCGCCTCCATGACAAAGCACCAGAAGCTCTGGAAAACTCTAATTTCATAAGCCTAATACATAAAGACCACAGAAAGGGCATAGTTTGCACCAATGATGTATATTCCTCAAGCCAAACAACCTCCAAGCAACCAAGTTCAGGCACGTCAAGCTAAGACATGCTCTAAATCTAGGTTTCATCGAGGAAACAAAGAAGCATGAGATTCTGCTCCTGCCTCCAGAGAATTCACATAGATAACAGAAACGTGAATATAGCTTTTCTCTGGCATGAAAATATGGATTAAAAAATGTTCAACTGCACAAATGTAAGCAGAAAAGTAAAAATGTTTCTTAGTGTATAGGAATATAACATCAGGAAAATAAGTGTCAAGACTAAAAGTGATCACATGTCACATTTTGCCCCTGTTCCACAGGTTTAAGAACACATTTAAATACATTATTCCAATTGAACTTCACAATAATCTTGTGAGGTAAGAAAAGCTAAACACTTCCACATTCATTTTATACCCAAATGAAACAGTTTCTGGGAAAAGGTAGTGACTTGCCCAAAGTCACATGGAACTCAGACCAAAAATCAGGCAGCCTGTCCCCAAGCTTTCTTCACCAAACTCGCAGATTGGAAAGCAAAGCTCTATGTCGCCTATACATGTGAGTTTCTGAGGCCATGGGATTGCTGTGATAATCCCTGGCAGGACTATTTTTGCTCTAAATTATTATAAGTATCCAACCCAAGAAAACCTGGTGGGTGAGAGGTGCTGACAACATATGGCAGTTAGTTGAACATATAATCAGGGGCTGCACCACCGTGACGGCTCTGGATTATATCAACAGGCATAATGATGTTGCTAAAATTATGCACCCACAATTATCCCTCAAAGGTAGGTGATAAATGAATTAACTAAGTACTGGAAGCACAAACCTTCAAATATGTAGTGACTGACTGCTGCAAAGTGTACAGGGACACCATCATATCAACAAGTAGGCATTCTAAGTGATTCATAAGCTCTTTACTCAAAAGGAGACTTTCATAAGACAATGCATGCTCCAAGTGGTTGAAACATAAAAAAAAAAAAAGATTTTTTAAAACACATACACTCACAAAACGAAGCACACATTTATATGGTGGCTCTGGCAAAAGGGGCAAAACATGCAGAGAATCCAAAAAGCTTCAAAATAAAGCAGAGATGATTTCCCAGGCACTAGGGTATAGACGATCATAAGTTAGCAAAGAGGAGTCATTTTATGATATTTCACCATCAGCAACTTAGAGACGAGGGTTAACCAACCTAATAAAAATGCTGAATGAAGATGTGGAGAGTGAAGGGAATGAGTACCAAGAGGATGGCAAGCAAGCAGGTGCCATCACGGTGGGTAACTTTCTGAAGCCTCACAGACTAAGGAGAGGCAAGGTGGGAGTGCCAGCTCCAGAGGCAGGGGAGAAGAGCTGGGGGGTTGGACATACCTAGCTTGCAGTCCTCATCAGGTTATCACTAGCACCACATGCAAGGGGAGTAATTTCTCTCTAGTAAGCTTCAGTTTCTTTATCTACAGCACAAGGATAACAATGGTCTCAATCCCCTTGATTTGCCGTGAGGATTAAACAAATAAATGTGAATGTTTAGTCTAGTATTTAGCATAGAGTGAGTGTGCAATGAGGAGATACTGTCATCATCATTACTGAGTCTCAGGCCACTGTAAAGTCCACATGCTATAGATGACTAGCAATGCCTTACTTTTCTAATGGTGCTGCATCATTAATCAGGTGAGTTCACCCATCTGTCTCCATCAGTATCTACAGTCCTTCATGTTTTATGGAGATACACATGGTCATCAGGCATTGGGCCTCCTTTGTTGTTTATAGCATTTTGACTAGAGGGCTATCAGATAAAATAAATGGGAAAGTGACCAAAATGAGCCATTGCAGTAGTTCTGGTTCAGTATGTGATGGAGAAAGAGATTTAAAATTAATCACATAAATAAGGATAGAGAATCACTTCTGTATTATGTTCATCTGTACTGGCCAGGTCTCCATTACCATAGATAAGTGAGAACTGACTATATTTATTCCCAAAGACTTCTTTAAAATGGAAAGATCTCTGTGGCATCTATAAGATTCAATTAGAGGACCTTTATAAGCACACATCTAGTTGAACCAAATGAGAGATAAATTAACCTATAAACAGCATGCTCTTTCTTGTGGAATCCTCTAATGGCCTGATTTAGGATATCAGCAGATGGGAGGTCAGTGCCCAGTGCTTTCAGAGTTCAACCCATTCATTACAATCAGGTTCATGATGCCACGAAGAGGTTCTAATGAAATACACTCCAGTAAACCTCAGAGGGGGACAGCTCATGCGTACACAAGGCATGAGTTTAAGGCAGGAGACAGACTGATTTTGTATTTCTAGACAGGTAGGGGGTCCAAACAGAACCACTGCACATTTATTAGGTTGTATTCTTTCAGGGGAGAAACCCTTGCCGCGACATCTTACCTGTAAGCTCCTTTAAGCTTTTAGCTGAAATGCTCTAGTTCACATACAAAGAAAATTGCACTGCTTGTCACTAGTCAATGTCTTCTAACATCAGGGCTTTAGTGGGAAAAGAGACACATTAAAAAGGTACCTAATCTGTACTGTATCTCTCCTAACACTAGCTGAGAGTTCTTTCTTCAAGTCCTTTCTTAAGTTTGGGGGGAAAGGGTAAAAACCAAGGTATCTTCAATCCTACCAAATTATAGCTCCAAATAGTAAGAAATATGTGCCGGCAGTTTTGCTTTTTTTTTTTTTTTTTTTAACCAAAGTACTCTAGAGATCTGAAAAAAGTCTGCTTTTTTGGCCATGTCCACCAACAAATAGCTTTATAAATTGTCTGTAAACCAAATTCAGAACATCACAACAAGAAAATATCCACTTTTAGCATACATGTATAACATTGTGGGGCATTTTGCTGGGTTAACAATGCCTGGTTTTATGTGGTGCTAGCAGATGAAGGATAAGACTGCCTTTTACATGTGCAATACAGATGATCCGAGGGTACAGTGAGATGGGCATGTAAATGAATTGGAGATAACACATTGGAGTCTTGATCTAATGCTTCCCCTGAGGACCCACACTGAGAGGCGCTCTTAGAGATGAGACGGCTTCTTCTGAGTTAGCAATAAGTACTTCAGTAAATGAATCCCCTCAGATAGAAGTTTCTAGTGGCTCCATTTTATTCTGAATTCCAGTATATAATGAAAAGCTTGACAGGGCAGTTTAAAAATATTTTCTTATTTTTTTATTGTCTGTTTTATTCCATATAAGCACATTTATACACCTATTCTTTTTTTTTTCTATCTCTCTTCTCAGTTAATCATGATCATTATTGAGTGCTGGACATTCTTTCACTATGCCTGCAATTTACAGAGGTAGGTTAGCTGATCAGAGCCAATAATATGCCAGTTAAAAAATTAAAACTTGAATTTTTGGCACTCCATAACCTGCATTTGAGAATGACTAAATGGTCTACTTTGCCCAAAAATGCTTGTTGATGCATATAAATTCTTCCCTTCTAAAAACAAGCTTTATTCCCCAGTAATAATAGGGATAAACAAACTGGATAAGAGATTTTCTCTTCATAATAATTAATATCTATTGCTCTGCTGTGTCTTCACTACCATCCTCTCACTCCTATTGACCTCATTCCAGGAAAAGAATCCCAGTTGTATATAGGTGGTGTACTTAGTACAGCTGCTTCACCTTAAGGTTGTAACATGGTGCTTAGTACTTCCTTCAAAAGCAAGCAAGCATGGTTCTCCAACCATATTACTCAAAGTTCTCCAGAAATCCCAAATGTTTGCTTATGCAATTTACTTAATTAGGTATGTCCTCCCCTTCTTTCATCTTATTTGTTACGTTGCATGCATTTTTCCAATAAATAAGTCTTTGACAAGCAGTATATGCCAAGCACTATACTAAGCACTGGGAATACAGGAGGGAATAAAATAAACCAAGACCCTCATCCTCACAAAGGTTAGTGTGCCAAGGAATCCACAGAAGTCAACAGGTAGTTAAGACACAGTGTGGGGAAACAGCAAACAAACTACATAGGAGGGGCACCCAACCCAGATTAGGGGAAGGCAGCTTCTAGGAAAGTGAGATATCTCAGTTTGACCTACTAGAAGGAGCCAAGAAAAAATAGATTGGAAATTGATTCCAATAATCTAGGCAAAAGAATAGTGTGGGTGAAGATCAAGGAATAGAGGAGAGAACACTACATGTCAAAGCACCTGAAAGAGCAACAAAGCTCCCAAGGACAGCGCCAACAAAAGCCTTTACTAACTCTCAAGCTAATGCTGCCCTATTACACACTGCCATGTCGTCCTCTATGACATTAGATTCTCTTTATTCATAGCTCTTGTCAATATAGTAGAAGCTCATTATCCAATAATATTTAGAGTCTGCATTTGATCAGTTGATTAAAAACAGCATTTAAATAAAGAAACATAAGACATGATATCAAAACCCCAAGCACTTTAACTCACACCATAAATACATGTTCATTTAACAGTCATGTGATACAGGGAATGAATCCTCTCATTTTCTCTCTGTTGTATAAACCATATCTGTAATACATCATGAGCCATTTCCAGTTTAGATTTGCTTAGGACAGAGACAAAACTTAAAAACAATTTTGAAGTAATCTGAATGCAGATAGGACTTTTACAGTGCCCCCCCCCCATTTTTTTTGTCTATCTTATGTACACCTGACTTGACAACTGATTTTGAGAATTTTTTTTACTCTTTTCAAAGTTTGCAAATTCTTTTTTTTTTAAGATTTTTTATTTATTCATAGAGACACAGAGAGAGAGAGAGGCAGAGACACAGGCAGAGGGAGAAGCAGGCTCCACGCAGGGAGCCCGACGTGGGACTCGATCCCGGGTCTCCAGGATCACGCCCTGGGCCGCAGGCGGCGCTAAACCGCTGCGCCACCGGGGCTGCCCTGCAAATTCTTTTTTACAGAAACAACCCTTTCTGAAATTATCTCAGTCTTTTATTTGTTTCAACTCCCTCTGAAAGCAGAGACTTCAAATTTAGAGGCCCATTGTGTATGTAGCACTTAGAATATTTCCTGATGACAATTAGGTGTCAATAAATATTTACAGAAAAGAACAAATAAAAAACATGATGTTAGGGAAGCAAATTCTGAAAGACCTAGCAAGCTGGGGTAAGGAATTTGAGTATTATTCTAAGAATGATGCGTAGACATAAATTTTTTTTTAATTTTATTTACTCATGAGAGACACACAGAGAGAGGCAGAGACATAGACAGAGGGAGAAGTAGGCTCCTCACAGAGGGAGAAGCAGCCCGATGTGGGACTTGATCCACAGACCCAGGATCACGCCCTGAGCTGAAGGCAGATGCTCAACTGCTGAGCCACCGAGGCATCCTGACACAAACAGATTCTGAAAGAGGACCACGGCACAATAGACATGATACAACTTTATTTTTAACAAATATTTTTGGCTGGGGTAGGAGAGCATGAGAGAGTCTGAAGCTGAGAGAAAGCTAGGAACAAAAGATGAATCATGGTATAAGTAGTAATGAATGTGAATTGTGAATAGATGTTAAGTGGATGTTATTAAGAAGTATTTGGGAGAATTCACAATGGTGCTAGTGCTAGTTGTTTCTATAGCTCCCTCCTCCATAACACTAATATCTACCCTCTGCCTTAACTCTAGAAGGACAGGAGCTAGAAACCCCTCTTGTTCACATTAGTGTTCTCCCATAACAACCAGTAGAATTCTTATGTATAATATGTGTTCAGTAAATGTTCCAGGCTCCAATAATTGTTAAACATTGAGTTTGTTTTGACTCACATAGGAAACCTGAGCTGAATCTCAGAGAATCATCTGAGCTCTTACCCATGTTCTTAGGACCTAAAATAAACAAAAGTGAGTCCAAGGAAATCAAGCAGAAAAGACATTCAGAAATCAAGCTGTTTCTAGTCTGTTCCTTTTCTCCCCTAGGAGATTCTGCAAAAGTGATAGGTTTGAGGATCTGCCGTAGAGGCCAAGAAGAGAGCTGGTCAGTCCCCTTGTCCGGCATTCGATGCAGAGCAGCCAGTTATAGAACAAAGGCTAATGCAACCAGCAGCAATGTTTCCTGAAGCCAGCGGTGAATTAGATCCTCAGAGCATCCTGAGGAGGCTTCTACAAAGAACTTTCAGGAGGACTTGGAGGAAAGCAAGGACTAATCAATGGAAAAGAGGGGAGAGTCCTTCAAGCATAGAAATAGGAATATACATAAAATCTACAGGACACTCTTTAAAAAAAAATTCCTTTTCCTAGATTGTAAGCTTCCTGAGGGCAAAGACTTTGACTAATTTTTAAAGTTATTTTATCTGTACTGCCTGTTATGAAATCTGGCATTAAAATAAATATTTGAACAAATGAATGTAGAGTAGTGAAGGAGAAGTCTTAAATGTCAGGGAAAGTGTCTTTATACTCCAGCAGACAATGGTTATGGAAGGGGCAGTAGGTGTGGACAGCAGCATTTTGAGAAGATTCATATATTATCTGAGCAGGAGGAGTAGGAAGAGAAGGGCATACACTCGCGGAAAGGTGTGAACCTGAAGATAAATGGTAGCAAAAGATATCAGAAAAGAAGAGACACATGCAAAAGAGTTAAAAAAAGAATTAGTGGGACCTGGGTGGCTCAGTCAGGGAAGCATCTGACTCTTGGTTTCAAGAGTCATGGTTTCAGGTCATGATCTGGTCATGGTCTGGTTTCAGGTCATGATCTCAGGGTCATAGGCTTAAGCCCTGCATCAGGCTCTGCACTCAGTGCGGAGTCAGCTTGAGATTCTCTCTCACTCTCCCTCTGCCCCTCTCCCTGCTTGTGCAATCAATCAATCAATACAATCTTTTTTAAAAAAACTGTCTGAACTTCAAGATGAATTGATGTGGGAAGAGGAAAGAGGTAAGGAGTCCAAGATAAATATTGGATTTAGAGGGGCTAACCAACAGCAGAGTAAACTCACCAAGTCGGAATTAAAAAGGCAAAAAAAGAGATGAAACAGATTCAGCCAACAGAAAGCAAACCCAGTTCTAGGTTCTTGAAATCAGGAAGAAAGCCAAGGCAAAGTCAGAGTGAAGAAGGAGGTGGAATTCAGACTCATAACGACAGCAATAGCTAACATTTGCTGATAGTCACTACACACCAGGCGCCAATGCTATTCTGTCTTTAACACTGATGGTTTGATTTCTATTTTACAGATGAGAAAATCAAGGCAAAGGGAGGTTCAATTACTTGTCCAAGGTCACACAGTCAGCATACTGTCAGACCTTATATTTATGATCACCCACCTGTGCTGCTATGTGAGTTTATCTATCAGAACAGTTCACACCTGGGAAGCAGGTGCCCAGCAGAAAGCGGAAAACTTGTGGTCCATAAACAGCCTCCAGGGACTCTCCCTCTATCTGAGTCTGACTCACTAGCTACGTCTGCAGGATTAACTTAACCAGCCCCTTCCACCATTCCAGACCTACCCTAACAGTTATGGACACAGAAAGCTTTCAAGGCAGAAAGGATATTTTCAGTCCCTATGAATTTTTAAAAATATGAAGGTCCCTGCTAAAGAACACAGAACACATGAAATATACTAATAGAGACTCTCAAATACTGCATAATTTAATTGGAGCTATAATTTACATCTCTCTTAAATTGCATATCAATTTCCTAAGTTTTTAACATCTCACAATTGAACTGCTTTCTAGTATTCCACTATCTTGCCATGTAAACCTATATATGATTCCATCTATTTTTACTGTTTAAAATGTATATATATGTAAATTATTATTCATTGGATCCTTTTGCATCTGAGATATAAATGCTGAATCAATGTGGGAAACATCAAGTGTCTGTTTTAACCTGACTTGATTATATCTAAATATAAAATATAAATTAGCATTTTATTCTTGGTTGTATTTATTGTTGTATTATATCATGCATTAATTAAAAACATATGTGTTTTAAAAACACCTAATTTACAATTCACTTGTCTACACCACCATAAGGCCAAAATTTGTAAAGACTGAAAGATTTACACTAAATTTTCAACAGAATGTAATATATCCTTATTGATTATTTTTTAGATTTATTATTGATTTTAGCTCAGTATTAAAGGTTAAAAAATAGAAAATAACCAGGTTCCAAGATGTCTGTGTTTTGTAACACTGCCAAACATCATTTTTTCTCATCTATTGATGTGATTGACATGTAGATATGATTCAGGGGGGAACCATTATTAATAGGAAGAAAAGTTATGACTATTGAATCATGACACTTTGCTGTTTTAAGTAATTTGCTGGCTCTGTGTTCTCAAAGAGAGCATCGTTGAAATGGAGGACAGGTTAAGGAGTCTGCACCTTTTTAAAAAATCAAAACACTAATGGAATGAGACATTGAGATTTAAAATAAAATAAGTACCCAGAGGTGGAAAGTGTCAGGATGGCTACAACACCAAATCAAACTCTGTTCCTAGCTCCCTGCTCCCACCCCTGCCCCACCAACCCCCAACCCTGGTTACCGGAATGTGAACCTTCCACAGTTGTCATGTAAATGAAAATTATGTTCATGCGATTGACCATGAATTATCAAAGAAATTCATTTGGTGAAATATGACTTACCTACAAAATTTGAGACACAGAGGTCTCTGAAAATGCAATAAGAGATCCTAGTGGGAGGTATACCATAATTTGTTCTAGTGGTTCTTTGTTGTTCAAATACAGAATTGACTAAAATATAGAGTTAACGAGGAAACAGTCTCAGCTTTATCCTTATTTTGGTCCACTGAATTGCATTTGTTTTTTCTCTGTCCTGAAACCTTGTAATGCATCCCTCTCTTAACCTTAGCCTTAGAAATAACTGGGTGCTCCTGGACAGAGGATGGGGGATGAGCATGACTTTACAAAGCCATCATTACATACATGGTGGTGGGGGGGGGGGGGCGACTGACAATATTCCACAATTGATGCATTATCTTTGGAATCTAAGTAGTCTATCTCTATCTCTATGTTTAGAATCTACCCTAGCATTAAATTCTTCATTTAAGTCCTCAACACTTACCACCAGAGTTTAAAACTGACCCCAAACTGGGCTCCCTGTTCCCAGTCTCCTGCACATGAAATCATTTACCACATCCTTAACAGAATATTCTTTCCAAAGCATAGTTCACGTTATGCCATTTCCAGGTGCTAAACCTTAGATGGCTTCCCTTTGTTTCCCAGATAAAATTCAGAGCCCATACATTGCATTCAGGATGTTATATAATCCTGAATCCTGAAGGAGTCTTAGCTCCTTCCAGTCTCCCTCAAGCTCTGGCTATCCTACTTGCTAATCCCTAAATACAAACACTCTGTCAAACCCCTGAGCCTTTGGTCATGATGATTCCTCTTTTGGGGTGCTCTTCCTTCTATCCTTCACCTCATGAAATCTTACTCCTCTTCAATGCTTAAGTCAAGTTTCCTTCTCTGTGAATACTTCTGACCACCACTATCCCAGGGAGAAATAATATCCTCCTCCTTTGTCCTCTCAGAACACTATAATGCCATGAGCACTCCTCTAATTGTGTTATAGTCAATTGAATCTCTTCGTTTCCCCCTAAGAGACATTGGGGCTTTGTGAAATCTTATCTTATTTATCTTTGTGTTCCCAGGGATTAACATACAATAAGTGCTCAATAATTATTTGTTAAGTTTAATTAGAGGAAAGTAAGCTATACTCGTATTCCATATAAAATAGAGTAATTTTAACACAAGTAGAATAAAATACCTAGGTAATCAGAGGCTTTTGCCTGAGTTATAATAAAAAATAAGGTTTATAGGTTTGCATAAGATGTGATCCCTAACTTTAATAAAATTACAGTCACTGGGAAAATGTGCAAATAAAATAACATACACATTCATTTGACAAGGATTTGTTAGGCACAATGTGCAAGGCGTTCTAGTAAACAAATATCAAATAACTATTATAGATAAGTATTTCAAAAAATTCAAAAAAAGGTGAGATTATTATCAACTGGAGCAATTGGGAAAGGCTTCATGGAGAAGCTAACATGTGACTTGGATGTAGAATAAGATTAATACTTAAAAAGGAGCAATGGATCATGTATATAAGACAGCAATGGTAATGCAAATTGGGTGAAGAGAGAAGTACGCAAGGCCATTTGGCCAGAAAGTAGTACATATTTTTATGGTTATACTGGAGCTGGATGAGCTTTTTAGCTGGAAGTTGGATTAGAGAGGACCATAAAATAAACTTTAGAAGTTGGATCTTATTTCAAAGGTATTGGCAAGTCATGGAAGGTTATAGAGTAGAGAATAATATTTTGAAGCCATTGCAAAAAGGAGATAGAAAAAAACTTTTTGAGAAATCTGCAACAGTGCAGACTCTAAGGGATGAAATGGATTGGGTGATGGTGATAGAAAGGAAGAGCTCTTAGACAATAAATAAAAATGAAAAGTGGTTTTGAGTCCAAGCTCTAAAGTCTGATATACACATACATGCTTAAAATCCTGCTCTACCACTGAGTAGTCATGTGAATTTAATGAAACTTAATTTATCTATGCTTCAGGGTTTTTTAAATTCTAAAAGGGAAAGGAAACACACACACATATATACACATATATATGTATATATACATATATAACATACTATAAGTATTATATGGCATAGTATATAATAAACATATAATATATACATCATCATATACAATATATCCCATATGTTAGGGGAATCAAATGAGATAATGCATACATGGTAAGAGAAATGCACAGAAGATAAATGTATATTATTAGACAAATAGAAAGGGGTCAAGTATGACTCCATAATTTAGAATCTCCATAACTGGAGAAATAATGGGGTCACTGATAAAATGGGAAGCTGGATACAGATATGGTTTGGGGGAATAATGGCAGTTGGGTTTTGAACATGCTGAGTTTTGGGTAAGAGGGGACATTAAACTATCGGCATCCAGTGGGCAGCTGAAGACCCTGAACCAGTGCACAGGAGAAATAACAAGCTGGAGACAGAGAAGATGCTCTTTCATTCATTTAGCCAGTATTTACTGAGACTTTCTCCATTCCAACCTACTGTGCTAGATGCTGGAGGTGGGGGGTGAGGGAAGGAACCGATGAGAGACATGAACATAAATGCTTTACCCACACAGCAAACAATCTACTGAGAACTCCATAATCACACAAACAACTACAAACTATGATAACTAAGTGGAAAGGAAAGCCATCCTCTTCAACATCAAAATGGACATGATCAGCATGGCTAACACAGTGAATGCAAAGTACAAAGAGAAATCCCTCATACTGCCTCAGTGGTGCTTTCTTCTACTGTAGCTGAATTTCATTTAGCACTGGCAATTAAGACTTAGTCATTCTCTTATATTGCAGTTGTATCCCTTCATATTAGATCAAAATTGGTGTGGTCAATCAAGTCAATACATCTGACCTGTGATCATGTGGATCCATGGAGAAGCCAAGAATGGGTGGCTGCTGAGGGAATGTTTCCAAAATAAAATTTGTTAAGTGCTGCATTATTTGACTTACACTCCACATCTGACAACTTAAAAAGAAAACAAAAATGAAAATAAGACCACAGAAACTTTGGGATCCCTGGGTGGGTCAGTGGTTTAGCATGCCAGCCTTCAACCCAGGGCATGATCCTGGATTCCCAGGTTCCACTCCCACATCAGGCTCCCTGCACGGAGCCTGCTTCTCCCTCTACCTGTGTCTCTGCCTCTCTCTTTCTCTGTATGTTTCTCATGAATAAATAAATAAAATCTTAAAAAAAAAATAAGACCACAGAAACTACCTCCTTTAACCCCGCAACAAGGGTGAGGGCAAGGAAAAGCTTTTTTGTAAGAATCTTGTTTGAAGCATTAATATAGAAGTGTTTACTACTCCCATACAGGCTTCCTTTGTGGTCTTAAAATATGTAAAGTCCTACAGCCCTACCTCTTCCTCCTCCACAAAAAACAAACAAACAAAAAAATTACCCAGGCTACAGTGACAATGAAGGCTCATCTTTACACACCACATCACTACTTTTTGTAAACTTCATACAAATTCAATGTTCTCAAAACCTACAAAAGAGCCTTCCAAAGTTTCTGCAGCCTTCCTCTCAGATGTGCTACAGCCTGAGGTTAGACCTTTGCTAACACAAGAAAAAACCTGAGGAGTATTGGGTTGTTGGACCAGACAGTAGCTACTATGTCCACTGGGCCACTTCATAGGGAGGCTTATGATAACAACACTAACACAAAGTTTCTACTGATGTATAATTTCCCAAACACTAGAGCAACAATTACTTTCTCTAAATTGAAAAATAATTGACACTCCCCTCCCCACCAAATCTCATGTGTCCAACATTATTTGATTGACATGCAACATACATTTCAGATTCTCAAATGATCCAAGTTTATCAATACTCACAAACTAAAAGGCAGAAAAAGGAGTCCTAGCCACGGAAGTCATTTTTCCCCTATCACGTTTTAGCACAGTAATTAAGAACACAGGCACTGGAGTCAGATCATTTTGGCTTAAATAGAGTTTTGTCACTTAATTTCTTGTTCAAATAACTTAAATTCTCTTCCTCAAATCTGGCATTTGCAAAATGTGGATATGATTGTACTTACCTCATAGAGTTGCTGGAACATTAAATATTATTGTGCTGCACTTAGAGTAGTACCTGGCACATAACAAGCACTCAAAAAAAAGCTGATATCATAATAAGTAATAAATTTTATTCTATTTATTCCATAGTTGACACATTTTGAACACATTTAAAAATTCTTGTATTGAATTCCTATCTCCAGATAAATATACCAGGGTTACTGTCTTTAGGAAGTTTATGGTTTAAGGACCAGATTTTGATTCCAGCAGGTAGAGGTTGGGGAAATCAGTGGAGCTGGCTGAGACTCATTATCTAAATGGTATCCTCATCAGTACAATCCAGCACAGGTGAGAACCCTTTCCCGGAGTCAGGCAATCATTCCCTTGCCTGCACCCTACTACTGTGTAGAGGAGTCAAGTTTCTTGTCCCTGTTTGCATGTGTATTATTCTCACAACCTGATGAGCTCATTGAGTCGAGCTTCACCAGTGCAAATGTGTGCAGTTATGCAGATGCACACACTCGGTGGGCCCACATTTGGCTTAAGGCTCTGTCACCAAACCCTTAATTTTTGCACAAGAGACCCAGTATTTTCACTTTGCGCTGGGCCCTGTAAATTACAGAGCTGGTTCTGCCATGGGACCATATCTTTTTTATCTCTATAACTCCAGGAACAGTGCTAAAAGCTTGATACATTTTATTGAAAGAATGACATTTATGAGTAAATGAATGAGTTAAATGCATGAATGAATGAATGACTTTGAAAACCATCAACAAATGAGATATTTAAACCCAAATTACCTTTCTTTTTCCCTTAAGGGGATGACGAAGGGCCAAGCCAGGATCCCATAAAGCACTGCCACGGATGCTAACCCTCCAACGGCATGAAGTGCAGAGCACTGCTTTCCTGGGTTTCAACCATGGGGCTCCCACCTGTGTTAATGGGCGCTGGGAAAGGGAATTGATGGCAGGTCTGAGCAAGGCCTGCAGGATTCATTTTGATAACTGGATTCAGTCACATTTACTCCTTAAAGGTTATTAGTTATTTTAAATAATTTTGTTAAATGCTCAAGAGGGAAAATGAAGACGTATTAATAAATACACAATTATACAGGTTAGAGCAACAATGCAGTGCTGGTCATTCAGGAACCTTGTGCTAATTTTAATTAGCCGCTTTCCCTTGCTTTCAAATGTAATTAAAGAAGCTTAGTTGTGCTCAGTGATGCAAGCCACCTTATTTAATCACTAACATTATTTCCCTGAACTATTAATGATTTTCAAAACGCTTGTTTATGCAGAATTAGAACAGTAATTACCTTACCAGTTAATTTTGTACCTTCACATTTCACACCTAGCTCAAACGTCATTCATTTACCACGGCTTCTCTGTCAAAACAAAGAAATGCTTGTTCTAAATGTGCTTCTGAGTGCCAAATTGAAAGCCAAGTTTTGTAACACTAATAAAGTAGCTCCCAAGTGAAACAGGTGTAGTAATTTAGACCCTTCCTGTCTCAAGCTTGCACGTACATGCTATGTCTTTTCTTTATTAGCTTTAAAATGAGAGCTTGGTGTGCAAAATAAGCTATTTAATTCAGACTTGTGGAGCAGAATATAATCTTTAATTTAAACTAGTGCAGTAAAAAGAGGCCTTTAATTTTAACTGGCATGTGCGTGTGAATTTGAATTAATAATCCAGAAAATTGAAACTGTTTTGCCGCTGTTGCTGGATATTGACTGTTCTTCACATGCCCTTAGTTTCACTCACTTGATTTCTCTCCCAAACCATGGCTGGTGCTTTCCTTCCCATCTTTTTTTTCCTCTTATGATGTAGCTGCTTTATGTAAAGCAGAGCTTTCTGAAAAAGAAAGTCTCAGTTGACTGAACTTTCCTTCCAAAAAAAAAAAAAAAAAGAAAGAAAGAAAGAAAGAAAGCACTTTAAAAAAGGAATACTAAATCTGTATTAATTTAGTTTACAAAAAAAGAATATAATTGGTGTATTCATTAAATCTACTTAAGACGTAATTCAAGAGCACTCTGAACTTATGCCTGATTGAATCCTTAGATGGGAAGACGATCTACCCACATTCCTAATGACAAAACTCTGCTGAATCCAACAGTACCAATTCCTGTTCTGAAGTTTGTTTTTACACTGGAAGCAACTTTTTAGAAAATAATGGCAACAACAATTACACCTATGATGCTACACTGACTATGATTTCATAGAGCTCAATCATACCCACCTTCATGGCCTTTGCATAGGGTTATCCGGCCAGGAAGCTGCCAGCTATACTGCTACACCTGGAGGTACAGCACTCCTGCCTGCATCCCAGAAACACAATGATGTATACCCTACAATGAGCTCCTATCACTACATATTAAACCCTCCATTAATGCAGGGCATTTGTAATTGATAGCACACTCCTTTCCTAAACACATTTCCCAGACTCAACACCTTGGAGCTGCAGCCATGTCTTTTCAGTTAATATTTGCATATGATTTAATAAATTTCTGAAGTGGAAATTAATACTAGCGACATAAATGTGCACTCCAAAATGTCAAACAGGTGGGCTGTTGTGCAAAAATGTGCTGAAGTGAAATAATATTAACAATATTGGAGGACATAAAATGTGCATTTTAGGGCAGAGAAAGGGAGGGGATCATATTAAGATTAGGCAAGGTTACTGATTGTATCTGATACACATTTAGAGTAGCAAGGGAAGAAAGGGAAAAGCAGAAGATGCAGGAAAGCTCCAGAAGGCTGGAATGTCTGGGATCAAATAACATTGAATACAAGCCCTTGATAGAATTGACAGTGCATAACCTACAGCCTCCTCTTCCCCAAGCAGCAGGAAGGAGGAGTCCAGCCTCCCATGTGAGAAAGGAGTGCCCTTCTGAAGGAAGGACCATGGATGAAATCCCAGTGGGCCCACTATCCGCCAAGCCAAATATAGCTGGATGATAGATAGACAGCCACCCAGAAATAGATACGCATTTATGTAAATGTCTATACGTTTCTGCTAGTTCATGAAGCTCTTTTAATAGAAGGCAAAGTTTTTCATTAATTAAAGCTTAAAATTTAAATTGCTAGAAGGCAATCGTCTGTGAAGGTGAGACCCATTCACATCAGAGAGCAACAGTCAACATGGGTACATAACAATCCTACGTGACTTCAGCAGGATGGCTACAAACAGAAGACATGTGCAGAGGCATTTTGACACTGGAAGACAAACACCTCTATTTCTGCTTCATGCATACTTTGTTATAAAGACACTCCATTTATAGCAGATTTCTTAAAGTAAAGGCATACCTTGTTCTACTGTACTTCATTTTATTGCACTTTGCAGATACTATGATTTTTACAGATTGAGGTTTTGTGACAACCCTGTCTCAGGTCTCTCAGCACCATATTCCAACAGCATTTCCTCACTTCATGTCTGTGTGTCACAGTTTGGTAATTTTCACAACGTTACAGATGTTTTCATTATTATTAGATTTGTTATGGTGATCTGCAGTCAGTGATGTTTAATGTTACTACTGTAAATGTTTTCGGGAGCCACAAACTGCACACTTATAAGATGGTGAACCTAATTGATCAATGTTGTGCATCTTCTAACTGCTCCACCCACCATGCATTTCTCCATCTCTCTCCTTCTTCTTGGGCCTTCCTGTTCCCTGAGACACACAATATTGAAATTAGGCCAATTAATAACTCTACAGAGGCCTCTAAATGTTCAAATGAAGGGAAGAGTTGCACATCTCACTTTAAATCAGAAGCTAGAAATTATTAGGCTAAGGGAGGGAAGGAGAGAGGGGGGGAAGGAAGGAAGGAAGGAAGGAAGGAAGGGAGGGAGGGAGGGAGGGAGGGAGGGAGGGAGGGAGGGAGGGAGGGAGGGAGGGACAAAAGCTGAGACAGGTTGAAAGCTGGGCCTCTTGTGCCAAACAGCCAAGTTGTGAATGTGAAAAGTTCTTGAAAGAAATTAAAAGTGCTACTCCAGTGAACATACAAATAGTAAGAAAGTGAAATAGCCTTTTTGTTGATAGGGAGGAAGCGTTAGTGGTCTGGATGGAAGATCAGACCAGCCGCCACATTCCCTTAAGCCAAAGCCTAAACCAGAGCAAGACCCTAACTTTCCTCAATCCCATGAAGGCTGAGAGTCATGAGGAAGCTGCAGGAGAAAAGTTGGAAGCTGGCAGAGGATGATTCATAATGTTTAAGTAAGAAGCTGACTTTATAACATAAACATGCAAGGTGAAGCAGGAAGTGCTAATGTTAAAGCTGCAGCAAGTTATCCAGAAGACCTAGCTAGGAAAATTCATGAAGGCAGCTACACTAAACAACAGAATTTCAATGTAGATGAAATAGCCTTCTACTGGGAGAAGATGCCACCTAGGACTTTCTTAGCTAGAGAAGAGAAGTCAATGCCTGGCTTCAAAGTTCAAAGGACAGGCTGCTTCTCCTGTTAGGGGCTAATGCAGCTGGTGACTTAAGTTGAAGCCAATGCTCATGTATCATTCTGAAAATCCTAGGGCCTTTAAGAACTATGCTAAATCTATTTTGCCTGTGCTCTAGAAATGGAACAACAAAGCATAGATGACAGCACACCTGTTTACAATATTGTTGATTGAAATTTTTGACTTACTGAAGAAAAAGATTATTTTCAAAATATTACTGGTTCTGATAATGCATGAGATTGCCCAAGAGCTCTGATGGAGATGGACAATAAGATGAATGTTGTTTTCGTGCCTACTAACACAATATCCATTCTGCAGCCAACATATCAAAGAGTAATTTCGACTTGTAATTCTCCTTATTTAAGAAATATATTTCAGGAGGCTCTATCTACCACAGATAATTGTTCCTATAATGGATTTGGGCAAAGTCCAGTGAAAACTTTTTGGAGAAAAATTCAAGATGCTTCTAGATGCATTCCTGAATGGTGGAAATAGGTAAAAATATCAACATGAACAGGAGTTTAGAAGTTGATTCCTACTCTCATGGATGACTTGGCAGGGTTCTGGACTTCAGTGAAGGCAGTAACAGCAGACGTGGTGGAAGCAGCAAGAGAGCTAGAAGTGGAGCTTGAAGATGTGACTGACTGGCTGCAGTCTCACGGATGAGGAGTTGCTTCTTATGGATGAGCAAAGACAGTGATTTCCTAAGATGGACTCTACTACTGCTGAAGATGCTGTGAAGATTGTTGAACTGACAACAAAGGATATACAATATTACATACACTTAGTTGATAAAGCAGCAGCAGAATTTGAGAGGATTGACTCCAATTTTGAAAGAAGTTCTACTGTAGATAAAATGTTATCAAACAGCATCACACGCTACAGAGAAATTGTGAATGGAAGAGTCAATTGATCCAAGAAACTTCATTGTTGTCTTATTTTAAGAAATTGCCACAGCCACCTGAATCTTATGAACCCTGATCGGTTACAGCCATCAACATCAAGGGAAGATCCTTCACTAGTAAAAAGATTATGACTCATCAAAAGTTCAGATGATGGTTAACATTTTTTAGCAATAAAGTTTTTTTTTAATTAAGGTATGTACATGAGTTTTTTAGGCATAACATTATTGCACACTTAATAGGCTACAGTATAGTGTAAAGCTAACTTTTATATGCACTGAGAAACCAAAAACTTCACTTGACTCACTTTATTGTGAGAACCTACAATATACCCAAGTATGCCTGATAACTATGGTTTTGCATAGTACAGTGTTTTTTTTTTTTTAATTTGGCCATATTACCTCAAAGTAGGTGTTGCTAGAGAGAACAAACTCCTCAAAGGAGGATCCATGTTGTATATACATGTCACCATGTTAGGAGCAAGTACTATGCTCAGTAAATAAAACTCAAAACTTGGTAGCATATTTATTGATGTATTGCTTGAATTGTTGGCTAACAAAAGCTAAATTTTACCAAACTTTCTAACCAGCTTAATTCCTTATGAATGCACCTTGGCAATGATTATCCCCCTGGCCTGTGTAATGGCTGTGCACTGTACATACAATTTCATATATCAAACATTGATTGCACGTTTCCCAGGAGCCATGCATTGTGTTGAGCTTTTAGAAAACAGATTAGTAGACCCTGCTTCTGCTCCTGCCCCTAGTGTGGGAGAGAGACACATCAACATATGAGTTGAATATGATCTGGCATGAATCACAGAGGGGAAAGACTCTCTCAGAATAGACTTTCAACTGTTTCTAAGATCTCTAGGGCTATCTGGGATATTTGTATTTTGTTCCATGTTGTGGCTTTATTCCTTACTATACATTGTTCTAGAAGACTACTGAGGATCTTTTCAGTTCCAAAACATTTACTAAATTTCCTTAAATCAAACTGGAATATACTCTAATATAAATCCATTTCCTATTGTTAAAATCTCCTGGACCATGGAAAAAAGCTGGTCTTAATTTCCCATATAAAAGAATTTTTATGAATTTCAAGACAATTATAAAGTCAATGTTTAGCCTTCTCTGGAGTAAAACATTCCAGTTACAGCTGTCTACCTTCATAAAGGCTATTTCCCACTCCTCAATAAGTAATCCTTTAATAAGTATAAAGTATACTTTGCAAATATAATTGAAAGTAATTTCCAAGTTACTTTTTACATTTTTCTGTGTCATTTGTCTCTTTTCTTTCTCTTTTTTTTCCTCTCTCCATCCGTCACTTTCTATAAGCTAGACAAACATTATGCATGGAACATGAAGGCTGATAAAACCAATCCCTACCCTTAAGCATCTTATAGCTCTGTAAATGTGTTACTAAGGGAACCACAAATAAAATACTTGGGAGCTCACAGTGAGTAAAAATGAATAATCAGAAAAAAAGATTGATGGAGGAAGTGGATAGATGTAATTTCCACAGGAAGAAGGATGGAGGAAATGCATTCTGGGAAAAGAAACCACTTAACAAAGAACAGAGAGAAATTAAAAAAAAAAAAAGCATTTTGTGTACTTAAGGAATTCCAAATAATAACGGAAGGTCAGGCTGGAAAAGCAAGTTGAAGTCAAAGTTTGGGTGTCCTTGAATGTCATACAACAGTTGTTGGAATTTATTTTCCAGGGCAATGTAGAGCCACTGAGGACTTTTGAGCGGAAGAGCAAAATCAATAAAAACAAATTAGTCTCCTTGCCTCCTAGAAAGTAGAGTGCATAAAGCATGAGCTTTGAAATTCCATAGGACCAGCTTAAATTCTGGCTATTCCATTTGTTTAATGATGAAACCACATCTTAAACTGCTCCCCTAGCCTCAGTTTCCTCCTTTGTAGACTAGGATACTAAAACTTCTATATGACATATTGTGGAAGTGAACTGCACTTGGTAGAGAAGACACGCCCAACAAATGTTGTTTGCCATACATCCCATTCTGTGTTTCCTATTTGCATTAAAGACCTCTCAGATTGACTGATTTTGATACTTCACTTCTTTCCCATCCAACCAGTGGACAAATTCTTTTAATTCTCTCTGCACTGGCTCCCCCCCCCCCCAACTGGCTCTTGTATTCAGTTTTCTTGACCTTCTCCCTTCCTCTATCCCATTTCAGATCTTCATCTCCAGTTGCTTGCATTATTGTTTTATGCTTCATGCTGGTTTAGGCCACCTTTAGTCCCCTCTATCTTCCTGCCCACACCATTGACTGTTTGGATCCATCTTCCTATAGCACTTGATTGTTCTCATCACTGCCCTAGCTGAAATACACATATGGTTCTGAAGAGTCTGTAGATTTAAGTCCAAATTCCTCAGTTTCACATTCAGGATATTACAATGCCTCATCCCCAAAATCTTTTTTTCAATAAAAGCTCCCATTAATTATAATGTTTTAGTCAAATAAAACAATTTTTTGTTTCCTGTGCTGCTCTGGGCCTCCTGACACTGCGCCTTCATTCATGCCATTCCACTGCCTTGAATCCTTTCCTCTTATCACACTTCATTCAACTATAAAAGAAGCTGACTGACTGACAAAGGCATTAAGAAAAATTATAAAGTGGTTGGGTCTTTGGTGGCATCATTGAACCACTGAATTAACTAATTGCAGGGCCCCAACCTCAGGACTTCTTATTATATAACCTAATAAATTCCTTTGGGGTTTAAACCACTTGGATTGGGTTTATTATTAGCAGTTCAAAGTATCCTATATGATAATGCGGTTACTCCCTTAACGAGCTCAAATTTAGCACGATAACATAGGAGAAGAGGACTTCTAAACAACTATTTATACTTTTCCATGAAAATTAGATGGATCGCCCAGAAGGATTCACGCCTCCATACTCTGTGGCCCTATCGAACTAGAATTGTTGAATCATTTTGTTCTAATGGCCACAGGAAAATAAAGACTTCAAAAATAATCATAAAGTTTATTAGTATTCCTAATTCACCAGTAACCCTGCCCACTGGCCTAGAAATAAGTCCTACAAGATATGAAGGCAAGACAGAAAGTATCTGTGGATTTCCTTTCCTGCACATGGTACCTGCTGTACCTGTTGTGGTTCCCATGCCTGCCTTTACTGTTGCCAGCCTTTCAAGAGATTTTCCTCTCCTTGTATGAAAATCATTTCAGAAAAATTTGGATATCCTAACTTTAGAATGAATAAACAATCCCTTTCTTGCCCCAAATTTAACTTTTTCATATTTATCACTTTCATTCTCATGGAATATAGGTCAAATCTTCAGGGGTTAGGCCAGAAGACAGAGTAATACCCACCACAACTCCACATCCCAGAATTGTACCAGTCCCTCAGCTCCCTGCCTCAAGGGGCTTCTTGGAGCATCACTCTAAAAAAGGTCATGTGGCCATTTTCTCCACTTACTCTTTCTTCCTAAAGCTTGCAGGGATTCAGGCCCCAAACGCATTTTCCCATATTTCTAGGGAAATTCAAAAAATAAGACTCTGATATCATAAAGTTCCTCTGGTGGGTAATCCACTATGAACTTTGTGATCTCTAATTGCAACATTTCCAGTTGCATTACTAACTTTTTACATTATAGTGTAGTTTATTTGAGTGTATGCTTTGCCTTCCTCTAAAACAAGTTTCTGGAGGGCAGTTTTCCTATATGCTCCCCCAGTGCAGTTTCCTGAACATGACAGATTCACTGTTAACAATGAGGGGAATATAGAGTAGCTATGTTTAGAATGGGATGAGTGGAGAGGAGACTGAAGCCAGAAAGGAAACATAGGAGGCAGTGATCCAGACAAGAAGGCATAAGTGCCTACCCTAAGTGCTGGAAATGGCCATGTGTAATAGATTTGGGAGATATTGCAAGGGTAGTGTTACCAGAGATTCTGATGAACTGGATATAGGAGGTTAAGAAAGGAAGTATTACAACCTGATTATGTAATACAAAACACACAGTTAGGAAATGGCATTGAACAAATGAACATAAGAAAGAAATGAAGAGTATATATAAGGAAATGGGAACCAAAAGAAACGAGTTTACTTTGTTTCTCTACATTTCTGCTGGTAATAGCACCAAAACTGAACATAACATTCTATTAGGTATTCAATTGATAGACAATACCTCAGAGTATTGCTCTGAAAATATTCCTTCCAAAAAATGATATTTTTCTTCCAAAATCTGTTGTCTGTTCCCTGAGAACATGGCTAGTCTATATTTCCCAGCTCCTTCTGAATCTTGGAGTGGCTACATGACAAGTTCTCACCAATGGACTAGGAAGAAGAGTAAAATGTGCTACCTCCAGGCCTAGCCCAGGACATAAGGTGTGCCTTCTCAATGCTCTTCCCCCTTGCTACTGCTTCAATCCCACAGCAACCTTATATCCACCATGAAGATGATAAGCCCCTGAGGGATGGTGGAGCAGTATGTGGGCAAAAAACCTGGATCCCTGAAGGTGGAGCACAGCCACCTACTGATCTGGAATGCTCACTTTGGACTGTTATATCAGAGGAAAACGAAAATTGTTTGAGACCACTGAATTATGATTACATCTCTTTTTTGTTATGGCATTACCTGAATTCACACAAACACTGTGTTCTGTTTGCCTGGGGCTCCCATGGCTTTATCCTAAGGCTGAGAAGAGCCCTCACTATCTCTAAACTACTTACTCATTAAGAAAGCAATGAGTAGTCTACTCAAAGATAGAATAGACTTTAGGGATAACTTTAAGGGTAACCTAAGGGTTAGCTGTACAAGTGTAAAAGCAACTTTTTCCAGCTCTTAGTAACAAAAATCTAGGCTGGTTTTTTTATATGTCACCAAAAAAAAAAAAAAAAAAAAAAAAAAAAAAAAAGCAAAACAAACAAAGAAAACGAAACAACAAAAAAACCCCACCTTGTTTTTATATACATCACAAAACCAAGAGCCTTTCCCTCCTTGTCGTAGTTGCTAGGAAATTCAGAGATATATTTGTGGTTTGATAGCAAACACACTAGCAAATACATAGGACTGTGGACACGTGATCTGTGAATTCTTGGTCATTGGCTTTCATTTGCTTACTCATATTTTCTCTCTTTACTGATTACCTCAACTATAACTTCTGCATTCCTAAGCCGAGTAAGATGTAAGTCACTTCAAATAATCTCAGGAAAGAAATGAAACATAAAAGAAAAAAATACATTTCAAAAGGGCCCATTTTTAAAAACAAGTTCTATATGCAGAAGCTATAAAACTCGATGAGACAACATGTACTATTCCAAAGGTGATTTCAAAACAGCGCCGGTGGATAATCTACTTTGTAGCCTGCAATTTTCTGCTTTTGGCACACAAGAATATGTTTATTAAGCTATTTATAGATTTTTAACATATAATTTACTGTTCCAAACACTCATTTCTTCATCTTTGCTCTTTACGCCAGACATCTACTTCATATAGCATATACTATTCAACTGTCACAATAAGAGAGGCAACATGAAAACATTCAGTTCTAATTTAGCACAAAATTATGTTTTAGTAACTCTTTTCCTGCATTTTGGTTATATTATTTATATGTATAAATTAAATAAATCATTTTCATAAGAGTTTTAACCAAATTTGAATGGACTTTTTGTAATGGTTTCCACCTCCCACAAGTTTAATGATACCATACTAGAGGAATTATATAATCTTTGAAAAGATTCTAGAAGGTAGCACAGTAGTCATGTTATACCTATTCAAAAGTGATATGAAAGGTCAATTCCATTTAAGACTTCAAATATACACCCTAATTTTAAAGCTGCCAAACACCTTACATATAATCATGAACACTTCGTGTATAATAGTGGTAGTGTTAGTTCAAGAAAAATACATATTGGACTTTACACTAAGTGTATTTAATACTTAAATATATTATAATATATTTTAAAGAATTTAGGAAATTTTAAGTAACCAAAAACATATTTCCAATATTTCTACAGTGTCCGAGATTCATGGTCTCTAGGCAAATAGGGAACCAATGGCTGCACTATCCTCCCAGTGCCATTATACATTTGGTTGATGATTTATTCAAACCCAGTTTCAAACCTCTATTAGCTCCCTTGTTGCTTTAATGCAACTAGTCCACCATTCATAACTGTCAAAGACCGATTTATCAGAACTGGGACACTTTAGGCCTCCAACGTGTAAAAATGTCTTTTTTCTTGTTAGCCTGTATAATACTATAAACACTATTGTTTGATTCTTTCACATATTTTTGTACATATTTTAGAAGATATTTACCCAATTTGTAAACTAACCTGTCACAGGAAACATACTTGAATCATAAGTACACATGGCATTTTAGAGATTTTTTTGCTTTGTGGTTGATAGAGATGGCCCTCTGAAAGCCTCTCAACTAATCCTGGGTAACTCACGTTGGCTTTTGTAAAATAAAAATAAACTACAGCATGTACAACCTGATAGGAATAAGCAACCAAGTGACTAAAACTTGGTGAGATCTTCTTAAAAAACGTGACAGAGAAGTGACCACTTAGATAATACTGATTCTCTTCTGTTTAAAAAAATACAGAATTTACAGTAATGAATGAATCTCAAGTAATGGCTGAATCTCAATCTCGTAACACATCAAAAAAGAAGTAAACCACGGAAGAACACATAGAGCAAAATTACATTTTTATAAGGTTGAAAAATATCAAATATAAAAAACAAAGAAATTGTTAACTAAAAATTCAGGTTATCATTACCTGGAGGAAACGAGGTTGAGAGAATGAGATTTGAAGCGGCACATAAAGGACTTCCAAAATTCCTGTGAAAACTTTGAAAAATAAATCTCAAAGATGAGAAAAACATTCTGAGTTTGGTTGGTGGATGGTGGGCAAAATGTTGTCCCTGTATAATTATTTTTCATAAGGGAAGCTTATTAATATTTTCATGGAAAGAAAGGTTTATGGTATACTAATTCAGTTAGAAAATGTCAGTGTTAATATTATAAAAGCTCAGAGAGTCTTCTCGGGAGAATTTCCTGATGTTTTGCCCGTAACATCAGGAATGTCGACAGAGGAATAAAATGGCACTCGATCTTCTGGACAGCTTAGTGTTTTGTCTTTGGCTGTCAAGCAAAAAGGACTGCAACTGCACTCATCTGGAGAAGATTACAATATTCTGCAAAATCAGACAACATAGAAAATGGAATAACAGAATACTGGCCAGTCATTTCCTCCAACTCGCCTTGGAAGAGGGCATAATCCCACCTCATAGCACAGGGATTAATGACCTACAATCTCAACAGCATAAATACTTAAAGATGAAAATGTACCTGGATACTTATATTCCCACACAGGAGGCATAAGAATTGTATAACATGGAAATTCTTCATTCAAATGGGAAAAAAAAAATCCACCTGATAAACAGATAGCATTTTATTTTTTTTAATCTAAAACTTCTAAAAATTAATCATTTATTCAGGTAATCAGAAGGTTCTTATGTGTTGAAATTCATATATTTAGAGGCTAAGGGTAGCAACCTCATGGCTTAAATTCTAAGCTTAAAACTGAACAATTGGGGATCTCTGGGTGGCTCAGTGGTTTAGCGCCTGCCTTTGGCCCAGGGCGTGATCCTGGAGTTCCAGGACTGAGTCCCGCATCGGGCTCCCTGTATGGAGCCTGCTTCTCCCTTTGCCTGTGTCTCTGCCTCTCTCTCTCTCTGTATCTCTCATGAATAAATAAATAAAATCTTTTTAAAAAATAAATACATAAATAAATAAATAAAACTGAACAATTTTGATATTTTTCAGATGTTTCTCTAAAAGCACATGCACCTGCTCTAACAGGGTGTTTACTACTATAATTATCTAGAGACCATTTAACTTGAGATTTAAATATACATGTATGGTTTATGATATATGTACATGTATACACACATATACACACAAAGACAAGCACACACATCCATATATTATATATGTACAAATACGTATATATATGTTCAAGTGAAAATTAGATTAAAAAATGCACTTTGTTTCTTCAAAATCAACTTTAAAGAATTTTTAAATTGCATCCTTCCTTTAATACTATGTACCGTGCAATAAGCCTTGTATTACATCATTATATCAACTGAACACAGATATTCCCCAAAGAACTGTCTCAGGGAAGTGGCACAACTTGGCAGCCTGTCCCATCCCCCTTTGGGTTGGATTCCAATTAAGTCTAACCATGAGGGAATGGCTTTCTGCCAAGAGCACAACAAAGGAGCGGACAATGTTAGTCTTGGGCCATGGGGAAATTAAAGGCAATAATGGAGAACAGGGCTTCTGGAATTGCCCCCTCTGATCTAACCTGAGAAATGCTGAGAAGGGACTGGTGTGAACCAGTCATGTCTTCTTACGTCCTAATTTGTTTATTTCTCTGTCATAGACCTTTGGTACATAAGGTTTAGCACACACAGGCTAACCAGAAGGTGAGATCTCCTGGATCCTATGTTCTAATGCTTGTGCTCCTGCTGGTGGTGTGTAACCAACCCTTTTCATCTCCCAGGGCCCAGCTAACTATCTGAAGCCAAGTTTCCACAGAAGGAAATAGGTGGAGACCTGGCATTCTATCAGCTTCCTGGGTGACAATGTGGGCAAAATTGGTTATTTGGGACTTGAATCTTGATATAATGAAGAGACAGGATAGCTGAGTACTAACCCCAGCTCTGCCATCAACTATAATGTGCACCCCTGGGCATGTCAGTTCCAGTCTCTGAGCCTTTGTTTTCTTCTCTGTGAGATTCTTTCATTGTTTTTAACATGTGATCCAAGGACCCTAGAGGTCTCTGAAATCCTTTCAGGGTATCTGTGAGATCAAATATCTTTTCATAATTATACTCAGATGTCATCTGCCTATTTTACTCTCATTTGCTTACAAGTATTCAGTGCTGTTGTCCAGAAGCTACATGAAGATAGGTCATGAGATTGAGGTTGTGCTAATGCCTTGAGAGCCTGTGTAGCAGATCAAAACCTAAGCCACAGTTCATGCACTTGAATCTGTGAAGAGGAAACAGGAACAGCAAATCACCAGGAGCCAAGTCAGTTTTCCCAAGTAAGGCCATTACTGAAGCTATAGCCAATCAAGTAATTTTTTCACTTCCACATGCATCTTCCCTATTAAACACCATGCCCCTCGCTCCTGTCAAGAGAGTGCTCCTAACCACTTCCAGGTTGGTGCTAGCCAGTGTGATTTGATTTTTGCTTAAATGAACATTTGAAACCTTGAATTTGCTTAAGGTGTCTTTTAACACATGTAATATCATAACAGGTTAAATGCAGAATCAAGTGTGAGAATCTAGCTATCCTCCATTAAACCAGACCTTAAAGAGATTTACAAAAATAAGTAAAATGATGTACCCTTGTTACTAATAAAAATATATTGTTTCTCACAAAATGATTTATTTACAATGTATTTATAATATTATTTTTAAATGAGTAAACATTAGACTTTAATATCTAATACAATAAATAATGATAGATACAACCCACATAAACTCAAGCTTTTTGGGGTCCTCAATAATTTTTAAGATTGTAAAGTAGTCCTCAGATCAACACATTTGAGAACTGTTGGACTAGATGATTTGAGACTCCTTTCAGCCTTATGATTCTTTGATATCGTAGGCATCATTAGACATTATTACCTATGGTGAGCAACTTCACAGGTGAATTAAAATCTCCAAAATACCTTGTCTTATATAGACATAATCTATAAACAAATATTTTAAAATACTTTCTAAATTAAACAAAAATAAGTATAGAATTAATTGTTCACCCAATTAATTTTCTAATCTATTAGACCTGCAATCTTCTGAATAAAACCACAGCTAGTTACTTATTCATGGGTTACTTTGTATTTTGAGGCCTTTACTCCTGAAATCTTTATTCTAAATGTCCTTACCAGGAACTAGTATCTGCTCCAAAGTCAGTCACTTGAGGAATAGATATAGCCCGGTGACTGTGCAAAATTCTAACCAATGGGGTCATTATCCACTGAACACTAGTCAATCAGATCTTCACCTTGGGAGATTTGAAGGTGTCATGTGGAAAGATCTATAAAAAGTCATTAATGTGTCACACACACTGAAAGACACAAGGGCAGCTATGAAAACTGAAGCTATGAAGTATGAGAAGCCATACAGATATAGAAACCATGAGATACCGAGAATGAGAATAGAGAGAAAAGCCATTCATAAATGTAGTGGGAGAAAAAAGAAGAAAGCAGAGGGAGCAGCAAAGACTATTTGGAACTGTCACACAAGAATGGCATACTGCCATCGTTGCTCCTGGCCCACTGGGAGAGTTTCCCAAATGATGTTTCAGGTCTACATGAATCTACTGCTCAACTGCCGGAGTGCCTGTTCCTATGTCCATGCATCTGTACATACAATATCAAAGTACCCTGGGGTCTTCCTCTTTCCTTATTGCACAGAAAGTCTGACACAGCTCAACGGTGCTGGAGTATCTATTGGGATACTGAAACTTAAAGGAATCAACAATAGAAAAGTAGCATATTTGCTTAAAGCAAATACATATAATAACCTTTGAAGAGAGAGGCATATGACTCTACGTACTTTGTATATTATATACAAATGCATGTCTTTAGAGAGTTATGATTTTCCTCTCATTTAAGGAACTAATCAATTAAAATTGCCACTTAACAGTAGAGAGTGGAGAGAAACTTACCAACACTAAGCCAGAGTGAGAGCCAGCTAGAAAAGAAGAATGAGAAAAATTTGGAATGAAGGTAATAAACAGCAAGAATCTGACTCATAAGAGTTCTATTCTTTGGGAACTTACAGGAGAGGGAAGTTAAAAACAGCAGCTAGAAGCAAAAATCATAAACTAAGATTAGAGGCCAAAGTTAGCTAAGATAATCTAAATTTCCAAAGAATCCCTTTTGCACTTTTTAAGAAATAGAATACCTTAGATTCTTTTTTTTTAGGATTTTATTTATTTACTCATGAAAGACACAGAGAGAGAGAGAGAGAGAGAGAGACAGACAGACAGACAGACAGACATAGGCAGAGGGAGAGGCAGGTTCCTCACAGGAGCCTGATGCAGGACTTGATCCCAGGACTGGGATCATGCCCTGAGCCGAAGGCAGACGTTCAACTGCTGAGCCACCCAGGCGTCTCACCTTAGGTATTTAGATGACTGGTCTGATTCCACTGCTAAAATGCATCAAGAGTTAGGACATCACAAATTTCACTGGCTTACCATCCATTCACAAACACATTTTTTTCACCTGTGTATTTCTATATTCAATATATTTGTGCTGAGTGCCAGGCATACACCTGGAGCCCCACACAGATTAGACACTCGGGAACCCTTTTAAGGAATGAGACACAGACCTACAGACTGCCAGGTATCATGACTACAAGGATGAAGCAAACTATCCATGTTCCAAAGAGCTGACAATCCAGGAAATAAGAAACTAAATTCTCAAGGTTTAAGACAGGTGTGATCTATGCTTTGAGATAACCAGTAGGTTTTGGCAATGGGTAGGGAGACTTCCACCTGTAGGGAAGAAGGAATCCTTTATGAAGGAATATTTTGAGTAGGTCTTGAAAGGTGAGTAGACTTAGGACAGGTGAAGATCTGGAAAGGGAGCATATAAATGGATGGGGAAGGCAAAACCAAGACCACAGAAACAGGTATAAATGGGGCCGATCTGAAGAACAGTGAATAGGTTGATGGATATAGTAGTACATAGGAATAGAGAGAGAGGTGAAGAGTAGAAAAGACACATCAGAGTCAAAGCATTAGGGTTTAAAGTCTAGGATAAGTTTGGGTTCTTCACTTAGGAAGTAATAGGAAATTGTGAAGGTTCTGGTGTAGGGGAATGACATAAAAATTAATTACTATCATTTTAAGGGTATACTCCATGCTAATAGAATTTTATATAATCATCACAACCTTACGATGAAATATTTTTATTCCCATTTTATCTATAACAGAACAAAGGCTCAGGCTGCCCCTAGAACTTGCCCAAGATCACAGAGCCAGCTATTGACCCAGATTCAAATTCATGTTGTCTAACTTCAATCCCTCTGGTCTTCATGTCTAAGAGTGTAGACTCAACTCACTTCAGAGGCATATAACCAATGTAAGTGAGTGAGGCAGACTGGTGTAAGACAACAGGACCTGGAGGAAATGATAGCAAATATGACATACACAAAAGCTTCAAAGTAAAGTGGAAAAATGTGCTGTCTGGCTGAGGCCAAATAAAATTGCACTCAAACTGGAGCCAGCCTTTTGCCACCTCTGCAGAAACAATTCCACCCTTTTTCTCTCTAGTGTGACCAGAGTTGTGTTTTAAGACAACTAACGCAAGGTTTTATGAAGTTTATATTGGTCAAGAAGCAGCCAAGTGGCAGGGAGACAGTTAATACAACCTCAGCACACATTTCCAGATGAAAGAAAATAAATCTGGTGTGATGGTCTTTAGTCACAGGGGTGAGCGGGGTGGGGTAAAGTATGAGTAGCTGTTCTCTATTTCCAATCATTTCACTCCCAAGTGGTGCTTCATTTTTAAACCCCCTGCCACCCAACGACAGGACTCAGCACCCATTGAAAGTCTCCAAAGAATTCAGTCTCAAAATAAAACAAAACCCAGTAGCACATAATGGAGTCTTCACTGAATATTTTATGAAGAAAACAGCGGTGGAGATTTTCCTTACATTTCACAGCAAGGTAGCCAATAGCTTCAAGGTCCCCAAACATATACATACCTTCTCCTAAGCTTTTTCACTCACACCTGTCACAAGATTTATGAATTTGTCTCTGCCTTTTCTCTCTGTCTTCAAGCTCCCACATAGCATCTATTTCCCACTTCTAGACTTTTCCCCTAAGAATTTTAACTGTATCAGTCCTTTATTACACAAAGCAACACAGTTCTGACCTGGATGCTACTCCAGATATTGCATAGCCCAACACCGCAAGACCATGCCTAGACAAAAGCTCAGAGCTCAGCTCCCATCTGGAACTGCCCATCTCAGAGAGGAGCTCAGCTGCCATACTGTTACCCACACAGCCCTGTGACATGCTCACCACCTACCTTGATGAACTTTCCTAAGCACTTCTTGCAAACATGCATCAACTGAATTGTCCCCAAGAAGAATCTCAGTGAAGGAAATTTTCTTCATGCAGTTACAGAAGTACTAGTGCAACCAGGATAACTGGGAGGATGTGGCTTAATAAAAATCTGAAAAGAGTCAGACACATAGCACTAGAGCCCAAGGGAGAGGTTAAGGCTGAAAACACAAAATCTGGATGTGTGCAAGTTAGGGCTGGAGTAATGAGAGGGACGGAGGGAGAGAGAACAGAGAGCAAAGAGAAATATGATATAACAACAGAGGTAAGAGGACAATGAGGCACACAGGGTAGAAGCAGGGTGGACAGCATAGGTGGACTGGCAATCAAGGGTTATGAGGAGAAGAAAACTCATGGTGTATAGGCAAAAGGGAGAGATCTAGAGAGCACTGAGTTGTTGGACATACCAGAGACAGGTGATGATTTGTTCTATGAGAGAGAGGGTAAAAGAAAAGAGAGGAAAACAAACAAGAGGGAAAGAAGACGACAAAATAGTTTAATAAAAGAAATCATTCTAAAGAGATGGTCATAAGGACTCACTGTGATCCAATGTTCATAAGATGATTATCACATTGCCTATTAGTAGTCCCTTGTTCCTGTAGTGAACGCATGTTTACAACAAGAAGGCTTTTGAACTAGCTAAATTGAAAACTAGTTCACAGAGGAAAACTTTGAAGGTAACTGGTAAAAGCAGGTGAAAGACAAAAGATGAGTCAAGTCTAAAAATAAATGCAAGTGGGATGTCCAACTAGTAAAATAAAATTGACAGTTCTTTTTTTTTTGTTTTTGTTTTGTTTTGTTTGAAAGTTCTTTTAGTTCTTTAAAAAAGGACTCTCAGCTTTTGTAGCCATTAAGATAAGCACTAAACATCTAAACTTGAAACTCTGGTTGGAAATTATACCTACCACAAACTATGAAGGTCTCTGATCTTGAAGGCTTGGAAAACAGGGTTGGGAGGGGAAGGGAGAATGAGAAAGAGAGAGGCAATTTTCATCAGTGTCTGCAGCCAGCTAGAGGGATATTCAAAATCACATTTCAAATGAAGTATGAACATGAGCAATATATTCACCTGGTGCTCACAAATCCCAGAGAAAGTTAATTAGCCACTTGGGAATGCAGTTACATTTTCTCTACCTTAGATGCACTGTGGGAAAAGGGCAAAAAGTTGGAATCACTTCTACCAGGAATGAGATTAGTTTATACATCGGTCTCAAGCCCTGGTTTTCCACGTAAGTGAAAAATGAAACTAGAAACGTATGCTCTCAGGTTGCCCCTGATTTACTCCTCGTTTTAACAAGGACATCTAGAATGGTGATCTGGTCTGCTGTTTCATAGCAGGACTCATTCAATCTTTCCCCAGAGGGTTCATCAAAGTACGCATCAATATTTTGCGCAATAGGACAGTGGTGCCTTTTCCCAGGATCTCAAAGGAAATGTGTGACTTCTCCCCACCCTCTATACTCCTAGAAGATCCATCTACACATTACATCACTTCATTCTTTTGAGCCTGCCTCAACTGGGCACATTTTTGCTGTTAAAGCTTCAGAAAAATTCTAGAGTGATGCATTTCATTTCCAGTATACCAAAAACATTAAAAAAAAATAAGAACCCTTCAAGTAAAACAAATACCATATATATCCCAAGTAAAGAACCTCTTTTTCCAGGCTTGCTCAAAATCTTTGTTAGCTTGTAGAAACATTTTAATTGTGTGCAACTATTTTGTCTTCCAAAGCACGACCCAGCTAGCTTACACATTATGAGCAGCAAGCACACACCCTGTTTAGCAAAAATCATATTACTATATAAAGTTTCAGCCCAATAGCCACAGGTGCAAGAGGCAATGTGTCTGCAGTTCTCAATCACATTCTCCTTTATTATGGGCCATTTCAGCCAACGTGATCTATAACGAATGTATTGGGTTTTGTACTCTTTCAGAAGTTCCAGCCAGTGTCTATATGCCTTTCCCTTGGTGTTCCTGAGAGCAGGAGAGCCTCAGGGAGGGGTGGATGAAATTGGAAAATATAAATAACAAATCAAAAATTACAATTGATTGGATAAACAATTTCCCTTAGTCTGTTTCTTAATAAGTGATCGATTTTATGATCAATATTCATTATTTCCCAGAACATACCAAACTGCTTATTGAACAAATGAATGGCTGAAACTACAATGACACAGAATCAAAAAGGTGAACCAATTTCTTTAATAACATGGGTTGAACAGCCTGTCTCATCTTACCTGGTTGTTCCACATCAATGCACTTTTCTGCATAGCCCTTTGGAAAAAGGCTGAAGTTCAGGAAAACAGGGGAGGTAATTCATTACTCATTAAAATAAATGGGTTATGGGAGCACGTGTTTATACGTGTGAGGGCTGAATTGCAGTTTGTGCTGGGCTGTCTTTTGTCTGTTCAAAGTAAATTCTCCAACCTGCCAAACGAGGTTCTCCCTAAAGGCATTGCCTTTGGAATTTGGTGTATTGCATGGATGTGTAAAGAGTTAGAAAACCCACAACATAGTCACTTTCTGGAAATATTTATTAAAATTTGTGAAAATGACTAATAGATATTTCAGTCAAAACAACTGAGGTTAAACCAACTACTTGGTAGCTAAGATTGGCATTTTGTTTTCCTCTTCTCAGATAACTTTCCAAGCGTTTCATTGGACTTAACCGATTCTGATGAACTGTTAGAGACGTCCAGGATATTCTACTACTCTGTGGTTGCTTTCATCATCTCAAAACAATATGATGGCCAATACATTTTCAGATGGCTGTTTCCTCCTTCCTAGTTTTTAGTGATTTCCAATGGTCCTGTGTACATTAAAAAAAAAAAAAAGACTGTAGAGAAATGCACTTGCACTGGCAGCTAGTATTAGCACTGACTTCACCAAATTGCTAACACGAATGTGTGGACAAGCTCCACTATTTAGCAGAGGTAGTGAGCAGGACTCTTGCCTGGTAATAAGCACTGTCATGGGCAGGCCCATGCTTGCTGCAACTGCCCTTCCTGCCTCTTCGAAGCCAGCAGAGGAGTGAGGAACCACATGGCTTGTTTCATCCCTTCTGGGCTCCCCTTTCTCATCCTTCATTTCATAGTCCCACAGTGTCTATAACAAATGCCTAATTACCCAGCTCTATGAGAAATGCTGGACTGATCAATTATGAAAGCAACAAATGATTAACTAGTTAAAAAAAAAAGCCACATCACTTACTTAAAGTCAGTCATCCAAGGCTTATCCAAACTACTTAGGAAAATCTCATTAAATCAGGCTCCCCTAATTAGAAATTAGATAATTCTGACAGGAGCAAAGCTAAAGTTTACCTTTGTACTGTCTGTTAAAAAAAATGTTTTTGCAAAGCAAAGGAATAACATAAACAAGGCTTAATGATTTTGTAAATCTAAAGTTCTAGGACAAATTCAACATTCTCTTAAGTATCATGACAGCAAGTTGTCAACCTTGAAGCTACCTTCACACTATATAAACCTCCACTTACAGAAAATAGTCAAAGCTTTAATTGTGAAAACATTCTTATCTATCACTTAAGAAAGTCTCAGAAAATACTAGGTAACATAATTGGAACCTAGTTGTAATTAAAGCTATTTAAATATATGAACAAATGTCTCATTTATATTGCATCATTAGGAATCCATACAAGAAAAATTTCCAGACAACTAAGATTTTGACTTTAAGCATCAATATTTATTTTCCTTAGTGAGGTAAGTAAGGCATGGTGGTTAAACATGGTGACCGAGGCTGAGTCCACTCCTGCACCAGCTAAGGCAAATAAATGTCTTTTGCCTCATTTTCATCATCCATAAGATCAGGATAACAATGGTAACTTTTCATAATGATAATCTGAGGATTTAATGAGATGATGCACAAAAAAGCCCTCAGATCAATGTTTGTCCCAGTAAATGCTCAGCACATGCAAATTACTATTACTTATTCTCTTCTGAAAGGATTTAGAAAAAATACATTACACACTTATCTGCTTTACCAAACAGAATGCACTGGTCATAACTTAATCCATTTTTATTTATTCAAAATCACCATCATTGAAATAATTGTATTATGCCTTACAAGATCACTTTTTTCTATATTAAGTCATGTCAAATTATCATTCTTATATTGGCCCTTAATACTTTTTCATCTCCACCCTCTCATTGCTGTTCATTATCTATCAGTATGTCTCTGAGGTTTCTAATAAAGTGTTTTATTTTATACGCAATGGTCCAGCTGAGGTTCTGTGAGAAATGCCAAGCCTTCCTATGAAGTACCTTACCTATGCTTTCTGGAAGCTTGTCTCCACACTGCCAGTAAGGCCTTTTCCATGTTCTCCTGAGTTCTAGAGTCTAGTCTTGATGACTCAGTGAGCTAGACATCTGGTTTCTCCAGTGCTATGATATTTTAAAACACTGGGTATATATTTAAAGTTCCATAATCCAGAATTTTCACTGAGACTGAGCACGCCCCAGTTAATAATATCTTCTAGAATTTATTTCTATGTCTTATGGACTGCTTTTAATGGTGTAGAGCCACTGAAATTGGAGGTGCTTACTTGGATTCTGTAGAGGAAGACTTGAAAATGTACTGGTTTGGGTTCCTCTTCACCTATGAGTTACATCAATCTACAAAGTATACACAATGTGGGGGGGATTTCCTTTTTTTCTTTTCAGTAGATTTTTTCCTCAATCTTTCATCATCTAATCTGCATTCTCTGAAATAAGACTCATATCAGAAAAATGAGATATGGAAAACTGTTAACAGCAAAGTCTCCAAGCATGGTGAGCACATTCCTCTAATAAGTTTTCATCCATCAGCATCAGACTCAGCACAAACAGAGTAAAGACTTTATCTTCCATGTGCTACATTGAGGGTTTTTTTTCATCTCATGGAGTGTAACATAAGCTGATGTGGCATTCAGGATTTACAGAAAATAGATGCATTTTTACTCAGCAAGGGAGAACATGTTTTCTCCAGAGAACAGATAGATGTTTAAGACATAAATGCTCTAAAATGTCATATTATAAAATGCCCATCCTATTCCTCTCAGCATCAAGTATAAAGGAGCCATGATCTAATTAGGTTATTTGATGGTGACCATTTATGATGGTGAATACCATAAAGATGTCAACTACTGGTAGTGACTTCCTGGGTCTTGTGGTAGTAGCATTTCAACAGGGAGTAATAGGAGAGGTAAGCAAGAGGAAAATGGAAGAAAGAGGTGAGATGATGACCCTACCAGTCCAGAAATCAATATAGTCAAGAGAACAAAACCCTTACTTGTGCTGCCAGGCTCAAGACAGAATAATAAGAAGAAAGTCACCAACCCCAGTACCTTTCATGAGAGGATTGGGAGAGTCTTTGAAAATAGTGATTTTGCCACTCACCTAGTATGGGACCTTACTGTAATACAGTTACACTAAACAGCCACCTCAATCTCTCCTACTAGAAAATGACATAGTCTAGAAAAGCTATTTGAACACTTAGGTTTAGAAGGAGTGTCAGATTATATTCATAATCCAAGGGATGGTAACCGACCATTCATGGAACAATACCATCTTTAGGGTTCAGATCACTTCTGCTCTGACCAAATGCCTTGGCCGCAGCTGGGGGCCACATCCTGGCCCAACACCTTTCCTTCTGGTGGGCCTACAACAGAGCTGCTCTCTGAAATGAGATGACAGGACAACTGGGGTATCTGCTTTGCCCTGTGCCACAACTCTGAATTGTTACAGAAGTAAGAAGAAGGAACTTACTGTTGAGAAATCTCAGAATGTATGTTTTACTCTCCTAGCTTCACAGTTTGGTACACTCCGTTACACTCTGTCTTGCCTGAGTTCCAAATAACCACCCACCACCACCAAGGGCCAACCCTATTTACTTCACTCAGGTTCTCACCCTATTGAAGTTTATTTTCAAAAAAGTTGAATTAATTCATACTGAGGGACATAATTTCTTCAAGTACTTCCATCACCCAAGACAATTTACATTATAACAGGATTAATGTTAGGTAGGCAGTTGATAATCTGGGATACATATAATGTATTTATTAGCATAGGGAAGAAAAATATTAGTTCTTCTTTCATATGTATTTTTTATGTAAAAAAAACAAAAGATTTACTAATATTGAATATAAATTGTTCTAGTTCTTCCATAAGCCTACCTTTCAAGTGGTCATATATGTTACATAAGGTATACAAAGTACCCCGAGGAAAGGACAGGAAATCTACGATGTAGAAGTACATAGGAGTATGTCATATTGCTTAGTTTACTGTGCTACTGTTCAGTTCACTTAGGCTTGCTTAAGGAGATTTATGTGTTATATTACAAAGTTAAAACTAAACTAAGCTGTTACAAAATAGGTGAGAAGGTTCAAAATGTATGTAAAAAAACTTTTCATTGGCATCATTAATAAGCTATTACAGCAAAAAGGTGAAGATAAGTGTCAAAGTCCTACAGGATTAAAAACAACTGTGACAACGATAAAACCTTTAAAATACAGCAAAACATTTATAATTATCCTGCAATAAGATAGAAAAAGCCCATTAAAATCTTTTGTACCACACAGTTTGGTGGATTATCTCGTGACCAACAACTAGAAAGTCTTATGACACTCATACATACTTTTGCATTTTTATTTTACAAAAAAGTCAAGAGGTATGAATTTGCTGACTTTTTTAAGGAAAGAAAACATACTTAATCTGTCCTATAGGGTTGAACTTGATGTTTCATGGACAAGAAATACTGTTTTAAAACAAAAAACTAAAACTAAAACTTGGTCATGGAAAGAATATTTTAAAATTTGTATTTAGAGAAGTGCTTGGTGCTCTGTTGGCTAAGCACCCAATTCTTGATTCTGGCTCAGGTCATGACCTCAGGGTCATGAAATCAAGTCCCAGATTGGCTCAACACTGAGCATGGAGCCTGCTTAAGATTTTCTCTCTTCCTCTCCCTCTCCCCCCCTTCCCACTACCCTCTCATGCTCTCTCTCAAAAAAAAAATTGGTATTTAGAATTATTTCCATTTTAATATGATTTTACTATTGAAAATGATATGTCTGTCACCTATAAAAATCTCCCATATCTTCCTACTTCATACTTTTTAACAACTTGAAAATAGAATAACCTGCTTAAAATAACAACTTGAAAACAGAATAAACTGTTTAAAAATCCTCCAGAACAAAACTCTCTCCAAGGAATTTAAATCAATTTGTTTAAAATATTAAAATTACTTTCTTCTAATTAGTTTGCAAAGACAACTGATTAGCACTAGGAAAGATGGACATTTGCTTACCAAGGAGCAACAAGAATGCCTGTATAATGGTGGATGAAAACTAAAAACTGAATATCACAAATTAATAAATGTAGCCACAAGGCCTAAATACTTTGATGAAGTATTCTTTCTAGCTATAACAGACATCAAAACAAGATTTTAAAAGAAGCTGAATTTAGAACCAGACCAAGCTACATCATATAGTACTAAACCAAGCTGATAAAAAATTATTGATTATAACTCAATCACAGTCATGATGATAGTGTTCATGAAAGCAAAGGATTTTGCATCATTACTATATGAAATATTATATTTCGCTTTTGTCTCCTCCAGTTAAAATGTTTGCATAGGTTCTATTATGTATTAACAATTCATGCAATAGGAAGTACATAATTTATAAGTTGATAAATATGCATATTTTGGGGTAAGTACTCAAAAAAGTTTATTGATGGGATAATTTTAGAACTTTGAACCACCAAAACGAGGTTCTCTTTTATTGCCGAGAATGAAACTTCTCGGGTGGAATTTCAGATTTTCGTAAATTACTGGAAGGTGGGCACAGAAAAGTATTTTCTTTCACCATCTGAAAGTATACTCAGAATCCATCTATGGGTAAAGCAATCTTTAGCACAGGTCTGACCTCAGAGCTGAACTAGATTAGTGGGGCCAACAGACATAAGTAAAAATTTTAACCACAACTGGGTTAGCCTCAAGTTGGAAAACATGACATTTCTACTTATTCATTTCTTTCCCAAAGAACCTTTCTTAAATTCCTACAAGCTCTATCCTGAGTGCTGGAGAAAGAGTGCTGCTTTAAAACTCATTCTCTCTTGGGAGAAGTAGACACAACTCATCCCCTCCTTTGCCGACAAGGGGCTCACAAGAACCCCAACTTAGAAACAAGGAAGCCATGTAGCCACTCTGCGAAACAGTTATACAAATTGCATTTGGAATGTGTCTTTAAATTGCAAGGAGCAGAAGTGCACCTGTGATTTTAAAATATTCCTAACAGTGTCCTCTGGATATGCTCCCCCTTCAGCTACAAACATTCTGCCGGCAAATGCTATTCCAGTCACTCTATTTCCTTCCCCAGCCCTTCTGTTCTTCTGCCCACACGTTTCACGGAACTACCAGAAGCCACCAGGCAGGCAGCTGCCACAGAGTACCGAGCAAAGATGAGGATTTTAACTTCTTGGGGTACATTTTCCAAATGCCAGAAAATGTAGAATCAAAGAAAATTAGCCATTCTGACAATCACAGTGCAGATGGGAGGGCACACTTGATTCTGCCCCCAGCTACAAGAAAGGGCAGCTCTTTCAAGATCTGTCTTATGTACTTGTGGTTCAAAAACATTCTCCCTGAAAATATGCTGGCAAAATTGCTCAGCCCTTGAATACAGTCCCGAGAGAGCACCAAAAACCTGCAAAACGGGTTACTGTCACAGGACACACTCGCGTAGGAGATGAGTTCCACGATTTCTATTTTCTCTCTAAGCTCCTTCTTTCCAACTTCCAAAGAAATATTCATATCAGAGCCTAATTAAAAGCAGTGCAAAACAACAAGGTACGTTGTTTAAGGATAAATATATATGTAGAGAATGTGTAAAGGAATGCAGCAACCAAATTCATTATCATAGTTACCACATAGAGAGGACTTAGCATGGAGGGCAAGCTTTGTATCCTAAGTTGGGGGAAGGGGTAGTGCTTTACTGTCACAAGTCTTTATGCCTTCCGAGAGTCTTAAGTATAGTTTATAATGCATTTTTAACCCTAATGCCTTCAATTACATATGACACCAAATTTCTCATTACCTAAATACTCAAGGTAAAGAAACTGATCCCTAGAGTCAGGTGGCCAGAGTCAAAACCAGCCCTGCCCCTTACTAGATTAGGCAATTTTTTTCACCACTCTAAGTATTGGCTTCATTCATCTGAAAAATATGCAGAAATAGTAGTATCTCCTTCAAAAATGGTGGGGAGAAAGAAATTAGGTCATGCATGCAAGAACTTAGTACTGTTCCTAGCACATAGGAAGTACTCAATGACCCATCTACTAAAAATCCACTCAGCTATGCACTGTATTCACTCAGCATCCACTTTCAGCTTCCCCCTCTGAAGCAAAAAAGCCAAGTATAGAGTACCAAGAGACATGAGGAGCCCTGCCCTCTGAGCCCAATTCCACATCCCCCAATGTTTTAAAACAAACATCTCTGCTTTAGAAAACAGTCAGTTTTGTTCTTTTTAGCTTCAGGAATCAGGGATGGATCAGCTCTGGGGCTAATGCACTAGAAAGAGTTTTAATTTGACACTAATGTGGAAAGAGTCTCACCATGACTTAGATACTATAGACATATACCCAGCATGTTGGTTTTCCCACAATTCTAGAGCTGAATGTTATGATAATTAAATGTACATATATAGTGACCACAACCAGGCACTCAGTATCAAAGTCTTTAGCTGTCATAAACCCAGACACTTCCATGGCTGACAAGGTAACCTCTGATAGTCCCCCTCAAGATGAAACTGCCCAGTATCTACCAAGATACTGGCAGCATCAACCATCATCAGATAGCCCTCCCACTGAAAGGCCTCTCATGGAATCATGCAACCCCCACATACAACAGGATGCATTCAGCCTCTAAGTTGCCATCTCTACAGACACGCTGGCTGTTCTCCATGGACTGGGATGGCTCTGTGTGAGACCAAAGAGGTAATTTCAGCAGCAGCAGCAGCAGTCACTTGGCTAGTTGTTATCAGCATTGCTCAGGGAGCCATGAGGGTGGGAGGTGATCCAGGAGAGGTTTCAAAGCCTTTGCTGGTAACATAAAGACCACATCTGCTGCCTGACCACTGGCCGTGGCCAATGAGCACAGCCAAAATGCATTCTATTGTCACTTGATTTTATTCTCTCTCCCCATGGTGGTCAATCTACTCATATTAACTGTGGAAGGTTCATTGTACACATATGTGTCTTCAGGATTTGTGAAAATGCTACATTTTTCTTTGTAGTTGCCTAATGCAGGAACCCTAAGCAGGTCTGTCCTCTGGTTTCAAGATGTGGTTGATAAATGATAAAGGCAACTCCTTTGTCTTTTAGGTTGATTATCCCCGATCCTTAAGATAAAGTGACTCAATTATTATCATTGACTTTCAGCTCTTAGCCACAACCACACAAGTCAATCTGCAACTCTCTATTGTGATCAGGTTCTCCCGCTTGCTGACACTTGATCTATCTAGGCTGTGGTTCCAGAGACATTTGTTACCCAAAGTCCAAGCCCAGGTCCTATTTAGGATCACTGCTTCCTGTTTGACCTACGCTTGGTTCAATGGTAAAAATGCCCTCTCTGAATAAATCTGGTGTATCTGCCACATTGTTTTCAAAGGTGTGAACCTTCATAGTTATCTTGAATTTCCAATCTGGTCCGTCCATACATCTGAAGACCTACCCCTGCCTTTCAGTTTAGAGACCTCCTCTGCTGGAAAGCTGCCATGAATAACAAGGAGGAACCAGCGCTCATTGTCAAAGGCAACATTTCTCTCCACCATATCCTTGCCTGTATGCTACTCCCCAATTCCCCACACGCATTCAGTTTCCTCTTACCCAATCTTTCCTACTGATCCACAGCTCTTAGACATGGATATGAACAGGCTCCAAGCTCAGAACTCATCATTACTTTTAAGTTATCTGGATCAAGCATAATGTCCTCAAAGTCAGGATGTCTTTTAATTGCATAAAGACTCTAGTCTCAAGGAACTTCTACTTTGAAAAAGACAAAAAAAAAATAGCTTAGATGCAAAAGAAACTAATTTCAAACACATGAAATATAATTTAAGCATTAAAACAAAATATATGGTTTCATCTATAAACATGTCTTTAGGTCTGTTTCGATATAAAACTCCCATTGTCTTTCTGGGTTGGCTTCGAAATAATCCCATTTTCTTCCAAAAGCTCTGCATTAGGAGAGATCAGTGTTGGTCTGAGTTCTTGAACTTTTCTGATTCAAGCTTAAGCAGACTGGCATTGTGCATATCATGCATATAAATTCGTAAGTGTGACAATTCCTTGAAAATTGACCTCAAAAAGAAAGTATGTGAATGGGCCTAGTACAATGGCTGGCAAATAATAATAACAAGCACTCAATACATGTGAGAGACAAATTCAGACCATTTTGTCATAAATTATGATTTACATGTTTTTCTATGAAGGACTATACAAGAGGGAATGAATTTTTTTTCTTGCATTAACTATGGAAATTATAGCTCCAGAAAAAAACTTGGAAAAGAGCGTCAGGGACACTTACATATGTATTCTGAGGAAAACAGGAAAAAAAAGCAGGCGAATTCTGTAAGAGCAGCCTATAAATGGTAAACCTGTTATCAAATACTTTCTTCCAAATTTCTACAGCATTAAGATACCTATTTTCACAGGTAAAAAAAAAAATCATAGAAATCTCCTTTAAAAAATAAAACTCTCACAAGGGACAAAAAAGTAATTAAGAAAATATGGTTATTCACCCAATTCTTCTCTGGCAGCCATCTTGTTTCCTACTCCAGTATAAAGTTAGTAATTTTAAAACAATAAAGATGGGATGGGGAAACTCCTTATTAATGAAACACTTTAAATGAGCTCCCTAAATACTTTAACTAGCATTTAATTTATTTTTAATCAGGTGCTTATCATTTGTTAATTCCAAAGGCCCCAGGATTCCACAGCCCTTAGATAGGCTAATCTCCCATTGGGAAGCAACACATATTAAATAGTTACTAAACCTTGGTAAATACACTTTTAATAATTAATTCTAGAAGTATTTAACTTGCAGTAATATACCGGATATTTCAGCAATATTATAATCCATGGGATATTGCCGAGGGATTTCTCAGATTAACACATTTGGGTCCCTGAGTCCCATCTGTATACCTCTATCTGAATTAACAGCAGGTGATTCAACACATGGCTACCACAGCCTCTGTGTGTCTGAGTGACCAATGATTTTATTATCATATCAGTGAGATCAAATCAGTGAAATGCATCAGCTAAGGAAATGCTTAGTAAGGGATGAGACAGACAGTGGCTTACAAGTCAACCTGGGTTTTCAAAAATGATAACTACTGAAAAGAAAAATTACTTTTCCCGTTGAGATGTGTAAATATTATGTAGATATTCTAACTCAATCTCTATGATGGATGGTGCTCAATTTTAAACATATTTCAGTAATGCCTTAATTTAATAGGATGGAAGATACACAAGATGTTGAAGGATCAAGGTGAGAATAAATTTCCTTGCGCAGATGGTTTAGTCTCTTTCTAAAAATCTCAGTCCCCTTTGCTTTCTTCTTAAAAAAAAAAAAAAAAAAAAAAAAAAAAAAAAAAAAAAAAAAACATAGCCTGAATAACATTCTACAGCTCCATCCACTTCTACTTCGCCTTCCCTGAAATCACTACAGTTTACCTCTCCCCCTAATTGGTGAAAAATGCAACTCACATGCCAGTAGGTTACAACTGAGATCAGTGGTGACCTCTGTCTGGAGCAGAACCGGCCACTTCTCCACCCAGAGCGACAGAGGCCGCAGGCTGCCCAGCAGATGGTGCTACAGAGCAGTCAGCTGCCGGGGCGAAGTCCTCCTAGGAGCTCAAGGACTGCGTCGTCACCCTCTCCCTCTCCGAAGGATCTGCAGTCTTCCCGCTAGTCAGTGACCTCATTGACTAAGGGACCCTCCATCCTCCATCTTCCCTGTTCTCCACTTTTTCTTCCCCCAATGTCACACATGTGTTCTCTGCACAGTCTTCAAAATAGTGTGTTTTGTCCCCAGCCCCGTTCTCTAGCCTGCTCCTTCAGGGCATCGTGGGCTACTTGCGTAAACACCAACGGTGTGGATAACCCTTCCATTCAAAAAGGAAGGATCCTGTTTCCTGCACTGGCTAACGAAAGTCTGCGCCACGATGATGTTCTAGTCGTGATAAAAATCCAACATTTTCTGGAGCCATTAGACTCTCAAATGTTAATGCAGTTTACTTTTTAAGATGTGATCGATAGATGGGGGGAAGTGCCCATAAATTACTAACGGCAAAAAAACATTCTATTAGCACACAGTAGATTTTGCAATATTTGTTGGTCTGTGTTTTACTGGGGGGATGGGGGGGAATTTTTTTAATTTGCTGAAAGCCTGAGTTTTGTTTTGTTTTGTTTTCAATACCTGTCTTTGTCTTTCTCTGTTCAAGGGGGATAATTTTAACATGAGTCATTTAGGAAATGTAATTCTAATGTGGTATAGCTATAGGTTTCAATTAACGTTCTACCTTTCTGACAGCCTTTACATTACATGTTTTATGAAATCATTAACTATTGTCATGTTTCTATTATGATACTATTAGGAAATAAAGAGACTTATGTAAATGGAGATGTAAAAGAAATGTATGACAGTTACTCGGAGCAACATCTGTGCACTATCATACATGCTCACACTAATTTTCTAAAGATTGTTCCATTCATTATAGAGCATTGTTAGTTGCAGTGGCACAACCCTTATTTCCATGCATTTAGGGAATGAGGCAGAGAGTGGGTAAATGAGAGCCTAATCAATACCACTTTTCATTTTGCATCTAATGTGCTGCCTTTCCCTTTCTTTTCCTCATGCACAAATCCAAAAAAGATCCTGACGTTACAGTCATAAAATGTAATTCTTCTGCAGAAACACAGACAATAATGCTTTCTGTATTCAGGCGTATTGCATATTCTAATGGCATTTGGCTAAATTGAGTATGGATTTAACATCAAAGGCTTCATGAATTTTTCAAATGAGATATTAAAGTCAATATTTCAAGTGAAAGATATTTCAATTTAGTTGCATACACAACAATAAAAAACTTCTACAAGGTAGAGGTACTAGTGGCTGTAGCAGTATTAGTTCATTCAAGAAATTATTAGTTTATAAGAAAATCAAACACAAGGTTGTGATACGGCAACAACTCTGAATAAATTAGACTAACCGATATGCACTAGTGTGCTTTATCTCTTGCAGGCTGAAGCAGTACACTTGCCACGGGCATGTTCAGGGCTCCTGGCTGATTTTTTCTAAACTCTGTTGATTAGCGTGAAGATTTGCATTGCCATTTCATAAATCTCCTTATTTTCATTTGTATGAGTGGAAGACTTAGGATATGTGGGGGGGAAAGGGAGCTGTTTACCCCCTTGCATTTAAGTGAATCTTACTTCAAGGTGTCAATACCTAAAGTGGGTCTCCACAATGATGTAAAATGTTGCCTTGCAGGCAGGTTGGAGGATGCTCAGGTTCAGTATGTGGAGGCACACTGCAGCTCACTGACAGCCCTCCGTGTCACCGCAGATTGCCAATACTCTGAAATGGCACATGCAAGCGTGAATTTCCAGAGCACCTTTCCATCGATGAGCTCGAAGCTCATACACACACTATGTATCATCCACATAACCAAATCCCCGTTGAGTAAAGGAACAGCAGAGTGTTGTCATCCCCATTCCAGAGACAGGCAATTGGAAAGCACAAAATATGAAGATGGCTTGTTCCTCTACTGGACTGTGGCCTTTGAGGGAATGCTCTAATACAGACATCACCACTAAAACTGGAACTGGAACAAGGTCTCTGATTTCCAGACCAAAGTCCTAAAATATCCCAGATCTCTCCTCTTCGGGCATGACAGCAACAGGCTGAGCTGTTTGGGGCTGTACTGTCTTTTGCTTTGCTCTGCAGATACATAGGAAGGCATTAGCCTGCATTTCCTGCATAACAGTCCCCATCTTACCTCTTTGTTTGGACTATAGCAAACTTACTGTGCCCTTCATCCAGTATTGTCAAGCCTACATCATTTTAACCATGGATTAACTCCCAACCCCAGACAGACACTCCATATTTACAGACACTTCAGGCAATACAGAGTAAAGCATCCCACAAACCCACGATTCTAGAAGAAATGGCCATTTCTAGATGATGACAAGCAGCCTACCCAGCTGGCCTATATGCAAAAACCCCTTCCTACAGTTCATAGCTAAGCCAGATACCAAACAATGCAAATCACTCAGCTCTGCTTCATGCCTGTTAACCCGTCTGCTACCAGTGCATTATTTAAGCCAGCATCATTGTCGAACCCCTTCACTTTATCGAAGTCTCTTAAAAGACATGGCATTTTAAAGACCCAACAACCCTGAAGTGCATGAGACTTCATTCTGTAATTTGAAGGATGATTGCCCATCTTTAAAACAGGAAAACATCCTAACTTCATAAATACTCTGTAATGAGGAAGACAAGAAAATGTACATTTACCACAAATGTTTTTTTTTTTTTTTTATAACAAGAGTAAAATATTAGAGCCACCACCTCTGGCTATTTCAAAGGATGTAGAGACCCCTAGGAGGGTGCTTTCCATTGGCCCACCACACACACATATGCCCACAAAATACTCAACTCACCTGTTTAAGTTAATAGAGACTCGGGCACCTGGGTGGCTCAGTGGTTGAGCATCTGCCTTTGGCTCAGGTTGTGATACCAGGGTCCTGGGATCGAGTCCCACATCAGGCTCCCCACAGGGAGACTGCTTCTCCCTCTGCCTACGTCTCTGCCTCTCTCTGTGTCTCTCATGAATAAATAAATAAAGTCTTTTAAAAAAACAAAGTTAATACAGGCTCATATGACAGGACTAATTCTGCAATTGGTTCACATAAAACTATTTCTCATTGTATCTATACCTACCCCCAACACCACCACCAACAACAAAAAGCCTCCAGAACTAAAGATTGTTTCTTTGCTTCATTGCATCTAAATGATCAGACTCATTTCAGTTTCAATTCTCAAACAACTCTCCCTCCTTTTATTCCCTTTTCTTTTTAAGGGGCCCTATCATAGGGAGGAAAAACAAACTGGAACAAAGCTACAATTCAACACTCATTTTAAGGTTTTCAGTTATAACAGTGCTCCTGGGCATGACTATTACATATTGGCTTCTTTGGAAAACTGTTGATCTTTTGATGTTTATCATTTCTTTATTTAAACTGTAAAAGAGAGCCTTGTGGAGAACTAGATTTTTCTCTAACTAAGGTCTATATTAAAACTCAGCCCAGGCCATGAATGAAAATGGAGGCTGTGGACACAAACTATTCCCTCATCGGCCTCTGCCCACATCATAAAACCAGTAAGCTATTTGGCACAGAAGAAAAGAGATGGGGAAACGCAAGAACTTAAAAGCCAGGGCTGACCACGGACCTAAGAGCCACGAATATAAACACAGAAGGAAGTGTTAGCTTAGCTCTAGAAGGTGGCAAGGGGGACATCAGAAGTTTATGTGATATTCAGTGTTCATATTCCTAAAAGAAAGTGCACATTTTAAAATTTTCACTGCACATCTGTGCATTGCTACATTTTTAAGGGCCTGCTAGGACTGGAATTACAGGAGATTTGAAGCTCACAACTGAGTAGCTCTGGCAAAGCTGCATGGGGGAGGAAGGCTACTGAAAATCATGAGGAGGGGGGAAGGTAGAGCCTGTGCCAAAGAGGAACATTAAAAAGGGTTCTAGCCGAGGAAACTGTCAGCTTTATATATGGGAACTTGGAATGGAAAAATTGGTAGTGCCACTGAACCTGAACAGCAGCTGTGAAATCAGAATTTACTCCCTAATCTGAATTAACTAATCAAAACCAGGTCACTCCTCCGCCTTCCCTCCACTACCCACCGCATCGCCCCTGGGTTATTTTTCATGACCAATCGCGTTCTGCAGCAAAATAAATAAAGAGCAACAAAAACAGAAATACTAAAGGTCAAAGTTTCCCCCACAAGACCCAATGCACTCAAGATTTATCAATGGAGGAAAAAAACGTAGGCTTTCTACCTTCTATCTTTTAATTTGTGGTGTACAGACTTCGTAAAAAAGAGCAAGGTTACATCCGCATCAGCAATGTACTCAAAGAGAAACCAAGAGTGACTTTTAAGTGAGGACTTCTGAGATCTAAGCTCAAAAGAAAACGAAAAGGTCTGCGTGAAGCAAAAGGACCACTGTGCTAGTAATTTTTAAAAATTCAGATTTGCAGCTAATTTCATACACAAGCACTTTTTGATCAAGCATAGGCATTTAATAAAATTGTACTGGTAAATTATCCAAAGAAATACATTAAAGGGTGTACACTAGCCAAAGCACAATTTGAAGCTCTTATTAACTGGTGATTATCTTCACTGATCCACATTACCATTCAGTTGCAGATGTTACTGACATTAAGATGTATGATGCAGAGGCTGGAGAAAAAGCCCATTTAAGACAGGTGAATACTTAATAGTAATTCAACATACGCGGCACAAAATGTCTTTCACAGGAGTTCAAGGATTTTCCCTTTTTTCTCCTTGCAATTTTATGTGAATGTTTATAAATAAAATGAGAAATGAAACTCCATTTGGTAGCCATTTGACTTGCTCAAATTTAATGGCCGTTTAAAACTTTGCAATTTATCATTTTATGCTTCTTTCTCATCTGGCTATTTATTTATTTATTTATTTATCTTTGAAACTCTTCCTCTCATCTGAATCCTTAGGCAAGATCCACACGTTGAGTATGCAGATCAAATTTATCTGACACACAGTGGTTGTTTATCTTTTAGTTTCAGGAACTCCATGGCTGCTACTATAATGGTTAACTGACGGTCTGCTGGGTGCAGAATAACTGTTCGGTATTACAGAAGGACACATCGCCTCCCTTGCAATGCGGCCCAAGGGAGATACGGGAATTGGATCTATTCTATATATTTCCAAAAGCAACAAAGCAGCTAACAACTTATTAGAGATGCTTTTCTTAGGTTGACTTTTAGGAAAGAGAACCTAGATATTTCAGGAAGCAAAGAGATAAAAAACAAAGATATTGGGGAAACAAGTTAACACAATAGGAAAACTTCAGGAACAACTCGGGCTGTCAAGTCAATCTTCCTCTCACTACCTTCCATACACAAATGCCAATTGATTACTCATTTTATACACATATTCTACTCTTACAAACTCAAGTAGTTAAAAAAAAACACTGCAAAAGCAACGAAGATTTCCGCAACACCTCCATCCTCCCTTCGGGACAGTTAGGATTTTAAATGTCCGACTCTCCAGGATAAGCTCTACCACACTGCAGTTAGGCAGGGTCTTGCTCTTCCAAATCCAACCTAAAAAATGTCCCCCCAACCCAGCTGCTTCTCTAGTCTTCCTATTCTCTTTGAATCTTTTTAATTCTGTATTTTTCCCCACTCTGATCTTGCTCTCTGCAGGACTGATTGAAAATAAAATATTAAAGGTTAATAATGGCAAACACATGCCCAATGATACTTCTCTCTCTACAACTGCCTCTACCCAAAGGAGTAAGTATTGGGAGATCCAGCACATGTGACGGGGCCAGTAAGAAGTATATTTTCTCTGAGGAAGTTTTTTCTAATCACACAGCCTAAGTATCTACTTATTCCACATAAGCATAACTCTGATCCTGTAAACATACACATATGGGTATTCATAGTTTTCTTTTTCATATTTGGAAATATATATGTGTTGCTAGTTATTATATATAAACAGAAATTCTACTGTCTTTAGGGGAATTTATATTATAAAATACCTCGCATATTCAAACATGGAGTGTCCAATATTCCTCTCTTTTTCATCAGACAAGATAGAGAGTAAAAAGTTACTTCAGATCAAGGGAAAGGAGTCCCAAGGGATTGTCTTGAGTCAATGATTTTCAGACTGCGCTCAGAGAAGCTATAAACTTCTGAGGCTTCCAAGGAGCAGAAACTTCGGGAAGACAAGACAAGAGGTTGAGTTTGAAAGAGGTTCTGTCTTTCCATCCTCCTTCCTTAGTCAAAGCAATTCTACTTTTATTGATTTCACATAAAAGAAGTATGTGAAAGATTTTGCCTGAAGATAGGTCTCCTCTGCTTAAAGACAGAGTATTAGCCTCTTTCTAAGGAGAATGGTACTGGGGAGATGAAGGCTAGATGTATGGACCCAAAGGGACTTTCTACTGAGCCCTCTGTCTTCTATAGCTAAAGTCTTCAGCAAACTGCTGTCTCCTGATGAATGAGTCTGCAAAAGACTTACAGATAATGGGCCCAATCCAACTTTGTCTCTTTGGAGGCTCCTCAGAAATATACTGACAAGCTGTACCACAGGGCTTTCCACAGAATTCATCCTTTCTTGAGAATCAAAATAAATACATAAATAGCCTGTTTATCTTACTTTGAATAGGGACAAAATTCCTAGTGGAGAGTATCTAATTTATCCAACTTATTAGAGAACTTTATTTCTTTTTTAAATTCAGTGAGCTGAGACATAAGCTAAACATCTTTGCAAAAATATCATTAGGAGATGGTCCTTAGCCCAAATTGTTAAACTCTGAGCTGCCAATTTCTACTTCACTCCTAAGTGCCCCCACCAGCAGGGTTAGACATGCATTTTGCATTTGTGCCAAGGAAATACTACAACATATTATATAGGCTCCTTTCCTACTGGACATTCTATTAGATAGGTGGTAATGTAAACATAGTTGGGAACAGGGAACAGAAGACACCAAACTTATGGTAAGTACTTTCTACAGGCAAGTGCTTTCTCTACTGTATTGCCCATCATCATGTCAACCTTTGGTTGTCCTTACCTGAGGAAGAGTGGTTAAACTATCTCAAACTCTGAAAGTGGGAGGTAAAAGAGAAAATAAAAACACAATTAATAGTAATGAAAATTAAATAATAATAAATGTGCTTTCACTGCAGAATCTGAGAAATTTCACACTTCCCACATCTCTGTATAACATATGGTATGTTCAAGCGGTTAATTAAAGTTCATGTGTGACTATTGATTCATCCCAATTTCAGAGCACAGTGGCAGGAAAAGGTGCTCATGTGAACTTGGGCTACCAATAGCACCTGTTAGCTCTTCAGTTAAATTGATATGCAGTAAATTAAGTTCCACATTTGAAATTGCATCGAAAGTATGGAAAGAAAAAAGTGCCAGTAAGTTACCAAACTGTGCGTGTTTAATGAAATGCTTCCTTTGGTTCTATATTTGAAAACGCTTGTTACCTCCTTTCCTAACAAAGGAAGACAGAGCTCTGGTGGAACACTAAGGACACTCAGTGTTTTCCTTGTGAAGCCAGTTACGTGATACAGGAAGGGCTCCTTATCACCAGGTTGCTATATCACCACCAAAGAATGCTCTCGTAGATACTGTGGTGCTTAAAATATAGTAATTACTGTTACAGTGTATGCACAGCAATGTAAGAACCGTATCTAGAGCTATACGTGGTACCGAGAGTCGAGAAACAGCTGTAATTTTGGCTTTAAATATGTTTATGAGCATTCTGAATGGTTTAAGCTTGCTGTGCAGCATATGATTTTAATTTTCTTTATGGATATACGGGGGCCATGAAATGCTGACTTTTGATATAATAATCTTTCAGATTTCACAGAAACTATAGGAGGCCAGTCAGTCCTCAAGCCTGCTCTCTTAAATCTTGACTTATAAATTTCTCGGTGGTAGATATAAGTTAAAAAAAATTATACCTCACATTATATAGTAAGTCTTATATCTCTGATTTGAATGAACCCTTTCAGTTGACTACTTAGGCTTGGGAAATCAAAGAAAACATATAAAATGAAGGCAGATATCTTATTTACCAAATCATGACTCCTTTCTTTGAAACAGAAGATATAGAGTATTCCAAAGGAAAATTTAATTTCCTTATTTGCCATACACAAAACTCAAGGAATAGTCATTTTTATATTGAAATTCATATTTAAATACACTTCAAAGCAATTGCTAAATTGGTCACTTCTTAGGAATTGCTAAAGCAGATTTGCTTACAATTTAAAAAGAAGAAAAACATTTGAATTGCCTCTAGTTATTGTAAGTTAATTGTGCCTACTTTGGTTTGTTTCATTTAAAAGAACACATCCTAGCTAGACCAGTTAGTAGTTGAAAGATTAGTGATGGAGAAGAAATGGATCCTACAAAAAAAGATGCACTTAATGAAAAAGAAATGATGTTATTTCCCTCAAATGATTTCTACTGTGAGAGCCTTATAAATACCCATTTGACTAAAACTAGAGAAAATAAACCTTGATAGACAAGTATTACTTGCTAAGGTGTATAGTCAGGCAGGTAATTTCATCTGTTCTTTAAAAATATTTTTCTGCATTATAATTTTTTCAGCAACATGTCTTACTTCTGTCATCAAGGTACAAAGTTACTTCTCAAATTAAAAAAAAAATACATTTGTCAATCAAATATTCCTACCAGCTTCTGTTCACATCAAGAGAGTATAACAAATGACATACTCAAAGCTCAGGAATGTGTTGACAATTAAGTTCCAAGTAGCTAATAGCCAATCTGTTATGATAAAAAAATACTTGAGATATATAATCCACCATATGATGGGGCAACTAGATTCTATGCTTCCTTGGGTGGTATAGTATAGCAAGTGCAACCAAACTTCATTTTACTTTCCTCCTGGCACATAATATTTGCACACCTTCCTTCTGACTAGCTAGAGTCAATGGACTGAGTTCTGGCCAAAAAATAGGAAACTGCAGGCTCTCATATTTTCCCCTCACTCCTCATACATGGGAGGATGAAGTTCCAGGATATGGCAAAGCCACATGACAGAGTAACCCAGGTCCTAAATAATGGCACAGAACCAAGACACAATGGAGAAATCTTTTATTGTATGAAACCACTAAGACCTTAACTAATGTAAATAGGGACATTGTTGTGTCTACCACATACTAGCCTTCAACTGAAAACCACAATAATAATAAAGCCCAGGTTTGGGGCTGTTGTTTGTTTTTAAGACTCCCTTAGAGAAGTGGTGAGTACATTCATTTAAAAGCCTCTAGTTCGCACTTACTCCAGGCACCATATAGAGTTGAAAGACAAGGGCTCTTCTCTAATGATTCCTATAGTTCAATGACATTGAGGAGGGCGGGAGAAGAGTTCCTGGGACCACAGGACAGCCTAACAGGATATATTGCATGAGGGGCTTAATTATGCATGTGGGAAAGGCCTCAAACATGGGCTACATGGATTATTGAAGACTCCATAATTGTAGTTATAATTCAAATTAAAGGGTTAGTGGGTGTGGGCCACATGAAAAATGGAGCTATGCAAAACAGGAGAGAGGCCTAAGGAAGCACTAGACTCTGCCATGCTATGAGGGCCTGATTACTCAGGAAATTTAGAATCTAATGGAATTAGAACATATTGGGATCAAAACCCAGATCCCATCAGTTGGCTTTATGATAAAAATACCTACTTTGCTGTATTATGCATATAACTTTGTCCAGGAAGAAAATCTACATCTACCAAAAAAAAAAAAAAAAAGTTTAAAACTGAGGTCATACTGATCCCCTTGAATGTGACAAGTTTGACCAATTCTCTGGAAGTGATACAGATGAGGCAGCATTGTTAGTCATCAGTTTTGGAAGAAACATCTTCATGGTCTGGCTATATGACCTTAAATCTTCCTGTGTTTTCTGAGAGTACCAAAAGAACAATTTCAGTGCTCTGAAAATTCAAGCTAATATCTGCATACATTATAGATAGATATTGCTGGAACAAAATTCTGTTGTATCATTCTTTGAGTATCCTGTGTGTGAAATTCAGATACATTAATTATCAATATAAGGGTCCTGCAGGCTATAACATAATGGGATTTTTTGTTTATTTACTTATTTTTTGTTTGGGTAGATGATAGTTCTTATTTATGCATGCTCTCTTGATCAGAAGATGAGGGAAAATAAAATGGTATGGTTCCATTCTCAATTTAAAGAAAATGATTTACTAAAAACACTATGAACTGAAGTTTCCCTTAATCAGAGAAATATACAGAAAGGAGGCATTAAAAAATAAAGCTCTAGATGAGGAATAGTAGCAGATAAAAGTGGTCAAGATAACATAAATAAGCAGACATTATGTTACAAGACATTAGTCACTCGCTTTAGGCAATATACCAGCTTCAGACAAAAGTAACCAATAAAATGTGCTCAAGCCAATGCTATGTTGAATATGAGCAGAATCTTTCATAAAACTTTGGACATCATGGAAAGGAGCAGAGGAAACAATCACACCCCAGGAGACAATTGTATGTATGGTATATCATCTCCAAACCACCTGCAGTGTTTCTCATCTAAATCTTTATTTAAAATAGAAAGGCCCAGACTATTCTGATTATGTAGAAAGGCTTCAATATTATTTTGAGTAACAGAAAGACCATATTTCTATTAAAAACATAAAAGGAAGGATTCTTTACATGAAGAATGTGTTGAGGAATCTCAGTCTGAATCCTGTCTACCTTGGTTTTTCAACTTCTGAAAGCAGAAATCATGGTAAAATGGGATGTGTGCTTGTCAAATCCCCTCCTCCACAAACAATGGATAATATAAAAATAGAAAAGCAAAAAATGTGATCAGACATAAAACCAAGGTTAAGATCCTTTGGGCTCCAAAAGGAACATAAATGCAAAGTTCTGTGATGAGGTAAGGCTGTACACCTACTGGATTTTGAGTCTGATAAGCAGCAGTCAAGTTTGGGAGTCCAGTTCCTAAGGAATAAATGGAAATTAAAGTGCTTCAAATGAGATTGAGAGTTGGAGAAGAGAAGTAGAAGAGGTCAAAGCTCGGTATACTGCTTGAAGGCAGAAGGTAAAACTGGCTACTGCCTATGAAGATGGTTTAAAACATAACACAACAAGCAAAAATATGTTGCTAGCCACCATGGTCGGGAATTGAATCAAGCCATCCTTTGGCTCAGTGAATATAACTATGAGATCCCCAGCATCACTGTAGAACAGAAGACCAGAAATAGCATGAGAGGATATGAGTCTGGAAAGGGATAGAGGTCACATCTATGTTGGGAGTGGCAGTCACACAAAAAAGGAAGGAAGACACAGAGAAGTAGAAAGAAAAAATTAAGACACAGCAAAACAACACTCCCTCTCAAAATAAGTTATTAAATCAAAATTACAAAACTCATTAAGAAGTACAGTGTGAAGAAAAAGTAGCTATAAAATAAACATTCAGAATAGTAACCATTCTAAAAAAATTAATTTTATGGAGCAGTCTGACAAAAATTTTAATAATATGTATGCTGAAGATGCTTAGAGAAATAAAGAAAAAACCTGGATTATAAATGAACAAGAAGTTATTTTTTAAAAGATATATTAAAAATAGGTAAGTATGAAAAAGAATCAATTAGAAGTCTGGGAAGTGAGAAATATTTTACTGAAAAGGATATATATATATATATATATATATATATATATATATATATATATAAAGCAATGATAAACCCTGGACTTAAAATGGTTGAAGAAAGAATTATAAAATTGGAAAACAGAACTGAGGAACTTATCCAGAATGAAGCACAGAGAGACAAAGATGTTTCAGGGGCTTTAGGGATTTTTTTAATATGAAATATCAGATACAAGAACAAAGGATGACAAGATCTAATTCATGTCTACTAAATGCTACCAAAAATTGAAAGAGAATGGAAAAATCATGAAGAGGTATTATTTGAAGAATTAATAACTGTGAATTTTGCAGAACTTAAGAGAGACACAAGTACTTAGCTCTAAATACCTCTCTGAGCCTTGAGTAGGGTGAATAAAGATAACTCTAGTGAAGAAGCATCTTATCAAAACTGAGGACACTGAAGATGTACATAAAAAAAGAGATTACCATGCCAATTATACTGACAGTAGCCTTGTCAGTAGTAACAATAAATGCCAGAGAAGAATGAACAAATACTGTGGAAGCATTCAGGGAAAATTACTGTCAATTTAGCAGTTGTTATTCATATAAGCTATTCTTCAGAAAGGAAAGCAAAATGGAAGCATTTGCAGACACACAAAACCAAAAAGAGTTTACTAATGGGCAGCCCGGGTGGCTCAGTGGTTTAGCGTCTGCCTTCAGCCCAGGGCATGATCCTGGAGACCTGGGATCGAGTCCCAAGTCAGCCTCCCTGCTTGGAGCCTGCTTCTCCCTCTGCCTGTGTCTCTGCCTCTCTCTCTGTTTGTGTCTCTCATGAATAAATAAATTTAAAAAAAAAAAGGAGTTTACTACTAACATAATTTCACTGAAAGATTTATTGTAGAATATACTTTGAGAAAATAACAGATTAACACTGAAGGAAGCTGTGGGAATTAAGGAACAATAGTGAGACCAGAAATTGATCAAACAGGTCATACATGTAATGGTTAACTATGAAAGCAGTATTGGTGTGTTTGCACATTTAAAATAAAGTTAAAAACTGTCATCATAACAGAAGTATTGTGTGTATTGGGGAGAGGGGAGGGAGAAAGTGTTTACTGATAGCTAAGATCAGTGGTGTGCCAGACATATTTCAAGAAAGTCAGACATTAAATATTCAGGAATTGTGAGCCACTTGTCAAACACAGCCATTATTTTTTGAAGTCATATAAAGTTACAATTAAATAAATTCTAATAAAAGATAATAAATACTCAAAACCTGTCACTTTCTAATTATTTTGCTACATTTAACTATTTCCTATGTCCTCAAGGTAATCTATATCATATGAACAACATTTATGCTTGTGTCCTATAAAGCATTTCTTCCCAATTATGTATTTAATGACATAATATTTATAACTGGAAATCACCCATGGGATTTCAAATGGAATTATTTACGCCAGTAAAATTAATAAATGCTACAAATTAGGGTTTTTTCCTCTTCCAGAGAGCTGGTAGTTACACATTTACCAGCACATCATTGGCTACAATTCATAGTTTTTAAGAGATGACTATTAATATTGAATAATTTTATACTTGATTATGTTATATACATTTATTTTAGAAATTAGGAATAACTGCTTAAAGGAAGGAATTGAGAAATGAGGGAAGGAGGAAGCAAAGAGAAGAGGATAAAATTATTAAAAACTTGATCAATACAAAAATTAATAAAGGAAGTAAAAGACTAACAAAACCCAAGTAAGATTATAGAATAAGCCCAAATATAAAAGCATGCATAAGAAATGAAAATAGAAAAGAGAGAATATCAGAATAGACTGAAAAAATCACTGTATTGCTTATTAGACACATCTAAACAAAATTACAAAGAATGGTTGAAAAATACCAAAAAATAAAAGTGTACACAGAAGGAAGCCATGAGAATTAAGAAACAATAGTGAGACCATAAATCAAAATAAACTTGGTCTATTTATACTTTTTCTAATCATAAACATATATGCAACATGTTAACAATTTATTACAAGCACAGACAACATACTAACATTTGATCAAGCCAATTATTTTATTGCTCTCTAGAACTTTCTATACAGTAGTAATATTTTCTAATAAAAGTGTTCTTTAAAATATAAATTGGATCCAGGAAGCCAGAAGTTTTATAAGTCTCAACTATGTCACTAATTTTGGCACCTCTCTAGCCTTCAGACCATACCTATAGAAAGTGAGAATTTTGGATTTTCAGCAGTTCATGCACTGGCGCATCAATATCATTGTCACATATTAAAAATACCTTCTATATCAGAATGTTTAGATGGGACCAAGGTTGGTATAGGGCAGGCATGTCTAATTTAAAAGCCCACTTCCTATCCCCAAGAAGGACATCTGGATTTGGAAACCACTGATAGATGATATCTCATTTCAAAAGAAACTTTGGCTATGATTTGTCATAATCTTGGAACTATTAATAATCTTTACTCTTCCTTTTATTGGGAAAAGATCCAAAAAGTAAACCAACTTCAAGACTAAAAGACATGAAATCTACATATATTAGCAAAAACACCAGAGCAAAGTAATTATTTATAGTAAATAATACTTTAAAAGCTTTCTATCCCTTACCACAGAGGTTCTTAACCCAGAGTTGACAGGAGTTCAGAAGGTCCATTGAATCCCCTAAATATATGCAATTGTGTGTGTACACTTTCAGGAGGACAGTGTCGTTTGCTTTCATTTAGTTACAAATGTTTGTAATTCTAAATAGATTAGGAACCACTGACTTAAGGAAATGACCATAGGAAACTAAAAATGCTAAAAAGAACCTTCCCCAAACTGTGTAGCATTTTAGTATGATGTTACAAGTAATGACTAAATGTTTTGTGTGTGAGTTGAGGTCACCACTAATTCCCTAGGAAACTGTGACTGAGGATCCAGAAGAGGTCATTTACAATGAGATGCCCGAAGACCTCTGTAGTTCCATGAATAGCAAAGAGGATTCTTCAAGCAGGTATTTTGTAGAAAGGGACGTTCAACTAGGACATTCATTGTTGTAAATAGGCTACCAACTGGCTTGCACTCCTCTTACGCTCCCTACTGATGAGTATCCCTGGGAAAATCACCTGTCCTCTCCTTAACATCAAAGTGTAAAGGTAATAGAAGGTTACTCAGAAAGTTCTTGTTCTAGATGCCATTGATACTACCAGAAACAATATTCTCTCCTCCAAAACAGAAGACAAACCAACACCCCACCCAAAGTACAGATCTAAAAGGAATCCAGAAAATTCAATGATGGATCAGAACTATAAAAATCCAGTTTTGGGGTGCCTGGGTAGCCCTGTAGGTTAATCACCTACTTCCAGCTCAGGTCATGATCTCGGGGTCCTGGGATTGAGCCCTGTATGGGGCTCCCTGCTCAGCAAGGAGCCTGCTTCTCTCTCTGACCCTCCCTCCTATTCTACTCTCTCTCACTATCTCTCTCTCTCAAATAAATAATAGAATCTTTAAAAAAATAATAAAAATCCAATTTTAGAGGGAGAGGGGATTAATTTTGTTAATACAATAATATAAACATAAATTCCATGAAAAACTAGCACAATACACTGTACCTCTTTGTATGCATAATTGAGTTTCAGTGAGTAGATAAAGGCCATTAGAATGACTAAAAGTTACGAGCAGTGATTCTCCTTTCAAGGTGTTCTCATTTCTCTTGAAAGTTCAAAATCAACAAATTAGATAAACTTGGGCAGGCTTCGATTTGCTGGCAGTCAGCCCAAACCACCATTTATCTCAGGAGTCCTAGAGTCAAAGCATCATTACAAGAAGTTTAGGTCTATGAGATCCTTGAGTTGCAACTGCTTTAGTCTTTAGCTGACCCCAGTTATTCATATTTATTATTCCTAAAAGTCCACCTATTTAATCCCATGGTTCCCAGACTACGTGCCAAGGCACTGCAGAATACTTCAACAAATTCACAGGGCCCAGGATATTTTTAAATTTCAAGGGACACACAGCCACATTTCACAGACATCCCTTGAACTACTAGCATGGTTTCAACATTAAGTCCTGCTATTCCTTTCAATGACATTGCACCTCTCAAAGGTATGCTTTTAATGATCATTATGATAAAAAACTATATAACACACAAAATTCACTGTGGAATAAAAGATGAGGGAGGCAGTAATCAATCTGATTTCAGAGTTCAAAAAGTTGTGAGGTATGCAACAGGTAAACATATCCCATTAGTATTTGTAGTTAATTAAGAATAAAAAATGAATTTGTGTTTCAATTTCTGTGTATTGCTTTTTCAAATGTTATGTTAGCATGTAGATACTTCCTAAATTGTCTGGACTTGCCTTCTTAATAAATAGAAAAATCACTGAGACAGCAAGAATCATGAGAAAGTTTTGGAAGCCCCTGGTTTCGTCTCAAGAGTCATCCAAAGCTTGGATGGAAAACAAGCTTTACATTCTAAATGGTAGGGCATGTATTTATTTTTGGATCATACAACAGGAGTAGAGGAGAAGAGGGGAAGAAGAAGGAGAAGAAATAGTAGTAATGGTAATATTAATAATTATAGTCATTAATTGAACACTTACTAAGTGCCAAGCTTTGTACTACGCATTTTAACTTAATTCCTTTTAATCCAAGCTGTATGTTCTCATAAGTTCAGAATGTCCTGTTCTTGTTAGTAAGCAGCTGTTATTCCAATCCCACAAGGGCTCCTTCACTGTCTGGCCCCTGCCCCAGCAACTCCCCGTGAATTACCAATATAATACAGCCAATAAGCAGCCCAGCAGAGAAATCATCAGAATCTGTTCCAGACCTATGACTGCTATTTGTTATAACTGACCAGTGCCTAGGCCTTCCTAATTTACATATTTAACATTGACATGCATTGACTACATACAGCAACACTGTACAGAAAATATGCTTTTACTGCCAGATTTATTTTATTTATTTATTCTTTTTTACTGCCAGATTTAGACATCAATCTTGATTCTACATGATTCCCAAATCCAGGTTCTTCACCTTGGTATGTAGGTAACTAAGCACAGTCTAGTTAGAACTGCCCACATTTCTGATGCATGCCTGACCCAATGTAGGCCTAGATGCCAATGCCTGGAACACCTTGGACATGGCATTGACTTCACATTCCTCTTGATCTGAGGACCAATTTGAAATAGAAGGGGCTCCTTCCACTGAAGTTCTTAATTAGCTGACATCAACTTTTCAACCTGTAAACCTACCACATAATTTTCTATGGTAATATTAATTTTAAAAATCAACAAACATGGGGATCCCTGGGTGGTTCAGTGGTTTAGTGCCTGCCTTCAGCCCAGGGTGTGATCCTGGAGACCCGGGATCGAATCCTGCATCAGGCTCCCTGCGTGGAGCCTACTTCTCTTACTGCCCGTGTCTCTGCCTCACACTCTCTCTCTCTGTGTGTCTCTCATGAATAAATAAGTAAAAACCTTAAAAAACAAATCAACAAACATTATATATTCTGCAAGAGACAAATCACCATGGTTTAAATCCCATAGTTTCTTGCTTTTCATTAGTGAATGGAAAGAATCCTTTTAGTAGCAGGCTTTGTTGGTAGGTGCAGCCCACACCAGTGGCCATACCTTCCCCAAGTACAGCTGGTGGATTGTTCCCTTTCTGGTCCAAGGGTATGAACACTCTCAGTGTTACTACAAGGAACTTGGGTGTTCCTGTCTGATTTGATGTACGATTATAGCTTCTCCAAAAGATGGCAGATCTACTGATAGCAAATCACATCAAGAACTGTCTCCTCCCCTTGCAGAATGAGGTCTAGTGGGATTGGTGGGAAAAGGAGCCCTTGAGAACAGTGACTATTCTTAAATAAGGAGAATGTGAAACAACCCCTCAACTACAGTGTCCTCTGTCTTCCAACTGTAGGACAGGGTTTCCTCCGAGCCTTATTTTTATGATTTCATCAGAATGACCCCATGATGTGCGTTTATTAAGAAATCCCTCCTGTGAGATTCTCAATGAAACTAAGGCAGACCCTGCCTCCCCTTTCCAGACTCTTCTGCTTGTACTATTCCCACCACACTTCCCCTCCCTTCTGAATTATTTGTTAAAACTGAGTGATTATAAAATGATCACAGAAAAACAAACAGCATCTGGCCTGATTTTGTGTGAACAAGCAACTTTCTGGAAACAAAATGCCCTTCACTTTTCCAGGCACTATTAAGTAAATTTCCTCTTTCAGAGCTCTAATCAGCATCCTAGAAGGGCAAATCCATCTCCTATGGGTAATGATTTGCTCCCACCGAATAGTTTAATTACTCCAGCTCACCAAAGGTTCAGGTCCACTGTAATTAGAATACTATAAACTTCAACTGGGTATAGCAAGGACAGTCATTTGTGTCTTTACTCTGCCCTATTTTTACAAGTTCTCAAAGTAAGTTTTCAAAACTCTAGATATTCAGAGTCAGATATTCAGACAGTGTGGATCTGCTTGATGCAATCCGAGAAGTCAGCCTGGGCTGAGAAAATTGGAGGGTGGGTTGGTTGGTTGGTTGATAAAAAATTTAGTGTCTAAAGGTAAGAATGAATTGATATCATTGTCTAGGTAACCAACACAAGTCAAAATTAGGCTTAGAATAAGAGTAAAATAAATATTCAAATATCATATTTTAGAGCAAATAGGCACTTAGCTCTCACTTCCTCAGTTTAAAGTTTAGATACATTAAAGGTTAGCAGAGGTTATCAATGAAAGCTACATAACTAGCCCATGGCAGAGCCAAATTAGATCTAAGTCTCTTGTATCTCAGGTTCCTATTATTTTCCATACACCATATGGCCCCACCAAGGGCTGAGCTATCCTTTTTTTTTTGTAATTTTACTCTTTGTATATTCTTTAAATATAAAGAGAACCAAGTTCAAACATCCAATTTCACTCAAAACCAACCTACTAAACATTTTCCATGTACAAGATAGTATGTATACTAAAAAGGGCTGTACCATCGACCAAGAATGCCCTCTGCCCTCTGCCCTCAAGGAACATACAATCTAACAGTAATCTAACAGCATTATTCCTTTTGACTTGAGCAAAATAAACATCCAGGCTTACTCTAGAATAAGATTTTTACCAAGTTTTTCAACAGGAATTGATTTTTTTTTCTGAATTTTAACAGTTTTTTGACAGACTATAATCCTTCCCAATAATATAACATTATTTTTGGATAGATCTTGTCCTTAGAATTAAGCATTCCTTCTTTCTCTTGCAAATTTGGAAGTCAATTTACAGAAGCCACACCTGAATGAATTCCTAATGATCTATTTTAACTATTGTGAATTTGCCTTAAGTAGTGTGATTAACCTCTTCTGTGAAGGATCTTTTTCTAAACACAAAGTAGAGTTACTTTACCTGGAAGAGAAGCCCCTTTGGATGCCAAAGTTCTCTCTCAGCCAGGGCTGTTGAGGTTGAGGAGAATGAACAGAAGTCACTTAGAGGAACTGTCAAAATCAACTCTACTATATTAATGAGCTCTGAAATAATTCCATACACTCCCTGCAAAGGAATAAATGGGGTTTCTAAGTTGACATGGAAAACAAAGAGCTTCCCTGATGATAAAAGCACCCACCCCCTTTTATAATTTTGCTTATTTATACATTTCATAGATTAAAAACTATATTAGAAAGAAGTCAGGCAAAACCATCAGAAGTCAAAGAACAGGTATATATATTTTTAATTCCATCATTAACTCATTGAACCTGACCTGGAGCAGGAGTCCAATGCCTCATATGATCTATAATACATATATGTCCTATGCCTACAAAAAGATAAAGAATAATGGAAGTAAATGAGGAGAATGATATTTATGCTAAGACCTTCACAGAGCAGTATTCAGATTCTGAAGTTTAAGAAGGTATAAAGCAAGAGCATACAATGTCACCAGTGCTAGAAAAATCAAATGGCCTGAGACTATGAATAAGTTCAGGGTAGAGTTGACCCTTTCTACTCATGACCTTCAAATGATGTGTTGAGACATTCTGCCATTTGAGACAGCTCTCAGACTCCATGTGTGGCCTAAAAACATCTGGCATGAAACTGCAATTGCTCTGGACATATTGTCTAATGTTGAGTAACACAGTGTCTCAAATTAGGCTAGGATCAATGTCACAATGGTACTTTATCTTCTGTGCATCCAACCCAGTACAGCTGTTTTTCCCTTCCATCACCATGAGATGTCTCCTATCAGGACCACCTCTGGAAGAACCAAACCCATCTTGCTCATACAAAGTAGAAGATTGTGAGTCAGATGTTCACTCAAGGTGTGCACATTTATTGAACACCTGGAATCAGCATGTATTATGTAGGGCACTAAGGAAGCAGGATAAATGAGACCCATCCCAGCTCTTGAGCCACTCACAACAGGTCATGATGACTCCACATGTAAGATTCCAGGACACATCATTTCCCAAATATTCTCTTCTATTGTCAGGCGGCATGCACTGCCTCTTAATTCATAAAATAGACTCACTGTATATTTCTTAAAGAACTAATAAAATTGAAACTACTGAGATTTTAGCATGCAGCATTTAGGACATGGAGATTTAAAATATGGGAATGGGATTCCATGCCATTTTAAACATAAAATGATAAAAGACAACCAAGAATTGTGAAATTTCAGATAATGTTAAACTTATCTGACCCTCTTAGACTAAATAAATTAGGAAATATAAGGCCAATTCATTGGATAACTTCATGAAAACCACTTACATCATAGTCTAAATCAATGAAACTCCTGAGGTTGTACAGTGCATGCTATATATGGAAGCTCTGTGCAGATGTAAATGATACATCATGAAATATTGGAGCTTCAGATCTGCACCCTTTCCCTGCCAAATATAATGTTCTTCAAGCTCATTTCTCACTGCCTATCCCAGGGCCACACCCAACAAGAGGTGAGATATAAGGATCTTTCTTCCTATTGCCTTATATCCTAGGATCTAGTGATACCTTCTAATAAGAAAGCCCAGCATTCCTGAAGCCTTGCTATGTGCCAAATTCTTCATTAAGTGCTTTACTTTTATTATTTAACCCTCAAAACAAACCATAAGATAATTACTATTAATATTTCCATTTTACAAAGAGAACATTTTCCAAGGTGATATAGCAAAGTCTAAATTCATAACCAAGTCAGCTTGATCAAAAGTCTGGGTTCATAATCCTGATCCTATACTGCCTGTTATTTCTTATCCATTCAATGACTTAAAGATTACTAAAGATTAAGTGTGTGCCCACTATATATCATTACTAAAGATTACTAAAGATTACTAAAGTGTGTGCCCACTATATATCAGACACAGTTGTACAGTGAACAAGACTGAAAAAGTTCCTGTGTTGGGGATTTCCATTACAGTGGGTGACAGATAATAAGACAGCAAAATAAAAATATTTAGAATAAAAAGAAGATAATTTCAAGTAGAAAATTTCAAACCCACAAACATAATGAAATAGGGCAACAAAATACAAAGTGACTGGATGAGAGTAGGGGATCCTACTTGACAAAGGTAGTCAACTCTTTTGTTGATTAAGCGAGATCTGAGTGAAAACAAAGATCCAGTCATGCACAAGTCTAGAGGACAATATTTCAAAAGTTCAAGGGCCATGAGGCAGAAACAATGCTGGCATGTTTGAGAAAAAACAAGAAGGCTATGTGGTCAGAGTGTACAAACAACAGAAAGGGTGATACAAGATGATGTCAGTGGGGAAGGCAGGAACAGAGAAAGGGGGCCTTTGGGTCTTGAAAAGGTGTATGTATTTTTTTTTTCTAAATACAATAGAAAGTTGTTGGAAGCTTTTAAGTGGGAGATTTATAGGCTCTGACTTATGAAATACAAAAAAAATCACCTTTGTCTCAATGTAGAATGAATTATACAGGTGAATAAAGTGATTAAAAGGAACCAATCAGGGAACAATTGCCATTCCTAAAATAAGAGATAATGGGGATGTGACCCCAGGACATAATGATGAGGGTGATAAGAAGTAGTCTGAATCCAATGGCACAGATGTCAAAAGTTGGAATGGCTTAGCTGCAAAGAAGGTAAGGAAAAGGAAAGAAGGAGAGATGTCTCCTAGGTTTTGCCCTAAGCAATGAGGTAGAGGTGATGCCTTTAGTCGAGTCAGGAAAGAATGTGGGAGCCTCTGATTGGATAAATGTTTGGAAAAACAACAGTGTGTTTCTGCTCATGTTCAGTTTGAGTTGCTTTTAAGACCTTCAAGTAGAGATGCTGAGCAGACATCTGGAACTTAGACACCAAGTGCTAGAGATTTAAATTTGGGAGATATCCATGTTGAGATCTAGAAGTCATCATTTTGGAAGTCAAACAGTAGAGATTTAAATACTCATCAACATGGAGTCATCAATGCATTCAGTAACATGGGACTAGATGAATTCCCTTGAGGAGATACAGTGGATAAAGGCAAACTAGAAAAGGGGGTTGGAGACAAGCCCTTGAGGAGCTCTAACACTGAAGGAGGGGCCGGGGGACCCAGAAGAGAAAAAACTGATAGGCAGGAGAAAACCAGAAGGGACATCCTTGAGCATCCTTCTCCTTATTGACAAAATGTAAGAAAAAAATACCAGCCTTGACTATCACTCCAGAAACTTATCAAGGTCATGTGAGAAACTGCAGGTTAAAGAAGAGGATTATAACTTAGAAACGGCAACATAATTGGAGAATATTTTGGAGTTAATGAGTCTGTAAAATGATATTAGCCTCACGGCATTTTGGTATTTTTCTGCAGATCATATGAAATAATATATGTTAAGCACTTACATTGGCTGTCTTATAGTAAGTACTTAAGTCATCATGGCTTGGAGATGTCTCTTTGGCATCACTGTCTACTGAAAAGAGCCTACACTTTGGCCTGGACTAGACCTTATTTAAATCCCAGCTCCACCAATGTACTGGTAGTGCGACATTTAGAAAGTTATTGAACCTCTCGAGGCTATTTCCTTACCTATACAATATGAAAAGTAATAGTATCACTTGATGGCACAGTAAGGACTAGAATGACAGACGCAAAGTATCTGGTAAACAGAAACCACGTGATAATGTATAGCTTTTGGTATACTTATTATCATTATTGTCTAAAGTCATATGGCCAGTCACATGCTCTTAACACAGCTCAGAGCTCATGTTCCAAATTCCAGCGTTTGGACTCTAAGTTCAGTGCTCTTTCCACAGCATCTTGTCACTCAATAGCACTTTCCAAGTAGCCAGTTTGTCATCTTTAGCAAGATGAATGACACTTTCCCTAGAATTCTAGTTTCCCCCGTAAGTGCACATTCATTAGCATCTATGATCCAATCGTTTCACAATGCCTTGATGCTCAAAATAGCTTCCCTGGGAGGAAAACACCACCTCATGGCTTCTCCACTGGAATTGTAAAGGTGAATAATAAAACCCTTTCCTTTAACTGCACTGTGTGCTAGCAGCTAGCAGGAATGGAGAGAACAGAATTCCACACTTACCCATAAAGAACTCAGCCTTTCACATTCACGCAATCTATATTTTAGGATTTAAAAAAAATGGAGTTTTTGGACATCAACTTAATTGTGTGTTTGATGGACCCATTTCCATTTTGACATTAAACATTTGTGAGAAGGGAATAATGATGAATAAGTTTTATAATATCTTTAGTAAAATTCTGAGTTACTGAGATGAAAGATGCTTATGTGGAATATAGGTGAGGATTCTTCCAAGATTAGCTATATTCTATCCCAACAGCACTTAGTAAAGTATGTGAATAACATTACTAACCATGGATATTATATTTTATATTTACATTTTCAAGGTTTTATTGCTGTATGAATATTATTCAAATAGTTTTCTCTAGCCAAGTTTTGTGTGATTACTTTGAATAACAGACCTTCACTTGAAACAAATACTATTAAAATGGCTCCCACACAAGGAAATAAAAAGAAGTAAAATGAAGTAGACTGGTTATACATATATACACTGAGCATGAAATGAAACATGAGGAAGAAATAGAAAGCTTTTGAAGGAGATAAACTAGAGTTTGAGTAGTAGATGTAAGGAGGTGAGGAATCAAAAACAAATTCTCTGTGAATTAAACTAGGTTACATTTATGCTCTTACTAGAATCTAAATCCATCTAGTAGGCACTGTAAGTGATTTCAAAAGATGTAATTTTTACCCTCAATGAGTTTACAGGCTAACCTAGAAAGTAGTAGACATGTGTGTGCATGTGCACGCACACACACACGTAAAATACTTACAAAGCAATATGTGAAAATGTGCAAATCATACAGGGGGAAGAAAAACCTTAGTTTGAGTTAGCTCTGTAATAGAACCCAAATGTAATCTCTCTATATAAGCAGCTACACAGATACCTGATTTGAATTTGTGTTACCGCATTTATTTATTCCTTTGACCTAATTTACAGTTCTTTGGGACAGTCAAACCTGTGTTTGTCTAAAACATTCAAATCAATGTAAGGTTATCATTCTAACTACTAGATTCTCTGGCCTGTTGTTCTGACATGATACACTACATAGTGTACAAGATTTCAAGGATCCCTGCTGCTCAATGAACCAACTGAATAGGCCCTACTGGATATGCTGCAGGAAATGCTGGAGTCTCTTTAGGTTCATGTATATATCGTCAAAAACCTGAGAAAGATGTTCCTTTGGATAGCCCAGGGTCCTAGAGGAAATATCAGAATTTTAGAATCAATATTTTACCAGTCAATTAGTATGACTACCAAGGCCTCCTAAAAGGCAAGGAACCACACACCCAGGAGGCTGGATAATCTGATGACACAGCAGACAGAAGAGCATTCTGGTTGTCTATGAAAAACCAGGTGAACTTACGACAGCTGCTTCTCTTTGGGTCCTCTATACTATACTAACAGTAGGACTGTAAGTGACTAGTCTCCAGTCTTCAATGGAAATTCTCACACAGGTGGTTCCATTAAACTTGGGATGTTTCTAGGATACTAGAGTTCTTCCATAGAAAGAAAGCCAGTTCCCCTCACCAAAACTGGTAGAGATCAGCTTTGCACCCCTATACAATGTGCTATCAAGCTCTATGATATCATAGGTCTAGGTCAAGCCCAAACTCTTCCATGAAACTGTCTTCTCCTTCCCTTCTCTGATTTCCACTACCACTGCCTGTGCCACATGATTTATTACCATATTTTTAAATATTGTAATTTAAGTGCTTCCTTTTCCTTTCCATAGGATGGCATGCTTTTCTAAAACGTAGACTATATTTCATACTTCTGTTTACTTCCTGGGGAACTTAACATGATCCTTTGCATTGCCTCTTTTAGATTTCTTCATATTATCTGTTAAGGCAATCATGAATTGTCATTGAATTAAGGCTCTCACAGGTTAGGTCTTTAACAAATAACCAAAGCTAATATCAGATCTAAGACTGGGGATAGCTGTGACCATCAAGCTCCTCAAGCAGCAGCAACTACGATAAAAGGCAACAAAAAAATCATAGTGGACAACACTGACCATATGTTCAATAAACATCACTAAGAGTCTTCTAAGTGCTTGGCCTATCCAAAGCATTCAGGATAAAATGTGTCATAAGCTCTTCATTCCGAAGCACTGGGTTCCTGTAGGAGCTCCTGTTCTGATATCTAACGTCAGTGAATATTCAGGCATACATAGTCTCTGAAATGTATTAAAACTGGTGATTACAAGGCAGCTGTAAACACACATACTACTCTGGGCCCATCTATGAAACCAGGGCAATAATACCTGGCTACCTAAACCTGGAATGTGTCAGTGGAATATATTTTCTATTTGTGTGCATACTCTTATGCCCAAGACCTTCATAACTTCAAAGGAATAAATGAAAACTAATCTGCCATAAAGATGGGGCTAGTCTATCCTGTGGTGGCCTTATTTTTGACATAGTGCAATAAAGAACCGTATTTGACTTGTGAATTTTCTTTCAATATGCTATATAAGACTAGAAATCATTTTTAATTAACAAAATTCTCCTTTGCATTTGCACACCAGGCAACATTTGTCCATTTAGGGATTTTGCTCAAAAGCAATCCAGTTTTGGTGAACTCTGTTAGGAAAATCTGAATTAGGGACACATGGGTGCCTCAGCTGGATAAGCATCTGCCTTCAGCTCAGGTCATGATCTGGGGGTCCATGATAAACCCCACATCTGGTCCTCCACTCAGCAGGGAGTTTGCTTCTCCTTCTCACTCTCCCTCTGTGCTCTCCCTCTCACTCTCTCTCTCTTTCTCTTAAATAGATAAATAAAATCTTTTTTAAAAATAAAAAGAAATAAAGATTGATCGATTGATCTAAGTTCTGGGCACCCCGAAATAAAATATAAAATAAAATAAAATAAAATAAAATAAAAGTCAGCATATGCCCTTATGACTAGGAATTCACAAGAGATTTATACCTTCATCCAAAGCCACCCAACACCTAATGATTTCTTTTTATTTGGCTTTAATCAGGAATGGCAATTCTCCTTGAACAACTTGATATGTTTGGGCTGAGACTCAAAGAAGTACATGGGTTGCAAACATACTGTGTCTGAGCCCAACAGAAGACTTCCTAAACTCCTTACAAACTACATCCTGTGCACATGCTTTTGATATCTCCTGTTATCTCTATGACAAACTTGGGCCAAAGAATAAAGTATATCACATATATGAAATGGCACTAAAGGGTGCTGAAAAAAATCATATAACCATATGAATAACTTCTTAAAGATTTATTTATTTGAGAGAGAAAGAGAGCAGGAGCAAGAACAAGTGGGTAGAGGGGCAGAGGGAGAGGGAGAAACAGACTCACTGTTGAGCAGGGAGCCCCATGCAGGACTTGATCCTAGGACCATGGGATCATGACCTGAGCTGAAGGCAGACCCTTAACCAGCTGAGCCACCCAGGAGGCCCACAAAACAAATAATTTTGTTTCTAAATTTAGAGAAATCTAAACTACACTATCTTTCTAGGGGGATGCAGCTGTATAATAGAATTTGGATCATCCGTTCTTCTTCTGGAATGATTTATTGTCCACAAGCTAATATTCCCACTATGCTGCCCAGATAGGCATATATCATAAGACCCCACCTGATGTCCTCAAATATTTGCATGATACTCTGGAGATAATTTCTTAATCCCATAGCCTCATAATATACAAAATCAACACGGAGCTATGTGTCAGAGAGAAGGACTGAGTGATTAAGCCATTTCTCTGTAAGAACAAAATGAATGCCGGAGCTCTCCATGCTCTAACTTTTTTGGAAGCTCTACAACCCTACTTAAGATACCATATTGTTGTTCTGGTTGGTTTTATTCTACAATTATTTATATATTGTGCCAGGTTCTTATTCTAGGTACAGGAGACACAAAGATGACTAAGACATGAACCCATCTTTGAGATAAAAGTAAAACTGGCCACATAGTCACAACAAAGTTTATATACTCAGCCTCTGTCTGGTTCCCAGGCTCAGTAATATTCCCCATAGTTGGGGTCTTGAACCCACCTACGGGCTTAGACTATCACTGTTCCACCCACTTTTGTTCTCCAAATCAATTCTGACAATACATAAAAGGAACTGGTTATCAATATTCCTGGGCTGGAGCCACAACTACCTCCTAATACTAATAAGTGTCAGAAAATACTAGTTATTTACAAACATTATTTGTTCAAATCCTCACAGTAAGCTAACAAAGTATTATTCAACTCATTTTACAGAAGCAGAGACTGAGAATCTGAGAGGTGACATATCTTCCCCAAATCATGCTCTCAAGTACATGATAGAACAAGAATTTGGCCCTAGCCTCCTATGATTTCAATACCTATTCTTCACGAAGCTCAAGGTCTAATTCCAAAACCCAGCACTAGGCTTGCCTGTCTACTTTTAATTCTCATTGATGTTGACCCCTCCTTTCTTCACTGACTATCCTCCCAAAAATCAATATTCCAGATTCCCCATGACTATCAACTGTCTCCTCCACCTCCCCCAGCCATCATAACAGACTATTTTCCTGACATAGCCATATCCCCAGAAGGCTTTTGACTCCTGCAACTCTCATACCTGTGGGTGAGATCGGTGCTAGGTTCCAGCCCTACCCCAACTGGCTGACTGGCCACGGTTAACCAACCATTATGGTAAAATTTTGAGTGGGCATAGCTTTTAAGCTAACACCTCCCTCCTTTCTTTGTTGCTATGTGAGAATCAAGAGTGTAGAGTAACTTACCTTGTGTTTACAAAGTGCCAAAAAGGATATGAAGTAGCAACTATAATCTCTCCCCCCATTTTTTTTTGTCTAAGCATAAAGCCAGACCTGAGGTTTTATGAAGATTCTAGACCTCTCATAACATATCATGTAGGGTAATGCATGTGTTCTATTTATTGCTTTGACTAAAATGCAGTCCTACATTTAGAAGCAAAAATAATTGTTTCAATACATTCAGTTCTTCCTTCTTCCTTTCCTCTCTCATGCCCATTCCCTACAATCAGTCAAAATAATAATATCACAACATAGAACAATGAAATTAACCCATGATCTAAAATAATTCTGACTTGGATTAGTGGTCACAAATGAAATCTGCTGAATGCCCCTTGTAGGTTTTAGGTAGGTCCACCATGATTTCCTATATCATTTGCATGTAAAAAGCTCCTCTTATTCAAAGATCCCTGAGAGCTTTGTGGACACCAGCATTTATTATTTCCATTTTATAGAAGAGAAACCAAATACCCAGAGAGGTTAAGGCATCAGTAAAGAGCCACAGAATGATGCACTGGAAATCCTATGAGGAGGCCTTTGAAGCCTAATTTCAAAAGCAGTGTTCTAGTCACTCAACCATACTACCTCTCATTAAGATGGCATCTCTCATTAAGATGGAGCATAATCATGAAAAATTCTTTCGCTTTCTAACATTAACTACCTTTGTGCATCTCAGGTCTAATGCTTCACAAAGGCTTGGAAATGAATTCAACATTTTATTTAAATGCTACTTAACTAAAAGTTAAAAAGTATAATTTTCTATTGCAGAACAAGAACCAGAGAGACTAATTTGGTGGAGTTGTTAAATTTTACAAAGCCTGAGTCTCAATTTTCAAAAAATATTGTACATTTATTTATTGAAGTGAATGAAACATTTGCTATAAAACTATTCAATGGAAAGTTTTTTAACAAAGCATAATTTACTTTTCATTTACAGAACAATGGAAAGTAGAAGGAAATCTCCTCCAAGGTATTAGAATCATGTACAGTTTCATATTTGACTAAAAAATTATTTCCCTAGCCTGTTTTCTCAACACTAAGGATATGCAGAAAAGTATCGCTTGCATTCATCATGAAAATTACAGAAAAATGACTGAAACTACTGAGAACATTATTAAATAAAACATATACTTATTATCTGTCTTCTTGTCTCTGTCTTTTAGTCTATGGTTTACAGAACATTGACTCTTCTTTACCAGTCCTCCTACTCAGAAATTCAATTTCACTCTGCTCCCAAATGTGGGAAGTCAAAGAACTCCCACACAACTTCATCTGGGGCATTTGAGGGTGAAATCCACACCAGGCTGTGGATCTACACTCTCAACCACCTGCTGGAAATGCACCCTTCAATTTAAGTGCAGCAAATGGGGCAGTGGGAGGCCTTCTCTTCCCCCAGCAGATGGTAAGCAGCATCAGAAGTTCTTTGTTCCAGGTGCATTGAGTTTCTAAATGAGGATGGGGCCCATTTCTCCTTATCTGATTATGCATGAGCACAGCAACCCAACCCAGGAGGCTAAGGCAATGAATATGTACCCTGATACATCCAATGTGATAATATGGAATTAGGAAAAAAGGGGGAAAAAAGTGTCCTTGTTACCACCCACTTTTCATATTCAGATATAGACCCAGTGAGGTGAGCTTGGTACACAGGCAGTTGTCATCATGTATTCCAGGAAATCCTATCAGAGTTCTCATAACTTAATCCATGCAAGTATAAAAGTTTGGGAGCATATAACAGGAAGTCTTAGAATCAAAAATATAACTGTTATATGAAAATCCTTTTTTCTGTCGGAGTAAAATAGAGAAGAGATTATAAACATAGGTGTGTGTGCATGCATGCATGCTTGTAGGGAACATATCAATTCCATGAGGCATGATGATGCCATGCCCTCATAGGGTGATGGGCAGCCATGAAGCATGCTGCTGACTTCAATAAGTACAGGATTCAAAAGTGGATCCATAAGAGTCAAATACAGGACCTAAGAAGCAGCAGTGAGGTGGTGGTAAGGGGAAACAGGATGGGGCTAGGACCCAGGGAACAGATAGACTCAGTGGGAGCCAGGTGAACTCTTAAGAGGTCCCAGCAGACAACAGATGAAGGTTTTCATAGGATAATGGGGTTCCATTAGACTTTATGCTTCTTAAGCAATGACTAGTATTTTATTCATTACTGTTTTCTCAGAAATAGAGTAAGCATACAGACATAAGTATATGTTTGTCCTAGAAAGAAGCAAGGAAGAAAGGGAAAATGAGGCATTGAGCTGAGGCTCAAGCAGTTAGGACTAGGGAGATCCAACTGTAGATAGCGGGGTCCAGGCCCAGAGTACTCCTAATCAGAATTTGCAGGGGCACTATGAGTCAGATAGGGGGTGCGAGGCACAAGACAGAAATCAATTATTGCATATAGAATAAACAGACTTGGCCACTTAGAATGATAGGAAAGTTCAGATCCTGCAAACAGCACCAATGGTCAAAGGAAACCTGAAGCTAGGGTGACACGATGCTAAAACCCTGAGTTTGGTGCATGGGCTTAGTGTATGATTGGACCCTCCTAGGTAGCAGTATGTGTGTTAGAGACAGACATATAGACAGAGACACAGAAAGAGAGAAAAGAGGAGAAGAAGAAAGAATCTAATCCTTATTTGATTTACTTATTCAATCACCAACTATTTATTGAATGTCTACTTTGTATTATCCACTGCACTGCGCACTGGAGAGACAAAAAGTCTATCTCATTTGAAAGGATATGCATTTACAAGGAGAATATGGATAAATAAACATTAATACCTGATACTTCCAGAGCCTGGGAAAGGAGCCCAGTAACCAATAGCACAGATCATTGGTGGGGTCAAGTGGGCAGAAGTATCAGCCAAGATAATGTGTAGGTCACTACCACCTGATCCTTCCCCTTCCACAGATATACTTTATCAAAACCCTCAACAATCAGATATATCTCTCTTGATCCATTTCTGCTCCAGATCCATAATAGCAGCCAAATAAAGTAGAAAATAATGGCACAAAGAAAATCCATCTTACTCTGAAGTTCCCATAGAACTATTTATAGAAGTCCTAATTCTTGAAGGTGCTGTTGTTGTTTTTAAGACAAAGAAAATATAATTTCTGCAGGTGATCATATAAACAAATTTTATTATTAAGTATTAAAAATCAAATAAATGTATCCTGAAAATACACAATACAAAAAGAGAAGGCTCAGCGAAGACATTAGGTCTGTCTTCAGAAACTCAAAAACCTGACTTTTGTCATGTTAGATAGAAATTAATCCTATTCTATAATATTTTCAAGGATCAGAGTGAGGACCATTGGGATATAAGTTCTGCCCCAATGTTATAAATAAATTGCTAGCTGAGAGATACCCATAGAAGAATGGTCTATCATAACATAGGTTGGCTCAAACACACAAGGCATGCCTGGACCATTCAAAAGAGAGAATAAAACAAGTCTGCTGGGTAAGGATCTGTAGAAACTGACCAGTGACTGTTACTACTAAAAACTAAAAAGAGTCCAATATACCAACTCAGACCCAAGGATGGCGAGCACAGCAGCAGTAATATAACATAAGCGATTCTCCTAAGTCAGGTGAGTTAATTGCTGTATACACTCAAGCTCCCTTTCTGTCAATCAACAGCTGATTGACAGAAAGGGAGGTAGAACCAGTCCTTACCAGAAGATAAGAGCTACAGGGTAATTGGCTGGTATCCTGGGTAGACCTCTAGAAGGGGACCCTGTAGTGTTCAGTGGATGAGAAGGTAAAAGTCTGGGCTTTTGTGTTTCCCATGTTGCCTTCACCCTAACTTAGTGGTTTCCAGTTGTACCATGTGAAGCCCTTGTGGTCTAAGAAGGTGCCTTAAAGGAGCCCCAAGAAGAACACTGATTAGCAGTGCATATAGAATATGGGACCCCTATTTCCCATGTCAAAGAGCAGCTTCTTGTTTGTTTTATTTATGTAAGTTTTCTTTGAAGAAATGTCAATCTTACTGACTCCAAGCAGAATATCTAGCACAGTGCTCCACTGAAGTTTGAAAACCACCAATGTAGAAGAGTTTCAAGTCTTTCACCCCTCATTCCAAATCTTCAAGAAGGAAAATCCAAGGACATAATGAAATCCTCCTAGATGTATAGATGGGCCGTGATAACTAAGGAACTTCAGATATGTGCAGCCAAAAGATGAAGAGCTATCCCTACTCCTCTGCCATGTTCCAGAGTTCCTATCTGTATGGTTCACATTACTTTACTCTTTTCTACCTTCTTCCAATGCTGTTCCTTTGTTGACTCTAACTGCAAAGCCCAGCAAGATCAGGGAAGCATAGGGAAGTGGAAACACTGCTCTAGTCAGCTCTGCACAAACTCTAGAAGGGCTGTCTTCTGTATCTTTGTCTCACCCTAAAAGTGATAAGTTCCTGTGGACATTATTAGCTGGGGCTTGAGGAAAGGGATTTCAAGTTAGAATTGTAAAGGCAGTTCTCAAAGTTTAGGTGTAGTCTGGCTCAATTCACAAGTTCAGGCCAAAACAGGCATTAGTGCTAAGGCCTAAGTTAAAACTTGTTGCTCAAAGTGACACTGTGGTTTAAACTGCACACAGGTACTGAGGTTCCAGTGGATGCCTGGGCTGGATTTAGGATCTTGGCTACTCCTTCATGGAGATTATGTGATTACACAACATGTCAGAGTAATATGGAAGGATTCCATATATTACAAATGTATTTACTTATGATTTATAAATGAGAAACTGGACATTAGGCCAATGGCAGCAAAATTACCTCCTACTTTTGCCTGCTAGTGGTGCTGAGCCCACACTATAGTTCAATTTCAATTGCTCAGGGATATTGCTGCAAATCAGAGGTAAAAAAAAATGCCTGGGAAAGACAGACAGTCTTCCTTAAATAAGTTCTGACTTGAGCTGGAAGTCTGTTTGTTGTGGAATTTAGGAAGGAATTCAAGTATTGGAACTCATCCACTTTCTTCAAGCCTTATTTCTTCTGCTCCCACCTCCAATTTCCATTGCCAAAGAAGATCTCTTTGATCCAAGGCAACCCAGTACGTACCAGCATGACTCTATATATGTGAACACAAAAAACTTGGATTTCTCACTCATGTACAGTCTACTGAAGGTGTTCTGGTTGATGAGTAGATTTCTAAGTTTCAGAAAAACTTATTTTTCCCATTCCAGTCTGAAACTTATTACAGTTTACCAGTCCCCATGTTTTATCACTTCAAGGAAGTACAGAAAACTTATTTTCATTTAGATTACCTTACCTATTTTTAAAATATGATGTTCTTAAGAATTTCTTCTATATAAAAATCAGAAGGTGTACTTGTTTTGGCTTCAACCATCACATGTAATTTAAGAAATTCATGATAACAGTCTATTTACCCTGATTTTTATATTTTCTGATGTTTTTTCCTTTCTTAAGTTCCAAGCCTCCTTCTGTTTTCATTTCCCTTCTGTTCAGGTTTCATTTGAGACTGTTGATTTTTGTCTCATCCCTAAAGGATATTTCTGCTGGATATAAAATTCTAGGTTGACTATTCTTTTCTTTCAGCTCTTCAGAAATTCTGTGCCGCCTTTTCCTGGCCTTCTGTGTTTCAGATGAGAACTTCACTATCACTTCATTCAATGTTGAATTCAAACTGATGCTCAATTCCACTGATAAATAATGTGTCATTTATCTGTAGCTGCTTTCAATGTTTTTTCCTTGTATTCAATTTTCAAAGTTTAATTTTAATGTATCTTCACACAGATTTCTTTGGCTTTATCCCACTTAGGTTTTGCTTAGATTGTCAAATATGTAGATACAGGTCATTCATCAAATTTAGGAAATTTTCAGACATTATTTCTTCAAATATTTTCTTTCTGTTTCTTTTCTTCTCTCTCTCTCCTTCTTTATGTCTATTTTTTCTGTTATTTAAGTTGTGTAAATTTTATTGATCTGTCCTCAAATCCATTGATTCTATCCTTTTTTTTATTCTATCCTTTGTTATCTGTTCTCTACCACTGAGCCCACCCAGTATTTTATTTTGCTTTCAAAAATTTTCAGTTATATAATTCCATTTGGATATTTTTTTAACTTCTATTTCTTTGCTAAGATTTTCTTGTTTTTCATTTGATTCAACAGAATTTGTCATTGCTATTGAAATATTTTTACAATGGCTGCTTTGGAATTTTTTTTTACAATTTTATTTATTTATTTATTAATGAGAGGCAGAGAGAGAGAGAGAGAGAGAGAGAGAGATAGGCCGAGGGAGAAGCAGGCTCCATGCAGGGAGCCTGATGTGGGACTAAATCCCGGGACTCCAGGATCATGCCCTGAGCTGAAGGCAGGCACTTAAACACTGAGCCACCCAGGCGTCCCTGCTTTGGAATTCTTGTCAGACAATTCCAACCTCTGATTCATCTTGGTGTTGGTGTCTCTTGATTATCATTTCAAGTTGTGATTTTTGCGGTTCTTGATAAGTGATTATTTTTTTTACTGTATCCAGATATTTTGGATATTAGTATTGGTGGGTTCTCGATCCTATTTGATCCTCTGTTTTGTAGACAGTCCCCCTACTGAAGTATAGAATGAGTGCTAGGTGAGTGTGTATATCCAGCATCCCACTGGATCCTGCTGACATTACCCAGGCAAAGATGGAGCACTGATTCATACTGCCTCATTGGAAATGGGTAGAGTGGAAGTTTAGCTCCCTCTTCAGCCTCCAAGAGACCTTTCTGCTTAAAGTAGAGCACTGACTTGCACCACCTCATCCCCTCCAAGTTGGGGGTATAAGCTCAGTTGGGTTCCCCACTCCACCTACTGTTATAAAAGGAGGACAAAAGCTTGGGGGTGACTAGTACCAACTCACTCTACTTTGTTCAGTTTCATTGATTTCTGGTGGAGGTGAAGCCTCAGCTTTCTGCTGGTGAAGGAGACAAGTAGTGACAAGCCCCTACTCTTACCATCTGTTCATGTCTCATTCCTGCTGGGGCAATAGTGCAGGCCCAGCTTACAGTAGAACCCTGCTTTGTTGTTTATTTCCTAAAGTAGAGCATGAGCTCCATGAGACAGGGATTTATTTGAATCACCTTTACAGTTCTAGAACCTCTAGCATGATACAGCTATTCTTGATCATTAAATGAGTAAGTAAAATAATGAATTTCAGAGATAATGGGATTGGATGAACAACATGGGCTCAAGGTTTCTAGGGTTTTGGTTCACTAAACCTAGGGGAAGAAAGTGTCCAGATAACCTTTTCTGTAATTCAATATTTAAACACAAGATTTAGAATTGCCACTAAAATAAAGTGATTCCCCACCTTCCTGAGAAGAGAATTTGATCAAATCCTCAAAAATGCCAAGGGGTAAGGTCTATACTACCTCTTCTGAGAAGCAAATTTAGTTTTTCAGAACTTAGAACTACACATGTCCCTCCCCTTTTCCCCATGTAGATCCACCAAGAGGCCAGAAACCCACTAGTAACAGCTTTGTCGGCTGTTTCCCAGTAGCTTTCTTTCAATTTTAAAGCAGTATTATCTGGACTCATTAAATTAACAATACTCTCCAATGCACCCACTCTGTCATCCATCTGCTTAAGATGCTTGTCAGATGATACCCTCCTGTATCTGCAGTCTTCATCTGGAACTCAGAGTTATCGAAACTGGCTCCAAGGTAGTGCACCTTCTGTTCCAAGCTACAAAACTCTCATCTTTCAAATCTAATGACTATGTAGTAACTAATAACACTCCCCTCCCCCATAAGTCCCTATTAAGGATCTTGGGTCTTTGGAATACATTTACACCTGGAGGATGATGAGCAGAAAACATTTTAGGGATAAGAAATGTAGAAAGGTACCTATGAAAGAGATTCAGACTGTCACTCTTACTTTCCCTCAGCCAGAGTCTGACCCTAAATTATTTTACCCTTTTCCAAATGTCAGTTCATTTCTAACAACTTGAAAACCTCCTTCCTTCTTCATCCCCATGAATAAAAATGTTTGGCCATCATGGGAATCCAACCAAGACACTTATTTTACTAAAAGTAAATCAAAATATAACCCTCAACTGCAGAGAAATTCAGTGAGTAAATGAGGTAAAGTGAATAAAACTACATTGCCTTTTAAACATAATTATTCTTAAAAAATTTCAGTGATTACCCTCTAATTCAACTCCTTGACCTGGCAATCAAGGTCCTACAGGTTAATATAATCTCAGCTCCACACCTTCTCCCCCAAATCACAATTATATACCTCTCCACTCCAACCTGACTCAATTTAATTGTTCTCTGAAAGGTCAATTACAAGTTTTCCCAAGTTCAAATCTCTGCTCATACCTTCAGCCCTGTCTGGAAAACCTGCTGTTCCTTTTTGTATGTCCAGTTTGTCCACAAGCATCCCTGTAATCCTTGGCATCTTCAGTCTTCAGTGGTCCCTCATTTGGAATTCCTATAACAGTTTTCTACATCACTCACCTAATACCTAATGTTCACTGCTTTACTTATTATTCTTCTAAGCCAGTAGTTCTCAAAGTTTATTATTCATCAGAATCACTTGGAGTGTCGTTAAAAAGATAGATTTCATTGGCTCCCCTGAAGCGATGCTGATTTAGTAGGTGTGGTAGACAGAATTCAAAAATGGGCCCCCCACAATTCCCATACCCCGCTTATTCAATTAAGCACTAATCGAGGTACTGCTATGAAGGGATTCTGCAGATGTAATTAAAGTCTCAAGCTGGCACACCTTAAAATGTGGAGATTATCTAGTTGGGCCTACACTAATCATATGAGTGCTTCAGAAGCAAAGAGTTTTATCTGACACATAACAGCAAAAGAAGTCAGAGAGATTCCAAGTACAGAAAGGATTCTATGTGCCTTAGCTGGTTTGAATATGGGAAGGGCTGGGTGGGAAAAATATGTGGGTGGCTTCCAACAACAGAAAACTGCCCTCAGCTGACAGCATGAATCTGAATTTTGCCAACAACTAAATCAAATTTGAACTGGACTTTTCCCCGAGTCTTCAGTAAGAAGCTACCCTAGTTAGACCATAAACAAAGAATACCTAGCCATATGGCCCAAACTTGGGATGTCAGAACTGGAATATACTAAATATGTGTTGTTTTACACTGCTAAGTTAGTGGTCATTTGTTACACAGCAGTAAAAAACTAATATAATAAATATGGGAATGGGCCCAGGAATCTGTTTTTCAATAATAGGTGATCCCTGAACACAATTTAAGAAACATCATTTAAAAGTTTGATAATTTTCAGGGCACCTGGATGGCTCAGTGGTTGAGCATCTGCCTTTGGCTCAGGTCATGATCCTGGGGTCCTGGGATGAAGTCCCACATCAGGCTCATCACAGGGAGCCTGCTTCTCCCTCTGCCTATGTCTCTGCTTCTCTCTGTGTGTCTTTCATGAATAAATAAATAAAATCTAAAAAAAAAATTTCATAATTTTCATTCAATCTGTCCAATAAGCTAAGTTCACAACTAATTTCCTACTTGGGAAGATAATATATTTATCCCTTGGATTTGTAATTAATTCTACCTCATATAGGGATACTCTTGAATATATTTAAACTTTGTAAAAGTCTTCAAAGTAGATAAACTATTTACATCCAAATATGATACCCCAGATCTGTGTTTGGACAAGTCTTCATTGATGCGGAAGACAAGGAAATGCTGTGACAGCAGAGGATGACTTCTGGATGGACTTCTTTGTAGCTATGCATTGGCTACAGGGCGGTAACAGGAGGCCTGGTTAGGTTTCTGGATGAAATTTGACCAAGAGTACCCTAAAGCTGGAGTTAAAAATGCCATGCATTATACTGGTCTCTCAGCATTGACCAGCCACTATTTGCCAGGTAACATGTGGTACCAGGTAAACTGTTTTGCAGGTTTCAGGAAACGTGAGGAGCATAAGAACAGGAACTTGAGATTCCTTAATATTTTGAAATTCTTTCACCATGGAGATTCTCCCACTTTTCTTGATGGAAGCCACTGAGCATAACCTTTCCAATAAAGGAAAACATCAAAAGTTGTAATGGAAAGCAACTTGGTTACTCTTTCTGGTGTTAAGGAGCTCACCACCTCACAGACCAGCCTAGTCCATATCTGGACACCTCTATTACAGAGTGCTTCCTCAAGCAGAGCCATAATTTGTCTCTCTGTTTCTTCCCCGTTTGCTTTAGAGTGGCTTTTGCAGTCACTCCACAGTCAAGTACCCTGTAGACATTTGAAGATCACAATCATCTGTCACCCCTTTGGTGTGTATGTTTTTATATACACATTCTCTCCAATGATATCTTTCAAGATATTTTCCTTATCCTATTCCATGTGACTGATCTCTAAGGAAATCAAGCACATCAGGAGTAGTAGGGAGTAAGGCCTGGGAAAGGCAAAGTACAAAAACAAGAGAGGATTAGTGAAGGAACAACAAGGAATAGAGACACAAAAAGGGAGAAACTGATATACAGACCAAACAGCACCCAGGTCGTCATAGCTCTCAAGTTCCCAAAGAACAGACAGGATTTGAAATAGCATATTTAGGCCCACTACTACCTTAAAAAATAATTTCCTATCATCACACCACTATTTTATAGACCTTACTGCATTCACACCCCTATTTCTGTCAGAATCATAAAGGAGCTGCAATCACAAGCCCTAATGGAGCCTCTAACGTGAGCCAGAGAACAAAGAAGATTCTAAAGACAAAACGAAAAGATCGCAGAGGAGGAAAAGCAGCCCTCAGTCCCCTTTGGTCCAGTTAATACAATATACTCTTTGTCTCACTTGTTAATATCTAGAAGCCTAAAAAGCTAAATATGTACAGCGCTTATGTGTCTAGACAGACAGACAGTTCTAGACAAATCATGGAGCTGAATTTTTATGCTTTGGAAATATTTTAAACAAAGATACGGCTGTTAGGGCTTTTATACCACACATGCCCATGGCTTGAACGCTGCAGGAATTCAAGCAAGCATTTTCAGATTCTGACGGAAGGGAAAAGATCTGACATGACAAAAAGTTTCTTTTCTGTTTCCCTTTCCCCTCCCAGCAGCCCTGTGCAACACCTGTCTCATCAGCAGGGGCACTCAGAAGGGATGGGCCTCAAGGCACCTCAGTCCCAAGATTCTCCATGCCTCATTCTTCATCCACGCTGCTCGTAATGTTCCATCACTGGCACAGTTACACCTGAACACTCTGGTGCTGCCAAACACCTGGCTTGATTTTCCACTGTCCAAATGAAAAATAAGCATAATCTGCTTTTTGAGGATACAGCAAATGAGGGAGTTCATGACAAATTGTGTTGGTTTATGCAGAATAGTGATAATAAGATACAAATGAGAATTTTTTGCTTAATGAATAATACTAATCACGTTTCAACAAATGCTGTGCCCTTCTAATTAGAGAGACTGCATAAAATCAGCTTAATTTATTTGTGACTAGTTATACGGAGTTTAAATATTTACTAGAGATTTAGTCAAATGTTTGAGAGGATTTTAAACATTTCCTACAGTTGAAGCGGCCTGCCTAGTTCTGTGGGGTGCGGTGACAGCTCTAACTTGTGGGAGCTCTCTGATTTTGTCGTGTACCATGAAAACCCTGGTTTCAAGATGAAGAAGAAAGGGTATTATTGATTTACATACTAATTCTCCAACTGTTACTCATTTTCTTGATTCCAGCTTCCAAAGTTGCTCTCCCAACATTCATCACTGTAGTACACTGGAGGGGATGAGCATCTTTTTCAATAAATTATAGGAACTATGACTAATTACAGTGATATTAACTATGCAAAGTAATGTGTAACTTAAAATGGATACGTTCATCATTTCAAATTATGCCTTTGACTTTTGATGGTCTAATATAGGCATGCTCTTTTCGTACTGAATGTGTACTCTATTTTCAAGAATCTCTTTGCAATTATAGATTCTGTTTATGAGCATACTGACCTGGTAAAAGTAACTTTCTAGAGCATCTTCAATGACCCAGACCAATTAAAGGGACAAGCAGATGACCGTGAGATGATAAAGAGCACAGAAACATATATGTTATGCCTCCTGGACACAGAATTAGACATAAGGTCTGGTCATTAGAAGCTTTGCTGAAATGCCTTATCTATATTTTTCAAAAGTATTTTGACCCTGAATTATGTTTATTCAATCCTAATGGCAACCTTGGAGAGTTTATATACATGCATCCTTATCTTCCAGATGAAGACTGTGGGGCACTGACAGGTTACGTGATCTGTCCAAGGCCACTGGACCAAATTGGGATAGTCTTGGACCAGACCCAGACTTTGTGCCAACTAGTCCATGACATGTGTTCTATTTCATTTAAACAGATATTTAAGTGAGTTCATTAAAGACTCTTAGAGAAAATTTCCAAAATTCTCTATTTGAGCAATATAATTCGCTCCATCATCCATTGATCCATTCATCCCTCAATCACAATCATTTACTGAATACACTTTCTGTGTCAGACATTGCATTAGATACTGCAGATAGAGCATGAGGATACAATCCATAACATTACAGAGCCCTTCCTCCAGTGGAAGATCGAGATGTAGTCAAAGAATTATAAAACACCATCAGAAAGACCATAACAAAGGTTTGTATAAAGTGCAATGGAAGCACAGAGGTGAGAAAATTATTTCTGAGTAAGAGACAAGTAAAGAGGTGGTCAATGGAGGATTCTCCAATGAGGTGATGGTTCAATTCAGTCTGAAAGCATTCACTGGATTTCTCCCTGCAGACAAGAGCAGAAAAGGCATTCCACATGCTTGAAAGAGTAAAGCATGAAGGGCACAGTGTATCAGGAAAGAAAGGGCTGGAAAACTAGTCAGAGGATTTTATACAGGGCCTTATATGTCATTCTAAAGAGTTCAAGCTTTATTATGTGGAGGTAGAGTCAGGGGAAGGTTCTCAGCAACAGCAATTGGGTGACTGCTTCACCGCCATGGTTACATACTCATTGCCTGGGCTCTGTGGCTCCACCCGTGCTTCTACTGTGGGCCCACCTGAGGGTACGTCCTGCCATCTCTCTAGCCCAGGACCTTGTGCATCTCACGCTGGGAGCAGGGGAAGGGACCAGACACCCCCTCTTCGCCCTCCACCTGTGTCTCCAGGCCCCGATGCACAGCCTGTGGCCCCCCAGCCCAGCCCTCTCCCTTCCACTCGTGCCTTGCTTAGAGCCAGAAGGAACGAAGCTCCTACATCCAGAGACTGGAAGAGGAGGGGAGCTGATGGGAACGGCGGCTACACGGGTTCTGTACAGGCTGGGTTTCTAACAGGGTTGGAGGGCTGCTCAGACACTCCAGGGAGAACCTGAGCAGGAGAGGAGGCAGCAGAGGGAGAGGATCCTGAGGTGTGGCTGCCCTCCCTTCAGCATCAGAAGGGTGACAGAAATGGAGAGCAGAGGACCAGGCCACCAGCTGCCTGGCCTTGGCCCTTCACGCCTTAACACTAAGCCCACCTCCCTGCCCACCACTGGGCCGTGGCTGCTGGGCCCCAGGCTGAGTGACTTTCAGTATTTGTAAGCATCTCAACAGAACAATAAAGCATTTGGAGTACGTGTTTCATCAGGATCACCTGGAAATATTATGTCAAATGGAAAATATTAAAAGAAGAGTAACCAAATAGGAGGCTATTGCTACACAGTATGAGCAAGTGATAAGGATCAGAGTTAGAATCAGGGAAGTAAAGGGCCAGGACTGGGTAGAGGAAATGGATTTGAGAGGTATTTAGAAACAGAATAGTTTATTCGATTTTATTTATAGTATACATAGGCATGTATTCCGCAATTTTCATTTTCTTTGTTCTTTCAGTTTTTAGGTGACATGACTCATTAGCCCTTAAGTTTCTAAAGATTGGAATAAAGGTTTGTTCCATCCACATGGATGGAACTGGAGGGTATTATGCTAAGTGAAATAAGTCAATCAGAGAAGGACAAACATTATATGGTCTCATTCACTTGGGGAATATAAAAAATAGTGAAAGGGAATAAAGGGGAAAGGAGAAAAAATGAGTGGGAAATATCAGAAAGGGAGACAGAACATGAGACTCGTAACTCTGGGAAATGAACTAGGGGTGGTGGAAGGGGAGGTGGACAGGGGGTGAGGGTGACTGGGTGACGGGCACTGAGGGGAGCACTTGATGGGATGAGCACTGGGTGTTTGTTATTCTATATGTTGGCAAATTGAACACCAATAAAAAATAAATTTATTTAAAAAAAGGAATAAAGGTTTGTCAAAGGGAAATTCCCATTAGTCTCTTGAAATTGCATCTTGTACTGTACTCACAATGTAACAGATATATTTGTGAATGAGAGTTTTTGACTTATGAGTGGCTGACACCCTGTGACATGATGGACTTTTCTCCAACTTACAAAGAAACCAAACAGCAATATCACAATAAAAAAATATTGTGCATAGACATCCATATGCATAATAGAAGAATTGGTACATTCCTAAATGTACCTTCTCTAGATACCAATTGTTAATACCACCACAAACATTAAAGAATATGTTTGTTCCAAACTATAAATATATAATCCAGATTTTAAGTATTTAGTATGACTTATCATGATTCAAGATAGCTTGTGACACGTAATGCACGGTTTAAAAAAAATGATCTTCTAATAAGTGGGTTAAGTCTAGACTCTGGAGCCAGTTGCCTTTCTCCAAATTCTGCCTCTACCACTAAGCTATATGATCTTGGATAAGTCATTTAAAAACTCTCTGTGTCTCAGTTTCTTTCTTTACTTGTAATACAGGATGAGAAATTAACTGCCACAAGAGTTGTTATGAGTATTAATGAGTTATTAGATGTACAGAACTTAGAACAACTGTGACATTATTATTATCATTGCTGTTATAACCACCCAGTTAAAGAAAGGCAGGTTCAGGCCTTAACCACATGAATGGGTCCTAGCCAATACTTTTAATTATGACAGTAGTAATCTGGCTGTCTTTGAAATCCAAAATAAGATGGTATCATTACTAATTATAATAAGAACAAAGGAATTGTCTTTCAATTATGGCCAAATAAACACATGATTTACTTTGAAAACCACAATCGCAAGAGATTAGATCAGTTTCAATTTTTCCCTAGTTTTCCTTTAAAACCTCCTAAATATAGAGCATCCCTTAGTTTATATAAAAACGTTTTTCAACTTGGTGATATTTTTAATCTTGAAGTGAAAAAGCCCATTGTTTTCTACGCACTATTGCTTTTTCATTTGTCCTACATCTCTTCTTCCAATTTTCAGAAGATGCTAAACCCATTCATCCTTCTGAGACTTGACTGATAAATCTGGGCTTTAATATAAAGAAAAGGAAGCATTTATTAAAAACATAGTAAATGCTCAATAAAGATTTGTCAGGCCAGACTTTTAATATAAGCACTATATTTACGCACTCCTATTTGGTCCTCAAGACATCACATAAAGTAGTGATTATTATCTCTGCTGGGCAGGCAAGAAATCTAGAAGATGCAGGGCCCTGCTTAGGGTCACACCATTAATAGATGGCCTGGAAAGAATTTGCCCTGAGGTCACCTGACTATAAATCCCTGTACCCAGCCCTAGCTACCAAGGGGATTCTTGGCCTTCAGCTCCTCATGATGATTATCTTAATTCTCTTGGACAAAGTTGGCCTCTTCAAACGTGTTAAATATCTCATTAAGCTTTTCTCAAAATATTCAACTCCATTACTTCTTTTTCTTCTGAGGTTAACTTAGCAGCCTAAACAACATGCAGAAATTCTTATGCAGACACATTATGGTGGAGTAGAGTACTGTAAACAACTCTCTAAATACACAGCAACCTTATCTTAAAATCAATGTACCAAGTACAGGTAGAAGTTCAGAAACTAACTTGACTTTAGACCTTGGTCATCTCAAGCACCTTTCAGTAACTGCACGGGCTCACATTTTATTACTGTTATAAAATAAAGATTAGTTGATTAAATGGAATGTAAAAAATCTCTAAACATTTTTTAAAAGTGTTTAATGAAATGACCCTTTAAAAACAACCTATTAGCTGTCAGATGCCTTTCAAATATATATATAATGCATCCTAATTAGAACAACAAACAAACAGCTGAGGCCTTTAGGGTCCCCAAGATCATAAAACTTTCAGCCTCTTTTCTGACATCAACAGCTTTAGGCCCCATTTCACCCCTGGACAGTTGGTGCCTGAGGCTGCAGCCTTGACAGGCAGTCTGCAACAGCTCGGACTGAAGTTGTTCTGGCAGCAGAAGGAGGCCCCAAAAGCATCTGATTATTTTAAAATGTGCTTTCATTGTGCTGCTTGCAGCTGTGAGTTAATTTTGTTTAAAAAAAAAAAAATACCATTTGCTTCTTTAAAATCCAGGTTTTTTCCCCTCTGCAGAGCAGCTGCAAGGAGAGCAGCATCAACTTCAAAAGCCCCCTGCCTCCCTGAGAGCACCACTTTGGGAGGCTGCCTTCCTCACCAGCAGGGGAATCAACACTGTGCTGCAGAGTGCACAGGCTCCTGAGGTTTCCCTCATTGGCTGCTTTGTGCAGACAGGCAGGAGGATGGACCAACAGGAGAGCACACAGAATCCTTAGAAGTACTTTGGACCTATTCTCAGCCCTTTTACAGATGAAAAAACTCAAGGACAGAGAGGTTAAGTGGCTGGCCTAAGATTTCACATCTAGTTAAGGGCAGCCCCACAGTGCATATAATCTGGACCCAGGAGCAATGGGGTGTGGGGAAATAGAGATAGGGGTGCCATCATTAGACCTATACTGCCAGGGAGCATTCTTCTTCCCCAAGGCAGGATTTATTACAGCTGTCCACTTGATATCTTAAAGATGCCGCCACTGGCTCCCTTGTTCCTCTCCGGGTCCATTTCTGAATCACCTTCTCAATAGAATTCGGAGCTACTCATCTCCATGCTCACCATTTACTACAGGCTCACCTCTCTCAAAAAGTACCCTCTCTCCAATGCATCATGCCTTATAAATTGGAATCAATTTGATGTGACTGCAACTCATTAGATGTGAATATAAGTCTAGGCTAAATTTACTTTAGCATTAGTAATCCATATTGCTCATGAGGTTGCTTCCTTTGATCACACTGTCACATTTGCAAGGTAGTTCTAGAGCCTGGCTTTGGAGCTTCTTTGGTCAGCATGTGATAACCAGTGTTTCTGAATCCTCCCAGGTTTCCACACACAGACTTAGAATGAGCCATATGCTAATAAACAGTGGTGATCATCTCATCTCTGCCACTGCCCCATTAGCAAGAAGGTACCTCTGCCAGTCACTTGCCAATCAATTTCACAGAATGTAGGTTGTGCTTCACCCAATTCAAGTCTCCTAATTAATGGAGTGACAAAATTTTGACATTTTTTTGGCTTCTCTGGCTCTTGTGGGAATTTGGGGAAGAGAATTGAAAGAGGTTCAGAAGAAGGGGGAGAGTGAAAAAGGAAAGAAGAATACACACTGACTTAATGGGTCTTTGCCAGTTTTTGGCTAATAGCAATTTTTATAATAAAAAACCTTTAATTATAAAAGTAATATGTGTTCCATGGAAAAAAAATCTTTAAAAATAATAGAAAAGAAGAAATAAAATGAAAATAATTTAAGTTTGATCTATTTTATTTTCATGTAATGAAAACCTCAATGCCACTTAGCCTAATTAATTAGGTAATATGTTAGCTCATTCTAAAATTAGGGCAGACTTTAATGTTATGATTCAGAAATGTAACAATGCCACCACATAAAAGGTCTCATGCCTCCTCTGCTCTGTCCTCTCTGTGATAGTTCACTAAGGCCAACTTCCCCCTAAGATCATAAAATCTCTTCCAATATCACCTAGAACTCCAGGTGTCCTTATCCATGTCAGGGAGAGAGACTGGGTATCTCCTACCCATAAAAGTCTTTCAACTTTTTCTGATTATATCCAATGAAATTATCTGCCTATCTCTGAACTAGACATTAACATCAAAATAATGCTTTTCATTAAATGGCTCATGCCTGGATATGTGTCCACATCTAACCTAATAACCATCACTAGAGGGATGGGATCATGCTGATTGATCTCACACAGTGATCGACCACCAATGGAACTCAAGGTGAAGTTCAACGTCACCAAATTGCTTGGCTGCTGCACATGGTGTGGAGGTATGGGGGGATAATGGGATGAACGCTGGAGAATCAGTCACAATGTTTTCCATGCACTAAGTAATGCAATTGCCTAGAGAAGAACCATTGTTGGTATTTTTGCTATGTAACTCTGAACACACACACTTGTGTGTGTGTTTCTGTACTGTAGATCAGAATTATATTGTATATATTATTTTATGGGCTCTATTTTTTCTAAAAAATATATGAGTTTTCTCATGTCATCAAATATTATAACAATTCTTTAAAAGGCTACATGGAATTTAAATAGCCTCTAAAATTTGAACATTCATCGTTTTATTTTCATCCTTATAAATTAAGCTACAATAAATATATTTGTACATATAGCATCGTTCATATTCAGGCTTATTTCAACAGGATGGAGTACCAAAAACGGAGTTCATGAGTAAAAGAGTATAAACAAAACTTTTAGGTACTTACAACAAAAGTGCCACCTAGAAATATTGTACCAATTTTATACTCTGCAATAATATACATTAGTATATTTAAATATCCACATCTGTTATATTTTAAAGCTCCCAAAGTATAAAAAATATTGTTTAGATTAGTAGCTAAATCTGTGGAGGAAAGCAAAAGGAGAGATCACTAATATATTAAAAACTTGGAATTTGGAATATAAGAACTCTTGATTTTTTCAACCAATAATGCCTGGGCTTATCCTAAGAGGAAACAAAAAAATAAGATCATATTTGTGTGAAGAAAAGAACTAAGGTCCTCTCAGGATCTACAGTATGCTACTCTATTAGTCCTGACTCTTTGATATGTAAATTAAAGGCATGCAATTTGAGCTGGCTTACGCAAAAAGGTGAATTTATTGACAGATGACAAGGAAAAGGAAAAGTGTAATTGGGAATGGCTAGAAAGAATGATGTGATGGTACCAGGATCTTTTCTCTCAGTTACCTCACCTACATCCATGTCTTCTGCAAATCAGGAGTCTCTAAGAAGGTAGCACCCCAGCTGCCAGCAGCTTCTGAGTCTGCATTTTCTCACCATCACCACCAGAAAGCCTCACTTCAGCTTCAGTTTCAAAGATCCAGGACTATATTCGGATTGCTCAGGCTCAATTTATCTACAGATCCCTCGCTTTCAGGATATTGGGAGTGGGCTTCCAAAGAGCACCCAGTTACTACTTGATTGACCTCACATCAGGGTCATTAAGTAAAAAGGAACAGTTCCTCTAGAGAAGTATTATCACAAGACAGAAGGCATGCTAAATGGACACAAGTCATATTATCTTTTAAAATCCTTAACTTTATGACAGAGTTACTGTCATAAATGCACAGAGGAGGAAACTGAGACTTCTAGAAATCAAGTTAATTGCCTTGGATTGATCTCTCTCTCTTTCTCTCTCTCTCTCTCTCTCTCTCTCTCTCTCACACACACACACACACACACACACACACAACACACACAGACTAAGGTGATGGAGCTGGAATCTATACCTTAATTAGACTAATTGTAAATCTTATGCCTTTTCACTAATTATGCATTAAACACTCTTCAGCAATGTGACTATTATATAAGGAAAGATACTATGATTACATGGCAGACAATAACAATCACCCCATCACTCCACCCTACCCTCCCAACCTCTACCATGTGGCCACATACTACCCTCGCTTGTCACTAATCCATGTGAGAGCATGTTTCATATATGTCCATCATCAGCTCTCTCTTCTGAGTCACAACTGCTCAGGGCTTCTGTGAATCACAGAGCAATGGGGAAAAGGCACATACTAGAGGAAACAGCCTGTCCTCAGCCCTCTCTAGATCAAAATCTAGCATTCACTGTAATAAGATGTGCTGAATTTCCATTTGTTCACCTTTCAATCATGTTATCTAAATGGGCTAAATCTCCCCGAAAGTACACAAAATGGCTTCTCAGTATCCAGTCTGTTCCTCTCATTTTGTGGCCTAGGGGAATAATAACCACAGAGATTCAACAATTTGCCCAGAGTTAAAAGCCCAATTAATGTCATAGGTGAATTCAAACTCAAGCCTCTCCTCTCAGGCTAGTAGTCTTCCACTCACACATGGATGCTCCAGTCACTCCAAAGCAAACTGGGCTCTCAGAGTGAAAATTAGCTCAGGAAGCTAGTCCAGAGAAGAAGGATAAAAGACAATGAGTACTTGTGCAATTTCAAAAGAAGAGCATCCCATTGTTTCCTTGGAAAGAGACAAACGCATATCCAAGGATAGTGGAAGAGAATAATCGAGGTCAGTAGTAGAACAATACTAAAGTGAAGTCAGCAAACATTCATTACATTTCCACTAGGTGCCCAAACACCTTTTATGTGTAAGGTGCTGGGATCAGACCAATCTGTTGGGGAAGATAGGCACCAAAAAGTCACAGGAGTGATGGCTGTTTTGAAAGGTCAAGTGCAGGATCCAGTGGGAATAGAGAGTCCATGGATGGCAGTAAGAGGGGCCGTTCAGAAGAGGGGACTTCAAGCCAAAGGATGAGTAGGATATATCCAGGAGCAGGTGAAGTAGAACAGTGAACCAAACAAATGGGAGAGCACATACAAAGGTCTGGCAGTGAAGAAAGTGATATTGTTGGGGTCTGAAAGCTGAGCCCTGTGGTTGGAGCATAGAGGGAAAGAGAGGGCGGAACAATCGTCCTCAGAGGCAAGTCAGGACCAGAGTATGAGGAGCTCCAGAAGCCAAGTCCAAGAATTTGGTCTTTATCCTGAGGACAATAAGAAGGGTTTTAGGCACAGAGATGCAGAATCATCTCTGTGTTTTTAAAAGATCATTCTAACAGCGGCATCAAGAGATTAGAAGGGACTAAAGCTGAAGGTAGTGAAAAACCTCTTAGAAGGTGCTTGCACAGGTCTGATTAAACCACAGCGGTGGCTTAGATGTGAGTGCTGGCAGGGAAGAAGGGGCGGGGACTCAGGATTTGCTTCCATTGTTCCCTGAACCACACAAAACAGGAAAAGCAAAATCAAACCTAAGGTCTATACATGAAAGAGGTATCTGAGAATTAGGATAGAAAAGAATCCACATTGTCTCCTGTTGGCTAGGAAAGGACTAGAGAAATGAGTATACAGAAGAAAAATAAAATTAGGTGTAGTAATTCTGATTCACAGACACTATTTCCTGGCCAGATGCTGCTGTAGAAATTTCAGAAACACCCGCTAAAATCATAAATGAAAATCACATATTCGTAACATTTAATGAGAATACAGGCTGAATTTACAGCCGCTGAATGTGCAATATGGATGAAGATGTTGATTTACCCATGGAAGATGGAAATATATATATGATAGAGGAAAACAATACCCAGAAATGTGATAAACATTTGCATGAAAATGAGTCACTGGAAAAACCCAAAACTTCTTCAATACTTTATGCGCCAAATTATCTTCAGAGCAGTCAAAAAGAAATAATAATAAATAATAATAGTGCATTTTCCTGCCATTAATTTTTTTTAAAACTTCTGTTGACTTCGGTGGAAGTCCTGCATCTAGATGTGGTCCAGGAAATTTATAGTCTGTAACTCAGACCAAAGACCTTGAGCATCAAGAAAATCTCTTACCCTTATTTATATACACTGTTCTTTATCACAAAGGAAGAGCTGGTACCCATTCCAAGTAACCAATCATTATGCAAGGAATATTCTGACTCACCCAGCATCCTTAATCAGTAAATGCTGTGCCAATGGAAAGAGAGTAAGAAGAAGTCACAGCATCCATTAATAAAAAATGACTGGGGCTTTCTATCAACAGAAGCATCATTAGGAAATGTATGGTAGGAAAATAGTAGGCTGTAGATTTGTGGTGGCAGGGATGGCAATGGAATACTAACATTTACACCCTCTTAACCACTTGGTTTTAAAAGGATGCCAGATTTCAGGTACCTACACATGTGTTTAATACAGTATATTGCATTTTCAGCTTCTTGCTAAACTCTTGTCTATAGTTTCAAAAGATGGGACTGCTTATCTGACCCTCCCTCCAGCCTCCAAACACAAATATTTCCTTTTCCCAGTTTTATTGAGATATAATTGACACCCAACATTGCATTTTAAGGTGTACAACTTGATGATTTGCTATATGTACTATTACAAGATCATTACCACCACAACTTTAGCCTAAAAATATGGAATGCTTCATGAATTTGTTTTCACAGGGGCCATGCTGATCTCCTCTGTACCATTCCAATGTTTTAGTATACGTTAATAGGGGGATGAGCTAAAACTACAAAAGTCCTCACTACTGTACAATCTTAATAGGGGGATGAGCTAAAACTACAAAAGTCCTCACTACTGTACAATATTTCAAGTATCACTAATGCATGTCACCAGTGGATTAACTAATAGTATTCTGATTTAATGGCATTTCTGCCCTATCATTAACCCAAGCATGGTCCATAAAGTTACTCAAATATCAATAAATAAGCTTACTACAGTTTATGTGATTTCCAGTTCTATCAGTTCCATAAGAATAACAGCATCAAATTCCCCATCCAGGGTCAGTCGTATGGATCTGAAGGCTAGGGATTGGATAATACCAGTAGTGACTCAAAATGAGACACAATCCCCATTGTGTCAGGATTCCATGACTTCTTCCATGATTTGTTTTCAAAAGATCATGGTTCTGATCCCAATTCTGCAGGGTAGTTTCTGATGATACTCCACTATGAATCCTATATTCTACCCTCAGGCGGACTCTGGATAGATGATGTTTCAAACCACTACTCAGTCTGTACTGAAAATTACACTGGTTTTGATAAGAAGTAGTTGGAATATGCCACCCCCCGTCCACCTTCCCCCCACCCAAATCCTATTTAATCCAATCTTCTATTGGAAGTTAAGGATTTATGTCACTATTATAGAAAAACTCATTTTGCTTATAGTACCAACATGGCCAAATAAATGACTTCAAGATGCTAGAAGAAAGTATTTGGCCAAGATAAATAGGTGTTCAAACAAGCCTCCCCAGCTTACTCATTTTGCTATATGGAAAATGAACTAACTGAGTTTAATGTACAGCAAATGAGATTTGGAAGCACGTTCTAATTCACTTCGTTCTGTACCAGAAATGAGCAGTTTTTGATTTCCCTGCTTCTACCTTTAACCCCTACAGTGTACTTTCAACAAAATGGCCAAAGCAATCCTTTCAAAATATAAATCAGATCATGTCTCTCTTCTAAATTCTTCCCTTTCTCCCATTCTATGAAGGGTGCAAGCCAGAGCCTCGGCAGTGGTGTGCACGCCCTATACAATCTGGTCATTGTTCCTCAAACATGTCCAACATATTCACACCTCAGAACCTTTGCGCTATCTGTCCCCTCTAATCAGAACATTCTTCTCTTCAATAGCCATATGATTCATTACCTCAACTCTTTCAAATCTTTGCTCAACAGCCACCATCTTGACAGGCAACTCTGTCCTGCCTATTTAAAATTATCTCATACCCTCTCCCCACATTCCCAATTACTCCTTATCCTATTCTATTTTTCCTTCTAAAATTCTGTATAGCATAGATATTTATTATGTTTGTTGTCTCTCTTCCCCTCTAGGATTTAAAATTCCACAAGGACAGAAATTTTAGTACATTTTGTTGACTACTGCACACACAGAACTTGAAACAATATATAGACCATAGTAGGTGCTTAATATTAGTCGAATAAAAAAATTCCAAAGTTACTGAACATGGCACAGACCTAACACAGTCAAAATTTGTACATGTTTTACTTAAACCCATTACTTAAATTCTAGAAGCCTCAGTTTTTCTCATCTATAAAATGGAACAATTATACTAACACAGGGTTGTTATAAAGATTAAAGGACAAAATAAATGGAACATATTTAAGACAATGCCTTACAAGTTGATTATTTGACTAGATTAAGAATAATAAAAGAATAATAGAAACAATACCTAACATCTGTACAGACTTTCATACTTTATGAAGGACAGAACTATTTTCATTAGATTCTCTTAGGGTCCTCCAGATTCAGTCCAGGAAAATATTAATAACTGGATCCTCAGTGTCTCTGCCTTGGCAATATTATGGTTGTAGCCAACCACAGAGCTATGAAAGATAGAGGCAGGATTCAAACTGAAGTCCTGTGCTCTCTTCCCAATATCAGAGAAAGGAAGTAACACTGCCAGGTCAAAACTTCAACAGAATGAAAAGTCTCTGAAGTGATGTTTTTTGCTTAGATTTTCTCTACTGAGTCTGGGTGTCTGCATAAAATGTAGCTTAGAGGAGGCAGTAGTTACCAGCATCCAATACACCTTGCAAACTCTAAGAAGTTGAGACCCAACCACTGGACAACATCTACTCACCATTGATCATGGATTCAGTCACATAAGTACAATCTAGAATATTTTTATTTTTGAAGTATCTCCCAACATAGATTAATTTATTTTTGTTTGTTTTGTTTTGATGTTTGGACTTTGGCTTTCTTTTATGGGGGGAAGAACCTCAACTCCTGGTTCAGTATTGTTTATATGGTTAGTGTTTAACAAATTCTTAATGAATAATTGAATGAGTTGAAAACAAATGGGTGTATATACTGGTGCTGCTTACATCATCTTCCAAGATAGCATTTTATCCCTCACTTCTACTAAAATAACTAGAGTACAAGTAGATGTCCATAGCATCATGCCCTGCTCCATCCTCCACAACTGTATTAATTGGGAAACTAGTCCCCCAGAATGTTGTACACACAAGAATATGCCTTCAGGAAATGTTGAGTTAAACAAATTCAAACAGGCTTTTTCACTATCGGACTTCTCAGAGTCTTTACTACAACTAATGCACATTGTAAATCCTCAAAATTTAGATAGTGTTGGGGTGCCTGGGTGGTTCAGTCAGTTGAGCATCCAACTCTTGGTTTCCACTCAGGTCACAATCTCAAGGTCCTGGGGTCAAGTCGGCTTGTCCTGCTCTCTCCCCCTCTTCCTTCCCTCGGCCCCTCCCCATGAGTTCTTGCAAGCTCTCTAATAAGTAAAATCTAAAATATACATATTTTAAAAATACAGCATCTACAGCATTTTGCAAATTTATTGGATCATGCATCCCACCAGAAACAAAGCTCTTTGCATGGAGTTTCTCTCAAGTTAAGCTTTCCACAGAATATGTGTATCTATAAGAAACAGAGTCTTCAGAAGCAGAATCCATTAAAAATTCAAATGGAACATGAGGAATATGAAGAGGTCAAAGAAAGTACATATTTTGCAAAGTTAGATTCCCTAAAGGGTAATTTTATTTAGACTTACTATTTACTTTCTATTCCACCTAACACCAGGTTTGAATAAGTTTACAAATCCTGAACCACCATTATTTCAGACGATATGCTATGTTTATTTCACTTTTTTTAAAAGAAGGCACTGGTTTTGGGGCCTTACATAATCTCAGGACTTTAAGTAGAAGGCCAAAGCTCCTCATAGTCAAAGTAGTTAGATTGATGATTAGAAGAGAAACAAAGGATATTCCTGTCCTACTGGTCTTAGCACAGGTCTATTAGCCCATGTGAATAAAATTTCTATCAAAAGCCAAATGTTATCCAAATACCCTTACTAGTTAATAGTATCTTACTTAATTTACCAGATAAGATTAAATAAACCTAACAAGGTACTGAGGGCATGGGCCACAGAAGTTATACACGTAGGTGAGGACAAGAGGATGGTTAAATGTTGAGGTATGTCTCTGGGGAGGATAGCTGTAACTGGGCTTCTTGAAGGAGGTGAGGGGAAAATCTCATCAGACAGAAGGATCCAACAAAATGGGAATGAACTGCAAATTCCACTTGGTCCACTTTATACTTTAGTCTCATGGTGGCCATAATAACAGATCTTAAGTACTAGAGTTTTGATGGAAAATCAGGAGACCTATGCCTGGCTGTGTAGGTAATGCTGGCTAAAGGTACAAAGATACATAGGAAAGGAAATGATGTCCAGAAAGGACACTGACCTTAGCAAATATGAAAAGTTACTAGTAGTATGGGGTTCCCAAAGGCTGCCTGCCATAGGCATTCAAAATCAAAATGAAACAAAACAGCCTATCCCATTCCGCCCCTCTCCTTTCTCCACTTCAGCTCAGCCTCTATTCATAGCCTTTGTCCCTGAATAAAGAGGGGATAGAAACCAGCCTGACTGTCTCCACTGTTATGACAGATTTTCATACAGATATTAACACATGCTGTCTTTGTCACCATTGTACCAGGCCTTATTTTATTTTTCCAAGCTATAGGAATATAGACTATCTGAATAGTATACAAAACCCCTCCAAACATAGGAGGCTTATTAATCGTTAATGAAATTACTTGACCTTGAGAGTTAGTCTGTTTATGGAGAGACTTCCCTAAACTTCTAATCTGCAATTGCACACCCGAGTCTAGTTCCTTTTGTTCTGCATGTTCCCATTATGCTCCTTCATCCAGGCTTTTACAAATGTCCTGTGGAGGCCTTCTCTTCAGGAGATCCCTGTTAAGCATGGCTTCCTGAGGCAAAGGCATTCTCTTCGGGAACCTCATTTTGGAAGATTTCAATGGGAGGTTTTAAAAGGAATTAACCCTGAACAAGACTCCACAGTGCTGAGGGAGGACACTGCTCCAGATGAGCAGAGCTCACACTGACCAACATGATGAGTCCTCATCCCACTGTCTTGCCCACCACTCCTAAAATCAGAGCTGCCGAAATCTGCTCTTCCTTTGTCTTCAGAAGATCTAGTTTCCCCTGGATCTTTTCCAGGATAAAACCCACTCATTTCCTTGACTTGCAATGTCCTCTTGAAAACTAAGTAATGAAAGCAGATGCTCTAACTCAGACACATATTTTCCCACTCAAACATTCATCACAGCTTCCCACCCAAAGCTGAAGAATTATCTGCTGGGAAATTCACAATCTCTACAGTTCAGAGAGAGGTTGGTCAGGCTGTTCTTATAGGTTCCATAACTATAACTTTCAATTAATCTAAAATGTTGTTTGATAAAGCCTTGTGTACTCTCTGACTCCTATAGGATATCCACAGAAAAACAGATAGGCTTTTCTTTCTGAGTGCCCTGTATGCTCTCTCGTATTCATGCTACTTAAAAACAGCAAGAACAAAGATATTCCTTTTCTTGGAAGAAAAACCTGCTACTTGGAGATTACTTTCCTCGGCCAGTCACAAATGAATTAATACACTTTCAACTGAACCCCTGAATGACACCTATAAAGACAAAATCTGAAAAAAAAAAAAATTTACCCTGCATATTCCTGATCTTTCTTCCTCCTCCAGGAAGTGGGGGAGGAAGGAGATCATATAATTGGCAGGTCATTTCTACTTGTTTCCATAAACCAACAGGTCCTATATCTTGAATGTGACTTTATTTATAACTGTATTATCTGCTACAGACCAAAATTTTCAATGTTAAATAATCCAGGAGGCAGGCTGTTATACTAACCTTGTGCTTTATTGAATGGCTGAGTCCAAAAAATAAATAAATAAAATTAATTAATTAAAAAGACTCACATCCAGTATTTCATGTGACTGCTGTTTATCCTCCATGGCATGCACAAACTTTTTTTTTTTTTTTATAGAAATTGCGGGAAGTGTCAAGACCCTTACTTGTTACAATTTAATTTTCTGCTGCTAAGGCAATTACAGTTCAATGAATGATGATTCAAACACATCGAAGTTTTCATTACTCTTTGCTTAATTTGTCAGTTAATGCCTTTGAGTTCTATGGTTTCCCCGGCAGTCTTAACTTGCCATTAAAAACCTGTCAAGGAAACAACCTTCTGATTCCAGCGGGTTTAAAGAGTATATATCCTTTCATTGTTAAGAAAGTTAGAACTTGCTCCATAACCAAAATATTCATACTCTAGGAACCCATGGTTAGGAAAGGTTGCAATAATTCTGGATTAGTGTTTTTCTAATACAACAGCACTGCAATAAATACCAGAAATAAGAGTTCATGCTTAAGATACTATATATCATAAAAATGTTACTTTCTATCAATGTTTCTTAGTGGTTTATGGTTACCTGATAAATGTTGGACTTTTACATTCCTCTCCATGTCCCAAGCATCTATTACATTTACACATTTTATACTTCTCTAATATTTTTGCAATACATTTTCCTGAATCGGCTGATGACATTTAATAGAATGTTTAAGACACAATATAAAACCTTAAATGTGTTTGCTTATTCTGGGGGAAAAAATGTGCACATAGATTGGATTTCAAATTAAAACCTACGATGGTGTACCCAACATTTCTGCTTCTGCTGTACATATTAAAATATAACCAAATGCTTCTTATGCAATACTGCAGTATCAGTACAAATAACAAGCTCTCATACTTACAAGCAAGCTAGATGATTAAGGAGCTATTAATGAAGGGAAACAAAACCACAGCGCTGGGATGTAATAGTCCATGAAATTCTTATTGGTAGAAAGAAAATCTGCAGTAAATAAATATTAACCTAAATGCTATAGAAAACATAAAGCAAAAAGAAACAAATGTATTCTTTAAACTAAAATATAGGTTAAAAATTGCTGACAATGTAAGGAAACTCTATTTGCATACTACAGGGCTCCATCTGCTGTGGAAAATATAAGCTGCAAGAATGATTTAATATTTAATAGAAGTAGTAGCCACTGTTAATTATAATTTGCACATTTACAAATCAGCACTGATAGCAATACAAATTATGAAATATAAGGGTGTTCTGCTGGATACTAGGGAAAATAAGATGACAGACAAAGTTAATGGAGTATCCCTAACCACAGCTCTGTCAGAACACATCAGAGAACTAATCCAGTTACAAAAAGCCTGCAATGGAAAATCTATTTAAAATATTAAAATGCTGTTTGGTAAAAGCTTTTTCATAGTGCATTTTACTTAAACAGTTGCTTATTGCTCATGGGTCATTAGCTGTACACCCAGATGCATTCTGCAAACTACCATTTAAAAGAATAGTAGAAATTAAATAAGAAATATATTTCTGCAGCATTTTTTCTTGATATATAGAAAGAATTTGCTGAATATCTAGTCCAGAGATGTAAAAAATAGTGTGTGGCCACAACGTAAGTGCAAAGCTGTAGAACTAAGCACTACATTTTGCCTACACTGAGCCATAAAATTCAACACAACTTTTCCCTCTAGACCTGATCTTATTCCCATTTATACTTAGATGCTAATAGTGATGATACAAATCGACTCTTATTTAGTAAGAAGACAGAAATTACCATTGATTTTTTCATTAATCTTCTATTTCACCTCATTTCTCTCATCATCATATAATATGGATTAGTGGTGGAAGCATTTTATACACAATGTTTTAATAGTAACTTTTGTTCTCTAAATCATAAATACTGCTAATTTTAACCTCTAGAATCCCTAATTTATACAATTGATCCTTTATCCAAACTCTGTCAATGTACTATGATTAGGAAATCCTTGCTCCGTGACCATTATTTTTAATGTATGCTAAAGATGTTTCTGCATCTTGAAAAAAGAAACGTAGAACAAAGGCTATACTGGGTATAGGGTTTTAAATACATGAGCCTAAGCAAGCCAGACTGTTATAGATCACATACAGATGTCAAATTGAACACTGTCACAGTATATTAGGAAATGTTAACATATATTTAAGTGTGTACTTAAAGTGTATTATCAAGGAAGGGGTTGAGTGTAGGTAAAGGTCGAAAAACAGTCTCTGAGTCAAATACTTCTAGATGTTTTCCTGGACACCTTCTTTTTTTAAATTTAAATTTTCATCTTTCAGACAGCGTGTCTACCATGTCTTATTGTCTTACTTTTAACAACTTCATGCCTTTATATTACCTGCCTGACCTCTGCATTATTTCTGGATTAAAGAATTGTTTTACTTCACTATTAATATGCTATTTCATCTGCTCTTGGATGTATTGGATGTATTTTTTTTTTACCAAACACATCTAGGATATGTATTCACAGCTACAACCCAGTAAAGGACCCTGAGATATGGACTTCATTAATTTGGGACCTCAAAGTTGCTACAACACTACTAAAAACACATTAAAAACATCTGCATACTAGTAATAGAAACCTATCAGAAACCTGTCTGTCTTCATCAGATGGAATACATACACACATACATGCATGCACATGCACACGCACACACACACACACACACACACACACACACACAATAATTATTTCTCCTAAGAATTGACCCCATAACCCTACACTACCATTCAGGTCACAATTTCAAATATATACTATCCATTCATCCAGAGAAACCTGAGCTGAAATATTTCAGTGGTATCGACTTAGTCGTATCTAACAATACCTGCCAGGAGCAAGTACCAGACTTTTTCTGGAAGAAAGCACCCTCATATTAGGCCCTCAAGATGTCCACAGAAGAAGTTCAACAAAATATGACTTCATAATAAAAAAAATTACCAGGCACATGAAGAAGTACTCCACTATTTAGGAGAGTGAGCAGAAACAAACTGCAGGTTCAAACCCTAAGGCCTTTAGAGTTCTGAACATATTAGTTATAGAATGTAAAATAACTATGAATGTTTTAAAAAGAGAAAAAAATCAAGATGTGTGAACAATGAACAAGACACTATTGAAAATGACCAGATATGAAAGCTAAATAAAATATTTTTAAATAATACACATACACACACATTGAACTTTAAAAATTTGTGGAAGGGAATTCTGATACTGGTAAACTAGAGATTTCAGAACATTTCTCCTACTTAAAACAACTAGTAAATATGGGCATAATTATGTTTGAATTCATAGGAAATACAACAAGAAAGTGAAGAATCATGAAGTCAAAACCCAAAAGAAGATAAACGCACAGAGTAATCAATCTACATTTCAGTCTAGTTTCCTCTATGGCTGCCTATATTTCCAGAACAAAGAGTTGACAGAGAAGCTGAGCAGGTATCTTAACAGTCACATGAGTCTAGATGGAAAGAAATCCAAGGCCAGAACCTGCGAAGTGGAGAGGGACTGGCAAATCTTCTGGGCTTGGGAATAGGGCTGAACAAAACATAAACTAGTCACAAATGATTGAAATTCCTATTTGAATTAAAGTAAATCTTGATGACAAATGCTCTTAGCCATCTGTCGGAAATAAACAAATTTTCTCTCTTGGAAAATAATATCACTCTAAGCCTCAAGTTATCTCTCTATTTTTTTTATATGCAGAGATGACGATTTAACAATGAAAACAAAAAGTAACAACTAAACATATAATTAAGCAAGATAATGTAATCAAAACTTAAGAGAAATAATAGAACGTAGAAACAGATCCACAGAATCTGAATAATGGCATTATCATCTAACAACCTAAAAATAGCAACAATTTTAGCATGGAATGTAAACTATAACATTGGAAATTTCAGAAATGAAAAATATAATCATACTTAAGAATTTCATGGCTAGAATTAACTGAAGACTAGACAAAATCAGAGGGACTACTAGTGATTTAGCATACTCAAACATACCCAAGATATATTAGGAAAGATATCACTATGTTAATAGAAATATCAATGTCAATAAACAAAAATATATTAATAGAAAATATTCAGGATACAGCACAGAGGGGAAAAAGTATAGGGTGAAAAACAGAAGAGTATAAGAATATGGTCAATGCAGTTAAAATGTTTAACCTTTATCTAATTAAAGCCCTAGAAGAGTTAACAGAGAGAAAGTTGAAATGTTATTTGAAGGTTACCTGAGTGGCTCAGTTTGTTAAGCATTTGCCTAAGGCTCATGTTATGATCTTAGGGTCCTGGGATGGAGGCCGACCACCAGCTCTCCGCTCAGCAGGGAGCCTACTTACTTCTCCCTTTGCCTGCCCCTTCCCCCAACTCATGCTTTCTCTCTCAAATAAATATTTTTAAAATGTTATTTAAGAAAATAACTGAGAATGTTCTAAAGCTGTTGACATAAAGCATATTTTCAAAAAGTACTACAAACTTTGAGATATTAAAAATATCATATCCAAGCATACCAAGGATCCTATAAGCAGCTAGAGAAAAACGATACCTTCAAATGGATTTCAATGAGACCAACAGTTGACTTCCCTGGTCCGCCAACACACACATAAACTCAAAGCCAAAAGGCAATGGAAGGATTTTTCAAGACACTAAAATATCTGCTGCCGTAAAATTTTATACCCAATGGAAAGAATCCTCAAAAAAAAAAAAAAAAAAAAAAAAAACTAAAAGTAAAGGCATTTCAGAAACCAAAAAAATCAGGCCTGAACTAAATAAAATACAAAAAGGTATTATTAATATGAAAAAGAAGATTCCATAAGTCATTGAAAAAATATTTCTAAATGCCTAAATAAGTTGAGAAATATAGCAGGTTCATGGATAGAGTAGCATAGTTTAAATAGCAGTTTTCCTCAAAATTAATCTTAAGAGACAATAAAATTCCACTCAAAATCCAAAGGAAATATTTGAGATGCGCATTTGTATACGTGCAAGGTGCTGAAAACAGCCAAGACATTCCCAGAAGGAGTGGTGGCAGGGTCAAGATAAGTGTAATATTCCTATCAGAAATCAAGGCTTATAATCAAACTGTATTAATTAAGCCAATTACGTATTTGGGCAAAAATATAAAAATTAATTTTAAAAATATAATCAAAGGCAGTATGCCCAGCAGTTCTGTAGATCCATGTCCTGCTCCCACGGCACCGGACAGACCAACAGACAGTCCGGGGCCCCTGCTACCCCCACCCCCCACCCCAGGCCCAACCTCGGGAACCATCTCCTGGGCCGCCCTCGGCCTCCAGGACCAGCCCCCGCCTGCCTGGCACTGGGCTCCGAGGGGTGACCCCCCCCACCCCCAGACTGGCCAGCGGGACCCCCCGGGGGAGGCCGCCCCGCGCCCCGCCCACCCCAGTCGCGGGGGGTCCAGCCCCGGACGCTGCACCAGCCGCGAAGGACCTGGGGCCGAGCTGCCCCGCGCCCTCCGTCTGCCCCTGGGGTCCCCCCCCCCACGCAAGGTCCCCCCTCCGCGGCTTCCTGCACAAGCTGGGTCTGCAGGGGACCCCCTGGCTCACAGGGCGGGCGGCCCGGGCTGGGCCGGGGGGCATCTCGTCCTAATGATGGGGGAACATGGGCCCGCTGAGGACGCGGCAGGGGCCTGGGCAGCAGGTGCACGAGTCCTTGAAACAGGCCAAGGGACATCCCTCTGGGGACTCAACTGCCTCAGTGTCCATACTTCGCTAAGGGCCAAGGGCAATCCTAGCCCGACCCCGGGATCCTGTGAGCCTACTTTAACATACCAACGTTCCTTTAGACACGTGCTCTCTCTAAACCCCCAGAGACGTGTTGGCCGTTGTCCTCCAAGCACGTGGCCGCAGATACACATCTGAAGGGCCTCAGGGCTCAGGTTTTATTTGATGGTAATAAGTGACCTTTTTCCCAGCAACAGCTGGCCCCCTCAAGGTCCTGGAAACCTTGCTTGCAAAATTCCTTAGGGAGTACGCTCTGCTCAAACCCCTCCCAACTGCCAGGTATATAACCAGCCACCCCTCACAGGCCCGGGCAGCACACGGTCCTGTCCCCGGGCTTTAACAAAACCACCATTTTGCACCAAAGACGTCTCAAGAATTCTTTCTTGGTGGTTGGCTCTGGACCTCACCTGTATTCCAAAACTTCGTCACTAACGCCCATCCTCCAGCACCCTCAGGAGCCTCCGGAGCCCACAGGCTTTGAGGGGCCCCTCTGGCACCACCCTGGTGGCAGGGCCTCTGGCTGAGGCTCTCCCTGCAGCCACCAGGCAGCTTTCTGACCACCCGGGAGCCCTCTCCCAGGCCTAGACCAAACAGAAACAAAGATTTCCACACAGAGACAGAGTCCAGAAATAGGTCCACATATACCCACATGTGACAATGATATTGCAGATAATTGAGGAAAGAAAAAACTAGTCAATGTATTGTATTCAGAAAATTGATCATCCGTTTGGAAAAAAAAAATCAGATCTCTTCATTTTACAAAAGTACATTCTAGATGGATTAAATACATATAATGTGACATAAAATATGGATAAATACATATAAAGCAGATCTCAAAATTTTATTAGAAATAGAAGAGAATATCTTTATCACCACTGGTAAAGAAGGATTTCTTAAACAAGAACCCAAAACCTACTAACTACATAGGGCAAAGCTGATAAGTTCGCCAATGTTCGTATTAAATGACTAGCAGAACATTTCCTCAGCAGAACATAATGACTATAGGCCGACCTTCAGAAGCTAGTGACCTATCTTTACTCATTCCATACTCAAGCTGTATTTACCAAAACTATTTCAGTATGTTTCCACATCTGGTTTTTTTTTCAGTTGTATATCTTATTTTATCATGTTTTATGTTGCCCACTTTTTTGGTTAACTTGTTATGTATCACTGTTAATTGTCCTGCATTAAGCAAGGCTTTTATTCTAGATAAGCATGATTTAAACTTAGGGGAACACTCAATCTTTAAAAAAAATTTGAGTGCTCGCTTCAGCAGCACATATACTAAAATTGGAACGATACAGAGAAGATAAGCATGGCCCCTGCGCAAGGATGACACGCAAATTCATGAAGCGTTCCATATTTAAAAAAATAATAATAATAATAATAATAATAAATTTTTGACTTTGTTATTTAATAAATTATTAGCATATATTCCTCACTCAGAAAAATAATAATTAGCAAAATATTTCATTAAAAAAGTTCAAACAACCATAAACTTAGAGAAAGCATTGAGAACATATGTAATCAAAACAGTTTACTTTCCATGATATACTTAAAAATTCAGCAAATCAATAAAGGATAAATAACCCACAGAAAATGAGCAAAAGACATAAGTAGGTAGGTATTTCACAGTAAAGAATACACAAATGGTGATAAATATTTTAGAAGATTCACAATTGCATTACAACCAATGAAAGGCAAATTAAGGCTTCGATGTGATATAATTTTATCTCCATTAGACCAGCAAAAATTTAAAAGCCTGACAGTATCGAGTAATATGAAGTAAGCAACAGTGGCATATAGAATTTTTTTGACAACTTGAAATCACTGCTATAGATTCTGCTGAAGTTTTGAAAAAAAAAATAATAATGTGTTTCAATAAAATTGCCAGCCCCAGAGATTGCCGATTTGTGGTTTACTGTCATCGTAGTGACTGCACCAAATCCCTGGGATTCTTTGGTGGTCTTCCAGCAGATGCTATTCTAAATGAGTCAGTGCTAATGCAGTAATTTAAAATAATGCTGTATGCCAACTAATAAATTATCAGAACTATGTCATCTGAACTTCAACTTTATTCAGCCAATGGTAAACAAGTTCGCTTGATTTTTTTCCTTGGATTTATAAAAACAACTGTTTGAGGCACACAGGGTACTTAAGAACACTTATTTAATTTTATCTATTAAATGATATTTAATAATGTGAAGCTTCTTTATAGGCAACGAGTTACAAATTTTAAAAAGTATTGTTCCTATAATAACCATAAAATTATCAGCTAAGCTCAAAGAATGAGACTCAGAAAAAAAGTCAGCTTAATGTTTAGGGCAATGTTAAGGAATGAATCACATCAACTACTCTGCTCCTTGTCACCATCTGGAAACACAGTATTAAGCCCAGCAAAAAAAAAACAAAAACAAAAACAAAAACAAACAAGAAAACACGTCAAGCCTCTTGAAAAATGGTAGACTTTATGACTCTGCATATTGGTGGCCTTAGTTTTTTCAACTGCTAAGTAAAGATATCACTACATTGCTTTTCCATGGTTATTATGAAGTTATGAAGACAAATTAATAACTTGGCAAATATAAAGTGCCCTGTGCCTGCTAAGCATTAGTATTTGGGGAATCAAATGCCTTAACTGGAAGCCTAACAATTAGGTGTTCTTTTTATTTGTTCCACATGAGGCAATATGACAATTAACTACTTAAAAAGAATGCGTGGAATGAAGTACTAGTTTCCTTTTAACCTGGGACTAAAATGAAGTAAAGGATTCCATTCTTGGCATAAATCAATTCAAAACAACTTCCAAGATATCTACCAAAATTTTCCTTATGTTCTTAGGAAAATATACACTTTACAACACAGTAGAAAAAAGATTCAATAGTCTTCTACTTCCCTTCCCATAATTCTAGTATTAATCTATTAATTTAGTCAATATTTTATTCAACTTCTTCTACTAAAAGAAGATACAAAATAAGACTGTGTTTGGACTTGGCCTGAGAAGAAAGCTTATAGATAATCTCCTCTAGCTCCCCACTTATCCAGGATTTCATTTAATTACATCTCTGACAAATGACCATCTACCTAGACTTTGTTGGAATACTTTCAGTGAAAGGGCACCTTGTTTGTAAATGATGGAAAGTGTCTCAATTGTTTCTAGAATAAGAAACTGAAAATTCTCTGATTTGAGTCCAAATTCACCTCATCCAAATCTGTATCTATTCTTGCTGTTTCTGCCCTCTGAAACAAGAAAAAGTAAACCTATTCACTCTTTCATGATCTTTCAAAATTTTGAAGTAGTTTTTCATATTTTTTGTATAGTTATCTCTTGTCTAGTTTCTGTGTGGTATGTTTTCTGCAACATCACCAGTGGTATTATATGTGACCTTCTGAATGTAAGGGACACAGAATTGGACATTAGACTTTACATGTGATTTAGCTAATGCTAAATAATTAAAATATTCAGGAGATGCTTGGCCCATGATCGTTTTCCACTGATGGAGAATAAGGTATTTGATTAGTTTTTCAGCAGCAATGACACACAGACAACTACAATTCCAAGAACTTTTCCAGCCTATCAAAGCAGGTTGCTCTAATGCTAACTGCATCCATTTTTTTAACCTAAATTCAAACTATTTATTATTTTTGACTCAGAAGTTTTATACTTTCATGTTCACATTGAACCTTGATGTCATATGCTGTCTAAGAAGATCCTGTTCCATGGTCTATAATTTAGATAAACCAGCTTTATATAACTTTATGCAACTATTGATGAATAAAGGTTAAAGGTAGAGTCCTAACATATATTCCTAGAAAACTCTATTCACTTGTACACAATCCTAGTTTATTCATAACCTCAAAATCACCCCTTAATCTATCTAATTACCAACATATGACCTACATTTTTTTTATCTAATCCAGGTGAAAGTCCTGTTTTTGCTAGTTAATATCCTAAAATTAAGATGTCCTATATTTATGAGAGTTCTTCCATGTTATTATTACTAATAATAAATATTCCTTAAATGTGTAATGGTTTTTCCATAAGGCCTTCGCTGTTAATCCAGGCTTCAGTTCCGTGCCAGATAATTTATCACTTAATTATTCCTTGTTGTGTGATCAGAAACCTTCATATTTCACTTATCTTCACAATCTCACTGCCTTTGCACTGCTTAATTTTATTTAACTGAAGAAGGAGGAAGAAAAGAAGGCAGGAAGGAAAGCATGAAAAAAAGGAAGAAAGGAAGGACAAGGAAGAAAGGAAAGAAGGAGGGAGGGAAGGAAAAAGGGAGGAAGGAAGGAAGAAAAGGAAAAAGCGATCGAGTTTCATCTCTTCATCTAGATTATAAACTCTGAAAAGTAAGAAACCACCCGTTGTGCACTTTTTTACCCTGAAGTACTCATCTTAATACTGAATCCCACATAAGGACTAAGAACAAACCTTTAGAGACCATTGAGGCCAGAGTTGATACCATCTATGAACTGATATAAGTGGATACAAGGGGATAATAAGAAAAGTTGAATGAATTAAAGTATTACAGCAGGTTGTTAGAAGATGTGCAAACCTACAAGGCAGTGAAATAGCTCTCTAGGTATCCTGAAACAGTTTTGACAGAACTGAGAGCATATTGAATCAATCTGTAAGATACTCAGCTGCTGACACAGAGGAAAAGGAAAGGTTACTCCTGCAGATTGATTAGCCAGTAGGTTCTATACCTGGTGAATGAAAAGAGGTATTAATGAGCCCAAAGTAGAAAGAAACCTCTTTCCTGGAGTTAAAGTTGGGGAGAAAGGTCAATGAAGGAAATGAGGTGAACCAGGAGGGCCAATCAATTGCAGGTCACAGCGGATCAATTAGAGCCCCATCTGCAAGACTCCCAACCAGAAACTCAGAGTCAGCTCTATCTCCTCTTTTTCCCTCACTCCTCTACAGGTCCCAAGACCCATCAATTTTAATCCTGAAATCAGTCCTTTCCTGTCTATTCAGATTGCCACTGCCTTAATTTAGGCCTCATTTCTTGCTTGAAAATTGTAATGGCCTTTTAACTAATGTCCATGCCTTCAGGCTCACTCTCTCATCCTAACTACTGCAAGAATTATCCTGTAAATCACAAAGCTGCTCATGTCACATTTCTAGACAAAGTCCTTTGATGGTTCCTAAATTACCTACTAGATATACTTCTTGGCATGGCATTGGAGATCCTTCATTATCAGATTTCAACATATTTTTCCAACTCTCTACCAAGCTCTAACATGCACTATACTTTAGTCACCACAAATGACTTTCTGAGCTTCCATTCTTCTTGCCTTTCCTAAAAGTTTTCCCTCTGCCTGAAAATTCCTTTCTCCTCACTCTACTTGACATACTTCTATTATCATTTAGGGCTAAGCCAAAATGGCAAGTTCTTCTTAATGATTGTTCCACTTCCCCAACCTCTTTTCCAAACACAGACTATTTCTTCCATCTCTATACTTCCATGGTACTTTTCCCATGCATCTTATTTTGTGCCTATTGAATTGTCATTGCCTAAAGGTTCTCAGTAAGTGTTGAATGAATGAATGATCCATAAAATAGGTTCACTAGGATGAAGTACAATTTGACAAAGGAAATGATTGTATCTATCCTCTCAGCTATTGCTTTGAGTCATTCTTAACATGGAGTCCTATAAATCTCTCTAAAACCACACAACATATATAATCAGGATATACATATATATTTATTAGAATATATATACTTATAAATCTTTATGATAATATACTTTGATTTATTTTTCATTCAGAATATTTATCATTCTGAAACAATCAAATATGCAGCAAGCCTACCTCCACTTATCCATCCCAAAAATATTTGTACCAGGCACTGTTCCAGGCACTGGGGTTATACTGAGGAATAAGACAACAGAGGTACTATTGTGAATTTTACATTGTAGTGGCAGTAGCAGTGACAGACAATAAATAAATGAACAAATAATCTGAGATTTTAATAACATGCTAAGCACAACAGGATAATGTGATAGCATGGCTATGTAAGGGTTTGGTTAGGAAAGTACTTTCCAAAGAGTTGAAATTTGAATAGCGGCTTAAATTGTGAAAAGGAGTTTGCCATGAAAAGATATAGCTAATGAGTGTTTCATTCTGAGAGAATAGCAGGTGCAAAGTCTCTGAAGAGAAGATGACCTATGTCTGAAGATGAGAGTTGACTGATGCTCAGTAGAAGGGGAACAGGAAGGTTGGGAGTATAGGGCTATTTAATGTAGGATTTTATAAGCCAGGAAGAAAATACTTAATTTTATTTTTAGTGAGAAGGGACACCTAGTAGATTCCATTGTAGGTCATTAAATCTGTGACTGACCAAACCACAACAAAAGCTCTTCAACATGTGATTTATGTATAAATGCCTGAATTATTTGGTTAGCACAATGGTTTTGAACTTCATCCATATTGCTGCATGTGTCAATAATTAGTCTCTTTTTTATCAGAGTAGGGTGGTTAATTGGTTTAACCAATGAACATTTGCACATTTCTAGTTCGGAGCTAATAATAATAATAATAATAATAACCTATGATAAGCATTCATATAAAAGCCTTTGTGTATTTGTTTTATCTAGAAATGTTTCTATTTCTGTTGAATAAAAACCTAAAAGTTGAATTTCTGTGTTAAGTGAATATGTTTTATAAGATATTAACAAATTATATTCTAAAGTAGTTGTACCACTTTCTATTCCCATCTGCAACATATGACAATTCTGATTGTTCCATACTATTGGCATTCGTGTATGTAGAGTTATCCACTGTGATGTTAATGTACATTTCCCTAACAACTAAGGATGTTGAACATAATTTCATGTACTTATTGGCATTTTGTATATCTTCTTTTGTTTGAAGTATTCTCAAATGTTTTTCTCATTTTAAACTGGATTTAAGTTGTTAATACTGAGTTTTAAGAGCTTTTTATGTATTCTGCATGTAAATCCTTTAGCAGCTAGATATATTGCAAATATATTTTCCTAGTCAATACTTTGCCTTTCCATTTTCTTAATAGTGCCTTGTGAAGAATAGATGTTTTTAGTTTTCATAAAGTCCAATTCATCACTTTTCTTTTAGTCTATGCTTTTAGTGTGCTATATAAGAAATATTTTCTTAAGTTGGTGAAATTTCTCGTTTTCTTGTAGAAGATTCATAATTTTAAATTTTACGTTTAGGCTATGATTTATTTCAAATTATTTTGTTATTTCTTTTCTTCTACCTAATTGGATTTAATTTTCTTTTTCACTTTTGGTCTCTTAAGGTGACATTTTATATCACTGTATTTAAACTTTTCTTCTTTTCTAACATGCTCATTTAAAGCTATACATTTCCCCTGAAGCATGGTTTTAGCTAATATAAATTTCCTTAAAAGTACTGCTTTAGGTGAAAATTTAATACATTGCTTTATCATAATCATTTAGCTCAAGGTATTATATAATTCCCCTTTCTTATGTTTTTTTTTTTTATTCTAGAAAGAGCATGTGTACGTGTGTGCCCACACACACACAAGTGGGGGAAGGGGCAGAGGGAGAGATCTTCAAGCAGACTCCTTGCTGAGTGCAGAGCCTGACACAAGGCTTGATCTCACAACCCATGAAAAGACCCTTGAGATCATGCCTGAGATGAAACTAAGAAACACTCAACTGACTGATCCACCAAGGTGCCCCTAAAATTCCCTTTTAATTGCTTACATGATCCACTGGTTAATTGGAAGTGTGTTGTTTAATCTCCAAATATGTGGGGATTTTCTAGATATCTGTTATTAATATCTAACTTAATTCTATTACAGTAAAAAAAAAAAACTACTGTTTGGTTTAAATCCTTTTAAATATGTGAAGATAGCCCCAAAACAGCACTTGCAAAGGATTTGTATTGTACAGTAGTCTCCAAATGTCAATGAGGTCAGATTAGTTGATATTATTTTTCAAGATTTCTACATTACTGATTTTCTGTCTAGTTGTTACATCAATTGCTGAAAGAATGTTGATATTACCAATTATTATTGTGGATTTTTTTCTATTTTCTCCTTTCAGTTCTATCAGGTTTTGTCCATGTATTTTATAATTGTTATTAAATGCATACACATTTAAGATTTTATTTACTCAATGAACTGACTCTTTTATTATCCCTTTAAAGCTCCATTAATAGTTCTTGTCCTGACATATACATTGTCTGATATGAATAAAGCCACTATAAATTTATTATGCTTTCATGGTGTAAATTTTCTATTATTTTACTTTAACTTACTTGTGTATTTCTTACCAATGGCATTTAGCCATCCTTTGATTTTTTTTTATTCAATCTAATAATCTTTGCCTTTCAATATATATGTTTAGGCTATTTATGTTTAGTAATTTTGATATGGTTGGAATAAAGTCTACCATCTTGCGATTTGTTGTTGGTACTTTTTTACTTTTTTCCTTTAATTCCTTCTTTTGGAAAGACTGATTTTTCTTTTGAGTATTCCATTTTATCTCCTCTTTTAATTTATTAGGTACACCTTTTCATTTTATTTTTCTTTTCAGTTGTTGCTCTAGGGTTTACAATATCATCAATTTATCACAATCTACCTTCAAATAATATTACTGTACTTCACAAATAATTTAAGAACCAGGCAGAAGTATTTTTCCACTTCCTATGTCCCATCCTTCCTGTAGTACATTTTACTTCTGTATTTTTAGAGTACTCAATGCATTATTAAAAAAAATCTTAAGTGAAAAAAATCCCTTTATACTTAACTGTATATCTACTATTTCCAGTAATCTTCATTCCTTTATGTAAATTTGAATTTTCATCTTATATTATTTTTTCTTCAGCCTGAAATTTTTCCTTTAACATTTCTTGTAAATATATATTCTAGCAATAAATATTTTTTACTGTCTCAAAATATCTGCATTTAGTCTTTATTTTTGAAAGATACTTTTGTTTAATATAGAATTCTATAATGCCCATTATTTTTGTTTTGCTTTGTTTCATTTTGTTCTGTTTTTTGATGATGTTATATCCTCAGCATCTAAAAGATTCACTCCTTTAAAAATAATAATAAAGTAAAAATTAAAAATATGTCTTTTTGGGATACCTGGGTGGCTCAGCAGTTAAAGCACCTGCCTTCGGCCCAGGGTGTGATCCTGGAGTCCCAAGATCGAGTCCCACATCAGGCTCCCTGCATGGAGCCTGCTTCTCCCTCTGCCTATCTCTCTGCCTCTCTCTCTCTCTCTCTCTCTCTCTCCTCCTCTCTGTCTCTCATGAATAAATAAATAAAGTCTTTTTTAAAAAAAAGTCTTTCCTTTGTCTTCTAGTTTGAGTTGTTTTTGGTTATTCATGTCTTTACATGTTTAGGGCATGTTTCCTTTTATTCATCTGGCTGCTCATAGATTTTTCTTTATCATTGATTTTCAGCAAGTTTATTATGATGTGCCATGGTGGAAATTTCTCTGTATTTACTTTGTTAGGATTTTGTTAGGCTTCTTGGACCTCTGTGTTCATACTTTTTGCCAAAATGGAAAACTTCAGCCATTTTTTTAAAATAGGATTTCTGTCCCACTCTCTACTTTTAATGGGATGCCAATTAAATATATGCAAAATTACTTGACATTGCCCATAGGTCTGAAAGGCCCTGTAATTTCTTTTTCTAGTATCCAAATTCACTGATGTTTTTACTTCTTAAATGATTAATATGCTCTTAAATCCGCTGAATTATCCATTCTAGATACTGCAATCTTTTATCTCTAGAAAATTCTTTTTTTCTTTGTTATGCTTTCTACTTCTCTACTTATTCATTTTTTTGTCTCCTTTAAATTCTTGACATAGTTATAATCAGTATTAATTTATCTGTTTTTTCCATCTTATTTCTGGATCTGTTTTTACTGTTAGGGTTCACAGTATCCTGCTTTTTCATGTCATATATTTTTGGTTGGAAGTTGAACATTGTGAACACTACAGTGTTCAGTGTCCAGATTTTGTTGCTCACCTTTGAAAAATGTTAGTCTTAGACCTAGTAAGCAGTTAATTTACTTGTAGATCACCTTGGTTCTTTGGAGGCTTATTGTTGTTTTTTTGTTGTTGCTGATGTTGTTGTTTTTAGGGCAGGTGTAGAGTAGCCTTTACTCAAGGGTTAATTTGTTCTTACTCTTAAGGCTTGGGATTTCTGGAATCTTTATCAACCATGAGTGTGCCATGAGGATTCTCATCGGCTGGTTGCACATCAAATGGCCCCCACCGTGTTGAGCCCTGGAAGCTTTTTAGTTTATAATTCCTTGGTAGTTGTTCTTTCCCAGAAATTGTCCTTTGTCAAGGCTTGTGGAAATTTTGCCCTGAACACATGTAACTTACTATTTGGCTAAAAATTCAGTGGTACTCCACACAGGTATGTAAAGCTCTTTCTCTGCATCCTCCCTAATCTTCAGTACTTGGTTTTACAAAGTTTGGTCACTTCCCCAAACTCTAATTGCTGTTACAGCTCAGCAAGACTATTGGATTCTGCTTGGTTCCCCTCCCTTTGCGGTAGTCTAGTAAATGTTTCTAGGGAGAAAACAGTGTTATCACAGGGCTTGCCTTGTTTGTTTTGTACCTTTCATAGACCACATGTGCTGCTTTTTGTCTAACATCTGAAAAGAGTTGTTCCACACATTAGCCCATTTTTCTAGTTGTTTACTCATTGTTTATAGCAGGAAAGCTAGTCTAGTACCAGTAGCTCCATCATGGCCTGAAGCAGAAGTTCATCCATGGATAAAAATAATAAATATATCTCTGAAATTACATCTCACAACATAAAAGTAATTCTCAATCCCCACAACTAATAATGCTATATCAGTAAGGGTGGTCAGGGCCTAAAATAAGCGATGTTATGGGTAATTTCTGGCATACCCGCTGCATTTTATTTTATTCTCCCAAATTCAAAGTAAGATATCAGAATACCAGAGAGGAAGAATACTGTTATGGAATGAATAAATACAAATAAAAAAATCTTAATTTTCACTTTACCTGCAACATAATTCACAATTAATTGCAAAACATCAGTGTGTCCAAACACTGGTGTTAAGAACTGCTATTAATTTAAAGGCAAAAACCCAGTTCTAACACTTAGAATACATAACTCTTAAAATCTGGTTTCCAGCAATGTCTTCGGCCTCACCTTTCTCTAGTCTATCTTTTCAATATCATGCTCCCACCTCAATGATTTCACATCATTCCCAGAATGCTTCATACCTGCTCAACTCGACACCTTTACACATGTTGCTTCCTTTTTCTGAAATGTCTAATTTTTGTTCTGCAAGTCAATCCTTACCCTACTTTCAAGACCCCCAACCTTGAATTAATAATTAATCTAGTGTTAAAATATTCATTGAGTGCTTTCTATGTGTCTGGTACTCTTAAGAGTTCTTCATATGCATTAACCCATTTAAAACTTACAGTAACATTTTATGCTAACTTTGAAGATAAGGAAATCAAGCCTTAGAGAATTTAAATACTTGCCCAAGCTTACACAGCTAGTATGGAGGAATCAGCAATATAAATCCAGATCTGTATGACTCCAGAGCATGTGCTTTTAACCAGTACACTTGTCATTCTTAAATTTTTGTTACATGTTAGAATTACCACGGGAGTTTTCAAAAAATCTCCAAACCAGTTAAATCAGAATTTCTGGGAATGTGCCTCAAACATCAGCCTTTTTAAAACTCCTTCCAGTAAATACCCATGTGCAGCCAAATTTGAGAATCCATGTACTACCCTATACTTTCCCTGCAAATGAATTTTGTATTGGTCAATGAAGTCCCAAGGCTGTAGCCAAAACCAAGATTATTATACTGGGATTTAGCATTTACCAAATGATTACCTCTTATATCACGTGGAGGGACAAGGAGGAGGTAGAAATCAATGGCTCAAAGCAGTCACAAACCCAAGCACCAGGCAACTGTTGAGTAATTGAATATCAAAAGTCTACCATTAAGGCAATAATAAAATATGCCTGGCTTGTTATTGTAGTTGGCTGATTCTGTCTAAGTTACTGTTCCCTAGGCATTGTAGGATACCATAAAGTAAATAAGAGGCATTATAAAATTGCTTTGTAAGTATAAGTACAGAACATAATACTGCTATATTATTAAGTACAAGCATTGAACACTGCACAGTATTAATAACCTTTGAGGGAAAGGGTGAAATCTGGGCTTAGGCTCATGTCAGAGCAATCTACACCTATCCATAATTATTGAGGAACATAGCATTTATATATCAGATGAGAACATGATTCTTTTAAATCTAGCATCCTAGCTGCCTCCAAGAATAGCCTATGCCCAGTGATTCAGTAGAACTCAACACACACCCACACACACCCACCTCCCCCACCATACACACATTATGTTTCTAGTGACTTGCTTAGAATAGAATTCTTCCCAGCCTCAGTAGGAAATCAGATTCAGGATTAGAAATAATGAAATTTGATTAACCCCATAAATTTGTTTGAATATTTACAAATACAAATGTGTCTAAACTCTGCCTGTGTTTATCCCATTATCAAATTCTAAGATACACAGGTTATTTAGTATTACTAGTGTTCAACCAAAATGACACTTTTTATATCACAGGTAATAAGACACTTTTCCTATAGAGAGTAAAATTGCTTTTGAGAAACTTAAGTATTTCTTGACCGTTGTTTTGTTTTGTGAAAAAACACACATACTAATGTTCAATAGTAAAATAGAATATTTTAAATTTACGCACTTTATAAATATGCATTTAACATCCCCATTTTCCAACTGGGGAATATATTTGTCAGGTCAGAGTAGGATACATTACAGTGGCAAACAATCCCCAAAGTAATGGTGGTCTAAAACAATGATGGGTTACTTTCCAAACAAACAACATCCATTGCAGACCAGCATTGCAGACTTTAGGTTTGTTATCCACACAGACTTGAGCTAATGGAGGCACTCTTGAGAGGTGCTGGCACCCAAACAAAATGGAAAGAGAGCATAGTTGACTACTCCCTTTAAGCTTTATCCAGAAGTAATTTCTGTTTTCATGTCTTTGGATAAAGGAATCAAGAAAATCCCAACCTACCATGTGTCTAAAAAGAGAAACAGAAAAACTTGGTAAACAAAACTGATAACTACTGCAATCTGCCCTTCTGATTCTCAAACATTTTATTCATTCTTATTCTTCTATACAAAACATATTCATATCTACCCACGAGAATTCAAAAATTTTATATGATTACAGCATCAAACTTAAAGCCCAGGATCTTGAAATAATGTACAGTGGTCTATCATTTATCATTACTCCATACAGGAAAGATAAAGCAAAGGACACACAGATCTCTTGTCTACTCAAGTCTAAAATCTTGGGCAAATGTTTTCAGGGTCCTTATCCTAGAGGTAGGAAATACTTCTCAATGAGGCTCGGATTGCTTCCTTGTTCATTGTAGTTCTTTGGTTTGTCTTCTAAAAGTTTATTCCTCTCCATTATACTCTTTGGCCACATATAAAATGGGCATCAGGGAATATGCCCTCCTTTGAGCTGAGCAGCTTTTCAACCTATTTCTTGACCTCAGACAATTATAACTCCAAAAGTCATTTTAAATCTTGAGGGGTTTGTAGGCTTATCCTTTCCTTGGAATACAAGATTCTTAAAAACTTAGTAGGCCTCTTACCAATTTTGTTACAGTAATTATCATATACCAGAAATTATAGCTCTTTTCTAAACAGAATTTTCCGATTTGCTATATTCCTTTGCTTTATTGCCACCTCCACCTCTGTCTTAATTGCTGGTACTTTGGGAATATCAGGTTTCTCCAGGTGATCTACAACTTCAATATCTTTTCTCTTAGCCCTTTTGGTTCATTTGAAAGTATTTGCTGGCTGAAACTTGATCCATCCAGAGGTTTTAACAATAGGTGTCCCTTGCTACAAATTATAAGAATTTCTCATTTTTATGCTTTGCTGTTTGAATTGAAAGCAATTATGCAAGTCCCTGTGTTTTTTGGACTCTCTATTCCTTTTTATTCCAGCTTGCAAATATACAAAATCTTTCAATAGAATAAATTAGTCTTTCTTGTAATGCCTTGTCAAACACACCCAATGTAGCCAATCATGCTAGCCAGTCCCACATATTTTAGGTTATTTGTTAGAGCAGCATCCCAAATTCTAGGTACCAATTCTTATGTCAGTCAGGGTAGGCTAGCTTATGCTAAAGGGAAAAACAACGCCAAATCTTAATGAATTAAAAAGGGGTTGGGGGCTATGGGAGCTTTTGCTTCTTCATGCTGCATAACCATTGCAGATTGTCAAGGATAACTGATCATTGCTGTCATTCATTATCCCAACCACTATTTGAAAAGCTTCTGGTCACCACTCTAGGCTTCAAGAAAAAACATACTAAATCACAAACTGGCTCTTAAAGCATCTACCAAAAATGATATATATCACCTAAGCCAAAGCAGCCATACCTAATTTTAAGAGGGTTGGAAATACAATGAATGCTACCATATGCCAGAAGGAAAACTAGATATACTCGATAAACAACACTGAATATCACAGAGAAGTACTTAAAAAAAAAAAGATTTAGCGACTTAATAAGTGATAAAATAACTCAACAAATCAAAGGAAGAAATTTCCTTCTCATTGCCAATTTACACTTAGAGAGTTCCTAGATTATAGACACTATACAACACCAATAACATGTGAAGAAAGTCTTCTCACAGCTTCCACTCAAAAGAGAATCATCAAAGCACTAATATATTTTAGCAAAAATAATCTTTTTATTCCTAAATCTTTTATTTACCAGAGAACAGAACTTAATCTGGAAAAGTTTCTTGGATAAAGTGATTTGGAGCTTAGATTTTTTTTTTATTGATTCTGAATGTTTTATCTAAGCAAGCTAGATAATCTCCTGAGATAATGTGGGCCACATGCACCACATACACACAAAGACACACACACACACACACACACACACACACACCTGGGATGGGCATAGCACAAAAGAGAAATTAGTATTTTACTTATGTATAACCTTGGGCGAGTCACTTGTTATTACTTGCTAAACCATCTTAGTCATAAATGTTTGACACCCACATACACTTCAGGGATGTTGGAAGGGTTAGCGAGGCAATGTTGAGAAGTGCCTTGAACCATTAAACACCAAGGTACTAGAGCTGATTTAAGAGATCATCTTTTTTAATAAGACTCAATAAACTCATTGCTTGTTCCTCTACTAAAAAATATTAACAGGAGCTACAAAATGCCACCATTTAGCAGAATTAGCAGACTTTTCTTTAACATACCTCAACTGCATAATAAGTACAATTACGTCCCATTATCCTGCCTTTCCTCAAGCTGTTCAGTACCTAAAAGCTCTTCAAGCTTTACTATTCAAAAGCTGAATATGGGCCATCAATTTCTCCTTCTGTGCTGCTTCCAGTTACCACAGCCTGAAGAGATCTTCAAAGAAATAGTTATTCACCTGGCACTCACTCCCATCAATAACTCATTACTGCCACAGTCCACAAAGCCAATTGGAGTATGTTTATAAGACTCAAAGGTGGAGCAAAGAAGGAGGATGTGCCACAAAACTTCATAAGCAGTGCCAATGCCCATCTGGCTTGACCTTAACTTTTCATGCCTCAGTTCAATTGCCCACTCACTATGCTCTCCTTGGCCTCCTTTTAATGCCTCATTCCTTTATACTAGTCTTAGTGCCTAGAGTAACTGTCTAAAAAAGAACTTATTCATCAATTATACACCAATGTATTCACAAATGTGATTTTTTTTCATTTAAAAGTATTTTTTTCTCAAGCTGTTAAGATTAAATTAGGGAAAATTGTATAGTTTCGTGTGATTACTCAAGCCCCAAGCCTACCAATACCAAGAATAACGTAGATCCTTATCATATGACATGGTATGTGGTTAACCAAATATTTATCCTCATATTACTGCCTACTATCTAACAATGGATTATAAATTTATAACGAATGAGAATTTTCACACCAAAATAAGCAATATATTTTTTTCATTGAAAATATACTTTAAGGTCATGATGAATCTTAAGGTTATTTAAAAAAAAACTATTATTACAAGGTAGAAGTGGTAGATTAGTTTTGTTAGTGGCCCAAATTAATGGTTTTCTTGTATGAATACCCCTTGCAATGCCATTTCATAAGCTCTTCCTACCCTGGCTCTGGCTGCAGTCATGTGACTTGCTTTGGCCTGTTGGATAGGAACAAGCCTGACACTAGCTGAGGTTTGAAAAAGTACTTGCATGTTTGTGTTTCCTCTCTTGCTCTTCTGCCCTCACCTTCCCAGGCTAGCCCACTCGTGGATGAGACATGTGGCGTAGAGCCAAATCAACCCAATTTTCCCAGCCAAACCCTCAGATATGTCAAGAATGTAGATGTCTTGATTAGCTATGACTGGCCATAGGTAGTCTCACCAATCCCAGTTCAGATCAGGAGAGCCATGAGTCAGCCTGCAGACCCATGAGTAAAAATAAATATTTACTGTAGTATGCCACTAAGTTTTTGAGGTTGTTTGTTACATAGCATTTTCTTTGCCACGGATAACTGATACACAAAAGTGTTATTAAATAGGTATTTGAAAAAATAATAAAAATAAAAATAAATAGGTATTTGAAGTTAATAGAATGCCAAACATAAAGTTCATGATGCCCAAAAGTAGCCTTGAAATTGTTAATACAAAATTCTCTTGTAGAGTTACATGGTAACATATTATGAAATTTCTGAGAAAAAAATATTAATTTAGAATGTTCTTTAAATGTCATTTTACCATACTGAGCAAGCAAACATCGCTTCTGAAAGTCATTTCACTCCTCTCTTTTTTTTTTCTATGAAACAAATAGATATGCATGCAAAGCTAAAAGGACAGTTTGAGGGAATGAGAAGAACCTTAATGTGAAGTTGTTCAAAGCTGAGCAGTTAAGGCAGCTATGCCTGCAAACCAATTATACTTCTCCTGGGCACTCACACTAGATGTAGCTAGAAATGAGAAAGGCCATGAAGGCGCCCCAGAAAACTTCTCTGACAGCCTCTCTCAGGCTGAAGGGTGTAAAGACTACCTCATCTTAGAAACAGTGGGTTATGCTCTTGCCTACACTGGGGATCCTTAAAAAACAAAATTCTACTCAGTGCTCAGAATCTTTGCCCTTCAGAAATTTTGAAATGGGATATTCTAATAGCAAATCACCAAACCGTTAGTGGTTATCCATGGAGTGCAGGACAGTACACAAGTCTAGCATCCCGCCAACCACATCAAAGACTTCAGTTTGACAGTAATATTTCTTGGACTTTGCACTGTACCTGCCTGCAAATTTGAGTTGCTGTCCTGGAAAGGTAGGTGTCTCAGATGTCCTCTCAGTCAGGAGCTACAATGTGTTAGAATGAATGAAAGAGGGGCTCAGTCAGTTAAGATTTCCACTCTTGATCTCAGCTCAGATCTTGATCTCAGGGTCATTAGTTCAAGCCCCACATTGGGCTCTGCACTGGGCATGGAGCCTACTCTAAAAATAAAATAAAAATAAAAATAAAAATACTAATGATGTGATTGCTCTGTCATGTTCATCCACTTGATACCAAAACCTTCACTCAAGATCTTTAAAATCCCCCCTCCTCATTGCTCCAATTACCTTACAGTTAAGTCTCTTCTCCTCTGAACAATTCACAGGTACTGGCTTACTTATCCCTGTGAAGAAGTCAGTGTTACTGTCTTTAAGTTATAGTGTGAAGAAAGAAAACCAGAACTATAAAGCATTTTACCCCTGAAACAAAATAAAAGCAACACTCAGACAGGAATTTCTTCTGAGTCCCACTCCCATACTTTTGATTTGGACACTGGATGTTCACTGCTGAAAACCAGTGCAACACAATACTGACATGCCATTTTCAAGTGGAAAGAAATTGTTGTTTCTGGACCAGAGGTGCATACCTAATAAATGCTTAATTGTAATGAGCCCCCACTTAATAATTTCTGTAATCTTTAATGTTTAAGAAAATGTACATTTACTATCCTGCTCCTCCCTCTTTTCCCCGCCTCTCTTCCTATCTCTAGCTCTTTCTCCAATTGTATTGGTGATAGAGGAGATTATTGAGAGGGCACAACCCGAGAACAGGGTATGGACAATCAGCAGCTCCCCTGTCCTTAGGATATGCATTCTGTGTGCCCCATCCTGTTCCCATACTAGGAGCCTTGTCAAGGACACAGCCTTGAGAGAGTAATGTGTTATTGAGACCATCTGGACAGTACATATGACTAAGTCCTGTTAAGGTCTCTATATAAACCTTTATGATTCTATTAAGGGGTATGAAAATTACACATCTTGAGGCCACCCAAGTCTACTGTGTAAATTCCCTTGTTTATCAAATTTGCCACCTACCCATCTGGAATGGCCTGCCTCTTCCTTCCATCTCTCCTTGCCTTCTGTGGATGGGGGCCAGTTCCAGATCCCATCGGGTGAATTCCCAAAGTTTTGAACCAACTATCAGGACTTCCAACTGGGACTTAGAACTTTACACAAGAAAACTCAGTGAGAAAAATGTACTCTAATGAATTTATTCCCATCACTGTACCTCAAGCTTTAGAAAGAAAGACTCCATAGATCATGGAGAAACTATGCAAGAAATTTATTCTAAAAATGAACTGCCTGAACTTCACTGACTGAATATCACAGATAGATTTTAGAGAAAGATGTGAATAACAAAATATGAAAATTATAAATATACAAATTCCCCATGCCTTTCTGGAAACATTAATACCTATAATAATAGTAATTAAAGATGAGGAAGAATGATATTTAAAGAACTTTGCATGCATGCCCATAATGAATTCATCATACATGTGTAAGGTACCACAATTACATGATCTTACCCAAAAAAGTTTTCCTAACGCTCATCTTAAAATTAAACTGTTTGATTATGATACACCTTAATATGCATTTTCTTTTAAGGAAAGATTTGGCAGATAGCCTGCAACTTCAACTTTTATCAATATAACACAAGGAAAATGTCCTGTGATATGCTGATGGTGATTCTATTTTATTTTCCAAGAAACATCAAACTTCTGCAGCAGAAAATACGGGTGTTAATGTGTTTCAAACTGTCTTTTGGCTGATTTAACATTTAGGTAAATTTTAATTCTCAGACACACCCAGTTTCATCAAGGATTTGCATTCAAAACCTGCCAGATTTTGGAACATTCCCAAACCTATCACAATTTCACGAGTCATTTGTCCTACTGATAAGTTCTCCCTGGTTAGAATAATCCACAGTGGAATAATTTGGTAACTAGCTGCTTGGACTAATTATTTGAAATACATTTTTGGCTTAATAGCAATAGGAACACTGGATCTTCTTAAAGGTTTCTATGACTAACATCTATTTAGAAATCCTACATTTGTATCCCCACCCTCACCCATGGCACAACTGAAACACAGCCCAACCACTCCCGAAACTAGGCTTTCCAAAGACACAATATACATTTTGATTTTGTTTTGCAGAGCATGTTCTCAATTTTCACTTTCAATAGGAATATTTTTAGAGATCATTGAAAGCAAAATGTCTTGAAAATGTCTTCAAAACTTATCTGAGTTTCTTTCCAAATGTCATGATTTTTGGAAAAGACCACACCAAGTGGTAAAGAGATGGACAAGACTGCAAACACTTCTAAAATCTCTTTGGAGACATTCCATGTACCACATTATATATGAACTGAGAAATGAAACATCTGTGACTAATACAAAATTGAGTCTGTCTTAAATTATAATTAACAGCAATGAGAAAATGTTGCCTGTTCACTTCTTCAGAAAATCAAGTCATCTTTTTACCATTAAAAAGCTTGAGCCATTGATTATTATTTGTGTAACTGCCCTGCCCAGTGCTTTTCCAAATTGCAACTCAAGGCTCACAACAGAATAAGAACAATGAGGACTCTCGCCACACTTTAATAGAGCCTTCAAAAATTAGTTTTCAGAGGACTTTAAGCTTTCCATAATACTTAATCTGTAAGACCTCCTTTAGGCCCTATATCAAATATTTATACCATCTTTTTCTTTGCACCAAACACTAAGTTGATAGAACGTAAACTTCTAGCTTTAGAAAATATATAGTACTAATTTTTCTCCTGACAAAATTTCCAAGAGAATGTAGCAAAGGAGAAGAGAATAAATTAACTTTCTTTGGGGATACATACTGAGGCCCTCCAGATTATGCTCATGAAAGAGGAAATGAGCCCCTAGAACATCAGTGCTTCATCACAGACATGGGTGCCTGAGTCTCAAGGCCTCCTCAGCCTCTTCCCATCCCCATTGCTCTGATACTGACTCTTTACTTTAAAAATATGTATAATCTACATCTCTCCTTCCAATGCCCTTCACAGCTTGGGATCCATTTCTCATCCTTTCTAACTATCTAGTCGCAATGCACTCTTCAAAACTAGTTCATGTCATCTTCTATTTTGAAATTTCTCTGAGAATTGACAATTTTGCTTTACAGTGAATACTCTATCCTCTGAATTTCTATTATAGCCCTTGATCTTGCCTTCTTAAGTATGTGGGTGCCATATCTCCATAACTCAATGAAAAGTTACTGAAAGGCAGGGTGTTGCCCTTTTCTTTCTTTATCAATAGGGATAGTAATTCCTTACACCTGTGAAAACACTTTGGAAAACTATAAAACTACTTTTCAAGTTTCAATTCCCTTACATTTTCCTTTCTATTTGAGTCTCACAATAATTCTGTGAGGTAATACAGGACAGTCTTTTAAATATCGACATTGTATAGACATGGGAGTGAGACTTAGATTATATTTAATGACAAACTAGTAGTACTCTAGCTGAGACTGTGGTCTAATGTACTTTTTGCTACCAACAGTTCCAAATTTTTCACATGAGAATACCAGTTAGACATCTAAAATTTCATGAACCCCAAAATTATTGTAGTTGCACTTAATTTATTGTCTACCCAACCTCTAGTGCTTATCTTCCAACTTTTTGGGCCCCTCTGACATCCAGTCAAGCCTGCACTGTCTGCCATGCCTCTGCCAACCTCCACCCCCCCCTACTGCCCCAATCAGACTCAGTCTCTCAACTAGCATCCTCCTGACTGGCCCTCTCCCACTGCCACCTGGGACCCCCTATAATATAAATCTTAGTTTCACTCAAAGGAACAACCCCTTCTCAACACCCTCCTACATCTCAGCATTCAAAACTATTGAGTTGGAAGACAGGATTCCTGCATATATTCTCAAGGAGCGGATTCCCTAATATTGAGCATCAGAATACACGCAGCACTATATTATGAACTATTGTCCTCAAAGACTTTACCGTTTTCTAAAAACATAGATATGCATAAGACAACTTTAATTCAAACACTATTGAGATATATATATAAGAAATACGGCAGCCCGGGTGGCTCAGCGGTTTAGCACCACCTTCAGCCCAGGGCCTGATCCTGGAGACCGGGAATCCAGTTCCACATCCAGCTCCCTGCATGGAGCCTGCTTCTTCCTCTGCCTGTGTCTCTGCCCCGCTCCCCTCTCTCTGTGTCTCTCATAAATAAATAAATAAATAATAAATAAATAAATAAATAATAGTAAATAAATAAATAAAATCTTAAAAAAATAGATGCTTTGGCACATTCTGTTTAATCTCTGACAGTCACATTTTCTTCTATTATTTCCTTCTTTTCTCTATCTCTGCTGTTGCCTCCACTCTTTTTGAAGTCTCATTTGACCTGAGCTCTGAAACACATGAAGAATGTTCCTAGACCTGAAATGGGGCCAGAACACCTAGATTTTGCAAGGGAAGAGGCAGTGAAGCATGGATGGAAAGTTACTCTAGTTTAGGGATGAGGGTCCAGAGTCAGTGAGATCTGGGTTCTAATTTTGGCTCTGGCACTAACTATCTGTGTAACTTAGAAAATTTGCTTAACCTCTCAGACCTCAGGTTTCTTTTTCTATAATGTCCATAATACAATCACCTATCTTACTGTTTTTAGGATTAAGTAAGACTGAGGACCTAAAGGACTTAGCAGAATACTGAGCACATTTTTAATACCCAAAATATGCTGAATGGTGAGTAGAGAGTTTAAATAAATACTGTTAACTGAGGAGCCAAGCACTGTGCTCAGCACCTTCCATTACTGTCTCCCTTTATTCTTCCCACAGGGAGGAATCCAAGTCTTAGAGAGGTTAAGTATCATGTTGAATATCACACATATAAGCTCTTCAGCCTCCTAAACCTGCACTCTTGATACTGCTTCCCTATTACTTTCCAAAGATGTCACTCATGGAGACCTTGAAGGTCAGACCAAACAGTCTCTACTTCATTCTCTAGGCATCGGAACCCACTGAATATTTCTTGGTGAGAAGCCATGTCTATCTAAGCTTCGGAAGGGTGTCTGGCATCCACATGAATGACTGGGAGAGAAGGACCAGTCAGGAAGCTATTGCACTGGACTCCGCAGAAAGTGATAAAGCTCTGACTAAAGCAGTAGGACAGAAGTGTGGAATGAAAAACAGGACGTGACTGAGGAAGGGCCTGAGCACCATACAGTGGGGGGATAGAACGATGGTACAATGCAGCATAAGAAAAATACAGAAAAAAAGTGAACAAAAAAAAAATAAAATAAAAAAAATTTTAAAAAAAGTGTAGAACAACTTTTCCAGAACAGCATCTCCCCTTCTCTTCTCCATTCAGAAGCTCTTGGAAAGCCTGCAGACATTAGAATGGATACTTTTGAGGTAAGTGGAATGGGGAAAAGGTAGCTCTCTAGTAAATGGACTTCTTTGAGGGTTTTTTTTTTGAAGTTGATATTAGCACCAGAAAGAAAGGAATCCTTGAAAGTTGGTACTAGAGCTAATTAGTGCCACCCACCATTCTGGAAAGCTAAAAAAAAACGAGAATATTAAGGATATAGCTGACCAGCTATCGTTACACTTCAAGCATGAAATAATGTGTGTGATAGTGCTTTGAATACTAGAAAGTATTACTGTAACATGACATCCAGTGATGTTTCTGAGGCACATCAGAGACAAAATATAGCCTGGTACCAGTCTCCGTGGTCCGGACTAATTGACAGGCTGATTATTACCCAAATCAGGTTTACCTGATTTCAACTCTTTTCCCATTAGTGCTCCCCTAAGATATTTATTCATTCCAATATATCAGATTTAAAATATTAACTCTGGTGCCAAGTATTAAGATATTTACATTAAAACCACTGGCTTAAAGTTTAATTGTATTGATCTGATTTTTAGAGGCAGCCCTCACAAAAAATATTAGCTATGCTATGCTGCAATGCAACATTGATTCAAATTGGTATTGAACATAAAACCCACCCTGCAATAATGCAATCCGTAAACCTGCAGACGCAAAGACAAGAATCATCCAGACTGATTCTCACCTTCCCCCCTGCTGATTCCCTCTCTCTCTCTCTCTCTCTCTCTATCTCTCTCTTTCTCACTATCTCTGTATTCTCTGTAGTCATCTACTAAGGGGCCCTCAAGCAGTGGGGGCTAGGGTAGGACAGGGGGTATCACAGGCTGAAAAGCTGAGGAATCAACTGGACAGGAAAGCATCATCGACTTCTGACAGATTGTCACAGGCAGGCAGCAATTATAGAAAGTATGCAAGCCTAGGAAACAAATATACTCATTTATCTTCAGGTTTGGTTGGCGGCATTAGTTTAACTGAATAACTACAAGCAAATCACTTATGTGTATCTCAAATTTTAATAACCAAAAAGATGAGATAATGATCTGCCCTGCACACATCTGCCAAGTGGATAGAATTAAGTTTTGGAGCTACAGAGAGCAGCTCAAACCCAGGATCTCCCTCTTGCCAACTGTAAAAGGCTGGACAAATTACTCTGTTAGCCCATATTTCCTCCTGAAATTGGGAGAAAGAATTCTCACCTCATCAGCACCACAGCAAGAATTAAATGAGATAATGTGGTGAATGCACTTTGTATGGAAGATATTCGATAAATGTTCTTTTCCTTCCTTCCTATTTTAAAGGGCTGTTATGGGAATCCAATTATGGTAGAAATGAATATACTTGAAAAAAATTTTAAAGATCTACGCAAGTGTAAAGCATTATTATTATGATCCTTCAATTCAATTTTCTCCTCTTATCCAGAGACTGGTGTTCTTTTCTTAAAAAAAAAAAAAAGAAAAAAAAGGTTTGTGGATAAAAGACGAGCTAAGAGGAATAGAGTTTAAAAACTAATGCAGACAGTGGAAAGCTAATGTTTCTTCATTCATTTCCAGCTTTGTGGTACTTGGTAAGTCAGCAAATAAAACCAATCAGTTCCAATTAACTTTCCTGGAAGTGAGGAGCCAAAAATAAAAGAGCAAGTTATATATGCATTTTTTAAAACCTTCTCAGTGCTGAAAAACCCACTGAAGTCTAGTATAGTAAAAATAATAATAGTAATATACAAAATCACTAACAAAATGCTAATTGCTACCTGAAACAACACTCTTAAGACCCTCCAGTGACTGGGAAAGAGCAAGGTCTCTGAGTTCTTGTGGGTATTGCCCACAGTTTACTCATATAGTTGCAGTTTGCAGGGACACTCTAAGGAATGCAGCTTCATGGTTACCAGAAAGAACTGGATTTCTAAGGGCTGCACCCAAAGTTCATCAATAATGAAACCTCCCAAAATAGCAATAAAAAGCAGAGACTTCAATTTACAACTTCAATCTAAAAATGTGATGCTATCAGCCAATGAGCATGGCTGACGTATCAGCAGCTACCAGAAATAGCCTCAGTAATGCCACTGGTTGAATGACTGGTAGGATGACTATTATAAAGACAACACATGCCAGGGCAACCCTCACATTTAGACATGACCCTGGGAGCACAGTGACACACACTGGAAGTCAGGAGGCTGAATTTAACTTCAGAAGAGACATTTCAAGACTCAAGTTTCAAGACACAATGAATTAGCCCATTTCTTGTAAAAAAAAAAAAAGTTACTCTTCTCCATATGCCTTTAAAAATAGGATTCTTCAGTATTGTCTCCATAGAAGCTTAGCATAGAGGCAGATCCTTCAGAGTACTGCTCGCTCCCACAGCACTGCATTCTTCACTTAAAGCATGGAAGAAAGGAACTAGCATGTGTCTACCTTTAAAACATGCTGAAATACAGAAAACACTGTAAAATGGTCATTTTAAGCTTAAAGTCTAGACATTTTCTCCTTTCTGTCAGCTTTCCCTATCAATCTCCCCTCTTTATCCACAAATAACTGTTTTATTTCACTGGGGGTCCCACTTTTTAAAATCCAAATGTATGGGATAGGTCACCACTCTCAACACCCTCACTTGTCAAGTAGGAAATGTATCTTGCACATATTGTTGATCCTGTCAATTCCTTGACTAAATGTTGTAACTCTGCTGATTTGGAATTATTAACGTTGTAACCAATAAACAAGAGAATACAAGCTGAAAGGGAAGCAAAAGCATTTGTGAGCCTCACTCCAGTTCTGTACATTAAAATTCTCTTCGCTGTGGAGCTTTTTCATCTTTTGCAACTTGGGAAAAGGGTAAGTAGATACATGCTAATTTTTTTTTTAAGTTCACACCATCTAGCAAAACCATCCAAATCATTTTGGTGTGCAGAGATTTTATTTCTAATCTTTCTGTGCAAAATGCTTTGTTAAATCCTGATGACAACTTTTATGCATAATGCATAAAATAAACTTTGCCAAAATCTAAGGCACTTTTAAAAGCATGTAAACCCCGTTAGAAGCAAAATGACACATTACAGGGCATGTCGTTGCAGTACGCTGGGAAAACCGCACTGCAAGGTTGACGGCGATCATTGTGCTCCATATCATTAACTTCCAAATGTCTAATATGTGTAGTTACCTTGGTTTACTTGCATTCAAAATTACATGCTATTTCTTATGAGATTCTTCATATATTGATGCCTAGTTTATGGACTACATAAATTCAGCACTGTCTTCAACACTTCTGGGAATCTTCACATTTTAAAAAGACCCAATACTGATTTCACATAACCAAGAAAATCTTGTTACTGACCAAAAAAATAATTTTAAAAATGTATGTGTGTGAATTAGTATTTCTACACATATATCTATCATTTGATAAATGAAATAGGTAACTCCAGTTAAAATCTTATGGCTGTTTTTGCTTACTTAAAACCATAAAAATAGAGACGAGGAAGGAAAATGACTTAGCATTCAAAAGTAGGTACTATAAATCCTGCCATGGAAGAGCCAAATAAAAAAAATAAATAAAAAAAAATCAGAATAATAACAATGTATCACTAGCCAGTGTCACTAAAATGATTTGTTTTACTCCTCTAATCTTTACCATATCTAAACTGACTATAATAAATGAGTAATTGCTCTGAATACAGAGCAGTTAATTGAAAAACTGCACCAAGTATAAAACCAAGAAATCATAACACAAAATACAAGGTTTCATCAGTGTTTAGGAACTTGTCTTTGTCAATACTTTTAAGATTCAGTGTAAATGATATTGTTTACTATCATATATCATAGACCATCATGAATTATGTTAGATGTCCCGTAAATATTGATGGTCTTAAGGTACAAGACATTTCATCAACACACATCCAGGTGTGAAATTCTGATGGAGTCTGGCTTCTTACTGAAAGAAAATGGTAGGATCTATAAGCACTTCATCTTAAAAGCCAAGTTTCTAAAAGCAGGCCCTCAAAAGGCGTGTGCCAAATTGACAAAGAGTAAGCATCCCGTGGAAGGTGGAAGGTGTGGCATCTAGCTCATAGGCAGGTTTTTTGCTTTTTTTTTTTTTTTTTCAAATTCCCCCCTCTGGACATTCCTTTACCATTGTGTGTACCAAACAATTCAAATCCTAAGAGGGGGGTGGATATCAGAATGCAGAAACAAAAACTACATTGTTGATTTCAAACAGTGTTGTCCTGGGAGAGCACACATTTGTGTAGGCATCCCACAGCAGACAAAATAATTTTAAGAATTAGTTGAATGAAAGCAAAGGCACAAAGACAAGTTGTTAATTATTTGGGCCAGTGAAAAATGTTCTTTCTGGAAAATCTTTGAAAACCTGTAGCACCTAAATTTGCATGAAAGTTGTATTATATGAATATTTCTTTATTGAAAATAAAGCACTTTGGGCTCAGTTCAATAATAACAGCTTACAGGAGAGTAATTGAAGTTATCCAATTCTCTTCCTATTGAAAATGACCTACAGTACATACACACAGAGACACACACACAAAAAATCTGTCGTGCAATTTTATTGAGACCGAAGTAAAAAGGGATTGGGGTGAGAGGCACTGTGTGAGCATTTAACACGCACCAAATGATGATATGGTCGGGGAAAATTATCCCTTTTTCTTCCCATTCCTTTTCCAAATTCTCATCTTGTTCCACCTCCTGCTGAGCTCCTATTGACTTCAAAGAGAGGTCCATGGGGGTCCAGAGCAAGATGAGAATTTGGCCCTGCATGCATAATTTTTGTGCTCTCTTATTCATAACGTACACAATAAGCAGTGGATTTGAAAAGGCTCTAACAGAGGCTGATAATGGCTCCCGAACGATCACGTATCTTCTTGGTATACTAAACGATATCGTCAATTGTGCCAGTGGAAACACTGAAAACTCTGAGGAAAAGACCATGCCAAGTCTTTATTATTATCCTCATCTAGCATTATTACTCTAGTTAATAAAAACAATATTTATGCCATATTAGAATCAAAATCTCAACACTGTAACTTTTATAAGACCACACGCATTGCTAAATCTTTCTAAGAAAGAGGATGTACAGAAAATTCTGAAATCTTCCCACAAGGAATCTCATCACTTCAAGATTCAAGAAGATGCCATGTCAACCAGCATAGTGTGGCAATAACACAAAATTACTGCAGTGATGAAGAATGAACAGGTGGGATAAAGTCACTTTTTAGAATACTGGTAGGGAAAACAAGTTTCTGTATCCCAGGACTGCAAATGACACAGAAGTTGTCAGAAGGAAAAGTTGAGAAGGGATAATGCTTGGGTGGGGTCTGGGAAATGTACCAGCAACCTATTCTAGCATCATGAAAAGAGTAATTTTTTGAGGGGGGAGAGTGTAGGGGAGATGGGGGGATAATAATACCAACTCACAACCTGATGGAAACTGACCATCTTGAGAAGCAAGAGAAATACTAGAAGATGACTTTAGTTTCTTATTCACATATGAAAGCATTCAGTCACATACAGACAAATGAGAAACAGGTAAAGATAAATCAATCTACCTAACACACATATGGGTCCCTCATTATTTCATCCTATAAAGTTTGTAAGTAGGTATGTGGTTAATCTCGTATTTTTCACTGTCCTATCCTTAAAGGATAATTTACCTCCTCAAACATTGATGTCTGACTCTCTACTCTATAGTATCAAAGATAGAAAAGACCATGGAAATGCTGAGCACCTCATTTACTTATGTAATTTTCAGATATTAATCACTTCAATACTTCCTGATATCCAGGATCCTTTCCATGGATTTTCAGTCCACTTGAGATGCATTTGTAACTCAGATGGGCAGCAAAAGTGCCATCCCCTATTTACAGATAAGGCCTACAATTCACAGAAGGTGGTTGACAAAAATTTAAACGGCTTCACAAATCTGTGAAGCACTTTGTGGATTGTTTACAAAGCAGTTTCACATGCTTTATTTCATTTGTTCCTCTCAACAATACCAGAGGTCAGTTCAAGGGAAGAAAGTGGGACTCCCGATTACCAGAATAGCCTGCAACAGACCTCTTTGCCCCAGCAAAGAGGACACTTTATTGAGAATAAATATATTGCATCTTTAACCACTGACTTTCTTTTACTGGATATGTTGCATCATCCCCAGCATGTGACCTTTTTCTCAGCTATTAGCATTGCTATTATCACATAGATATGCAAAAGGGGAAAAAAATGACAGTAACTCAGAAACACTAATATATGTGTTGGTGTAATAGTGTATATACACCTTGCTTTCACTTCTTTGAGATGAACATTGTGTTGACACAATATTATCTGTTTCTACCTATATGACTCAGTAATGCATGGCTTTGGTAACTGATCAGGGAAAACAAGATTTGTTGATATGCCCATGTTTTTCCTCCTTGAGTCACTATTTAAAATGGAATTCATGGATTTTTGTTCTATGGGTCCCCAGCACCCGACTAAGCACTTAGTATAGAGTAGGTAATCAATAAATACTTCTGAGATGGATGAATCAATCAGTGCATATATTGTGCAGAAAACACCCTTTTAAAATAATTATTTGGGTCATTTGCCTTTAAGAAGTTACTCTCAACTTGAAGCCAATTGAAAATTTTAGGCTGTATGATTTGTTTTTCTGATTGGCCCACTACTGTAGGCATTTAAAGGTGGGCCCAACAAGAATTTAAGACATAGACATGAAATTATAACTCAGGCTTTTTTATAGTCTAGTAAGAAAGAAGCCTTATTTAAAGAGGCCTTTTCTACTTGTCTTTTTTTCTACTTGCGGTCCAAGAATCCACAACAAAACACAACATACAGGCAAAAATCACATGTAAATGGTTGAAGCACATGGCATGCAACTGTCTCACATTCTCACAGCCTTAAGTAGTAGAAGACTATCTTTTTAACGAGTATAATTTTATTTTTCACTAGATATCTATCAAAGGAAAGATTACAACACAGCAGCTGGAACGCTGGAACCTACATAATGTATTGCACATTTTAATCATGTTGGATAAAACACTCTTTCTATGGATATCAATTATACTAATGACTCTTATATAATACTCTCATGTGCCTACGGGATATGTATTGTCACCTCGCTTTTGTCATAAAAATAGTTAGTAGCTCTGGATCCACACTGAAGTAGTTGCTTTCATTTTTATATAATGAATGAGTAACACTGTAAAAAAAGACATTTTATTCCATATTAGTTTAACAGAGTGAAGAGATTTCACATATGACAGTGCTAAATATACTCTTAAGCTGCTAATAAAGCCAAAGCCTGCAGGGAAAAATTCTAATGATGAGCAATGCCAGAAGTTTGTATTTCTGAAACTAAAGCAAAAAAAATGTTCCACTTAGGTATAATTTCTAAATATCTTTAAAAAGGAACAGGGATTTCTAATAATTTCATTTCCAATAAATCTCCTTAGTCAATTTGGAATCATTTTATTTGCAATAAATCTCCTTAGTCAGCTTCAAACACAAGCATACTTTTTTTTTTCCTTTTCCCATAGTGCAATGTTATGGAGGAAGCTTCTTTGAATGTGTCTTTAAAATTAATAATGACAACAGAAGGCATGATTCATAGCCACACTACTATATGATTCCTTTTTGTCAACAGAGCAAGAATTTCTGCTAGAATGGTTGAATATTATTCACCTAAAAATAAATAAATGAGCACTTGACCAAACTCCTCAGGTTGTGTTCCAGAAACGCCTTAGCTGAGGGTCCATCAGTGTCCCCATCCTTCAGAGTACCTGCTAGCAAGGCTAGACTTGAGGCTTTACGAGAATTTCCATTATAAACTTCTAGTTTCCAGATTTAATAAATCAGTCGTAAAAATGTGCTCAAAGCTGAAACTTGGCAAAGCAATTTAAAGAAAAGAGAAAAACTTCTGCCTGGGTCATTTTTAAGTTACACAAGTATAAAAAGATACAGCTGGGAAGGAGTCTCAGAAGCATTCCCATTACAAATAGTTTTGAAGGCATATGATTTTAATTATATAGAAAACTGGTCAAGTGATTGGTCCACAGTATAGTCAGAATATTTGGGGTGGTTTGAAGAAAAAGGTAAAATAATGAAGTTATTTAAATTCCACCTAGAAGCTTTTAGATGTGCATTTTCAATGTCACATTCTCTTCAGTTCACCAGAGTTTTTGAAAAAAAGCACTGGATCATCACTTGCTTCTCCTATTGTTCAACTAAATTTGGCATGCATCTGAAAAGATCTTGGGATAGTCTCTCTAATCTAAGTACTAGCATTTATAAACCTTATAAGGTATATATGCATACATTTAATTATTTAGGTAGCAAAACAATTATCTGCATTAAGAGAAGTGTTCAGTTTCTCCAATATATCTTTACAAATATTGTTTCTAAATTTTGTGGGTCAACTCATTTAAATATGTCGATAGATCCATTTGAACACTAAATCTCCTAGTACATATTAAGTGTTTATTGGATTCTAGTAATACAACCAAACAGAATATTTGTTAGTTGGTTATGTCCTCTGTCCCTCTTCAACAGCCAACAGAGACACTGGTGATTTCTCATCACTGATCTGAACATTAATAATTAATACATAAACATGAGGTCTAAGAAGAATTCCGTGAGGTAAGAGTCTTTGTAAGTTAAATTTCTTCCTTCCCTCCAAAAATGGGACATTAATTCCTTGGTATTTAAGTATTAATTTTTGACCATTCAAGACTTATTCTGAAGGTTCATAAAGTGTTTTTTTTTTAAATTTTTGCTCATGTTCATAGTGAGATAGGTATATTAAAAGAATGAGTTAGGAAGTGAGCCTGGCCAGCTGTGTGCAATCCTTATCTTGATTTAGCTTCCTTTTCTAATCACTTTTATGTAGTTAGTAATAATATCTTTGTTTCTTTGTGGGAAAAAAAATCCTTAAAATAAAAGTAGCTGGCATTGAAAGTGACATAGACTAAAAGTAATAATTATTAGTCATAGACTGGTATAATACAATGTCTTTGTAATTGGACTGCCTGGATTCAAATCCCAGATTCATTCATTTCCTATTTGTGTGACTCTGGGCACATTATTTATTTATCCTAAAGCTCAATTTCCTCATTTGAAAAAAGGGATGAAAAGAAAATAATGCTTCCTCATACGTTTTCTAAGAATTAGTGACTTTTTAGCACTTCCCCAAGTATATGTGACACAATAGAAGTACCCAGTAAACTATCATCATCATATTATTATTATTATTCCCATCACCATCATTATCATCATCATCAAGGAGGAGTTAGAGAAGTGGCCCCAAATAACTCCCACCAAAGCATCCCAAGATTTTATAGCTCCCACCCTCTATATCAAATAGTTTTTATCCTGTCTCCTGCCTTTAAGTTCCTTTTGGCTTCTCTATATTCACTCTCACTCAACTCTTTGAAGTCTTACTTTCAAGCACAACAATTTGCCCCTGTTCAATGAAGGCAAGGGCTTTATGTCCACCTACTAGTCAACAGTACGAATAGTCCAAGACTTTGAAAAAGATTTAAAAACCATACTCATCAAATTGCTATGTGACACACCTGGCATTCTATGCTAGATGATAGAATCAATATTATAAGGACCTGACAGACAAAAATGATAGGTTGAAACAAACATTGTGGTCAAATCACATTTGGAATATTGGATTTAGTCCTGGGCAAGAATAAACTGAATTGCACCTAAAAGTCTATTAGAATGAGAAGAGGACATAAAACCCCCAATATCTGAGGAAGGACTGAAATATCTGTCAACACTTTTCCCAGATAAAGACTGGGAAGTCAAGAATATGCTTTTCCAAATATTTGAAAGGCTTTTTTTTTGGAATAGTTATTGTTCTTATTCTACATATTTTCAAAATTTTTGACCAGAGCCAGTGGATAGATAGGTAGGTAAATTAAAAGTCACTAAAAGAAAAATTTTTCAAACTATTAGAAATTTCTAAAAGAGATGATTACCATCAAGAAGTGCTAAGTTCCTAGTTTTCTCATCTTGATTTTTGTATTATATTTTTATTCTTATTGGGCAAGGCAGTGACTCAATGTACCCTTTATGTTGACCTCTCTTCTGATCTCTGACCCAAATATCCACTAGATTTCCAAAAGGTCCCTCAAAGCAGATGCACTATCTGAATACCTTAGTATGCTCCTATTCTGGGCCATGTATCTCACCTCTCAGTCACCTAAGACAGAAATAAGGGGTCCAATTTCTCTCCATCTTGATAATGATGATGATGACTAAATGACGATGATGGCAAATACTTTCTGATGAGTTTTTACTATCCGAAGTCAATGTGCTAAATATTTACATATATAACTTCACATAACCTTTATAGTACTTTTGTAATGTGTCCATTATTATTTTCATCATATAGGAGAAGCTGAAGCTTTGTAGGTTAAGCAGCAGAACTTGAATTTGTAGTCAAGGGTGCCTGACTCTAAAGTCTTTATGATTATCTCCTCTACCATAAGCCTTTCCAATTAGTTATCTGTTCTACCTTAGAAAGTTCCTCGCTGCAGGGCTTCTCCCTTTTCATCCTCTTTGCAACCAAGGCAACTCTGGCTCTTTGCATGGCTGGTTTCTTCCCTATCTTTCATGTAGCAGCTTCTGTGTCATCCTAAGAACACCTCCTTCCCCCTACTCTTATGGTACTGACCATAGTGTTCATAATTATCACTACACATACGTAGCATACACACACACACACACACACACACACACACAGCCCAATTTTTTAAAGAAATGGAAGCTCCATGGGGGAGAACTTCCTATATCTTGTTCGTCTCTGAATCATCACTACCACCAAGAGTACTGACAGCTAGCTTGCGCTCAATTATTTGTTGATTAATTGGTTAATGGGATACACATTTTATCCTGGCTCCTCATATGTAGTTTTCCACCACTTGATATGGTTCAATCTCTTACCATCTCATCTAGACAACAATAATTGTCAGGCCTCTTGCTTCCACTCCCTTTTAATTTGAATACAAATACAGAAAGAATCATGTCTTCTGCTCATAACTCACTCTTTGACTATAGAATAAGTCAAAACTTGTAAATGCGTCATTGAAAACATATTAACACTCCATCTGCAGCCTTTGAGGTTTCAGCCATACTTCACTACCAGCGTTGTGTGAGCAAGCCATATAATTTCATGTCTCCTTGTGTCTCTTTATGCTGCTCTGCCTCAGAAACCCCTTTTTTCCTCTCCTGGAAAAAAAAAAAAAAAGAATCTTTAAGAATCATCTCTTCTGCAAAGGTTTTTCTGGCTCCATCTTCCAGAGAAAAGTTAGACATTTCCTTACCTCCATGATTCCATTGCACTTTGCCCATTATTTTAATTAGTATTTATGGAACTGTATTACAGTTAATTATGCACTTTGCATATGTTACCAACTAGAGTTACGATTACCGTGCTGACATATAATAGTTAACAAATGACTATATTTTGAATAAAGGAGAAAGCTGAACTAAATGATTTCTCATGTCCTTTCATTTTTAATATTTTATATAGCTTTACTGATTTTGTTATTTGTAAATTGGAAACCATTTGGTAGCCCATGGAAATTTATTTTAAACTTTGATCCATGTCTACTCATTAAAGGCAGTTAACTTTAAAGAAAACATCTATAGTGACAAGAGTGGGTAAGAAATTCAGATACAAAAATTCCCAAGTTCTTTACTATTAACTTCAATTCAGCAATTACATTTTTTTAAAAATTAAAACTCTCTCGGGCAGCCTTGGTGGCTCAGTCAGTTAAGTGTCTGCCTTCAGCTCAGGTCATGATCCCTGAGTGCCAGGATCAAGCCCAGCATCAGCTCCCTCCTCAGCAGGGATTCTGCTTTCCTTTCTGTCCTTCATCCCATTCAAGCACTCTTTCTCCCTCTCTCTCTCTCTCTAATAAATAAAATCTTAAAAAATAAAATAAAAAATCTTATATACTTCTAGTGAATATTTAAATGGACAAATCTATTGGGCAGTCAAGTTAGCAATATGTATTAGGAGTACTATAAATGTTTATGGTCTTTGACCCAGCATTTGACATCTAGGAAATAACTAGGAAGAATAAAGCTACAAAGTCAATTGTATTACTAATTTGTTATTGTATTATATATTATTTTATTGTCATACTACAATACCACAAATAAAATTGGAAACAAAGTTTAATAACAAGAGAATAAAGAATAGTTAAGTAAATTAGAGTATATCCATACAATTAGAATATATTTTTAAATAGTCTAGAACAAGAAAAAATAGTTGTAACGATATGAAAAAAAGTAGCAACCAGTGTTTACCATATAATCCCAAATATATACATATGTATGCATATACACATACATATACAGACATATACTTGTGTGTGAGATAAAGAGTGACAGAGGAAGAACACTAACATATAACCTCCAGGTGATGAGACTATGTACAATGATAATTTTCTTCTTTATTATTTATATATTTATTTTTCTTCTTTATTTTCCAACTCAATAAAAATGAATATATAATTCTTACATGTGAGATTTTAAAAATCTGGCACCAGGACAACCTAAACACTTTCAACTATGTAGAATCTTCCCTATATTGAAGCCTAGTAGGATTCTTAGCAAACAATGCACTATAAACTTTGTTCCAAGCAAACGTTCCCTCCACACAAAGTACCTTCCATGCAGCATAAGTTATAAAATGTCTTCACAAGTTTTAACCAAATATCTCAGTAAAAAGTGGCGTATTGAAAGGAGTAAATCTAAGAAACAAAGAGCATATATAACTTTTGGATAAAGATGACATATGAAAGTGATAAATGGTTAACATAATGTACCACGAAGAGAAGGACATGTGTGGGAGAGATGCCCTAATATATCATATGTACATATTCATATCTAAGTAGAAATGCAAAATATATCCCATCTGTTTTCACCCTCTTTTCATCCTCTTCAGTTCCTCAAACAGCTGGTTGCGCAGCAGTGTACTTTCTTGGCAATCTCTTGTTAGAGGAAGAGAATGGCTTCCATTATTGCCTTGATGGACCAGAGGTGGTTAATGGGGCCAATCCAAGATGACAGCCACTGTCACAGAGTAAGCACATATTTCCTGGCATAATGAGTGGTCCTGGGTTGTTAATTCAGTCTTTAGTTATTATTCCTGCCAGGTACATTTTATCTATCTTTAGTTATAAAATATTAAAGTGTCAGGACACTAACAACAAATATCTATTTAAATAAGGTGGTAGAAGGCAAGAAACTCACAGATTGATCTCACTGCAGTTACAACGTCATACATACTCCCTGAGTAGTTTGATGTTATTTGGTATCATCACCCAAAGTATCTGCAAGATTGAATCACAATAGTGAAAAGAGCTTTTTGAGTATTGTCATTTCATTCATATAAAAATTATGTTCCTTCTGACTCAAGTCAGATGGCCATCATCTCAATGGTCTCAGGATGTTCTTGTGTAGTGACTTTAGTGTCTGTGGGTCAGAGGAATATTCTTTTCATAAGCAATATTCAATGATAATATGTTGCAAAGGGAGGATCACTAGGAATAATGCGATCTGGGTTTGGGTTCTACCTCTACTTCTTATAAATGATGTGATTTAGGACATGTCATTAAGCTCACTCACCTTCAAATTTAATATCTTCTAAGCTAAAAAGGAGTGGAACCCTAGAAATCTATGCTTCCAGCCCAATGGTTCTCAACCAGGTGTAATTTTGTGCTCAACCCTTCCTCCCAGCTACTCTTCCATCCACCCAGAAAATATTTAGCAATGTTGGGAGAAATTTTTGATATTGTCACAACTTGGGGAAAGGAGCTACTGGCATCTAGTGGGTAGAAGCTAGCGATGCTGCTAAACATCTTATAATGCCTAAGACAGCCCCCACAACAAAGAATTATGTGGCTCCAAATGTCAATAGCACAGCTTTGGGAAAGCCTGCTCTTCCCTCTAGTTGCACACTATCATAGGAGAGAAATTCAAATGAGTGTTAGATCAGAACTTCAAACAATTACTTTTAGGTTATTTAAGTTTGAACATTGACAGTTGGATGCTAGACTCACTCAGGTGATGGGTAGGGAGGTTCATCTTCTTGAAGATGGAAAATATTTAGAGAAGTCTCAAATATCACCACTGATTTCCACTGTCACAACTGCTTAATTAATGTGGAATTATTCATATAAAATTAGTTGTCTACACCTGAAGCACCAATTGCATTGCATTTTCTCTTATCTCAGTAAGGGCAGCTTAAAAAAAAAATCTGTTTTCACATCACCAAATGTCTTAGCATCATAAATGTGATACAACTTGAATATCAAAGAGGGCTTATCTATAGGTTGGTCTATTTAAATAGTTGAGCATTGACTTGGTTATTTTCCTTAACTCTGAACTTGGTTACTTTTTCCAACTCTAAGCTTGTCAATGGCCTCATCTTATTGCCATAATGTGAGAGTTAGAAGACAACATATTCTTCTTGGGATTTCACTGCTAAAAAGGGTAGAGAAGATTCAAACATCAATGATCATTAATCAAATGCAAAGATTAAGAAAAGTCCACAAAGTTCTTTAAAAAACTATTTTAAAAGTCAGAATTTTATAAAATTAAAGAAAGCCATATATAAAAGATAACATTTAATATGTTTGTTTTTCTTTCTTTAACAGAACAGTGAAAAATCTGTTACACTAATCCACATTATATAGTTTGATGTGTTCTTTGAAAAAAAACATGGAAAGGGATCCCTGGGTGGCGCAGCGGTTTGGCGCCTGCCTTTGGCCCAGGGCACGATCCTGGAGACCCAGGATCGAGTCCCACATCGGGCTCCCTGCATGGGGCCTGCTTGTCCCTCTGCCTGTGTCTCTGCCTCTCTCTCTCTCTCTCTCTGTGATGACTATCATTAAATAAATAAATAAATAAATAAATAAATAAATAAATAAATAAATAAGAAAGAAAGAAAGAAAGAAAGAAAGAAAGAAAGAAAGAAACATGGAGAGAAAAATCTGCCTTATCTTTTTTCTTTAAAACTGCAACAATTTTGAAATCATTCTTATCACCATGCATCCTCAAAAACTATAGATTCATGATGGAAGTTTCTACCATTCACCTTAACAATTTCAGCACAGATGCTGTCAAATTCAAAAGTTCTGTTTTCAGTTGGTTTCTGGTGTTGCCACACCCTATTAATATGGTGACAGAAGAGTAAATTTGCCTTAGAGAGGAAGTTCCAAGATAGCTTCCAAACACATATGCAAACGCATTCAGTAAAAGTCTTAGATAAATTAGAAAATCCTTCAATAAACACAAAATGATTTTTTTCACATTGATCAGTTTAGCTCTCAATGAGTGTGAGGACCATAGGAAATCATGAAAGAACCTAATGAACTTGCCCAGGAAATGTTGGATAGATGTATTCATATTTGACCATCCTACCATTCGTTCTTCATGACACAGGCTTTCCTTTGAAGCTCTGAGTAGATACTTCCATTTCTTTCACTTATAGTGGATGCAATTTTAGAAAGCTCTAAAAGCCTTGTACTAACAGTCAATCAACTCTTAAAGTGCCTCGTCATTCTTGTCAAATCAGCCTTAATGTTTCTTGGCAGAAAATCCAATTGTTTCAATATTGGTGAACTTCAAAGAAACTCCAAGTTAATGCTGAGGAGGATTCTCCATTTTCTAACAGAAAGGCTGGTACAAATTCCTTAACTTGATTTGAGTGTTCAAGCTTTAGTCTTTTGACAACATAAATTTTGCCATGCCAGTCTGATATCATAGATGGAGCAATGGACTTGAAGATCAAAATATCTGCCTGACTCACAGCTCTGCCATCCAAAAGTGGTGGGTCTTTTGGTATGTTACTCCACATCACTGTGTTTCAGTTACCATTATGGGATAACAACACCTAATTCATGGGGCTATTGTTGGCATTAAATGAAAACATGTGAATGTACTTTGTATATTGCAAATCACTATACAACTGTCAGTTATATTATCATTTCTGCCTTAAAGCACGTATTGAGCGAATACACAGAGCAGACTAATCCAAGGATACAGGTAGTAGAACACACATCATTGTGATCCTGTGTATTAATATCATAACAGCACAGTCTTTCTCTGGATTACAAACAACCCATTTACATAAACTGTGGAGGAAGAACCAGCTCCTACTACCCAAAAAGGTTATTATCTTTTTTTTTCTTAATATAAAATGTATAGCAAGAGGATGATCTCATGAGCTTCTATTTTTAGAAGGGAAAAGCTTCTATTTTTAGAGTTTATAAACTATGGGTACACAATAAGAAGACACCCTTGCCAGGAGAGATATCACTGTTGAAGAAAGTGGCTCCTAGTATTCAGAAGCAGATCTCAGATGCATATTCTTATGGGAATAATGTTAGGTGTAAGAGGTGTCGTTGAAATAGGATTTGCTATCACTGTTATGCTTCTGGTTTCTGGATATGTGCACGGGAAGACTTTACAGACAGCCTCTGAACTCAACCATCACACATGGCATTTTTCTATAGGAAAATGTGTTTTAAATACAAATAAGTTTAGAACATTTAGAACTCAACTCTGCTTAGAGATTGCTTATATAATCAATTAAATATAAACTGTGTTTCAAATTCTGCCAGGGTTAGATTTCCTGAGGATGCAATCAGTGACTTGCCTGCTAGTAAATTCATAATGGTTAACTGCTGACCTTGATGCTTTATTGAAAGAAACCGAATATCACACGAATGGTGTCAGCCTGCTTTGGTACAGATCATCTTTATCTGAGTGATTTCCTACTACGTAAATTGTGCTTATCTAATGAGATAATGGGTTGTTTTTTTTTTTTTTTAAGATTTCTTTATTTATTTGAGAGAGAAAGAAAGTGAAAGAGATAGTGCACATACAAGCAAGTGCATCAGGGAGAGGCAAAGGGAGAGCAAGAAAGAATCCCAAACAGACTCCACACTCAGTGTGGAGTCCAATGTAGGGCTCAATCTTACTGCCCTGAGATCATGACCTGTGCAGAAACCAAGAGGCAGATGCTTAACCAACTGTGCCACCCAGGTGGTCCATGAAACAGTGTTTTAAATAAGTGGAGCCAATGAAATTGGCCTTTTTCTTCTTCATTGCCAATGACTCCATTCTTAAATATTAGTGCTCTTTACAACCTAATACAAATATTATTATAGAAATCCTTTTTAAAAATTACCAGTAAATTAATGACTATGGTCCAGATGATCCTATCATCTCAGCTGTTTCTCCTTATGCCAATTAATAGCTGTGACTCAATGAGTTGTATGGGGATGTGCAATAATTCTAGCAAGTATGAATATTATAGCGTCATATTAAAGTCTGCTTATTGTAGCCCAATAGACTCAACCTAATTCTGTTTTTCCAGAAAAGAAATCATAAATACTGGCATAAATTTTAGCATATACTTTTCAGTGTCCTAAGTATGCCAGTTAGTTTGCTAAATATGCTGTGGTGCCTTTGAACATTTTTTTTTAAGATTTTATTTATTTATCCATGAGAGACACAGAGAGAGAGAGAGGCAGAGACACAGGCAGAGGGAGGAGCAGGCTCCATGCAGGGAGCCTGACGCCAGACACCATCCCAGGACTCCAGGACCATGCCCCGGGCCGAAGGCAGGCACCAAACCGCCAAGCCATCCAGGGATCCCCACTTTTGCACATTCTATTCCCTCTGCCTGGAATCCTTCCCTCCATGCCTCTCAGAGAGACCCTCTCCACTTCCTCTCATACAGTGTTAAATCAAAACTAATCTATATGGTCTTCCCTACTCTCCTCAGACCTGTCCCAGCCCAAATACAATCTCACTTGGTCCATGTGTTACTCTCCCATAGTACTTTGCACTGAGCTCCTCTAGCACTTACATTGTCATCCTATAAATATTTGTTTACAGACTTTTGCTGAGAATAGGGAATATATTACTCATGTATAGTAACTACAGAATAAACTATGAATCAAGTAAATAGTTAATCATTCTTTTCTGACATGAGTAAGTGGTACTGAGTGTCAAGTATTGTGCATATGGTGTTTAAACTTCCTGACAGATTAAGAAGTTTCACAGGGTATTCATTAATCACATCTATTTCATCATTCAGTGAATCATTTAAGATGTATTTGTGGTTTCTGTATATCCACGCATGGACAGGAGATGACAGACTCTGCATTATCCATGTTCCCCTACCTTATATGAGTCTCTCACTAGAACCATGAAGCTATAATGCCACTCTGGTGGATGCCTACCTGAAACTCATTTGGAAGTCTAGTTCTCCAAGAATAGTTCAGTAGTAGACTTGAATTTGGTTGGACTCTCAGCATTTCTGCTATTTGTGTAAATTTGAGAATGTTACTTAACCTCTCCAGACCTCACATCTATAAACTTGAGAATGATACCTATCTCACAGGGATACTGTAAGACAATATGAGTAGAACACCCTAAAGGGTGTCTGCATTGAACAGAAATCAGTTTAAATCTGCTTGCTTTCCTTGTCTATTCCTGCCCTCCTTCAAAAGCTAAATGTGATGTAACCATATCGGAGATAATCCTAATAACCAAGGGAGAAAAACTGAATATATAAGTAGGGATTTTTAAAAACATGTATTAAGTCACCTGCATATGAAAAGGACCTATAATATCAAATACCTCATTCATTTATTTACTCACTTATTCACTCAAGAATATTCACTAAATGCCTAACTTCTAGAAAGCTTAAGCATACTTTGAATATACAGCAGTTAAGACAGATGATATTTTTTACACAGTTTATTTATTTATTCACTTATTTATTTACTTATTTGTTTATACACACACATCCTATTTCTTTTACGCTAGGAGTTGCTTTGTTTGCTTGTTTTTGATAGACAAAGAAACAACATTTGTAGACTTCAAAAACAAAGCTAAATAACCAAAATTTGACTACAAAGTGTCTCTCTCAACACAGGGCAATATTTTTCACCCTTATAAGACTTTCCGTCCTGTAGCCTCCAAACTATAAAGAAACCCAATGCTTAAGGTTACATAGAAAGGTTACATAGAAACAGTTTGTATTTTCTAAGCATGGAAGTTTTTTATAGCTTCTTAACTGAGACAAAAGTTTCATGTTGGATGGATTCCCAATAACATGTTTTTAAGGTTATTACAATGTCTTGCACGTAGTGGCTGCTCAAGAAACATTTATTGAATTAATGAAGTTTTAGAAGAGCCTTTATTTATTTTAGTTCTAAAATGCCTAGGAAGGCATTACAAGCCAAAAAATGCCTTAGAAATAATCACTGAATGTTGACTGAAGAGCAAAGAATATGAATATCATGCATTGTGCCAGTTCTTCCGCCTCCACTGGAAAAAAACAGACAGGTTGGCTATCTAAATAAACAAAAATTTTTCACAGCTGGTGACTTTTGGAATTTAATTATGAGATGAGAAGGAACTATTTTTTTACTGGTGAGGACCATGAATTGGTCTCACCCACTGGAATGATTTAGGAAGCATATTATACTGAGAATAAGTGACATAAGAGAAAAAGGATAAAACACCCACCCACTGGTACATGAATATACTAAATATTCATTCCATTGAGCTTACTGTCAACTTCCTCCTTTTTGCTTTCATGGAGAGACCTTGGAGCCTTCCTATTTTGTTTTGTTGTATGTAGCAAGGGTGGCTAATGGTGCTTCATTGGGTCTCTCTACACTTAGGATGCATCTATATTTCTGCAGGGAGTGAGGCTCTCACTGCATCAGATGATGAAGAATACCCCTGCTCCAATGCCCACATGGCATTGTACAGTGCTCACTGAGGCAACACTAACTTCATGCTCTGCACTGGAACGATGGTAAAATTGGGGAGCTAGATGTGTACTTAGGATTTCTTAGTTGTTTGATCACATCGATGAAAGGATGTGCAATCAATCTCCCCCTAAGACAGTGAGTGGTATTGGCCATAACTCATTACTCCGTCAAGGATTTGGCATTTCAATCGATGGGAAATGATGTGTGATCATTCTAATTTATTATACATCATTTCCCATCAATCGACGAGCTGAAGCCTTGACATAATAAGTACTTACAGACACTGTCAATCATTCCTGGTCCAAATATCTCCCTGCGCTGCTTTTTGGGATATCCTCAAATCGTCATGAAAATGGAATGTGCCCCACAATCACAAATGCAATGATTTCATTCAGCAGAAGACTTCGAGGTGACTTCCTACTGGGGGGATTCCATGAGCCATTTCTTAAACACTGGACCATCCATCAAGGTAAAGGGGATGAAATTGATGAATATTCTGATTAGCCATGATTTTCCTCCTAACCTGTCCAAGTGGGATTCAAAAGATGGTGGTATTGCTAGAATCATGGGGGTACACTTCTGTCTTTGAAAAATGCCAACCTTTTCTACCTCAAAAATTTAAAAATCTCAAAAAATTTAGCATTTCCTGAGTACTTTTTGGAATAAAGTCAAAGCACACTGATTTCCCTGCCTTTCTGTCACTGCGACATCACAGGTGAGCAGATCACCAAATAGTATCAAGATGGCAGAGCTCATGAATTACTGGTACTTTTCAATAAGATCCCTCAGCTGTTTTTAATGCCTATACTGAAGCAATGGATGAGAACTAATTTGTTTGGTTAGTTCTATTTGAGGTTTGATTCTCATGAAAATAAAATAAGGGGGAAAATCCTCAGGTGCATGTACTAAAACAAGAGTATTCAAAGTCATGATTTTGGACATAGCAACCCTACATATGGTGACTCCAAAAACTGCCTACCTTTTCATCTGAGCATTTTTGATAATTTTGAAAATATGTCATGACATTTTCAACTTCTACCTTGTAATATTTTTCAGGAACAAGATAATATTCCCATGAGAATTTGTATGACTAGTAGGGGTATTTTTATTTTCATCAGTAGCAAAAGGAGCATTTTCCAAGGAAAGAAGGGTGATGTATTCTTTATAACTGACACACATAGCAACACTTTTGTTAGGACCGAAGGAAAAATGCAGCATTTTGGCTGGAAAAAAATTACATTTTTTTGCCTATGAATGTCTTCTTTTAAATATCTGGGAAAATAAAAAGTAAAGCCAAGCTGCAGAGGTCTTTTCATTCTTAATAAACTTAAAAAAAAAAAAAAGGAAGAAGAGAAACTCTACATGATTTTTTTTCACCAGCAACATTTGTGGTATCAGCTTTTTTTTTTTTTTTTTTTTAAGGATCCAGCTGTGGAAGTCTGATCATTTTGGAGGAAGCCTAGCACAGTACTTTGCATGCACTGTATGAGTATGATCTGGAAGTCAGTTTAGGAAGTCTGTAAAATCCTCACCAAGAAAGTTTGCTTCCACCCTATTCAAAAGCCCATACCCAAAAGATTAAAAATGACAAACTAATACAATGGATTTTAATAAAATCTTTCTCAATGGATTTCAAAGCATTCATTAGTTCATTCAATCCACACAATTTGCTTAAGCCAATAACTTTCTAATCTTGGAGGGAAATGCCCTTCTCATTCCTCCCAGCACCAGGGCTTCCTCTTTGCTTCCTCGTCAGCAATCAGTGGGTCTTGGCAGAACCAGGGCTTACTGGGGAGCCAGCTGGCTCCTTTAGCTCTTCATATGCTCTGGGGCTTATCCAGGCTAATGGAGTATTGCAGTTCATTATGCACCTTCCTCCTCTACCCCCTGTGAGGAAGCTTTAGTGTATACCAGGTTTGGTGCAGGAAGCATCATTGCCACTGAAGCTGCCAAAAAGAACTGCCAATATCCTATGGAGGAGCTAAGGGATATCAATATTTGTAAGAAAATGTGTCCTGACCCCAGAAGAAGGCTAGAAGGCATTCCAAGGATGCAGGACAATCAGTATCAGCTACTCACTCTACCTTGCTCTACATTTGTAGGTAAGCAGTAACCAGCTATTAATCTCTCCCTATGTGCCAAACATGTTAAGCTCTTTACACATATTAGCTTATTTAGATCTGAACACAAACTTAAAAAATTGGTACTATAACTGTCCCTATTTTTTAGATAAGGAAACAGAAACAGGGATTGCATAGGAAAAAATAATTTGCCTGTACTCACAGGGCATGTAAAAGAGCTGGCATTCCAAGCTGGAGTCTCAAGAATAAGCCCCACTTCTTACCTGTTATTCAGTACAACCTTTAAGGAAGGAGAGTTGTCCTTCAATTCAAAGACAAAGGCGAAGTCAGTTAAGGAGGATTTTGTTTTGCAAGGAAAGGAGAATAGCAAAGAACAGAGGAGGGAAAATAGCAAGCATCTTAGATGATCGACATAAGCTTCCAAATATGGCACAAGTGCATCAAAGCATAAAGTAAAAAATCATAAGGACATCCTTATGGTAATAAGGGTCATCTCTTAGGACATTTCTTTTTTTTAATAAATATTTATTTCTAGAGAAGAAAAAATGAAAGCATTCAAAAACTCTCTTTCAGAAAAAAGATCATAAAAAGACAAACTTTTTTCAAAAATCTAAAGCACAATCACAGTCCATGCCATTCCATAAGAAGTGAGGCCACTGCTTTAGAACCTTCACTAACAAAAGAAACAATGCCTAGAGAACTGAGTGCTCACATGTGAGGTTTGAGTTTGATAGGATTTGAAAAGCTTGAGTAATAAACTCCTGAAAAATGGGGTTCGGTAATGAGCAAGCCTTTAACTATATAGACATGTTGCCAGGTACCACTTTAATAAACTATTACAAATGATCGATGCAAAGGTGTTTCCAACAGCTGTTTATGCAATGTGGCTGGAAGAATTCTTCCATAAAGAAGCTGTTAGTGGGAAAATTGGCTATGCATGGTTGTGATGTCAAATCCATACATAACAAACTTTTTCCTGTCAATCAACAATCTTGCCATAAATTAATCCATTTATAACAAGCCTTTTTGAATTGACAGCTTCGATGTGAATAATAAAAAGGACTCTTTAAGGAAAGTGAACTCAGAATGGCTTTTTGCAACTCTTTAACACATGCAGAGAAGTGGCAAAGCCTTGTGACTTTTAATTTATACTGAAAAAGGTTGGCAACAGTTCCAAACACCAAAGTAGCTTTCCAAAAGCAGCTGAAGACAACAAAACCAGGGAGAACTGTCAGGTTTGGCTTAAAGAGGATGAGCAGGACCCGCTCATATCTAATGATAAAAGCAAATGCTGGTGAATTTCCCTTGACTGTCCTGGACATAAAGATCCCATGCAGATGTAGTTTTGTAAACATACTCTTGTTTGCCTTCTGGTCAATGAGCGGTTGTCACATGAGACCTTCACGCAGGTGAGTGTGCCTTATGGGGTGACTAGCATCACAGTAGGACCTTTAGGCAGACCCTTAGACCCTGCTGTCAGATTCTACTGTTCGGGCTCTCCACCTTGCCTTTCACCCATGTTGTTACTTAAGCTCAGCTATCTCTGGTTTCTGATGTGGTTTCCCAACAAGTTCAATTCACAGAAATCACAGAGTTGTAAAGAAAGCCTACAAGACAGCAGGTGTGCGCTTCCGTGTCCTGGGGTAAAACCATACCTGAGGCAAGAATTGTGTTCTTAAAGGCAACTAGAGATGGGATGCCATAATCTCTTCAGGGATCCTTGATCCAACATTTTTAACTGCTAAATTTTACCTTCACATGGTACAATAGCCCCTATTATCATCACTAGAGACAAAGAGAAGTTGGCTATTTTTCATGCCTAACTTCAACATACTTCTTCTTCTGGCTAAATAACATTTATTTCAGGAACTAGGGATTTCTTTCTCCAAAATTCTCTGCCTATAACATTCCTGCTGTTTCCCATCCTCTCTTCACTTCCCTATTTAATCAATCTGGTAAAAAAGTAAATATGAATAAATTTACTGTAACCAGCTATGGAAAAAAATTTTAACACACCAATAAAATTCTTGCAATGTATTGGGAGCTTTATAGTTTGTTCTCCTGCACTGAATGAGATTCTCACTTTAGATTCTTTACAATTCATCTTTCTAAGTTTGCCCTTGTAAAGAGAAGACCCATTCTGGATCCTAACCAATGAATTTCTCTTCAAAGATTCCCTGCCCTGCCCCTCTCTGTTAAAGAAGGTTATTCTGAAATTCCTCTATTCTTATCCTCCCCCATTGGCATGCTTGCTGAATTCCCATCTGCTTCTAGTTGATTGTGCCCCTCTGCCTAGCAGACCTTTCCAGCCAGATTCACCAGTGACTATGTCTATTTGTTTCCCAGGTGCCTACTCTTTTCACTGACTTGTACCCTCTTTACCTCTCTCGTATCTCCATTTTGTCAAGAGCATACAGAACTCTAAATTTGATCTCCAAAACTCTTCTAATACATAGCATTCCAACTCCAAGTTCACTCAACTAGGCCTCAATGATCTTTAGAGCACATGTTCTCAATTCCACCATCAGAGTTGTTGATGAAAATAACCAGGCCTGATCATAGCATAGAGTCTAAAAGATTTCAGGAATTTTAAGATGGAGTTGTAAAACAGTGCACTTTGAAAGATAGTGAAAAATCGTTCTAGATGCATTCCTTTTCTCCTTTGGTCTATCATGATGTGTTTTATACTGCGTAGCCTCTCATGTATTTGTTCAGAGAATGAATGAAGAAACAAAGAAATATAAGTTTCTTTGGTCCAATGTAAACTACTTCTCATAGGCAAGAAAACTACATTCCCAAACCTCACTGCATATAGATTTAAATGCAAATTTACTCAGATTATTTTTCAGTATAATATAGACAAAGATTTCCATTTAAATATTTCTATGTACACTAAGGAAAGCTTCTAAGGATCTTCATCAATATTCTCATCTTTTAACACAACTATACATAACACCAGAGTGCTACCAAATGCTTGTATGGTCTAAAAGACACTTGCAGCCCTACCATTCAAAGCAGATAAAGCAAAGCTGTATTTATTTTTAAGCAGTGCAGTTGTCCAAAATGCAGGGAGTATTTTAGGTACTTAATGTTGAGGATGTAAAAGCATGTTCATGCACAATATTTCAGTTATTTTTCTGAGGTTATCACCTAAACAAGTAGATTGGTGTCAACCTGCTTGAAGCTAACTCTAACCATTCTTCCTTCTTTCTTTTAGTATTTACTGAGCTCTTATCATGTCTAAGCAAAACCAGGTGTCCCTAGGTATAGTAACTCCAACTAGACTAATGGTAGCATAAAAGTGAAATAGCAAGTTACCAGCAAGATTTCTCTTGCCTTCCTTCACAAATATTTATTGAGGGCACTGTTCTAAGTATCAAGGTTCCATCAGTGTCAAAACACCAAAGACAGGCAAAAACCCCCATCCATAATGGGGCAGACAGATGTGAATAATCCCTCAAAATTTTTTCTTTTTTAAAAAAAGATTTTATTTATTTATTCATGAGAGACACAGAGAGAGGCAGAGACAGAGGCAGAGGGAGAAGCAGGCTCCCTGTAGGGAACCCAATGTGGAACTCAATCCTTGAGCCAAAGGCAGATGCTTAACCACTGAGCCACACAGGTGCCTCCCTGCTCCAAATTCTTTATTTCAATATTTTATTTTACTCACTCTGAACTAATTCAGGTAAAGGAAAAGATGGAGAAAAAGACAAAGAAAATACGACTAAAGAGAAACCTAAGCCAGAAGTCAGGAAGAAGGGCCTGAGTTATGTTAAGATCAGAGGTTTCTTTAGTCCCCTACTTTCTATCTTTCCTGCCATCTTTGATTTTAGACACTTCATTACCACCCAGCCATGAGCATAATCTCTGTAGGAAGGCTAACAATACAAAACAAACTAAGTTTACCATCTACAGATACTGTTAAAAAGGAGACAGCAGGCCCAAAATGGAGTTCTTGTGCTAAACCCCAGAACCAAAAACCAAGACTGAATACACAACTCAACTGCATTTTCTACCTCCAAGGAAGGCAACCTTTAACAAGCTGACATAAAATTACCTGGTCAGCACTTGTGAAATAATCTGCCAGTAGATACCTCTATTCCCTTTAGGAAGGGACCTTGCTGGAAACAATGCACTCTTCGTTAATCTTTCCTTTCTCCAATCCCTTTCTGTTTCTAAAAACGTTTCCTTTTCTACCGTTTGGTGGAACTCCTCTACACTTACTAGGTGGGATGCTGCCCAATTCATGAATCTTTGAATAAAGCCAATTAGATCTTCAAATTTACTCAGTTGGATTATTGTTATTTAACAATATCTAAGACTTCCCTCCAAATCCCTACAAAATGGAGAGCTTGTTGCCTAGATGGATAGATCAATTGTTATCCTTAAAAATCCATGTATAATGAAGAATAACAACTGTAATCCTAGGTAATTACACAGCTCCCCTGCTCCCAAGTTTCCCTTCAGCATTACCACCAGCTCTTCACCAGGAGCAAGTGTCTCCTTTGCCTGCCTGCATTGTTTCTTCATTTCACATGCCCTATTCAATTAAATGAGGAAGGACTAGTAAAATCTGACACCAAATTTCCTGAACTTATTATTACTAGAGAACAATGCTTTTCCCAAAGAAGACATTTAGAGAAAACTGATAAGAGCCAAAAGCTTAGGTGGACATTTTTGCTTTGGCTCTGTATTTTTAAATTAGGAGCACTGCAAATGGAGATCTTAGGATAAAGTTACTGTAAATAAGATCTTTGTCTCTAAATGAAACTAGTTCCTCAAAACTCCTTTTTCTTTTTGACTTGAACTGTTCAGCCCCACTTTCAGTGAAATTCAATCACATTCATTAGCATTTCTAAAGATGTAAGCTACTCAAAACAGCTGCATTGTCTTTCCTTTTCAACTAAAATGCAGCTTTTCCTTCTAAAGGGAGAAATCTCCCTTTAGTTACCCGATTCTCTCTGCTTGGCACTCATAATTTTCAATGGCGGAGCCAACCCCCACGAAACAGGAAGTGCAATCCCATTTGATCTCACTTGAAAGAAATTGTAAATAGTAAGGACGGAAACAGTGGCTCAAAGAAAAAGAAAAAAAAAAAACCGTGGAAGCAAAAAAAAAAAAAAAGCAAATGAGATGACAAAGTAATAATCATTTAAATGAACTAACTCTTTGTTCCTGGAACTAACAATCCCATTATGGGAGTCTTTAAAATATTCCCCATAGGAAGCCGGCTGCTGTTGGTCAGTCTTCCTTTTCTTTGATTGGTTATTTCAGCAATAGAGAAGGAAACATTTTATCTTTTTAATGTCTTAGGTCTATACACAGGGCATTCCATACACGTCAAATCATAAAATTACCTTTTATTTTTTTAAAAGGTGAGTATTGATGGAATTATCAGGAGAGACAGGAAAGAGACAAAGGTTTACTAATCTTTTTTTCACTTAGAAAACCATCTTTTGTGGTGCTCAGTAAAAAATTAAGGCTGTAATTCCATTTGTAATCTCAATTTTGTGCAGTTAAAGCCTAGAGAGTATGCTGCTATTGATAAAAGAAGATAGTGTAGTAACCCATCTTGAGAAGGGCAAGCCCTGAGCTGTGTTTCAGACAAGGTTTACCATGATCTATAGATGTTTAGTTGTTCCCCTTTGTGACAGTGCCATCAGGTAGGTTAGAGGGCTTCACAGGGCCATGAGCTGGAGTATCCATTGGTTTCAAATCTTAACCCAGTGAACTAAGCAGGTTCATAGAACAGGAAGATAATGGAAATGGTAGAAATGTGGAAATTAGTCATTTGTAGTCATATCTGAACAAAACAAAAAACAATGCAAAAATGAGTCAATCTTCTGTTTCCAGTAGATATCAAACTGAATTAAAACACTTTAATTTATAAAAAGCTGACCATAAGAACTTTTGAAGATGAAGCAGCTCATTAGTGAATCTAATAGCAGCTGAGTCTGATGCTATGGAGGGCAGCAATAGAGGCAGTCAGGGGCTCTTGCTACTAATGGATTTTTTTTTTAATGTTTCACATGTGATTTGCTCAAATTACTGCACTTGTGAAATGAGTAAATCCCTAAACAGGTGTGTCAGAGCCACTTTCTATGTTTAAACTTCGCAAACCAATTCCCTTCATAGAAACTACTGCTGACCAGGACGGAGTAAGTCTCTAATAAAGAAGGAAATCTGAATCTGAGACTACAAATAATAATCAGACCTATTCTAAAATTTGTGAAATGTAAATCCTCCCTAAAGGAATTTCTGACTCCATGCTTATGGGGCACAGTGAGTCAGAAATGTCAAACTACAAGTGACAAGTACTTGCAGAAGTGCTTCTTCAGAGACTGTCAGTCCCTGCAAAGATACGTTAGTTAACTCTCCAGCACTCCTGCAATGAAACTGAAAATTGTGGGTAGTTATCGACATATTACAGGGAAATGATTGGACAGTATCTTTTTTTTTAAGATTTTATTTATTTATTCATGAGAAATACAGAGTGAGAGAGAAAGGCAGAGACACAGGCAGAAGGAGAAGCAGGCTCCATGCAGGGAGCCTGAAGTAGGACTCGATCCCAGATCTCCAGGATCACAACCTGGGCTGAAGGCAGCACTAAACCGCTGAGCCACCCGGGCTGCCCTGGACAGTATCTTTATAAAGAAACTCGTAAGATCCGCTACAGAAGCACTGGCAAATCTATGATGTCTGTTGTTCTATTAGGCACTCTTCCAGTTGGGGAAAAACAACACATTTCCTTGTGTTGTCAGCCCAAAGAGAACAAATACCTGACCCTATAATTCATGGAGGAACATGTAGACTCCCAGTGAAAGCTACTCCAGCCAACCTTTCTTAGCTGTGGCCATCATAAATACAGAGATCCAACCTGAAAATGTATCATCTTAGAAGATTACATTCATTCTGTACCAAACTTTGCCAGGTTAATCCTACTCTTCAAGATTCTCTCATTTCTAAACCCATTCTCCTGACATATTTGCTTAGTATGAGTGGCTCCTTACTCACATGTTGGTATGTTTTAAAAAAAGAGAGAGACACCAGGGCTCAAAAGCACTGATGGAATAGAAGAACAGATTGTGAACATGCATCTTCATCCTGAAGATATACATAACAACAAGAACAGCTGTCACTGAGTTCTCCCTTTGTGCCGGGAACAATAATAAATATATATACTTTATGTATATCAATCTCCTCAAACGCTACAACAACCCTATGAGGCTGACCATAAGAAAAAGTGGTACTTTTTTTTATGAGCCAATAGAACTTTCAACAATGATGAAAATGTTCTAAAATTTTGCACTGTCCACAATGGTAGCCACTAATCACAGGTGGCCATTGAGCACTTGAAATCTGGACAGCATGACTGAAGAATGGAATTTTTAACTTTATTTAACTTTAATTTAAATTTTAATTTAAATAACCGCAAATGGCTAGTGGCTACCATATTCCACAGCTCATCTCTAGAGTAGAAAGCATAATGCCCATTAAACTGAAGTTATCTAGTTTACTTATTCAACCAATATTTTTTGAGAGCCTACTATATACCAGACTCAGTATTACACCTTATATGTAATTTGTTCACTGAACAAAATAGACATTAGTTTCTGTCCAAAGGGAAGAATGAGATAAAAGAGCCAGAGGGGTTAGAAGAAAACAGGAGAATGTGGCACCATGGAAACTCAGAGTGAAGTTCCTCAAGAGGGACTGGGCCTTGCTCTAGTGTGTAGGCAGCTGCTAAAAAGACAAGATGAAAACAGAAAAATATGATCCAGATCTGTCATTACCAAGAAACTATATGCCTCATCAAGAGTAGTTTCAGTGAATTAAAGGGATCTGAAGCCATATTGGAATGTGTTGGAGCTACAAGTAGGAGGTAAGAAAAATCAAGAAAATAGACAACATTCAAGAAGCATTGCTAAAAAGGAGAGTGGAAAAAAGAAGAAGACACCAGAAGGGAAATGTATGGTCTAGGCATCATGCCTGCTGAGTTTTGTAGGCCAAGCATAATAATCTAACAAGGAAGGACAAATTGATAAAACAGGGAAGGGCGAGAGGTAACCAATGTTCTTGAGAACTCAGAAAGGGTAGAAAGATCCAGACAGCCGCAAGGGGGCTGGTCTTGGCTGAAAGGAGGGACACTTTCCCAGTTAAGAGAAGGAGAAAGAAGATGGGTCTAAGTAAGGGTAGGTTTTGCAGATTTGTTCTTAACCCAGTTGAGCCAACTGGCCCTGCAGCCTATGAAAGCAGAGCTGCGTTCAAAGAAAGGTCAGCCAAGCATCAAACATAATTGAAAAGCAGTTAAATATTTTTTTTTTTTTTGCAGTCTCTGGAGAAATCCCCAAAGGAAATGCGTTAAGAACAAACAAAAAAAAAAAAAAAAAAAAAACCTCCAAAAACTTCCTCACCTCCATGCCTCTTTCTGTCTCTGCCTTTAGGGCACCTACCACTACCTTTTCCCGCCACTCCAGAGCCTTGAAAATCTCTTTCTGGCCCTGGCTCTAAAATTTTATGATTCTATAAATGATAAACCTGATACTTAAAACTCCACCTTTTCATTTGTGAGAGGTCGAGCAAGCCCAGGGAAATTCTGAAGGTTATGAGGCTTTTTTTTTTAATAAAGTGACTAAAGATGCCACATCATAATGTATGTAAAAAAAACTCACGTGGATAACTCCAAAATTGCAAGGGAAGTAGTATGGGGAGGAAGCTCTTGGAGAAAGAGGAGGAGGAGGACCACAGAAAAGCAGGAGAATCGAGAATCGGGGCCAGCACTGCCAAGCCCCGAGGAGAAATTAGACTAGGACATGGAGGCATAACATCTGTTCTTCTGTTCCAAGCAGCTTTTGTTTCCAAATTCACCTCCTCTCCCTTCCTCGCCTCAGCCAAGCCCTATTTCCCTTTTCTTTGAACAAAGTGATTAAAAAAAAATAAAAAAGGCAGAAAACTCACCAAACGGTGGATATCACTCTTACACCATATCCCAAATAAGATGAGTGCACTTAGGCATGTAGGATGATAATAATATAACCAGGGATTTCTAACTTTTTTTTTTTAATTCAAGGAGAAGAGAAGGGAGGTAGAGTAACTTACCTCTTAAACTGTTTGTTTGAAAATAATATGCAGAAAGGGGAAAACAATCCTCAACTAACAACTGCCTTCCTTGCCATCTGCTTAATCTAAACATTAGCATATCACATATCTGGGTGAACTCAAATTGCACTGGAAACCGAGTGCTCTGTTCCACTTTTTCAGACCCTTAATGGGGGAGTGGAGTGAGAATTCTCTGTGGGATTATATGGGCTTTATGGGCTTCCAACATATGCATTTAGGGCCACGTTTTCAGTCCAGCCTTAACTCATCATACTAGGACTGGAGGCAAAATTGTGCCTGGCTTAATTAGCACAAGTACTAATCAAGTACTAATGAAATTTGCCCACAAGCAGTTCTTCAGACTAGGGCACAAGTAGTGCACACAATTTCCGTATATATCACTTAGCATGTCAGCACAAAAGGAGAGGAGCCCTGAACAATTCCTCCCTAAAATTGGCTTCAGGCGAACCACAGGCAAACATCATCTCTACCCAGAAGTAATACATTAGTCTCATCAGTGTAAACTCTGTAAATCCTAAATCTGCAAACTGCATCCCAATTTGCCACATTAGGTTGCAAATTTATAAAAATATAGAGAATGTTATCAATGAAGACACTTCGTTCTCACCGATTTATGAGCTATTTAAGGCCTGAATTTGGAAATGAGCATGATCTGTAATGTACCTTAAAATATATAGGCGGTCTTTCGAGCTAAAATATCAATTCTTAAGAGGTGTCAGTAATGTTGGAAAACAGCCCCATTTGTTTAAACTCAGAATAATGACAAAAGGAGGCCCAATTTTCTCTCTTCTCTCAGTGATATACCCTTAGTCTTCCTACAGGGTTTTAAATCTGCTATTAAGATCTGTCCAAGCATAGGAGCTTATTTACAACACAAATATTAATTACACAAAGGAAGATGCCTTCAATCTATCAATTAAATCATACTAATCGGAGATGCAGTAAGCACACTGAAATAAGTATTTACATAATCAAGCTTCACACATAAACACATTTTTGCTCTGGATATCTCACGGTACTCTGCCAAAAATAAAATTCTGGGTCACCCCATTTTGGGGGACAAAAGAGAAACAGTGATTAATTCTCAGAACAAGTTCTGGTTAAAAAGCCAGGCAGAAAATTAAGTGAGGACTCCAGGAGGACAGAATGCTACTACCATCTCTTCTGCCCTGCAAACTACACTCCTTCCTCAGAGGGCTGTTACATTTTTCCCAGGAAAGGATTTCACGTTGAAGAAGCGGCAACTTACCCACTTAAACAGGTGCAAGGACCAGATGACCGGTTTTCTTTATGGACTATCGACAAACGTCACTTAAAAAAATGATGATCATTGGTGAGTGCTCAAAACCAGCCAGTTCACACAATGCCTTCATAAAATGAAATTCAGGAAAGCAAAAAGAAAGTAATCCAGAATGAAGGTAACTTGGATGCGACCTGTCACCTGTGGTCCCATGCAGTGAAAGCCTCCCACACAGCTGCCCGACTTGAGGACAACAGATTAATTTTGACATTGACTTCTCTTGCCCTTTCAAAGATGCTGTTGTCTGGGTATTACATTATATTCATTTTTCCATCTCTAAACAGATCTAACTTATCCCTATAGAACAGTGGAAGAGGGAAAAAGAATTTCTTGTCATTAGTGAGTTTTCTTTTTCTTGATTAAATAAAGGTTTGTGAACTATAAAGAGTATACAAATTTAACATGCTGTAAAACAACAAGAAAAATTCATGTGGACCGCAGACGTTAACAACATTCAAGCCTGACATTCTTCAAAGGAACCAAGGGCCCCATCTGCTGATGTTTAAATGTACTACAGTAGCAAATGGATTAAAAGGAGCATATGAAAAAAAAGCATTTCTTGAACTAAAATGCAAATAAAGAGCCTGAAGCTGCAGAATCTGAGGAGCAGAAGGGACCTGTAAAAATCAGAGAACCTGCCCCTCTTACCTTCCTCTGTTTTCTGTTTGGGGCTATAACTGTATGTAAGTCTTACGGAGTTATTTTATTTTTAATTTAATTTAACTTAGGTTTTTTTTTTTTTTTTTTTTTTTTTTTTACTCCTCAGGAAAGAAGCTCCAAGCATACAGCCTTCACGGCCACCATGTGTCTACTGGAAGACCTTGGGACAAATATTCTTGTTCCTCCAACTGGTGACTCTTGTTTTAAAGTGACTTCGAACAACTAGAGTCTTAATAATGGGTTCTGACTTGGCCCTTTTGATGATAAAGAAGAAGACATTCCAATCACTTCTCAGCCTTATCTCCAACTTAAGATAATTCTGGGTTCCTTCTCTGAAGTTTATTTTGTTTATGACCATTGCCAAAACAAGTGGATAGATAAAGCATCAGAGAAAGACTGCAGATAGTTTAGAATAATGCTGTGTCAAAATTCACGATTTGACCTTTCTTTACCTTGTTCCCTTTACCTTAAATATAAGATGTCAGATTACATGAACTTTAAGTTCCTTTCCTCCTAGCTCTAAAATTCACTGCAAAGTCCAGAAAGGTAGAGAGGGTATCATACAAATCTTTATATCAATATAGCACATTGCATACATTAGGCGCACCATAAAAATTTGTTAAATAGCACATTTTCTCTCAAAAAGTACTTGTCCTATACTTATCTTCTTTACTTAATTCTGCCATTCTAGGTTTGTTTATCCCTTTTATATTTGGAATATAATAATACTTGTGGTGGACAATTTGGGGGGACAACCCAGACTCCTTTCCCCCTTTATTTTGAAAACGACCTTGGTGCTCTAAGGAATAATTCTCTCTCCTCCATTAGGAAGAGTTCTCTTGGGACCAGCAGTTAAGGTTCTCTGACCTCTTTTAGCTGAGTTGTGAGCACCTCAACCAAGCTTGGCCGACTCTCTCTACTATGACTTATACTGTTATGCAAAGTAAAACAAGAGTCTAAAAACGATTGGTCCGTTCATTCTGGCAGCATGCTCTGGACTGTTATCTGGTCCCTGTTACCATGGCCCCCAGACTGTAGGAGCTGACGTAGTTGCTGTCCTACATCGGAGGTAGATTCTCTGGCCTTTCCCTCAGGAACCTGAAGCATCAGGCTGGGCAAACCTTTCAGGTTCCCAGAAACATTCTTTCCTGCTTCATAGTGTGGAAGACATTGGCTGGTAGTATCTCCCACATGCAGCCTCCCACCCCTTGCTTCTTCCTAACAGGGCCCTGGACATCCAAGCCATGGATTTGACGTGGAATTCACTTCATCTCTCTCTTTCTGGGGGTGGATCTTGATTGACTCAAGCTAAGTATCACATCTCCTCCCTTTGGCCGTAGCAAATGGTTCAGAAATGGGCTGTAACTGGATGTGGGCCCAAATATAAGACATGTTTGTTGGAAAGTCTAGGAACAAGATTACCTCTCTCTTCTGTGGGAATTATCTTAAAACTTGTTCTTTCTCATTGGATGTAAAGCATGAAAACCTAGTTTTTCAGTACCAGGATCTATCCGCCCATCACAAGAGGAATTAGTCTCAGGATGAGGTCAACACTGTGATAACTGTGATGAAAACAAAGAAATCACCTCCTTAGGGATCCCTGGGTGGCACAGCAGTTTGGCGCCTGCCTTTGGCCCAGGGCACGATCCTGGAGACCCAGGATCAAGTCCCACGTCGGGCTCCCGGTGCATGGAGCCTGCTTCTCCCCCTGCCTGTGTCTCTGCCTCTCTCTCTCGTGTGACTATCATAAATAAATTTAAAAAATTAAAAAAGAAAGAAAGAAAGAAAGAAATCACCTCCTTAAAGAGGTTTGAAGCTTGAACTTTTTAGTTACATGAAGCAGTAGATTCCCTTTCTTGTTGAAGCCATTTTGATTTTAATTTTCTATTATTTATAACTGAAATCATCCTAAATCATATCCAGTGTCGGTTTCTGTCAGTAAGAACCAAAGAAGTTTAAGAGATACAGGATTTGATTAGGAATTTGACTTCCCAGGAAGCTGAATCTCTGCTTGTTCTTATATGCCATCCTTCTGTTTAGAGCTTTCAATAATATGATGGATTTAGATATTTTAATATTACCCTTGCTTTTTTACATTATTGAATCCTGTTCAATCTGTAGTTCACTATGACCTTTTTCTGCTGTTGTCATCTAAAGTAAACTAGTCATTTATTCTATTCCTTTAGTAGTTTGACCTTTTTCTTCTTTTATTTGTTAACCCCAGTGCTTCCCACTTATTTCATTGTCCTAAGTAATTCTTTAATTTTTCAAATTCATTTGCAGGCAGTAAGCAAATTTTGTCTTCTACATTATTACTAGAGTACACCAAGGGGTAGGTTCAAAGGACAGTGAAATGCCTAGTGTCCCAAGCTACCCTTTCCTATTAATTTAATGAATACTTTCTTACTCTATCATCAGGATCAAAAGAAAGAGATTTCACTGGAGATCCAGCAAGGTCTTAGGTTGGGAGCACATGGTTCTTGGAATGGTGTAGTCATCTGTGACTAAGAGAATGAATCTACATCTCTTTTTGGATGAACTGTTGTTAATTTCTTTCACATTTGCCCCACCTATTCAACTGCCAGCTGTACTTTCTTTCAGGGATATGAAGAAAAGGTGGATGGACTACTTCATTAATTAAAATACTATTTCTCTTCCTCTTATTCTGAGTCATTTACTTCTTCCATACCTGCTCCCCAGGCACCTCCAACTTATCAGTTCCTTCTGTCTCAACTCTCTCCCAACACCCTTCCCCCAGTGTTAGTCTCCTTTGTTTCTTACTCATCTCAACTATGACACCACCATCCACAAACGTTGTTAAACTGAAGCCTGGGCTTTATCACCCATCACATCTGGATTAGTTACCAAGTATACTTGATTTTATTCAGGTGATATTTCTGCAATATATTACTTCTTACTTCTACCTGCATTTTCCAGTTGGGTTTCTTTAAATTTCTTACCCAAACTATCTTCCTACCTTGTATCTCTGCCTCCTGTCCTACTGTGTTCATATACATCTCCTATCTACCCTCAGGATGAGGTATCTAAAATGTAAATGTGACCTTGCCATTCCCCTGCATAAGACAATGGTTCCTATTACTTTCACTGTGTATTCCAAGCAGGTCCTGTCTGCTCTGTTCTTACTTCCCACCATTCTGGGCTTAACTGTTCCAGTTTCAGGAAGATTAAACTCCACATGGTTCATCCCTGAAAAATTTCTTTCTTCTTGCCCGTATTCTATGTTCATGCTATGTTCTCTGCCTAATAGAGCTTTCCACTCTTTCTTTGCCTAGCTAACTCTGACTAAATTCTACTGCCACTGCTTAAGTGTCATCTTCCATAATGTGATATGCTCTGACTATTCTCAGACTTGGCCAAGTTGTCCAATTCTGTAACCATAGGAAATTCTGTGTACCATCACATCCGAGTATTTTCAAGGACAAATTTGAGGTAGGCATATCAACACAGTGCCTATTCTATGCCTCCTCCTGCAGCCTTTGATGAATATATAGTTCTCAGACCTATTCTTACCATGTGATTTTACCCCCTGTTGCAGCTGATGAAATCAGGGGTAGGTACAAAGGGTCAAAGGGCAGCCATGGTTGCTTTGAAAAACATGAGCTAGACCAATTCTATCATGTTTTTAAGTATTTTGAACTAACAAATACAAAAAGTTAGAAGCAGAAGCAAATTCTGAAAGCTCGTCATGTAGAGAAAAATCATGACTGGTGTATCACAAGAAAAAGTTTTAAGAGAGCAAAAACCACAAGTAAGCAGAAGGGTAAGAGACAGAGAAATAGAGACTGTAGTGAGAACTGTGAACTCCTGCTCAGAAACCACTGAAATTCCAGAGCCCCTGGGATGTAGAAGTACCTTCAATTCTTGCTTTTTCCTGAAGTCAGGAGGCTCACCTTTCCCTGGGTTGTCATGTGCTTATATTTTTTTTTAAAGATTTTATTTATTTATTCATGAGAGACACACACACACACACACAGAGAGAGAGAGAGAGAGAGAGAGAGAGAGAAAGCAGGCTCCATGCAGGGAGCCCAACATGGGACTCTATCCCAGGTCTCTAGGATCAGGCCCTGGACGGAAGGCGGCACTAAACCGCTGAGCCACCCGGGCTACCCTGCTTATATTTTAATAATAATCAATTTCTACACTAATCTCTGTAACGCATGAAGAAGTATGAGCTGAATCTTAGTTCTAGTAAGTAAGAGTCCAATTAAAACAGCACTGAATTTTCCTCTTTCCTCATTAGTCTTTACCCCTAAACTATAAGCTTCTTAAGGGTTAAAAAAAAAAAAAGAAAGAAGAAAGCAAATATAGTATCTGGAACATCGTAAACACTAAATAGAATAGATATGGAAATTCATGAATGAGGAACCCAAAAGGACAAGGCCATAAGGGACAGGTGATGGGGTCTGCTGTCAATAAGCTTAGGTTAACTATAAAAAATTTATATAAAACAGTAAGAGAGTATGATTACCCCACCAATCATTTAAATATACTTCATCTTAATTGATAATTATGCAAGGGAAGTTCTTCCACACTCCTATCTTGTAAAATAGAGAACCTGAAATTTGATGCTATATGCAGTTCTTTTTTTTTTAAGATTTATTTATTTATTTTAGAGAAAGAGAGACAGAGAGAGAGAAAGCAAGCAGGAGTAGGAAGGGGAAAGAAAGAGAGGGAGAGAATCTCAAGCAGACTTGCTGCTGAATATGGAGCCTGATTGGAGCTCAATCTCACAAACCTGAGATCATGACCTGATCTGAAACCAAGAGTCAGACACTCAACCCACTGAGCCACACAGGCACCCTGACTACAATTCGTGATTACACTTTTATAGACTAATTTATACAATAACTTATTGATCACCTACTAAGTGCTTAGCACATTGCTGCATGCTATGAAAGGTACAAAACAAAAATTCCTTGTTCTTAAGAATCGTATTTTCAGCATTTGTTCTTTATAAAGGTTCATTATTACCCTGCTCCCAGATCTTTACCAAGCATTTTGAAACTAATTTAATTACCCTATATCTTACTCAAAAGCTTCCTTAAAAATAGAATATTTTTTAAAATGCCACAAGTTCCAGCTTCTTGCTCCAGTTAATCTAGTAAAAGCACAGTGAAATATTATCAACAGTAGACTTTATTTTTTTTGACTGCTTCAGCCACAATAAAGAGATTATGAAAATTCTAAATGCCTTGCAACTTAAAGCATATAAACTCTATTTTTCAAACTATATGAATAGCTGGAAGAAGCAGCTAAAAGTAAAGGCAAGCAGGGAATTGTAGAATAAAACTTTCATAAAGTCTCTGAGATGTCTAGTGAGGAAGTCTCAGGGCTGACTGTTAGGATGATTTAAAACCTTAAACATCATTTTGTTGACACATAATTCTTTTATATATTTTCAGTATATAAATTGTGAGCTCCTCTAAAGGAAACACAGTTTTTCACAGTGAAAACAAAGAAAAAAGCCTCTAACTCTTATTACATTTTAAGCACTAGATAACTTTGCGAGCGGGTAACCGAGTTTATGAAATCATGTAGGTCAGCACTCTGTGAATCGGTGTGGCAGGAAGCATTTTCGAAGCCGACTTTCTATTGACACATAGCTAACTGCTTTCACGTTTAATATATTTCCTTATGGTTGTTAATGTGACTCAAAAATATGGAAATGTGTAAACCGATAGATTCCGTGGATAGTAACTAATGCAGATGGAGCTTGTTTTTTTCCCTTTGGGACCTTGGAAAGTTTTAAGCCACAACAGCCAATGGGTTTTTGCTCCTTTGAAGGAATCTTGTCTTATTCAAGGTAGTATTTCCACTAAATATAGTATCAGCAGAGAGGCGGAGCTTTTTTCTTTATTAGGCTAAGGAAGAAATGATGTTTAATATATATTTATTGAATGCTTATTGAATAAATAAAATGTGAAAGAAGCAATAGGGGCTGGGTAGAAATGGTATAGGGGGAATTGAAGCCAAAAGCATTTTTTTTCAAATTTTCTAAAATTTCTTATGCTCAAAGCCTACCTAGGTTGGCTAACATCGTGGTATTTTATATTGTGAAAAATGAACAATTAGTCTTCCCTAAGGTCAGATAAGACTGTTTTGAGAAATCAGATGACCGTAACCCTTCATAAACCCATTCAATCATTTATGCAACAAATATTTACCTAGCTCCTACCACGTCCCAGACACAGTCCTTGGCGCTACGGATGCAGCAGTGAAGGAAGCAAAGTTACTGCCCTCAGGACCTTACAATCTAGTGGGAAAAACCAGACTAGACAATAAACAAAGAAACAACTACATAACTTAATATTGGTTAATGATAAATGCTATTAAGAAAGTAAATCAGGGAAGGGGGACAGGCAGCGATGAGAACTATAATTTTTAGATACAATATGGACAAGGAGACCTCAGAACAGGATGTAGAAAGGAGAAGCCATGTGAGCATGTGGGTGAAGAGTAGGAATAGCCAGCACAGAGGACCTGATCGGGGAGCACGTGTAGCATACCCTAGGAACAGCAGGGAAAGCAGCATGAGGGAGGCAGAGAAATAGCAGGAAGCTGGAATAAGTTGGGCCCTGAAGGTCACAATAATATCTTTGGATTTCATGCTACATGTATTGAAAAGCCATTGTAATAGATATTCAAACTTGTCCTTGTCTGGATAGAATTTGAAATCCTGAGAATGAATAATCTAGGTTTCAAGGGCATCAAACAGGGCTCACAGTATCAACCTCAGGTTTACAACACTAATTTTTTCAACCAATTCTCCAAGTGCATTTCCAAACTCTGCACTTAGGGGGAAGGCAAACATTCTTCTTTAACCATAAGAGATGATCAAAGGTTTATCAATAATGGGCTTTTCAAAATATACCTACCAGGAGGACCTGGGTGGCCCAGTGATTAAGTGTCTGCCTTTGGCTCAGGTTGTGATCCAAGAGTCCTGGAATTGAGTCCCACATTGGGCTCCCACACAGGGAAGCCTGCTTCTCCCTCTGCCTCCTGTCTCTGCCTCTCTCTGTGTCTCTCATGAATAAATAAATAAAATCTTTTAAAAAAATAAATTTTAAAAAAATAAATGCCTGACAGCTTCCCATCAGTAACGGGTGTTTTCAGGAGCCAATTAAAGGTGAGTCACAAAAACATATCATCACCCATTCCAGTTTCCAGAAGTCTAAGATGGGATGAGGCTGTGCTGAAACTTGGCCTTGGTCAACTCAGACTGGGAACCCAGGGTAGATATAATACCTAACCTGGAATAATTTTTCAGACCTAGCTCAAGAAAGCATAAATCTGAGGATAAATCATTTTTTTGAAAATAGTATTTTTGTGCTTTCAAATACATCCTTACTTCAAATAGGGCTTTTCCAAGCACAAGGACTTCTTTAATGACTCATTAATAATGACTAACACTCATGTGTATACCAACAATTAAAATGTGCTAAAGCTCTCAAAATGAGATGTTGGCGCCTTTAAAATGGCAACAGTTCTTGTGTTAGTTAGGGTAGGCTAACAGCTGTTAAAAAAACTCCCAAACCTCAAAGGCCTAACACAGTACAACATTACTTCTTGCCCTCCTGACAGTCCAGGTTGGCAGCGAGGGCCTCAGCTTCCTGCCATCATCTAGCTATCGGGCTCCTCGGACCTCATTATTCTGTACTCGGCCAGTTCCTCGGAGTCCTCTGCACTCAACCAGTGGATATGAAAGTGAAAATATGTGTGAGATTTTCACTCCATTTTCATGCCAACATCAAGGCAACCTTCCTTGATATTCTTCCAACTATTCTGGTCATTCCTTCTTGGTATCCTTTGCTAATTTCTCCTCTTCTCATTAACTTCTTAATGCCAAGGGAAGGGGAGTGGGGAACTAGGTATCAGTCCTGGGGCCTCCTCTCTTCTCAATCTCAGTAATATAGCCCGTGATTATGGTTTTAATAACATCTTAATGTTGAAGCCTCCCAAATATACATCTCTACCTGGACTTCTCTTTCCAAACTCCAGAGCTATATATCTACCTCGTGTTCAACATTTCCACGCGCATGTCAAATGGACATATTACATTCAACACATTCAAAGCTGAACTCATGGGGATCCCTGGGTGGCTCAGTGGTTTGGTGCCTGCCTTTGGCCCAGGGCGCAATCCTGGAGTCCCGGGATTGAGTCCCACGTCAGGCTCCTGGCATGGAGCCTCCTTCTCCTTCTGCCTGTGTCTTTGCCTCTCTCTCTCTCTCTCTCTCTCTCTGTCTATCGTGAATAAATAAATAAAATCTTAAAAAAAAAAAGCTGAACTCATGAGTTTCTCCCAAAATCTGTTCCACTTGCAGCTTTATCGATATCAATTGGTAGCTTCCTCCATGCAGTTGCTCAAGCAAAAACCTTGCAGTCATCTTTGATTCCTCCTATTTTATCTCACATTTGTGCTGACTCTACCTTCAACATATATCCAAAATCCTATGATGTCTCACCTCCCCTTACTGCTGCCATCAATCTTGACCACCAACCTTCCTTGCCTATAATACTAAAATAGTCTCTAACAGGTTGCCTTGGTTCCATTCTTGACCCTCCAGAGCTGTTCTTAACAAAATAACCAGAGCAATCCTTTCTAAACTCTATAGGCTCATTCATTTCACTTCCAGCAGTCATATTAATAATCTTTATAATCTGGGAAGCCATGTCAGATCGTATCACTCTTCTGCCCAAAACCCTGATGTTTTCTCCTTCCCCATTTCACTCAGAGTAAAAGCCAGTCATGACCACACCTACAAAGCCTATTGCTATGTATGAGGCCTCCTGCTTATAGTCTACCCTCATCCCCACTATTCCCCCCTTTCCACCCTCTGCTCCCTCACTTTGTTTGCATGTTCTTAGAAAAAGCCAGGTATATTCTTGCCTTAGTGTCTTTATTAAGGTAACTCCGCCCGTGTCCAAGAGGGAGTCCAAGTCCAGGTCGTGCTCCAAGAGCCCCCCCAAGTCTCCCGAGGAGGAAGGAGCGGTGTCCTCTTAAGCAAATGATGGGTCAACAAGCAACATAACAGAAGACTTAGGGGAGAAGGACCACACACACACTCAGTCCATCGAAGAGTCCTTGGAACAAGCAACTGGCTATTGAAAAGGTTATTTGATAACATTTTGTCTAACTTTTTACTTGTTTTAAGCTTTGCCTCAGGTGGCAAACTTCATTTTATGTGCCATTTTGTTGCTGTTATTCAAATTTCTTGTAATTTAGTGAGGTGAACGACTTCAGATTTCATTATTGGCTTGGATATTTGAGGTAAATTTTCCTTTTTGTTTATATAGTGCTGACTTTTTTTGTTTGAAATTAAACAGATTGGTAACCTAAAAAAATGAGTATGATGAGAATGTTCTCCTCTCTGATATCTACCTGACTAATCCCTTCACTTTCTTCAAGGCTACACTCCAATTATACTTTTTCACTAAAGGTGGCCCTCCCCATGCTATGCAATACTGAAACTTGCCTACCTCCCACCTTACCTCAGTACTACTGAACCACTCTACTCACCTATATTTTATTTTTTTACACTGCATGCATCTAACATGTTAAAAATTTCTTTGTATTAGGTTTCTTGTTTATGTTCTGTCTCCCCATCTAGTATAGATCTTTATATTTTTGTTCAAAGGTGATTTTCAGCTATCTAGATCAATACCTGTTATGTAATACTGTTTGATAAATATTTTGAATGAATAAATGAAGAGCAAGCATGACAGTAGAAGCAGCAGGAAAACTACTTAATACAATTTGTCTGGTAGTCCTGGTACTTGACCCTCTGCCTTATTAGTTTCTGTTTCCTGCCTTAGTCATGTTCATGGACTTTGGACAACAGTTCCCATTTGAAGCAGCCCTCAGGTACTAGCTACTATATCAGAACTATATAACTTAAGATACCAGGGTGCAGGCTCTTCAGACACACCTAGACTCAACTCCTGGATCCACCATTTAGAGCAAGCCATTCTACTCTTTAGTCCTCAGTTTCCTTAACTGTAAAATACCAACTGTAAAATACCTATTTCATAGTGTTCTGTGAGAAATGAATGGGGATAATATAAGTGTGATGACTAGTACTGTATTTTCACAGTTTTTGCACTAGATAACTATTAGCTACTCTTAGCTATTGCTTTTAAATGGATGTTCTTAAATGTACCAATCAGGTGACCCACCCACAATGCTCCTACCTAACCAAGACAAAGACCAACACCTGATTTCACGGACTACACCTCTCTCAAACTGTCACACAAAGGATTAGATCCTAGGGCATTCAAGAATACAGTTTGCATTTCTGAATAGATTCCACACAACTAAATAATCAAATTTATATTAGGTTGAGTTATACGAAATTACCAGTATTGTCGGTCATAAAATAAGAAATTATAAACTGTTGGTAATTTCCTATGGTCCAACCAATATTTTCAACTTGTTTAGAACACTGTTTTTCAACGTGGCAATCAGCAGTTAGTTGGGTCGAGCTCTAGTTGTGAACTTGCAAGCTGATATAGAAATAATATGGGAGTCATGGAGTTATACCCTAGAACCTCAGAAAATACACAATGTTCTAACCAAAGAACATTGTTTTCTTCCTTCCTTCCTTCCTTCCTTTCTCTTTTTGCTTCTTTCTTCTTTTCTCCCTTCTTTCTGACCTTGAATCTTGCTCTGTTCTCAAGAGTTTAACTGTCCCTCTTATTTTTCCAAGTCTTTCCTACCCTTCCATAAGCACTCAACCTCCCCCATTATGTCACTTAGGGTTCTTTAGAGGAAGAGAACCAGTAGGAAATGTCCATACCTACATTCATATCTACATCTATAACTATATCTGTATCTATATCAAAGAGCTTTTAAGGAGTTGGCTCATGCAATTGTGAGCTGACAAGTCCAAAATCCATAGGGCAAGATAGCAAGTTGAAAATTCAGGTGAGAGTTGATGTTACAGTCTGAAATCTGAATTCCACAGGGAAGGGCAGGCTGGCTGGAAACTCAGGAAGGGTTTCTATGCTACAATCTTGATAGTAGACTGCAATGGGTTGAATTGTGTCCCCTAAAAATTGATATGTTGCAGTCCTAACCAACAGTACCTGAGAATATGGTGTAATTTGGAAGTAGGTCATTATAGATGTACTTAGTTAAGAAGGGGTCATAGTGGAGTAGGGCGGGACCCTAACCAATATGACTGGTTGGTGTCTTTTTTTTTTTTTAAGATTTTATTTATTTATTCACGAGAGACACACACACACACAGAGAGGTTGGCAGAGACATAGGCAGAGGGAGACAGGGAGCCCGACGTGGGACTCGATCTCGAGTCTCCAGGATCACGTCCTGGGCCGAAGGTGGCGTTAAACCGCCGAGCCACCCGGGCTGACCTGGTTGGTGTCTTAATAAAAAAATAATAATACCATGTAAAAAGGCACACACAGGGAGAACACCATGTAAAAAAATTGGAATTATGCAATAAAACCCAAAGAAATATCAGAAGCTAAGAGGGAGATGTAGGACAAATCCTTCCCTAAAGCTTTCAGAGAGAGTATGGTCAATACCTTGATCTCTGATTTCTAGTCTCTGGACTGTGAAAAAATAAATTTCTATCATTCAGTCACTTGGTTTGTAGTACTTTGTTATATAGTAGCCCTAACAAACGAAAATATCCACCAACCCAGAACTATCTTGGATTCTGGTATCTCTTTATTTTCCAATTTTTAATGACTATATCTTGTCTGCCCTAACACTAAAAATATCTCTCAATTCCATTGCTTTAAGCCCTTATCACCTCTGACCTTGTATACTATAACATCCAGATTAAACCAGGGTCTCCCTAGTTTTTAGCCTCATTCTTCCAACTATTGCCAAAGATCCCTTCTTTTTTAAAAAATATTTTATTTATTTATTAATTTGAGAGAGAGACAGAAAGAGAGCTTGGGGGTAGAGGATAGAGGGAGAGAGAATCTCAAGCAGACTCCTTGCTAAGCATGGAGCTGAACACAGGACTTGATCCCATGACCCTGAGATCAGGACCTGAGCCAAAGCCAAGAGTCAGACACTTAACTAACTGAGCCATCCAGGTACCCCCAAAGACTCCTTCTTAAAATAATAAACCTAATTGTATTCCCATCTGCTTGGAAACCTCCACTGACTCTCTTTTGGCAGATGCTAATACTTGATTCCTTTGCATGGCACCCAGGTTTTTATAATCTGGAACCATTCTTTCTTTTCACCTTTCCCATTCTACTTTGCCTCTATGTACTCCCTTAACCATGCTAACCTTTTTTGTTTTCTTGTTTTTTTCTGAATTATTATCTTCCGTTCCATTGACCTTCCTCACTTCTTCACTCTGATAGAACTGATAGATCCCTTCTTTGATTTAATGTCTTTTTCAAATGTCTGCACTGTCTATACCCCGTATCATGCTTCTCTTCCCATTTTAAGTCTAAATAAGTCTGGTTATCAGGGAGACAGAGGGGAGGTTCAACACTATTCAATAATTCTAAAAATCATGTGCATGGGAAAAGGAAAAGAATTAGGCTCAAAGAGGGCAGAAGGAAACAAGTTTAGAAATAGAATGGAAGATAGTGGAAAAGAGAAGCAGGAGTTCAAGGTTGATTTCTCTTGAAAAACCAGCTTCACAGTGTTTTAAGTCAACCTTGTCTTTCTTTTAGTGTCACATTCCTTGGAGATGTATCACAAGGCCTTTGGGTATATTCTTATGTTCAAGAATCTTAGGAAGGCTGCATTTGTATATTGTATACAAGGCTCCATTCCAAAAACCAAAATGCATTGGCTTATTTAAGTACAATAAATACCTAAGGAAGACAGTACTATATGGAATAAAAGCTGTGAGAATGCAGTCATTAGATTTGCTAAGACTACATGCTTGCCAAATTTTACTACCAGATGCTTAGGAAAAAGAGAAAATTATAATTCCAACTGGTCAGTGGTCAGAAGGTAATATTCAAAACATCCCACCACATGGATAAACAAGAAAATAATTAGAAATCAAATGTTAGAGAATTCTGCAGTGAGCATGAATGTAATCCACAGGATAAACAACACTTGGTTGACATTTGACTGAATAAATTAAAACCCAAAGTAATTTGAATAAAAATTCAAGACATGTATCAGAGAAGTTCAGGACAGGAGACAAAAGATGAAATCTTGCTCTTGCCATTTGAGCTCTATTAGAGTTTACGGTAGGCCTGGAAAAGAAGGTCAAAGGCCTTCTTTTCTTTGTAGTACTATTCTACAGTACTATGGGGTGAACTTCACTGTGGCAAGGCCATAACTTGACCCTTGAGAAATCCATTAAGTTAAAATGCATACATTTAAGATAGCATGCAGCTGAAATTACCATACTCATAGCAAATAAAAAGTCAATCTAAACCATCAACCTTGTCTCGTGTTTCCTTGAAAGAAGATTAATAATAACAAATCAGAGACATTCTACTAGGCTTTCATTACTCTCTGTAAAAGAATGGCAATAACTAGTCAAGGTGCCGGATGTCTGCCTGTCACATGCACTAGTGCACGGGTGTGTACATATGATGGTTTCCTCTGGATAACAGGGGCTCTAATACCATGAGGCATACAGAATCGACTGTAGGGTTGATTTTATTATTCTACTGCAAATACTTTCTTCAACAGAAATGGTTCCATGAAACTTTCACAGAGTTTGAATTTTTGTACTTCAAGTTTAGAATAAAGATCATGGGTCTGCTGCAAATCTGATTCTCCAGATTGAAACTATTTACTGCATCACACACACACATGCACACAGACACACAAAACATACATTTTTGCTCACAAGAGACTTAGAGAATACCTGAGTTGATGATTATATCACTAGCATGACCCTCAGACTCAGAGTTATAACTTGCATGAAACAAAGCAAGGCAGGCAAGCTAACACCCTGAGTCTGTGGTCACCCTAGTGATATACTAGGGTGCTTCACTTGGTATTGAGAGAAAAAAATCACAGGTACTCAGAATTCTGATTGAAGAGAATACAGGATAAAAGGTTCATTCTGGTGACCAGTGAGGATGCAGCAACTCGATGACTGTACAGAGTGAGCAAGGCCATTGCCTAGTATATCAGATCCATCAGGAAAAATAATTACATTCATATCAATTATTGGTCTATTAGAAATAAAGACTTGGTGGAAGGACACTGTCCAAAGGTGATTGTCTAGTGCTTTAAAAATAAATGTCTTCTCTCTGCCTTGGTATTTTCTGTACCATCAAAAGGCCATTATCCCATGACAGTTCCATTCCACAGACATTAACATTAGATACCAATTCTTTCTAAAGGCTCTTTACAATGCTTGTCTCATTTGGTGGGTTTGCCAAATGTTCTTCACATTTCATTAATAAATTGACCCACACAAATCCCTTAGGACTCTACGGGAAATTAAGTTTAACTCTTTTTTCTTCTTCTATTCTAATTAATACTATTAAGAAAGAAAAGATGCTATCAATAGATCAATCAAATCCAGTAAATCAGGCAGCATACTTTAAGTGAAATAATAATAGAGAAAGCTATATTAATAAATATAACTACATATAACAACTGTATACCAATAGTTATGCTAAGAGCTTGATGCATATTTTATTTATGTACACAATAATCCCACAAGACAGGTGTTACTCTTTCAGATTATAGTTGAGGAAACTAAGGCTTGGGGAGTTACTAAGTGCTAAAGTTAGAATCTGGGTCTGTCTGACTTCAATGCCTAGGCTTATAAACATTCTGCTCTATTGCCTTTAGGTAGTATGTTCTAGAAGTGTCTTAAACCACTGACCTCGAGCAAATTATGTAGATACTCCATGCCTCAGTTTCCCACTGGTAAAAGTGAAAAACAGATAAACAAGATCAATCTCACAGTCCCTCCTCAGATGATCCAAACCTCTTAGGTAATTGGCCAGACTAGCAGTTATGTCTTTAGGCTATGATTTAAAATAGTGGGGAAAAAAAGCAAAATTATGTCATAGGAGGAGGAATATCGCTAAAATCTTACTAGATCGTTATATTTTCTAGCTTCTGCCTTTTGAATTGTTCCAGGTGATTGTGAACTTACCATTTATAAAAATACAATACCCATCCTCTGTAGAGTCCTAGGGAGGTCTGTCTTAGCAAAGCACTAAAGCCATGTATAGAAATGACACTGCAAGCCCTGGCTCCTGAGTCCATTAAACATTCTACTTCTTCATAACTTGATCCTTCACTTAATTTTACTTTTCCTCCTAGGAGAATGCAGCTCAATTTTCTTAAGTGTATGGGCCTACAATAACCAGCCTGTTGTCTATGATAACTTCTGGACCGTTCAAACAAGAGTGTTGTAATTATAAAATCCTACATACAAGTTTTTGTCAGCAGCCCCCAATCTAGAAGAAAACCGGCTGCTGCTTCATCTCTTCCTTGATTCCACAAGTGCAATCAACAATATGAGGGTAAAGGAAAGATTGCCAGATGGTTTAGCCTGGCTAGAAGAAGAACCTTTCCTTAAGACTTATGAACCAATACAAATCCATTTTCCCAGCATACAGATAACAAAGACAGACTAAGGAAGATTAAGAATCAACAGCACTTAGGAGCTGGAAGGAACCCTAAGAAACTTTTTGGCTGAATACTGCCTTCTGGCAAGTGATAGTCAACACCTTTCAATACCAGTGAGGAAATCTGACATTTGAAAAATGTAGTATTTTACAGAGTTGTTGTCTGACCTTGAGGAAAAGGAAGCCAGAGATTAAACTTTATTGAGAAGCTCAGAGGCAGACCAAATTTCCCTCCTCCGTTCCCTGCTGCTCTCCAGGCAACAGCCTGAAACAGCAACATGGCCCTTCCCAGGCTGTGGTAGATGACCCTCATGCCGGCCCCCTCCGTGTCCCTATGTGCTCCAGTGTTGCCCTCCATCACCACAACCACACTTCCTCTGGGTGTTTGGTTTGGAAATTGTTGCAATTTTGTTTCAATACAATACAAATACTATTTCTTTTTTTCTTTTAAAATGTGTAATACTAAGATACTTGATCTACTTTTCAGTATGACTGTATTAAATTTTTTGGGCCCAAACATCTGTTTGTAGACATAACTAAAATACATACTTTCCATTATCATGTCAGCAGGGAATTCTGTCTCGATGCTGAGGAATGGATTTGCAGGTAGTTCCAAGAACTCACTTGTTGCTCAGTTTGAGGAATCCTACAAGATCTAAATGTACATAGAGTGCTGTGAGTAGAAGGCAGTGATGGAACAAAGGAAACAGGGCATCATATTTAAATCATATCAGTAAAAATGAGGGTAACCTCCCTCTGGGAGAAGAGTTAATCCCAAATAAAGGTGTGTGAGAAAAGCCTTAGACTGACTAATAGGTCCTCCCATGGATGGTGGGGGTGGAGGGAAGTGAAAAGAGGGAGGAAATCTGGAGGCGAGTGAGGAAGAAACTATTTATTTCTACTTTGATGCTACGTCCCTTGTTCCTGGCTACTTTTCAGGTGAAGTTTTATACAAATTATTTTTGGCATGTGCCCATAAAATTTAAGTGAAAGAAAACTAAACCATCATATTGCATTAAAGCTCTGATCTGACAATTTAAGACAAAGATATTCAGAGTGAAGGTTGCTTCTCAATCCTTTAATCATCTGTTGTGTCCTGACATTCTAGGGGTCTCAGAAGAGTGCATGACAAATAATGTTCCATATGTGCAGTTAAAACTATCTGCAGCAAGGCTAAGTGACAACTGAAGCACTCTGGCTCTAAGTGATTAATATCAACACACTGGAGCCACCCCTTCAATGACCTACATGATGGATAAAGTCATACACACACACACAAAAAAAAATGCACGAGCTGGTTTGCTTGTGTGACCCAAAGACGCTGCACTCACTGATCACCCTCCTGAGGAAAACACTCCCAGTTCACTCATTGTACAAGTTTTTCTGAAGGTTTGTGCTTACTATCATTGATTATCTGCCTATGAATTCTCCAAACCATTATCCAGCATATTTCCTTTCCCTCCCACCCCTTCCTTACTGGGGTGCAATTATTGAACTAATACAAATTAACTGTCTTTTTTTTTTAATTGAAGAGAAAAATTAGCTTCCCAAGACACCTTACAGTATAACCCAAAACCAGATATAAATAAGTTTTCTGTGCTTCTAGATGATCTGTGCCTTTCCCAGTGCAGAGATATTTGGGAAAGGATGCTCCACAGACAGTTATTGGCACACCTATTATACTGTGCTGGGTTTCTCACAGGACACACATAAGTACTCAACTATACATTATTTTTACCAAACCTGTGCCCATACATACTATATAGAGCTGAATGATTATGCCATATAATACATCATATAAGCTCTGAGAACATTTTGATATTAACAAGACAAGAAAGTTGGAGATTACCCATCACTATTGATGAAAATAAGAGTATTTTGATGCTTGTGAATATATTCGTATCCACATGATCAGATTCGTTTATATACACCTTTGTGGTTAAAAACACCACCACTCTGCTACTGCTGAAGACCTACAGGCACAATGTGTATGCAGTGTGCTTGCTGTCTTGAGTTTTGTTTTGAATACTGGGTCATGAAAGGGTAAATTCTTTCCTAGCTCTATATTGGGAATTTGTGTGTGTGTGTGTGTGTGTGTGTGTGTGTGTGTATTTGCTACTGGAATGTCTACAATATTCTCATGTGACATGATAAAAATTTTTAAGATTTAAATGCGTCTACAATCAGTATAAAAAATTATTCCAAACAAGTTAAAATAGATTCAAGTCCTTACGGGAAAACATTTTAAAAGAAAGTTGTGCTTTATTTAATGAGAGCAATGTTTTGCTACAAAGGGAATCATTTTTATGCTTCAACAACCAAATATTTTCTGTTATCTGCGCATGTGACATGAATGTACAATTTGGGGCAGTTATTCAGAGTCAAGTTCCTAATACTCAGCATTGTTCTGTATCCTACCACACCGCACCCTTTCTTAATCATACTATATGTAGTTGCTCATATAAATTCTGTAACTGAAAAAGGAAGGAGGAAATCTAACAGAAAATTTCTTGCCAGATGGAGAAAATTGAAACATTACCCTGTTTCTTTGCCAACACAGATCCATTTTGACAAGCTGGAAATGATTTATGAGGAAAAAAACGTATTTACACTGGCAGAGATGTTATTAATTGCCATACAATGTTCACATTTTTGCATTGTTTTGTATATGATTACTTACAAGGCTTAAATATACAGTCCAAATATGTGGCTTTTTTTGCATGCTGATTATTATATGACAGACAAACTTACAATACATGATGCATGCTATAAATTTCATTTAAACCTTTACAGACAACATCACAGCAAAGACATGACAAAACAGCAAACCCACAAACAGTACTCAGAGAAAACAGGTCATTATGTGCATGCACACACACACACAGCATACACACATGGATGCAAATGATTTAAAGCGTTCCGCACAGTACATGGGAGTTGATGAATAATATAACACTCAATACATAAAAATATTACTTTTATTACTTTTCAGAGTAACTGTTCCTACATGAAACTACTACTAAAGGAAGGCTCCAAAATGTTTGGAAATGAAAATATTAAAGCAATATATAATTTCCAAGTTAGAAAATTTTGCATCATAAGACAGTACTAGGTGTGCTAACTTCCATAACGGAAGTTTGGAAGGGTATTTTTTTTTAGGTATTTTAGTTCAGGTGGATTAAAAATAACATCACTGGAGGGGACTTTTTTCTTCATATACATATGCAGTAATAGAAAAAAGAAAAATTAGGCTATTTAGTGAGTATCAAAGAGACTACAATAACGACAAGGCAATTTATCATATGCACTGACCATTAGCTGTCTACCTGCTTATTGCTCTTAAAATCCTGTCACTTTTTTTGCACTAATATAGATGGATATATTTATTACCACTTGCAATTCCAGATTTTAATCTCATATTAGAAAGATGTTCTCATATTACAGCTACTTTGTCTGGAATCATTTACAATATATCTGTGTCCACTGAGGACATTTTCAGATACCCTTATTTCTAGTAGTGGAAATTAATTTTGAAGGTCTCAATTTCAAGGAATCATATTGGCATTCTTACAAGCATTCATATGTAGCTGTCTCCTAGGTTTAATGTTTTAGTAGCAGTCTCTCTGCAATTAGTTTTAGGCTCCTTAAATGTAAATCAGATGTAAGTCTCTATAAACACTCATTCTCTATAGTGTTTTGCAGAGTGTTCCCATTGTATTAGGTTACTCTAGAAGGCAAATAATTCCAAATATGAAAAAAAAAACAGTGTACATGTGCCAAAACTATAATTTAGCTGTTTGTGATTTGCCCAACTTCATTTTTGCTTGGGAAAATGGATTCAATGTGTCTATTTGAAATTATTTCATAAATAAGAGCTTATTGTGAATGATTAATGAGTGTGGTCCTGCTTACATAAGATTAATTCCATCCAGGATCACTCTATCTCACTGAGAATTTGGGCACTTGCCCAGTGACCCTTTGTGGGTGGTCTTCACTTTTCCAAAATGGGACACCCAACGGAAAGCAGGATCATCCAGCTGCCAAGCATCACATTCAAACTACTTCTTTCACTTCATCTTTCTAACAACTTCTGTAAGTTTCAATCCCAAAGGGGCTGAGGAGGGATTTATTATCCCTACGTTTACAATCACTACATCAAAAAACTTTTATATAGAGCATCTACTTTATATCCAGCACTGTGGTAAGCATCATGGGGTGGCAGGAATCATAATAAAAATCATTGCTGTTGTTTTAATAAGGCTAATTGCTGGTTAATAGATAATTTAGAAAATGAGGAAATGAGTCTAAAAGGGTGAGAAAGAACAACTGGAGTATTTGGTTTTTTTCTACCAAAAGAAAGAACATAGATTTCAGTGGCACTTGGGTGGCTCAGTTGTTTAAGCATCTGCCTTCAGCTCAGGTCATGATCCCAGGATCCTGGGATTGAGCCCAGCATCAGGCTCCTGCTTAGTGGAGTGTCTGTATCTGCTTCTGCTTCTGTTTCTGTTTCTCCTTCTCCGTTCCCTCTAGCCCCTCCCCCACCCCAACCCCACTACCCTCCCCAGCTAGTGCTCTCTCTCTCAAATAAACGAATAAAATCTTAAGAAAAAAAAAAAAAGGAAAGGAAAGAACAGTTTTCAGATAAATGTCATTAGAGGGACAGATATTGTAACATAAAATTAGGCACAAGAGTGTTGTAGCTTAAAAACTAGCTTCACCACCTACCAGCTGTGTTATTCAATACATTCCTTAATCTCCGTACTTTAGCTTCCTTATCTGTAAATTGGGGATAATGATATCTCAAAAGGTTGTTGCAGTGATTGTCAGTTCAATGTAATGCACTTAAGACACTGACTGATGTATAGTCACTACTCATTAATATGTACCACTACATTTATCTGGAATGCTCTTGCTGTCTGGTAATATGCTTTTAACCAAGAGAGATTTCAGATGTAACAAGAGTGCTAACTAAGTAAAGATATCTACATTAAATGTCCATATTTGTTTTCATAACTCAACTGCAAAGTCCCTAACATTAAGAACTGTATCTATTCTTCTCTATATCACCAATTACTAACAAAGTGCTGATACTTATCAGGTGCTTTATCATTATTTGTTGAACTGAATTCCTTAAACTTTTGAAATACTTTCAAAGTTAAAAGCCATCCATTTGGGGAATATAAAAAATAGTGAAAGGGAATAAAGGGAAAAGGAGAGAAAATGAGTGGGAAATATCAGAGAGGGTGACAGAACATGAGAGACTCCTAACTCTGGGAAACGAGCAAGGGGTGGTGGAAAGGGAGGTGGGCGGGGGGTTGGGGTGACTGGGTGATGGGCACTGAGCAAGGCACTTGACGGGATGAGCACTGGGTGTTATGCTATATGTTGACAAATTGAACTCCAATAAAAAAGAAATAAAAAAAAAAGTTAAGTGCCATCACTCAAATATTCTCCTTCCACTTCCTGAGCCAAAGGAGACTTAAAGCGTAACTATCTAAGATTGAGTCAACACATAATTCCCAGGAAGTAAAAACTTTCTTTCACCATGAGATGGCTCCCACCACAGCAGCAGGAGCAATGGGATTCCCACGGGGCCCCAGAGTCAGAGCAAAGGTACAGGCAAGGTTATACCAGCAGTGAGAAGACAAGAAGGAAACCAGACACAGTTCATTGTGTAGCAGTGTAGCAAATCTCAGTGTCAGGGCCTATGGACAGGGATTGGTGTGGGCATTCCAGTAGCATACAGTCACACAACGGGGAGACCTGAAGCAGGCATGTGTCAGGCATATGTCCATTGGCCTACCTAGCATGCAAACATTTGAGGGCAATTCCAAAGAAAGGGAAAATCAAGATGAAGAGAGGTAATTCCTTTCTCACCTCCCGGATGCTGGGTTATAAACATGTGACTCAGACTTGACATGAGGAATGGAGGGGCCGAGAGTGATTGTTGGCATTCATTGTGGTAGATTGTCCAGAGATCCAGGGGCAAGTAGCCACTGGCAGCTTCAATAGCTTCAATAGCAGCTTCAATAGCAGCTTCCCAAACTGACTATTCTGTGGCATTATCTATAGAATTTGCTGCCAAGTATCTTTTGGCTCCTGCCTATTTTTTGAGCCTCATTCTCAAGACTTCCTGGCTATTCCATGAAATCCTGATATCTTTTCCAATGCATTCTTTTTCTGCTTCAGTTAACTGGAGTTAGTTTCCCTTATTTGCAACCAAGAACTCTGATTAGCACAAGAACAGTGCCAGATGCCTCTGTGACTGTCACCCAAACTCTTGATTATCCCAAGTCAGGCATCCTGTCATACTTCCTGGCTATATGACCTTGAGCATGTTACTTGTTCCTGGATCCTGAGAATAGTGACACCAACAATCTCAGAGGATTTTAATGGGATTAAATTAGATAATGAATGTGAAGTACTTTGAAGAATGCACAGTACATAGTACTCAACATAGGTTGCCTATTATCATTGCCTGTCATTAATGAAGCAAGGGTAACAAATGAGACTTGCAGACCCCATGGCAGCGATTTTATCCTGCTTTTTAACATGTCTCTCTACTACACCACCTCATCAATGAAAATCATATCCAATCACATTTTAATAGCTTATCTGTAATTGTCTGATATATACCACATATAAAGGAAAGATTTTTAAGGCATACTTTTATAAACATATACATCATTTTCCCCAAATGTCTGATGTTAGCACAGCTTCACCAAAATGAAAATAGAAGTTGACTTTTGCTATATGTCCTCTCATCGTCTTCCATCTCATAATTAGACTTAGACTCAAACAACACAAGAAACTGGTCTTACATTTCTTATGTGTCCTCACAATATTGAGCACATAATAGGTGCTAAATACACACTCATTAATTGACAGCCCAGCACTTAATTTGATTACAAAAGACACTAAGTGGTATAGTTTGCACCCAAACATCTGGACCTCCCTCCAACCTCAGTCTGATCCCCGTTAGTCAGGACCAGTGACACAAACCACAAAGTCACCCAGAGATCCAAAAGTAGGGTTCATAATGATTGGCTGACTCAGGAGGAGAGATGTAACTCAGCTTTCTCTGAGTCCCTTATGCTAACTTACCCTGTTTAAAAAAAAAAAAAAAAAAAACAAGACAAAAAACACCGAACCAAACTGACTTTTCCAGGACAGAATTATCCAGGGATCAGAACAGCTATCCTAAGGAGGTTCCAGTCCAGTGCTCCACTTAGCCATGTTGTGGGCAGCTGTGAGATTTGCTCTTCTGAGCCCCTCAAGAAACACAGGAATGATGAGCCTCAGTATCATTTTTTCTCCTTGGGGAGAACACTGTCACTGATTCCTCTCAGCATACACTTTATTATCGTCCAAGTTCCCAAAGGCACTTGAGAATATGTGATTAAAGGAATTCCCTAATGTCATATATACAATAAATCTAACTGGCTTTATTATCCAGCAAGGTTTTTTTTTTTTTTCCTCCTTCAATCTAATGCTTTCTGGCTAGAGATGAACTCACTCACTAAATATCTCTAACATTACCTTACCTTTGTGATATTGAATTGTGGGTATGTAGGTCAATGCCAAACTGCCAGCACATTGGCTACTCCCAAACATGGTTTGGATAAAATGTCTCATATCTTTTGAGTATTCTAGTGTCATATATGTAAACCAAATTCAGAATTTCCAAGCCTTTAAAGCAGAGTTAGAGTTGAAAGCACTGGTAGTTAAAAAAGACCTACCCCTCATTCCTATTCAATGCTTCAATCTCTTGTACCCATTTGTAAGTGGGTGAAGAACATCTAAAAACCCTCCCTCTCTCCTCTACTGCTCTCCTTCTACTCTCTCTTCATTAGTGTGGACTTCTATAACAAACTACCGGAGGCCAGGTAGCTTATAAACAACTGACATTTATTTCTCTCAACTGTAAAACCTGGGGGATGTCTGAGATCAGGAGGCCAACATGGTCAAGTTCTTTTGAGGGCTCTCTTCTAAGTTGCAGACTGCCAACGTACTGTGTCCTCTCATCATGGAGAGCAAAGAAAGGAAGAAAGTTCTCTCCTGACTATTGTAAGGAAACTAATTCTGTGCATAAGCGCTCCACCCTCCTGGCCTCTTCTAACTACTTCCCAAAGACTCCAGGTGCTAATAGCATCTCCTTGACAGGCTGGATAGGGTTTCAAAATGTGAATGGGGATGAGGGAAGGACAGACACATTTATCTCATAATACCTTCTCATTCTCTTACCAATTCACCCTCAAACCTCTAAGTGGTGGCTGGAGGAAATGATCAGGACAAAGAAACCATTCCAAGGTCTTCCTGTGTGACCCCTGAGCCTTGGATAAGATGATAAGCATGATGAAAATAAACTCTCAGGCCCAGAGGACCACTTTTCTGACAGTAATTTGCCATTCTGACTTAGCTAATTCTATACCTATACTTCCATGACACCATATGCATTCTTCTGTCAAAGATGCACCTTCCATTGCAATTGTTATCTCCTTGTCTATCTCACCCATGCAAATGAGAGCTCATAATCAATTTTCATGTCTTCACTGACTACGATAGAACTGGGTGAATAATGATTAAGATAGATTGCCAAAAACTTATAAATCCCTTCAATCTGTGTATGCACCACCCTCCTCTTTGCAAGGGGTACTTTGCTATTCCTATCATCCAGAGGTAGAGTTGCTTTCCCCACCCCTTTAATCCAGGTTGACCTCATAACATGTCCTGACCAACAGAATGAGGTAAAATTACAGTGTGCTAGTTCAGAGCCAAGGCCTCCAGAGGCCACAAAGCATCTGCTTTTGTTCTTATGAAGTAATGCTGCCACCTTGTTAAGAAGCCTGGGCTAGCATCTTTGATGATGAGAAGGCACAAGGAACAATGATGATGAGCATCACTAGCTGAGGCTTCTTTCACCAACCAATTGACAGGAAGAACCAATTGCTAGATAAGTGAACAAGGCTCTCTCAGGCCATCCAGCTTCTCCTGGGCTGCCATTTATGAAAGCAGCCACATGACTTGCCCCAAGTGATGAACCACCCAGCTGAGCCCAGTCAAATTGTAGACTCACAGAACCATAAGCAAATAAATTCTTGTTGTTCTAAGCCATTGATTTTTGGGGTGTTTTGTTACACAGCTATAGATAGATGATTCTGTGAGGTTTGTTAAAAAAATGAATAAATGAATCAATTAAGAGTGGAAAACCTCATCTTACAATTACCCTTGTCCTTATGGCTAGCGCAGCACATTATCAAGAGAAGTTAGCACCTACCTGATGTGACAGCTTTATCTGTACTTGTTCATGATAATGATCATACTAATGATAAAGGGGGCTAATTTCCTACATCATACCATTCCTGAGAAATTCTAGTAGAGTTTTACATAGAGTCATCAGAACATTTGCCTTCTAAAATCGGTCACTTTTCAAGCTAGGTGGTTTTGGAGCAGTCATAAATTCCCTCATTAAGGTAAATAAACATCCTGGTTTGCCTGAGACAATCCCAATTTAGTGCCCTTTCACTCTCAAAGCATTTAGTTTAAACAAGAAATTATGATCACTCTATCTTTGAGTCTCAGCTCATTAGAAATGAGAAGTAATGTTAAACAGGAATAATCACAGGGTTGTTTTCAGAGTTAAAGAAAATAACACATGACAGTAAAAATACTATACAATACTAAAGCATTACTTATTAATAGTACTGATAAATACACTTTGAAAGAATGATGGTTTGGAAGATCATTTACAACACAGTTACCCCCAAAAAAGGTTTTGCTATGATCATAATAGTAAAAATAACCATGCTCTGAGTGCCTACTAGTTTCCAGACAGTGAAGTAAGCAAATTGCATGTAACATAAATGCTCCCTTTCTTCAACCTTTTGTGAATGTAAATGAATCACATTCACAGCAACTAGTTCAATTTCTCTCCCAACTGGTTTCTGGCTTCTATGGAAAAAAAACAAATCAACGATCATGGCCAGACATTTGTTTCAAAGCCACCAAAGATTGTGTAATGCTTAAGAAATTCCCCCAAATGCTTTTTGACAGTTAGAAAACATGTATATTGGACTTCACTTAACCATGATAGAAAATTTATCACTCCCTTCAATAAAATACTCTTGTACATATATTACTTCATTAATCTACAAATCCTTATTATAATCCTTATTTTACAAAAGAGGAAAACCAGAGGCCTAAAAAAGTTAAATAGCTTACTCAAAGTCTCTTAGTAAGCAGAGGGCAGATTAAACCCAAGATCTATCGAACTCCAAAGCTCTGCTCTTAAATTCTCTTCTGAAGTCCCATTAGATTACTTTCTGTGGTAGATGACAAATTTGGGGTCACTACAAAAAATTATTTTTAAAAATTGTTCCCTGAGGTTTTAAGGTATAAATCAGTAAGTTTGAGTGGAATGCTGCAGGAGGGACAAGGAGACCCACAAAGTATTCAGGTGGCGAGAAAGTGGGATGAAAGGAGAGGATATGCAGAGGCAGGGCCAACGCAGGAAATGAGTGATGTGGGATGGAAGTCATGTACACATGGAGCCAGGAAGGGAGGCCCAAGGCAATGGGACTGCTCAGATAGCTACCAGTTTAGAACAAGGTCTAAAACGAGAGGGAGAAGAGCCTTAATAATGGACTTTTTTCTTATGCTGACAGAGGCTAGCTCAGCCTTCTCCATTTTCATCTGGAAGAAGCTATGTTTTAGGTCTAATTCATGAGCAAAAACACTAATGTCCTACCATTATCCACTGATGGGTACTTTATACTTGTTTTACTGTTGCTTAATAAATAAATTAGAACATAGCTAAACTTGTTCAACAGCCAGTCATTAGTGCAGTTAGATCTACTGTTCAGAAAACTGAAGGGCTATTGACTCTGCTCAGTTTAATGAAGGAAAATGAGTCACTGGAGATCTGGGCAGGAATGACTCATAGCAACACCAGCAGCCTTCTCTCCATTGTAAACTACTTTCCATCACTGGTAGTCAGCAAGAAGCTAAAAGAATGTTGATGTTTCTTTCCTGAGTGGTTAACTGCCCGAGTTCAGACAGACTGAAGCTGGGAATAACAGGAAGTCAACATTTCTATGGTAAGGGCTCAATTAAATAAAAAGTTACAGGCAGTCAGATTTCTCATTAGCCTTTCAGAAATTAAGTGTGGTGCTGTCCTGAGAGGAGTCAGGAAACCACTGCATAGGAGACTCTCCTGATAACAGAAGTCTTTCTAATATAGTAACGATCAGAAGAGAGGACTCCTCTCAAAAATTGACCCAATGTATATTGAATTCTACTCAAGCACAATGTTACAACAAAGTTCTTAAGTTCTAAAGTAGTATTTTTGGCTTGTCATGAGTCTTGCCTCAGTCTTGGAGGAGAGATGGTATCAATACAGTTATATATGTTAATAGGGAAATGAGGAAATTTGTCATCCTTCATAGAGCTAATGATCAGTTATAGACAGTGATGGGTGGCCTAGCAGTAGGATTCTAAAGCTAATGCTATGGGAGTAGATATATTCTTATGAAAAAGGACACTGGCCCCCAGAGGTACAGGGTGATCTGTAAATTATATACAATTCTTGACTTAAGGAAACAACAACAAAAAAAATATGCTTGGAAACACTCAGACCTCAGATTGTTCTCAGAGTGTGGATATTTATAGGCTTGGAAATGGAATTAAGGTAAGTTTCCTTGGGCAATACCACATCTCTATTACTTTTGGTTTCCCGCTGATCTTCGTGTTACTGAGACCATCTTGGGAAATGTTTGGAACTCAGATTGGAATTTAATGTTCAAAAAAGGATATATAACCAAATTATAGATAAATGCAGTAAAACTATCTCAAACCTTTCCTGAAGAGAGAAGTTCCTATACATAACTTAAACTTCAGAACTGTAGAGCAAATAAAATGATGGGCAAAACAGAGATGGCCCTTGTGCTCAAGATATTCACGGTGTAGTAGGGGTACCAGCAAACAGGTGTTTATTATGCATTGCAGTGAGAATTTGAATAGAAACTGTACAAAGTGCTGCAGGAATACACAGCAAGAGTTCTTACTCAGATTTCAGAAGTCAGGTGAATCTTCCTGTATAAGCAAGAGTTCTCCAGAGAAACAGAGCCAACAAGTTGTATGTATATATATCCCAAGAGAGAGACTAGGAGAGAGCTTTTTTTAAGGAATTGACTCATGTGAGGCTTGGAGTCCAAAATCTGATAGGGTAGGCCCACAGGGTGGAGACTCAAGTAAGAGATGCAGTCTTCTGGCAGAATGGCTTCTCCCCCAGGAGGGATCAGTCTTTGTTCTAGTAAGGCCTTTGGTTGACTGAATGTGGGACACCTACACTATGTAGGATAATTTGCTTTACTTAGAATCCACTAATTTAAATGTTAATCTCATCCAAACACCTTCATAGAAACATCCTGAATAATGTTTGACCAAGTATCTGATACCATAACCCAGCAAGGTTGACACATTAAATTATTTATTTATAGAATAATTTAATTAGTATCTATTAGTATTTGTCTCCCCACTAAACCCATTAAGTGGCTATTCCCCATGCTCTCCTCCCACCAGTGTCTGGCAACCATCAATCTACTTTCTATGGGTTTATCTACTTGGGATATTTCATATAAATGGAACTATACAATCTGTGCAATATGTGATTTATGTCTGGCTTCTTTCATTTAGTGTAATATTTTCAAAGTCCATCCATGTTGAAACATGTTTGAGTACTTCATTAGTTTTTCTGATTGAATACAACTTTACCATATGAATGGATATACCACATTTTGTTCAGCCATTCATCAGTTGATGAGCATCTGGGTTCTTTCCACCTCTTAGCTATTGTGAAGAGTCCTTATATTGACATTCTTGTGTAAGTATTTGCCTGAGTCCAAATCAATATTTTGGGTCCACTTTTAGAAGATGAATTGCTGGGTGACATAGTAGTTCCGTAACCTAAACTTTTAGAAACTACAAAATTGTTTTTCACACTTGTACCTTTTTAGATTCCTACTAACAGGATACAAGCATTCCGATTTTTCCACATCTCCATCATCACTTATTTTTCCATTTTTAAAAATTATAGCTATGCTGGTGGGTATGGAGTGTCATCTCATTGTGGCTTTCATTTACATTTCCCTAATGACTTACTGGTGTTGAGCATCTTTCATGTGCTTGCTAGCCATTTTTATATTTTCTTTGGAGAATGTTTATTCAAGTCTTTTGCCCAATTTTTAATTGGGTTGTTTGTCTTTTTGTTGTTGACTTGTAAGAGTTATTTATATACTCTGATGATGGACCCTTATCAGGTATATGGTCACAAATATTTTCTCCCATTGTGACATTTAGTTTTGCCCACAGTTACGGCCCTAGAACCTACCTAACACAATGCCCGGCAATAAATATGTGTTGAATGAATAGGAGGAAGGTTTGAAGACATGAAGAGTCGATAGAAGGTTGAAAATAACAAATTCAAAGGTATTATCAAGTGCTAATCAAAGCCTGAGACTGTTTATCTGAAAGTCACAATAAAGGAACTGGGCTAACTAGACCACACATAGGTTGAATTTACTACATGCTCTGTTTCACTTTAAATGTTCTTAGGAATAAATTTTTGATAATGTAGAATTATAAACATGAAAATCTGAACATTTCAATACATTAAAACTGGAATTTCAGGTAGATTTGATAAGGACCAGCATGCCATAACGGTGGGTTTTTTTTTTTAAGATTTTAAGATTTATTTATTTAAAAGAAATAGACTCCCTGTTGAGTGGGGAGCCCAAACCGGGCTTGATCCCAGGACTCCAAGATCATGACCTGAGCTGAAGTCAGATGCTTAGCACACTGAGCCACCCAGGCACTTTTGGTTTGTTTTGCTGACATGACAGTGGTAATGCTGTCTTGTGCTTGATCACAGATTGCTTTTTAATTTTCAAAGTGCTTTTCAATCATTAATTCTCATAATGCTACTTTTAGATCTTTTATTGTATCCCTATTGAAACCGGCATAAAATTGTTAAGGTAGGAAACGCACACACAGAGTAGAGCCTTCTCTATAGTAATGGGATACAAATACATTTGATTTTATCACCAGTTAATATCTATTTTTAATCTTTTCATTTCCTAAGAGCTGTTCCCTCTAGACTCAAACTACTGAGGTCAACAAGAGATATTGTAGAGAAAAGTGAAAATAGAACAGAGAATTAAATGTTCTCTTTGTTCTCCCTTTATTCAAACTCTACTTTTGGAAGACACATGGATTTAGGAAAGATTTTTTAATAATATGAAGGGAGAAAAAGGTAATAAAGAGCAGTAGTTAGGAGGAAAGGAACAACTTTAAAGACCTATCTATAAGAGACAAAGATAGTTAAACTGGCTTAGGATTCTAAGAGATTTCTCCATTCTTTTAAAGTGAAAGCAGAAACTTTGTGTTATGGACTAAATTGTGTTCCCCAAAATCCATATGTTGAAGTCCTAATCACTAGTACTTCAGAATGTGACTGTATTTGGAAATAAATCCTTTAAAGAGGGAATTAAGGTAAAATGATGTCATATGGGGGGCCCTAATCCATTATGACTGGTGTCCTTTTATGAAGAGGAGATTAGGGATGCCTGGGTGGCTCAGTTGGTTAAACATTTACCTTAGCTCAGGTCATGATCCCAGGGTCCTGGGACCAAGCCCCATGTCAGGCTCCCTGCCCGGCAGGGAACCTACTTCTCCCTCTCCCCTGCTTGAGTCAGTCTCTCTGTCTCTCTCTCTCTCTCCCTCCCTCCCTCTAATAAGTAAATAAAATCTTAAAAAGAAGAAGAAGAAGAAGAGGAGGAGGAAGAGGAGGAGGAGTTAGGACACAGGCACAGAGGAAAGACCATATGAAGACACAGAGAAGACAGCCATCTACAAGCCAAGAAGACAGGCTCTCAGGAGAACCAACCTTGCTGACGTTGCGGTTTTGGACTTCTAGCCTCTAAAATTGTGCAGAAATAAATTTCTATTGTCTGAGTCTGTGGTACTTTGTTAGGTAGCCCTGGAAAACTAGTATACTTTTCATACAGTGTTAAGCTTTCTTTATTGTTACAAGAATCCTTTCCAAAGAAATTCCAGTTATATCCATAACAAGTCCTCCAAATAAAAGTTTTTTCCACATTGGCTGAGGTAATCAACCATGGATTTATTTTTCTAACTACACTGAATCCCTAAATTAGATCCAAGCTAGATTTTTCATAGAAAAATAAATTAAAAAATGGATTAGTTTAAGCCCATTGGATTTTCAGGAATAATTTTAACTAATATTCAAGTGTCTTTAAAAAATAATAGTTTTCCCCCTGTTTTGTTCTGATATATAAAGGTTCTCATGTCTATGAGAAGAGGAAGGTCACAGCTGTTTTTAATGGGCATTTCTGTACACTCTTTTTTTTTTGTAAGATTTATTTGAACGAGAGAAAGAGCATGAGTGGGAAGGGCAGTGGGAGAGGGAGAAAAAATCTCAAGCAGACTCCACATTAAGCATGGAGCCCAAATTGGAGCTTGATCTCATGATCCTGAAATCATGACCCTGAGATCATGACCTGAGCCAAAACCAAGAGCTGGATACTTAACCAACTGCACTATCCAAGTAGTCCCATTTCTGTACACTCTTAAAAGAATATATATGTACGTTGTCTTACGGTGTAGAAAGTATTAATAACCCATTCTCCCTTTAAAACTCACAGATGGTAAATTACTTCCCCAAGGTCTCACAGCTAGTAGGATCACTGTAGAAGAAATCAGCTACATGCCAACCAAACCACCCAGCTTGAATTAGTGTTGGCAAATCATAGCTCATTGGTCAAATCCAGCTTGCCACCTGTTTTGGTAAATACATTTCATTGGAAAACAGCCATACGTTATTAGCAATTGCTTCTGTACTACAGTGGCAGAGTTGAGTAATTAAAACAGAGACTGTATGGTCCACAAAGCCTAAAATACTTACTATATGTAAATATTACTACTTACTATCTGTAAAATATTTACTAACACAAAAAAGTATACTAATCGCTGCCCTAGACATACAACTAAACTACATTTCCCTAAAACTTCTCTTGCAATTCAGGAGTTTTCTCTCTTCCTTCCTCTGAGGTTGAATGCAGAGAATCTAAGGAGGATTCCAAGACTTTAGGGAAGGACACAGTTCCTAGATGAGAGGGAGAAGAGAGTGGCAGCAGACCCACACTACAATACAGCATTGTCTAGAACCTACGTGAGAAACAAACCTTAACTGTATTAAGCTGCTACGGTTTAGGAGTTTTCATAGCAAGTAAGTTATCATGGCAAAGAGAATAGCAGAACTTGTTTTGTTTGACCCTGAATTCAGAATTGATTCCTTTCCTAAGGTGTGAAAGTGATCAAAAATAAACAGAAAGAACAAGCTCCAGAGCTCAGGACAACATCTTCCTGACTGCTGAACAAAGTTGCCTTAGAACAGAAGTGTATGATGGGTTTCATCTTTTGCCTATTTTGACAGTGGACCACTGTTTACTAACAAAGATTTTGAAGCATGTCCAGGTTCCAGAGAAACAGTGGCATGGTAATTATCAATGCTTACCATGGACCCAGGAATGCAAAAAGATGCAACAATCAAGGATTTTGCCATCTTTGAGAGATACCTGAATGATCAGAAAGCATTTGCTATCTTTAAGGATATGAAAGGTACATTTTTCAAACTGAGCCACACTGTCAAATATGCTGCTACTAATTAACACAAGTAGGAACATATGCTAAACATCAATTTTTTTTAACACCAATTTTAAATGATTTGGTATGGGGGCAGGGGTAGGGAAGGGGATTTAACTCAGAGAATTAAAAAATGAAAATTGGAAAAGATCACATAAAATTATTTTCACCATTAAAGATATACGAGGCTTCAAATCAGAGGCTTGGCTATACCTTTCCTTCATAGAAAATAACAAAGTACATTTCAAGTCACGTGGTTCACCCAAGTCACTTATTTGCCACATAGATAAGAACTTCCCTCAATCACTTCCCTCATAAAAAAGGAAGGAGGAGGAGGTGGAAGAGGAGGAGGATTATTTATTTTCCCAAGCTTTCCTGCATTTAGATGGCAGAGTCTTGGAAGGGAGATTCTCACAAAAGAAAGAAGAAAGAAAGAAAAGAAAGAAAAGAAAAGAAAGGAAGGGAAGGGAAGGGAAAGGAAAGGAAAGGAAAGGAAAGGAAAGGAAAGGAAAGGAAAGGAAAGGAAAGGAAAGGAAAGGAAAGGAAAGGAAGAGAGAGAGAGAAGAAAAAGAAAGAAAGAAAGAAAGAAAGAAAGAAAGAAAGAAAGAAAGAAAGAAAGAAAGAAGAAGAAAGAAAGAAAGAAAGAAAGAAAGAAAGAAAGAAAGAAAGAAAGAAAGAAAGAAAGAAAGAAAGAAAGAGCCATTTGATCTGGAACAATAAAGAAAAAGGAAAACAAATTATCTTTATGTCTTCTGCAACTTGGAGTTATTGCTCAAACAAACCACAGATCTCAGAACTCTGTTCAAGTCTCCAGCTTCCTCCCCCAGTGAATGCAGAAATCCTCAAAAATATGGTCTTCTCTGAAGTTTCATTATGTGTCTTTCATGAGTGTTTACTTTAAGGCAATTATAGTAAATAGAAATGAGGTGGCAATATACTATTTTCACCCAACCCTCTTTTCCCTTATTTTGGTAACACCACTGTAGGTCATTCTCTCCTTGCTGAAAAATTCTCCATCCTGTTTCCAGCATATTATTTTTATGTATTTGCCAGGTTGCTTACAGGCACTGCAGCACCAGCGAAAGGTTTGTGAACCATTCGGTAAGTGGTTCCTGCTCGAATGAATTACCTAGCTTTCATGAACAGCCATGCAGAAGCAAAGCAGGCAGAAAAATAATGAATACATTTGTACCATGGCACTCTCCCCAGCTATGAGCTTCTCACAACCATACAATTTCCCCACGAGGAAAGACAAGATTGCACTGTCATTAGAATAGGTAATCATTAGATTTATCTTTTATATAATTTGTAGCATCTTAAACATTTCTACGTAGCCTCATTACTGCCAGGAGTCCTCTTTAACTGAGATGATAAGTAAATAAAGTAGAAATTACACCCCAACAAGAACCTAGAATATGTTGTTTTAGTATATGTCTGAGAGCTCCCTTCAGCAAACCTAATCTGCACAGCAGTTACCATTATTTCTACTTCAATGAGCATCTCCTAATTGCTGTGTTATTGCTTGTGAAGAAAATATATTATTAAAGTCCACAACTCATGACTTGTTGCATATCTACCCATGAAAAACTTCCATTTCATCAGCTTTTAATCAGTTTCAAATGGGATGGTCAGCAGAGAGATCCCCCCCACCCCGAATATCTGTTCACTACCATTTCCTAATGTCAATGTACCCTTCTAACAGTCAGGATGCATTCATAATTTATTCAGAGACCTGAAGATTTTATTAAACCAAATCTATTTAATTTTCCATGAATTGGCTCAAGATGATTTTGGTGGCTTTTTGTAATGAACCACAATTAGAAACTTTAAAGACTCAGAACCCCCTTTTCGTTGTTAATGTTTTATGCTCTACTGTTGGTCTGCTGCCAGATAACGATCCACAGAGCATTAAAATTTTGTATTAATATTACCTTTACAAATGCAATATTGCTCAGTGGAAGATGAAGTTTCCATAGGCTTCTTTCTTCATAGGTATGTGCTAGGTGGTTAGAAATCTTAGATGATATTTGAAGCCGACATAATCATCTCTGGGTGAAGCATCTAAATTCTCAAGATCCATGTTCTTTCTTTCTTAAAGGGTATTCTAGAGTAGGTTAATCATACTAATTGGCTTTCAGTTAAAGTGAAATCAAAATAAGCCTTATGATCTCTGAATATTTGAGCAGAGTAATAAATTTGAAAAAATAGAATGGATTTCATTATTTAATGACCAATTCCGCCTATCTTAATGATTTGAAACAATATGGATCAAGGGTCATATGTAAGTATCAATCAATAATATGGCCAAAGGCATGTATCCTTGCAGAAGTAGTAAGTTAGTATGCTATTACTGACTTGTGGCAGGGACTTAGAATGATCATCAACACTCAGTAGATTCCTCCCAACATACATAATTCCAATAAGTATTTGATTTTTCTAGGACCCTGGAGATCATCAAAATGATAAGGGTCAGGGCTCAGGTAAGTTTTAAACATTTACAAGAGTCAAAAAGCAGGGGTAAAGGGTTTATTGATTAAACACTCTGCTTTAGGAAGGACACACAAGAGGTGGTAAAAGATTAGGCTGGCATTCACCTAGAGGAACCATATTAGTTAGATCAGCCAGTACAGTTACCCAAGTCAGTGGATCCAATCTTGTCTCAAAGGCCTCTAATGGATGGATTCATTCTATTATCCTTAAGATTCCAGGTCAGTCTAGATTGAGAATGGGTGATGGAGAGCTCCTCCACCACAACCACCCATAACACTCCCGTGTCCATCAAGAGTCTGGTCAATCCTATTGCTACAAATGTGAGATTGGCTCTATTCTAAAAAGTTAGGCTTTTTAGAAAGAACACCAGCCTGCTGGGAGGAAGCTCACCCCAGGCTGGAAAGCAAGAGAGGAAGATTCTGTGGAATTTGCTTCATCAAAATTTGCCCTCAGCTTTTTGTAAATTTCACAAGAAACAAATATAAAAGCTCCACCTCTTGAATTTTCCACAAAGAGAAGATTTAATATATTATCTATACTAGTATTGAATATGGTTAAGAGGATCAGATCTACAGTCATATTATCCAGATGCAAATTCTAGCTCCATCATGTACCACCTGGATGACTTCCTGCAGTATTTGGCTTCAGTTTCCTTATCTGTAATGGACATAATCATACTTCCTACCTTCTAGACTTCTTAGGGAAATTAACAGAATTATTGTATATGAAGCCTTTAGGACAATATGCAAAAAGTGCTCAGTAAATGTTAGTTATTATTCATTCAGTGGACAGATACTGGGTGCCCACTATGTTTTAGATACTAAATAGGACTGGAGATTTAGCAGTGCAATGAGTACAACTGACTAAAATTTCTGCCGTTTTAGGATCCATTTCAGAGAACAGACAAATAAGTAAAATATGTAACATTAAAATGATATTCTATCAAATGATTTAAGTGCTATAGAAGAAAATTAAGACAGTAGGAATACAAGGATCACTGAAGTTGTAATCTTAAATGCAGAAAGAGGAAGACATATTAAGAATATGACATCTGAGTGCAGACTTAAAGGAGATAAAGAAGTGGGCCAAAGACATATCTGAGGGAAGACTTATTTGTGTGGAAGAAATAGCAAAAGCAAAAGCTCTGATGCAGAGCTTGCCTGATGTGTTCTAGAATTAGCACAATAAATATTAGCTGTTAGTGTTTGGGAGATATTTGCATTCCTAAGCTTCTCTAAGGGTAGAGACCACATCTATTATTTCTTTTCATTTATCATGAGGCTTGGTTCAGTATTGGGTGGAGACTAGAAGAGTATTTCTTATGATAAATTGCTATATCTCTGCATCAGAATGTTAAACAAACAACCCCCCCCCCAAAAAAAAAGAACCCAGCCCCCATCTCAGATCTACAGAATCTTAGAGTTTGGATCCCTGGAATCTGTATTCCAGTATTCCTGGTAAACATGTGCTTGTCTGATTGATTCCTTTTTATTTCTATACAGATCCATGAGTCTGCATTACTCCAGCCCTGCCTTGCAGCTGCCCTGTAGACAGATGAACTTGGAAGCTACTTTGGAGAGAGATGCAGTATTTGATAAAAGCCAGAAAGCATGCTGGCATACATTTACACTGGATGAAGTACCAATTCCATTTAGCTACAGTATGAAATGCTTCTTTCATTTGCATGGGAGATCAACCATATAAGGCATAATAACTTCTTTCAAAAGTTCATTGCTAGTCCCATACTAGCTTCTCCCAGCAGGGATGGCTGGCAGATCTTCTTGCAGTAAGTGGAAAGCCATAGTCTGTCAAAGCATCAAGCACTAATGAAATAAACAAAAACTTTCCTTACCTGAGGCAGGTGCCAAAGCCTGCTACTCTAAGTGCCCCCACTGGACACAATTTAGACTTGCTTTCAAATGCTAAAAACAAATAGGTTCTCCTAAGTGCAATTAAAGCTAAGCCACACATTGAATCTATCGATACTGATGGAGTTATTTTGATTCCAAGGCTCTTAAGAGTTGTTCCTGAGAATATCACATAATTTGGTAATTATTATTTTATGCTAATATATGACAAAGAATGTTAAAAACATTCATGAGCTTCCTAGTCTTTTTTTTTTTAATAATCTTGAATCAATAGTATTTCTCCAAAGGACAAAGTAGTTATGTGCCATTATAGCGCAGTATGATTTAATTCAGATGATTAAATATACTATTTTAATAAGATGTATTTCCATATTAAGAATACTTTATACCCCTCCTATTCCACAGTTCCCCTTCCCCACTCTGGAATAAAAGCCTAATTCCCAGCTCATGCCAATTATTTTACTATTTCTTTTGACTTACAGATTGTACTAATGAGGTTTTGTTCTATTGCATTATTTGAGCCAATCTGAAAAGGCCCCATACTCACAAACATCTCCAGTTCTTACCATCAAAAATTTACACTGTAGGCAAATGAAATTGCTATGGCAGGATGACAGAGGGTACTATTAATCAGTATTCAAGGACAAAAGGCTTATCCCAGGACTGTCCCCAGCAAACCAGGAGGTATAGTCATCCTGCCTACAGGCATCCTTGTGGACTCAAAGAAATAAACATAAAAGTATGTAGATTCAGGACTGTTCTTAATAACATTGCTCATAATATCTGGAAAAGGCCATTTAATATGTATCTTATGCCCACATAACTTAAATAATTGGTAGCTTAGCACAAGAGACTGAAAGGCCAGCAATCTTCAGACAGGAAAGTAGAATCTAGAATGTGGGACACGACACCATCAAGTAGGGCCACATGGTAGAGAAAATTGACAACTGAAGAGCCTAAAGTTCTTTACGCTCCTAAGCCTAATGGAAGATGCTTATGAAGATGTTGAGAAACAATGGCCCATGAAGAAGATAAAGAGGATATTTAAGACAGGCCTGACCTGTCTTCCCCAATGTGGAAGAATTCAGGGCACCCTGCACAATATTCAAGGCCCTGAAGTTCCCCCAACCTAGCCCTTTACCTATCCCAAAATACTCCCCCCACCTGATCTTCCCATTTCCTTTTGGGTCCCCAAACCCTAAGCAATTGCAACAGACATGTCCTTTGAATCCAAATATGGCAAATAGCTTTGCTCTCAGACCTATTAAAAGACCACTAAGCAGAATGCACCTCACAATCATTCTCAACACACATCCAAACAGCAATTGATGATTTATTATTATTGACCAATGAGATGAAAGCTACTTATTTTTTATTTTTAACTCTGGCCTAAACCAGTCATGCCAACTTCCATTGTCTATGCCACCTAGTGGTAGTTTGAAAATTCCACTGTGTCATGGCAATGGATCCTCATTTAGCTAATGAATTCTTTGTTACACACGGTTGCTTCAAGTTTACTTAACTTCAGAGGCAACTTTGCAATGAAAATATTAATAAAATATATTATTTATATTTATATTACAAGAATATAATCTGCATAAGTTGGATGAGCCTTTTTTGCTCATCTAACACAAAGCCTGGCACTTAGTAGATGCTTACTAAGTATTTGATGATTGACTGACAGAACTTCAAGAAACATTACAATCCAAAAATTGTAAATATATGAGAGCAGAGACAAGAGAAAAGTAATCTTATTTATGAGGAATTAGAAAAAGATAGAAAAAAAGTAACACTCGAGCTGTACCATAAAGTATAATTAGAAATTTAATAGAACAAGAAAATAAAACAAGGCCAAACATTTTTGATAGAACAGCAGAAATAAGAATAAAGATGTGGAGGTACATTGGCTTTTGACTAAACTGTGAGTCATGATAGTGTATATTTTGGGGTAATGATATAACTCTAGAAGAGTAATAGGCTAAGACTAGGTTTTGGAAGATCTTGTAAACATGCTAAAAAATTAGGACTTAATCTTACAAGAAATGGCAAGGGGGAAAGGAGGGTCTCTTAGACACAGCTATTATACTTTTAAACATTTCTTCTTAGAAATAAATAGACAAGCATGTAAAGACATTTGTTCAGGAATGTTTATCACAAAATTTATTACAATATTTGAAATTCTAAGTAACATAAATGGCCATTAAAGGGGTTTGAAATTAAATGAATGATGACCTGCCCATAAAGTGTAACCACTAAAAATGATGATGATGATCTTTATTTATTGATATGGAAAAATATCCACACTATATTAAGGGAGAAAAAGAGGCTACAAAATATGCAGAGCATGATCTCATTTTTGTTTTGTTCTATTTTGTTTTAGGTGATATATGCATAGAAAAGATTCTGGAAGGATATATACCAAAATGTTAACAATGGTTATTTCTGGATAGTGTGATTATAGAAAATTTTTATTTTCTTGGTTTATATATGTAGTGTGTATTTATATATATATATATATGTATATATATATATACACACATATACACACATACATATGTGTATATCACATAGACCACATATGTTATGTTATATATACACACACACTTATCTATATTGTCTATTTTTTACAATGTGCATGTATTATTCCTATGAACAGAAAAAAGCATATATTTTTAAAGAACTTTCTGTGTCTCTGATTCTCTCTGTTAGGTCATAGATATCTAAATCTATCTCTCATGGTCATCTTCACCCTGGCTGGGAACACTTGAGGGCAATTTACTTAATTGTTCCTAAATGCCTGCATAGTGTTGCAAGAAGCTTGGCAGGAAAATAGTATTCAACTTTCAGAATAATAATCACGATTATGAAATTACAGGTCCAACTGAAACCTGGTAAGAGTACTGAATGAAGAAAAGTAGTCACTACAGTCTATAAGGCATTGTAAAGACACAGGAAGGAAAGCAGAAGGCACTCCAAATGAGGGTGTAATTGAGTTCAATGATCATGTTGGAAAAGAAACTGTCACAATTTAATAATGGTTGTAAAAAAAAACTGTAATAATTGTAGCCTATGATCAGAAAATGAGGAGATTAGATTTGTCAGAGAGCATTAAACATCAACTCTGCAGGGACCAATCAGAATCTATACAGAGACAAAGTAAATTTAAGCCATAAACGAAGTCTATCCTGGCTCTCTTAGAGCTCACATACAAAACGTTCTGATGGCATAGGTGAAATACAAAGAGCAGGGTAAGAGATCACAAAAACATGTTTTGTGTTTTTTTTTAAGATTTTATTTCTTTATTCATGAGAGACACAGAGAGGCAGAGATGTAGGCAGAGGGAGAAGCAGCCCCCCATGGGGAGGCCAAGCAGGACTCAATCCCAGAAGCCTGGGATTACGACATGAGCCAAAGGCAGATGCTCAACTACTGAGCCACCCAGACATCCCAAAACATGTATTTTTCAAATTTAAAAAATATGAATTGTAAGCTGAGAAAACGAGTGTCACTCAGACACTCTACTAATTCTGACTCAGAAAAAAGCAGAAAAGAAAGCAAGCTATTTAGGGAATTCTTACTTGCACTTTACTTATTTTTAAATGAGATGGTATATATAACAACTGCTTTATTATTATTAAGAATATTTACATAATAAAAAAGCATTTATAGATCACTATTCTATCCCTGGTGACTAGAATAATGTTGGGAGCATAGTTGATGTTCAATAAATGTTTAAATTATGAATTTGTATCAGTGAATTCTTAGAAGGAAAATATGTGATTTAGACAAATGATGAATCAAAGAACTCCAAAATAATTATTCTGCTGAAATATATTAAACCTTTGATAATAAGGACAGGAAGTGTGAATAAATGAAACGTCACTTATTTGTTGCTGAAAGATAATGATCTCAAAGGCCACTTTAAGCATTGTATAATGATGGGTAGAATGGAGTTGCAAAGTCTGGGATTGGAAAACAAATGTTTGAATCCTTGCTCACCATTTAATACTGTGACTCTGAATGAGTAAATTATTTAATGTTAGTATTGAAGGCTTCAGTTACCCTATCTTTAAAATGAGGATAATACTAATGTCTTCCCTACTCAAATAAGTATTTGTTATTCAAAGCAGTCATATAATTTGGACTGTAACTTGTTAAAATTCTAAATAAAAGCTCTTTTGAGGATTTAGGGGACAACTTTCCCTCCATTATATTAGGCTCAACAAAGGCCTTGAAAACTGATGGGTAGAAAAAAAACAATCAAATGGTTGCCTTCCATTAGGCACATTACAAAGTTACCTCTTTACTCCAAAGTATAAACAGTATCCTAATTTTAAGGATGAAGAACTGATGTTTATACAAGGGTACACAACCTGTAACTGGTGAAGTGATTAATTCAGTATTGAAATGCATTCCTTTGGCATGTGTTTTGGATGGTATATTAGTTTCCTAGGGCTGCTGTGACAAATCACCACAGAGTTGCTTAAAACAGAAACTTATTCTTTCACAGTTCTGAGTGCTAGAAGTCTAAGATCAGGGTATCAAAGGGTGTTCCTTCTAGAGTCTCTCAAGGACAATCTGTTCCAAGCTTCTCTCCAGCTCTTGGTGGTTGCCAGCAATCAATGGTATCCCTTGCTTACAGACACATTACTCCAATCTCTGCCTCCATTTTCACATGGCATTTCCCTCACGTCTTCACATCATCTTCTCATAAAAACACAAGTCATATTAGATTAAGGGGTCCCCTCTACACTAATATGACCTTATCTTAATGGATTACATCTGCAACAATACTATATCTAAATAAGATCACATTCTGAGGTACTAGGGGTTAGGAAACATATCTTTCTAGTGGTACACAATTAATTCCATAACAAATGGATATCCTCAAAACTTCAGGTTATTGAAAATTAATTTTTTTCATAACCAAATGTGTGATTTATTTTTAGGGAAAAATAAAACTGAGGTTTTCCCAATAAAGGGAAGAAATAACAATATGAGATCCTGGTTACATGTTAATTACCACATTCTATATACAATGTGGATGTGATCAACAGGTATTCAATGATAGTGTGAATAAACATTTGAGATTAAAAATCACTGATCACTTGCCAATGCTGTAAATTCATAAATGTTGAAATATATACCTAGAAATAAGTAAATTTTAAAAATTGAAGCTTTTGACAGTGTTTATAGATCAACCCAAATGGTACATACAAATAATACAGCCAATAAATTACTGTTGGTTTCCATCTGATTTCTTCATAATATGGCTGTTGCATTAGTAAAGATACTTCCTACAACCACATGGATACCCCAGAGCCTATGACAAATCACTTTACAGCAGCCAAGATCATCCACAGAGAATAATCCTAAATATCGATAGTGTTCATCTGTTTCAAAGAGTGTTGTTTGTATATGGTCCAAAAAATGCCAAACCAGGTGATGGGTCAATAAAGTCAGTCCAATAACCTTCAGCTTGAAAAGCACAGCAAATTTCCTTAGCATCATTAATGAACTTTTCTAAAAGCATTTCTGTTTCATTTTCTACCTCTTCACTCCAAACAGTCATAGCATTCTTAGTTTTCTGTGTTGTAGCGAGAATCATTAGTTTGTTGGTAGCTCCTTCTGGAAACGGTGACTCATATGTTTAAATGAGCAATTTTACAGGTAGAATCACAAAAAGAGGAAAATCTATAGCAGACCAAACTTCTGTCAATAGCCATCATTTAGCAAAAGTAATGATTTAAAATCTAACCGAGGCAAGGTTAAGAAAAAAATTAAAAGTTTTAAAAGCACCCAGAACAGCTCCTAATTGTATTTACTCTATGTAAAAAACACCTCAAAAAAAAAAAAGCAACCCTGTAGTTACTAGCCCTTACTGTTGTATTCAAATAAACAGTTTAATTACCATATAAGACAGAAATCTAACCCCATATGTCGACCCGCATGCAAATCATCCTAAAGACTGCTTTCCAGAGAATTGAAATCTGGAGGAGACAAGCCCCTCATCCTATCATCAATGAGTGTTGATTTCAGTGAAGCATAAAGACACCTAAGCACAAAAAGGTAAATGGTAGGAGTAGAAGGCTTGTCATTACCCAGCAGTATAGATTGTGTTATTGTGTCTGACCCTGAGTTCTGCATGGTCAACCACCTCTGCATTGAGTACCCAAGGGATAATTCATCATAAATGAAAATGTTCTTGGTAAAGGTGGGGGAGGAGTCAGTGGTCAAAGCTAGAGCTGGGATTTATGACATTATAATAAGTTAATTAACTGCTGCAGTAATTGCTTCTTAAAGAATGAGAACAGCATCTAAATGCACATGCTTATTAGGAAAGATATCTTAAGGCATACCAAATGCTTGTTAGGGAAGATGTCTTAAGATGAATTAAAATACAGAGTTTTATGAGGTCTGGGCCTACACATTAGTCATAAGAACTAGAGAATTACAGGCTAATGGTGTCATAAAGATCTGATTGGGTTACATTTGTGGGCATGTGCTGAAATTGTCAGTTCAGAAATATCATGCAGTACTAAAAGGAGTAAGTTAATTTCATTCTAAAATAACCAGAGTATATAGATATTTGGCAAGATCCTGAAACTGAAATCTTGACACACTGTCTTGAGACATTTCAATACAGTCATAGGAAATCATTGTAAAAAAATTTTTTTCAGGGATGCCTGGGTGGCTCAGTGGTTGAACATCTATCTACCTTTGGTTCAGGGTGTGATCCCAAGTCCCAGGATCGAGTCCCACATCGGGCTCCCCACAGGGAGCCTGCTTCTCCCTCTGCCTACGTCTTTCCCTCTGTCTGTATGTCTCTCATGAGTAATAGATAAAATCTTTTTAAAAAAAGAAACTTTTTCAAAAATGGCTTATAAGGGATCCCTGGGTGGCGCAGTGGTTTGGCGCCTGCCTTTGGCCCAGGGCGCAATCCTGGAGACCCGGGATCGAATCCCACGTCGGGCTCCCGGTGCATGGAGCCTGCTTCTCCCTCTGCCTGTGTCTCTGCCTCTCTCTCTCTCTCTCTCTCTCTGTGACTATCACAAATAATTAAAAATTTTTTTAAAAAATGGCTTATAAAAATAATTATACACAAAAAAGGAAGGTGAAAATGTTCAGCGAATGTATGTAATTGAAAACCTATCCAAGAGAAAAGGGTAAAAAGTTTCACAAAATTTTAAAATGAAAAGTGAAATACAGGAGATAGAGAAGATTTAGAGCCTAATGTGGTTGTATATTAATTTCAAAATATCAAGATATTTAATGCTTTATGTTAATTGAAATATATCAAAATTAACCCAGTAGGTTAAACATTAAAACAAGTTGAGAAAGTTATACAGAAACTGCATCTGAGCCTCTAGAGAAGGAACTCAGGGTCATCATAGATTTACCAGTAAATTCCTTCAATCTTTCAATGAACAGATCTTTGCCATGTTATATAACCTGCTTCAGAGCATAGAAAAAGATTAAAAGTAATTCAGATCATTTTAAGAAGAAACATACCCTAATTTTTGCATTTCAAATAAATTCTAGGGAAAAATGCAGCTAAATGTCACTTAATAGAGGTATTTTAAAACCTAAATAAAATGCTAGCAAATAGAAATTACTAATCCAGCTAAAGTGTTTATTATGGAAATTCATGAATAGTCTAAAATTAGGAAATCTATTAATATATAATAACAATAGATTTAAAATTCACACCAAATAAATTTTAATAGATAATTATTTTATTTTTTCTAATTATTATTATTTATTTGACAGAGCAAGAGAGCATAAGCAGGGGTGGACGGTAAAGGGAGAAGGAGAGGCAGGCTCCCCACTGAGCAGGGAGCCCAATGCAGGGCTCAAACCCAGGACCTTTGGGATCACAACCTGAGTAAAAGGAAGACGCCTAATTGACTGAGCACCTGATTATCATTTTAATGGTAGTATATCTTCTTTTCATATCTTTAAAATATCTAATTCAAGCCATCAGCCAGAATTTTATTTGACAGTGGGAATAATAGAATAATTCTCATTAAGATATTATTAAAATACAGATATATAAAATTGCTATTATTTAATATTGATATAACTAATGATAACATTATCTGACGTTTATTGAGTTCTTACACTATGCCAGCAACTGGCTAAAAGATACACACCTTACTTATTTAACATCATTTCAAAAGTTCTTAAGACAAAATAAAAAATTGCAAATGTTAGAAAAAAAGAAACAAAATGTGATTATACATAGTTGACTTACTTTTAGAGCATGAAAATAGAAAGAAATAAAATGAAAAGCTATTAAAATTAATTAAAGCTTGGTATAATAGCCAGACAAGAGATAAATATTCTCATATACCAAATAACAATGTAATAGAAAAAAATGTAAATCAAAAAAAGAGCCCATTTATAATCACAAAGCAAAATTTAAATTAAGAGGAAATAATGTACTTTATGAAAATAAATGCAATACTTTATTGAGAGATATAAAAGGGGGGAAAATCAGAATAAAAGAAGAGGTCTAACATGTTCCTAAGTGAGAGACCTTAATTTTTATGAAATAATAGTTTTTCTCAAATGTTTAATGTATTCATTAAAATTTTAATTCCAATCCCAATAGATTTTTTTCTGGAATTTAACCCCTTGGTTCTAAACTTGGTTTGAAATACAAATAGAAGAGTAATAACTGTTTTAAAGAGATTAATTTTAACCAAATACTAAAACATAAAACTAAAGTAATTAGAACTTATTGATAAGTGTAAGAAAAGGTAGGTCAGTAGGAAAGGACAGACTATTAAAATACACCCCATTATACATACACATTCAGTAGTTGAGTAAACCTGTATGATACAGCAGAGGGAATGTAAAATTTCAACCAAAAATAATTGAATCCTATCTATAAGAGGAATATAAAATTTAATTTATCATAAGCTTATAGTGAGAGGAGGAATTCCTAAACTGAAAGTCACTTGGAAGACAGAGAAGGAGCAGAAAGGGGAGGAAAAAGCAATGAAGACTTTTATAAATCTAATTATTTGTTTTTTAAAAAAGAGAAAGGAATCTAGAGCTAGAACAAAGTAAAAGAGTAGACTTTCTAAAGAGTAAAAACTGTACCAGAAAATAAAGAGCAGATTTAAAAATAAACAATAAGTTAGGGAAAATAGTTTTAGAAAATGCATCAATTCAAAGAGATGATGCTTTGGAGGTTCTGGTTCAAGATGAAGCTGTAGGAAGACTCTGAACTCACCTCTTCCATGAAGCACACCAAATTACACCTATTAATGGAATAACTGCTCCTGAAGAAGAACTGCAGGCTGACTGAACAGCTACTGAACAACCAAATACAGAGAGAATGGCAAAAGAACAGCAAGAGATACAGAGACACAGTAACAAAGGGAAGCCCCACCTCCAACGTTGTGAATGGCAGTGGAGAGGGAGAGTATTGAGGTCCCACGAACATATCCCCCTGTCTTTGGGCACAGAAGAAAAGCCACAGTATAAAAGAGCAATTAGCATATAAAAGAAATAACACCAGAATTCTGCCAATTAGCAGAGGAGTTGTGGGAAGGCTCTCCAGGTCAGAGGACTGGAGAATGACACAGCTTATGTTCCCATCTGACCTTGGAAGCCTAGACTGGAGTAAGATTCAGACACCATGGCAAGCAGATCAGATTGTGACAAAAGGCCTGCAATCTCAGCAAGCCTAGAGTACATAAGCCCACACCAGCCACTCTGTGGTAGAGGGCACAGAAAACAAGCTGTGGTTGGGGGGGAGGGGGTAACTTTTACTGTTTTGTTTTATTTTATTTTTACTTTTTAAAATTTGTCTTGTCTTGTTTTCTATTTTCTTTTGGATTTCTATTTTTTAATTTGGTTTTGTTCTTTTCTCTCTTGTTCTTCTTTTGTCTTTCTGTCTTTTTTCTTTCTTCTTATATTATTTGTTTTTTTATTTTCTTTTTTCTTTTATTATTATTGATTTTTAAAAATTCTCTCTGTAGAAGACAAACCATGAGAGACTCCTAACTCTGGGAAACAAAGGTTTGCAGAAGGGGAGGTGGGTGGGAGGATAGGGTAACTGGGTGACAGGCATTAAGGAAGGCACATAATGAGATGAGCACTGGGTTTTATACTATTTGGCAAATTGAATTTAAATAAAATTTTTAAAATAAATTCTCTGTGTAAAAAGCCATGGTTTAAAAGAGTGACTAACATATATAACCACTGCTCCAGCCAGTCAGGAAAAGTTACCAAGCACACAGAGTCTACATAGGGATAACTATACACAGAACCACTCCTTCAACTTTAAAAATAGCCATTTTGCCTAATCCATAGAAACAAACACAGTAAGTCAAACAAAATGAGGAGACAGAGGAATGTGCTCCAAAAGAAAGAAGAAAAAAATACAAAGAATGAAATGAAAAAGATTAGCAATATGTCTCAAAAAGAATTGAAAATAATGATCACAAAGATACTCACAGAACTGAAGAAAAGAATGGAAGAACTTAGTGATATCTTCAATAAAAAGAAATTATTAAAAAGAACCAATCAGAGATGAATATAATTGAAATAAAAAAAAATACATTAGAAGGAATCAACAGTAGATTGGAGGTTGCAGAAGAACGTATCAGCAATCTTGAAGACAGAGTAATGGAAAGCACATAAGCTGAATAGCAAAAAGAGAAGAGAATTTTAAATATGAGGATAGATGGGCAGCCCAGGTGGTTCAGTGGTTTAGCGCCACCTTCAGCCCAGGGCATGATCCTGGACACCTGGGATCAAGTCCTGCATTGGACTCCCTGCATGGAGCCTACCTTCTCCCTCTGCCTGTGTCTCTGCCTCTCTCTGTGTGTGTCTCTCGTGAATAAATAAATAAAATCTTTAAAAAGAAAATGAGGATAGATTAAGAGATCTCTTGGACAACACGAAGCAAACATTTACATTATAGGGGTCCCAGAAGAAGACAGAGAAAGATGTAGAAAACTTACATGAATAAATTCACATTCAACTTATGTGAAGACATAAAGAACTGAAAACCTCCCTAATTTAAGGAGGGAAATAGACATCCAAATCCAAAAAGCACAGAGTCCCAAACAAGATGAACTCAAAGAGGTCCACACCACTAGCACATGATAATTAAAATGTCAAAGGTTAAAGACAGAATCCTGAAAACAGAAAGAGAGAAACAAAAAGTTACCTACAAGAGCGAACCTATAAGACTGACAGCTGATTTTTCACAGAAACTTTGCAAACCAGAAGTGGCATGACCTATTCGAAGTGCTGTAAAGAACAAAGCTACAAAATTTTCCCTGGCAAAGAGGGGCCTGGATGGCTCAGTGGTTGAGCATCTGCCTTTGATTTGTGATCCCAGGGTCCTAGGATTGGGTTCTGCATCGGGCCCCTTGCAGAGAGCCTGCTTCTTGCTCTGCCTATGTCTCTGCCTCTCTCTGTCTCTCATGAATAAATAAATAAAATCTTAAAAAAATTTTTTTGAACCTAGCAAGGTTGTCATTCATATTTCTTGAAGAAGAGATAGAGTTTCCCAGAGAAACAAAAGATGTAGGAACTTATCACTATTAAACCAGTCTTACAAGAAATGCTAAAGGGACTTATTTAAATGGAAAAGAAATGGTCATAATTAGACACAAGCAAAATATGGATTAAAAGATGTAAAATGTGACAACATATGCATAAAACATGGAGAAGGGAGTAAAAAGAGAAGGGGAAAAAGAGAAATAAAAGTCTTTTTTTTTTCTTTTTCTGTTTTTTTTTTTTAAACTTAAATGTTTGAACTTAAATGACCATGAAATTAATACGGACTGCTATTTACTTATGACATTATATATGAACCTCATGGTAACTACAAATCCAAAACCTATGACATATACACAAAAAATAAAGAGAAAGAAAGCAAAAGAAAAAAAAAACCACTGTACATACTCATCAATCACAAAGAAAGCAAGAGAAGAAGAAAGGAAAAAGAACTATTAAGACAACCAGAAAACAAATTTCTTAAATGGCAATAAGTTCACACCTATTAATAATTATTTTGAATGTAAATGGCCTGAATGCTCAAATCAAAAGTGGTAATAGAATGGTGGAGTGGTAGAATGAATAAAAAACAAGACCCATCTATATGCTGTCTACAAGCGACTCACCTCAGACCTAAAGAAGGGATGGAGAAACATTCACCATGCAAACAGAAATGAAAAAAAGCTGAGGTAGCAGTATTTATATTAGACAAAATAGACTTTGTCAAAACAAAGACTGTAACAGGAGACAAAGAAGGGCATAACATAAAGATAAAGGGATCAACCCAATAAGAGATATAACAATTGTAAATATATACACACCCAACATTGGAGCACCCAAATACACAAAGTAAATATTAATAGACATAGAGAAATTGGTAGTGATACAATAATAGTAGGGGACTTTAACACTCTACTTACTCTACTTATCAATGGATAAGTCATCCAGACAGAAAATTAATAAGGAAACAATGTCTTTGAATGACACGTTGGACCAAATACACATAACAGATATATACAGAGTAGTCCATCCAAAACAAAAGACTATCCATTCTTTCCAGTGCACTTAGAACATTCTCCAGGATAGATCACATATTAGGCCATAAAACAAAAACAAGCTTCAATAAATTTAGGAAAACTTAAATCATACCATGTGTCTTTCCCAACCACAACAGTATGAAACTAGAAAGAAATCACACACACACACAAAAAAAAAAAAAACTAGAAAAAACACATAAAACACATACACCTGGAGACAGAGAACATGATACTAAGCAACCAATGGGTCAATGAAGCCAATCAAAAAACACAATGAAGACAAATGAAAATGAAAACACAATGGACCAAAATCTCTGGGACACAGTGAAAGCAGTTCTAGGAGGGAAGTTCATAGCAATACAGGCCTACCTCAAGAAACAAGAAAAAAATTAAATAAACAATCTAACCTTATGCCTAAAAGAAGAAGAAACCAAACAAGAAAGGAAATAATAAAGATCAGAGCAGAAACAAATTACATAGAAACTTAAAAAAAAAAAAAAACAGTGAAAGCAAGATCTGGTTCTTTGAAAAGATAAACAAAATTGACAAACCGTTAGCCAGTTTCATTAAGGAAAATAAGAAAAAGGACACAAATAAATAAAATCAAAACAAAAAAGGAGTAACAACTGATACCACAAAAATATGAAAAAATATAAGAGGATACTATGAAAAAAGCTATGAGAGAATTACTATGTCCAACAAACTGGACAACCTAGAAAAGATGGATAAATTCCTGAAAACATATAATCTTCCAAGACTGAAATAGGAATAAATAGAAAATCCAAATAGAACCATTACATGCAACAAAATTTAATCAGGAATCAAAAATCTACCAGACTACCAGACCAGTTGGATTCATAAGTGAATTCCACCAGACACTTAAAAAAAAAGTTAATAACTATTCTCTTCAAACTACTTCAAATAATACAACAGGAAAGAAAGCTTCCAAATACATTCTATGAGGCCAACATCACCCTGACACATAAACCAAACACACCACAAAAAAGTGAATTACAGGCCAACATCCTTGATAAACTTATATGCAAAAATCCTCAACAAAATCTTAGCAAACCACATACAACAATACACTAAAATCATTCACTACGATCAGATGGGATTTATTCCTGTAATACAAGGATGGTTCAATATTCACAAATCAATCAACATCATACACCACATCAACAAAATGAAGGATAAAAATCATACAATCATCTCAATAGGTGCAGAAAAAGCATTGACAAGATTCAACATGCATTATAAGGACTCAACAAAATGGAGTTAGAGGGAACATGCCTTAACATAATTAAAGCCATATATGAACAACCCACAGCTAACATCATCATCAATGGTAAAAAAACTGAGAACTTTCCCTCTAAGGTCAGGAACAAGACAAGGATGCCCACTCTTGCCACTTTTATTCAACACAATACTAGAACTCCTAGCCACAGCAATCAGACAAAAAAAAAAAAAAAAGAAATGTGGCATCTATATAGATAAGGAAGAAGTTAAAGTCATTATTCACAGACATGATCATATACATAGAAAATCCTAAAGATTCCACCAAAAACTTACTAGTAATAAACTAATTCAATAAAGTAACAGAATACAAAATTAATACCCAGAAATTGATAGCATTTTGATACACCTACAACAAATTCATAGAAAAATTTTTAAAAAGAATGACATTGGGGATCCCTGGGTGGCGCAGCGGTTTGGCGCCTGCCTTTGGCCCAGGGCGCGATCCTGGAGACCCGGGATCGAATCCCACATCAGGCTCCCGGTGCATGGAGCCTGCTTCTCCCTCTGCCTGTGTCTCTGCCTCTCTCTCTCTCTGTCTCTCATGAGTAAATAAAATAAAATCTTAAAAAAAAAAAAAAAAAAAAGAATGACATTTACAATTGCACCAAGAATAAAATACCTAGGAATAAACATAACCAAAGAAAGGAAAGACCTATATTCTAAAAACTATGAAACACTGATGAATGAAAATTGAAGATGGCACAAACAAATGAAAAGATATTCCATGCTCATAGATTGAAAGATTTCATATTATTAAAATGTTCATATTAACTAAAGCAATCTACAGGTTCAATGTAATCCAAATCAAAATACCAATAGCATTTTTCACAAAACTAGAACAAATAATACTAAAATTTGTATGGAACCACAGAGGACTTCAAATAACCAAAGCCATCCTGAGAAAAAAACAAAGATGAGGTATCACAACTCTGGATTTCAAGATATATTACAAAGCTGTAGTAATCAAAACAGTTCCATACAACTAGCACAAAAATAGACACATAGATCAACAGAATAGGACAGAGACTCCAGAAATAAACCTACACTTATATGATGGTCAATTAATCTATGACAAAGGAGGCAAGAATATACAATGGAAAAAAGACAGTTTTTTTTTCAATAAACAGTGCTGGAAAAACTGGACATGCACATATAAAAGAATAAAACTAGACTACTTTCTCACAACATACACAGAAATGGATTAAGACTTAAATGTGAGTCCAGAAACCATAGAAATCCTAGAAGAGAACACAAGCAGTAATTTCTCTGACATCAGCCAATGCAATATTTTTCTAGATACATCTCCAAAGGCAAGGAAAAGAAAAGCAAAAATAAATTACTGGGACCACAGTAAAATAAAGAGTTTTTACATGGCAAAGGAAATAATCAATGAAACAAAAAGACAGCTTATTGAATTGGAGAAAATATTTGCAAATAATATATATGCTAGGAGTTAATATCCAAAATATGTTTTTTAAAAAATCCTATAACTCAACACCAAAAAAAATCCAGTAAAAAATGAACAGAGTGCATAAATAGAAGTTTTTCTGAAGAAGACACACAGATGCCAAACAAATGTATGAGAAGATGCTCAACATCACTAATCATCAGGAAAATGCAAATCAAAACAATAATGAGATATTCTCTCACACCTGTCAGAATGGCTAAAATCAAGAAGACAAGAAACAACAAGTATTGATCAGGATGTGGAGAAAAATGAACCCTTGTACACTGTTGGTGGAAGTGTAAATTAGTACAGTCACTGTGGGAAATAGTATGGAGGTTCTTCAAAAAATTAGAACTAAAAACACCATACGATCCAATAAGTCCACTATCAGGTATCTATCCAGAGAAGATGAAAACACTAACTCAGAAAGATATATGCACCCCTATGTTTATTGCATCATTATTTACAATAGCCAAGATATGAAAGCAACCTAAGTGTCCATCAACAGACAAATAGAAAAAAAATAGAAAAAAAAACACGGATAGGAAAATGTGGTACATATACACAATGAAATATTATAAAAGGGGACATAAAAGGGGATGAGATCATGCCATTTGAGATAACATGGATGGAACAAGAAGGTATTATGAAAGTGGAATAAGTCAGACTGAGAAAGACAAATATCACATGTCTCCATTCATAAATGGAATGTTTAAAAAATGAATAAATAAATAGAAAACAGAATCAGAATAATAAATACAGAAAACAAATTGATGGTTGGCAGAGGAGAAAAGCGTTTGGGGAGGGAGTGCTTGGGTAAAAGAGAGAGGGAGACACAGGCCTCCAGTTTTGGAATAATGAAGTCATGGGAATAAAAAGCAGAGCATAAGGAATACAGTCAATGATACTGTAATAGCAATGTAATGGGACAGATGGTAGCCACACTTGTGATGAACAAAGCATAATGTCTAGATTTGTCAAATCACTACGCTGTACACCTGAAACTGATGTAACCCTGTATGTCAACAATACTCAAAAAAAATGAAAACAAAGAGATGATGTACCTATTTTTTATAAAGTTCATATAAATTGATATGCATCCCCTAAAGTAGATAGGAACCATGCTACTGAGGCTAAACTCAAGCTGAAAGGGCTCAGGTGAGCAACGGAGACAAGCAAAGGGTACACATGAATAAAGACTTACATGTACAGCCAGTGGGAGATGGAAGCCCCGGTTTGGGGGGGGGGCAGGAGAACATTCCAGGAGAATGCTCTCATGCTAGAATGTGGGCCCCGTATTACCAGATCTTCTGCTCTTTTCAGGTGAAACTGAAAATTCACATCTTTTTTTAATGGTGGCCAATTTGTTCAACAATGTGCTGACAAAACAAAACAAGCACAATGCCATGTATTCCACCAGTCTACAATCCTAACTCGCAGGAGCAGACAACTAGTTATTTGGGGAATACTATGAGTTAAAATACATGAAAAATATGTTGAGGATCAACTGCTCACCTTGTTTGTGAGTTGGTCATATGGCTCTTGTCTATACAGGGACTCTTTATGATGTAAGAAATTTCCAACAAGCAAGAAGCAATAAAGGTAGTGTCTAGTTGCTATCCCTTTCTAATACCCAATGGCTCAACATCTCACAGGGCCTGTCCCCATGCCCTGTCATGAACATCCCTACACTAGCTACCCTGGATTACATGCAATTACCCAAATACTCACATTCTTTTGTTCTTGCTGGCTTTTTTCTTGGAACATCATCTATTCTTCATTTAAAAAAAAATCTTATTTACTCTTTAAAGCTTAGTTCAAATGTGACTTCACTGTAAAACCCAAGGCAGAATTAACCATAAAATCAACCCATCTATTGAGTACCTGCTTTGTACCAGACAGTGCACACTATAGCAGCAAACAAAATAAAATCATTGCTGCCTTCATGGGACTTACACTCTGCTTTCCCACAGTACTTTGCTCCTGTTACAACCATTAGCATGTTCATATTTATAATCATTAGAGTTCTTGGAAATTGTTTACTTCCCCCCCCCCAGACTGAGCTCCTGGAGAGAATAAATGTGTCTCCCCATAAAACCAGCTCCTCCAGTAGTTCATATCTTTTACTCCCTACTATTTCAGGGTTTGTAAATAGTTTGTGTATATAGTACACATTAAATATGTGCAACATATTTGACAATGTAGGGCAGCTATCCCATTATAAAAGACCACCATGACTATGAAATCTTAAACCTTCTGTGGAAAACTCAAACTAGGGTAAACTTTCTATGTTTAGAAGTCAAAACTATTCATCACAATTTTCCAGGACTCTGCCACATTGCTACATTCTGCTTTCTTTAAAAAGTGACAAAAACACTGAAACATTAATCAATCTAGATATCTGCTAATCACTCTTACAGTTAACTTGAGCAACAGAGAAAGGAGTCAGTATTCTTAAATTAACCCTGCAGAGACATATTAACATAGAAACACAACACAAACTCATTTTGACATCTGGAGTTCCATGCAGTAACTATGTCGCATACACAAGTATATCAGTTATGTCCCCTTAAAGCAATTGCAAGATCATTTCCTCTGAAGCTACAAAAGATTTCTATAACAGGATTGTCTAGGGTCACCACGGCTAAGGTCTACAGTTTTGGTTTAAAAAAAAATGTTCAGGGCAGCCTGGGTGGCTCAGCGGTTTAGCGCCGCCCTTCAGGCCGGGGTGTGATCCTGGAGACCTGGGATCAAGTTCCACGTTGGGCTCCCTGCACAGAGCCTGCTTCTCCCTCTGCCTGTGTCTGTGCCTGTGTGTGTGTGTGTGTGTGTGTGTGTGTGTGTCAATCGTGAATAAATAAATAAAATCTTAAAAAAAAAAGTTCATTGGCAAGATAAAAATGTGAGTGCAGAATCTAAAACTACATTCAATACTGTTATAACTATGAACTCCCAGAGTGCTTTGTAGGGAGCATTCTGTGTAACTTTTCATGCTCTCTGTGTCTATCTTTATATGCAGACTGAAAGTTCTCTGAAGGTAAGAATATACAGAACATGTACCTTCTAGTGCTTTGAACAGTGAATTGCACTTAGTAGGTGTGGAGAGGTTTTTCACTATTAGAATATGTATTATATTTTATCATATGGCATAGAACATGAACACTTTGCATTTCAGAGTAAGCCATGTGCAATGTTTTCAATGTTTGACTTTTAAATCATCTGGCATCCTATTTATAATCCACAATATGAAATACAGAAGATGATCAGAGAGAAGTGAGAGGACCTAACCAAACAGTGAGAAACTCCTCCTTCAGGCTAAAGTCTTTTAATTTACAGATCACAATTAAAATATTAAAACTGATATGTCTGAGACATCTCATACTGAATATTAGAATCATCCAGAGCCACACACACAAAAAAAAATCCAAGTTATTGATCCTGGGATACTGACTAAATGCAATAAATTGTCCTTAAATATAATCATTCAAAAATAGGACTGTTGGGAGCAATAACCATTCATAATAGATATACAATCATTCATCTATAAAATGCTTTTGAGGGTCAATATGATAGGAAGATGAAGTGCCATCAGTAAGAACATACATAAGACATTGTCCCTGTCCCCAAGAGCCTTATAGTTGAAAGGAGAAAAGATAAGTGTAGTTGGAGCAGTAGCTCCTACTGTTTGCCTGAATTGTATTTAAGTTGTTGACTTGGAGGTATTTATAAAGTTCCATCCACATGTGTTTCTCTACTTCTCTGTGTTACAAGGTCATGTCAGGGAAATGACTAACATTTCATATAGTCATAGTGTTAGAACTGAAGAATCCGTAGAAATTATCTGGCTCCTCATTTTGTGGGTTTTTTTTTTACATATTCAAAAAGAAATTCCATAAAAGTTAAATGCCTTGTTCAAAATCACACACAATAAAGCTACAAATCTGAGACAAGAATGTAAGTCTTCAGCCCCTTCATTTTTCTCCTTATACTGAGATATTTTTAAAAGGAATAAGGTATCAACCACATTTATACAAAAAAAAATACAAATTGCTTCTAACATTAACATACCCAACTATGTATGTTCTTGTCTTTCAATTGACTTTTAGCAATTCTATCTCAGCTATGGTCTAGTGACCCCTCCACAACAAAATGCACATCTCTTTATACATATTTTATAATTTGTTTTAAGATGTACTTTACAAGGTGTCTAAGTTTTTCTCTGGTATCCTGATTTTAGTTAATAGCAGAAAACAACAACAAGACCAAAAATATAAAATAACAGTCCTTGATCTAGACCTGTTTAGCGTTCCAAAGAAAAAAATGCACCAGGGCTGCAGGCACATAAAAACATGTCAATCAGATGTAATTGCTCTCCAAGAGAAACATTTTTCAGGCAAGTAAAAAAGAACTCATCCTGAACACAAGGCTTTGTAGCAGCAACTAATCTACTAATGACAAGCCCAGTTTGTTATTCTCAAACTCGTTGTTCACGAGTCAACATCTGAATCACAACAGAAAAGGACAACCTGACCAAGTCATAGCTCTCAAACAATTATAAAAATGATATGTGCAGGCATTTATAGATTATGTATTTAAATTATATATATTATATATGTGTGTACATATATTACACAAATTATATATATTATATATGTATGTACATATATATGTTATAATGATATTTCATTATATCATTCATAACTGCTAAGAATTAAAGCTTTTAAGTACTTCATGGTTACTGATACCAATGCAGACAAAAATCAGAGCTCTAGCACATTTGAAAAAAAAAAAAAGGAAAAAGCCTCTGCTTTTTTTTGCACAATAACTCTTAAGGACACTCAATAGGCCAGATTCTGCCTGAAGACAGTGAAGCCCACATCCCAGGGGGTACTATTTGAAGGCTATATTTGGCCGGATGCATATAAAGACAGCTTTAAAATTCTTTCAATATCTTTTTCCATTATTGCAGTCTACTTAAATGGAAACTTAATAATCCCTGCTACAAAGGACAACTGCTAACTTCAAAAAGAAGGTCTTGGCCTCTATTTTTTGCTGCTTACATTCATTACCTAAAAACTGAGATGTCATATTTTTTATAGCACCAGAGTTGAGGTATTCACTAACTAGAAGGTATAAAAGTTAAACAAATAAAAGACAGTGACAACAACAACAAAGAAGAAAGAAAATCACAAAAAAAAAAAAAAATCCTATAGTAAGCCTCAGCCAAGAAGTCCATAGTAATCTCCACTTAAATTTACTGAAGTTGGATGCCATTCATTAAGACATTTATTCTCTGAAATGTCATATTTAGGGAAGCCTATATACATTGTGTATAAACTGCATTTTAAATTTCAATAACTGATGTTCAGTTTTAATAATGCCATGCACATCAAGAATATATAAAGTCACAATCTAATAGGGATTGGGCAGACAAGACTCTTACATAGGGTGCCTTCTTGTCTCTAGTCCTTTTGTTGCCCCAGTTCTTAGGAGAAGGCACAAGAGGTTAAACACTTCTGGCTAATCTGTTTACTCCCTAAAAGCTCCTCCCTAAGATGCAAGAGTGGCTAATCACATTGCTCAAAAGTGGGATATAGATTTTACTAGAGGTCACAGTTGTGGTGATTTAAAGATAGAGCCAGGCTCCACCTCTTCTTTTTTTCTCTTTCTGCACTAGGCAGGATGTCTCTGCATGTAACTTCCAGGTTGTAAGTTCAGCAGTATTTAAGAGGCAGACAGCAGCTCTGTCCATGCGGACTGCCACTAAGAATGTTTGGTTGGTGTGGTAGACACTGTGATACCAACCCAGGTCCTCCTTCGAGGAAGGATTTGTTACACCAACTGCTGGGATCACTGTCAGCTCTTCTGGGAACTGCATTAGTCTTAGTCATAGTCATTCTTATTCTTCCCAAAGTCACTCCTCTTCCCAGGGCAACCTATACCCAATAACTGATTGATAGAGGACTGTAAAAGCCTGGCCATCTTGGCCTACCTCAGGAAGACTCCAAAGGTCCATTCTAGCACTAGAACTCCCAAAGAGTTAAACTAGTTTGTTGCTGGGCCTGCATCAGAGATTAACTTCTTCCTTAGTCCACACCACATCTGCTTTATTGCCTTCCTTCAACAAGTATGGATCCATGGGCACTCATTAATAAAAATCCTGTACACTAAACTTTAGCAGAGTCTGCTTCCTGAGGAACACAATCTGAAACAATAGGATTCTGATCTCCATTCTTAATGTTCTAGATTCAATAGAGTGGGAATCCCTGTTTAGGTTTTTAGGTCAAAGACTCCTGCTACAGTTTCATTTAGCAGAGAAGTCTTGCACTTCAGTGTTATGAACGTGATAGTTATTAATAAAAACTGTATTATGTTACTTCCCTTAAGGATATCACCATCACGTCATGGCCCACATGCCATTGGAGCAGATTAGAAGTAGGCGAGAAAACTTAACCATCGAAATACCACTCAATAATAAAGCCTACTCCTGAAATCAAATGGAAAGAGTATACGAATCCAAAAATGTCAAGCCTTCTTCAAATCATCTAAATTTGCCCTCTTGAGATTCCTCATTGCCATGACAACTATAAGGGGGAAGAGTTAGTGAATAGTTTGCAAAATGCAGAGAAGTTTGGAGACTGAGAAATTTAAGGAATTAAATTTAATTAGTGGACTTAAAAATGGAGTGAATATGGATCTGCAAGGATCTTTCCTACTCGTTCCCACCAAAAGAGCAATAGATGCCCGGTTTTCAAAGAACCAGGCCTCAGGGAAATCTTCACTTAATCAGTTGGAACACTATAAGAGCATTCACATTTCAATGAATATTACCTTTGTAGGCAGGGGGAAAAGATATAAAATTAATACACACCCCCAAGTGGGTGGTACGATGGTCTGATATTTATTTAAGTAAACTTATAACCTTTGTGCTGCTGAAGAAAGCTTAAGACTTAGATTTCTGAATTCTACCTACATGAAGATATAAAGATTATATTCCTTTTTCTCTGAATCTGAAAATACTTTATGCACAAAACATGAAAGGTAAAAGTATTTTGTAAACCCACAGGGATAATAGTCAGAATCCCTTACATTTTGATCTCAATACCTAATCTAGTCACCTGGACATTTTCCTTCATCAAACTATACAAATATCAGAATGTCTTTGTGAGCAGATCAGCAGTGCTAGCCAATTTTAGAGAAGTGGAAACCAAAATTGAATTTAAGTTACTTAACCAATAAACAGCAACTATAGACTGAATGATTGAGTCCTTCCAAAAGTCATATGATGAAACCTAACCCTCTGATGATACTTGGAGGTAGGACCTTTGGGAGATGATTAGCTCATAAGGACAGAGCCATCATGAATGGGATTAATTCCCTTACAAAAGAGACACAGAAAGCTCCCTCAGCTCCTCCATCAGGTGAGGACACAGCAAGAAAACAGCTGTTTATGAACCAAAAAATAAGCTCTCAGCAGACAATGAATCTGTAAACACACTGACCTTGGACTTCCCAGCCTTCAGAACTGTGAAAAATAAATGTTTGTTGTTTAAGCCACCCAATATATGATATTTGTGTTATAGTAAGTGAAACTAAGACAATAACCAACTAGAATTAACATAAAGCCTCAGATTCACAAACCCCCACCAGTTTACAGGGAAACTTATTTGGCTTCTTCTGTTTCTGGAGTTAAATTTAAGAAACTGATGTCTTTGGCACCAAAGATACAGGTCCAGTTCAAAATCCAGCAAACATTTTTTAATATAACTTGACAGCTGACATTTCTGTTCCTTAAAAAAGAACTGATGTTTTAGGAAAATACTAGAGAGGTATTTTAATTGTTCCCAGCATCTCCACCCTGGCCTCTGGCAACCACCACCTCATTTGGACCATCAAGCAAGTGAGGATAACTTTCCAAGCCCAGCTTTTACCTAAGCCAGTACTCACCCTAGCCAAACTGGCCTAGAACAATTTGTGCTTTCCTATGATTATGCTTTTGCTCACCCTATTGCTCTTCCTTACAATATTAGCTTACATTTCAATAGGAATTTATATAGCAGTTAAAGAAATACCATATTTTACAAATACTATGTTGAGCATGTCCACCCCGCTGATTTGAAATCTTTAATAACAAGGAAATATGTATATACTTCTTGTATGTGCTATAAACATTTATTAAGTAAGTTTATCTTTGTTATTACATATGTGTTCACAAGTAAATCAATAAGTACCTTGAGGATCAAATGGCATATACTTCATTTTATATCCTGAGTTCAGAACAAGATCCAATAAAAATTAATATCTTAAAATATATCTGATATTTTTATCTGATTGATATGAAATTCTAATATATGGCATTCTTATGCTTTTATGGAATATAAATTATCTGTTTAAATAAAAATTAAATAGACATTCTTCTTAAAACCGTGGACTAAAAGTGTTTTGGTAAACAAACTTAAATACAAAGGGCTTTCCTTGCTATTAATGTAAATTACTATGAACTTCTTTTAGGTCATTTGTATGGCTTCTTTTTGTTTATAATCACTTATGTAACAATGCAATTGTTGAACTGGGGTTCAAGATGGCAGATTAGGCCATTGAATTTCCTTCCCATCCCTCCTGAGATTCCACTGTATTAAGGCATTAAAAAGTACATAAAGAGAATAAATATGTAATGGAAAAGAGACTTAAGGATAAGTGGGTATCCATTAGTGACATACTTTCACTAACTTCTAGAATAAAGGAGAAGACAGACAAAGCAAACAGAGAAAGCCTCAGCTTTAAAAGTTATAAAAGGAAGCTTCTGTATAGGTAAAAGCCAATTTTTCTAACAGAATACTTACTGAATCCTGGACTCAGAGTCAGAAGGCATGGCAGAGTGGGAAGTAAGAAGGGAGCTGAAATTGGGAGTATTAGTTGACCATCTACACAAAGGACATCTGTAGTCATCACAATTCTCCTCCTCAGTCCCCAACACTGAACTCCAGCCAAGGCACCAAAGAGATTAAAATTTCCAAGACTGAAAACAGTCTCTGAGAAAGTAGACAACAAATGCAAAAAGAAAAAGAATATTAGATAAAAGGTAAGAGGGACAGAAAACAAATTTGTGATTAAAGTAGTTAACTAATATAGTCCCACAACAAACAATGGAGAAAAATGGGGGAAAATACAATTATCAAAGATATGAGAATTTTCTAGCATTGAAGAAAGAAACTCCTTAGATTGAAAAGGTCCACTGAATGAGTAAAAAAAAACAAATTCTAGGGAAAAATCTTTTCAACTTTGAATTCTATATTCAACTAGCTTATTTTTAAACTTGAAAGAAAAAACTCTTCCTGATATAAGCATCCAGAAATTTTATCTCTCACATACACTTTTTTTTTTTCAAAAAGTTTACTTAAGACTATGTCTCTGAAAAATTAAAGGAATATATAAAGAAGGTGGATCCAGAAACCATACACTCAACCAAGGAGAGCAGTCAAAAGAAGTCTTAGGATGTTGGCTGCATATTAACACATCCATCTTCAATTAGGAGGACAGATGATTCTACAAAGTATCCTAAAGAAAGAAAAAGTTTGATAAAAGAGAAAGTATCATTTAAGTGGAGAAAGAAAAGCAAATCAAATTGTTAAAAAAAAAAGAAAGGTAAGTTAAAATTTAGGATATGTACAACTAGTAATCTTCCAAATATGAAACAAAGTAAGGCAAGAATTAAAGCAATTAATGGTATTCAAGAAAAAAATAGTTCATTTATAATTATTGCAAGGAAAAGTTTTCCTCTTATGTTCCAGGTACTTCTTCTTATATCTACTTGTTACTTTAGAGAAGGAAATTTAACACCCTAGATGGACCAATATTAAACAGTAGCCACAAACACACAAATACTCTTCATTGCTTTTCAACTTTTCTATTTATTCCACAAAGGATGGAATACTTGGTTGTGATTATAAGATAGAGCAATTGTTACCTGTCTTAATAATGCAAAAATACAAGTGAAGCTGACAGAAAATGGTATGTGAAGGAGGGAAGAAAGGAAAACAAATCAGTACGTGTAATAAAAATTTATTCTTAAAATTTGGGAGTCAAGAGATAATGAAGGAAATTGGTGAAGCAAGAAATAATGCTTAAGAAAATTATTTAATGTAGCAAAGACAAAGCAAGAACTAAATGTTTTATAAATATCATCTATTTGGGGAAGGAGAGGTGATGCAAATGAGCCAAATCCTCATCTTTTGTTTCAAAGAGCTAACAGATATTGCCAAAAATATATGGCTCCTGAAAAGCAGAAAATATATTATCTAGTCTTTGAAAGGACACTTCAGAAGAAAAGGTAAACAGTTTAAAGAGATTGACCCTTGGGACTGAGACTTACTAAGAAGGGAAAGGACTGATGGGAGACTTACATATTTGTATTATTTATTGACTCATGTATAGATCTGATATATATAACAAAAAAAAATTTAAGTGAACACAACATTACATTCCAAAGAGAGAGAAGTATATATTTTAGAGCAGAACACTCTGAAAAGGTAACCTGTCTCTGTATCCTGCTTTTCCTTAGTCCCCCTGTACACCATCCACCCCATAGCTCTTCACTGTCTGCTCTAAGTTCTCTTTCTTCTTTGACTCAGAAATCACTTCTAACTGGGAAACTTGTAATGTCACTGTGACTTCCCTGTTTTTTTCAGTAGATTGTAAATATGAACGGGATAGGATGACATATGCAATTATTAAAGAGGCAGATTGTCTCAGTAATGAAAGGAGAATATTTTCCCATTCATTCTGAACTCTTCTGAGTGCAAGCAACAGAAACCAAGTTCAAACTAAGAACTCTAAGGAATAGTTAAGTGACCAAATTGCAGGAGTTCAGTAGAGGTTCAGTAGAGGCAGGCTTCAAAAATATACAACTAGGAACTTAAGCAATGCTATGATTCCCAATCTCCTTCATTGTCTGATTTTCCTCTTATACCAATTTTATCATCCTCATCAAAAATCAGAGTCTTCCACATGGTGGTAAATATAAGGCAAGTATGGTAGTAGGCAGATATCAATTCCCACAGTACCCAACTTTGCCATCTGAGACATACTTCCTCCAGTCAAGTTTTAAAAAAAAAATAGGGAAGAATTCTAAATGGCCCACCTTGGGTCAGGTACTCAACTCTGGATGAGTTAACTATGATCAGGATATACTATCATTGGACAGGTTATGTGTCGTGTTCCCTCACCTCCACTGACAAATTAACCATTGTCGAGGATATAGGGCCATGTAAAAACAAGGCAGCTCTTACCAAAACTCTAGTTAAAGTAGGAGGAAAATAAACTCTTGAAAGAAGAGATATACTACTCCAATTAGTGGGATTGGGAGACAACAATAGACCTGGAGAGGCAAGGCTCCTAAATTGGTCATGACTGGAGGGACCAAAATCCCAAAGAAAAGGAAAGAAAAGGAAACTCTTCATATAACAGTCTGCACAGCTTTTCCTTTTGTGAAGTATATAGATTCCCAGGTTATGAAAGACTAAGAGCATCAGAAGCCCAATTCTTGGCTTGAATACCTAGTTCTGTGCTTTGCACATCACAAATATTTACAAAGCAAATATTTAGTCAAGAACCAAAAAGACATGGTCTTCAACATCAACATACTATCTGATTGGAAAGTAGCAGCAAATGAAATGGCATTAAAAAAAAAAAAGGCCAAAAAGAAAGTAAAAAAGAATAAACGAAACAGAGGACTGATCAAACATCAAAATCATGAGAATCCTTCAGTCCATTATTCTTTAAGTCCTATGATTTCAGAATTGTATGAAATCTGTTAGTTCCTAGATAAGTCCAATCAATCTTGTTAAATCTTTTTCTTACAGATCAAGTTCAACTTTCTTGCCTATTTCCAAAAACAATAATAATAATTTAACACCAGGCATATCTTCCAACCCCTCAGAGCTATGGCAGTCATTTATAGAACACAGTTGTACTAGATACTACTCACGTTTGTGTTTGTAATCTCACACAAGAAAACACGAAGATACTTTTTGACATTGCAGATATCAGAGTTCTAAAATTATCTGTCATTCCAATAGTCCCATTTGTTGCTTGATTTGTAATATATTTAAAGAAAAAGTGCATCGTTTATGTAAAAATAATACAAACTCATTATTTTAAACAACATGCATTTTTCTATTTAAAACTCACTTGATATCTACCAAGCAGTAATAATTATACTTAATATTTCTGGAAAATGTTCAAATAGGTGGATTGATGTACTTTGTAGTAGAATAATGATGTCCTCAAAATGTCCACACTCCAATCACCATTGCCATGTTATCTTATATGGCAAAAGGGACTTTGGAAATACAATTAATTTCATGGATCTAGATCTAGAAGATGATACTGGATTTTCCAAATTAGCCCAATCTAATCAGAAGTCCTTGAAAGCAGAGAACTTTTCCAGGTTGCAGTAAGAATGATGCAAGAATGGAATAAGGATCAGAAAGATGTAGCTCAGAGGTGTCTGGGTCGTTTAGTCAGTTAAGCATCTGACTCTTGATTTCAGCTCAAGTCATGATTTCAGGGTCATGGGATCAAGCCCTGTGTCAGGCTCCACACTCAGTGGGGAGTCTGCTTGGGATTCTCTTTCTCCTCTCCCTCTGCCTCTCCCCCCAACTCCACTCACACACATGCTCTATCTCTCAAATAAATAAATAAATCTGAAAGAAAAAAGAAAGAAAAAGAAAAGAAAAGAAAAGAAAAGAGAAAGGAAAGGAAAGGAAAGGAAAGGAAAGGAAAGGAAAGGAAAGGAAAGGAAAGGAAGAAGGAAGGAAGGAAGGAAGGAAGGAAGGAAGGAAGGAAGGAAGGAAAAGAGAAAGAAAGAAGAAAGAAAGAAAGAAAGAAGAAAGAAAGAAAAGAAAGAAAGAAAGAAAGAAAGAAGAAAGAAAGAAAGAAAGAAAGAAAGAAAGGAAACTCAAGGTCTCTACTTGCATTTTTTGGCTCTAAAGATGAAGGAAGAAGGACATGAGCCAAGGCTGGTGAGTGGTCTCTGGAAGCTCAGAGTGGCCTTTGCTTTATTGCTAGCAAGGAAACAAAGACCTCAGTCCTATAAACTCAAGGATCTAATTTCTATCAATAATCCAAAAGAATAGAAAAAAAATTCTCTCCTGAAGCATACAGAAAGGAACACAGTCCTGTCAACATCTTGATGTTAGCCCAGTAAGATCCATGTTAGACTTCTAACCTACAGAACTATAGTTTTGGTATTTTTTTATGGCAATAATAGGAAACTAATATTATAGGTGAATACATTAATATATATAGGTGACAAATGAATACATGACTTCCTCAAATGAACCATTCTATATATCCTATTTTAGAATAAAAAACTTCATTAAATTTTATATTTAGTAGAAAAACTTAAAATTGAAGCATTTTTTACTATAAGATGTATTTCTAAAAAATTCATTTAATTTTTTTCTTCTTTTTTGAGTATAGTTGATACATGGTTACATTAGTTTCAGGTATACAATATAGCACTTTAACAACTTTATATGTTATACTATGCTTACTACAAGTGTAGCTACCATCTGTCCCCATGCAACACCATTATAGTATCATTGACTATATTTCTTATGCTATACCTTTTATTCATGTATTAATAATGATACATTCATTATTCATTGATGTATTCATTTCATTACTGGGAGCCTGTATCTCCTACTCCCTTATATTCCTTTTGCCCATTCCCCCATCCCCTTCCTCTCTGGCAACCTCCAGTTCATTCTCTCTATTTATAATTCTGATTCTGCTTTTTGTGTGTTTATTTACTTTTTAGATTCCACATATATGTGAACTCATGGCATTTGTCTTCTTTGTCTGACTTACTTTGCTGAGCATAGTACCCTCTAGCTAGGTCCATTCATGTTATTGCAAAGGGCAAGATCTCACTTTTTTTGATGCTTGAGCAGTATTCCATTGTATATATACACACATCTCCTTTATCCATTCACATATCAATAGACGTTTAGGTTGCTTCCAAGTCTTGGCTATTGTAAATAATGCTGCAATAAACATAGGGGTGCATACATCTTTTTGAGTTAGTGTTTTAATTTCCCCTGGGTAAATAACCAGTAATGGAATTATTGGATTATATGGGGTTTCGATTTTTAATTTTTTGAGGAACTTCCATACTGTTTTCCAAAGTAGCTGCACTGGTTTGCATTCTCATCAATAGTGCACAAGGGTTCTTTTTTCTCCACATCCTGGTCAACACTTGTTTCTTGTCTTCTTGATTTTAGCCATTCTGGCAGGTGTGAAGGGATATCTCATTGTGATTTTAATTTGCATTTCCCTATGACTAGTGATGTTGAACAACTTTTCATTCATTTGTTGGGCATCTGTATGTCTTCTTCAGAAAAATATCTATCCATGTCCTCTGTCCATTTTCTAATTAGAATACTTGGGTTTTTCCGATGTAGAGTTATATGAATTATTTATATACTCTGGATACTAACTTCTTACTGGATATATCATTTGCAAATATCTTCTCCCATCCAGTAGTATGCCCTTTTGTTTTGTTGATGTTTTCCTTTGCTGTACAGCTTTTTATTTGGGGGTAGCCCCAATAGTTTAATTTTACTTTTGTTTCCCATGTCCGAGGAGACATATCTAGAAAAATGTATCTATAGTCAGTCAAAAAGATTACTGCCTATGTTTTCTTCTAGGATTTTACAGTTTCAGGACTCACATTTAGGCGTTCAATCCATTGTGAGTTTATTTTTGGGTATGGTGTAAGAAAGTGGTCTAGTTTCATTCATTTGCATGTAGCTGTATTTTCCAGTACCATTCATTGAAAAGATAATAATATTGAAATGTTGGAATCAGTTTTTTAAAAGCTATGCTTCTGATTAAGTAATTGCTATTGTCCTTCCTATGAAAATGAAGAAACTAGTATATTCTCACTTCTTCCAATTCCTCCCCCATATCACCAAATCTTATTAATTATACTGTTTTACTATATCATGGTTTCTAACATTTACACTTTGTTCTCCAATTAATATTCCCAAGAATTTTTCAGTTATTCTTTCTTATTTTTCAAAGCCTAAGATCAGTCCTTTTCACCCTTGTTTCTTCATTCATGAGTTTTTAATTTTTACCTATGTTTTGGTTGGCTGCAATTACCTAATATGTTTTCAAGAAAGACTCATGAATCTTTTGTTCCCTGATTCTCGCATATGAAGAATGCTTTAAGCTTGAAGAATAAAATTGGTTGGGTATAAAACTCCTTCATTATATTTTATTTCCTTCACAAATTTATAGATATTGGCCACTCCTTTCTGGCACTGGATGCTGCTATGGAAAAACTGAGGCTAGCCTAATATCATGTTTGTATACATTTTTGTTTTTAATATTTCCTCTCCTCACAGAGATTCTTCCTTTACTCCTGAAGTTTTTTAGGATATATCTTTGTGTGGATACTTTTAAATTTATTTATTTTTTATTTTTTATTTATGATAGTCAGACACACACAGAGAGAGAGAGAGAGAGAGAGAGGCAGAGACACAGGCAGAGGGAGAAGCAGGCTCCACGCACCGGGAGCCCGACGTGGGACTCGATCCCGGGTCTCCAGGATCACGCCCTGGGCCAAAGGCAGGCGCTAAACCGCTGCACCACCCAGGGATCCCCTGTGTGGATACTTTTATATCAATTGTTCTCTAGGCCAGATTAAATTCTGTTTATCTATATACCCAGGTATTTATTTTGGGAAATTTACCCACTATTACACTATTTTATATATTATTTTTTATAAATAAAATATATTTTATATTAGTTTTTTTCTGTCCCTTTTTCCATAGTTTTTACTTCAGTAACTAGAGTTGTGTTTTCAGTTATGTTTACTCATTTTTTTCTTTTCATATGGCTTTATCCTTGCAGTGTTTTTATTTTCTCAACCATTTCTTTCCTGAACACTGTAAGCTCTCTTTTTTACACCACCAGTTTTTATTTTTCCTTTGAATTCTTCTCAAAGAGAAATCAGGGGCATGCATTTTCTTAAGCTGGAAATTTTTTACTTTTCCTATTTAATTATTCCTACTGAATGTTTTTCATTTGCTCTCTGATTATGCTATTTTTCTCTTTTATTCTGTAGTTTATGTTTGTAGGTCCATGCTAGTTCTTCTGTGATTATTACTCATCTTAAAATGTAGCTGGCTATTTATGGAAGAATGTGTGAAGGCATGAAAAGAGAGTTAAGTCAAAGCAGTTAGCCGCTTCTATGGGCTATGTGTCTCAAACACTCCTCTTAACAAGTCTGTTGCTGGGGAAAACGGTGTGGCTAGGGATAAGTAAAGGGAATTCTTGTGCACCTGAACACACTTTTCAAAAAATAGAACCTTTTTAGCAACATTTTAAGGACTATGTTAAAGTGATGCCTACAATGAAAAGACATCAGGGCTGGTCTGCTCAATTGAAATGTCAATGTTCAGACAGACTCTGCGGGCTCCTTAAACTATAAAGCATCCCCTTTATCACAACTTGCACCATCTCTCCTTCACTTATAGCACCATCTCTTTAGGATAGATTATTTTAAAACAAAGAGTAAGCAGCCATCAAAAAAAAAAAAAAAGAGAGAAAGAAGAGAAAGAAAGAGGGATCCCTGGGTGGCGCAGCGGTTTAGTGCCTGCCTTTGGCCCAGGGCGCGATCCTGGAGACCCAGGATCGAATCCCACGTTGGGTTCCCAGTGCATGGAGCCTGCTTCTCCCTCTGCCTATGTCTCTGCCTCTCTCTCTCTCTCTCTCTCTCTCTCTGTGTGTGTGTGTGTGTGTGTGACTATCATAAATAAAAATTTAAAAAAAAACTTAAAAAAAAAGAGGAAAGAAGAAAGAAAGAAAGAAAGAAAGAAAGAAAGAAAGAAAGAAAGAAAGAAAGAGAAAGAGGAATCCTGTTATTTGCAATGACATGGATGGAACTAGAGGTTATTATGCTAAATGAAATAACTCAATCAGAAAAAGACAATTTTATGATCTTATTCATATGTGGAATTTAAGAAACAAAACAGAGGATCATAGAGAAAGAGAGGAAAAAATAAAGCAAGGTGAAATATTCAGAGAGGGAGACAAACCATAAGAGACTCTTAATCACAGGAAACAAACTCAGGGTCACTAGATGGGAGAGGGGTGAGGAGATGTGGTTACTAGATGATGGACACTAAGGAGGGCACGTGATGCAATGAGCACCGGGTATAAGACTAATGAATCACTTACTTCTACCTCTGAAACCATAATACATTATATGTTAATGAATTTAATTTAAATAAAATTTTAAAATAAATTAAATAAGTAAATAAAGAGTAGGATAGTTTGTTGGCATGTTGGCTCCTTCAGTACCAACGTGAAGTTCTGTGATATTAAACTAAATTTCTACAGAGCTACTTCCCTCTTTTTCCTTGGCCCACCCATATCCTTATATTTCATCTCCAATGGAGAAATGATCCTTAGATCAAAGGTACTTGATTTTAGGGAAATATAGGTTCTGTTTCAGGTTCAAGATGGCATCCATGGGTTCTCAGCCTCCTCACCATCTCCCATTCAGACTACACTAAGTAGGTATATTTATTTATGCAAGAGGTCAGTTGCAGCTCATACTTTGTCTATTTTACATGGAGTGTTTTGCTGGATTTTGAAGGGAAGAAGTAAAAAAAAAAAAAAAGCCTTAACTTAGTCATTTTTAATGACTCTCAGATAATCTTTCTTAAATCAGAAGTAAATGAAACCTAGCCCACTGGTTATGGAATTAAGAGAGAATTCAGTCATTGATAAACAACCCAGACATTATAATGATGATCATTAAATGAAAAATGCAAAAAAAAAGTCAATGTCTATGAACATTATCAGGATAAAGAAGTTTTTTAAATAGGTATCATATTTAGGTTACAACGTCTTTTAATCTCAGGAATGATACGATGGAAAAAAACAATCTTCAAAAGTATTGCATATAGGGGCACCTGGGCTGTTCAATCGGTTAAGCGGTTAAGCGTCTGCCTTTGGCTCAGGTCATGATCCAAGCATCCTGGGATGGAGCCTCACATCAGGCTCCCTGCTCAGTGGGGAGTCTGCTCCTCCCTCTGCCCCTCCTCCCGCTCATGTGCTCTCTCTCTCTCTCTCTCTCTGAAATAAATAAAATCTTAAAAAAAAAAAAAGTAGTGAGTATAACTTAGATAACTTAGACTCTTGGCTCAGCTTTTTAAACAACAGACAAGAGTTCAGCAATATTCTGAAGGGATCTTAGATAGCCTGCATAAAAAGCATGAAGGGTTTCAACTAGGTTTCATATCATTTCCATCAAATAGGAGAGTGAGTTGGTCCATCATAGCTTAAAACCTTGTTTACATCATCTTATCAGGCATCTTTTTCTAAAATAGGTGAATTTCATCTATACCGAAGATCCACCGAAGCAAATAACCCTCTTCGTGATAATCACAGCAAGGGTAATAGGGAACTCTCCTCGGCAGTTACAGTTCCATCTTCAATGGACTGACCACTTACTCTGATGTTGTGCAGATTAGAATAAGTTCCATCGGGGACTTGATGAAAGTTTCATCAGTGGTACACTATGTTTAGCTTTTAGGTTCTTAAATTCTTACTTTCACTGAATTTACATCAAGCTAACGTGCACTTAGTATTTACTTTGATCTTCTAGCCACATACTCCAAATATTTTCCATCAATGTTTTTCCATCTCTTATTAGCAGGAATATACACATGCTGTACTTTTTACATTATGGCTGACCCACTCTGTATTTCAGATTTTCTTACTGTCAAATGACTAATTCATAATGAATTATACTTATCATTGTCTTATCTCTTCCCACTTTTTAATTATCTCAACTCTGCCTCATAACCTATACCTTTTCCTGACTAGAATTTGTAGCATTGCTGTTATTGTTATGTTAGGACTAATAACACTTGTAAAACTCCTCAAAACTAAACAGGAACAAACAACATGTAAGCTTACACAAATGACAACAGCTGAGAATAAGTTAGCTGCCTGTAGCCAATACAACATTGTTGATTTAGGATAGTGTGCTCTAATACCCAGCTTCCTTGTACCTCTTTGAGACTTGAAAATTTAGTAATGCTGCTAAATGACTAACTAAATTAGTAATGCAGCTTTTCTGGGTTAGTGATCCTAATTAGAAATATGGGCAAATATTGCAGGTATACTCAGCTTTTTCATTGCAAGATTTGGCTAAAAAAACAAAGATGGTTGGCATTACAAGGATCCTCTTTATATCTCAATTTTCACATCAGGAAAATCTTGACCCACTTCTCCAAGAACACAAAACTCGTTTTAATGACTACTAACTCCTCTTCCATATGGTAGCATTTTCACCTTTAAAAGTTTAGAGATTTGCTGCTTAATGCTGTTAGACAGTGGATTGTTATATTTTTACTTCTAGCTGCATAAATGTAAAGGTTACCCGTGGGAACCAAAGGAAACCCTGTTGGCATCACTGACATTTAGATGGAAAGCCTACACTACTAATTTACTTCCAATTTGCTGAACAATTACATTCATGGACTTAAAACAGATACTTCCCACTTTTCCCTTCTTAGCCTGGCACCTTATACAGGGCATAAAGGCACATAATCAAATATTTCTATGATACCAAAGAGGTCATTATTTGATATTTATGGCTACCATGCAATAAAATGGCACTAAAACCTAATTCTCTGGTTGGACTCAAATTTGTTTTCAGCTGTCTTAAATCCAAGGCCAAAATACTAGCTAAGAATATCCCCTGCATTTACCCACAATGTCCTTAACAATCCCACCAAACTGCCTTAGTTTCCCCTGGTGTCAGTGAGCGGCTGAGTGGGCAGGCTGAGGGGTAGCTCTCATAAGTGGCTTTATGTTCCTAGAAGGGCTTGTCCGCATTATGTTGCAGGTAGAAAAGGTCTGTCCCACTTTGAACCAAGATAAATGCAGCCAATATTCTCTGCCTCTGATTGGGCCTCTGAACAGAAGTGGAACAGAAGGACTCCAGCAGCATATCAGCTTGGTTTGAAGAAAGCCAGCACCAGGATCATCAGAGTGTGCCAACAAACCCAGATGCTCTGGCAATACCCTCAGCTATTCCTGGTCCTCTGGGTTCTCAGCTGCCCAGGTGATAGCATTTAGGCAGAGCTCAAACAAGGTCTGTCCCAGGTTTCAGGTGAGGTGAGGGTGAGGCCACCAATCTTTGTGTTCATTTACCATCCAGTTCTCCTGGACTTGAATTCCACTGTATCATAACTGTTCTTAAAGTTGTACAGAATGATTTACTGCCATGCCAATCAGGTGTACCTGTCATATTCTGTGAATCTTGAGATTTGTGCCCATCTGTCCCCAAAACCTCTTCCACCTACCCCAATGTCAGGAGGTGCCCACAGCATGCATGAGGTGAAGCCAAATGTGTGAGCTCAGCATTGGTGTGCTGAAGGGGCTGCTAGGCTGACTTCGTGATCTCTTCTCCAGAGCCATGCCTGAGCTGGAGTTGTAAAGTTGCAGGGCCTTTTTAATAAATAGAGAATTAACCACCACCACGCAAATCCCACAGAACTAGTTTCTAATGGGTCCATCACAGCCATTAGAGACGTAAAGGCACAAATCATGATTTCCATTTATTCCTTTTCAAATATACACTTTTCCAAATGGAATTTTAGTTTTCCTAGAAGAAAAAAAAAACTGTGATCTTTGGTATGATTACTGTTACTCAGGATATCATTGAAATACATTTAACTAGGCATCTACTGTTTGGGGAATTTTCAGTGATTGAGTTCCAGTTCATTACTTTCAGGGCTGTGATGCTATTGCCAGGGCCTCAAAATCAGGGAGATGACCTAAACCCAGGTCAGAGAGGCTACAATAGCACAAAGGCAATTATGCGGCAAGAAAAATGTCCACTAATCAGCTAGCAATCAATTACTAAGAAGAGAAGATAACCCTCTCCCCACTCAAGCTCTTCAGTATTAATAGTGCCATCGTGTAATTACTTTCGGCTTGGGCAGGTGCATGAAAGGACAGACTCTATAGCACACTGCATCGAAGATTAATGAGTTCTGTCAATTTGCCCAGCAGACATCTGATTCTCCAGCTTTCTGTAGCTACTGGTTTTACACTTGCCTCAAGGTTTTTTTCCCCCCTGAAAAAATTAGCTAGTAATTTAAATACATTCAATAAGCATACATCTTTAAGGAAATTTAAAAAAAAACAATTTTGCAATGAAGTATGAACCAAAAAGACTCATCTGAATATTAACATAGCAAGTGGTTCATAATGGCAGTATTCTTTTAGTCATACTTGATTTTAGTTATTGCAATTAGTGATGTACAGGATCCAGAGGCTACATAAACCCCCTGAAGCGGGCTCATGTAAACTCAGCATCCCTAATATTGTCTCTTCTCCTTGTTGTCCTAGAAGCTATAAAGGAAAAACTGTGAGAGCTCCAGTAAATAATGGAACTATTTTAAAGCCTCCCACAATACAAATGGCTTGACTAAAGAGGAGAATTTTAGACCACTGATTTTCTGGGCAAAAGCCATTGAGACTCCCCCCAAATCCCCACCCCAAAGGAAAATGCAGCACTGGCCCAAGAACCTGGTCACCCAAGTCCATACATTTTTGTCAGAACAGGAATTGCCTATAAACTGAAATGAATATCAGGAAATTTGCTGTTGCTCTAAATTGATATTTTATAACCCAACTACTGTAAAATCTCATAATCTTTAAATACACGAAGTCAATGTACTAAATGGCTATTTTATGATGCTACCTAACGCCTCCAATTTGTTTCTCATGAGGACCTAAGTCTTCCTAGTTCATAGCTCTCCTTCAATTGCTCTTTCAATGAGCACATGAATAAAAGGAGAAGAAAAATCTGACTCAACAACATTATTTGTTCCTCTACCTTTCTACTTCCATCTAATATTACAATCAGCCATCCATGAAATTTTTTTCAGGCTACATTTATTGGATATTAGATTTTGCTAATTAATTCTTTATATTAACTTCTTTCAAAGCAATGTTATCAATTGTTTCCAGTAAAGGGGAGAAGGAAGGAAGGAAGGAAGGAAGGAAGGAAGGAAGGAAGGAAGGAAGGAAGGAAGGAAGGAAGGAAGGAAGGAAGGAAGGAAGGAAGGAAAAGAAAGAGGCAAGCCCAGTCATAACTTGATTTTCACATAAATGATTTTAAACCTACCTAAATGCTATAGTAATGTTTATCACTGACCCATGTTCATTGGTTGGTGTTATGTAAATTATTATTTTTTACACTAAGAAACAATAGGGTGGGAAATACTTTTGATATGGAGGAACTATTTCTAAGAAAATAACAATACGTGTGCTTCCTTGTAAAACAAAGCCTCATGTCTCTAAAACTACTAATTTTCAAGGTTGGAAATATTTTTGAACCCATATTAGAAAATCTTCATAAAAAAAGAGATGAGTGACATATTACCAAAGCCATGACCACATACAAGTCAACAAGAACAACATCACTTCACTTCCATGATAAAAAGATCTTACCTGTTTGAATTTTCCTCCTTATATTTTTACCTAAGTAGATACTTTTTTTATTCACCTAGGAGTCACAAAAGAAATTGTTTTTCTCAAATATCTGATACCTTCTGACGAAGCCCTTGGTAGCCACATGTATGGCCCAATTACGAGTTTTAGCCCAGAGGTGAGAGCTATTCTGTCTGCAGACATAATTCTGATGTGTGACAAGCCAGGCCACCATCTCTGGTGGCACAAGAGGTGTCAAAGACAGAATAATCACATGTGCATTCAAATAAATTCACATGTATGTATATTTAATTAGTACTTAAATATCACTCTGGGGGCACCTGGGTGATACAGTTGGCTAAGCATCTGACTCTTGGTTTCAGCTCAGATCATAACCTCAGGGTTGTGAGACACAGCCCCACATCAGGTCCATGCTCAGCTTGGAGTCTACTTAAGATTTTCCCTCTCTCCCCCTCTGCTCTCCCCTCTCTCCAAAATTAAATAAATAAATCATAAATAAATAAATATCACTCTGACTACTAAATCCGGGTCATTATAGGAATACAGACCAATATTTAAGATGTATTTGGATGTTCTCCCCAAAAAGGAACATCTAAATAGAGTGAACTGAATGGGCAAAGAACATAGGCAATACTACAGGCAATAAAAACACTATGGAAACATGATTTCATTAATCTCGCAATATTACTACTCTATGATTGGATATGTTAGTGACTAATCCTAGAGTGTATTATTACTATTGGAGGAAAAAAAGACAGCACTTCGTAGAGGTATAAAATGCCTGGACCCCTGTCAGCCCAGACTACACAGGACAAAGGAAAAACAGAATTTGATAAATCTTTAAGAGGAAAGAAATAAGAAAACTGAAGGGGCTACAGCAAAGAAGGGTCATAGGAGAACAGGTGACTCCATCTCTGACCTTCATCAGTCCTGTAGCGTGCTTCATCTCGATGGCTTTCTGTCAGGTGTCATGCTTCTCAGGTAAGGGCTGCCCTTACCTGGAAAGGGCCATTAATACAGCCAAGGTCAGGGTTTCCGCCAGTGCACACCCTGCCGGTGGCTACAGAGAAAGGTATGCTTATACACCTACTTGCATATAGAGGTAAATGCAGATCCACTTAGATGGAGGTGCATTTCCTGCAGAACCCAAAGCTGCCAGCTTCTTTCATCCAGGAAACAGATTTTATTAGCCTGCCCTGAAATACAAGGACTAAAAGAAACAAATATCTTTCTGTGTTTCCCTCTGTGTGAAACCTATCACCTCTTCCTAAGTCCCTATACAGAGCTTACCTAGGATACCTGAGGGGATAAATCCCAAAAGTAGTACATATATAGAATTTAGGGCCTTGGATTATTTTTTTTTCTGGCCTGCCATCTTGACAAACACCCTCATCAGGTACTCCTAATATGAAACTATGTAACTTTGTAAAATACAATTTTACATTTTAAATTCAAAGTAAGATCAAAAAGCTTTTTTCAGCTACTATAATACTAAATCATCATCATCATCAATATTTAGTGCTTACTAAAGTTAGGCAGATGCTAAGTGCTTAACGTGTGTTAACACTTTCAAGCCTCGTAACAAATAAGGCAGGTACACTTATTATCCCCATTTTACAGATGAGGAAACTAATACACAGAAGTTTAGTAATTTGCCCAAGATCAAATGGCCAGCTAGGTGGCAAATCTAGGATTCAAATTCAAGGAATTTCCCTGAGGCTATGCTTTTTACCACTGCATTATGAATAGAATTTTTTAAATAGTCATACTACCAAAATAGAACAAAAACAGAAATAATTTGAGATTGTATGAAAAAATAGACTCCATAATAAGCACGACGTATCATTGAGCAATATTGTGATAGAGCTATTTAATCCACCTAACATATCAAACACCCCATTTGTAATCCCAAGGCTGACTCAATTAAATTCTTGAATTCATCAAAGTTTGTTTTCAGTGTTCCTCCAAATAATTTTCATCCAAATAATTTTTGTGGCGGGCTGGCACCGTACTAATTGCATCACTGGATTTCATCCACAAGACACAAAATTACCTTCTTGTGGTCAGAGTGTCTATAAGGACCAATGTGGACTAAAGAGCTTTCTTAGAGGACTTAAAAAAGACTTCAAAAAGTCATCATCCACCTCCAGTAACCCAAAATTGTCTACACATCCTTCCTCTAATGCCCCGGGCATGGTAGGTTTTCAATGTCCCAAGAGACACTGGCAACTTCCTTGCTATATCATTTCCAAACCAGGTTCAACTACCCATAACAGAAAACTGAATTTAGGATGGCAAATAGAGACATGTTTGTTTGTTTTCACACAATAACAGGTCAGAAGGTTGAAAATCCTGGGCTGCTGTGGCAGTGCCATAATGTCATTAGTGCAATGCCTTGTATCTTTGCTTTGCCCATGCTTGGGTATAGACCCAGGCTGTGTAGTCTCAGAGACCATGATGCCGGCATAGACAGAAGGGAAGGGGAAAGGCAATATGAAAGGCATATGCCAGCTCACCTAAAGAACTTCCCTGAGTGTCTAACACTGAAGCTTCTATTTACATCTCTTTGTCCCGAACTACATCATGTTGCCACCCCCAAACATCAAGGGAAGGAAATGTGTTTTTTAACTGGGCACTTTGTCACCTGGAAAAATAATTTGGATTATGACATTAATAAAAGAATGGAATTGGGCTGTCAATTCTCAGTCTGCTATGCTCACATTAGTCATGTGTGGAAGAACCCTCACCCCACTTGCTGAATCTTGCCTCTGCTTAACCAATTTTATAATTTGGAATCTGTTCATTGAGATTCTGATATATAAGGACATTTTTTGTCATAAGTAAAAAAAAAACTCAGCTCAAGTATAAAAAGCTTAGGCATAAAAATAAATGTAATAAGTTCACACAAATTAAAGTCTGGACCATCTGGCTTCAGGTACAGCTAAATCAAGGAGCTGAAACAGTGTGGTCTTTTTTCCCTTCATTTCCTCTTTTTCCTCCTCCTCTTCTCTTAGACAAACTTCTATGCAACAGAGAAAATAAAATGGCTTTTGGCCATCCACATTCTATAAACAATATTTCCAGTGGAAAGAGTGATTATGAATGATACTGAGGTTCCAAAAATGAATGATAAATGATCCTACATTTTTAAGGAGATCACAAGTCTAGTGGAAATGCTTTATTTTCTTGGGTGACTCATGCTATGTAAGTAAAGCATTATAGTTCCACTAAATTGAAATAATTTTAAAATGCATTGTTCATTTCTAGAACTACTTTCATCCATTATTGTTAAATATCTCATCAACTCTAAGATCATAAGACTGAGCATCCTACCCTAAAGGATATTTGAAAAAGCAGAGGTTGTGGCATGTTACGTAGGAAAGGGGTTCCATACCAAACGAGTCTCAGAAACCATACATATTGCATCTTATTCTTATAAAGTGTTCATTAACATATTAAGAACTCCAGTAGGTCCTAAAATTAGGAAACCTCTATATAAATTTATATAATCCAGCACTGTCTAAAGTTTACTGTGGAATATTTTTTTTTTAGTTGAATGAACAGAATGAGCAAAACTCAGCCCTACAAAGCCAGGCCCTGGATTTGAAAGAAACTGCGAAAGGCAGAAGAGAAATGAGAATTATAATTTACACTTTGTAATGTGTCACATGTTCTGCCTCTTACCTTTAAAGACATAATTCCATATTCATGCCATAATACAAGTCATAACTATAGCAAAGGTAAGCAGGGACCAAAGCAGCGAAAAGATGAGAGAATGGTTCACTTTGGTATTTACTGGGAGATTGAGTTATTTCTTTTAGAAGCAGCTCTGTCTTCCAACAGGAATCTAAGTGCATTTTGACAGGAGGTTGCTGAATGGTTCATGTTGTTTACGATACAGTGTTTCAGTTACTTAATTATACACTGAAGTACCTAGAAATGAAATATCTCTTTTATGTACAACATACCTAATAGAGCATTGTCTAGGTTGAAACTACACGGTTCTCTTTGTATTCAGGCATGTCGTTCAGTAGCTTATACCTTGATAGGCTCTCTGTGTACTGGATGTTGACAATAACTATGAGCCTTCAGCAAAAACTAAACTGGTCTCGTGGCCCTCTCTCAGTACACTTTCTGCTTCCCTACATTCACACCATTGCACCAGCTATTCCTGGTATGTGAATGCCTGAATCAGAGGCTGATGAAATGCCATCCAATTCCAATCCTATCTCTTCATCTCTGACAGTAATAATAATAGTTAGTATTTACTATGCACAGTTAATATTTACTATGCATTGACCATGAGTCATGGTCTAAGTGCTTAGCACACATAATTTATTTTGATCCCCATATACCTTAAAGCCCTATGGGGTCAATTTAATAATTATCCTCATTTTACAGGAGTTCTAGACATCATGTTCTGATCATTTCCTAAGAACCATTTTGAAAATTTTCCATTGATGTATGTCTCTATAGATAGAACAGGAACTGTCCCCATCCCTTGACCACTTTGGCACAGCGCTAGTTATAGGTGTTTCGTGTCAGAGTCATACATAAAAGGTTATATGGAATGTCTGAACTACATGGTAGGTTGTTGAATCCAAGTAAATGAGCTTACTAGGGTACATGGACCTTAAAATCATCATTGCCTAATTAGTCCCTAAGCTGTCCAGTCTGGATCAGATTTTTTATATACACACACATACACACACACATACACACACACATATTGTCTATTACATCAAAAGAAAGATGCAGGAATCCATTCACTGAAACTGATATTGTGCCTTTAAAAAGTATTTGATTTCAGCATTTAAAATACTGTGCTCCACTGGTTTAATTTTTATAAATGTTCCCTCTCTTATAGATCTTCTCAATAGCCACATCAGAGGAAAGTGAAGCAAGAATAAGCTCCTCATTCAGGCACTCAGTACACTCCTGCTTGATTGGAATGGATATTGTACATAATATGTCCCTACAGATGTTTCCTCCAGTGGGGCACATTGAATTTCATTTAAATGCCAAGGCACAAAATCTAAAACAATGTGACTTTAACAAAAAATCTGATGAGGAATTTGATGAGAAAATGGCAAGAATTCCTGTGGCATTTGGGTAACAATTTCAAGCCTTCATTTTAATAGAATAAACAGGATCATATTTCATTCAAATCTGGCAATGAGATGAGCTTTGGGTATTACATTGATATAAACCAATAAAGAATTTGCAAATTTGAAGCACTAATTAACAGACACAATATTAAATGAAAAAAGTTTGCTCCAGGGGCAAATATATTTTGAAGACTTTAAACTTTTATTAAAAGACATTTTTTGAATCACTTCTTTCGTAGTTTACTCTTTTGCTGGTTTTTACAAAATATGGGAATATTATGGTATTTTCAAATGGACACCTTTAACACAGTATCTGATATCCTTTTTTACTTTTTTGAGGCAATACATCAATGTCACCGTGTTTTGAAATGTACAGAAACATTATCCAAAACATGAGTCCAAACATCACAGAATAATCAGAGCACTCGGCTTCTTTCAATATATTTCATCAGTGGTTAGAGTCCAACAAACTATAGTTTGGTATCCAAGTTGACCCTAATAGATACATCCTATAACAAGTACCAGAGCCATTCCCAGAATAGAGCAAATTAGGCCAACTACCACCAAGGGTAAGGATGGATACTCGGAAAGGTAGTCATAATGGGAGAATATGCTGCCAACATCTTGGCTTGGAAGACACTTGAGATTTTATTCATATAATCAGATAACTCATTTCATTCCACCACCACTATGTCAAGGACATCCACCCAAACACCATGGGAATGCCTTTGTGACTTATTGCCCCCGAGATGTCTCTGGGATGCTAATTTGAACCCCATTTCACCTAGATAAAAATGTGAAGGAAGGTAGAAGGATAGGTGTGAGGAAAGACAGTGGAGTGAGGTCTTGCAAGCATGTAACAGTTCTTAAATAAACAATCTACTAATTTTCAACTCCATACAAAAATGATTTCATAACAATTCTAAAGGAAGAGTTCTCTGAAGGCTGGTCACAAATGCACTACAGAAAGAATGTTCTTCACCTAATTGCAAGGTTGCACAATTACTTTCTTGAGACTACAATATCTACGACATTTATGTATCTAAACACTTATACTTCAGAAAATGGGAATGTCAGAATGCTAAAGAATAAAATATGTAAAATTGACCTTCACATAAGCTATTATGAGCTGGCTCTGTGTGTGTGTGTGTGCGCGCGCGCAGGTGCACACACATGGAATTGCATATCTTTGTTTGAATGTGTGTATTTGTAAACAAGTAGTTATTTTGTCCTAAGCATATATTCAGCAGAAAGTCAGATGGTGTTAATACTACCTGATCCAACAATTTTGCAATCTGTGCCCCACTTACAGGCTTTCACAGAGAATTAATTTGCTTGCATTATGACTAAATACCACATTCTCTACAAGGAAAGAGAAGGGGGATTAAGTATAGTAGAAGGAGACTTTATATACACTTTAACCTCATATAAAAAAGGTATCACTGCATCTAAATTCAAATAGGGAAAGTAAGACCCAGAAAGGTTACGTAACTACCCTAAGAACACACAACTAGCCAATAAAAAGGCAAGGACCAAGCAAATTTGATTCCAGAAGCCTGGCTTTTTCTTATTCTACCAAAAGATCATAAAAATTCTTAAAAAGTGAAAGATTTAATCAAATTAGTTAAACCATCAAATAACTAATTTAACTCATTCTAATTCATTTATTACTCAAAAAATTCTATCTGACCTAGTGCCAAGAATGTCTGTTTCATGAAAACTGTGAACCAGATTCTGTTAAAGGAAGCTGAGGAACAAATGTGTGCTCAACACCCTGCCCCTTTGGTGTGCCATGTTATCAATTAGAACCTTATTCATAGTTCCATTTTACCTCACTTTTTTTTTCTATTTTTCCAATTTGTCATATTTTACATACCCTTGTTCACAACAAGCAGTGCTTTCTGAAATAAAGCACACTATAAATAAACAAATTTTCTTTTAGTACATTAATCAGTTGTTGGATGGAACTTAATAATAGATCAACCAATGTTCTGAGTACCATCTTCTCTCCTCCTAGTTTTTGAGATAAGGGATATTTCATTGACATGTCTATACTGTCCTTAACACAAATAAGTGATACTGTATTGTATTATAAGATCTATTGACTTCATATCATAGGACTTAAGTACTGTCAATTTTACATCACAGATTTGTTATGAGATATCAAGAGTAAGTCTAAACATCACTCAAATCCTTTATCTCCTCTACTGGGGTCGGAGTTACTGCATTTGCAGATATACAGGATTTATAGTCTTGTTATTGTGTTTATTTGGAGATTAAGCATAGTTTATGGATATGTATATGAGCACCAAGTTAACAAGGAGTCGGTTTGTGATGGTTAATTTATGCATCAATTTGACTGGAGGAGGTGTCAAGATACTTGGTTAAACACCATTTCTGGATGTGTCTGTGACAATGTTTCTGACTAAGCTTAACATTCCAATCAGAAAACAGTAAAGCAGGTTGCTCTCCCCACTGTACGTAGGCCACATTTAATCTGTTGGAGACCTCAATAGACGAATGAAGGCTGAGTAAGAGAGAATTCTTGCTCTCTGCCTGTCTTCAAACTAGGACATCAGTCTTCTCCTGTCTTTGTTCTTAGATTTGGACTAGAATTTACACCATTGACTCTCCTGTTCTTAGACTCAGACTGGAACTCTACCATCAGCTCTCTTGAGCCTCCAGCTTGCCAACTACATATCTTGGACTTCTCAGCCTCTAAAACCATGTTAGCTGATCCCTTATGGTAAATCTCTTTCTATAATTTATACATATATGTGTGTGTGTGTGTGTGTGTGTGTATATATATATATATATATATATATATATATATATAGAGAGAGAGAGAGAGAGAGAGAGAGGCTTTGAGGATATAATGAATGCATTTTTCACATGAGAAGGATGAATTTTGGGGATTCAGTTATCCCCACTGTATTTAGTTGTCTAATTCAACGGTGGCAATTCCCACTGTAATTTCTGAACTACAAAGAGTAACCACAGGTTCTTCAGGATACTGAGGCTCCCTTCACAAGTTTATTCCTCACGGTGGTGGTGAAAGGTGTGCCCTCTGGACTCACCTAGGGTAGATGAGCATGGCTTCTGTGATAAATCCACTCTACCATGCCAGGGTTGTGTGGGTCAGTGGGTAGGAATATATAGTCCAGAGAGGAGGAGCAAAGGATAGTATTTAAAAATTAAAACAGAACTCCCAGAGTTTTTCATCACAAAGTGCTTTATTCTTTGCAGTACTAATTCTAGCAAACCACAGTCTTAGAAGCAAGGCCTTGGCTCTTTCTTTTAGTTGAATATAGTCTTTACAAGGTTGGGACACCTCAGTACCCTTCACAAAGATAGTGTGAATTTTCCCTATCTTCCAAAGATAGTGACATAGCTTTCTTTCTATTTCTAAGTAAGAGGTAAGTGCCTACAAATATAAATGAGCCACAGCTTGCAGATGAAGGGCCTGATTGTCTTTTCAGACACTGGCATGAATCAAAGCCAAAGGGGAGGAAAGTATTGCCAGTCCAGCATTGATACTATCAACAAAACTTGAAAATTGAATTCTGTATTTAAAGTGTCATTAACTGTGAAAATAATTTAACTGGAATGCTAAAGAATAAAAAACAAATTAAAAATTTTTAAACCAATATCCATTCTAATAGTTTAGCTTTACCAGTATACACAGCAATACAGAGCTTGGGTTTTTTTTAATTAAACTTGCATACCTTCAAATTAAAAAATCATCTGGGAAAATGATTTGCATATCACACAGTTTAAGTGCTAAGACTGTGATGGGTTTGCCTCCTAGGCTGGTGCATTTGAGATATAAACTTTTAAAATTTATTTTAGTGAATACTGTTTATATGCATTCTGATCATGTATAAGGCTATTTTTCTTAGAGAATTTTGGAAACATTTGGTTTTACATAATAAAAAATGTAAACCAACATTTATTTTCCTTTCCTTCATCTATGGGTACTCTTTAAGTTCATGAATATGGGTATCAATGAGTCACTATATATCATTCAAGGACAGATATGGAAAGTTTGAATTTTAAATATCATTGTTTCTTAATTCCAACTGATACCTACGGTTGCATATGCATTAGATTTTAATGATCTATTTATGTTTTTGTCATGCCCCACTAGACTGTGAGCTTTTTGAAGATAGAGATTCTGTCTTGACTCAATTTTTCACATCCAGGGGCTACTGCTATCCCTGGCACGAATCTCTATGGGCAGGATATTTCCTAAGACCTCCACATGAAGGTTTTTCTTTAGTTCTCACAATTGAATGGAATATAGCATTGCACTAAAATTCAGATGAAAAACACCACAACCCCATCCAGCTAGCAGGCTGGCTGCTCCCTTGTCTGCAACCTCTATTAGCATTACAAAAATAATACTTTGTAGTAATTGAATCCTAGAAAATCTCCATTTCTAATCTGTATAGGGCCCAATGCAGCAGTCCAGGAGCAGAAATTCTGGGAATCCTGCCTCTAAGACCCAAGCTGTCAACCCTATCCCCATCTTCTTACTTCTTTTTAAACCCCAGATACATAAAATTTAGTCATCATGCACTCCAGTTTATGACACATGGCTATCAACTGTACAAAAGACGACACCCATTTCATTTTCACCTGCTGTAATATATTAGATACATATTTCCTTAGACATACAAGTCTCCTTGAAAAGTAGAGTTTGGCTTAGTTTATTTAAACTTAAAACATAATTTTCTTATATAGACAATATTTAATTACTAAGTGTACTAATAACTACATACTGTTTCCTATGTATTCACCAAATATTACACTTTTGACTTCTGTTCATTTTGCATGTACCTGAGTGAATATAATTCATTACCTCTGACTTCTGTATTCCATCATATGCATATACTGTAATTTATTTAACCACCTTTTTAATACCTCCTAATCCTTGCTAACACAAATAATACTGCTATAGACGTACATTTCCACTTGTGGACTTTATCTACATGCTTCATTTCTTAGAGTAAACTCAAATCTCCCTCCAGAATGGCTAGACTATACTCCCATCAGCTGTTCTTATAAGTTCTCGTTTTTCCATATCCCTGCCAACACCTAATATAACGCATTTTTTAATCTTTGCCAATTTAATGGGTATAAAAAATTGTTCCCATATAAATTGTGGTTGGTGTCTTACTTTCTAATTAGTAGTTGCTGCTATAATGAGATGTTACCGGCTTTTGTTGCAATGAGATCTGGCATTCTTGTCTTACTCTCACTCTCAAAAGGAAAACATCTAATATCTCCAAAAAGCATGACCCTTGAATTTTTTCAGGGGATAGACTTTTTAAACTTAAGGAATACTTATTATTTTTCAAAGAAGCTTCTTCAGTAAGTATTAAGAACTTAATGTATAATAGTAACTATTCTAGGATCTGCATATACAATAGTGAAAAAAAATTGACAAAATCCTTCAAGAGATCTTGTAGTAGGAAAACCAGAAAATCAATGAGATAAATAAGGTAGATGGTAATACATACTAGACCAAGATCCTGAACTCACACAACTTCTGGATCCCTCCCATAAGACCAATCCCACTAAAAATATCAAGATATTGAGAAAATTTTGAGAAAATCCTTGTAGCATTGCTGTTGGAAACGAAAGTGGACAGATTCACAAAATATTTTGAAAAACATAGTTGGTGACTATGTGTGTACAATGAGTTTCTAAAAGAGGAAATGGCAACCATTGTGATGATGGTGACTATTCTTAAAAGTTAAAAAAATGTGAAAAGCAGGACAATAGGCATACTACACACATGACATCTTTAACCTTACTCCAACCACAAATTAGGTATACAAATTGTATTAAAATTGGTATTAACATAAATAGAATTAATCACAAATACCTCAATAACATGTTTCACATTTGTGAGGAGATCCTTTAAAGTGCACTTGGCATCACTGCCAGGTGTTCATAATTATTTCAAAAATTCCTAGACTGAGTTTTTTTAATGAAAAAAAAAATGAGGTTTCATTTTTGTCAAACAGGGTGATCCAACTACCAATATCTGGTGAGGATTCCCACTGCTTGAAAGATGACAAAGACCATAACAATGCCAACTGCCAAAACAGAAGCCCACAGACACTGGCCCACTGCATCTTCTATAGGTTCAGAGTCTCCCAGGGAGAAGTCAACACACAAGACACCAGTCGGGAAAATCTTTTACTCACCAAAGGAAGAGACACAGCAAAATCAGTGTCTGCACTGTGAGCCATTTTCTCATAGCCAAGGAGTCTCTCCCAATAGCCATGAAGGGTGATGGACTACATATACCCCTCTTGGGCTGCAGAAGAGTAGAGATGAGTAGGGTTGGCCAGGTGCCACATGATAGACATTTAAGTAATACAAGAAATTCACTGTATATACAGGACAGGGAAAGATTTCTCCTAGAAGGAAGAAGAATCTGGAGTCAATCAATAGCTTGATAACCAGCTTCCATATTAGGAACAGTCCAGGCCCAGGCCATTGACTGGGCAATCCCCAGGTGTGCAACAGGTCATATGATGATTGCTTCCCCAACAATTTTTATAGGCAGCCACAATTTATTCTCTTTTCCATTCTTAAGTGCTTTTTTACATGAGCATCAGAAGGACTACTAATAGGAAATCACAAACACTATGAAGACAAAGCTTACCAACTATGTACGACAAATTCAGATTTTCTAATCCATCCTTCTTCTCCGACACATGTTATATTGATTAAGAAAAATTGATGATTTGGGGGCACCTGGGTGGCACAGTCAGTTAAGCATCCAACTCCTGGTTTCAGCTCAGGTCATGATCTCATGAGTCATAAGATCAAGCCCCCACTACCACCCCCACCACCAAGTCTGGTTCCATGATCAATAGGGAGTCTGCAGGAGATTCTCTCCCTCTGCCCCTCCCGGCAACTTCACAAGCTCGCTCTCTCTCTCTCTTTCTCTCTCTCTCAAAAAATAAATAAATCTTTTTTTAAAAAAGAAAAATTTTCAAACTTGGAAATAGTAAAAAAAAGTATAAGTATATATCAGTATACTGATACAAATCAGTATACTGATTTGTAGTGTATCAAAACAAGTATATCACAGAGAAATTTAAAATTTACAAATTTTATTGAAATTGAAAATTACAAAAATTTCATTGAAAACAAAAAGTATCTGCAAAAAAAAAATGTTTTTCAACCTCTCAAAAGCTGCAGGTGGGTTATGGAATTTTGCCAGCTCAGGTAATTTTAGTCTCTGTTTGTGGAGATAAAATTGCTTAAATCTTTACCATGATACTGCTTACCATATTTGAATCAGAACAGCCTTGATAAATACCTGCTAAGAGCCTCCTCTCAAACAAGAGCTTACTGTCACTGGTCCCCAGAGGACTGTTCATTTTTATGAGTTTACATATATTGATTATACCTTATTTAATAGGCTCCATCTATTTAAGACTACGAACGAAACTTGTATCAAACTGCAGACAGGCAAAAAATTCTAATATGCTACCAGTGAGAGGATCCATGAAAATAGATTGAAAAGGTCAAAAGGAATTTAATGCAAGCTTCTTTTAAACACTCTAGTTGTTGAGTGGAAAGCTGTCTATTCCTGAGAAAGAAGAGGTCTAATTCCCAAGTATACAGAGCTAACCTACTATGGTTTATAAAAACATACTGTGAAAAAAAGGACTCAGACTTCTAAAAGGCAAAATACACTGCTCCTAAAATGTAAAGGCCACACTGAGAATTTGTAACCCAGTATTGGACTATTATCTAGTGTTTATAATATTTTGGTAAACCATGCTACTATGACATTTGAGTTTTCTGTTACGCTTTTGCCACATTTGTGGCTGTGTATGTTTCTCTCACTTTAAAGTGCAAGGTGGTTTAGGGCAGGGAATCTGGTATAATGGAAATAAGATGGATTTCAAAGTTGGAAGACTTGAGGTTGAACTTCATATATAACACTTTTTGTGTATGGAAACTTAGGCAAGTCCCTGAGGCTTGGTTTTCTCCTCTCTAAATGAGGATAGTCGTATAGCTATTTCCCAAGGTGTAAAATGAAATGTCTGGGAAATAAACGTGTACATTCCAGAGCATTCTACAAATACCAATGACTATTATTGCATGTCCTTGTGTCTTCAGTGTTGTGAACATTGACAGCACTCACTACCTGTTTGTTGACTGTTTAAATGACTTTAAACATTCATTTAAAATAGTGGATTCATCTTATATGATAAGAATTGGGAGGTTTCCTCTTCATGAGACACATTTTAGAGGCAGAGAAAACTCAAACTGTGAAGCCAGCCTTGTTTCCCCTGTGACCCACAGCTTGTTTAGTGACCTCAAGCTGTCCCTCTAGTATCCAAGAGTTTATTGTTCCCCCAGTTTAACCCCAACCCCTCTCCTATCCTCAGTTGTTACTTCTCAGAAATGTTATTTCCATAAAATTCAAAAGGTCCATTAACTAGCTGAGTAAACTAAGCTTTGCAAATAAGGAAGAGAGAAGTAGAGGACCCAACAATACTCCCCTTCCTGCCATTGTCTCAGTGTTTCCCATTTTGTATGTATCAGTTCATTTCTCACAAACCTTTGGTCCCAATATAAGCAATATTAAAAGTCTGCTTTAAAACATTTTAAGTGGGACGCCTGAGTGGCTCAGCGGTTGAGTGTCTGCCTTGGGCTCAGGGCATGATCCCAGAGTCCCGGGATCGAGTCCCACATTGGGCTTCCTGCGTGGAGCCTGCTTCTCCCTCTGCCTATGTCTCTGCCTCTCTCTGTGTGTGTCTCTCATGAATAAATAAAATCTTTTTTAAAAATTAAAAAAATTTAAAAAAATAAAACATTTTAAGAGTATATTCAGTTGTATTTAATAGTGCTGTAGCCTTGAAAATTACTGTGATTGTTATAAAAACCCTATGTTCCACCTGGAGAAGTTTGGGGCACCACTAGTAGTGTACTGACAACCAGTTAAGAACCACAGATCTAACAAATGAACAATTATTCCTAATAAACACCTAAGCTAAAGGAGGACATACTCTTCAGATGTATTTTCTTCAGGCTGGTGTTGAGGTCTTATGCCAGAGTTTTTTCAAATGCTCACAGAGACAATAAAACTCTGTTATATGGTTCTTCTCTTCTTGAACTCAAGAGTGCTCAATGCCAAATCAGCAAACCATAATTAGGAGCACAGAGTATGGAGTCAACCAGAGAAAACTTTAATATCTATTTCTCATTAGCTATGTGACTACAGACAGGTTTCTTAGCTTCTCTAGGCTATAAAGGGAAAAATAAAAGCACCCACCCTAGCCCTACTACAAACCCAGTGGGGCATTTAGAAAAAGCTACTCTTTCCTCAAAGTACTTTATTGTCTACCAGAAAGTTGTCATTTCATATACACATATGTATGTATGTATAGATGTATATATGTATGTATATATACAAATGTTCATCAGTCACTGATGTGAATGATTCTTCCTGTAGTTCATGTGATGTATCAACTGCAAAGGCATGTGTGGAGATAATCGTAAGTGGTATTTTATCTTGCCATTTAAAGCATTTACAACAATTTCAGTACATTTCTATTACTTATTATTATTATTTATTATTATTATTTAGTAATGTCCAACCTAAACATCTATGATACAAAAAGCCTATAACTTCCTTCCCAGACAATAATGTAACATACTATAATCAAGTTCCACTGTACAAATGCCTTGTACTTTCTAAATGAGAAAAGTAAATAGAAGCATTAAAATCATTTTCAAAATACTTTTCAATATTTTAGAGTCTAGGGCACCTGTGTGGCTCAGTCAGTGAAGCGTCTGCCTTTGGCTCAGGTCATGATCCCAGAGTCCCGGGATCAAGTCCTGCAATGGGCTCCCTGCTCAGAAGAGAGTCTGCCTCTCCCTCTGTCCCTCTCCCTTCTTGTGCACATGCTTTCTCCCTCTCTCACACACACACTCTCTCTCAAATGAATAAATAAAATCTTTAAAAAAAATATTTTAAAGTCTGGTAAAATTTCTAGTCAATCCAAAATGTTTGCATTGCCAACATATACTTAACAATGCCACTCTAGTATACCTTTTCTCTATTTGTCTTCTCACATTAACAGAAAACAAGAATATAACTATAGGGATCCCTGGGTGGCGCAGGGGTTTGGCGCCTGCCTTTGGCCCGGGGCGCGATCCTGGAGACCCGGGGTCGAATCCCACGTCAGGCTCCCTGCATGGAGCCTGCTTCTCCCTCTGCCTGTGTCTCTGCCTCTCTGTCTCTCTCTGTGTGACTATCATGAATAAATAAATAAAATCTTTAAAAAAAAAAAGAATATAACTATAGCAAAGTATGCTTATAGTTCAAATCTGAACACAGATTCTCAGGAAAAGCAAGCACAAAAAAAGGAAGAAAAAGGAGAAAGAAAATATATTTAAATTATATTAGGTTCTCCTGTTGAATTGAAATAAAAATTCTTTGGGAATTTAAAACTTGTTCCCTTTGGTTTGGTTTTGTTAATTTTATTTGTTTTTAGGGTAGAGGAGGGTTTTTAAGATTTGGAACAAGAGACAAGTACCTTTCAGTTTTAACCAAATTGAGTTTATAGACTGATACTAATCTGCATATAGATATGTTAAAGAAACCTTTGGGCTCCAACCTCCTGGCCATACCCTAGTCTAGAAGCAACTTCATTCACATTAAAAGCAAGGGGAAAGAACATGTTTATAAATGGAAAAAGACATAGTTTATAATTAAGCAGAGCTGAATGCTCTAACATACAATATGCAAGGAATAAAAATGAAAAACATTTCAGTCCTTCTTTTGCTTTCTTGGTCTAACACATCTCTCCTTGATGAGCTAGTCTGACCACAGCTGGGCTTTACATTTCTGTAATTAGCACAGCAGAAGCCCAAGCAAGGGCACGGCTTTTCTTCTTCTATTGTTTGCACGTGGGGGGCAGCATTCTAAATGTCAGATGCTTCTTCCTATTACAAAGTAGCCTACTAGCTCCTTAAAAACCAGTTTGAAAACCTTTCAAGAATCATTGAATTGAGCCCTATATCCCACATTAGGTAGAGATTCTAGCAGCAGGGACCTCCAAAGGGCTTGTCAGTTTTCTTAGCCAGGAAAAAAAAGAGAACAAAAATAAATGAGTTTTTAGGCTGCCTTGTGGAAAACTCTGGTGTAAATTTAAAGGTACTGGACCCTGCCCCTTGATTTCATATTCATGTCATTCCATAGAAGGAGAGATGATTTCTTTTAAGTCAGCAGAAGAAGTGGGATGAAAAGCCAAATTGTGACTTCTATTGTAAGTTTTATAATTCCTAAACATTCATTTTCATACCTACTTACTGACAACTAAGTCTCCTAAGTCAGTAAATACCTAAGAAAAAAAAGTTTGGATTCTTGTTTTCCTGACAGTTACATAATACGTAGGTCCTGTAAAACACTAGGCACAGATTTTATATCTCTAGAAAACTGCCGGCTATCCAGACACCTAAAAGTTTTATATAGTCCTAATTACTGCAGTGTAGGGTGGTAGGGAACTAAATCAACTATTCCATTCTTTTTTCCCTTGTGAGTTGCCAACCCCTGGAAATAAAGCTGAGGATTAACCTAAATGGGAAGGAAAAAAAAAAAAACCCTATGTTGCTTAGGTTATTTGAAAAGTCCACAGAACTTGGATACACACTCTCATCTTCTATTTATCTGGGTTAGATGAAACTCCAAAGACCATGATGAAACACAGAAGAGTAATCATTATTCTGAGAGCCCTGTAGGCCTTGTCTAAGGAGGACCAGTGGCCCATTACTAAGTAACATGGTATAAAATTCCACTGAGCAAACTGGGTACAACATCACAAAACCAAAGAGCAAGATCACTCATTCATAACACAAACGGCAACAATCAAGGTGATAGTGGGAAGGAGGAGAGCGTATAGGGTCATGTACGACAATTTTTCACCACTGGTGGGTCATGCTCCCACCTCAAATTTGAGAACAATTACATTACATCAGACAAAATCTCCTAAACTCTTCTCTACTTTTCCTCTCCCTGAAAGGGAAGAATTTAGTGTCACCACCACCATGACAGTCTAGATGGAAAGGTGAAATCCTATTTAGAAGATAGGAAATCATTTTACTGATGAGTGACCATTTCTTTCTCACTTATCATTAAGCAGCCAAATGCTTACCTGTGGGGTAGTTTTTATTTTATTTTTTTTAAATTTGTATTTATTTATGATAGTCACACAGAGAGAGAGAGAGAGAGAGGCAGAGACACAGGCAGAGGGAGAAGCAGGCTCCACGCACCAGGAGCCCGACGTGGGACTCGATTCCGGGTCCCCAGGATCGCGCCCTGGGCCAAAGGCAGGCGCTAAACCGCTGCGCCACCCAGGGATCCCCGTAGTTTTTAATTTTTAGAGAATGAAATGAGGGAGACAGCTTAAGCAGAGAAAAAAGTCATTAGAAAGAAGAGTAGAAGAAAGAAAGAAAGAAAGAAAGAAAGAAAGAAAGAAAGAAAGAAAGAAAGAAAGAAAGAAAGAAAGAAAGAGAGTAGCACCTTGTAGTTACTTGGGTCTACTCCACCCTTAACCTTAATCTCTAGTGATAATGCTCACCACTCCCTGAACTTCCATAACTTCTCTGCAAACCAACACGTTATTTGGTCTACAGTAGTAAAGACATTGTGGAGAGACACAACACAATTCATTTGTTTGGATCCATTCCGTGTCCCTTCCATTAATGTATGTGTTTTTGTGTTCACATACATGTATGTGTGTGCATATGTGTGTATGCAAGCATGTGTAATGTGTACAAGCATTAATTCTCAACAATAATGCTGTCCATCAGAACTTTCTGTGATGTTGGAAAAGGTCTGTATCTGCCCTGCCCAATATGGTAGCCACTAGCCACTAGGAGCTAGAGAGCACTTAAATTAAAATTAAAATTTTAATTAATTTAAAATTAAAAATTAATTTAAATTGATTTAAAATTTAATATTTAAAATTGAAATTAAAGTAAAATAGCCACATATGATAAATAATGGCTACTATATCAGGCAGAGCAGGTACAGAAGATCAATGTCTTTACCAGATATAATAATAGCACATGTTGGCACAGATACATAAATGTTCTAGTTGTACACAGACCAATCTCAAATACAAAGAACAGTAGATTGTATATACTGTATATGTATATACTAGAATACTAATGGATGAGTCTTAATCCGCTTATTTATCAGGAATAAGCTATGCAGTCATTAAGGAATTCAGGATCCCAGCCACTTCCAAGGCTGTTCTAAAGACTGTCATTCCATGTAGCTGAAACAGGAGAAAGCATGGAGAAGGCTCTATCAGAGTTTTTGATAGGTCAGGTCTCAAAATAGAGTACTTCCACTTGTATTTCATTGACCAGAACTCAGTCACCTGTGCATGGATCAGCAAAGATTAAAAATACAGCTATGTACTCAGAAGAGAAACATATTTTGGTTACCAGCTAACAGTTTATGCTACTACCAGTGATCTCTTCTTTTTACATAAAAGCATATTCTTTGCTAAAACCAGAGAAAACTAAAGTAAGTTTTATTTTTGAAGGGAATAACAAGTATCTTTCCACAAGAAGATATGATAACTAATTTTAAGGTTGAAATACACTTTTCAAGTCCTTAAAAAGGGTTAGTAGGGAAACGTAAGCACTATTTATAGAAGACACAGCAAATTAGAGCTAAAACAGACCTTCATTATTATCTAGTCATTTGTGAGATAAGTGTTGGGTATATATGTATGTGCACGTGTGTGTATATATAACTGTACTTTACATGTAAAAAGAAGATTTTTCACTCTCTCATCTCAAGGTGAAAATTGTTGAACCAATTTTATCCCCCTGGGGAGCAATATCACAATGAGATAAGGAATATGAGTCTTGTAAAGGTAAGTTACTTATCCAAGGTCACAAAGCTAATTAGCCAAACAACTAGAAATGATTCTTAGGCGTCTTGACCACCAATCCAGTGCTACTTCCACTATACTATACTGAATCCTCATATTAGTTAGTGAATATACATATTAGCATCCCAATAGTCCACAATGTAAATGGAAGAGAAAAAATAATGAACAGTGTCTTATAAGATACGATATAGTAGCCAATCGGGATGTTTTTGTTTGCTTACTTTGCGACTTGTTTATTTTCCTTTTATCTTTATCTTTCCTTTCTATTTGTTTTTTTCTGTGTAGTAAATAACACAGGAGGAGGTATATCCAGAGTTTCAATAACTACAATTTGTGAAACTGCTGAAGAAAATGAAATAAAATCAAGTCAGAGTAAAACTCACATCCACTCAGCCCTCTAATTATCAAATGACTTTTCCCATCACAATGTGTCTCTCCTCTTTGCATCCCTCAATGACAAACAGTGAATGTCAAGAAGGGTGGTCTACATTCTCCCAAGAACATATCCAAGACTTGTTTAAAAAGTGTCCCAATCTTGCTAGTACCAATGGGATCAAGGATGGCTGATTTTTCTAATGAAATAGCATTGCCATTGTTTCCAATCAAGCACCAGCTAATGGAAAAAATTTAAAACAGCACATCTCACAAGCACCTATCTGAAACATGCTCTCTGTTCAGAGCAAAAAACAAGGGACAGATGTCTGTCACATTAGAAATGGCTTTCAAAATCTATGAAAGTAATTTTAAATATCTTTAAAATATCTGATACAGGAAAGACGATGGTACTGCTATATACAGAATAGTTTGACAAGAACAAAGCTGATGGTCCTGATGTTGCATCAGGTTGAAAATAATGACATTTTTACAAAGTTTTAGTAGAGAATATTTTAACTGTATTTCAGAGTGAAAAGAAACTGCAAATTTTCAGAATTACTTTAAAATCTTTTACAGTACCTCTAGAAATAAGCGTAATCCAACTTTTCCTTTTAGTAATTGCTTGATCTTATATGGTAAGAAAAGTTACATTCTTTCATTTTAGTAGGACAGGTAAAACTGTCATTTAGAACATCAAAGCCATTAAGTTTGTTTTTCAAAAGAATCATCTCTTAGATTCCACAAAACAAGCATTCTAGATACTTTCCTACTACCATTTTAATGAAAGAAAAAAATCTGGCTAAAATTGCACTATCTGACCTTTGCATTAATAGTCTTGCCTCTTGCCTGTCAAGCTAATAAAGAGTTCAGGGAATCATAAGGACTCATCTGGAAATGATAGAATTTCTTCTGCCTTTGTCTTTCTTCCCTGGACACTAATGGCTTTTTGTCAGTCCTCCTCACTCAGTGTATGACACATGAAGCCTTCCCATTTTAGTTGTCCATTAACTTCAAGCATTATGACAAGAACAAAGCAACCCCCTAAAGAAACTAAACTCAAACACTCATATTAAATTTCTCCAATTCCTCAGCTTATAAGGTGCTGTTTTCAATTGTCAATAATGTTCATAAGAGTAAGCGATATCCATTACTAATTAAAACAAGCTGTTTAAACAAACACAAAAGGTCACCGAGCCTGCAGATCAACATATTCATGCTATTGTTTGGTTTCCTGGTCATCATCATCTGATGATTTGTTTCTATCTTTTAGTCACCTATTTTTCTAAGTAACAAATGTAGAAAATCAGCACACCGAAAGCAACAGTCCACAGTAAGTGCCAGGAAGCCCAGGGCTCCAATGTGGCAGTAGATATTGTTTCCGAAGGTCAGTAATGTGCATCATATCACCGCAAATTGAAAGCAAAGAAATTTTCATTTATTTTTCCTGAGTTCGTAGGGATCAAAGGCATAAACTACAGGGGAAATGCAGTTTTTATTAGGAAAAGTGACACCTGCAGTTTTCTGTAAGATTTTTAAACAACCTTTTATCTATATGGATGTGCTATTAAGGCACAAATAAAATGTAATACCTTGTCTGACATGCTGAACAATGGCTTATTTTAAAAGTTTTATTTTCATGCAACTAAGTCCTCTATAAAATATTTTGAAACTATTTGCTCAATCTTTGCTTGAGCTCTGACATTTGAAACTGACTTTTCTTTTAGACTTGTATTCCCTAACAGTATATTAATTACATAGAAGATATAATCTCTGAATTAATATCAAACCAATTGAGTAAGCTGGTATAAGGAGTCAGATAGACTTTTTAAGCTTCTTAATATTAAGTTGTGTGATTCAGTTATTATAATCAATTCCAAGGTATCAACAGAAGTAGAAGGGAGGAAAAATGTAAATTAACAAAACCCAGAGATAATTCCCACACCTCACTTTAGCCAGTAGTATCAACATTGTCCTCCAAAGCTTTTATCCAAAATATTTATGCACAATTGTGTTACCAATTCACAGATTTTTAATTCATCTTATTTAATATTTTTCTGGCCTAAATTATAGCAGTGGTATAAATGACTCTTGAAGGAAGAAAAGTGTAGAAAATAATTTTTGTTGCTCATCTATTACATTCCTGTCTGAGTGATAAAACCTTTACAGACATCAATCATATCGTTGCATTCTGTGAGGTAAGTAATATTACCCAAAATTTGAAAATAAAGTTACTAAATCTCCAAGAGCTTTCATATATTCAAAGTCCTATCCAATTATATAATCAAGTCCAGCAGCCCTAGGAGTTGACTCAACTCAATATAATCCTTTCACTTTAGCTAACCAGAAGACATGCTGAGTTTGAAAGTTTCAAATGGTGTTTATTTGCAGGACATAATGGAGTTGCCTTATTCCAGTCTAACCCTGTGATCATACAGATTATGACTCCGCTTCCAACTTTACAGCATTGTAGTTCTTTGGTGCATGGAAGCACTTCATTAGTTACCATACAGCGAAAACAATACAGCTGGATAGTAATGTCGACGTTGCCATTCAATGCAAAAAAAGAAAAGGAATTCAGATGTTTGTATCTAACGAGCTATAACGTTTAGACATTTGAAGATGGTGGTTCTTATATTCTGAAATTCTGCAGAACTTGTAGCCATCAGTTAGACTCCACTTAACTATATTCTCGTTGCACTGCATTGCCTGCAAAATTAAAAAGTAGGCACTTTTGAGACATACAGCGCTGTGGAAAAACAAGCAACCTCAAAAGCATAATCTACGGGACTGAGTGTGTACACTTAAAATCTGATACTTCTCCGACTCATCTCGGTAGTCTCTGGTTAAAAAGGTATAGTGTCAAGTACAAACTAAGCCAAGACGAACATGTTTTGCCAAAATTTAAGCCAAACCACTTGTACATCACCAAATTCCGTTTAAACCACTTTCAATGGGTAAAAGCGGGATAAACTGTGTATTAAACGTGTCTGTATCTTAGGGCAAAGACTATGCTTCACAGATATTCAAAATAGCGCAGAAATAGAATGTTTAACTTAAGAATAAAGAAATCAGAATACTGAATTAAATGTCCCTTAAATAACCTTAGTTTCTAAGGTATAATGGAAGAGACGTTTCCATTCTTTTTAATTTTTTGAAACACCAAACGTCAAACAAGAAACCGGAGATCTTTTCAATGGCGAGAAAACCAAAGTTCATCCAACTGACTACTTCCACGCTGACTCTCCCTTGCCCTTCTTCCTAAGTCTTCCTTCCCACTTCCCCGGGCATTAACATATTCACCAGAACCTTCTTAGGGAAAAAAGAAAAAAAAAAAATCGAAGGGGATCCCTGGGTGGTGCAGCGGTTTGGCGCCTGCCTTTGGCCCAGGGCGCGATCCTGGAGACCCGGGATCGAATCCCACGTCGGGCTCCCGGTGCATGGAGCCTGCTTCTCCCTCTGCCTGTGTCTCTGCCTCTCTCTCTCTCTCTGTGACTATCATAAATAAAGAAATTTAAAAAAAAAAAAAGAAAAAAAAATCAAAGAGCATGATACTCAAACCCGTGGATTCATGCTAGATCTCAGCTACTCTGCTGAAAGGTTTGGCGGAGAAGAGGGGACACTGCAGAGCGAAGCGCACCACGGGTGACCTGCAAGACGGAACTGCTCCAGCCCTTGCCAGCCGCCTCTGAACCGTGGTGCCTGTTGGGGACACCGCGCTGGGCCGCTGGGCCGCTGGGCCGCTGGGCCGCTGGGCGCCGGGCTGGGGGCAGCCCGCGGGGGGCGCTGGCGCAAACTGCCAGGAAGGGGGGGGGCACCCAGTCTCAACTATGGGAGGCGTACCTGAGAGAAAAACGCTCCGACAGGGGCAGGGTGAACGCAGGGTTCAGATGGAAGCCGGGGACGGAAACTGGGAAGACAATTAGGGGGACTGACTGCTTTTCCGTGAGGGCTCACTGGAGAGGGAGGCGTGCGAACTTCCAGGACGGGGCCAGCGAGCAGGGCGCCGCCATGTTCACGCGGCTCAACAGCGTGGGGGGCGGGGGGAGAAACCCTTCCGGGGGCAAAAGGGCACCACCTGGGGAGGCGGAGCTCTGGACGCCAAGCCCCGCCCCCGGGGCCCTGGAGAAGCCTTCCCACCGGAAGAACTCAGCCTGAGAATTAGCATAGCAGGCCCCGCCCCCAGAAGACCCGTGCAAGCTAGTAGCTCTCGCCAAGTTTCCTGAATGCTGCATAGCTTCAGCTCTAGGAGTAGGATCAAGCTTCCTTTTTACTTTTTTCTTTAGTTCTTTATTATCTTTTTATTAATTTTCTTATGTTTTCCAATCACTTTTTTTTAAAATTGTTTACTATTAATTTTTGGAATTTATGTATATATACTTTACATATTCTTTTTTATTTTTTGAGTTTTACTTTCTCTTCTTTTTTTTTTTTTTTTTTTTTTTTAGTTTGGTATCTAGATTCCTTTAACCAGCAGACCAAAATACATCCAGGATCTACTAGTTTTTCTTTTTTAGCTTTCTTGTTTTGTGTTTTTGTTTTTCTTGTTTCAGGGTTGGTTTTTTTTTTTTTTTTAATTTATTTGTTTTTGGTTTTGTTGTTCTCTTTTCTCTTTCTTTTCTTTTCTGGACAAAATGATGAGATGGAGGAATTCACCCTAAAAGAAAGAACATCAGGTAGAACTGATGGTCAGGGATTTAATCCATATAGACATAAATAAGATGTCTGAACTAGAATATTAAACAATGATTCAAAAAATACTAGCTGGGTTTTTTTTTAAGATTTTATTTATTTATTCATGATAGTCACAGAGAGAGAGAGAGAGAGGCAGAGACACAGGCAGAGGGAGAAGCAGGCTCCATGCAGGGAGCCTGACGTGGGATTCGATCCCGGGTCTCCAGGATCGCGCCCTGGGCCAAAGGCAGGCGCTAAACCACTGCACCACCCAGGGATCCCATGGTTTTGGAAAAAACATACAAGACACTAGAGAGTCCCTTACTATGGAGATAAAAGCACTAAAATCTAGTCAGGCCAAAATTAAAAATGCTATAACCAAGATGCAAGCGCAAATGGAGGCCATAAAAATGAGGATGGACAAAACGGAGGAGCAAATCAATGATATAGAAGATAAAATTATACAAAATAATAAAGCTGAAGAGGGAAAGAAAAGTAATGGACCATGAAGGTAGACTTAAGAGAACTTAGCAACTTAGTAAAACATAATATTTGTATCATAGGAGTCCCAGGAGCTGAAGAGAGATAAAGGGGCAGAAGTTTTATTTAAACAAATTATAGCTGAAAATTTCCCAAATCTGAGGAAGGACACAGACATCAAAATCCTAGAAGCACAGAGAACTCATTAAAATCAACAAAAACTGGCCATTGCTGGAGCATAGCATAGTCAAATTCACAACTACACAGACAAGGAAAAAATCCTGAAAGTAACAAGGGAAAAAAAGTCCTTAACCTACAAGAGAGGACAGGTAAGGTTTTTAGCAGAACTGTCCAGAGAGACCAGAAATTAGTGGAAGTATTTAACATGCTGAATGGGAAAACTATGCAGCCAAGAATTCTTTATTTAACAAGGCTGTCATTCAAAAGAGGAGAGATAAAGAGTTTTCCATACAAACAAAAACGAAAGAAATTTGTGAGCACTAAACCAGCCCTGCAAGAAATTTTAAAAGGGACTCTTTGAATGGAGGGGAAAAAAGACCAAAAGCAACAAAGACTAGAAAGGAACAGAGAGCGTCACCAGAAACACCAACTAAATAAGTAACACAATGGTACTAAATTCATCTCTCTCAATAATCACTCTGAATGCAAATGGACTAAATATGCCAAATAAAGACATAGGGTATCAGAATGGATTAAAAACCAAGATCCATCTATATGTTGCCTACAAGAGAATTTTAGACCTCAAGACACCTATAGATTGAAAGTGAAGGGATGGAGAACCATCTATCATGCTGTTGAACATCAAAAGAAAACCAGAGCAGCCATACTTACAGCAGACAAAGTAGATTTTAAAACAAAACTTGGAACAAGATGTGAAGAAGGCATTAAAGCATAATTAAGGGGCCCATCCATCAAGAAGATCTAACAATTGTAAATATTTAAGCCCCAAATTTGAGAGCACCCAAATATATAAATCAATTAATAAAAAACATAAAGGAACTCATCAATGACGATACAATAATAGTAGGGGACTTTAACACCTCACTTCTGGTAATGGACAGATAATCTAAGCAGAAAATTAACAAGAAAACAATGGCTTTGAATGACGCACTGGACTGGATGGACTTAACAGATATATTCAGAACATTTCACCCTAAAGTGTCAGAATATACATTCATCTCAAGTGCACATGGAACATTTTTCAGAATACATCACATACTAGGTCACAAATCAGTCGTCAACCAGTACAAAAGTATCAAGACCATACCATGCATATTTTCAGCCACAATGCTATGAAACTGGAAGTCAACCATAAGAAAAACTTTGGGAAAACCTCATATACATAGAGGTTAGAGAACATCCTACTAAAGAATGAATTAATTAATCAGGAAAATAAAGAAGAATTTAAAAAATACATGGAAGCAAATGAAAGCACAACAGCCCAAAACCTTTGGGATGCAGTAAAGGCAGTTCTAAGAAAGAAGTATACTGCACTACAGGCCTACCTCAAGAAGCATGAAAAGTCTCAATTATAAACCTAACCTTACACCTAAAGGAGCTAGAAAAGGAACAGGAAAAAAAAAGAGCAGAAGTAAATGATATAGAAACCAAAAAAAGTAGAATAGATTAATGAAACTAAGAGCCAGTTCTTCAAAGAATTAATAAAATTGATAAACCCCTAGCCACATTTGTCAAAAAGAAAAGAGAAAGGACCCAAATAGATAAAATCACAAATAACAGAAGAGAGATCACAACCAACACTACAGAAATACAATTAGAATACTATGAAAAACTATATTGCAACAAACTGGGCAACCTGGAAGAAATGAATAAATTCCTACAAACTTACAATCGATCAAAACTGAAACAGAAGAAATAGAAAATGTGAACAGACCATAACCAGTAAAGAAATTGAATCAGTAGTCAAAAATCTCCCACCAAACAAAGGTCCTGGGCTGGATGGCTTCCCAGGGGAAGTCCACCAGACATTTAAATAAAAGTTAATAACAATTCTTCTCAAACTATTCCAAACAATTAGAAATGGAAGGAAAACTTCCAAACTCATTCTACGAAGCCAGATAAATTACTTAGATTCCAAAACTAGACAAAGACCCCACTAGAAAGGAGAACTACAGGCCAATATCCCTGATGAACATGGATGCAAAAATTCTCAATAAAATGCTAGCAAATCTAATCCAACAGTACATTAAAAGCACTATTCACCATGATCAAGTGGAATTTATTCCTGGGCTGCAGGAGTGGTTCAATATTCACAAATCAGTGAACATGATACACCATATTAATAGAAGAAAGGATAAGAATCATATGACCCCAATAGATGCAGAAAAAAGCATTTGACAAAATACAGCATCCTATCTTGATAAAACCCTCAAAGTAGGGATAGATGTAACATACCTCAATATCACAAAGGCCATATAACAAAAGATCCACAGCTTATATCTCCTCAATGGGGAAAACTGAGAGCTTTTCCCTATGGTCAGGAACAAGACAAGGAAGGATATCGATTCTCACCATTACTATTTAACATAGTACTGGAAGTCTTAGCTTCCATAATCAGACAACACAAAGAAATAAGAGACCTCTGAATCAGCAAGGAAGAAGTCGAACTTTGACTCTTCGCAGATGACATGATACTCTACGTAGAGAACCTGAAAGACTCTACCAAAATAATTGCTAGAACTTATACATGAATTCAGCAAAGTCAGAGTATATAAAATCAATGTGCAGAAATCTGTTGCATTTCTATACACCAATAATGAAGCAGCAGAAAAAGAAATAAAGGAATCAATCACGTTGCAACTGCACCAAAAACAATAAGATACTTAGGAATAAATCTACTAAAGAAGTAAAATATCTATACTCTGAAAACTATAGAACACTTATGAAAGAAATTGAAGAGGATACAAAGAAATAGGAAAGCATTTTATGCTCATGGATTAGAAGAACATTGTTAAATTGTCTATACTACCCAAAGCAGTCTATACAGTTAATGCAATACCAATCAAAATACCACCAACATTTTTCAGAGAATTAGAACAAACAATCCTAAAATTTATATGAAACCACAAAAGACCCTGAATAGCCAAAGCAATCCTGAAAAAGAAAAAACTGGAGGCATCACAATTCTGGATTTTAACCTATATTACAAAGCTGTAGTCACCAAGACATTATGGTACTGGCACAAAAACAGACACATAAATGAATGGAACAGAATAAAGAATGCAAAATTGGACCCGCAACTATATGGTCAACTAATATTTGGCAAAGATTCCTATATCCAGTGGAAAAAAGGTAGTCTCTTCAACAAATGGTTTTGGGAAAACTAGACAGCAACCTGCAGAAGAATGAAACTGAACCACTTTCTTACACCATAAACAAAAATAAATTCAAAATGAATAAGAGACTCTAAATTGTGAGACAGGAAGCCATGAAAATCCTAGAGGAGAACACAAGCAGAAACTTCTTTAACCTTGGCTGTAGCAACTTCTTACTAGACATGCCAATACAGGCAATGGAAACAAAAGCAAAAATGAATTATTGGGATTTCATCAAGATAAAAGACTTCTGCACAGCAAAGGAAACAATCAACAAAACTAAAAGGCAGCCTACAGAATGGGAAAGGTATTTGCAAATGATGTATGTGATAAATCTACAAAACAATAACTCAGTTAAGAAATGGGCAGAAGAAATGAATAGACACTTTTCCCAAAAAGACCTCCAGCTGGCCAACAGACATAGGAAAAGATGTTTAGCATCATTCATCATCAGGGAAATACAAATCAAAACCACAATGAGATACAACCTCACACCAGTCAGAAGGACTAATATCAATGATACAAGAAACAACAGGTGTTGGTGAGGATGTGGAGAAAGGGGAAGCTTCTTGCATTGTTGGTGGGAATGTAAACTGGTGTGGCCTTCTGGAGAACAGTATGGAGGTTCCTCAGAATGTTAAAAATAGAACTACCCTATGATCCTGCAATTGTGCTATTAGGTGTTTACCCAAAGGATACAAAAATACAGATTCGAAGGGATATCTGCACCCCAGTGTTTATATCAGCATTATCAGCATTATCTCAGCATTTGGGCTTGAGAAAGTCCAAAGTCTATCACCTAATGAATAGATAAAGAAGATGTGATGGCACTCAGCCATCAAAAAGAATAAAATCTTGCCATTTGTAATGATGTGGATGGAACTAGAGGGTATCGTGCTAAGTGAAATAAGTCAGTCACAGAAAGACAAATACCATATGATCTCACTCTTATGTCGAACTTAATAAAGAAAGCAGATTAACATATGGAAAGGGGGGGGGAGAAAAAAAGAGAGGAATACAAGCCATAAGAGCCTCTTAAGGATAGAGAACAAACTGAGGGTTAATGGAGCATGGTGGATGGGAGATGAGCTAGATGGGTGATGAATATTAAAGAGGGCACTTGTGATGAGCACTGGGTGTTATATGTAAGTGAATCACTGAATTCTACTCCAGAAAGCAATATTGCAGTGTATTTTAACTACCTAAAATTTAAATAAATAAATAAATATTAGAAATTAAATGACCACAAAACTAAAAAATAAAATAAAGTGTAATGCCTCTAATGCTATTAAGAAAGAAAAAAAAAGTAATTCCAGTGTGACATAGAACATGTTTCATGGAATGTGCAGTTGTTCACTAAACCATAAGAAAATAAAGACTTGATTACATGATCACCTCTGAACATCAATCTTTATAACATATCAGTAAGAACACAGGACTTAAAAGAAGGCCTAGATTCAAATCTCAGCTCTTTTCCTTGTCAATGTATGACTTTAGGATAGTCATTTAATGTTTCCAGAATTCAGTTTTCTCACACAAGGTCAAAATAATAGAATATTAATTTGTTGCAAGAATTAAATGCAATAAGACATATTACACCCCTATCACAGAATCTGGCACCCAAAGGTACCCAACAGTGTCAAAGAGAATTCTGATACAGTAGCTATTCAAATAAAGTGATAAAAATCACTGAAAATGATCCAATTACCTCATTTTATATATCTTCACCTCCCATTTAAAAATGACTTTTTAAAAAATCCCACCATATGTAATTATAGAATACAGCATATCAAAGGAAAAGAAGATGAATGAGAGAGGCTACAGGGAGAACTCTTACATTTCTGCCAGAAGTTCATGTGCACACTTCCACAGACTCATGGTCAAGGCACAGAGAGAATAGAATAAGAATATTTGACTCCATTTTAAATGAAAACACAGATGACTGCTTTATCTTGCAGAAGATCTTCAATAGCAAGGTTTACAAATGTGGTGATCAGTTACTATTTTACCAGTACATAATGGGTACATCTGTAATTCTGTCATAGGTTAGAGACCTCCAAGCCATTTTTTTAAAATGCAGCATATTTGCACATATTACGAAAAAAGTAATAATAGTGAGTGACTTGTGATTGAAGGTTGCATTGAAAAATACAAGGTTAACTACTGAGTACAGATAATTTAAACAGTGTTAAGAAGTTCAAATATAACAGTGGAATTTTGCATTTCATAATGAGGGTGCAGTGAGAAAAAATAGAAGAAAACATTTTATGACTAGTTATTTCTAGAGAATAAAAATGTATAAATATGATCTACAATTCCATTTTAATTCTGCAGCAAAATATAATATGGGGCTTCAATTGTACATTACATTTGAGACCAACAAAAAGGTTGAGCTGATAACTATATATACTAGACATTAATGGGTACAATTAATGTGAATGTCACAGCCCAAATGTACTAAATGATAATGCATCATATATAGTCACAAAGATCACTCTCAAAATGACCCTCAATGATCCTTGCAACAGTTTCCTTACTCCCCTTCCTATATCACTAGGTAGGGAGTCCAAAGGCCTTTTTAATTTGAATTATCTTTGTCCCTTTTACATCAGGCTGGCAATGGTTCCATGAGTACAATTCTCTTAAAACTTTTGTGGATCTTCTATAAATCTTATTAACGTTCATTCTGCTAGAGAAAAGCCACACCTACAAATCTTGTTTCATGATAGATCATCCAGCTTATGAAGTACATTTTCTACTTTCAATGTTACCACAAGTGACAATGCTTGAAATAAAGATATAACAATAAACCCCTTTTCTCCAGCTTACAATAGCATGTTTCTCTTTCTTTCTGGAATAATCTCCTGAAGAGCTCCACTAACTGTCTCTTCAAGGCCCTTCCAACTTCTACTCACCACCCAGCCCCAAAGCAACTGCTATATTTTTCAGGTTTTGTTTAAGCAACACTCCACTTCTGGTACTAAAATTTGTATCAGCTGTTATGGTTCTGCAACAAATTTCCCCAAAACATGGTGACTTACCACCATAATAATCATTTATTATCTCTTATGATTTCTGTGGATCATGAATTCAGAAGGGTCTCTGCTGAGAAGTTATCCTCTGGGGAATTACGTGATTTCAGTCAGATGTCTGCTGGAGAGTCAATCATCTGGAAGCCATTTTTTATTAAAAAAGAAGGAGAATTCAGAGGGAAGAACCAAAAGCTCAGAGGCCAAAGGGAATCATTTCTAGGCCTTACAACTGAGCCCTAATCCAGGGGCTGGCAACATGTTCCTGACTCAGTTTCAGAATCTTTTGGAGCCGGGAACCTGGGTGGCTCAGTGGGTTAGGTGTCTACCTTTGGCTCAGGTCATGATCTCAGGATCTAGCCCTGTGTAGGGTTCCCTGTTCAGGTGGTAGTCTGCTTCTCCCTCCCCTCCCCCTCTGCCCCTCTTCCTGCTCATGCTCTTTCTAAAAAGAATAAATAAAATATTTTTAATTGGAGCCGGGACTCTTGTGCCTCTCATTTTTCTCAGTCTGAAACATTAGAGTCAATAGTGGCTCTCCTGGCCTGGGACACCATTGTATTTGGTTGGATGGAGAATCATATAACATACTGCATTAGCTCAAAGCCTTCAAATAAAAAACTGTACCTAACACTGTTAGTTAAGTGGCCTTATTCATATCTGAACCCAAGTTAGATGACAAGATCCTTATTCTAGAGCTTGAGCTGATGCTGTAACAGCTGAGACTTTTTGGACCTTTGAGAGGGAGAAGTATTTTTTGCATTTGAGAGGGATATGAATTATTAGGGAGGGTACTGTGATTACCAGCCCCCAAAAAACTTGTCTCATGTTCATTCCTTATGTATTACTTCCCCACATTGAATAAATAAACGCTGGCCTATATGACCAATAGGATATGAGACAAGTTACGGCATTTGACTTTCAAGTATAGATTATAAGAGGTATTTCAGTTTCTGGCTTAGCCTCAGGATCTCTCACTCTGGAGGAAGTCAGCCACTGTCTCATGAGGACACCCCTGCAGCCCTGTGGAGATCCCCATATGCAGAAAACTAAGACTTATGGCCAACTGTCAGCAGTGGTGAGGGAGCTACCCTGAAAATGGGTTCCCTACCTCCAACCAAGCCTTCAGATAATGGCACCCAACATCTGACTGCAAATGCATGGGAGATCCCAAGAGATACCCAGATGAGCCCTTTCCAAAGATTGAACTCCTAGAAAATGGAGAGATAATAAATGATTATTGTTGTTTGAGTAACCAAGTTTGGAAACAATTTGTTACACAGTCATAGTAGCTTATACAGAAATATCAGATTAATTAAATGTTGAAAACAAGTAGTTATTCAAAAGTAAAAAAAGAAAACAAATTATATTTTGTAGCAAAAAAGGTACATTGAGAAAAAAGAAAATGTAACAGGAATATTTTGACTCAAAAAAAGAAATTTTATGTATATTTTGCAACACATTTTATTTCAGTAGTAAGATATAATATGGGATATCAATAAGACATTATATATAAGTTCACTCAAAAAGCACATTTGATAATTATATGCTAGACATTAGCAGGTGTAATTAACCCAGTCTCTCATAATATAGCATTATCAGTATGTTAATGTCATACATATTAACAAAGTACACAGAATCAGTTAAAAAAACTATAGGGTCTCCATTTGTGAAGTGTGAAGTTCACAAATGGAGACCATGTTGTATAATTCCAGGATGTAAACAAAGTTAATCCTTTTTTATCATTTTAAAAAGAATTTAAGATACTGTCAAAATTTCTTTTAAGTGAATTTCTCTTAAATAAACATGGCACCAAAAGTTTGTTTACTCTTATTGCCTACTCAATAGGCAATATGTATTAACCTATCCAACTTTACATATAAACTAATTGTAATTATTACAATCCATATAATTTAGCAGATTTTTTTTTAAATTACACCCAAGCAACACCTTTCCATATGGCCAATTAGTAGAGTCGTAAAATGCAGCAAATATATGATGCTGTATTGAACATCTGTGTTGGTTATCCTATGGGAATTTTTAATAAAGGACCAAGCAGCATATTGATGTTAATTCTACGTTACCGGGACTTTAAATAAAAAACTAAAATAAATAGCATCCATTAAACTGATCATACTGTTGTAACTCAAATTGTGTTTATTATGCTAATGGAACATGAAATTAAGAAAAAGACCTTTATGCCAGTGGAATTAATTAATGAGCTTTATGAAGGCATTGGGATGTAATTTATTTCTAGATAAGTAAGTCTAATTTGCAGTTCCATGGGTCTCTGCAATGCTGATTGTAATAGTTATTCCTGCAGATGTGCTGCTCACAGCATGTCTTTCCATTAGAACTGAACACCTCATTATATAAACTGTACCTAATTAAACATAATACAGTGGTGACTTGTTAAACTGGCCTTTTTAAGTCAGCAGCTGCCTAAGCTAATAATACTGTACACAAGATTTATATCATCTTCCCTATAATACTGATATTAAAATATACTGCCCAAGGGATTGATAACTAATTTACCAGTATGTAACAGGTACATTTCTGATTCTGTGATAAGAGATTAAAGACCAGCAGCCCATAAAAATAAAATGAATTCAAGTCCATTTGGAACTCAAGAGTAGTTGGGAAACTTTATTAAAACTACATACCTTCTTTAAAAATCAGTGAAATAGTCATGAAAAGAAAGTGAACACCAAAAGTAAAAAATATAAATAAATAAATGCAAAAGATCTAGAGGTCCTTTAGGTATTTTTCAAGCACATACAAAATTTTTTCAGAGTCAACATGCTGCAGTTACAATTGTCACTTATAGTCACATCTGGATATGAAATACTGCATTTGCCACTGGAGGTAAGGAAAATACTTACAATACCAGACCTTGTTCTGCTTTACTTGGGTTTTGAACTGATACCCGTAACAGAAACTATAATCCTCTTCCTTTAATTGCTAGCCAGTAAGGTGAAAATAATAGTCATAAAGCTTGAACTCTATAATACAACTCCACATTCACCTGGTTTTACCCTTCATCCTTCAACACTCAGCTCAGGCCTGGAATGCTCTGAAAAGCTCTTCTTGACTCACCTGGTCTATCTTGGACATTCCTTGTTATCTTTCCTAAACATCAGTGCTTCTATGTAATTACTGCAGTTATAACACTGTGCTATAGATGTCCAGAACATGTGTCCATCTCCTTACTCCTCCACACTGATAAATTATAGGACAAAGACTACCTAAAATGTATCACTGCAACCCAACTCCTAACCGGATAATAGGAAATAATAAATATTAGTTGGATGATTGGATGATTCAAATAATCCTCAGCATGTGACTTTGCTGTTAATTCTTTCTGCATTGAACTACAGTAATTTTAGGGTTATTACCAGGTCATTTGGTAATTATTTGTCAATGTAATCCATTGATAGACACTATTACAACCAAAGTCCACTTAACTTGTGAACTAAACACTAATTTAACATCAAATTTAGAGACTCCACACTTCACCCAACTGTATATTTTCAGGTTGTCTCTTTCTGGTCCCCAACAGCCACCTCCTCCCCTCCATGGGGGATACATTCTAAGACACCCCTCCCCCCATGTATGCCTGAAACCATATATAGTACCAAATCCTACATATACCATGTTTTTTCCTATACATACATGCCTATGATAAACTTTAATTTATAAATTAGGCACAGTAAGAGATTAACAAAAACTAATAACAAAATAGAACAACCATAACAATATACTATAATAAAAGTTGTGTAAATATGCTCTCTTTCTCTCAAAATACCTTATCATACTGTATTTACCCTTCTTGGAATGATGTGAGATGATTAAATACCTATATAATGAGATGCAAGGTAAAGGGCATAGGTGTTATGACATAGTGTTAGGCTACTATGGACCTTTTGACCATACATTAGATAAAGGGTACCTGGGTGGCACAGTTAATTAAGCATCTGACTCTTGGTTTCAGATCAGGTCATGATCTTGGGGTCCTGGGATTGAGCCCTATGTCGGGCTTCATGCTCAGCATGGAGTCTGCTTGTGATTCTTTCTCCTTCTCCCTCTCCCTCTCCCCCTTCCCACACCTTCACTTGCTATCTCTCCAAAATAAAAAAAACATATAAAATCTTTTGTAAAAAATTCCATAGGCTAGCCAAGGACCAATGGCGCACATGGACTGAAAAAATAAACTAGGCAAATGATATCCCATTTGGAGAATATTTTTTAAAAAGTGAAACATTATTAGTTAAAAATAAAGCTGCATTAAAAATATTCATGAAACTGGGTAAGATCCATGGCAAGCCAAAGCCATATAGAAGCTAATGATATGAGAGAGCAGAAGAGGCATAGAGTGAGAAGTGTTGCTCAGATAAGAAGAGTATAATTTTCAATTGGAAGTAGAAATACTACAAGAGAAACAACCGAGCTTTCCTGTTATGATTTCAATCCATATTAGGAAAAAGTCTTTTTGTTCAGCCAGCCTAAGTAGACATCTGTTTTTTAGAGCCAAAAGAACCAAAATTGAATGCATGATTAAACGGGAGGCATTTAAATTGGTATAATGCTAGCTGCTATAACAAATAAACCCCAAAACTTCAGTAGCTGTTCTACTAAAAGTTGGCTCTATTTTTTTTAAAAAAAAAGCCAAAGAAAGTACTGCTTCCAAACCATTTGCAATGATGGTTGCACTAGAAGTTTGTTTTAATACCTAATGAAGACATTGACTCTACTGAGAAGTAATAACTCCAACAAAGATGAGAGAAGGAGAGAGGGAGATTTTTAATTCTATTTGTTTCTTAATGCAATTCTTACAAAGTATGAGAAACCCTGAAACCACACTGGAAATCGTTTGGAAATTTTCTGCATTGGTCTATCACTGTCCCTCTATCTTAGCAACAGGGAATAATGAAGGGAGTCAGAGACCTGATTGAATCCTGTCCTGATAGCTATGTAACTTTTAGCAAGACTTACAGTTTCCACATCTGAAAATGACATAATATTTGCAGCTGTTGTGAAATTAAAAGGACAATATGTATAAAGCTCCAATTTTCTGTGAGAGCTTTGATATGTAACCTGAGTATGGCACTATTCTTTTGATTCCTTAGAGGATCAGAATTGCTCTCCTCTGCCTTCCCAAACAATGGAGGGCTCAAGGTGTGGACATTCCAACAGCCTCTGAATTTAAGAACACAACTCCTCAGATGTCCGGGGAATCTTAGCTGTATGTCAGGCATCAAACTAACAGTGCAAATTATTCTTCAAATCTGCTCCAGCCATGATCCATTCAATAGAATATTAGACCCTTTGTTCTGAATGAGAAGAGACAAAATGTAACAATTGTAATCAAAACTTTCCCCTAACCCTCTCTAAACTCCTGATAACAATGAAGTTGTCTAAAGAGCAACAACCCAAATTTCACTGTCACCTTTGCACAGTGTGGGAACTCAGCCTCCAATCACTCTCCTCAAGCTATCTCAGGGAATGCTGGGGTTATCTCACATGTTCTTCCAAATACCATGTCTCGTCCTCATTTCCCCCACCCCCTGCTTCTAGGTTTCTCTTGCTCAGGAAGTCACCTGAGGGAAATTTTCACCTATATTGCTACCAGTGCCATCATTAAAAATAAAGATTCCCTGCCTGGGATCCTGTCTCCTATTTGTATTCATATAACCCAAACTGCAAAGGCCCCAGGGTTAAAGTGAGATTGTGTTATCTTCAAACCTCACTACATGAGACCTCTCTAAGCTTTCACAGAAATGGACAGAATGCACCCCTCCATCATTCTGTCATCCGGGCCTCCAACAACTCTAATTCTGCCTTCATAGCTTAGCCTTTGCAGAAAACTGGTCTACTCCTTTCCTCTAAGAACTACGTGCTCTTCTTTCCAATTCCCCCATTCTCCTTGTCCCACTCTACTTCTAACAGAAGTAGCTTACAAATCTCTGTCCTTCATACAAATAAACACTGTCACAGGCTCTATGAATGTATCACACAAGCCCAGATATGGGAGAAAGTCAATGAGGGTATAACCAGATCCATGGATATATAATAAAATATATAGAAATTCACATATAAGGAAAGACCCAATCAAAATACCTCTAGACTAGAAAAAAAACTGTTTTTCTCTAACTCCAAGGTGTTCAGTTTTAAACAACTCCAGGCCCAAAATATACCAGTTGGCAACCAAGCTGCTAACTGGGCCCTTTAAAGATTTGTCATATAGAAGTCATCATAGGTTGACCAAAGAAAACCAAAACTACTAGATGTAGCCATCAACTCACAGGGCCAACCTTCCAAAGTCCCTCAGCATCAGAAGCCAAACTGTGTTTTCCATAGCCACTGTAAGGGAAACATGCACATATTTTGAAGTCTATGTCCTTAACTACATCTGGAAGTGTCTGAAATAACTGCTTTGGAGAAGATTCTATGTGACTCTTCTAGGATTAGCTTTCAGAGTCTCTAAAACAAGAACACTTTATAGATGCCCTTAGAAACAAGAGCAGAAAAATGCATGATATAACAACATCAAAATAAAACAACCAGTAACTCAAGATAATGAGGTCACATTTCAGGGCTTGAAAGTGGATTATTGCTAACTTGAATCTGTCCATTTATCTCCTATTCCATAGCCACCATTTTTGTCTGGGTCCACCTCATTTCCCATTGGAACTACTGTACCAGCCTAGCATTTCCCGTCCTGCATCCTCACTTGTATCCCTCTTCTCACCCAACTTATCTCCATGCATTCCACAAGCTTCAACATAAATACCTATCCCTCAAAAAAACCAAAAACAAACAAAAACTTCCCTGACCACCCTTGTCATAGGCAGACTAAAATCATATGACAGGGGTACCTGGGCGGCTCAGGCAGTTAAGCATCTGAATCTTGGTTTCAGCTCAGGTCATCATCTTGGGGTCATGAGATTGGGCCCCATGTTGAGCTCATGCTCAGTGGAGAATCTGCTTGTGTTTTTCCTCTCCCTCTGCTCCATGCCCCCTCAAATAAATAAATAAAACCCTTTAAAAATTGTTTAATAAAAAACATTTTTAAAAAGATCATGTGATAGAATAATAGCACCTCCCCAGTGATGTCCTAATTTCTGGAAGTTGGGAATGGGTTACATTACATGACAAAGGGAGAATTAAGAATTCAGATAGAATTAATGTTGCTATTCAGCTGGCCTAAAATAAGGAGATTATCCTGGATTTTCCAGGGGGGGTTCAATAAAATCACAGGGATCCTTAAATGTGGAAGGAGGGGAGGAGATTAAAGGGACTCAACCTGCCTTGCTTTGAAAATGGAAAAAGGGAGGCACATGCCAAGGAATGCAGGTGGCCTCTACAAGCTGGAATAAGCAAGAAACAGTTTCTATCCTAGAGAATCTAGACACTTTGATAATAGCCCAGTGACACACATTTTGAATTTCTGACTTCCAGAATTGTAAGATAATAAATCTGTATCAACCCAGAATCAGTGAATACCACTAGAGCCCAGATGTTAGCCTCGGCATACTATTTCCCCTTAAATGAAACCATGACTGTTTAGAGCAATGGCTAACTTTGTCTAAGTCAAGGATAGTAAATGTTCAGGGATCCCTGGGTGGCTCAGCAGTTTACAGCCTGCCTTCAGCCCAGGGTGTGATCCTGGAGTCCTGGGATCAAGTCCCACATCGGTCTCCCTGCATGGAGCCTGTTTCTCCCTCTGCCTGTGTCTCTGCCTCTCTCTCTCTCTCTCTCTCTCTCTCTCTCTCTCTCTCTCATAAATAAATAAATTAAAATTCTTTTTTTAAAAAAAGGATAGTAAATGTACAAAGTTGGCTTGGAACATGTATATACCAGGTAGCAAGAAAATGATCACACTACTGAGTGATTATGTTTATATAACTCAGGAGACAAGAGGAGAAGCCAATGGTTTAAAGATAAGAAAAAATGAGCTTTGTCTAATAAGGATAAGATTACAATGGATTGAAATCTATAGATTATGCTAAATCCATGAATTCCAAAAAAATTCATGAACAAAAAAATTTAATCACCTACGGTAAATTACAAGAAATCAGTTCATTGTCTTGAACCCCGAACAAATAAAAGGAAGAATATCAACAATTAATGCTGTCTTTCCTGTGTGATCTGTATCAATAGATTATAGATAATAGATAAGGAAAAGTATCTTCTTTTAAAATTATTACAGCTAATAAATAAAATATAATAATAAATAAAAACAACTTGATAGGATGTCACCATTTTAAAACCTTCATTGAATTAATCCATCCAGGTGTTGAGCATCAATGGCAGTTAAAAACAACAAAAAAGCAAAAAGCAGATAACATGTACTCCCTGATGAAAAAAATATATAAGTACCACCTATAATATTGCCAAACAATTAAAACTACATCTCATCGAGCCTCTGGATCCAGCTGCCAATGTTCAAAAAATACACAGAACAGAGAAACATGTAGAACTGCTCCATGAATATACAATCAGAAAAATCCAGACTGTAGAAAACTCAACAAATGCCCAGGGTTTTTTTGGTAGAAAAATTAGGGGATCCCTGGATGGCTCGGCGGTTTAGCACCTGCCTTCGGCCCAGGGCGTGGTCCTGAAGTCCCAGGATCAAGTCCCACATCGGGTTCCCTGCATGGAGCCTGCTTCTCCCTTTGCCTGTGTCTCTGCCTCTCTCTCTCTCTCTCTCTGTCTCTCATGAATAAATAAATAAAATCTTTAAAAAAAATTATAAATTAAAGAAAGGTTGTCAAGTTTTAATTGTGTATTAAAAGAGACTTAAAAGACATCTCTTTTTTAATATAGAAGACCAACCTATAGTCTAGGGAAATGAGCAAACTATATAGAAGTTTCTAGAAGTGATGACTATAGAAGTCAGAATTATTACTTTCAGGAGAAGAGACTGTGATGAGGCACTAGGGTGACTGGAAAGTTCTATTTCTTGTCTCAGATGGTAATCACAATGGTTTTCACTTTACAGCAATTTCTATCTATTTTTGGTGTTTTGGTGCCTGGCAATTCTTGTATTCGCATTTATTTTACAATAAAATGTTTAAAAAATATAAGTGCAGTTTCTAAGAACGCTGATAAGAAAAATAGAGAAGTGACTTCTTACCCCCGATTTGGCTGCAGATACAGAGAGAAATAAATGCTGAGGAGATTCAGAGCAATAGAGTTACCAGTGGCATTAATTTCTTGAAGATTATTTTTAATCCTTAGGAAAATGTGCTTCAAGAATGAAAGTCAGGTCAGATTCACCTAGATTGTAAAACCCTTGAGAACCTAATCATCGTTCCCTCTATAACTTTTTACACAATTATTGTAGTTGGAAGAGGGGATAATAACTTGTGACTGACAAAATTACAAACAGCTAAAAATTTCCAATAACATTTTAATCTACATCATGGGAAATTTGAAAATTGGGCTTTTCTTTCCTCCTTCATATTATCATTCCCTACATTCAGTTGACACAAGGGGTAAAAATAACACATCAACTGCTTGAACTGAAGCCCATCCTCTTTAATTAAACAATACAGTTGGACTTTTTAAACATAATTATTAATAATTTTAGATACTTATTTGAAATTTTCTGTTTCATAAACATCAGAAAGTTGGAATTCCACTCAAAACTAAATCTCCAAAACATAATAGGATCAAAATAATTGATGATGAAACACAAAACATAACATTTAGATCTAATTGCTATGAAGTAAAATAAAATTGGATATTTCCATGAAAATTTAAAGTTAATAGAGACAGAAAGTAGATTAGTGGTTACCAGGATCTAGCAGTAAAGGATAGAGGGTGACCACTGGTAATAATGATAAAAATGCCCTAAAATTAGTGTGATTGTTGCACAACTGTGAGTAAACTAAAAGTCATTGCATTGTGAACTTTAAAAGGGTGAATTATAGAGATACCTGGGTAGCTCAGTGGTTGAGTACCTGCCTTCGGCCCAGGGCGTGATCCTGGAGACCCGGGATCGAGTCCCACATCGGGCTTCCTGCATGGAGCCTGTTTCTCCCTCTGCCTGTGTCTCTGTCTCTCTGTGTGTGTGTGTCTCATGGATAAATCAATAAAATCTTTAAAAAAAATAAAAGGGTGAATTATATGATATGTGGATTATATCTCAATAAAGCTATTGCACATACACACGCTCATCAATAAGCAGCCTTGTGCTTTCTCTCTCCCTCACTGCTCTTTCTGTCACCCACTCTTCCTATTTGTATTCCCTCATTCCTTGACCTGAAAGGTAATCAAATTAATTCTTTAAAAAGTTTGTTATGGGGCACCTGGGTGGCTCAAACAGGTAAGCTACTGGCTCTTGGTTTTGGCTCATGTCATGATCTCAGAGTTCTGAGATGGAGCCCTGCTTTGGGCTCCACACTCAGCAGGGAATCTGCTTGAGATTCTCTCTCTCCCTTCCCTTCTCCTTCTGCCCCTCACCCCTCTCTGTCTCCCAAATAAATAAATAAATCTATTTTTTTAAGTCCGTTATGTGTGCTTTCTCTAAATATCAGGGCATGCATAAGAGGTTTGCATCCTTTTATATTTTACTTACTTCGAAGTAGAGCTTTGGGAACTAGTCATGCAAATTTATGCAGAACAAGAGTATGAGTGCATTACTATTTCAATTCAGAGACAAGAGCACTATCACTTTAAAAAATAGAACAAACCTACCTCACTCCTATTGTGATCTTTTAAGAAATAGCAACTATTTCTGATTAAAATGCCTCCTCACTATTATATGTATTTCTAATAGACATTAATAGCACATTACACATATTACATCCATTAAGTGAAACACATATCAGCAAATTTGTGTGCTGCATGCATCGAATGGAGCAGAAATGATAGCATACTTGATTAAAATACTGGGTAAAAGTGTTTCTATCCAAGAAGTCTCTAGTATAGATATAATTTAGTTTATGTATATATAAATTATATTAACTGCCTTGGTTTCTAAGTGTTTAAGTGTGATGCTACAGTGATTTTCAGCAACATGTACCTCTACTACATTTCTCATTGCCACTACAGATTAGATATGTCTTCAAAACATAAATGTAACACCAAAATTTTATCTTATCTTTTCATGACTTCTATCTGTAAACCAAATACTTCAATAATGTTTTCTAAATTCAAATAAGACTTCTACAATTTTTGCATTGGAAATTATAAAGACATAACTGGGCTTTAATTGAATTCCATCTCCACATTCTTTCTGATTATTTGAAAGGCATAGCAAATTTTACTTATAGCAAATGCTTAAAGCTTAAACATTTTATTTGCATTTGTTTCAAGGCCAGAGATTTATTGAAACAATATCAAAAAACATTTTTTAAACTTTAGTAAATACAGTGTCTCATTTTATAAAGCAAAATACTCAAAATTTGTGCCAGTTTTCCTGTGGTTTGTAAAATCTGGTGTACAGTATGTTTGGTAAGTGAAGCCAAATCATTGGGATAGAAAATACGGTCCCAAGTTAATACATCACTTTACCATCTAGCATTTATCAAACATGTAGAGGAAAGTAGGAAAACAGGGCTAAACATGTTTTGCATTTTAAGGTAGCAAATACATTGGAACATTTCCTTCAAATTAGATTATCTTTCCCTAAAACAAACTAATTCTTACTCTAAAAACACTTTTTTTAAAAAAAAAAAAGGAAATTTTTTTGAATGACAAGACAAATTATGAGAGGTCTGTCTGTCCAAGACAATTTCTTTTTTCCATATTAGAGAAAATAGAACATATTCACAATGTCACTGTCCCCTTTAGCTATGTGATTTTAGACACAAAGATATTTTAAAAGCAGAATTTGAAACATTTAGTTAAGCCAGACATTTATTAGCCTAAGACCAGGGCATTCTCAAACCCTGATTTCTTCTCGTGCCAGGATGCTATTATAATAAATGGTTTGATATATAGTTAACTCCAATGAGTAGCACAAGAAGGTTGGAAAGTTCACGAATCCCTTCTCTCTTTTTCCCTAAGACACTTTCTGTTTATTTCCTTTTCATTCCCCAAAGTAGCCTTTTTTGCAAGAGCCTAGTATTTTCTGTTAATTCTGTATTTTGTTAACTAAACTTGCACACTTAATGTACCAAATAACTTGTTACACTGAAAAACATGTTATAAAGCCGCTAAACGTGTATGAAACCTGTTTCTAATATGATTTGTCATTTCCTAATAATCTGATATTAAACTCAAAGAATAATCTAATTTATCACACTAGTTTTATACATTCATATACCTTAGACTTGGCTATGAATCTCTCTGCTTAGCATGACCATGATTAAAGTAAATGTGATATAGTATATAACAGGGATATGTCAAAATATTAAATATTTGCTATTTTATATTACTAGTAAGGATTCTTCAGCAAATTTAGCCTGCCAGAATGTACTCCCTATGCAAGCAGGACCTTTCTTTCATTCACCGTTCAATCCCTAGCACCTAAAACAGAGTCGGACACGTATCATGGGTTCATCACAGACACACTAAATAAATAAGTGACTTACTAGTAAATAAATAGTAAATGAAATTCAGGATGATTGATAACTATCTAGAATGTTTCATGTGAGGACCTGAAATTTGAATGCACAGAAAGACAGCATAGAATAACTCTGTTTAAAAAATAAATTCTTAAAAAATGTCCAGTGTTAGGAAAAACATAGATTAAGCCTTAATCCCAAAACCCTATTTTTCCAATTTATTCTATGAAAATAACCAGAGATGGGCACAAATGTTTATTGACAAAGATAATAGAGTTGTTTATAATAATAAAAAATTGAAATGATTTATGTGTCTAAAAGTAATGGAGCGATGAAATTATGGAACATGATAAAATGAAACACTATGCAGCTATTAAAAATTGTCAGAGAATTCAATAACATGAAAAGAGATGTTCTGAAAATACTGTTAATTAAAAAGAAATCCATAAAACAACACAATCCCCTTTTTTAAAAAAGAAAAAGAATTTAATATGCATATTCATAAAAAAGGAATGGAAAACACTTCAAAGTACTAATGGTAGTCATTTTTTGGTGGTGAGACTACAGGTAATACATATTTTCAATATTTTGTTATTGCTGGGGTTTTTTTCAATATTTTCCAAATCTACAATGAAAAGACACTGCTTTTGAAGTCAGGTGATTTTAATATATAAATTTAAAAGCTAAATGCAAAAAAAGAAAAAATATTGAAACCGAGAAAAGCTAGATTTGAAATTAAGTTCAAACTCAATTTTCTTATCCTGTTCCTTCATGCATAGAACACCATCTGTATTGCAAGACTGACTTGGCATAGGGCCTTGTACATAGTACATGTTCAATAAATAATACCTAATAATGATACCTAACTACAAACAGTTAATACTACACACAAGTATCTATAGATAAAAGCTAAGAAATGTATTTTTGGAAAATTTTCCATTTTAACATCTGTATCCCCATCAAAAACATATTTCATTGCCTGTTACACAGGTCAGATAAAAAAAATAATTGCATATGGAAGGACCATGGAAATTACAGCCAAAGTAATTGCTACTGCAGTTCACCAATGTATTTTTGAGCATATTGCTCAAATGCTTAAAATGTGATTTAAAAAAAATCTATCTAAAACATTTTATAACTGGCCAGCTTCTATGACAATTTAAATTTTTCCATATGGCCAACAGCTGACAGTATTATGCCAGCTTTAGAGTTCCTCTCTTTTTTTATATAAATACACACTTTCAAAAACAGATCTAAATTATTGAGAAGAGAACCATGAATTTTTATAGAGTTCATGTTGACATAGGGTTTTGTAATACTTAATCTAAACCTTTATAGTATATCTTTTATATCATTTTTCTCCATACCACTCATGGAGTTTTAACTTCATGAAAATCTTAAAGAGGTTGGGTTTAAAGTCTTTTGAACACTATTGGGGCACCTGAGTGGCTCAGTCGGTTATGCATCTGCCTTTGGCTCCCATCATGGTCTCTGGGTCCTGGGATTTAGCCCTGCTTTGTGCTTTCAGCTCAGCGGAGGAATCTCCTCTCTCTCCCTATGATCTTGATGCCCCTCTCTCTATGCCCCTCCCCCTGCTCATGCACATGTGCTCTATCGCTCAAATAAATAAATAAAATCTTAAAGTCTCTTTAACACTATTGATTCGTTCATAACCAATTTTGTGCTAATAGCTTAGCTCAGTCTGAGATTTGGCCATTGAAGGAGATCCAGACTTAGATTTCAAAGATCTACATTTGAGTCCTAGTTTCCTTGGTTTTAACATGGAGATAAAGATGTTTATATCACAGAAATAGTAAGAATCAAATAAACTCAGATATAAGCAAGACTTTGTCAATGGTGAAACCACTGTATGAGTCTCAAATAATGTTTACCATCTACTGGCCCAAGCTCTGCATGAAAATGGCATTCTGAGCTCACACAAGTTTGGGAAACATTTTACATGTTGGAGAGTCACTGGCATGAACACACTAACTCTGTGATTCTCAAAATTGGAGAGGAGGTTGGTGGAGAGCAGTAGAAATATTTCAGAATTAACCAGAAATCATCATCAAAATCCTCCCATTCCTACACATTCAGCAACCAGATCTGAACTCATCCTTGAGGTGAGCCTACACTGTTAGGGAGAGGACAATAAATCTGTTTTTTTGTTTTTTGTTTGTTTTGTTTTTTTTTTTTTTAAGTATCTAGGGGCTTCTGATGTATAGTTATGTCAAAGGGTTTAAAACTACTCTATTAAAGGTGATAATTTCTACGTTAACATTAATCCCATTATTTCCCATATTGTTTTGAGTAGCATTTGTTAATAATCCACACAACTTGGATTGTTCAGAACGTATCTTACAAGACACTCTGCAATGTAAATTTAGCATTATTGCAATTACTATTCACTACAATGGCTTAAGAAAATCACATTGGTAGATAGACTGTGGTCACTCAAATACTCACTCTCTGCATGGGACTCTGAAAGTTCTCTCTGAGGTCTTCGAAAGTTCCTAGTCAAGATTTACTCTGCAACCAGGCAGGTATATTATCAAAATGCTAAACTAAGGGAAAATATAGAGGAAAAGGTTTATTACCTTAGGAAGGGAAGGCTTTTATTTTTTAAGATTTTATTTATTTATTTGAAAGAGAGAGAGTGCACACACAAGCATGGAGAGAGAGGGAGAAACAGATGCTGAGCAAAGAGCCCAATGCAGGGCTTGATCCCAGAACTCTAAGATCTTGACCTGAGCCAAAGGCAGATGCTTAACTGACTGAGCCACCCAGTCACCCCAGGGAAGACTTTTTAAGCAAAACAAACACACACACTTGAACATATGACACATGATTAATAAGTACTCCTACACAGTTGGCAAGATTGTTTTTCACAGTTATACTGTCAAAAAAAAAATTAAGTCCTTAGATCTGTGTCATTTGTTCTTTCTTTTACTTATTCATGCACCACATATTTACTGCTTATCTACTACATAACAACGTTAGCGGTGATTTTTTTCAGACTTGTGTACTAGTTACCTTTTTTTTCCACAAAGAATTTCCTATAGTGATCATGTAGTAGCAGGAATTTTCAGTCACAATAGCTGTGCAAAATTTGAAATTATGACCTCGCTCCCAATTCTGTTCTTTCTACCCACTTTCTTCACAACATGAGGCTTCTAGCACAAAACACCACCAGAATTCACTTCCTGATATAGCAAAATAGATTATTTCCCTTCAAAGGACTGAACATTCAGGTGAGAGCAATGGCAATGCCTTGTACATAATAGGAGCTATATAATCATTTAATATGATTTATTTGATGTTTTGATTTTTTTAAGTAGTTCCTTTTATTTGAAAAGTTGTTTAAAAACAGATTTGTGTGAATGTGATCAATGTAGACTATGTGCTATTCTACAAGATTAATAACTGGAGGAAGGGGAATAAGATAATTTAGAAATTTGCCTGTGAAGCAAGTAGTATTTCCAGCTCATGGAATCCCTGATGGATATTGTGCATGTGCTCATGTGCTTCTGCAAGCTTATGAGCACTAAAGCAATCTGCTCACTGAGGCTGCCTCTCTGATGTGTCTTGGTGTGGATTTCTTTGGATATATACTGTTTGAGATGAACTCGGTTTCTTAAATCTGTAGGTTTCTTTTGCAAACATGAAAATTTTTCAGCCATTATTTCTTTGAACATGTTTTGAGCCCCATGATTTTCCTCTGCTCCTTCTGGGACTTAGTTGATAAAATTGTCAGATCTTTTGTGATACTTCCATGGGCCCGAGACTCTGTTCATTAATTTTTTTAATCTATTTTCTCTCTGTTGTTTAGAATGAGTGATTTCAATTATTCTATTTTCAAGTACATTGATTCTTTCTCCTGTCCTACCCATTTCACTGTTGAGCCTGTCCAGTAAGTTTTTAGTTTTTGTATCTTTCAGTTCTAGCACTTCCATTCGGTTCTTCTTCATATTCCATTTCTTTGCTGATACTTTCCTTTTATTCCTTTGTTTCAAGTGTGTTCATATTTGCTCATTGAAGCATTTTATGACAGATGCTTTAAAATCTTTGTCAGATAATTCCAACACCAATGCCATCCTTGCATTAACCTCTATTGTCTTTTCTCATTCAAATTGAAACTTTTCCTGGTTCTCTATCTGACACTATGTTTTTCATCGTATTCTGGACATTGTGGGTATTATGTTATAAGACTTTGGATCTTAGTTAAGTCTTGTGTTTTGGCAGGTCTCCTCTGACACAGCAGTGGCTGGGGAAGGGGGAGCTGCCTCATTTCTGCTGGGTGAAAGTCAGGCTCCTTTCTAGGCCTCCAGCAACATCACTCTGACTGGGAGAGGGAGAGGGAGAGGTGCTTCATCACTACTCCACACTTGGACACCACAATTGAGGGTGGCTCACATGTCTGAGAGAATGTGCAAGTCCCAGATTCCCATTCAGCTTCTCTGACACAACCTCAGTGAGGGGTGAGAGAGATGTCTCATTACCTCCAGGCGAGGGTGGAAGTCCAGGCTCCCCATTCAGCCTTTGTTGACAAGGGTGGGACTCAGGCCACCATTCTTTACCCACAGTGTTTGGTTGGAATGGGGTAGAGGAGTATATTCTAAAAGTGTTTTTATCTTGCTAGGCTGACCCTCCCTGCTCCTCCGGCTGGAGAGCAAACCAGACATTTACTGGGGCTTATTTATATGTTTGCTTGCAATTTTGGCGTTCCTACGTTGCTGGCTTCTACAGGACCCAGTGTGGAGTATATGTGGTAAAAATAAAACCCTGGGCTCACTGTCATATTGTTTCTCAGGTCCCAAAGTCCCTAACTGGTCTGCCTTCTTCTGTCCATCTTTCAGAATTTTCTCATGTTTGTTTTACATGTAATATCCAGAGTTTTTAACAGTATTTAGCAAGAGGAATAGGAAGAAATGTGTATTTCCCATATTTTCCCAAACCAGAAGTCAATATATTTGGTTTTAACATTCTCTGTGTTATATGTATGTTATTTCTACAAAGATTTTTGTGGCCTGACACTATTGTGATTTCATGCATTTGGAGGCTTGCTTAAAAGTGTTTTTCATTACTACTAATATCTTCACATATTTATCTGAGAAATTTTCATTTCACCGTTAAATTTTTCTTAATCTGCAGTGTGCATCCAATTGCATTTTTGTTGCAAACCTATGTTTCTTGGAAGGTATAACATCCACAGCCACAAAACCCAATTTCAATGAAAGTACAAAGGTAGTATACGATTATTCCACACGGGCGAAGGATGAGATGCTACTCATCATATCTTTCATAGACTTTTTCCAAATGCACACGACCAGAGCCTGATTATTCTCTTAATTTCAGCCTCACCTGAACAGATGTTCCTAGTTGATTTTCTTCTACTTGTGCACTGATAGTCTCATTTATTCTGATTATCATTTTGTGTTTTTATTGAGCATGATCTTCTATTTGCTCATTTTCATTCCCCATTCCTGTTTGAGCACCTCCATCATCTTTCACACAGTTTGCTTTTGATGTCTGAAAAAGCCAATAATACTCACAAATCTGCTGTGGCTCAGATGCTCACTACAAAAGTCTTTTCCTATTCAGTCCATCTCCTGAAGATATTTTCCTGGCAGGCAATAAAACAACTTTGGAGAAATAATGTCTCATTTACTTCTCTCCACTTAATTTGCTTTTTTAATTTTTTCTCATCTTGGGAATTTGCATGAGAGAAAAACTTCATTGTTTTTGAGCCTGTCTCATGGACTAAACATAACCTTTGACAACATTTCAGTGATATGATGCTTGTTTGGAAATTTTACTAAAAATGTAAAACCTATTTGGTGTAGCACGCCATGCTAACCATTGTTATTTCCATATCCACACTATTTTGAAACAAAGGATTGTAAAAATCCAAGTCATCTTGTCCCAGACCATTCTGTTGGCTAGCAAAGGGGTTTCATGAAACTTAATAGGTAAGTAACATAAATTCACACAAGCAACACTAATTCGTAAGCTGATTTGAAGTCTCTGTACCATCAACTCCTTTTTATTTTCTTTCCAATTACCCAATAAAGAGTAAAAAAAAAAAAAGTAAAGGGAAAAAAACAGGATTAAAATATCATAGAACCACTGAGCCTACTACTTTGTTTTTTTCTTCTTTGTGGCATGAATAGAATTGCTACTGAAATCCTCTTGGCTCTTATGATGTCATTATAGAAATGCCCTCTTGCAAATCCTTCTCATTTGTCTCCTTCACTGCCTACTCTGTAGTTGAAATGATTCTTTTCAAAATAATTTATAAATTGTTTTGTATGATACCAGTGACATTTATTACAGGCATCAAGTTCAGCAAAAGATGTCCAATTATTTCTATTTAATTCATTTATCAAATGCTAAAGGCTATGGCAAGAATTTAGAGGGCATGTCACTTAGTATCTCACAGCAAGGAGGAAGGTTTTGTTCCAAGTAGGATGAGCTAACTTGGAAAACATTGGTCAACAGGAAATCTTCCAGAGAAGAAGCAACAGTGGCATTGAACAGAGAGACTTCAGACAGAGGCTAAAGAGTAACCATGGTACAATTAGTTGATTTGATTTGCTGTCATTTTTTTTCTTTTAATTTTATAAAGTGGCTATTTTCTATTATTTCTTTAAAACTGTTTTACTTGTTTTTATCAAATTGTTATATTACATGAGAAAAAATGATTCTTTGGATAAATCTGACTCTTCTTTAACCTTAACTATTATCTAACCAGTATACCAGGATTGAAAACATGATGGGATTCCATTTGAAATGTAGATAGAAACCATATTCAATTCCCCTCCCTGTACTGCACACTATAAAGCTTTCATGAAATGCAAATATTTCCCCAAATTATTTTTCTTCATTGAAATTTTATTTGAAGAATTTATCACAGAATGAGGTTTATAGGACTCTGCATCTGTCTTTGGGACAAGAGGATGCCCTTTCCTCCATCTTCACCTCTACTCTTTTGAAAGTGTATTCAAAACCATAAAAAAAAAAAAACAACAACATAGGGATCAGTGTCTGCTTTGCTTCATTGTCTCCACCCAACATAAGAAAGTAAGAATTGTAGAATAAAACTAAACCATCAATCTCCCATTAACTTCTTTTCTTACTATGTTTATAACTCTAGCTGTTCAACTATCCCTGCTGGTGTTTACGTGTAGTGATGCTCAACCTCAAAGAAGAAAATATCCCAAGATCTATACTGAATGATGTCTTAAACTGAACTATTTTGACATGTTTCAACACTAATTATTAATGTATTGTGGGTATTATAGTTCACACACACACACACACACACACACAAAACACTTGGGTGGAAATGAAGCTCTTCACTAGTACTTACAAATGAGAAAAGATTCTCCAACTGATAACCAGAAAACTTCTTGATCTTAAGGAATGTATGAGATAGATGCCATTTAGTTGTAAAGACCACTAATGAGTAGAGACTCTTATGAAAGTCAGCTGAAGAGTCCTGTTCAAATGGACCCTAGCCGTACCTAAAGAGAGGACAGCAATCACACTGCTGTCATGCAAGCTGGCCTTTGACTATTACTGGGAATCCTCCTCTGTACTAACCTTACATTGGCACCTGCACCCTAGACACTTGTCTTCTTGTAGGATGAGAAAGGAGGGATTATTCATTCCAGAATGCTTAGTGCATTCATGTTAAATTCTTTATATACTATTCAAACACTTGCATGTTGATAGCACCTTGAGGTCTTTGAAGTTTATTTTTGTGCATTTTCTTATCTCTTGGCCCACACGTTCCCTCTTCTTCATCCATCTGCCTTTATTTCTCCCACCAAATCTATCTATATCTTGCAAAGAAAGGCCACTTTCATATTTTCCCTTGCAGCACTTCTTCCCTAGAGTCTGTGCCAACAAATTGCAACCATCGATGGGCCCTAGTGTGCTAGTACACTTCTGTGCATCACCAGTAGAAACGGTAAGAGACAACAGCAAGCACAGATCGAGCATCTAGTGTGGATATAGAGCTAACATCCACTACTTGGCAAGCTGTGTTCAGGGAGGCTTACTTAGCTCTCATTCTGGGATTATTATAAAAATAAATCTTTTAACATTTGTTTGGGATTAAAAGTGAGGGAATCTAGACTCACATTTTAAAATGCACATCCTGATGAATAATAAATACACTTAGTAAATATACATTAAGGGAGAATTATATTTTCTGCAGCTTGTTGTGTTCACTGAAGGCATTCTGCACATAACAATGAATTAACAGAACTCAAATACCAAATCGAGATTGGAGGAGTGGGTGTATATAATTTGTACCATCTCTTAGGAATAAAAGAGGCTGAACAGAGAACGACAGTGTTCTGTATGAGAGTAAATAGGAGCCGCCTGCAGGACAATCCAGGGCAGCAAATGGGAGGCTGCCACGGGGGCACTGGAGAGAGTCCTGGGCTCAGAGCCAACAACATGGGTTCTACTCTTGGCTTAGCCAGCAAACCTCTGCTTCTTGGGTTCCTCAGCAGTACAGGGAATCAAAATGCCTGTGAGGATCACAAGACCTCATGGCTGTAAATTACATGCAAGCCATGTAACTGCCAAACATGAAAGAAGGGCAGAAGTCCTACAGTTTCAGGATCTAAGAGACATCTAGGAAAATGATCCCATCAGATTGGCCACAGGCAAATCTGTGAAATTAACTTTCTACCTCCTTAGCTCCTCCTCTTTTTCCACATTCATTTCCACCAGTCCTTCCCTTCCAAGCCCCAAGGAGTGATCAGCTCACAACATCTACCTTCCCTCAACTTAGTCTTCGTTTTATACACAGGCTGGACAACACCCTCCCAGACCCACCACATCAAAGCTTAACCTCATGGTCTCTTTTTTTCTGGACACCATTCTCTGCTGATACCAAGTCAGAAGAAATTCAGGCTCAGCAATCAGAGAATCCAGGTAAAAACCAAGTTCCTCTGCTCGCTAACTCTGAGAGTTGGCAAATAACCCTCATGTGCCTTTGTCTCCTCATCTGCAACCTGGGACAATAATAGTACAGGTTTCATAGCAATCTTGTGAGGGTAAATAATAAGGATAAAATCTCTGGGGTGCCTAGGTGGCTCAGTCCATTAAGCATCTGCTTTGGGCTCAGGTCATGATCTTAGGGTCCTGGGATCAAGTCCCGCATCAGGCTCCCTACCCTGAGGGGAGCCTGCTTCTCCTTTTCTCTCTGCCTGCCACCTTCTCTGCTTGTCCTCTCTCTCTGTCAAATAAATCAATTTCTAAAAAAATATATTAAAAAAAAGGATAAAATATCTGGCATAGAGCCTGGGTCATAAATAAACACTTAATAAATGTAAGTCTTACTTGAACTCAAATGTTAATGGTGCCAGTTTACTATCACTCCTCCAAAGTAACTCCTGATTTTACCAGCACCCCTAACATACAGGAGAGCAGAAGTGTGTGATTTTAAACATCATGACAAGGTGATGAGGGAGATCCATTAGGGCAGGGGGCCAAAGTCCCTTGGGACAGGCTATTCCAACACACCAGCCCAGCCCTACTGCCTGGATTCTAACAGTGTGTCCACACATCCCCTCCTTCATTTGCATAACAACAGAAAATGCAGAGATCTGAACCAGAAGACCAAAGGAAATATCTATCTATCTGGACATTGTTTACTCTGGGGCGTTGTCACATGATCTGCTTTTTATCCAGAACTGGGTAAACACAAATACTTTTGCAGAAACAAGTAAACAGCGGACCGTGCAGTGATTTCACAAACAACTATTTAATAGTCCATTACCTGCTTTTCCACACAAACGATCACCGAACCTCCTTTCTTTTTGTGGAAAGGGCACTCATTTCTTTGTTTATGGCTTGAGGGGAGGGGAGAGGCAAAAGGGACAGGGAGGTGACACTAAAATTACTTGTCCTTCTTTGAAGCTTTCCAGGTAAGCTGTGCCCAGATTCAAGGACAATGTGTTAAGACTGACTCCTGTGTCGCCCCTGAAAAGCCCTGGGAATTTTAATTGAAATTACTTTTCAGCACTGGCATGCTGCCTTATTTGCAATTTGTATTATGAAGGACGATGCTAAATAAGAAGGGTGACTTTTTTTTTTTTAATACAGGTGCCAAAACTGCATGTTGGCAACCCTCCCCTCCCCACCTAAGAAATAAACACAAGATTTTCTTTTTTTACTGTTAAAGGACAGTAAACATCTTTGGATATCGATATTCAAAAGCCAATGAAAACAGCACACAAGCTGTAGTGGGAGAAGGTCCCCAAAGTAGAAAGCTATTCATGGAAATGGAAACAAGCAGAAGAACAAACAGAAAAATCTCCATGTTTTCATCCTACATTTCAAAGCTGCATTAAAGTCACAGTCCCTCCCCTTGTGAGGCATTTCCTAAAAATTCATGAAACTTCATAAAACAGGAAGTTCAATTTTTTTTTACTTTTTCAGTATTATTTTCCCTTCTCAATTCTACTTTACCTTGTTTACTAATGTAACGGAAAATTAAAAAAACAAAAACAAAACTGATAACCCTCCAGTAAATACCTTTCCTGCAAAGGCCCTCATCCCCAGCTTTCACTTTGATAGTGGTCTAAGCTGGTGGCATGCTGCTTTCCTGTGACTTAAGAACACTTTTTGCCAGAAGGAAATGCCACATGAAGCACGATTTACTTTTTCAAAAATGCAACCAAGTTACAGAAAATGCTTTAGATGCGGCGCCTGGGTGGCTCAGTTAAGCATCTGACTCTCAGATCTGCTGAGGTCATGAGGTTGAGCCCCATGTCTTCATGCTCAGTGGGGAGTCTGCTTGAGTTTCTTCCTCTCCCTCTGCCCCTCCCCCAACTTGTGTTTTCTCTCTTTCTCTCAAATAAATAAAATAAATCTTTAAAAGAAAAAGAAAGAAAGAAAGAAAGAAAGAAAGAAAGAAAGAAAGAAAGAAAGAAAGAAAGAAAATGATGAGATCCCATGGCATCTGGGGGGCAAAAAATCAAATCCTGCTCCTGAAAGGAGACAATCTCAATAAACCTCCAACTTCCTAAAGTAGGAACATGAAGAGCCTTTTCTCGGGGCCAAGATATGTGCCAGAGATAATGCTCCAAGAGAATAATTACTTCCCCATGAAAGGCTAGTATGATTATCAAGCCCATTATGAGTCAAGCCCTTGAAAATCCAAAGGTAAGCAGCAGTTAAATAGCTATAAACAGTAGTTAATGAGAATTTTGAGAAAGATGATGAGGTGACAACATGGGAAGCCCACCACAGACACGAATCCCTGAGAATGAGAAGAATGTGTTTCCCACACAGCCGACTCTGCAGACTCTGTACATACACTCTCTCCCTTTTTCCTTTGACGATCGTCTCCTTTGTCCTCCCACCTCTCCCTTTCTCTCCTTCTCCCATCTTGTGTTCATTTTTCTCCAGTTTATTTTTCTGTCTCTGCTTCCTTTTCCTTGGCCTCTCCCCCACTCTCTCCCCACCCCCCGCCTTTGTCTCTTCCATCCATCTTTTTCTCTCATTTCCACACACATCCTCCTACTTCCCTCCTCCAGTGCTGTGTCACAATATTGCATGGAAGTTTACTGTAAGCATATTTGGATTCCCTGTTGTTATTTTTTTAATCAACGTTAACTCTTTTATATCACTCTGTGCACAAAAGGAAACCAAGTTTCAATGCTTTTTATTTGCATAGGATATGCCTGCTTATTTGCCAGCCCTTCGCCAAAGATGGGGAGAGAGGAGGTAAGGAATAAAATACATGATCCTTACCCTCAAAAAAATGCCAAAGCTCTAAGAACCTCTTCCAATTAGATTCCTTTTATCCCATCTGCCTTTTTTCCCGGCTTTTTACTTATTATTATTATTATTTTTTAATATCTGCTCGTCATAAATTTACTGAGTGCTTAATGTTTGCCAGGAAGTTTAAGCATACAAACAACTGGTTGGCGGAAGGAGGAATTGTAAGGAAAGGAGGAAAGTTATTTCCTCTTAAATTTATTCCTTCTATTTCTTTGTGAGGAAACTAGGGCAGAAAGAAACAAAAGAACAGGAATAACCCTCGAGACACACACACACACACACACACACACACACTCCTCAAGTACCACAGCTTTCCCTCTTCCCGGTCTCTGTCTCTATGTAGACCTGACCCTGAGACTTGTCTTTCCTTCTAGGTACATTGAAGAAAAAGAATTAGGGCATGATGAGTGGGGTGGGGAGGGACAGTATCCAGAGGCCAAATTCTTTCCCTCCCAGATCTAAAAATCTAAAGAAGTCAGGAAAGGAATGCAGGTATGCAGAAGATGATACTCTGACACATGTCTATGACTATCCGCCCTGCAAACTGGATATTCTCATTTGTGAATGCTGAGTTTCCGAGGTGAAACACTTGGCTCTGCAAGTATATAGCAGATTCTAACCCAGTTATCTGGCTGCAAAGCCCAGGCTCTTCTTGCTCACTCCATGGTTGCCCTCTACACTTTAACAAGCTCCAATTGATTCTTTAGCACTCAGGTTAAGTTTCCTTCCTACTTAAGTGATCCTTCAGCTTCTTTCCTCAGAGCCCTGTCTCCATCGCCATTACAATATATTCATTACACTGATGACCATTATTTGCTTCTCCATTACCTCTCACATATGAACTGTTTAAGGACAAAGTAAGCATCTTACTCATCTTTGTAGCTCCTGAGATTTTTTTCATACAGTGCCTTACACAGAAGGGTTCAACAATTGGTTGCACTGAATTAAATTGAACACCAAAATATGGTAAATTAGAAAATCTATCTTATTCTGAAAGAACAAATGGGAAAGCAGTTAGGTTCTCACAAGAAGAAAAGAGATACTAAATCCAATATGGATTACGCTGCTTCAGATTGAGGGGGCAGGTCAAGAGAAACAGCTTTTCAAGAGAACCTATAAGAGATACAAGGACAAGAAAACCAAATGGGTTGATTTGATATTGTGACGTTGATAAATCAGACAGAAAATGTGTATTGGTCAAGCTGGACAAGGCAACAGCTAAATTCCTCAAGAGAAAGGTAGAGAAGAAATGACATCTATGAGTTCTAACATTATATCTAACTAACTGGCCATCTAAAAGGCCTGTCTATAATCTTACACTCAGACATTCCTTAGACAGACATAGAATTTTCTCAGTATTTTTCTTCAGGTTTATATAATCGTATAATCGTACAATTTGTATAGTTGACATGTAATATTGTAAGACATTTAAAGTGAATATATATATATATATATGTATATATATATATATAGTGCAAGAATGTCCCATCATTTAATTAACACATCCAATCATCTTATTTATTTTAACTAGTTAGTTATTGAATGCATTTAAGTTCTACTCTCTTTGCAAATTTCAATTATACAATACACTGTTATCAACTATAGTCACCATGTTTTACATTAACACCTCAGACTTTATGATATAGCTGAAAGTTTATACCCCCATACCAACCTCTCCCTATTTCCTGCCACTCCCAGGTAACCACTTTGCCATCCTCTATTTTTATGAGTTTGACTTTTTTGTTTTTTTAAGATTCCACATATACATAGTATTTGCCTTTCTCTGTCCAGTTCATTTCACTTAACATAATGCCCTCAAGTTCCATATTGCAGTTGGTAGGATTTCCTTCTTAAGGCTGAATAATAGTCCATTGTACTGGCACTCAGGCTCTATCTCTCTTTCTATATATATATATACACACATATACACCACATCTTCTTTATCCATCTCTCCATTGATGGACACTTAGTTCACTTCCGTATCTTGGCTGTTGTAAATGATTTTAGCCAATATATTTTAATACAGCTTCAGCTGAGAGGTGTACACCAAAGTCCCTACCCTTTCCACACTTAACTGAAGTTTGAGCAGATCTTCAAACAAAGCTCTCTTCAAATCAAATCAACTATAGATAAAAAATATAACCTTCACTGTGGGGTGACATCACTTCTTTTACAGCTTTTGTTTGGATTCCTACTACTTTAAAATATTTTTCAAAATTTCTTTTTCAACACATGGTGATAAACTCTTATCACTGGAATTATATAATTCTGCCTGAGGTTTTTTCATTTTAATTTGGAAGAAAATGTCATTGATTTTATCTGAACTGCTTTTGTGTACGGTATGTTTATATTTATGTTAATTTTCTCACATAGAAGATAGAAAACCCGATTTTATAGATCTGAAAATAAAATGTATTTAGTGAGGTAATTTATGAGAATGGGGGGGGAATGTGGTACTCTGGTTAACTCACCGTGTTAGTGAACTGAACTGCCCCTAGTCACCATAAGTTGGAGACAGATTCTCAAAAACTTGGTACAATGCTCTCACAAGACTTAATAAGATTTTATCTGTTTTAATTTTATTGGGTGTTGAGTTCTAAGGAAATCACCTTTACAGACATTACAAATCACATGTCAAATGCTCATTATGCAGTTTTCCCAAGAGAGAAGGTGTAAAATTCTTTCCCAAGAGAGAAGGTGTAAAATTGTCCATGGACAGAAGGTACACAGATGATGTTAAGGTCCCAAGGGCCAGCGCTGATGAAAGAGACCTACCTGGGTCCTAGGCGAAGCCATGAATAGAAAATTCTTTTCAAGTGTCTCCTTCCCACCTTCATCAACATGTCCATTCTTTTCTTCTTTCCTCCTCCCATTTCCTGCCCCCCTTCCATTCTCCAAATTCCTCTAACCTGCTTTTTGTTGCGCTAATCAGTGCTGAAGTAATAACTAAGATATTAGTTAATAAGAGATGCAGATGAGATTACCACGGTCCCAGGAATATTCTTACTCCCGTGGAAGCTGTAAGCACTTGCCCTCCAGACTAACCGAAGAAATGATTGATCCCGAATACAAAAAAGGCCTCCCTGGTCTTAAACCTGGCTTTGTAGTTCAATCTCCCAGCACCTCCTGGCACAAACCTAGAGCCAGCTTTCATTCCGGCCCATGCCTCCTTGCCAGGCCACATGCTTTCCCTTCCACCTGGTAAAACCTCCTTTACCCCCACCCCCCATCCCACACCACCAGCACCTTCTTCTCCTTGGTCACTTGCCCTTGGAAGCAGGGCTCAAGCAAACACTGCATGGAGAAGCTTCCCCAAGCCTCCCATTCTGCCTTCGATGCCCCCCTCCAGGTGCCCCCAGCGCTCTGTGCACATTACAACGCTTATTATTTCATACAATAATTATTGGTTCCTTTCTGTTTTCCCCACCAGCTAAACTGTAACTTCCTGCAGACTTATCATTCTTCATATTTTCAACATCTAGCAAATTGCCGGGCCCTCACAGCTCATTAAGGTTGAACAAATGAAACATTGCAATGAAATAAAGGAGGTTTGAGATACCACTGCTTCATGGGGGATGGAATAAATAAACGCTGGAAATACCAATTGAAAATGTTGTCAACCCTCACTGTAGAACATAGGACTTCATAAGCACGGAGCCTAGCGTGCTCTAAAGCTTCCTGGTTTTTTGTTTAAAAAAAAAAAAATCCCTGATACTACCTCATTAACTTTTCATTTGTTCCCTTCCCACTAAAGTAGAGCACAAAACAATCCCGTTATTTCGGCTTCCCAATGGTCTAAGTTCCAGATAAACAGGCTTACCGGGTTTTACGTGTGCTTTTAGGCACTTTAATCAATATATTTCCCAGTTTGAACACGACAATACATTAATTCCTGTCTGTTTTAAACTAGCTGCCACTTACTCAAAGACGGCACCAACACAACTTGGAAGCAGCCTGGAATCGTGAAAGGAGAGTCTCTTTGGGCCAGAAGTTAGTTAAACCCGCAAGTCTGAGGCCTGGCTCTGCCTCCGGCCCACTCTGCGGCCTTGGGAAAATTGCATAACATTTATAGGCCTCAGTTTCCTCATCTATAAAACATAGGAGTTGAACCAGGTGATTTTTAAGCACCCTGTCCGTTTTAAAATTCTATTATTATATAAATCTTTAATTCCCGCAGAAAGCAGGTAGACCTTGGAAAGTACTGGAAAGGACAACACTGTACTGTCACACAAAGAAGATAGTCTCCGTCGCATGCGATTCCATTTAAAATTCAGGGCAAAGTCCGGTGTGCACGCACCATGTCTGAGTGGCCGAGAGTAATAAAACACGCGCACACGGCAGGAGCAGGGAGCAGAGGGGAGGGGACCCGCACACTGTGTGCACAGCACACAGCTCCGTGCACTTCCTCACACTGCTGTATGCTAAATCTGTGGCTATGAATATACCACAGTGAACAGCTTGAAGTTCTTTGGAACAAACATCGTCTCCTCTAAGGTCACTCCTGAAGGAACGGCAATAATAACATTTGGCATATGTAGATAGAGCGCTCTGCAGACTGGAGCATGGAGAATTATGCTCTGCATGTTCCAGAAAAGATGATCCATGATTCGGATGAAAAAAAAAAATGTCAGGTACGTTTCTGACAGTGGCAGCAAACCCAAACAGTACAACCATGCAATCAATACGGACGCCCTCATTAAAATCCCCAAGTAGCTGGGAGTTTGATTTTCAGCAGGGTCTGGACAGGAATAATGGATTTGGTGGCCTGAAGGAACATTAGAGGTTTTAATAAAAGGGACTTAAAATTACCAGTGTCGGCCCTGGTTCCAAGGAAGCCCTGGCTTCCCCCCCCCCCCCCCCCAGACCGTAACAACACAGGATGAACCTAATTCCTGGCCTCTCCGAGTCTTGCTTTTCAGTTTAAAAATGACATTTTAGATACAGCCTGATCATTTCTCCTCAAAAATAAACTCATAAAAATTGCTTTAAAATTCCTGATCAATGTTTTCAGTTCACATAGATACTAAACCGAATTTCCTAAAGCCTGAAAAGCTAATTATGCATTCAATTAGAGTTTCTTAATAAAGATTAAAACTCTGAAGTCTATTACAAGCCCATATTTAATTCAACTGCCATTTTATCCATGCCATGGAAGTGTAAGTGGTAACAATGAATATAAATTATAATACATGCCATAGAAAGAATGCTATTTGTCCAAGTACGTTACCATAAAGAATTAAATTTTGCTATCAGTTCCATGATCTAGTTAAAATTGGTATTCTTTATTTGGTCTTTCAATGTAGTCCAATTTCCTACTTTGAAAAACAAATTCTAGGGAATAAAGAAAAGAGATTAATTTATCATTAAGACTCTGCTTAATTGAAGTCAATTCCGAACAAACTTGAATTCAATTTCTGCTCATTAAATTGAATGTGCTCTGCGTTCCTCTCTGCATTGCTTTGAGCAAGCAGCTGAGAACAAGGGACTAACATCAAAATTATTAAATTGAGGAGATTTTATTTGGTCTTCACATGCCAGAGCCGCTTTGATGAGGAGCTGTTTTGGCACTGAAAGGAAAGAAGAGCAGCTGGAGGAAAAATCAAATGAAACTAAGCCTTGGAAAATTGAAGAAAACGCAAGCTTAATAATATTTAATAATTAAATTTCCACAAACAATAGCGGCAAATGAAGTAATCTGCAAAGTCTGTGAACTCATTTGCATAATTGATGCCGGTCCCCTGTAAATGAATAATGAAGATAATAAAAGATGTTGCTAAAAATGGGCACAATAACAGCAAATTTCATCAAGCCGCGCTCTCTGATTAATCTGCTCTTGCAAATCAGCAGCGAGAGGGGAGCGCGTGATTAACCGCGCCGAGGACGGCAGCAGGCGGCGGCGCTGCCCTTTCTCCGCGTGTCTCTGGGCGCGGCCCGCGCTCCTCTCGCCGCAGCTGCCGCTGGGGCTGCCGCGGGCGCCGCTCCGCCGGGCGCCCCCCCCCCCGGACCCGCCCGCAGCCGCAGCCGCAGCCGCGCAGCCCCCTCCCGCCCCCCCGCCCCGCGCCCCCATCCCCACCCCCCACCCCGGCCAGCAGCCGCAGCCGCGCACCCCCGGCCCCCTCGCCCCTCTGCCCCTGCCCGACCCGCAGCAGCGCAGCCCCGCCCCCCCCTCCCGCCCCTCTGCCCTGCCCGCAGCCCCGGCCCCCGCCTCCCGCCCCTCTGCCCTGCCCGCAGCCCCGGCCCCCCCCCTCCCGCCCCTCTGCCCTGCCCGCAGCCCCGGCCCTCTCGCCCCTCTGCCCCTGCCCGACCCGCAGCAGCGCAGCCCCGCCCCCCCCTCCCGCCCCTCTGCCCTGCCCGCAGCCCCGGCCCCCCCCTCCCGCCCCTCTGCCCTGCCCGCAGCCCCGGCCCTCTCGCCCTTCTGCCCCTGCCCGACCCGCAGCAGCGCAGCCCCGCACCCCCCTCCCGCCCCTCTGCCCTGCCCGCAGCCCCGCCCCCCCTCCCGCCCCTCTGCCCTGCCCGCAGCCCCGGCCCCCCCTCCCGCCCCTCTGCCCTGCCCGCAGCCCCGCCCCCCCACCCCTCTGCCCCCCCCACCCCACCCCTCTGCCCCCGCCCGGCCCCCGCAGCCCCGCCCCAGCCATCGATCCCAGCCCGGGGGCGGGGGGGCGAGTGGGGGCTTCCCGCCGGCCCCCACCTAGACGCGGAGTAGACGAGAAACCGTTAGCTGCACCGCGTGGGCGATGCAGTCGGGATGGGGATTCCGGGGGGGGTGGGGGGTCTCCGTGGGGGAGCGAAAGGTGAGAGGTGCCGGGCGGTCCACGCCGGCAGCGCTGGGCGCTCGGGGAACCGCGGGGGTGGGGGTGGGGGTGGGGGGGCTGGGGGCGCGCGGGCACTCGGCCTCCGCCCTCGGGCCGCACGCACGGCAGAGCGGGCCCTGGAAGGGGTGGGTGAGTCTGTTGTGCACTTGTGAACGCCTCTTCCGACGAGGCCCGGAGGCGCGCGCGCGCGCGCACACACACACACACACACACACACACACACACACACACACACACGAGGTGCATCCCACCCACCCTGCCAGTTCCCTTCCCGGGAGGGACGGGGTGGAAGAAAGAAAGAAAAAAAAGAAAAAAAAGAAAAAAAATGAGAAAGCAACCCGCAAAGGTAGGCTGGGCATTGCAGATTTTTTTTTTTTTTAACCGAAATAACATTTTCCAGTGTGCGACTTACGTTTTCCAGTGTATTCTTCTCAGGCCCTACCCAAGGGGCTAATAAAACCCTTGAGAGCGGTTGTGGCCCAGATACATTTTGTGCGGGAGTTTGTGAAAACAACTTGGCCGAGCGCAGACCTTAGAGGATGAAAAAGACTCCGAAAATGACACCGTCCCCCTGGAACCCCAGGCGCCCCACTCCCCTCCTCTCCAGGATAAAGTCGTCTCAGGAAAATAAAACTGTTGATAAACCACGGTTCCACACTGTTACTTATTTTACAGCCCTTGGTTTGCAATCGATCATAGCTTGGGCCTAACAGGACTGACTGGGGCTTTTCATCTGTTTATAGTGTGTGCAGTGTTTTATCCCCCAAAAGTACCACGTCAGCTCTGTGAAATAATGTATTATTTCTGTTCGCATCCTGGATCCACCTCCGCAGTGGTTTTTGTTTAAAATAAAGGCCTTGGTTACTTTCCACTATTACCGAATGGAAACTTCAATCCTAGACATCTGAGGAACACAGGCTTGCAAATCCAGTCCTGAGTTGGGAAAAACAGAGCAGAGCCCTCCAGTACTCCACTAGGCGAGGGCAGTCGGCTCTATTTTAACTTGACCGGTTTTAATCCAGTTTCATAAACCATGAGCTTGCTTCTCCTCCAGAAAACAAGCCGACGTGCCACCCTGAGTCCCAAACTCCATCTTTCTCGGTGTCATGTCATCAAATAAACCTGCGACTCCCTTGTTTTCGCTCAGCAAATGGCTCATTCTTCCCGGTGCAAAAACCACACTGCAGTTTTCCCTGACTCCTCTCTAAATGTACAAAGAAATCCCAGAATCGTGGAATTTTGAGCCAGAAGAAACTTCCTCACTTTGCATAGGAAGAAAGGAAGACGGAGAGGAGTTGAGTGACCGACCGGCCCGTTCTCACGCAGGCACAGCCACCAGCCCCAGGTCCCCCTGCTGCCACACGAGTGGTCTCACCCCGCCTCCAGCCTGGCGTGGAGGCCAAAGGAAGGAAACTGGAAAGAGTCTCAAGATCGGTATTTCAGGAAGGGCCCAGAAGCTAAGGGAATGCAGGAACAGAATTAATGGGATGTGGGAAAGGTTAGGAATGATAAATCCAGGTGATAAAATGAGTTTCAAAGAATCGGGAGCCAGATGGTCGTAGAGAAACTATGTCTCTCACAGAGACGGTGTAGAAAATAATCTGGCAAAATAAGGACGGTGGAGAGAAAGTAAGTGGTTCTTAAGATGTCTCAAACATGGGGTCGAAGTTAGGTCAAGAGAAGAAAAGGAAGAGCCCACAGGAATGTTTGTAGACAGGCAGAAAGAGAGCGTAGGTGCATTGGTGTCCAAAGGATTCTTTCTGTGCGGTGCCTGTGAGAAAGAAAGGGTGACAGACTGCCTCAGGAGAATGAGCCAGTGGAGGCCCTGAGAGACACAAGGACTGGCCCCAGTCAAGGTGAATTGTAGGCAGTTGTGAGAGTTTCATCCCAGGAGCATGATGAGAATGTCAGAGCCTGCCCCACAGCAAGGGGGCTTCATCTGCTCGGAGACGGGGTGTCCTAAAACCATCAGGCCTCACGTGAAAAGCCTGCAGCCCGGTGTCCCCCAGCTTCCCAACGCCAGGCAGAGAGAAGTTAGGCTTCCTCATTCGCATCCACGCATGCCCGAGGAGCACACCACTCTCTCTCGGCTAGGATCTGGAATCGTGCATTCCAGAAGGGCCCTGAAGAGATGCCCTCAGAGGTCTTTACGGTTTCCTGCTCCAAATCACCCTGACATATAAAATAAGAATGTGTTCTATGGCCTTCCTCAGCTTATTAGCTCTCGTGTAAGGATGAGTGATCCTCATTGTTACTTGAAAACATCCACATTTTGGAAATGCCTAAGCTACCTAAATGTGACAATAAAATTCATTTCAGTTTATCGGTCTTGAAAGTTAATTGAACATTTATGCTTTAGTCTAATTATTCCTGGCTAACACTGAAGCAATGAAAAATTAGGTAAGATTTGTAGCCAACTCCTTGGCTTTTTTTCCCCTCTCAGACTTTTCTTTTTCTTTCCTTTTTCTTTCTTTTTTTTTTTAAAATGACTGACGAGTTTGGGCAGAGGCCTAACACTCTAAGCCGATGAACCTGGCAGCAGTGTTCCTGAAGCCGTGGGTTCTGGGATACTTTATGGCTCTTCATCACCTTCGAGAGCTGTCCTTATGACGCCAGGAATCGAGCTGAGTTCCATGTGGGTAAGAAAATGTAATGCTCTGGTTGCCTGGATACTCTGGTTAACCGATGGTGACCACATACATTAGAAACCAGTGTCTGATTTGTAGAAAACTTTGAAGGTTGTTGAAGGAGATGCCAGCCCTCCTTCTATGCAGCAATAGGCAGAAATTGTTGGTAATCTGGCAAATGAAAACATTTGCACTGTGTGATGTTTACTGCCTGTTTAATATCCTAAAATTTGCACACAATCTAGAGTTATTATTTCCTCCAAATCATTTATCCCTAATGAATAATGATGTGTTGTGAGCCCATGGTCCAAATAGCAAGTTTTCCTAGTCATGATTATCTACAACTATTAAATGTTTTCCCATTCAATTAAACTTTTCTTACAGAAACGGAAAGTTTTATTTAAAAAGTCAGAAATTATTTAAAAATTAGCATATAAACTAAAGAAGGCAATATTTAAGTAGGATACCCATAAGCCATTTAAAGCATATTTTATGGATATACAGCCATTTTAAATAATTAGGGATTTTCCCCCTACTGGTTATTAATTCTTTTTGATGATAGTTTTGCTGTCTATGCTCCTCCCAAGCTAAAGAGCACAAGGTATTTATCATTCCTGGTTTGTGAAGGATTTTCGAGGATTTATTTACAACCCCCTCAAAACAAGTGTCAAAACCCCTGCATCTGCCCTATTTCTATTTACTCAACCCTTCTCTCTAGCTGGAAAGCCAAAAGAAAAGGGAATTTAAAGGAAAAGCCTGCAATTCTAAGTTCCTTAACTCCCACTCTTTTCTTATCTCACCATATTGGATTTAATCAGCATGTGCTGAGAACCCAGCATGTGACAGACACTAAGGAAGCTGACATGAATAAATATGGTCTCGGGTCTTTCAGGAGCTTACAGACACCTGGGGAATACCTACCTGGACACAGATAATGTTTACATAATGCAGTAAGTGCAAAAGCACTGAGTCCAGCCCCAAAACTCTGAGATGTTTTCATAAGATGAAAAATATGGGGGAAATCATATGATGGCTTAATTCATGTTCTCCTTGTTAACTTTGTGTTGGTCTTTTTCCAACCATAGACGTCATCTTGTAATTCCCATCTCCAACAGGTATTGAAAAGTTTCATTTATGGGGCACTTGGGTGGCTCAGTCGGTTAAGCATCTGCCTTTAGCTCAGATAGGATCCCAGAGTCCTAGAATCAAGCCCCACGTCCGTCTCCTTGCTCAGTGGGGAGTCTGCTTCTCCCTCCCTCTCTGCTGCCCCCATATGCTTGTGTGCTCTTGCTCTCGCTCTGTCAAATGAATAAATAAAATCTTTAAAAAAAATAGCCTTGGCTATTCTAAAAAAGAAATTCACTTATTTATATTTCCAGTAGGCTATTGGCAATCATAGCTCTAATTCTAAATTATCCCATAGAACGTACCTTTTCTAAAGGCTTACATTTTAAAAAACAAGGCTAACATAACTTATTCAGTGTTGACCTGTATGATATCAATTTCCTAGAGTGTTATATATATAAGATCTATTTTAAATATGCGTGCGTGGGGATCCCTGGGTGGCGCAGCGGTTTAGCGCCTGCCTTTGGCCCAGGGCGCGATCCTGGAGACCCGGGATCGAATCCCACGTCGGGCTCCCGGTGCATGGAGCCTGCTACTCCCTCTGCCTGTGTCTCTGCCTCTCTCTCTCTGTGACTATCATAAATAAATAAAAATTAAAAAAAAATAAAATAAATATGTGTGTGTGTACACCTAAATATATACATGTTTCATTCTGGATTTTAAATGTCAACTTTTATGGTGACTTAACTGCCATTAAAACATTGGTCTAAGAAACCAAATATAAAAATTATCAGGCAATTAGGAATTGGTGGAAGTTCCTGAACTTTATGAATAGCATTATAAACATTTTTGTAGCCTGAGAGGATTGATCAACAAAAGTCTGACTACTAGCTGGAACACACGATGGCTGGAGTATATCATGACTTCAGGAAATGTGAAGAAAACGTAAGAGTGACTGCCAAAGTAGAGCAGAGGAGACTATAGTCTCAGAGACTATACTCTAACCAATGTGTCATATATTGTTCACCTGTTTGTAACAGGAACCCTACTCAACTGGCTTAACCAAATAGGAATTTTGCATTTAGGGGGAGACAGTCCAGGGCCAGTTCTATGGCTCTGAATTTCATCAGAGACTCAATGTCTTCTGTCTTTCCTATGATCCTTAGTACCCTATGTTTTCCCCTGATGGTGACGAGATGACCCCTTTACCTCCAGCCATTGTGTCTGCATGCCTAGCAAAATGAAGGAAGAGGAAAAGGTATGTACCAGCTGAGTGTGTCCCTTTTAGTAGGAAAATGATAACTTACCAAGAGCTTCCCCCTCCCAGAGGAGTCTGCTCACATATCATTGGATACAACTAGTCACGTGACCTTAGCTGTAAAAGAATCTGAGGAGGTGAGAAATTTTAACTGATCCAAGTTATTATCCAATTAAACTGGATGTTAAACTTCAACCAATTAAAAGCATCCAATGTTAACAATCCAAGTTATCTTAATAAGGAAAAAAGAAGAAACAGATACCACAGAGAGACCATGCTGATTCAGTTAGCATTTCCAATTCTATCTAGAAGGTACGGCCCCACGCCCTAGTGCATGCGAGGTCCCTATATCTATATACAATGTAGCATTCTCATAAAATAAACATATCGAATAATTTTCATATCTCCTTTTCTCAGCACATATTCCTTGGGTAAAGAAGAAGCATTTTTGTAAACGTGTCGAGTGGCCTGTTTTTAAAGATACCCAATATTACTTTAACTATAAAGATATATACTCCATTCTGAATCTTAATCTTACATGGTGCTATATTTTTAAAGCCTTGGTGTCCTTACTGCTGGAAGTTTGTTTGCTGGCTTATAATAAATGCATGGATAACATTAAATAATGCTTTAATATACAAGATAGGTATGAGGGCTTCTGAGCAGCCCCAGAAACTGTGATCTGGGTCAGTGATGGAAGAGAAAGAGATGGGATGATATATTTTTATCATCCTATGTCCCTCTCATTAAAAAGCATTTGTTAAACACATGTGTGTATCACAGTTGTCAAAACAAAAAGATGTTTTACTCCAATCAACTCTTGATTTTATTAATCCTGTTACCTATTTTCTGTAAACCCTTTTCCCACTCAGCAGTACATCAACAAGAACAGAGAGAAAGAACGGTAAACCTCAGACCAGTCCACCTAATTTTGTTATTAGCTGTAGTTAAAGGTTTGCTGAGGAAGAAGATTGAAGCCATTTGTAAAATGAGGTTTACATTTGTCTGTGGATTTCAATTATCCATGCTATTCCTTGTCCCTGGAAATCAGGGATAATGAAGAGTTGGATGAATCTAGAACTATTGTTTTGGAGCAAGATTTGGTTGCTGTCAGAAATCATAATTAACATCAAGAGGCATTTATTCCACCCTACTTTTGTACAAGGCATTGTACCAGCTGGTAGCAGCAGGGACATTTGGAAAAAGTAATGTTATAGCAGCCCTCTTACCTCATGCACATTTTCTTAGAAAAAGCAAGTGATGAGTACATAAGTGTATAACCTTCAACATGATGGGAGGGAAGAGTACAAGTATTTTTCCCCTCAATAATTAGATTCAGATTCTTAGGAGTCTGGCTGAAGGCATCAGCAGACATGTATCATCTCAGCCAGTTATCCCAAAAGGGAAGTTTGAATGTTCAATTTACACAAATGTGTTGACTTAGGCTTTGAAAATGAAAGACTTTTTTTAAACGTCTCATGCTATGTCCCACATCAGACCCTGCCTCACTCTTCCTTTGACTGCAGTGAAAAGAGACAGCTCTGCCAAATTTCTCTGTGACCTTAGGAAAATCACTCCCTTAACCTTTCTGGGCTTCCCTTCCCTCATCTTTAAAATGGGGCTATATTTGGCCCAGGGCGTGATCCTGGAGACCCGGGATCAAATCCCACGTCGGGCTCCCGGTGCATGGAGCCTGCTTCTCCCTCTGCCTGTGTCTCTGCCTTGCTCTCTCTCTGTGTGACTATCATAAATAAAAAAATTTAAAAAAAAATTAAAATGGGGCAACAATATCTACTCGGTGAGGTTGTTATGGGGATGGAAAAAAGGTGACTTCAGATGTACAGTCTCTGCAAATTGTGATGTGTTACATCCATATAAGATATTATTGTTCTATTAATCCAAATATAGTATTGAAGAACCTTTTTAATGTACACAAAGCTTAATAAAAATGCAGTCAAGCAATACATACTATTAACAATTTCCGTATGTCAGCAAATGAGATCTATGTCATAATAAGTTATCTTTGAATATGGTATTCAAACCATGTTCAATTTCATGAGTGGATTCCCCTGTATTGATGTTTGCTCAGATTCTCATCAGTTTCTAAGTAGCATTTTTTCTTTGTTTTTTCGAATTATATAAGTTTCAGATGTACAGCTTTATAATTTGACATCTGTATGCACTACAAACTAATTGCCACCCCAAGTCTAGTTACCACCACCATACAGTTAACCCCCTTCATCCATTTTGCCCACCTCCAACCCCCTTCCTCCCTGGTGACCACTAGTCTGTTCTCTGTATCTATGAATTTGTTTTTGTTTTCTTTTGTTCATTCATTTGTTTTCTTAGGTTTGTTTTAGATTCCATTTATGAGTGAAGTTAATTGGTATTTGTCTCTCTCCATCTGGTTTATTTTGTTTACCATAGTACCCTTAGGGTCCATCCAGGTTGCCACAGATGGCAAGATTTCATCTTTTTTACGGCTGAGTAATATGCCATTATATGTATACATACATACATACATACGCCACATCTTTATCCATTTATCTATTGATGGACATGGTTTGCTCCCATATCTTGGCTTTGTAAATAATGCTACAAAGAACATAGTGGTGCATATATCTTTTCAAATCAGTGTTTTTTGTATTCTTCAGATAAATACCTAGAAGTCAAATAGCTAGGTCATATGGTATTTCTACTCTTAATTTTTTGGGGGAATCTCCATACTGTTTTCCTTAGCAACTGCATCAATTACAATCCCATCAATAGTGCTCACAGTTCCCTTTTCTGCACATCCTCTCTAGCACTTGCTATTTCTTGTCTTTTTGATAATAGTCATTCCAACAGATGTGAAGTATACTCATTGTGGTTTTGATCTGCGTTTTCCTAATAATTAGTGATGTTGAGAATCTTTATCTAATGTTGAAGTCATTGCACATTTGAGTGACTGAGCTTTGAATAATTTTGTTGAAGTATCACATGGCTCCAAAGACCAGCCAACATTAGCTAGCTGATTAGGAATTCTCTGGTTTTTTGAAGTGAATGCCAGGGTAGTATATAATACACTTCTACTTCAGAAATCCTGTTTCGGGTAATCCTGTTTTGGAAATACAAACTATTTTCCAAAGAAAGAACAGGTGGGCAAATAGATATATGGCCATCACTAGCTTATTTAGTATAGAATGTTATTAATACCTATGAAATGTATCAAAATAAACCTTCACCTGTCTGCCCTAAAATTAAGATGTTGCTGAAATGGGTGTGTGTTAGTCTTCACAAATTGCTACCGCTAAAAATCTGCTTATTGCTTTCTCCTTTGTAACTTAATTTTCAGCTTTGCCCAACTCAGGGGTCACCCAACAATGAAAATACCATATAATTCTCATCTAACTCACCTAATATATTGTATTAAGTCATCCATGGTCATTCAACTCTTTAGGTTTTGATATTACTATACATCTTCTTTTGGGAACCCAATTTTTATTTGAAGTACATATATATAAATTTCATAAACATTTGATGAAAGAGTTTTTTATTATTTTTTCTTTCAAAAGTTCTGCTCAGTTCTTCTTGTAATTTGTAAAGATAAGTTCATGCAAAATAACATCAGGTATTTCACTATAGTATTTATAATGCATGCTTCCAAATATTTACGGGTAATTTCTAAAATGGGTCCTGAGCAGAGGATCTTAGAGAGGAAAAAGTATCATTAAGTATCCTTCCTCGGCTAATTTAGCCAAGTACATTCCAGAACTCTCCCAATCAGTATATTAAGCAGATGTGGTCTTTGTCCACCTAGTATGTTGCGTTAGACCTTTCAACACTCTGCAGTCTTTTTATCACTCAGCTGCCAAGTTCCCTAGGGTAATCATAGACAGCTTGTCAATTTAATTGCAAAGAAACAGGCTTTCTTGTGACCATTCCAATTTTAGCTGCTACTTTAAATTGTACATGATAGTTCTTCCATGCTGTCTGCCCTTTAAACAGTGTGGATCTCTGCAAGCCTCTTAATGGTGATGGAAAGAAGAGCAGGAATGAAAATCTGGCTTGCTGATAGAGCCTACAACATGCATTTTATTAAGTTGCTGCTTTCAGAAAGGAAGCTTTTCCTTGAGCCCTGTATGTCACCATTACATTGCCAACACTAAATTATTTTTTTGTCTTTTCAGTGTTCTACTTTCATGCATATTTTCCTCCTTTCTGGGTGATAGAGGATTCATAGGCCATCTGGATTCTGAAACATCTGGACACTGAATTTCTGCAGAAGAGAATCAGAGGAAAGAGACGATCAGTGGTACTGGGTGTCTCCGGAGAGATTTAAATCAACGATGATATTTTGGTTGTCTCCCTTTTGGAACATTAACACAAAAAGTGAAAGGAGAAAACAACACATCACAGGAACCCAGTGTTCCAAGAATACCAAGAATATATAAGAAGGTAGGACTTTAGATATGAATTTAGGTCAGTAACTGGATATATCTCTATACTTGATACCATTTCTAGAATTCCCCCCTATTTTTTCAATTGTTATGCACTTTGGGGTTTAATTTAGTTCGATATGCTTTTAACACAGCTAGGTGTAGATGATGCATCCTTTGAACCTATTTTACCTTAAACTATGTATAATTCAATTCAATAAACCTTGATTTATTAAGTTTTATACATAAAGTCACAAACTTGTCATATTAAAAATGCGGATACGGTCAGCTTAATAAAAGACTAGACAGCACCACTGGGTAAATTAAGAAGAGCTACACATCTAAGAAGGAAATGAGTGCAAAGAGATAAACAGTGTTTCCCAAGATGGTTGGAGCTATAAGGTTCTGGAACCAAAAATCAAGAACCAAGGTGATAACATGAGCGAGAGAGGATCTCAGACCTTTAGAACATTCAAATGCCATCCCACAAACTCAGCTTAGGTACGTGTGTGTGTGTGTGTTTATGTGTGTTTGTGTATATGTAAGGATCTATCTGCAACAGGGTTAGAGGTTGCTCTGGGAATGTGCAGAGGATCACTTCTTCTAGGCCGTCAATCTTGGTGCTATATCATACACAATAGGACTGCACAGTTCCATACAGTCCAGCCAGCTGTGAGCACAGCGCTTATTTACACACTCAGCCTTTCCCCACTAATGGAGCCGGATCCACCGCCTTCCCGGAACTTGAGGTTGAGAACCAGAGTAAGTGTAGTTGCCCAGACTACTCTGTGAATCTCAGGAATAAGCACTTAGACCAGTATTGGAGCTTCTCTTTTGTGCAAAGCCACTAGGTTCAGCTGTCAGGTAAGGATGAGGAGATGTTTAGATCCTGTGATTTATTGCCCATACTATTACAATTTGCTTTTTCTTTTCCTGTATTTTCTCTGGTAAATATTTGGGCTCTTAATTGATAGATTTTTCTTTCCTGAAAAAAAATCGAAATTGCTACAAAGTGCTCCTCAAAAGACATGAGTTTGAAGCAACTCATCTGAAGCACCTTCAGGCAGATTTCCTAAACTATGTGACGCTCTGCCATATGGAAGAAAAATAGTTAAATCTGTCAGTTTAAGTTGATTTCTAGGAACCCAGAATAGTTCAAACGAAAAAGAATCCAACAGTAAAATTTTAGTGACTATTTTTTTTAATTAGGCATAGCTACATTTGAGTATAATAACTCTCTGAAATAAGGGACTATAGACATCTTCTCTGGTTTCTGCCGGTCCATTGTGTCCTTAATTTCCTCTAACTGCATCTTCGGTGAGCCCCACAATGAAGTACAATATTAGATGTTCACTTGTATGATATCAACCTTGTATGAAGAGAATGAATAAAAAATGAAGTTCTTAGCTGTGATCTATTTCAGATTAGCCATTTTCATTTATAAAACTGTTTATTTTACTTTGTCAGCTTGAAGGTCAATCCAACTTCAAATTGCATCTTGCAGAATTTCAACAAAGATACGAGGCCCATCTCCGTCTCCTTTAAGACTAAAGGGGAAAAGCTGAGTCTTAACACGGGCTTTAGGCAGAGCTTTATGAAAGGGAGCAGATCACACTGAGATAAGACTTGCAAAGATGCTCTTCTCTGAAGTCAAAACATCACGGCCTGGACATGGTGGCAGATAGCATCAGGACTGGCAAGTATTAATTGTGGACATTAACCCAGAGCAAGCCATAAGAGCAAGTTCAAGGGAACACTTGTCATACACTAAGGGAGGAAGAAACAACAAAAATCATAACCGCCCTCACTTATTAAGTACTTCTATGTGTCGAGGACCGTTCTGTGCAGTTTAGATAGATTATCTCCCATCTCTACAATAACTCTTTGAGGTAGCCACTGTTGGTATCACATTTGACAGATGAAGCAGCTGAGGGACGTGGAGGTTAAGTATCTTGGCCAATATCACACAAGCATGTACATTAAGAAACAAGGATTGGCAGAAAGACTCCTATACTCATAGCCTGAGTGACAGTGTTTTACATGTACATGCAGTATGAAGAACGCTGTCAAGGACACAACTCAATATGCTCAGATATTGACATACGTTAAAGCAAACCCAGCCCCTCCTACATAGTGTGCATCATTACACTGCATTATCATTATGTATTTCACTCCTGTCCCACTTGTTTGTAAGCTTCACTGAAAGACTGCGTCTGTTTTGTTCGCATTGTAATGTCAGTGGCTAGCAGGTTACCTTGTCACATTGTGGCCATTTGATTCATATTTATTATTGATCAAATACTCAATAAATTGATCTATCGAATATTTATTGAAATGTGATTTCCTGTGCGACACTGTCCATTCCTTAAGGAGGTTTTAAATAAGGCCACACTGTCTAGTAAAAAGAACATGGGATTCAGACACAAAAAACTCAGGCTCTAGTCCAAGCACCACAACATCCCAGTGCTGTGGTCCTGGACAAACCACTAAACCTCTGGAATCTCAGTTTCATCATCTGGCCAGCAAATACAATAAAGATAGGTTTCTTAAGCAAGTTTTAGATATCATACAAACTATCATTATGGTAACTACAGGTTCTTCTGTTAGATGATGAAATATCTAAAAAGACAGATACAAATAAGGAAGCCACATATTTTTCATGGATTCTGGGAACAGGAACACAGAACAGGAAATAAACACTAAATGCCCATTTCACTGAAAAGACTCCATATCCTTAGACTCAATCTGAATAGGCCTAGTTGCTTTTCTTGTAATATATCCCATCTTGGTACTTGTACTGAAGGAAACAGCCCCCTGGCTATGTCTCTGGGATTAAAGCATTTCTTAAGTGACTTAGGTCATCAAAATTCTGCCCTATAAGGTGGGTTGGCTATTTAAAAATGTTTTAAAAGTACCCCAAATCCTTTGTCCATGGCTTAACTCCCCAAAGGCATCTTAGGGCTTTTATTCAAGTAGACCTTCTCAACATTCCAACCATGCTTCCTAAAGTTACTGCTTCCTCTTAGGTTGGCTTTTTGAGGAAATAGTCTTTTGTCTTCAGTAAGGAAAATAGTTTTGCTTTTTTAGTTACATATTTTCCTTTTCTGAAAGGACCAAGCTGAGAAACTACTGTGAGATAAAATCATAGATGCACTATTTCATATGGAGTGAACCCAGATTTATTTCTCTTTGATGTGAATTTTAGCAATGCCCACAAAATATATGGCTTTCCTAAATCAGTCAGTTACAGAAAGGAAGTATGCCTGTATTTGGCAAGTGAATTTAAAAATGGATCCTCATGTCATAATAATCCCTTTATAAATGGAGTTGTTAAAATAATTTTACCATTTTAACCTTTTCTTACACCAATTTTAGCCCCAGCAGAAAAAGCACAACTTTTTGAATATTCTTTAAGGCCAGATTCCACAAAGTAACAAAAACTATGAATAATTCTGTTAAGTATAATAGCTGACATATTTTTTATAATTATAAGCACTACTAATATGAAAACAGATTTTAAAATTGCAAACACATCTCAAAAAGTGACGTATCCAGGAGTCCTTAACTTGTGGTCCATACATATAAGAAAGTCTTTGAATTTGGATAAAAACAAAAATTTTACTTTTATCTCCACATCTCTGATTAAAAAGTTACATTTCCTTCCATTACAGATGTTGGAAACTGCTCACAATGGTATTACCTATGATTTTGTCACCAATAAAAAATCACATTTTCGATTTCTATCATAGTTACTGCAAATATTTCAAAATATCGTTTTTACCCAACACTACATCAAAATTATGGTAGTTATTAGACAAACTGCTAGAGCATATTAACTGATGTGTTAATAAAAAAGAAACATTTCTAAATCACAATGTTTTAAGATTTTGCTAACTGCCTTTCCATATAGTTGGTTTCCCTTGTAACCCTACGTAATTTACTTTATGAATTTAAACACTTTATTCTGAGAGGGAGTCCATAGGCTTTACCAAACTGCCAAGAGGCTCTTTGGCACCAAAAAAACCATTTAGACCCCCTATTTTAAAAACCCTATTAAAAACTCCTATTTAAAAACCCCTATATTAGGGCAGCCCCGGTGGCGCAGCAGTTTAGCGCCGCCTGCAGCCCAGGGTGTGATACTGGGGACCCAGAATCGAGTCCCACATCAGGCTCCCTGCATGGAGCCTGCTTCTCCCTCTGCCTGTGTCTCTGCCCGCCCCCCGCCCCCGTGTCTCTCATGAATAAATAAATAAAATCTTTTTTAAAAAAACCCTATATTAAATAATTCAGAGTATGTCATGGACTGAATTGTGTCCCCTCAAAATTCAAATGCTGAAACCTTACTCCCAATGTGACTGTATTTGGAGATGAGGCCTTTATGGAAGTAATTAAGGTTAAATGAGGCCATAAGAGTAGAGCCCTGATTCAATAGCATTAACATACTGAGGGGGGCACTTGACGGGATGAGCACTGGGTGTTATGCTTGCTATCTGTTGGCAAATTGAACTCCAATAAAAAATTATACAAAAAAATAATAATTTAAAAAAAAACATACCTATAAGAAAAAATGCCAGAGCTCACTCATTCTCCCTGCAAGTGAAGATACTGCAAGATGGTGGCCATCTGCAACCAGGTAGAGAACTCCTACCAGAACCTCCCCATGCTGGCACCCCGATCTTAGACTTCCAGCCTACAGAACTATGAGACAACAAATTTCTTTTGTTTAAGTCATCCAATCGGTAGTATTTTGTTGTGGCAACCCCAGCAGACTGATACAGATAATATTAGCTTCATCCTTTTTGAGGGCTTCCTTACTACTTCCTTTGGTTGCAAACCAGGGTGCTATTAGGGAATTCACTGTACTCCTTCATCACCATCCAAGCCCAGGAACCACTTTGAAGGAAAAAGTCCTAGAAGTTATTTAAATAAATATCATAAAAAAGAGCCAACCTATTAGACAATAATAAAGAAACATTTTAAATACAGCTGTCATTTTCCTCAGAAGTAGGTGGCAATTGCTGCCACTGCTATCAGAGTCTAATTCTATCAGCCAACATTGTTTTCCCAAGTCCTCTGGGCTCCAACTCCCTTCCGAGATACTCAACAGCTCCTTCGCAGGCCCCTGCCTGCCCCAGGGGAAACCCCACAATTCACCCAATTAGGCAGGTGGGTGTCCTGATTGCAGGTGGCTAATTGTGAAAGGGATTTTTGTTAAGGACCCATATTCCTACATCAGCACTATAACCTACTTCAGAAAACACACCGTACCATTTCTGGTTAACCTTAAAACAATCACATTAAAATAAAGAGGACTGTCAGTAGAGCAATTTTATAAATAGCTAAAATTAAACAGAGCAAGGCTGGCAGTGCTAATGCATAAGCAAAGAACTGACTTCCTGCATTTCATTGAGAATTCCTGATAGCAAACTGCAGTATGTTTATTATACATTAATTCAACACAGCATTCAAAATGAATTTATGCCCTGGCTGAAGGGTGCGATATTGAAACTAAATATTATTTATTATCTTAATATTAGTAACCATACTAAAAAAATTGTGTTAACAATTCAGTGTTTAAAAAGCTAAGGATACCATAGCTCTACTTACCAACCAACAGCTCTTTCCTTAATTTATGCAAGTGTAGCCTATAGCTAAAAGCTTTGTATATTTGTTTCCCCGTGGTATTAGTGCTCAAAAATAGGACACTCTTTCAAGGGCACCTTATAAACACAGAACTATAATTTATTTGGCAAATTAAAGCTCATATAAAATGTGCACACAGAGGTACAGATTAACATATTTAATTTCAATATTACCTGCAAACCTATTTTTCCCATACACTGTTCTAATTAGTCATATAAAATCGAGTCTGTGTATTATAAGCAATTATTTTAGTGGAAATAGAAACTGGATCTGAATTAAATATACTGTAAAAAGATAACACTTTTATGGAAGTTAATATATCCATTTGTATCTAGAAAAATTGTTCTAGTTAAATGGCATGAGAATGTTGAGCATTCAAAACCTGATTGCGCTAAAAGTTGAGTTTTTTTATGATTTAATAATACAGAATAATATGCAATCTTGGTAATATACCAATATTTATATTTTGATGATATTTCCAAGTTTCCAAATCCCTCATAACCATTAGATTCATTTTTTGCAGTGGAATTTTCCCTATTATGAATATTCACTCCCCCTACAGTTGAACGTGCAAACTGTTTGCGAACATTTTATTTAGCAAACCATTCTTTTCCTATTAAGCCTGTCCTAGGAACTCTAGTGTCATAGATACCAGGCTTCCTTTGCATTAAGATGGTTGAAAATAGATGATAAAGAATTATGCCCGCAAGTAAATGGAAGCTATAACTTAAGTGGCAGGAGTGTTAGGCTTTCTACAAGTTATCATAAACTGACATAAAGGCTTCACCACATAAGATTTTTGAAAAGAACAAAATTAAGTGGAAACCACTTGACCTACACAGGGTATGTGAATGGCTGTGATGGAATGCCTCAGACTATGCCCTTCTCATCCTCAGGTCTTAGCTCGAATGTAAACTCCCCACAGAAAACTTCCCTGAATGTGAGATCTCAGATGGCTCCCTCGGCCCAGGCTGATCCATTACTTCTACCTCCCCATCTGCTCTGTTACCTTCACAGGACAAATTGAACTTGTTCATTTCCTTGTTTACTATTTGCTCTTTCCCTGCTAGAGGAAACTCTAAAATTTAGCACTAAAAAAAAAAAAAAAAATTTAGCACCACTCCTGGCACAGAGGAGCTCAATTACCACTTTGGAAAGAAGGAGGAACGAAGGAAGGAAAGAAGGAAGGAAGGGAGGGAGGTAGGGAGGGAGGGAGGAGCTAATGAGATTGTTCTTTAAGACATTTCTGTAAGATTATTTAGTATTTGGTTGTCAAGTAATCTTATAGTTCTTAAAAGGTTTTTAAGATACTCCCTTTGATTAAGGATTAGCTGTCCATCATATTCACAAAAACATGGGGCTAGAAGAATTGTGTCCTTCCCCCTTTCTGTACCTTCCCAAGTAGATGAGAATCTGCCTCCCAAATTTGCAAATTTAACTGGATATTATGTGGGAGAACCCAAAGAACTCCTTGAGGATACTCTGTTGTTTGTGTAGCTACCTCTCATGGCCCCAAGTAACTCTTCCTACAAAATACCCCAAACTCCCTCTTCTAACTCCCTGTGCAAACTGAGTCTCATCACTCCCCACTCCTGGATTGGTTTCCTAGCTAGGGGCAGTTACAACTAATCAGTGCAAGTAGCAAAGCACACTGAGGTTCACCATAGTTAGCTTATTTTAATCATTGTCCAGCTTCTAAAGACTTTCAGAAAAGGCAAGCCCACAAAATTTATTATAATGTATTGTAATATGAAAACATTCCTGCTCCGACCTCTTCTCAATCCTTAGTTGAGGCTTTTTTTTTTTTTTTTTTTTTTGGATCTGGATTCTCAGGGTAGATGGAAAACAGCTTGTCACCAGTCGTTGACCGTGACCTAGTCTAGCATAACAGTGAAGGACAAACAGGGCCGGCCACCTGGTCTCATCCGTATCATTCATTATTTTATATGCCCAGTTCCATCCTTCTTTCCAATTTAAAAAAGGACTATGCAACTCTCAATCTGGGGGTCACATCACTGGCCACACCATACCTGGTTTCTATTAGTCCTCTCTAGCTTTTGTGAGGTTTTCATTTTTTAAAATAAAATAGCCATAAAATTAAATATTACAATTCCACCTTGTTCTGATTAGTCATTGTACCCCAAGAGCCTATTTTGCAACTTTGCCATTCATTCATCCTTTCTCCCACATGTTTCATACACAGTTTAGATAGAAACTTCCGTTACACTGTCCTTGAAACCCTTCACTATTCACCTCTTTCCAGCTAAAGGATTTTAATTCACTGTTTTATGGTCTTTTTCATCTTAGCATTTTGAATGGCTTCCCATTGCCCAAAAGCTCAAAATCCGCATGTGGCCTGCAGCCCCTTGCTCAATCCAACCCCTGCCTTCTTCTTCAACTGTGTTTCACATCACCCTCCCCCTGGCACACCGAGTTCTTCCCACACTCATCCATGTGTTCAGTGTGTCCATGGCCCTGGTGGCCCCAGGTCGTTTGCTCATGCAGCTGTTCCACCCTGGTTCTCTTCACTCAAACTGTCTTCCCTTTTCAAGCTGACTCCTTCCTACTTCTCCTTCAGGTCTCCTTGAAAGGGCCACTTCCTGTAAGAGGCTCACCCTGATCATTGTACACCTCCAGAGCCCCGGGAGGTTTTCCTTCAGAGCACTTGCTCATTATTGCAATTATATAGTTCCATCTCACTGAGGATGTGTTTCACGCATGCACCATGAAAACAGACTAGGTCCCCGATCGTCTCATCTCTCTCCACCCTCACTACTTTGGCAGTCTCATCCCCCTCAGGGTTTTAAACACCATCACCACGCTGACAATTCCCAAATGCAGATTCATATATCCACTCCAGACTCACCTCCCAAACTCCAGATTCTCACATCTAATTTCCTACTTGGCCATTGACCTAGATATACTTAAAGACAGTATCAAAATTCAGTACCTCCACCTCAGAATTCCAGCCTTCCCCCACAAAACCTGTTCTATATGCAGCCTTCCCTCTATTTGCATTGATGGCAACACCCTCCTTCCAGGTGTTCAGGCCAAAGAAACTTGGGGTCTTTCTTCACATGTCCTTCTCTTTTACCCTCATCCGATCTCAGGAAATCCTGTCTGCTATTCCTCCAAAATATGCTTCAATTGTGTCCACATCTCACTATTTGCACTACACCTTCCTGGGTCTGAGCCACCTCACCCCTCTCCTAGGTTAGTGTCTGAGCCTCCCAACTGGCCTCCCTGATAACCTGGTCCTCTACACTCTACCTCCACACAACAGCTGTGTGTAACTTTTAAAACTCAAGTGAGATCATGTCCCTTCTCTGCTCAAACTCCTGTAACAGCCCCACATTTTCCTTCAAGGAAGAACCAAAGACATTATAGAGGTCCATACTATTTGTCTGACTGACCTCATCTCTTCTTCATCTCTGCTCCAACCCCATGAGCCACCTTGCATTTCCTTGAGAGGACAGGTACATTCCTCCTGGGGATCATGCAATGCCTGGTCTCTCATCGTGGAAAGCTCTTCACCAAATAACTTCATGGATAATCACTCACCTCCTTGCAAACTTTTCTTTTTCCTTTTCTGTGCTAATTATCGTCCTCTAACATCCTATTTATTCTACTTGTTTTTTATGTCTATTATGTTTTGTCTGTATTCCTGACAAGGGTCCCAGTTCTGAGGTCATGGACTTTGTTCTCTGATATATCCCAAGCAGCTGAAATGGAGTAGGTTCTCAACTATTTGTGAGAGGAGCTTCCCTATAAAAATGGGACTTTATAAGTCTTTCAAGGGTAAAAGAAATATATTTGTGAGAGTGATTTGTGGGTTCCACCCCTTAGATGAAGACTTCAATCTTTATTCCTTCTACAGAGTGGTGGATTTTTTTTCACATAATCTATTTACATACACCCATAATAAATATAGTGTTGTTTTGTGTGAGTTTTTTAGTAATGAACAGCATCATATGGTTGAAAAACAAAAACCCTTTGCAACAAGTAATGTTCTAAATGTGTGTGAGATTATTGTTCTTGGGGGTAGGGAATACGGGACTCAAAACAAGTGATGAATTATAGATTTGTGTAGTAACTCTGTACCTTCACTCCAGCATGACCCTTGAATATCCCTCATCTGAAAATGGAGTGCCCCATGAAAATAGAAATAAATGCAATTTCCTTAAGGTTAAGGCAAAGATTGAGGAAATAAAATTCACTTTTCTAAGAGATGGTCTATTTGGTTTGCCATTCTCCGTGTGTTCTAAAGGATTCTGGTGGGATTTATATTCAATTTCTGAAAAAAATGCTGAGTTCCGGACTTAAACACATCACAAAGGATATTTTTCTCAGTCTTCTAGACATTTAATTCTTACACCTACTTCTGATTTCTGACCCCAAAGTTGATGAACATAATTTATATAGATATATAAATATATATATAATAAGATATAATTTGCTTGTTTCTGAAACATTTGACTATTTTTAGACTAACTTACTGAATCTTTCATCTTCATTATCCACATATAATAATAAGATAGCGCTACCTTCAACATCGTCTTGAATGAAAAACATTAATTAGTTCCTTTGAAAGGCTTTTCCCTACTGAATGCTACTTATTTACCTTAAAAGTAGATTATGCCACTTTCTTTTTTTTTTAGATTATGCCACTTTCTTTTTTAAAGACCTTCTCACTTGTTTTTGTAATTTTGCCAATTTTTGTAGAGTTTTTGCAGTCTCCATCAATATTTTTAAATTAATTATGATTTCTAAACAAGTTAAAATAGCCCTGTAATAGGTTCATTGTCGTTTAACCTGATAAATCTAGCAAGTAAAATTGAAAGCCTGAGTCAATGAAGCCACGCTGGGGTATCATGGCCAATTTAGCTATCAAAAGTAATCCATGATGATACAGTTTATTACAAAGTACATTTAACACATTAATTATTAATCTACAGTCCAAAGCTTTCACCAAAAGTCTGTCCTTGTTTGCTTTGTTTTCCCAAGTAGTTAGATTCTACAATTTTGTAATCTAAGACTAGTATTTGGCGCCTTGATCAAATTCCCAAAGTTCTGTAATGTCTCTTTTTATTGCCAGTAAATCCAGATGGAAGTGGCTTTTAGTGTTGTGATTGAGTGTGAGTTTATTAATGTTATCTATTAAGCACATACTGCACATTGCCCATGTAAGAACTCTTGGAATCATACTTGATAAATGTATCAAGCAAGTCCAAAAGGTTTAAGAACAAAATGAAGACTTTAGTATGTAAATTAAAACACTTTGTCGGCACTTAAAAAAGCATCTTGGACATAGAGTTCTGATTCATTCATTATATATTAAAGCAAAGCCTCTCATCAATAAAGTTTTTAAACTCTAAGCACAAGTTCCCAAAATGGACTTTAACTGAAATTTGAGGAGAAGGAGAGAAAGGAAGCCAGTCAGAAAATAAGAGCTCCTCACATGGGAGGAGATCAGGGAACAAATGTAAACTGAGCTGTGGGAATCATCTGCTATTTTAGAACATTCTACACAAGATGATTAACTTAAAATCAATAATGCCAACTCCTAGAGAATTGCCCAAAAAATAACTTTTGCAAAGGGAGGTATGTATTCTCCAACTATTGACCTTTCGATTAAAGACCCAGAAATTTCCCTGTTCACATTTCCAAAAGTTGACATGTTTTTTTTTAAATATGAAAACATCAGTAGGTGGAGTATTTAAAATGTTTTATGTCCTCCAACCTCTCCTAATATTATTTCCTTGGATAATTTTGCTTTAAAAATCAAGTTGTTCATTTAAAAACAACAACAACAACAACAAAAGATAGCATATATTACTGTTGCAGAGGTCCCAGAATGAAGGCCTGAGACGTGCATTCACTGCAAAATCAAATCCATCTGGGGCTCTGACTGATGGACAGTGATTGGAGATCAGCCTCATCACCTCCGCATCCCCAAGGATATAGAATGTGAGCTCAGTGGAGAACAGGACAGTGTGGATGGGGCGATCAAAGAGGCACAGAGACCAAGCTAAGCCCGAGCCCTAGGGCAGAGGCTAGAGAAGAGTATGGTTTTAGAACAGCACAGTGAAGAACACTAGTATCATCCTCAATCTGCCCTGCACCCCTTCCCCCAGGTCCAAAGCCAAAATCACAGATAGAAGAACCATATATACAAAGAGTACATAGAACAAAAGCCCTGCATTATTAAGGTCTTTGTAAGAAACCATGCATATACTGAGTGTACTTTGTGGTCTAGTACCAGGGCTGACACAGATGAGAGGAGGGTGGGCCTCCACACTGACAGGGACCAAAGGTCCCCATTTGGGAGCAGGAAAGGATAAGATCATAACATTGGGGTGCAGGAGATACTCTTTCTTTACCCCTACCCTCACTCAAAGAATTCCTACAATAATCAAAGGATTTAGCTCAGGAGGGAGAGATTAAACCAAAGTTTACTTTTAGACTCTTCTTGGGACCTTATAACTCAGCCTTGACTGTGACAGTGTCTCCTTCCCCTCTGGAATCTGTAGCATCCTTTAGCAGCACATAACTGAGCGTTAAATCCAAAATGTGGAGGCCAAGCAGGATGCCCATAGTTAAACCAGCTAACTGCCTCCAGAAATTCCATGCTCAGAGAGTGAGAAAAAGGTGAACAGAGTAAATTATTCCCCTCCAAATGTTTTCCTCCCAGTTAGATACACCAAATAGGTGAAAGTCAAGAAGAGTAATTAGCTATTTAATGGTCTTTCCCACCCATTGATTTGTGCAAGTTCCTTACATCTTCTTTTTAAGAAAGCCAAATGCACCTGCCTCTGTGAAGCATTACCGAGCTTGGCACTACGGCAAGTCATTTGCTTAAAGTACAACCATAATAAAAGGTTGGGGTGACCAGTTTTTAAACCTATCCCCATCATTGCTTCTCAGTTTTTGAGTCTTTACTACTAATTGGCAGTTTTGAGGTAAGAGATCATGCATGTAAAAAGAATAAAGATTTGTTACATTACTTGCACTTTGTCAGCAGGATGCACCCCCCCCCTCCAAGTTTTAGATCAAAATAGCCCTGCGCAGTGGTAGGTGACCACTCTGGCCATTGCAAGAGTAAAACAGGCCCTCTCTTTTCACTGTAAAGGAACTCAAGATATGACAGTTGAACCAATGCCTCACCATAGAGTGCAAGGGGAGTGACAGACAGAGTGACAGACAAATTAAAGAGTAAGTTCTGTCTAGCAATTTTGGGTGACAGCACTTAAAATTTTTAGCTCGGGGATTGTTTAGGAATGACAGTGTGCAGCTGAGAAAGGCAGCCTACCCGCTATAAAAAAAGGAATTTGTGTGTGAACTTCGAAAAAGCAGTCCTCCAAACTGGAAAAAAAAAAAAATTCTTTACATAGAGTTTTAAATAGGAACCCATTAACCTTTTACAGTCCTCAAATCATCTATGGCCACATGTCCTCATTAGCCCAATGTTTGAATGAAGGCTTTTGGAAAGATTTTGTTTCACCCTCCCTATAGAAATGCCACTAGAAATTGGGTTTTGTGTACCATCATTGTTGCCATTTTTCTGACCAATGGACTACACTATCACAAACATCAACTTCTGACCACAAAAAGGCATCACCATGGAGCCTCTCCTTGGTGCTCACCGTAGGTGATAACAAATCACACCAAAATCTCTGATACTCTGGGACACCTGGGTGGCTCAGTGGTTGAGCATCTGCCTTCAGCTTAGGTTGTGATCCCAGGGTCCTGAGATGAAGTTCCACTTTGGGCTTCTTGCAGGGAGCCTGCTTCTCCCTCTGCTTATGTCTCTGCCTCTCTCTCCGTGTCTCTCATGAATAAATAAATAAATAAAATCTTTAAAAAAAATACTTGTCATGTTCTCATTAGGGATAGTAATCACTTACTGAGTACTTGTTATAAACTAGAAACCATGCTAGGTACTTTGTACTTACCATCGTCTCTGACATATAGGATGGACACCTACAAGGTATGTGTTGGTGGGGAAAAAGGGAAGGGGAAAGAAGGAAGGAATGAGGGGGAAAATGAGAAGACAGTTTCAATGTAATTTATAATTCTTACTTAGCATTTACTTTTTTGTAGGTCATTTTAGGAACCTGAAAAACAAGCAGATAGAAATATTCTTTTTTCCATGGAACTTATTGAAGCAGGTTTCAAACCTGACCAGAAACATGCTTAAATTGCCTTTTGATTTTTGCATTTATTGCCTTCAATCATAGATAACTCCACTGCCAACAATTAGGATTTATAGCTCAGGAGTAGAGAAGTAAACAATGCTGAGTTTTTCTCACTTCACAGAAACTCCAAAATGATTCCAGATACCATGAGCTCCTTGCTTCCCCTCTGCTTTTTTCACTCTGAGGGTTTGAAGTCAAGAGGCAACCCCTAAGGTGTAAACAACAGGAGATTAGTCATCGATGGTATAAACAAAAGCTGAGTGCAGAGGTACAGGCCAGGACCCAGTTGTCATCTAAAGAGATACATCAGCTACAAAGCCTGTCCAAACACTCATCACAAACAGGTTTCAGAATGTTTTATATGGACCTGAGCCAGGTTTTCACCTTGTCTGTGTCCCAAAAATATGATTTATCCCAGTGCAACAAACTTTCAAATAACAATAAAAATTAGTTGATTAGGAGAAAGAAGGGGGGGGGGGAGGCTGGTTAATGATCAGCCTTCCCAGGGAGCCTGAGGAACTGGGGAGGAGTTGGCCGACTATAGAATTTATACCACACTACAGATTGAATTTCAACAAGTTATTTAGGATGATTTTGTGACTAAGCATGAAATTGGAATTATACTGTCTCCTGGGTCAAAGTGTTGTAAACATCTTTTCCTTCATTGTTTCAGAATTTTTTTATGCCAGTGCTTCATTAGAGCTCACAAAATAACTGTACTTTGTAAACTACAAAAGGAAATGTACGTCCTTTTATTTCAATTGCATTGAAAGGATTTGGTGAGGAATGTTAATTTAACTATTATAATGTTGCTGTTATTATTATTAATTATTATTACCAACTCTAAGCTAGTCCTCCACACCCATATACTTTGCACCTGCAAAATAAGACAGTCTTTCAAATGCAATTTGTTTCTTCCCTTGTTCTTGACCCAGTCTGATTCCAACCAGTTTCTACTTTACTCCTGACCCATAGCCCAAACTTCCTTTTGCTCCTGATTCCTGTCCTTTGGTACTTGATATTGAAGGGGGAAAAAAACCATAAGTATCTTAAGAAATGCATTTTTTAAGTATTTAATATTCATTCAAAATTTATTTTTAAAACCCTTTAGGGCCACAGTGTGGCTTAGTCAGTTAAGTGTTTGCCTTCTGCTCAGGTCATGACCCCAGGGCCCTGGGATCCGCTGCATTGGGCTCCTTGCTCAGCAGAGCGTGTGCATGCTCTCTCTCTCTCTCTCTCTCTCAATTTCTTCTTTCAAATAAATAAAATCACTTTTTAAAACCCTTTAAAAATTATGACCAGAAATAAACTTTCTTAACCTGGGATATCATTATAAACCTATAGCAATCATCATATTTAATGATAAAATTATAGAATAACTACCATTTAAATCACAAACAAAACGAGATGCCCACTATCCTATTATCACTGCTTTTATAAAATATTGTCATGGAGGTCTTACAATAATTAGGTAAGAAAGGAAAATAAAATGTATAAAGACTGGAAAAGACAAAATTGCCGTTTTCATACAACATGATTATCTATAGAGTGTATTCAAAATAATCTACAAACTATTGAAATGAGGAACAGAGTTTAAAAAGTGGTTAGATAAAAGTAATTTAGCTAATACATTTTTTTACTTTTATTGGTTTCTTTAAAAATATTTTATTCATTTATTTAAGAGAGAGGGCACCATAGGGGCAGGGGTGGGGTAGGGAGGCGGGGAGAAGAGGGGAAGGAGCAAGGGGTGAAACAGAGGAAAGAGACTCCCTGGTGAGCATAGAGCTTGATGCGGGGGCTTGGGGCTCTGATCCCAAGAGATGGAATGACCTGAGCTGATGACCTGAGCCAAGGACAGATGCTTAAGTGACTGAGGCACCCAGGCACCCCTAACTAGCTAACACATATTGTATTCATACTGTGGGCCAGGTACAGTTCAGGTACTTTCCATATATTATTAACTAATAATAGTAATTAATCTAATACAATTAGATTGAGAATAATACAATTACTATTTCCAAAGAAAACTGATGTACAGAAAGATAAAATAGCTTACCGTTTGTTATAGGTTGAATTGTGTTCCTCAAAAGACATGGTGAACCCCTAACCCTTGGTACCTGTGAATATGACCTTATTGAAAATCAGATCTTTGTAGATATCATCAATTTAAGATGACATCATTAGGGTGGGCCATAATCCAATATGATTGATGCCCCATTAAGAAGAGGTGAATTTGGACATAGACACACACAGAAAGTACGCCATGTGGTAACAAAGTCAGAGATTGGAGTCATGCAGCTACAAACCAAGAAATGCCAAAGATTCCAAGCAACCATTAGGAGCTAGCAGAAGAGGAAAGGAAGGATTCCCCTGTGGTTTTCGGGGGGTGGGGGGGTAGGGGTGGGGTAGGGGGAGTGGGGAGGGAACACAAGCCTGACAAGAGTTTGACTTCAGACTTTTAGCCTCCAGAACTACAAGACAATAAATTTCTGTTGTCTGAGCCACCCAGTTTGTGGTACTTTGTTAGGGCAGCCCTAGCAAACTAATAAACTTGCCCTGATCACGCAGCTAGTAAAATGACAAAGCTGGGACACAAGATCAGCATACCAAAATCAATATACTCAACACCAGTGAAAACAGAAAATATAATGTAAAAACAGATACTATTTACAATTATATAAAATATAAGGTACCTTGAAATAAATATAATAAAAAATGTTTAGGATACAGTCGATTCTCATTATTTATAGTAATTATGTTCTATAAAGTTGCCACAAACACTCAAGTAGCAAATACTGAACCATTGCTCCTATGGGAAATACCAGGTAGTGTTCCTGCAAGTTTCCGGTCACATATTCACTGACTGATCCATATATAACCTTGTTTCATGTGTGTTTCTGTCTTAAAAGACCTTACTTAATATACATCATTGATTCATTAACACTAAACTCACAGCCAACAGCACTATGACTCATGCCTGAACAGAGCTTATATACCACATGTATTTTCTCTGAAAGGCACACCCCAGCCTTCTTGTACCTAGGAACACTACATAACACTTCACCACTCTGCCTGGGGGCCATTTTAAACAGTTAAAATCACAAAAAATAACACAAAATTATGAAAGATATAACACTAAACAAACTGCAGAAAGGATACTGATGTTTACAATATGAGACCTAAAACAAGAAAGCAAAACATCACTTTGCTGGAATTCAGCTGGGAACACAGGTGTGTCTTGGTCAACCCAAATGTTTTGCTACTCGGCACATGTTTGTGAATGACCATGAAAGCACAGTGAGCATTGATGCAGGGTCACAAATAAATTGTAGGAAGTAGATGAATTCACAAATATGAAATCTAAAATAATGAGGACCAACTCTACTTATGGATAAAATTATAAAACCTTATATACGGACCCCAAAAAAGACCTAAATAAATGGAGATAGAATATGCTCGTGAACAGAGAGACTCAGAATTATAAAGATGTTAATTTTACCACAAATAAATTCCATCAAAATCCCAAAGAGTATTTTTGAATAACATGACAAGCTGATCCTAAAATTCACAAAGAAGAGGAAAAAGCCAAGAATCACTAACATAATTTTGAAAAATAAGGTGGAGAGACTTATTCTATCATATTCTATCATATATGAGAATAAACTTATATTAATTACAACAGTGTGATTTTGATACAAGTCAACAGATAGAACAAGAGAGCAGATAAAAGAGACCAGAATCAACAAACACTTACATAGAAATGTTTATGTCTGAGGTGGTGTTACAGATCAGTGCAGATGGAGTAACAATTCAGAAAACAAGGTCAAGACCAGTGAGTTATCCAGGTAGAAAAAAAAAAAAAAGATTCCTACCTCACATCAGATCAAAAATAAATTGGAAAAAAAGAAGGAAAGGTCCAAATGTAAAAAATAAATGGTTAAAACATTTGAGGAAAATAAAATAGAGATGATACTTAATGATTTCCGGAAAGGAACAGACTCATTCAGTAGGAACAGAAAAAAGTGTAAACCATAAAGAAAAAGATAAATAAATTTGACTTTCAATTTTTAAAATTTCCATTCAATAAAGGACACTGAACAAAGTTAAAATGCAATCTATGAAGCTGGAAGAAAGTATCTGCAACACACATAATTAACAAAAAGTTAATATACAAGATTTGTATGTAAATCCTACAAACGAATAGGAAATGGACAAAAATCCAGTAGAGAAATAGACAGACTATGAATGTACAAAAGATACTTACAGCTTTAGTAATCAATGAAATGTAAAACTCATTAAATTGAATTTCATACTCATTTGATTGCCAAAAATTAGCACATAATTTTAATAATAATAATAATTCCACATTTTGGTAAGAATTTGAAGGAGCAAGAACTTTCAACAATTCTGATGAAAATTTAATTGGGAGAAACACATTCAAAAGAAGCAATTTGTCAATATCTACTAAGGCTGAAGTTGTGTGTATCCTTAACACTCTGCAATTCATCCTCTAGGTATAGCCCTGTGGAAACTTCTTCAAATGTACATAAGATGATATGTACAAAGATGTGCATTACAGCATGACCTGTAAACAGCAAAAATCTGATTCTACCTACATGTTCATCAACAGTGGATATGACTAATTATGGTTATAGTCACACAATGTCATACAGGAGCTAAAATGGATATATCCAAAAAAATAAAATGCAGAAGGATATACAAAAATTTCATTTATAATAAATGTTTAAAACAAGCCAATAGGGATCCCTGGGTGGCGCAGTGGTTTGGCGCCTGTCTTTGGCCCAGGGCGCGATCCTGGAGACCCGGGATCGAATCCCACGTCGGGCTCCCGGTGCATGGAGCCTGCTTCTCCCTCTGCCTGTGTCTCTGCCTCTCTCTCTCTCTCTCTGTGACTGTCATAAATAAATTTAAAAAAAAAAATTAAAAAAAAAATAAATAAAACAAGCCAATATTATATACTATTTATTGATATATGCATGTGTCATAATTGTATGAAATATTTATACATTCCCATAAATGGGAATGATGAACAACTCATTTAAAACAGTAGTTTTTGGGATCCCTGGGTGGCTCAGAGGTTTAGCGCCTGCCTTTGGCCCAGGGCATGATCCTGGAGTCCTGGGATCGAGTCCCATATTGGGCTTCCTGCATGGAGCCTGCTTCTCCCTCTGCCTGTGTCTCTGCCTCTCTGTGTGTGTGTGTGTCTTTCATGAATGAATGAATGAATGAATGAATGAATAAATAATAATAAATAAATAAATAAATAAAATCTTTAAAAAAAAAAAAAGACAGTTTTTTTCCTGGGGGAGGGAACAGCATCAGGGCTAGTCAATTGTATCTACAATTTATTATAATCTTTTAATCAAGAGCAAAAATAGAAGGTTAAAAGTTGATACAAGAGAGGCCAGGTGGGTGTTTGTTGTAGTCTCCTGTATAACTTTCTAGATGGTGGCAATATTTAATTTAAACAAAAAATGTTAAAGTCGGAAGGAACTCAGTGTCAGGTTAAGTCCTAAATTCAGCACTTGCTGTTAAAATTTAGAGCCTGCCATCAAGTTCTATAAATAAGATAATAGAATGTAGGAATTACACTTAATCCTCTAATTACTCTCAGCTTTAATCAAGCCTTTATTAACATAATGTGTCTAGCTTGGGGTCTTAAAATCTGAGAGGGGATTTAGGGAAGAGTAATCAAAACAATGAGAAAAAAGTAGGTGATAAAAGGAAAGGCAAAAGGAACTGGGATGATTTAGACCAGTGAAAGAAAGCAAAGGGGGAAATATATTGAGGAGGAGGTACAGTTTGCTCCTTTTGTACTGTCTGTACCTCAATTAAGGCTGACTCAAATTAGCTGTTGTGGTTATCTATTGCTATGTAACAAATCACCCTAAAACATAGTGTTTTAAGCAATAATAATTCTTTATTATGCTTATGAATCTTGAATTTCGTCAGGATTTCACTGAAGATGGCTCTTTGTGGCTCTGTGTGGCACCAGCTATAATAGCTCATCTGGGGCTGGAAGATCTACTTTCACAATGTTCACCCACATACTAGCCAATTGGTGCTGGCTATTGACTAGAGCTAGACCAGACCCTGGGCAATGAGCCTCAGTTCCTCTTTTTTGTGGGCCTCTCCATGGGTCTCTTGGGCTTCCTTACACCATGATGTCTGGATTCCAAGAGCAAGAGCCCTATGAGGGAAGGGCAGGACATTTTTATATCCTATCCTTACAAGTCATAGACTGTCGTTTTCACCAAACTCTATTGATCTACGTAATCACAGTTTCAAAGACCCACCCAGTTTCAAAGGCTGGGGATGAGGAACTAGGGGAGGGGAATGTGTACTCTACCTCTTGGTTGGGGCATGGCATGGTTGTAGGGAAGATATTGCTCCTTCCATCTTTGTAAAATACAATTTGCCACACTGCTTGATCTATTATTCACACTCCTCCCATAGAGATCTGATCATACCATTCTCTTGTTCAACAACAAGGGACATTGTTCTCTACTCTTCATCCCATACAACCAGATTTGTTCTGGGGAGCTACCAGCCTTCATGGAGTTAAAGGTATATAATAATTTATTGAGGAACTTTGAAACATTTATTTCTGTGACCAAAACTTAGGAAAGGCTCACCAAAAATATTGATGTTTCTGATGCTTCCCTACTGGAGTTTAGCTAAAATAGCATGACAGGACAGTCATATTTCATGTAACCTGGTGTCAAGCCCATGTGCAGACATATCAGCAACCCAGGTGAATTTGGAGGAATTCCCATAGCAGTATTTCTGCCATACTCTAGACAGTTAAGCACAATGTAACTCATCGATCAAGTCAGATTTTAAAATATTTTTTAGCCAGAGAAAAACAAGATAGGCCTTGGAAAGTTTTTCTTTAATGTTCTTTAAGCTGTTAGACCTGGGATTTTTTTTTTTTTTTTGGCACAACAGTCAAAAGTACCAATTCAAGCATCTGATAGTTGGTAACACCATTAGGTTTCTGTTTTCACTCACCCACCAAAATACAGTGGTTTCTTATATTTTGCCAAACTTGGAAAATTAACTTTCACTTTACACCAGAGCAAGTCCTACCATTTCTTTTTCCTGAAACAGTTAAATATGCTACCTGAATCAAGAGCAGCTGGAGCTGACTAACATAAGAGATTAGTTTGCCTGAGGGACAGATAGAGCTAAGACGGTTCTTGGGCTCTACCTCTATTGGGGTGAACATACCAAATTGTTGAGTCAACCAGTTTGGGCCAAGAAAAAAATGGGAATCTCAAATGGCTCGATATATATGTACTGGTCAGACTGAGACATTTCCTTACAAAACCCAAGTCAGGGATTTGATTCAAAGCCAGTCTACAATGAGCCCTAACTAAAGATCCAAATGGCTTTTCCATGTATGTGATGTTTTGATGTAAAAGCCCAGGAAAGCAGTATCACTGACTCTTAAGCAAGTCAACCACTTCAGTTCTATATATGGGGGCCCAACTGTAGGAAAAATATAAGTAATCCCTGTTTATCTGGGCTGTTTTTTAGCAAATTTGCAAATTAGTCAATAAAATTTAAACATGACAATCTTTAAGAATAGGTGTGATGCTATTAGAAAAAGCCTTTGTGGATTTTTAATAGACCAAATTTAACTGGAATGGCTAAAGATTTTTGCTTCCTAAACTACAAAGTGGACAAACTAATCTTGATTTACCTCAGAAGTTAGAAGTAATGAAAAGAATCTTTAAACAGTACTTATTAAGTACTTCATACTATAATTATGATCCATAAAATAGATATCCACAAAAAAACATGACCAAAATGATTGGGAATTATGATTAGTATAACATAATAATAAAGCTGTGCAGAGTTTAGAAGGTAACGACCTGTTTCAATTGTTACCCAAAAACCCCCACCATATGCTAAGAAAATTAAAATCAAAGAGACGTATAATTTAAAAACACATTAGCTTCATTTGATAATCTTTGTAAATAAACATAGGATTGGGAGACCTTTGTGAGTGTTTTGGAGGAGTACAAAGTATACCAGAATGGTTAAATATTTCTAATTGCCTTAAAATTTCTCATGTCTTATAAAGCTTCAATTGTACCTGGTGTGCTTCAAGGTGCATGATTTAACAATGAAAGGATAAAATTGCACAAGTACACAACCTTGAACTTCTCTTCTGAGTGTAGTAAGTAGCTAACAGCATGGCCCTCTGGATGGTGTAAAAGAGACAAGCCACTTTCTATAGTCACCCATATAGTTCCATCCCAACATTCTTCTCTCCAAGCACAATCGTTTGTCCAGAGAAATAGGAGGACAAATGCACACTTCTTTTTTTTTTCCACATGTAGTGACAAGAACCCCATGATCACTGTCCCACCACATTTGAATCTGTATTTCTATTTCTCTGTATTCCTCAAAACTTGTATACAGTGTTCCCTATATGATCTTTAACACATTTAATAGCATTTCTGAAAATATGCTCCATGGAGATCTAGTTCTATAAGATCCTAATGAAATTATTATGAGATAAAAGAGTTTCAGGTCAATGCTGAGTTAAGCAAATTTATTTATTTATTGTAATTCTTATCAGAACCTTTTATATACCGAAATACATTATAAATCTTCTAGGGTGTATATAGCATGTATCATTTCCCAAAGTTGTTTCAATGCAGAAGACCATTTTGCAAAAATACTTCAATAAACTAGAATGTGATCTTGTAAAACGTGGACCTAAGACACTTTTTACAATATTTTTTGATACCACTATGAACTATAGGATTTTTATTGATAAAGCTCCTGTCCAAGCTTCTGATTCTAGTAATTTCTAAATATTTGTTTGAATGTTTGTTTATTCAATGAATATATATGAAATGCCTACTATATTCCAAGGACTATTATGGGTTTTGGAGACACAGAAATGAACAATTTTTTAAATATCCCTCACTTTATAGAACTTATGTTCTAGTTAGGGGAGGTGTCAATTTACACATAAATAAAATTTCAAGATTGCAGATACTGACAACTGCTAATGAAGAAAAGTAAAAACAAGATAATGAACTAGAGAGCTTCTTGGAGGATGAGAAGAGTGATTATAGCATTTCAGAAAGGCAATCAGCATGGTTTCTTTCAGAAGGTGGCATTAGAACTAAAGGAATATGAAATGAATCTTTCCCTTTACTAATTCTTTCATCCTTTGTATTTTTAATCAAAATAATACTTGTACATAGAGTATATATATATATATACACTCATTCAGTATATATATTTACAATAAAAAAAGCAATAGTTGCTCTGACCCTTTCTAGCTCTACTTCCAGAAGAATCCTCTTCTAATAGTTTATTATGTGAGTTTTTCTGACAATTGCCTTGTTGTGGAAGCCATAGGTGGAGGTTGGCAGAGCAACAAGATGGAAAGATCCTGGGTTCCTCAAGGAACTTAAAGCCATCATATCAACTCTAAAGTTCCTTCTTTCATGCAAGAGAAAAATAAATCTACCTTAAGCCTCTGATACTCGGAGGTATCTATTACTTATAACCAAACCCTATGTGATACAAGATCCAATATTATATCCCCAGGCAACTCAAAGGAAAATATTCCTAACATGCAAGTCACATGCATTATTTTTTGTATTTCTACAGAGATGAAACTCATGCTACATTTGAGTTTGCTTCCTATTTGGATTGTGACTTTCCTGTACAGTTTTTTTTTGTTTGTTTCCCCTTCTCTAACTCTCTTTTCTATTTTCTTAAAGGAGAAAAACCATGCCTGCTTCACCCTGTCATTCATGACATCAGCTCTTAACCCATTCATCTAATTTTAAATCTATTCCTTTCCTCCCAGAGTCATGCTTCCAGGGGGATTCAGAAGCATTCAGCCCAACTGTCATGCTGCAATATTTTTTACCTGGACTCTTGGTTTAGTTCCACAGTTTCTTTCATGACTATTTTTCTATTTCATGGATATTTATCCTCATTTTTCCAGAGCACACTATAATTTTCTAACCAAGAGTGCCTGCAAGTAAATGTTCCAAGTACTTACATGTTTGAAAAAGTCTGTTTTTCCCTTAATATTTTTTTTGTTTGGTTCTAATTTTTTTCTCAGAACTTTGCAGGCTTTGTATTTATTGCTCTATTGTCTTCAAGATCCCACACATTTAGGATTGCCACCTTTCAGCCTGATTCTTACTCCTTTGTTTTTGGCCTACATTTTCTCTCTGGAAACCTCTCAGACATACTGGTTATTCCTGATATCTAAAGTGTCATGTCACTGTGTTTAGATGTGTATGTCTTTTTGCAATCATTCATCTCAACACTGAGTGAGATTTTTTAAAAACAAAGACTTGTGTCTTTCTATTCAACTCTGGATATTTTTCTTCCATTGTTTTGATCATTTCCTTCCCTTTGTTCTGTCTTTCAAGAACACCCACTAATGAGGGTGAAATATCTGGATGGATGCACTGTATTTGCTTACTCAGAAATAAAGCTCCTTTAGGGTTTTTCCTGGCGGGTCAGTTCTTTCCATTGTCACTGTCCATGCTTCATTCAGTGTCCTGGGCTGGCATTTTCTCAATTAAAAAAAAAAAAAGAATGAAAGTCATCAACAGGCTTCTATTCTCCTTCCACCTTTTAGAAATTTGTTGAATTAGCTCATCTACAGATGGCACCCCTCCTTTTATTTTGGTTGATTCCTTTGTATTTCCTATATTTTATTTTATTTCCAGATATTTGTGTTCACTCTGCCATCTTGCTAGAATTCTTAAAGTTTACCTTGGGTGACACAGTTGAAATAAAACCACTGTACCAATTTCTCAGCAGTGCTATTTTTAAATATAAGGCTATGTTGTACAACTTAACACCAAAACGCAAGTTTAAGTATTTAAGTATTTTATTACTAGAAAACAGAATACAAAGGGCAAAATACACCCAGGTTTTCTTTTCTTTGAAAAAAGTGAACAGAGTGCTATTCTTCTTCTTCAGTTGTTATTTTTCATTTTCATGTAGAATGCAGCTCTTGATATATAGCTTTAAAAACATTTTTTTTCATTTAGGTGATATCATAAAAGCTTCTCTGTACAAAAACTTAAATGATTTTCAGTAGCAATTTTCCCTGTGTCCTTGGACCAATTTCTGATTCTTTTAAGACATGTTACCCACTGTGATATTAACGTATTACTATAAGAGTTGTAACAGCAGGAGACAGCTTTTTTCTTCCTCAGGAGAGATAGAAGGGATGTGTGCCTACACTTTGTAGGAGAATTTCCTTGACATCTAACTTATACTTTTGGCAGTATAAGTGCTATATAGTAACACTTCTCCACTTTAGCAGGCTTCTTCTAATGAACTGGAGGATATGTAAGCAAAACACATTTCTCTATATCCATAACTCTCATAACTAGTTGTTTATAGATAACCGAAATATACATATTCAATAAATATTTTGGCTGAGCACTATGTTTTGTCCAGGGATACCACAGTAAATAGATATCATGCCCTTCAGGAGCTATTATGCCTAATGAAAAAATACAATTAACAGTAAATTTCCCCCCTAAATATGATCATTGCTATTATAGAATAACCATAAGATGCCATAAAAGCATATGAAAGGAACGGTGAACCCCATGGAGGCGGCAGGGGGAGTCTAGGTGAAAGATGGCTCCTGGAGGAGGTGACTCATGAGCTGAGGGATCCTCAAAGGACCAGCACAAATTAGCCAAGGGAAGGAAGTTGAGACAGATGGGATAAAAAGAATATTCCAGGTGTTAAGAACAATATGTGTGAAGGCCAGGAGGCAGGACAGTCATGAGCACAAAGATGGTAAGAGATGAAACTGGAGAAGAAAGCAAAGACTAGCTTCAAAACTATTTCCAGTATTCCATACCCAAGAATATGGACTTTCTCTTGAAACAAGCATAAAAAATTATGCTCAGTATAGGAGCAAATCCTTCACACTCACTTTAAGCAAGTTCTGATTTTTTTTTCATAGATGAAGTAATAATGTAACAAACTTTCAATACAGGTTTACTGGGTGTAAGATACTATACTTGGCAGGTGGGAAGTAAAAGCATTCACTCTCAGGAATCAGTGTGAAAACAGAGCATAATATTTGGAGATGCTGTGTATTCTGGTGAGAAGGGAACATGGATAGCAGGAGTGTTGGGTGGTAGAAAACTGGAAAGTTCTATTACAGTTTAATATCATAGTAAGGATTTGGACTTTGAATAATAAATATACTATCCAAATTTTTTTGAATAAGGAAGTAAATGGACTCTATGTGAGTTTTACCCAAAATGTGTATTCCTAGTCTTTATTATAGTGCACAAGTGAGGAAATATATCACTTGGCTTGAAACAATTTAAGCTCTACTTCTCTTGTAGTTAATTAAGGACCCAGGTTATCTAAATGAGCCATTATGGCTTATTTTAGATATTGATGTTGGAGACCAGTGTTCAGCAACATCTCTAAATGGAGCATTTTCAACTTGCCCTCAAGGAGTTCACAGTCCACAGTTACGACCAACAGCAGCATTCGTAAGCCCCTGTCATATTTATCTCTATTGCTCAGTGACAGTGAAGTTGAATACCTATCAAATTTCATGGTAATCCCATGGCTCTCTCTACATGTCTCCATCCTTTTCTCTGGGCTTTTCATTTAGTTAATCAAATTAAGTGAAAACCAGTGGGTTAAGTCAACCCAAATTCCTTCTTCCACAGATACTATCGAGAAATCATTTATCTTCTAAAAACTAGAAAGCCCTTTCTACCACCTTCTTACAAACAGGAGCTGATTGGGGCACCTGGGTGGCTCAGCGGTGGAGGGTCTGCCTTCAGCTCAAGTTGTGAACCCGGGGTCCTGGGATCAAGTCCCTCCATCGGGCTCCCCGCAGGGAGGCTGCTTCTCCCTCTACCTGTGTCTCTGCCTCTCTGTGTGTCCTTCATGAATAAATAAAATCTAAAACAAACAAACAAACAAAAAAAAAAAACAGGAGCTGATCTAGGTTGTGTGGATGTGAACTTTATTCATTTGGCGGAGGGGAGGGACTCTTTCAGAAAATAAAGAACAAAATTACATACAGATTCCTAAGTTCCCTCATTGGAAGAACTTGGAAGGGGTCCTTACAAATAAAAGGCCAAGCTTTATTAGCTTCATGGTAAATTCCCCCCTCATGAAGAGCAAATATATAAACATGTAATGTACTCTCAAGAGTTATCAATAGAATTTACACCTCCATTGGCCATTTGGGTATAAGAAAAATATCAGAAATATGGAAACTCCATTAAAAGCCTCCGCTTTCTGCTATAATCATCTGCATTTGCCAAAATCTTGACTTGTCACAAGGAGCAGTTCTCATCTGAATATTCAATCAACAGGGAAATTTTTGTGCATGGGCTGTCCTCTCTCTTTTTCCCTGTCTTTCAACTGTTTTTACTGATTCCAAACCCTGACATTTTAGCAATGAACCTTTGCTTCATATCTGTCCTTTCAATAAGTTCCACCCAGAGAGCTAGGCCATTTTCAAATGCTGGCACCCATATAGCTAGGATAGTAAGGTAGACTAGATGTGTTTTATCAGGTAGAAAAAAACAAGAGGGGGGAAAAAGCTGCTTTGGGGCAGTGTCCTTAAAAGTCTGGTTCTGACGCCAATATTGGCTGCTACATTTAGCTGCTTAGTTCCGTGGAAACCAGTTGTATGACTCTGCAGATAAAAGGCTGTAGACCTCTGGAATACAGGCAAGTAGCACCTCATTATACAAATAGAAGCAACTCAACTATGCATGCCCTCAAACTGAGCTCAGTGTTCTGCTGCATTTCAAAAATATCCATCTGTTCCAAGAGAAGAAACAGGAAGTTTTGTTAATTATCTCTCACAACCCACTAGTTAGTTTCCAGAAAAATCACTAAAGCCATCTTTCCTGAATAAATTTAACAAGTAAGTTACAAGATGCAGCACAGTAGATAAACTTTACATTACTCCTTCTAAATGAACCAAATCTATCAGTTGGCCAATTGCACACTCACTGCCTCTAAGTCCCTTCCTGTGTCCTAAGCACTCAACAGACATAATTATTTTCTGTACATAACTTTTTTTCATATGACAATATTGGTTAATAAAGCAATATCACATTAGCTATGTGCTAAACACTAGATATTACACAGGCACTTGAGACATATTTTCTGATTTGCTTTAAGCACAATTTTGTTTCAGGATTCCATTATAATATCTCACAAATTTTCACACTATTGAACAAAACAAATTCATGGAAAATATTTTCTTGTTAGTTATTAGCTAATTTAAATAGGTGTCTCTAAAACTTCTTCCCCAGTCCAATTATGTCGTGTTGACAAAGATCCATGCCAGAGTGCTATAATGGTATTAAGGATACACATGCCCAGTTGGACTCCTGCCATCATTCTATAAATCATTGCCAATTATGCCAATAAAGCAGCCTGGGCAATGATTGATTTCTTAGTTATGCAGTCAGCTGTTCTTCAACACTTTGTTTTCCTTCAAATGTCTCAACCATGGCCTCATTTCCTGAAATCGTGATGGTTTACATACCCCCAAAAAAGAGACATTTGTACACATCTGTTGGTGAGAAAGAGTTTAGAAATTCAGTGAAACCTCAGTAATTCCATCTAACTGTTGGGGAGGATAATCCAAATTTGTGAAAACCGTGGATTGTGAAAGATTTTTTTTTAAATACAAAGTCTTTTTCTTTCCTGCTTTTATGTATCTATAACAATTCAAATTAATCTAACAAAGAAACACTTTTTGAAGGGTGCAGAGTCTGTGACATATATATGTCTATACAAATATAACAAATATTTAGAATTACGATGACAGTTTACTGTTAACTAGGGTCACTCCTTCAGCAGCAAAGAAAAGCATATTATGGAATCTTTGAAGCAATCGGCTTTTATTTTTAGTAGAATTATTTGCCAAAACTTAAATGTGTTTTTGATCAAATATCATGGATCAAGCCTGGATATTTGATATTTATTCAGATATTAAACACTAGACCCAGCTGGAAAACAAAGTGATCGAGCAGAAAGTGCATAGACCCTGAAGCCAAACAGACTTGGATTCCAATCCCAGCTCTATCCTTCACTAGGTCTATAGGATTTATCTGTTAATTCAGTCAACAAATATGTATTATACAGCTACTCTGGACTTCAGATACAGTGGTGGTAACTAGACTAAAGTCCCCATTTCATGAAGGCAAAATCCTCTAGGTTAAATTCCCTCTAGTGGGGAGAAGAAAATAAATAAAGGAGGAAAATAATTTCAAATAACATTAAATCTGTAAAGAGTGAGTAGAGGGAGGCTGCAGTGGGATAAGATGTTTAGGGAGTTAGGGAAGAGCTCAAGGAGCAGAGGATACCCCAGGAGACATCTAAATGACAGGAATGCAAAGGCTAGGAAGGAGCCGATTATTCAAAGCAAAAGGAACAGCACAGTGATCCTGAGTTGAAACCAGTTTGGTGTGTTGAAAAAAAATGAAATAAGGCCACAGCACTGCTCTCTGAGTGACAACTGTCTTCAGATATGAGAAGGAAATAGCAATAATGCCAATTTTGCAGAATTATCATTAGAGATTTTCTTCTCAAAGTCCCTCAGGAGTGCCTAGCGCATCTTAGACACTCGAAAAAAAGTAAATGTTATTAACATTATCATTAATGTTTGGGGCCTCTGAAATCCTGTAACTAACTCAATATCTGCAAAACCACAAGAGGTTCACCACTCAGAATTACGGATAATTTCTAAATAATGCCAGTGAACTGTGTTTATCTAAAGTGCCCAAACTGAGTTTTGCTTTCTCTCCTCAAAGAGGCAGACATTCATATTTAATTTTAAATACCCATGAATATAGCTTTTCATTTTAAATACCCTTGAATATTTGTCTGCCATGTTCAAAATATTTTGATAAAAACCAGCATTGAAAGGTGCTCTACAAATCTTGTGGATATGCAGTAAAAATTGATATTGATAAAGTGGCAATGTGACCACCTGGGTCACTTATAAATACACATATTCTCTACATTACCAATACACAAATGTTCAAGCGTGTAGACTGTGTCAGAATTGTCATATCACTGTGATTAGAATGAAGTGTTTGTAATATACTTTCTAAAGTGGCCGCTTAAAATGGTTAATTGTCCTACAGCATAATCAAATGCATACACATTCCTCTTAACATTGAACTTTAAGTCACCCCTGGGTGATAACTGACTCAATCATACTACTTCATAATTATTACCCTAATATTTACTGAGGCCTAAGCTACTGAATTTTTCCAAACAATAAAAATGTCTGCACACCAAGAAAGCTACTTTCAAATATGATTCAAGTTAAATAGGCAACACCTTGGAGCTCCAGAGAAAAAACAATTCAGTAAGTAATCCTAATTCAGTAAGAAATATTACCAATTAAAAGAAGCTATCATCTTTATTTAAAAATGCTAGCTAGTTGTCTAGAGATTAAATGAAAACTTGCCAATACGCATTATCTTCCCTATCTAGGTTCTTTGAGACTCTCAATCCACAGAAAATATAAGTCATCTCAGTTCCACTTAAACATCTTTGTTTTAAAATCAAAAAAGAAAACAGGGGCACCTGAGTGGCTCAGTTGGTTACGCATCCACCTTGATCTTGGCTCAGGTCATGATCTCTTGGTTGTCAGATAAAGCCAGATGCTAAGCTTTGCATGTTCAGCAAGAAGTCTGCTTGGAACGCTTTATCTCTCCTTCTGCCTTTCCCCCTGCTCGTACTCTCCCTCTTTCTCTCTCTCTCCACCTCCCTCTTTCAAATAAATAAATAAGGGCACCTGAGTGGCACAGTTAAGCATTGGACTCTTGGTTTCAGCTGGGGTCATGATCTCAAGGTCATGGAATCCAGACCTGCATCAGGCTCCATGCTGAGCAAAGAGTCTGTTGAAGTTTCTCTGTCTTCCTATCCCTCTGCTCCTCCCCACCTCACACATTCTCTAAATAAATAAATAAGTCTATCTTTTAAAACAAAATGAATAAATCTTTAAAAAAAATGAAAATAAATTTGGGCAACAAAATAAATGAAGTACAATTGGATTATAATCCAAAATATAAAACAGATATCCATGAATCCATATTGGTATAAATAAATGATTGAATAAATGAGAGAGAATATGGGGCACCTGGGTGGTTCAGTCAGTTAAGAGTCTGCCTTCAACTCAGGTAATGACTCCTGGGTTCTGAGATCAAGTCCCACACCGGGCTCCTGCTCAGAGGGTAGTCTGCCTCTCCCTCTACCCCTCCCCACTGCTTGTGATCTCCCCACCACCACCACCTCTTTCTTACTCTCCCTCTCTTAAATAAATAAAATTTTGGAAAAAATAAATGGAGACAAATCTCCTCTGCAAAAAATTTCCAAATAATTTACGTAGATATTCCATCCTCAAGAAGATGAAGCGTTACTCTGCACTTCTTAATTGTGGGTTATACATAGCAACATCCTTACAAAGAGCAGAGTTTGGAAAGTGGACAAAAGAATGACATGTTAGTGGAAAGAGTTGACAAACACTACCTCAGCCAGGTGATCAAGGTGAAAATCAATAGTGATGATTTATGTCAATAGTATACATCTGAGAGATGATGTGTTGGGAATGGTACTTTGTAATCTTCTTTCCGAAAATCTATAACCCCAATGGAATTATGAGAGAAACATGAGACAAATCTCAATGGAGAGATGGCCTAAAAAATACCTGACTAGCACTCCTCAAAACTGTCAAGGTAAGTCTGAGAAATTGTCACAGTGAAGAAGAGCTTGGGACATAATAACTATATGTAATATGGTATCCTGGATGGGATCCGAGAACACAAAAAGGACACTGGGTAATAACTAAGGAAGTCTGATTAAAACACAGGTTTCAGCTTGAAAAAAAAAAAAAGAAAAGAAGGTACATTCACAAGTCTCCTAAATCCTTTGGAATGAGCTAAAAGAACCAGGAGTCAAATATACTATTTTCACTCATAGATTTTCCTTCTAGCACAGGTGGTTGGCTAACTCAACAGAAAACCACTACCAATAACTGAGAGGTAGCATTTGAGGAAAACATCAGAGCTATTAATACTGTATCTTCATAAATTGTTTTAAAAGTTTATTGATTTAAATAATGATAACATGTGTAACTGATTTGGGAAAGCAACAAAAAAACCCTCAAGAGTCTCAACTACCCCTTAGAAATTGCTTTTTTGTGGAATGCTGCCCAGTGTGAACACTTACAGAAAAATAAGTTTAATTATTGGCAAATTTTTACCTATCCCATACTATCTACAAGGAGTCATTATAAGCCTTTTATATATATTAAGTCATCTAAGTCTCATGACATCATCATTATTATTATTCATCTCCATTGTACTAATAAGGAAACTGAGGCACTGAGAGGTTAAGTAACTTACCCAGTAACAAGACTAGTAAGTGATAGAGCACCCCCCTCTTTTTTTTAACTGGGGCAGTATGGTTCCAGGACCTGGGCATGTTCTAAATGGGCTGCATATCATCCCCACTTGGTTCTCCTGAGGGCTCTTCCTGAACTGCTGGAAGTCTGCCCTGAGCACCTCCCTTGCCCTGCACTGAGTGTCCCCTTTGTCGGCCACCACCGCCACTGCTGGGAAAATTCTGCAGGATTTCTGAAGAGGCAAATCAGTTTCTTGTCCATAGTAGTTTACTTCTCCAGGAAGCACATTCTAAGATAGAGTTTTGCACGCAGGGTGTTGATTACAGAGGTCCCTCAGTGCCCACACCTGGAGAAGAGAGCTGGAAAGCACAAATAGGCAGAAGGAGAAGTCAAGCTGTCATGCAGGCCCTACCAACTTCAGCAGACTCACAGGGGCTCTGGGTATAAAATGGCCCTCAAAGCCATCTCCAGGTGGGCCAAGGTAGCCCGGCTTTCATTAATTGCATGGTAAATAACCTAATGGCCCTACCTAAGACCTGCTACGCTCAGCACTGAAGAAACCAACACTTTAGTCCCCTCTGTAGGCGTGCCTATTCCAAAGCACGTGTGCTGCAATCCCTGTGGGCAGCTTTGCCCAAGCAGAGCCCATTTGGAGTAGGTAGTAATCAGTGATTTCATCTGACAGGTATCTCTCTCTCTACCTGTCAAGCATGATGTTTGAAATTCCACCATTAGAAATTCATTCTTTTTTCTATTTCGAACCTCTTTTGTCATCAAAACGCTCTCACTAAATTGCAAAAAAGCCCTCCAAAAAGGCAATAGAAAGCATTTGCAGCTACTTCTGGTGGAACTTAATTGATTGTAGCTGTAAGCAAAGAAGAGAACACTTTGAAAGAGAAATGGGACACTAAAAGAAGAGGTAAGAGGGTGCCAAAAATAAATACTACCTTAATTCACAGGTTTACTGACAGTCAACTCTGCCCCCTAGTAACAAAGAAGTTACTCCCCTTCTCTTTACCTTCAGGTTATTTTAGTGCCCTCAGGATTCTAGGAAATAACATAAAGATATTTCATGGAGCATCATATGTTTCATAATTGCATTGTAGTGCATGCATAAACTAGACTCTAATTATTTCTCTGAAACCAACCTCTTCCCAATTGGACAATGTTTATTCCTACTTAGACCTTCTTGATTTCTATTGTGTAATGCCAGGGGGAAATATGCCTAGAGATCTCCTTAACACAGACTTCAGTCCTAGAAGATCATGGGTTCTCACAAATATAACTAAGGACTTAATATATACCCTTATATTTATGGATGTCAATGCAAGATGAAGATGTAAAAATTACTACAAACCAATTTACAGCAGCTGAAGCAAATTAGGGCTTTAGGGCTCATTGCAAAAAAAAAAGAGAGAGAGGAAAGAAAGAAAAAAGAAAGGAAATAATGAAACAACAGCTCTAGGCAAACCATATGTGCCATCCTGATTCTTTATTAATGGAAGCATAGCTACACGTTAAAGGGAATTTAGTTCCTAGGGCAAAGATGCCAGTAGTGATACACATAGATCGTAACTTTTCTTAAGGTGAGGTACCAAAAAATTGTACAGTGGTTTAGAAGCAGTTTCGACAGCGCCATTCTACTCACATGTGTGAAAGACCTCTACATTTTTCTTGACAGTGCCCCAAACTCAGTGCAGTCTTTGAAATTTGGGGAAATGATACGTTTTATTTTGCCAGTATTGGAAAACTTAATTACCTACAAAGAACACTCAAGATAGTTGGCATATATGTCTTGACTACAACTGAGATCTTTACCAATTACCACAAAGATACTAAAGCTTGAAACATCGGTCATAGGTCAAAAGCTACCTTCTTCTAATATTAGTAGTCTATATGTGGTCACAATTTCCACATAGGTTATGAGAAATTGATTGGAGAATGTGGCATCCCTGAACAAAAATGAAGACTGAAAGGAACTTTCTGCTCAGATGACACCAAAAATGAAGCTTCAAATGAACAAATCATGTATTAGCTTTTATCAGTGTCTAACAGAGATTTAAAAAAAAAAGATATACAGCAAACATGTCACAAAGGTCAACGTGACCTCACCAAGTTTTAAGGAGTTGGATTTGTGACTCATAAGACTTGCTCAACTCTTAGAACAGATCCACCCATTTCAGAGTTTCTCTGAAAGGTTCTCCATCCCCAAATACTCACATCTTGCAAAAGTTGGTTGAGTGCAAAAGCAAAAACATGGAAACATCATTGTGAACAAGAATTGGGTCAAAACCTACTGTCTTTGGCTCATCGGTATGATTCTCTTCTGATTCTCAACCCATGTGCACATGCTTCTTCATTTCTCCGGTTGACCTTTTTAGCTCTCCAAATCACCAAGTGTCTCTTAAACTTACCCAGCCAGTGACTAATCTTACATTTCAAAAACTTTATTATCAATGACATTGCATTATCATTTTGAATTAAAATATCATTAAAATAATATTGGAAAAGATCCAATTACCCAATTATCCCCATTATTTATAAACTGCTATTATGAGTAAAAACTACACTATAATTCTTATAATAATGCCCTAATATTAGTAATATTAGTACAAGTCTGTGTTCTTACCTACCATATTTGAAGTGGACTTGTTGATGTTCCTTATCATTACCTGCAATTTAGGTAGGTAACTATGATAGTGAAACATTATCAGAGTTTGACCCTATAATTCATTTTTTTTTTTAAGAGGAATCAGCTACTCTTTGATTCCTCCAACTGCTAGTGATCAAGGTTGCTCTTTAACATTTGAAAATACCAGAACAAAACCCACCAATCACTAATCATCCATATACATGTCTCTCTGGAACACTCCATTACCAAGGCAATAAAAAATGATGGTGCTTTTGAGTACAGCATCAGTATTTATATACTGTAGATAGTTTTACAGTTGAACATGTTATTATGTTTATGCCTAGCAGTTATAGCCATGTTCCCTGCTTAGTGATGACATACTATAGGTGAGTACTCACAGTAAACTGACTAGAAATAATTCATACGCTATCATCATGAGATGGACAGCCTGACACTAAAAGTCCTATTAGCTACAACATTAAATGATCCTTTGTACATTACTTACTCCAAGATTAAAATACTCTGAGGTCAACTAATTCAAAAATTTGACTGCCTCACGATTATGCTAGCCCCTTTTTCCTACTTAATATGTTGATCTCAATGTGTGGATTTCATTATATTGCATTTTTAAATGATTAACATATAGTTTGTCTAAGTTATTATGAAACCACAGAAGTTTTGATCCACGAGGTATATTGATCACATAATTGCCTAGTCATGTAGTTCCCATAGTAGGTCTCTCACAAAGTTCTCTCAATTCCTTCCTTTCTTTCAATGTGTGTGGTACAGAATTCTTTCAACACGTGGTATGCACCTATCAGAAGTTGCACTACTCTGTTTTATTAAAAGGATGGAGGGTGTGATTTCCAATCCTTTATAATTTCCGGATTTACTAATTAAATTGCTTCAATCGTGTCAAAGGCACTTTTTATCACTTAGAATATTAAAATCAGCCCTTTTTGGAGAACAAAGTCAATCAGAAAAACTCTAAAAGCATGAAAAAGTGTTTCCTGTGTTCAGATGACTTAAAAGGAGCTCAAAGGAAATTCACCAAATTTAAATAAAAATTCATTATCCTAAAGAAAATAAGCCTGCAAATTAAAGCCACAGCAGCCAGCACCCTGACAACAAGCCTAGGTAAGAGGCAGCCCCACCTCCAACGGAACATTCTCCTACTATTCTTATTGCAATCTTTTTTCCATGCCTCTAATCTGTTTAGGTGGATAGCAAGTTCTTTATCTGATGTGGTCAGCAAATGGAGTGTTTTGACTAATGTGTTGGACAAGGACAACAGGAATTAAACATTTTTGACACCTATATGTGGCAAGCATGTTCCACTTTATTTTACATCATTTAGTTCTTACAGTGTTCTGCGAGGTAGATATTGTTATGTCCATTTTTCAGATCCAAAGACCAAGGGTGAGTGATGTTACAGAACTCTTCTGAAATCACTGGGCTAGCACATGAAGAGCCATGATATAAATCAAATTGTTTGATTCCAAAGCCCCTACTTTTACATTTACCATGTTGAATATACATGTCATACTATATACAAATTACTACTACTTCCCAGGGAATTAGAATATGATAAAAATAAATTTGGATCCTGGGAAATGTAACTTATTCTCTTTGAAGATTCAAAAAGCATTTAAGAATTTTGTCATGCCTCAGGGTCATCATTAGAAACATTAGTCATCCTTTCATTATCAATATATCAGAAGTGCCTATTAACAGAAGTTTATGGTTAATGGCATGACAAGGAATATATCTGCACATGTGCCTGCTTTCTATAGGAACATGACAAATTTCAGACTTCCAAGGCTATCTAAGTAACCATTTCATGATTATACATTAAAATATGATTTCTCATTAAGCATGATTGTACAGAGCTGTTTGCACATTGCCCTCACATGAAGCCTTTGGAAATTACTCAATGCACAAAGCATGATATGCCCATCATCATACTTACCCTTTAAACTCCGTGGCACATTAAGTTCAGGCTTAACATTCAAATCCCCAGAGAGCTACTGCTTTTAATCCCTAATTAGGGAATGATCTCAAGTAGCCCCTAACATCATCCAAGGGAAAGGATTGTTTCAATTGTTTTTCCAATTTGTCAGACTAATAATAACCCTAAATAAAGTCACTTTCATCACATTACCACCATAGGGCCAAATACTGCTCAGCTCCTCTGAGGATATTTTGGGTTTTTGAAGAAATTTTTAATGATTGAAAGTTTTCCTGACCCAAAACTTAAATTCTCTAACAACAGCCTTTTGAACCATGGCTTGTGGGTTGAAGAAAGATTGGGAAAACAAAGGCCTCCCTGGGCTTCCTTCACTCTTCATAGCATTTGGATGGCCTCCTATTCTACCAGGATGACCTTGATTCCCTACACCCCAGACTTGAATCTCAGTGGACACCGGATCCCATGCCAAATACAAAGTTTGAATCATCTGTTTCAGTGTCTTTGTATTTCTTCATTGCTATGGAATGTTAGAATGGGCAAGCTTATGAGAGAAAAATAATAATGTACAGCCTATGCATATTCATAGTCTAAATAAATCTAGGTCTCTTGGTATTTTCTCCCCAAGTTCCATTTTAAATGATACAGCTCCCTGTCATAGATGGAAAATATTCCTTTTCAGATGACTTAGCTAAAACTATGATAAACAAACCCTTTCTGATTTATAGTAACTTCCTAAAAGATCTCCTATTTGATATGTTGCAAAAACTAGGAAATATGCAACTGTTAATATCAGAGAAGGAGGTAATCTGGGAAAAATCATATGGTCAGATTTATTGGTGGTCTAGGAGATGCAAGAAAAGCAAACAAACTTGAAAGTTTGCATAAACATGAAGCTTAGGATATATTTCAAACTTTCAAGGGCCAGTGATACTTGGGAAGGAAGAATAAAAATTTAGAAAATCGAGGTAGTTGCATTAGTTTGCTGATATAGCAAAGTAACACAGAATGGGTGGTTTAAACAACAGAAATTTATTTTCTCACTGTTCTGAAGGCTTAAGTCTGAAATCAAGATGTTGCAGAGTTCATTTCTTCTGAGGCCTCTCTCCTTAACTTGTGGATGGCCATCTTCAACCTGTGTCTTCCATGGTCTTCGTCTGTGCATATCTGTGTCTGAATTTCTTCTTATAAGGATACTAGTCATATTGGATTAGAGCCCATCCCAATGACCTCATTTTAATATAATTACCTCTTTAATGACCCTATCTCCAAATACAGTCACATACTTAAGGCCTAGAGTTAGAATTTCAACTTGAGGATTTTGGGAGGACACAAGTCAGCCCTTAACAGAAAGGACATGAAAAATATAATCCCATTCCAAGACTGCCTGTGCCCTCAGATGATTTCTGTTATGAAAGACACAGAGCAAAGTGACCCATTGTGGAATGAGAGACCAGGACCTGAAGTATAGATACCAAAGATGTTGCCATGGTTACATGAACAAAGGCAATATTAAAAGCAGCCTGAGTAGATGGGGCAATAATTTAATCATGAAAACTCATAATAAAAATTGTGAGGTTTGATATAAATTTTATAGATTTTTAAAGAAAAAGCACATATGATCTTCTATTCAAAATATGGTTCTTATGTTCAAATATACATTACAGATGCTTTCATTAATTTTATTCTATGTTTATTATTGACACCCTACTACATGCTGTGCTATAACCAAAGCCCAAATAATAGCCAGTGTTTTGTCTTCTGGTGAATGATACCAATTCAAAAGTGAGCCTTTTGTCAAGTCAGTGTTAAACCAGTTTGCCTTTTGCTTTTATTGTTTACTTCTTTTAGTTTTTATCAAGAGTGGGCAACATAAATTTTAGCCAGTTTTCAAATGAAATACATAGGAAATAATTACATAAACATATGTATGCCATTGTTGTTTGTAGTCAAACATACCATGGCTAAAGCAAAGGTTTTCCTGGTGCTTCCATGTGTTTAGACCAGTAATTAATGAGTGTCCTTTCCTCAGTGGAAATATTTGGATTAGCAACAGTCACTATCAAGATCTGGAACCCTCACTGGTACCATGAAATTTATACTCAGATTGTGTCACTTAATGGCTCTGAAGATTTATATCTGACTTTTCCCTTAGTTCTAGATTTGAATAGCATTTCTAAGGAAATAACAAAAGGATGTCTGTAAATCAAGACATCCTCCTGAAGCAGTTTATCTTTATACTAAAAAGAAGTAGTAAGCAGATAGTCATGACTAAGTAAGGTCCTTCGAGGCTACCAGCTGGCTGCTGGCAATTCCGTGTCATAGGCTTTCAGGTAGTTAAATCCAATGTTCAAAATGTCATCTTAAAACACCAGAGCTTGGTAGGAAAGTTATAAAACCCACAAAGGGAGAAATCACTATAATATAGGATATCTCTGTTCAATCTTAATGGATTCCTATTACTCAAACAGATCATGTGACTTTAGAAAGTCTTTGTCTGCATTAAATTGAAGGATGGTTTCAACAAACTACAGATGCCATGGAGAGTAAAGATGGACATTTTTTTTTCCAGTCTGAAAACATGTAATGGTTGCCTAGTACAGACATAAAAATCTGGCTGATCAAGTGACCCAAATTGACTTGTAAAACTCTTGAAAACAAACAACTTTTCATTACACATCTCATTTCTCATCTTTAAGCTTTGCCAGTGAGTATTCTTTCTTTGGAGAGCTGGTCTGATGAAGAACGCTTTTACTGCTCCATTTCATGAAAACCATTGTTTGTGTTTCTGAGTTCAGTGAAAGTCAAAATTAGCCAGAGAGCGGGAAGAGTTAACATGCCAGTTCCAAAAATCCTCTAGAGATTATTAATCAGTTAGATGAGAGCACTGCCTGTTCTCCATGGAATCTTTTTCTTATAAGTGAAGCAAGTCTGGCATTGCCAGCAAATGTCAATGCCATGCAGAGAGAATAGATAAATTTAGAACAAATGATTTCCCAGTTAAATAGGGACCAACAGTGAGTTTATAATAAAACAATTTGCACACAGTTCGGAATATGACAATGGCAATTGTTCTTATGTTGAAAACAAATCTCTATTGATGTGTGCTTGTGGCAGAGTAGAGCATGTCCTAATATAGTCCTTCCCACATCTATATACAGTACCAGGAAGGCCATTTATAATTTGTAACACTTGCCCAGCTTAGACAAGATCATAACACATTGGGAGGCATGATTACACACAAGAGTTTTCAAACCCTTATTTTGAGCTGGAAAAACAGTATTCAGTACCAGACATTTGAAAGCAGAGAAAGAATGGAATGTCCTTTCATCTTCAGCTGGTGGCTGATGTTCCTGTTATCTGGAACTTCTGAAGATGTTTTAATCCTGCCAGAGCACTGACTCTCAACTGGCTGTACAATGAAACCAACTGAGGAGCTTTAATAAACTGATGTCCGGAATCCACCTCCAGAGAGCCTGATTTAAGTGATTGGGGGTGTGGCCAGGCATTGGAATATTTAAAAGCTCCCCCAGGTGATTCTAAAGAGCAGACATGAATCAGAAATTCTGTTGGGAAAAAAAAAAGAAGGAAATTATCTGATGGTGTTTTGTCATTTATAGCTATAAAAGTTGAATCTACCTAAATGGTTCATATCCCATCTTTACTAGCATCATAATAATCATCCAAATCATCATAGAAACATGAACAATATAATATCTGAAACCAGAAGGGACCCAAGAGGTCATTTAGTCTGAAGATTCTCCAACCAGGGTTTCTTGGGTTCCTGAGAGTCCTTTAAGTAGTATGTCAACCTCTTAAAATTGAAGCTAGGTATGTTTTGTTTTTGTTTGTTTGTTTGTTTTTTGTGAAGAGTATCCATAGATTCCATCAGCTTCTAAAAGAAGGCTCTGGCTTCAAAAAGGTTAAGAACCAGTTATGTAGTCTAAGTCCTTCAATTTGCAGATGATACTGAAGATCAACATGAAAACAGAAAAGAATATATTCCTCATCACTCCATCTCTCCTCTCAGAACCAAGCCTATGACAGTCCATATGTTTTTGTACAAAACTGATTAAAAGCCAAAACAAAAAATGAACCCCTTAAAAAGACTGACATTCGGACTAAATAAAGATTTCAATCAGGTAGCTGAAGTGTCCAGAACTGCAGAAGTGGTAATATTTTGGAAGACTTTCTTAGACTTTACAGAGAAGAGTTCGACAGAATGAGGCCCCTGGCTAAGAACATTCCCCTCAAGGATTTCTCAGATTAAATATGAAGTCAAGAAGTGAGCAAATGTTAGCCAAGCCCAAGCAGAGATTATGTAATGCCCTCAATGTAGTGTTGTAACCTCAATGTGATTTCTCCAGAATTTGTATCATGTTTAATTTATACCATTCCTTAACCCTAATCAAATGCGGTTCCTATGTATCTTCATTGATGATGACCTCATCTGAGTCCACAGCCATTCACTAGAAAAAGATTCTTCTCTAAGGGAGGTTACTGATATGTCTGCATTTCACTTACAATACATTACAACTTTGGGTAGTAAAGACAAGAGGCTTTTTCTATAACAAAGACCCCGTCTAGACAGAATGATCATAGAAAGTAGAACTTTATATGACATTTCTTTGTCTTTAGCTGTTGCTGAGACTATTGGGAATTACTCTAATATTTAATGTCTTCAATTTTCTAATTGTGGCATATGCTGGCAGAATTTTTTGTTCCCTCTGGTAAAATATACATAATATTAAATACATAATATTAAAACTATTCTTCACTCAGTATCAATATACAGAGAAATCTATCAAATGAAACAGGTATAAGTTCGTAACTTTGAAGGTTGGAGTCAAACCTGTCTACCTAACTCTAGTTATGACTATGATACACTACAATGAACATGGGTTTTAGAATCATACTTTAATTCTCAGTCCTACTTTGGGGCAACTAGATGGCTCGGTCAGTTAAGCATTGGACTCCTGATTTCAGCTCAGGTCATGATCTCAAGGTTGTGAGATCGAAGCCTGCATCGGGCTCCATGCTGAGTACAGAGTCTGCTTGAGGTTCTTTCCTTCTCCTTCTACCCCTCCCCTGGATCAAAGTCTCTTTCTCTCTTTCTCTCTCTTTCTGTCTCTCTCTCAAATAAAATGAATAAATAAAATCTTTTAAAAAAATAAATCAGTTCTGCTCTGTACTAGCTATGCGACCCTAGGCAAATACTGAGTCTATGAGACTCAATTTTGCTTCCATAAAATAGGATTAATTGTACCTCCATCAGAGAGTTGATGTTAGGCAGAGGCACTAACTACTATAGTGCCTTGAATATTACAGATACTCAAATGTGATTCACCTTCTCCCACTACCTTCTAAAGCTCATGTTCTTTGCACCAAACCAGGTGACTTTTAAGAAATTTTCCTATTTCTCTTGCTCACTACTAAAACTGAGCATTTTTTTTTCATTCCTAACCCATGGCAGCCTCACTTAAATGGTCTTTGATTTCTTGATTGTCTTTTAGATAGACTTTACATTTATTCACTGAAGCTTTTAAAGTACTAAGCAGAAAACATTGCATTAATGAATAAAAGATGTTGAATACTTTTATTCCCATGTGCTTTGCATTCTTACTCCAACTGCAATAATAGGTCAAAAATTAATATCATGAATTGAAAAAGGAAAGGGAGGAAGAAAAAAGAACCAAATCTAAGGGGAAACAAAGAAGAAATTTAGGAGAGAAAGAGGCATTTTGGCACCTAGTCATAATTCTGAGTTGAGATTTATTTACAAAGTGGTACCCAGTTTATTCACTCATTCACTAAATATTCTCTGGAGAAAGCAAGTATTAAATGGAAGACTAAAGGGCCATAAAATGTCAATCGGTGAAGCAAAGGTAGGAAAAGGATCTATGCTAGTGGGGTAACATCCTAGGGTTGAGACTTGCTCAAGGAGCGTTTAAGAAACTAATGTCCACCAGCTGGTGTTTTGGAGTCCTACGAGATAAAGCAGTAAAAGGATTTCAATGTCATGACCATGTCACGTAGCCCTTGGACATTTTCTAATCTTAGTAAGTACATCTAGCGATAGAAGAAGAAAAAATAATAGAAATAAAATGCTTCAGAAGTACCCTAAGAACCTAAAGAAAATCGAAATAAAGAAAAACCTAAAATAGGCCCATTTTAGGTTTTCCTCTGCTTTTTCACATGTAGTAACTTCCCAATAATTTGCAAAATGCTTTAGAGTTCCAAACCTCAGACCACACACAAAAAGAATAGACAAGCCTGTGCTTCAGTTTGGTGATTCCAGACTTGATGTATAATTTCTGCTCAGCATTCGACTGCTCAAGTCACTTGGATGTGTTCTCTTATCTTTTAATTTATCCATCATTTTTAAAGCAGCAGACACAAAACTGTTTGCCAAAGCTCACAGGAATGTTTTTTTCTAATGGTACATTGTTCCACCTGGCAAAAAGAGAAGCCGGTTACCGACTACCTCTTCCATAGATGTTAAGGATTGTCAGACCTCCCCGGGGACTCCCATCCTTGAATGTCCTACACCAGTAACTCCCTAGACTGGAGACGTGGCTTAGGCCTCGGAACACTGTCAGCGCCTACAACACCGCTGAGGGCTCACTTAAACTTGCACACTCGGACTTCACACGAACGATCCCGTGTGCGCAGAGGAAAAGGAACTGAACGGCCTGTTGCTCTCGGCCTCGGGCCTGCGGCGGGCTGCCCAGGAAACCGGCCCTCCTCCGGTCCCCGGGGACTCGGTACACACTGGAAGCCCAGGGATCGCCGGGCCCCAGCCAGCAAGACCGAGGGTCATGACCCCGGGAGCGCCAGCCTGCCCCGGCTATGGTCGAACTCGGCGGGCAAGGCCCAACGTTGTGACATGAACATCCACCTCCTTGGAGGTGGCAAAACCAGGGGAGCAGGAGCTAGTGAACAAACAAACGAAATAAATAAATGCAAGTGGGAATGAGTAGAAACGATGTTAAATATGAAGAGAAGGAAGCGAGTGAGGAGGCATAAGCGATGCAAACCGCACGCTCCTAGGAACAGAGCGGGCCGTTGGGCCGGTGATGCTAGGGATGCTAGGGATGCTAGGGACGCTGGGATGTGGGATGCTGGGATGCTGGGATGCTGGGATGCTAGGATGCTAGGGATGCTAGGGATGCTGGATGCTGGATGCTAGGGTGCTGGATGCGGATGCTGGGATGCTGGGATGCTAGGATGCTAGGTGCTAGGATGCTAGGATGCTGGGATGCTGGATGCAGGATGCTGGGATGCTGGGATGCTGGGATGCTAGGATGCTAGGGGTGCTAGGAATGCTGGGATGCTGGAGATGCTGGAATGCTAGGGATACTAGGGATGCTGGGATGCTAGGGATGCTAGGAATGCTGGGATGCTGGGGATGCTGGGGATGCTAGGGATGCTGGGATGCTGGGATCCTAGGGATGCTGGGATGCTGGGATGCTAGGGATGCTGGGATGCTGGGGATGCTAGGGATGCTGGGATGCTGGGGTGCTAGGGATACTAGGGATGCTGGGATGCTGGGATGCTAGGGATGCTGGGATGCTAGGGATGCTAAGGATGCTAGGGATGCTGGGATGCTAGGGATGCTGGGATGCTGGGATGCTAGGGATGCTAAGGATGCTAGGGATGCTGGGATGCTAGGGATGCTGGGATGCTGGGATGCTAGGGATGCTAAGGATGCTAGGGATGCTAGGGATGCTAGGGATGCTGGGATGCTGGGATGCTGGGATGCTGGGATGCTAGGGATGCTGGGATGCTGGGGATGCTGTGATGCTAGGGATACTAGGGATGCTGGGATGCTAGGATGCTAGGGATGCTGGGATGCTGGAATGCTGGGATGCTAGGATGCTAGGGATGCTGGGAATGCTGGGATGCTGGGGATGCTGGGATGCTAGGGATGCTGGGATGCTAGGGATGCTGGGATGCTGGGATGCTGGGATTCTAGGGATGCTGGGATGCTGGGATGCTAGGAATGCTAGGAATGCTGGGATGTGGGATGCTGGGATGCTGGGATGCTGGGATGTGGGATGCTGGGATGCTGGGGATACTGGGATGCTGGGGATGCTGGGGATGCTGGGATGCTGGGATGTGGGATGCTGGGATGCTAGGGATGCTGGGGATGCTGGGAATGCTAGGGATGCTGGGATGCTGGGATGCTGGGGATGCTGGGGATGCTAGGGATGTTGGGATGCTAGGGATGCTGGGATGCTGGGGATGCTGTGATGCTAGGGATACTAGGGATGCTGGGATGCTAGGATGCTGGGATGCTAGGGATGCTGGGAATGCTGGGATGCTGGGGATGCTGGGGATGCTAGGGATGCTGGGATGCTGGGGATGCTGGGATGCTAGGGATGCTGGGATGCTAGGGATGCTAAGGATGCTAGGGATGTTGGGATGCTAGGGATGCTGGGATGCTGGAATGCTAGGGATGCTAGGGATGCTGGGATGTGGGATGCTGGGGATGCTAGGGATGCTGGGATGCTGGGGATGCTGGGGATGCTAGGGATGCTGGGATGCTGGGATGTGGGATGCTGGGATGCTGGGGATGCTGGGGATGCTGGGGATGCTGGGATGCTGGGGATGCTAGGGATGCTGGGATGCTGGGGATGCTGGGATGCTAGGGATGCTGGGATGCTAGGGATGCTAAGGATGCTAGGGATGTTGGGATGCTAGGGATGCTGGGATGCTGGAATGCTAGGGATGCTAGGGATGCTGGGATGTGGGATGCTGGGGATGCTAGGGATGCTGGGATGCTGGGGATGCTGGGGATGCTAGGGATGCTGGGATGCTGGGATGTGGGATGCTGGGATGCTGGGATGCTGGGGATGCTGGGATGCTGGGATGCTGGGGATGCTGGGGATGCTAGGGATGCTGGGATGCTGGGGATGCTGGGATGCTAGGGATGCTGGGATGCTAGGGATGCTAAGGATGCTAGGGATGTTGGGATGCTAGGGATGCTGGGATGCTGGAATGCTAGGGATGCTAGGGATGCTGGGATGTGGATGCTGGGATGCTAGGGATGCTGGGATGCTGGGGATGCTGGGGATGCTAGGGATGCTGGGATGCTGGGATGTGGGATGCTGGGATGCTGGGGATGCTGGGGATGCTGGGATGCTGGGATGCTGGGGATGCTAGGGATGCTGGGATGCTGGGGATGCTGGGATGCTAGGGATGCTGGGATGCTAGGGATGCTAAGGATGCTAGGGATGTTGGGATGCTAGGGATGCTGGGATGCTGGAATGCTAGGGATGCTAGGGATGCTGGGATGTGGGATGCTGGGATGCTAGGGATGCTGGGATGCTGGGATGCTGGGATGCTAGGGATGCTGGGATGCTGGATGGGATGCTGGGATGCTGGGGATGCTGGGATGCTGGGATGCTGGGATGCTGGGATGCTAGGGATGCTGGGATGCTGGGATGCTGGGATGCTGGGATGCTAGGGATGCTAGGATGCTGGGATGTTGGATGCTAGGGATGCTGGGATGCTGGAATGCTAGGGATGCTAGGGATGCTGGATGTGGATGCTGGGATGCTAGGGATGCTGGGATGCTGGGGATGCTGGGATGCTAGGGATGCTGGGATGCTGGGATGTGGATGCTGGGATGCTGGGGATGCTGGGGATGCTGGGATGCTGGGATGCTGGGGATGCTAGGATGCTGGGATGCTGGGATGCTGGGATGCTAGGGATGCTGGGATGCTAGGGATGCTAGGATGCTAGGGATGTTGGGATGCTAGGGATGCTGGATGCTGGATGCTAGGGATGCTAGGGATGCTGGATGTGGATGCTGGATGCTGGATGTGGGATGCTGGATGTAGGGATGCTGGGATGCTGGATGCTGGGATGCTGGGATGCTGGGATGCTGGGATGCTGGGATGCTAGGGATGTTGGGATGCTAGGGATGCTGGGATGCTGGGGATGCTGTGATGCTAGGGATACTAGGGATGCTGGGATGCTAGGATGCTGGGATACTAGGGATGCTTCCAGCAGCGTCAAGCACTACTCCCTTTTTCTCCTCCTTTTTTTTAAAAAAATGATATTGTGAAATATCTTTTTTTTAAGATTTTATTTATTTATTCATGAGAGGCACAGACAGAAGCAGGCTCCATGCAGGGACCCCAGGATCACACCCCGGGCCGAAGGCAGGGGCTAAACCGCTGAGCCGCCCAGGAATCCCCTCTTTTTTCTCCTTAAACTACCATGGGCTGGGCACCTCTGCACAAACTGCTATCTCCCTCCGAAGTTGAGCACAATATATCTTGAAGGCGTCTTCCCAGTTAATGCATCTTTACAATAAACTCTCCGCAAAGTGTAAAGAACTGAAGACATAAACTGAAGTGGCTTTTAGTGGTGGCCGGGGTCGGACTGACAGCTTTGGAGATAGACGGCTTCTTTCCTCTCCCACGGAGAGATACAGCCTGAGAAGCAGGAGTGTAGGGTGTCCCCGCCTGCTTCCCCTGCCTTCACCCTGACCAAGTAACGGCCGCGAGAGGACAAGTCCCCTCTCCCAGCCAGCTCTCGGCCAAGGCTGCTCAAGAACTGCCACCAGGGATCCCTGGGTGGCGCAGCGGTTTGGCGCCTGCCTTTGGCCCGGGGCGCGATCCTGGAGACCCGGGATCGGATCCCACGTCGGGCTCCCGGTGCATGGAGCCTGCTTCTCCCTCTGCCTGTGTCTCTGCCTCTCTCTCTCTCTCTCTCTCTCTCTCTCTCTCTCTCTCTGACTATCATAAATAAATAAAGAAAAAAATATTAAAAAAAAAAAGAACTGCCACCAGCACCCAGGCGACAGGAGCCTTTCCCTTCCCGCCGGCAAACCAGAGGCACCGCTTATTGCACTTGGAACAGTGAACAGTCAAATCAGAGACTAATAACTCTTGACTACCCTCAGCCCCACTGGATCCGAGGCGCAGAACCTAAAGTGAAAACCAACTTGAGTTTCCCATTACGATTTCCCACGGCCGTGGAGCCCTCCGACGGTCCCCAGCGCTCAATCAGGTAACGCAGGAGAGTGTCGCTGTTTTATCTGGTTCTCCCAAAGATATTTGAAATGAGTACTCTGCCATCCATGAAATCAAACGAATCTCAGGGACATTTCTATTTATGCAGTGTGAGGGGGATCTTTCAAAAGAGAAAGGAAAAGCATAAAAAAGGATGGAATGTTTCCAAGAGAACAAGTAATGTACATTCTCCTTTCGGAAAGAAAAGCAGCAAATACGTATGAAAAATTGAGGGGCCTACGTTCAAGTGGAGTCTTCACATCATTTATTTATGTACTGAACTTGAGAACCACTAAAGTCATCTTCATCACATCACCTTAAATCGAGCAGAGACCAATATAACAAGACTATCAGATTACAGGCAGTAGATGTTAGGAAACAGACGCTTTGTTTATCTTACACTTTCCTAAACAATCATGCGCAGCTTTCTTTTGTTCCAGGAGTCATTCAAGCATATAATAAGGGTTCCAGCAAGTTGAAACCCTTGTATCTGGTTATTTTCAGGCAGTTGTAAACTTGCTGCCTCCAAGTCAGTAGTTTTCTTATGTTGTCAGCAAGGATTTTAAAAAATGCCATCACCCCAGTTCTTGTTAGTAGAGAGCTGCTCCATCTCTAGTCCTTCCCATTAACCCTCATTAACAGTTTGCACTTACTTTTAAAATAATTTTAAACATCTCTGATGCTTTCAAGGTAAAAAAGCACTTATACCGCAGTGTGCAGTTCTCACTTCTTGCTTCCTTAGCTGTTATAATTTCTCACCCCGGCTTTTTTTCTTCTGTACCTCGAAGCAAATCTCCTACCATCCGCCTTATGGGCCCCGAACTGGTTTTCCCATACATTTCAGACTTTGCCTTGTCTTTGGTCTTCTGTTGGTCCATGCATTCATTCACACAACAGACGTTTCCATAACACCTCCTCGTGTCCTTACTTGTCCTGCACATGTGTTGGATCGAATTCGAGATAAAATATTATGCGACTAAAAAGGCACTAGAACAGAAATCCTGGATCCTAGTGTTAGCTCTGTCATCCATCAAGTATGTGACCTTGAACAAATCACTTTCCCTATATATACCCCTGTCAATAGGGGCTGGGTTATATCATATCTAAAATCACTTAGAGCTCTGAAATCCTACAATATCATTGTCACCCCAGGAGTCAGTGCAAACAGACAAATCCATACCACCGTGTCAGTAACTTTGAGATATCAATTTAACTTTGAATCCAGGAGCTCTCCTAACAGGAAAGTAAGGAAATCCTGACTTTGGTATTTGGGGCATATTAATGAGCCAGTGGAGGAGTCCTTGAAGACAGAGTGCTCAAATCCCATTTCAGAGACTAGTCTTGACTCTCTGCAATTCATCTACTTGCGATCTGCAATTCATCTCCAGCAGTTCTCCCTTAACCCTTCACTTCCACACAACCAATGACTGCCCCCCTCAAAGTTACCAAAGGACTTTCACAGTTAGATCCATGAGTCTACTGTTATTCTTCATCTGTCTTGACATGTCATCATCAACATCTGACATATTTGACCACTCCTTTCTTAATACATTTTCTCTGTTGGGCACCCACCTCTCTCCCTACCTCACTGATCACTCCTCATCTTTCTTTTCTGATCTCTCTTCTATACCCTGAGCTCCTAATATTGACTGCTCCCAGCTCTGAGCTGTTGGCCTTTTCTGTGTGTGCTCACTCCCTTGGTGATCTTATCTAATCCCTTGGTTTTAAAATCTATCTATATGCCAAAACCCCAAGACCTCTTTCCTGAACTCCAGACTGGTATATGCAGATGGCTAATAGACTTCTAAAAAAAGGAGTCCTGATGTTCTTGCCCAAATCTAATACAGACAGTCCAGTTGATGTAAACTCCATCTTTTCAGACGCTCTGTCAAAAAAGTCTTTGGAGCATTTTAGTCCTTTTATTTCTCTTATACCCTACATCTAATCTATTAGGATACTGGCTCTAGTTTAAAAATGTAGCAGAATTGAATCACTTCTGGGACACCTGGGTGGCGCAGTGGTTGAGCGTCTGCCTTTGGCTCAGGGCATGATCCCAGCCCCGGGATCAAGTCCCACATCAAACTCCCTGCAAGGAGACTGCTTCTCCATCTGTCTGTGTCTCTGCCTCTCTCTGTGTGTCTCTCATGAATAAATAAATATAATCTTAAAAAAAAAAAAAGAATCACTTCTTACCTCTACTGCCATCTCTCTCCTCGAGCTGCAATAGCTTCTAAACAGGCCTCCCGGCATCTAGACTGGCTCCTTAGAACCTATTCTCCAGACAGAAGTCAGAGTGGTCTTTTCAAATACTAATTCAAGCCCTCCATTGGATCACTAATGTTTTCACAATGGCCTACAAGCCCTCCATAATCCCTCTGACTTCACCTCCTCTTGCTTCCTCCCTTGCTCACTACACTGCCATCAAGTAGCCCTTCTCACATCAAACACAACAGGTTTGTGTTGATGCCAGCTCTTCCGCCTACACACATCTGCGCAGCCAATCTCTTCACCTCCTTCAAGTCTTTGCTCAATTTTCATCTTTTCAGTGAAACTTGATCATTCTACCTCAATCACGTACTCCTGATTTTCCTTATCTGGATCTATCTTTTCTTTTTCCATAGCACTTACCACCTTCCCATATTCTATATAATTTACTTCTATTTTTTGCTCATTTTCTGTTCTCCTGAACTAGAATGTAAATCATGGGAGGTCAGGAACTCTTTCCTGTTTGTTCATCGATGTATCTCAAGTAACTGGAACCATATTGGGCACCTCAGAAGTGTGTTATATTTATTAAATAAATAAATAGATCACTGAGTTATGGGTAAATAGGAAAGAGTGGTTCTATAGCTATCAGATTATAGCCAACATCTCAAGAAGCTACATATGAAGTAATAAGCTTAATATAGCTTCATTCTAATTATTTAATCAATGCCCAACCCTGCTGTCCCTTCTTGATCATTTGATACCCCTGATGGATAGAGAGTGTTTGGAGTTCACTTCTCACTCTGGAGACCCTTGTCATTTGTCCACCAGAATTCTCAGAACAAATTACAACTTTGGGCTGAAGAGACCTGAAGAGTTCTATACTCATCTGGCGGACTTAGAATAAAGCTTATAAAATAACTATTGTATATCTGCTGTGAGAAGTATAAAAGAGAGAAGTATTAATTAACAGGTATTGAGATCTAAGCCTATGACAGACATTATTCTAAGGTTTCACAAGTATAAACTCATTTCTTCCTTGCAACAACCCCTATCTCTTGACCTCACACCTCTCTCCCCATTATTGGATGTGATCCATCTGGACAACAATCATAAAGTGACAAAAGTGCAAGTGGGTTAAAAGGGAAGACACAAAACTAAAGAAATAGACCATGACCTTAATAACTCCTAAGAAAAATGTTATCTGTTAAGCACAGCTTCCATATCTCCATGAAGCCAGGTTGAGAAAACATTTATGTTGACACATTGAAGGTCGAATATTCAAGGGTAATTAGATTTCTCCAAGGTGAATCATGGAGATGACCTACTTAGAAGTAGATATAGAACTTTCACTGTCCAGCCATAAATCAAGTCTAACATTCTTAAGCACATTTCTAAGCATTTTTGCTTGTAGCTTCATCAATTATTTTACATATTTCCTGTTACTAGTCTTTTACAAATTTCATTAGGATCACAAAAAAATTTACTAACTTATCCATCCTCATCTTAGTATTATTTCTTATTTTTTTGTTTGAGAGAAAGAGAGAGAGAGCATATGCTCACGCACAGCGTGTGAGTGGGAGGTGGGGCAGAGGGAGAGAGAACCTCCAGCAGACCCCTGGGCCCTGCAGAGCATGGAGACTGACAGGCGGCTCAATCTCATAAACCATAAGTTCATGACCCAAGTGGAAACCAAGAGTCAGAGGCTCAACTGACTGAGCCACCCAGGTGCCCCTCAGTATCATTTCAAGTAGTTTTTTATTACCCTACTTTCCCATATCCATAAATACAAGGGGGAAAAAAGGAATTTCAACTAACTTCTTTGGCATTACCCTTTACCTGTTTTCAATCGTGGTAACCTTCTCAGAGTTGAAGACCTGCACTTGCTCAGACATTTTCATCAACTCATTCAGCATACATTGGTTGAATTGCAATGACAATGCTAAGCATAAAAAGGTGTGATCCACAGTCCCTGAATCAGGGAAGTTAGTGTCTAATAGTAAAGGAAAAACCAATACACTGAAATAGCTTCCTATAAGAACCTCAATGTCCAGAAGCAGAGGATTAGAGAAATAAGATATTTATGTTGGTGAAATGGAATACTACAGTTTAAATGAATAAATTAGATTTCCATGCACCAATATGGCTAGTTTTTAAAACATATTGAGTGAAATAAGGCAAATTTTAAAAAGATACATGCAATAATTACATTATGTTCTTTAACAAAACAGATTATAAAATGACATTATGCACTGCTTACAAATATACGGTGTGTAACAAAAAATAAGAAACAGAGCTTGAGAGGTTAGCTATCAAATTCAAATTAGTGGTTACTCCTGGAGAAGGAAGAGGTGAATGGGATTGGAAAATGTGTAATGTGAACCTCAACTTGATTGGTAAGGTACTATTTTTTTATTTAATGAAAAAACATTTGAAGCTAGGATTTTTAATGGTAAACTTTATTTATTTGGGGTAGTAGGATATATGGTATTTTTCTATACTTTAATGATTTTTCCCCTAATGTCTTCCAAATTTAGAAATGAGAGAGAGGGGAGAAGGAAAGGTGTCACACTGAGAACACTACTCACAAAAATGGGAAGTGACAAAGGCTACAGAGAACATACCAGAGATATATAAGCAGGCATCAACAAGGGAGCAGTACTAAGAAGGGCTGTGAGGTGACAGAGGGGAGAAACCAGAACGTTCCTGGAAGTCTTCCTAAAAATGCTAGAGTGGAGTCAGGCCTGAAGAATGACCATTGGGAAAGTTACTTAATCTCTCCAAAACTTGAACATGGGACAATATCTTCCTGGCTGCAGGATTTGCACAGGCTAGAGAAAGTATATTCAAAGATGCCCGCGTATCGTAAGTAATACAGTAATGCTCACAAATGAAGATAGTGATTAATGATTATCACATGGGACAAAGACTCAGGTCTCCTGATTCGGGGGTCAGTGATCTTTTCATAACACCACATTGCTGATTTTACAATTTACCATTATTCTATGTTCATGTGGCCAAAACTTTCATGGTAATAAAGCAAGAGACCTCAGTGGAGTCCTGGGCAGCTCGCTGGATCTCAGTTATAAATTATGCCTCTTTAAAACAGCAGGGAAGTTCCTCAAAAAATTAAAAATAGAACCACCATATGATCCAGCAATTCCACTTCTGGGTATTTATCCAAAGAAAATCAAAACACTAACTCAGAAAGATACATGCACCCTCATGTTCACTGCAGCATTATTTACAATAGCCAAGACTTAGAAACAACTTAAGTGCCCTTCGATGGATGAATGGGTAAAGAAATTGTGGTGTATATATAGCTAACCCTTGAACAACACAGATTTGAACTGAATGGATCTACTTATACGTGGATTTTTTTCAATAAATACAGTACAGTACTGTAAATGTATTTTCTCTTTCTGTAGCTCATTTTATTGTAAAAATACAGTATATAATAGTTTAACATACAAAAATACGTGTTAATTGACTGTTATCAGTAAGGCTTCCAGTCAATAGTAAGCTATCAGTAGCTCAACTTTTAGGGAATCAATAGCTATACATGGATTTTTAACTTCACGAGGCGGGGACAATGGGGGGATAGCAGTGCCCCTAAACCCTACATAGTTCGAAGGCCAACTGTCTACAGTGGAATATTATTCAGCTATAAAAAAGAATGAAATCTTGCCATTTGCAATGCAGATGGACTTTGAGGGCATTACGCTAAGTGAAATAAGTCAAAGAAAGACAAATGCCATAGGATCTCTCTTATACGTGGAATCTAAAAGAACAACAATACAAAAACCCCAAAACTGATCCTACAAATCCGGAGAACAGATTGGTGGTTGCCAGAGGAAGGGGTGGAGTATGGAAGGTGGGCAAAATGGGTGAAAGGAGTCAAAAGGTACAAACTTCCAGTTGTAAAATAAGTAAATCTTAGGAATTTAATGTATGGCATGGCAATCAGGATTAATAATATTGTATCGCATACTTGCAAATTGCTAAGAAAGTAAATATTAAAAGTACTCATCACAAGAAAAAATTCTATATGTATGGTGACAGATGTCAACTAGACTTATTGTGGTGATCATTTTGCAATATACACAAAGATTGAATTATTATGTCATACACATGAAACTAATATAATATTGTATGTCAGTTAAACCTCAATTTAGAAGAATATCTCTTTTTAGTGTGCAAAACAGCTGCAGACTCTACCTCTCACTCCATGCTGTTGATGGTTCTCTGGAATATTTCTAACTATTTTTGTCTGTCCTATATATGATCATGAAACAGTCAAAGGTGGAACTTTTGGTCGATTGGCTTCCCAATTGTTGAGTCAGCTGCTGGCTAATATTTGGAATACCAAATTTGTCTCAGCCAGGGAGTTAAAATAGGAGGTTACATGTTTCATGCCTTGGTGTCCCTGGTCTCCAATGTTTACAAAAAAAAAAAACAAGTGCACAGGACTTTGCTCACATTGCTGTTATTGATAAAGCATTCACAGATTTCCTCAAAAGACTCTAACATATTTTTCATTTTATCTAGGCTGTTATGCTTGTTATGAAAGCAAGTTTAAAGAGCATTTAAAAAAAAAACACACTTCATAAGACTTACACAATGCTGTGTTATGTGAATGGTACATATTACTCTGAAAGTCCCCAGGCCTCTTTTATCATATCCAGTATCAGTAAAGGGAAGCTCCATCCACATGATTCCCAAGCACACCTCACTCCAAAGCAGACTGATGGTCCCTTGCCACTCTACTTAGCCAGCTGCAGCATGAGCTAAGCCCAAGTTTGGGTGATTGAATTATTTTTCTCAGTGAGGTTTTAGCAACCATTATCACTATCCCAGGAAGTTGTCCTTTCTTGGAGATAAATTGTCATAGGAAACTGTGTTCTCTCTTTTAGCACATATTTCCAAATTTCATTGCTCTGCATGGAGGGGAGAAGCATATGTTCCTTCTCAACACCACTCACTTCAAACAACTGAGAAACACAGGATTGTTTAGGCCACAGGAGCCATGGACATACACCATCCAGAAATCTTTTGTCTGACAAAATGCCACAAGCTTGCATTGATAACAAGCTATTTTTGTCCACCATCAACCCATTACCATGGCCACCAACCCTTCAAAACAACATCAGATTTCCAATCTCCCACACTTCTCCTATACCTTTTCTTTCATCTCCCAAAGAACAAAGAAACAGTTCTGTGATCTTATCAGGGTTAGTTAACAAAATTAATTAAAGGTGCTAACTCTATCACATTGTTTTTGGTTGCAGTAATGTTGTCACAGAGGGGATTTGAAATGGTCTAAGATGACATCTCAGCCTTTTAGAAAAATCAACACAAAGCCACAGCCAGGATTGGTTCTAGTGGTTGACATTTGGGTCTACATTCTAGACAAGGAAGCCAGAAAGAGGATAGGCCAAGAATCAGCAATTCTTTTAACTCAATGTCTTTCCAAAGCAATAGGGAAGCAATAGGAAGCAGAATATACCACCCCAAAATGTGCCTCTTTGGCATAGGATTATTTTCAGCTTAAGGTAACTGGGAAGAAACAGATACAAGAAAACCTCTCTGTCCTCCCCCATTCACCTAAAAGCAGGATACACATTTGTAAGTGTGTCCACTCTTCCCTCTACCAGGAAGGACAGATATTACCAAAGACAACTCTACACCCTTACCAGCCTAGAGAAGGCACCAAAGGATTCTATATAACAAATTCCACTAACTAGAATTTATCTGCTATGAGTTCCCCATATATTAACCTCACCACAATTTGCTACCCTAGAAATTCAGTCCTTTTCCTTAGTCTTGTGCCTTAGAATATATTGTTCTTTTCTTAAGAAGTTATATGCCCAAGTTCTAACCACTCCTTCGAGTTACTCATTACTGAGTACTCCCATGTGTACATAAGATGCACTTGTTAATAAACCTGTTGGCTTTTTCTTGTTAATCTGTCTTTTGTCAACCTAATTTGCAGGGCCCTAATCAATGAACCTAAGATGGTAGAAAGAAAGAGAATTATTTTCCTCCCCTACAAGAGCATACTAGAGGACAAAATGGGATGGTAAATTGCCTTTTTCTATTTGCTCTAAAGAGATTGCCCTTCACTGGGTTTATTGGTCTAGTGTCTTCTATGATTATAAAGCCTTCCAATAATTACAGGTAAGGGATAAATGAACATAGGAAAAACCATGATTTTCTTTCCACTTCTAATTTTGGAAACTTCTGAAAATAAAGGTATCTTTTCTCTTTCTTTAAGAGAAGCAGAGACCAGTAGGCACAGTATCTCTGATAATGCTTTAAAGGTAACACTTTGGAATTCATCCCCACGGATGGGCTAGGAAACAGCAGAGAAATCTGTGTATGGGACTTCGATTAGCCATCATAGTTTTTCATTTTATTTTTTGATTAACTTTTCTCATGCATAGCTGAAAAACACTAAACAGAATGAAAGGCAAGTTTTGTAATTAGACTAGATTGCCCAAGGCAAGAGAAAAAGAGAGACAAGCAAATCCTGTAATTCAGCTCCTAAGTAACATCCTCCACATGAGTTTCTTCATACATTTTTTAATCAGCTTTTAAGGTTTTGCATGTATACATTGAAATGAGTGTTTCTTTTGGGAAAATGCATTAGTTTGCATCAAGGTTTTCATTTTCTCTTAAGCACACCTTCTCCCTCATATTTTAAAACATATAGTACATAAAGATGTGTGGAGGCAGGGAGGAATGGGAAAATATCATGAGAGAGAAACACATGATAAAGCTTACAAAGAGGGAAAAATGTGGACTATGTGATAGAAGAGTTGAAGGAGTGTGGCCCAAAAGAGTATTGATGGCTCAATGTCACCCTGTTGATCTACATTTTGTAGCTCCAGAGAGCAGAAGAACGGAGGCAAAAGGTTGGGGTACAAGGAGGTAGATTACAGTTTTCTATGGAAAAACTTTTTACTAATGAAAGCTGCTGAAATAGAAGGGACTAGATTAAGAACTGGTAAGTGCCCCATCACCGAGTGGGTCCGACAAGGGGTTACGCAGGATGGTCAGAATGTTATAGAAGAAATTCCTACACTGGGCCATTGGCAGCTGAACTATGTGAGAAAAAATTACTTTGCATTTTAAAAGGGGCTCATCAGAGGATTAAAAGGCTATAGTCCTAATATCCTTAGTGCCTGTTTGCACAGCCCATCATATTAAGGGCTGGGAAATTAGACTGGGCAATAGCACTTGGTTCAAACAGTCACAAAAAGCAAGAGAGAAGATGACAACTTAAAAACTACCTTCGGTTATGATGAGGACTCCACTAACTGTGTGGCATCTGGTATTGGTATGTAGAGATGTACAGTCCAGTCATCATGCACCACGACAGAAACTTCTCCTGGAGTCCTTGACTCCATCATGGAAGTTGGAATTAGAAAGCTATTCCATAGCTGGTCAAGTCCATAAAAAGGAATTTTTGCCAGTGGGCTTGCCGGAGAGTGTCATTGCTTCCGATGTAATAGCTCATGTAACAATTTCCAGATGCAAATTCATGTCCCCCAAGACAGTAACTTCTCTATGTCTACCTTGAATGAAGTGATCCAGCGGAATTAACCCCAGACCAGAATGAAAGGTACACTCATTCATGTCTTCCTTAGGGGCTGCCCTAAGTCCTTATACCTGGACACCTTGGGCTGAATCACCCATAAGAAAAATACTAAGACTAGCACTGCTGGTACTCACTCATGGCAGACACCGTGAAGATGCTACATGAATGTCCTATATTTGATAAAAATCGCTCTATAACAGCAAAAACATTTATTGCTGTCACATTAGTTAAGGTTATTTTATCTGGGCCTGAGAATCCTAAAGCTTGGACTTCCTTGTGTGTCTCTGTTCAAAGACCACAAGCTATGGTATCTTTTGTGAGATATTTACATATATAATTAAGACAAACTCTCTGAGAACTTAAAGTAAGATTTGAATGGTAGATTTAAATCACCCCTTCAGGGAATTTGTGTACTTGTCTTCCTGTAAAAGTTATATTTCGTTCTGTTGTGAAAAAAAAAAAAATCCCGTTAGGATACAAGAAGAAAAAGAGAAAGGGAAGGAGGAAAGGAAGGCAGGCCGGCCAGCTAGACCTTTCTCTTTCCAGGCCTCATAATTGAGATCCAGGGTTTATGGACATCTGACAATGTAGGATCCTTTGGCCCTGCTCTTTTACATTTGATACCATATCAGGGTCACTGATTGTACATTAAAATTAATATATCTGCTTATGATTCTTAATGGCTGTTATGCACTGTTGCTTCACCTCCGGGCCTGCTGACTAGAATCAAGGTAAAAAGAACAATCCCCAGTTTTCTATCCAGAGTCACACATAGAAACAAAACCGAAGGCTTAACACAAAAGGGAAGTAAACCTGCGAAAGGTCCATTTCCAAAATTAACAAATAGAGAAAGCCTGAAAACCACCTACCTTGGGACCCCATTTCGTCTTCAAGAAAAATCAGGATCTCACTTTCCACTCGGAAGTTTCCATCCCAGGCCACTGCGGCAGCACAACGTTTCAATTCCATTATTGAAGGAATGGTTTGGAATATTCCCCGGTTCCGTTTAACACATCCCCAAGTACATTTCCACGTGGGTAAGTGCGCTGCCAAGTCAGCCAGCCCTGCTGCACACCAGGTGGGGCGGGGAGGCCAGCAGGGGAGGCCAGCGGGGGAGGCCAGCGGGGGAGGCCAGCAGGGGAGGTTTGTTTGGCAACTTCCCCGAGGCTGTTGGGAGTTGAGACCAGTAGCCACTAAATGAGAAGTGCCTCTTGACGTTGGCAGTAAACTGAGCAGGACAGCAAAGGGCACAGCCCAGGGCCAGGGACAAAGGACAGAGCGGAGCCACCTGAAGCTGCTGCCGCTCAGCAGGGTCCCCCACCCAAGGACTGCCCCTCACCCCTCCCTGGCCTCCTGGATGGGGATCAGGGAGCCACACAGAACCCAGATCAGGGAGTCACACAAGGCCCTGCCATCGCCTCCCCGGCCTACGTTTCATTGTTTCAGTAAACACAGTGAAAAATAAATGCTGTGCAAGGCCGCACAGCCTCACCTCTCTGGAGGAAGTTCTGACTGCGTGGTTCCACCTTCCCGCCACCTCCGTGGGCCACGAGTTGTCGTGATAAATTCGGGCCCATAGCCGCTCAGGCTTTACCGTTTCTCACTTAACTTCTTTTTTTTTTTTTTTTCTCACTTAACTTCTAAACATTAAGATAAACAGAAACCTCATCAGTAAACATTGTGACAGTTATCTTTTTAACTGTCATTTATATAAACTTTTGCACACCCCTTTCTAAGTCAAGCTCAGATGTATCGGTTGTTCAACTATAAACATATTTAGCAGAATTCTGTTATTTCCCCATATGTATATTCATTTGCGGGTGACTACGTCATCCATCCTCATAAGCCCGAGAAGCTGTCTGTTGAGTCATTCACAGATTCAGGCAGTGATGCCGGTGGAGTGGGAAGCAGGTCAGCAAGGCGGGAGACGGGGCCCGAAGTCACGGTTCTGGGATCATTGTACTCTGGCTTCGGGTTCAGGAAGTGGCACAGAGTTTCTCCTGAAATAAAATCATCCCTTTCCCTTCGCTTGTTTTGTACCACCTAATCCTCTGACTCTTTATTAAACATGATCTTTCCCATCTGCTCTGGTGAACGCTCAACACCTTGTGGACCAACCCGAGGCTGATCGGGTTTTGTGGGCAACATGATCTCGGTTTTATGCACACACTTAGGATTATCCCAAGGACAAAGAGGATGAACAATCCGTTAACTATAATAAGCAACTAGGCATCTCCAGGTAGCTACAGCATATATTTGATTTCAAAAGAAAAGGCTGAATTAAAACATGTCCCAAAACGTCTAACCTCCAACATCTAGAAAGAGCGTTTTCTGTTCTCCATGCTCTGGTGAGCGGTGCCACTAGAAATCACGGCTCAGTCTCACTCAATCAGACTCTCCAGCCCTTAAATCTTATTTTAAGATCTGACACTACAGCAAGAAAAAGATCCTCTTGAAAGCCCTCTTCCTGATGATCTGTGGGCAAAGCGTGCAGAATGTGCACGCGCGCGCACACACACACGCACTCTTTTAAAGGAAAAATGCATTGTAATTGCTTTATGTAGGAAACTTGGTTCTTCAGTAACTTTATAATTCATGTATCCTATTGCTTAAATCTATAAAACCTCAGTCATGACAATTTAGTCAAATATTCAGTTATCTGAGTCAATTTATATACCTAGCCAGTGTTGATTACAGGCATTGGAAAATCATTGCTATTATTTACTCCAAAATTTGCTGCAGTGCAAAGTAATCTACCAGGACCTCATTTGCCCGCATTATTGTAAAAGTTTTTCCTTACTTGATTTTGATAAGAATTCCTTCTAAGTACTCATCTTTGTGCCGCTGTTTTATTGATGAGCTCAGCCTACTTCTTGGACTGACCTTTCAAACAAAGATACTTGCTTTTTCTGTTACTTCAAATCTTTGTGATCTTGTAATAATAACGATTATGATGGCATCTGATCACACTGTATATATTAATGACAAGACATATCTGGCCACATGTCTTCACAGCTTACTGATCTCATTGATGAGAGCTGTCAGGCTGCCTCCTTGCAACTCGCATTTCAAGGTAATTAAAAACTAGCTTTTTTAGCAGCTTGAACTTTGTTTTGCAGTGAATTGGAAATATCGCATGCTGCAGAAATCGAGAATGTACCAGTCACCTGCTCGGCTTTATGCAACGGGAGGTGTGAAAACCAGGTACAGGAGTTAATCACGTACCCAGAGTGAGGGGCTTTCAAGCTCTTGCAGGTGTTTCTTTAGTCGTTGTTTTCACTTTAAGGAAAGAATGCTAAAGTGCAGAGCTGAGTGTCATCTTCAGATTGCAGCGTAGGACCTTACTTACCAGGTCCAAGCCAAGGTGATGCCAAGATGAAGAACGAGACAGGTAGGCATAGATGAGCACAGGCTGCGCAGAAGAATGCACAAGCCAGCAGCACTGACCTCCAGGGACAGAAGAGGGGTGGGGTGGCAGGAAGAATGATCCTTCACTGGGTTCTCTTTTGTTCCATTTGAACATTTTACCTGATGTTCATATTGCCTTAAAAACAAACCAACCAAGCGCTGGCTAAATAGTCTTTGCCCCTCACCCTCACCCCCGCCCCCACCCCCAGCACTGGGACAAGCCACACTCATCCCCAAGATCAGCACTAGCAAAATGGTGCTGGGCCACCACAGCTGTCTCCCAGAGGCCCAGTTCCTCCTTTCGTTTCTTCTCCACCTCCCACCTCAACCAGTGTCCTCAGACTCTCACCTGGCCAAAACGAGTATCAAAGAAAACACCTGATTAATGAATACAGATGAAGGATAGCAGTTGTGCTTTCAGACATGCACATTAAAAAGCAACGACAGAGAGAAATCCATGGAAGTCTTCAGCATTGAGAATGTCAGAAACAAATTTTCCTAGATTATACAATCGATCGGGGAAGATGCCTGCGGTGTGTTCTGGTTTGGAGGGAAGAGGAGTATGTAAGCAGGGAAGAGGAAGGCTGTGATCACAAGCAGAAGATGGGGTCCTGTTCTGGAGGATGGCCCACAGGGCACTCAGCCGGGCCTGACCAAACACACCTCTGTGCAGAAGCTGGACAAACGGGGTCCTTGATCCCAGTCCCTCCAGGTGCTGCTGGTGTCTCCAAGAGCCCTGAGCACAACGATATGCACAAAACACTACCACTGGGTACCTTCAATGTGGTACAGCAATTCCACCTGCAGAACCATGGGGTAGTGGAAATATTTCTGCAGGGTTCTTTTTTTTTTTAAGATTTTTATTTATTTATTCACTGGAGACCCAGAGAGAGAGGCAGAGACATAGGTAGAGGGAGGAGAAGCAGGCTCCATGCAGGGAGTCTGATGTGGGACTCGATCCCAGGACCCCAGGATCATGACCTGAGCCAAAGGCAGACGCTCAATCACTGAACCACCCAGGTGCCCTGCAGGGTTCTTTCAACTCTGTCCATGAGATTGCTCTAACCTTGCTTAGCTGCTTGCTTTTACTCCGTTCTGCCTTTCAATGCCCTCTTTGAACTCAAATGTTCTCCTTCTAGTCACACAAGCATGCATTAGAACACAGTAAGACAAAAAATTGCCTGCTCGAGGATTAAATTTTTCACCTCTAGGCAGTTAGCAAGGCCAAACTCATTAATCTCCTATTTGCTGTTTCCTGCAGTAGAATTTCATGGCACTGACCAGTGAAAATGCTGGTAAAAGGCTTGTGTTCTGACTCTGTGGCTACCCTGCATGCCCAGGTTATTCTGCAGAGAAGTTGGCATGGGAATACCGGCTCCTACAGCTGAATATTCCATGCAAGATCTACTCTAAGACATTTGCTTTTGCCTCCATATGGGAAATTATTACATTGAGATTAAATATCATTGACCTTTTTTTCCAAAATGAAAACATCTTTATCGCTTTTGCTGGTTGTAAAATAATAAATACCTTACCTGCTTTACAAAACTCTAACACCAGAGAACAGGACAAAGTTGTGAATGAAAGTCCTCTTCATAATCTTCCCTGGCCGGATATCTACTTTTACCAGTTTGGTACATATTTTTAGAGAGATCTGTTATATACAATCATTAATGAACATGCTATGCTAGACTTCTGTTCCAAGGGACAAAATCTAATGCAAACTATCTTCAGCACAAAAGGTTTCACATAACTTAAAAACTCCAGCTAGCTTCAGGCATAGCTTAATCCAAGGACTAAAATGATATTACCAGGATACGCTTTCTATCTACCTCTCACCGTTGCCATTCTTCATGATGGTAGTATTCTTGGGGTCCATCTGGTGTCTACCAGCAGCTCCAGGATCACCTGTCCTAAGATTAAATTCTAGCAACAAAAGGCAGAGACTCTATTCCTACTATTTCTTACACAAGTTGTAGGATCTGTATGGATCAACGTGGCTCAAATGATCATCTCCAAATCAATCAATATACCCAGGAAAATGAAATACTCTGATTGACCATGCCTGAGTCTCACATGAGCCCCTGGAGCCAGTTGTGAAATCAACTGCTTCCTAGTCACATGGACTAAGGGCAGATGCCTCCCAGAAAATCATGGACTGTTGACAGAAGAGTGCTGTCAACAATGCTAAGAAACAACGACAACAAATGTAGCAAATATATTTGCTTCTTTCACCATCAGCATCAGGGCCAGCTACAGGATTTGTGAGGTTCAGTTCATCTGAGGGGATCCGTGTTCAAAAAGTAGTAAAAAAGTGACATTAAGTACTAAAATATAAATCCGTTTCTGTTCTTCTGCAGTCTTTCCATCAACTGATCATGGTGGGTTTTTTTTGTTTTGTTTTGTTTTGTTTTGCTTTTTGTTTTTTTGTTTTTTTTTTTTTACTGTGTGATATTGTTCTAAGCAAAAAAAAATTAAAAATTAAAATTATTAGCATGGATATGACCATTCATATATTTATTCTCTGTATCAGTTTCAAATGGAAATATACAGCTTTTAACTCATGTATGAATTACCAGAATTATACAACTTGCATTTTACAGCTCATACCTGTACATGTATAGGTGGAAGCTAACTCAACTGTATTAATTTCACCCCTGGATAGGTATACCTTCTACAACACTGTCTACCTTCAGCTTACCAGTAAGTTAGGGAAGACTTAAAGGAAATGTAATTATGTGTTTCTCTTCTCTCCCTTTACTTCTATGCCATCATTTCAGCACAAGTGGTTGGCAAATACATTAAAACATGTATGAAAGGACATGATGGGGTTTCTTGTCATTCACCTTTCTTAGAATGCCATTATATCTTTCTGCATTCAAAGCAAGTTTTGATGTCCATGGAACACCATGGTCTTTTGGAGCTGTTAGGGCCCCCACCTGCTCAGCTGGAGATGGAACTCCCTTACCTTGTACCCACTTGAGTCTCACTAAACTCCACATGTGGTGGCTTAACTGGAATTCCGTGCTCAGAAGCATTGAGAATGCTGTGTGCCAATGGGATGGGAAAGGAGGCCAGGCACATTCACTGCATTTATCTTTTCTGCTCAGACATAGGTTCCATTGTCTTATCAAATTTCACTTATGAAATACAAATTCAAAAATAAAATTCTTGGGACACCTGGGTGACTCAGTGGTTGAGCCTTTGACTCAGGGCATGATCCCAGGGTCCGGGATCGAGTCTCCCATCAGGCTCCCCAGAGGGAGCCTGCTTCTCTCTCTACCTATGTCTCTGCCTCTCTCTGTCTTTCATGAATAAATAAATAAAATCTTTTTTAAAAAAATAAATAAAATAACATTCTTAAGAATGCCAAGACAGCAACAGCCACATACTAAATGAAGTTCAGGACCTTCTGAGTACCAGACTTGTACAACTGCATGGGTCACAGACCCAGGAAGCTGGCCTTAGGTCTCAATAAACAGAATGAAACTATTTAAATGACCAAAAGTGATTGAAAAGTTCCACAAACAGACTGAGATGTGGTTAAGCGAATCTGCTGCTCAGAAAGAAAAGGGAGGTTCCACAGAGAGCAGTGGTAACAGCTATGGGGAAAAAAATAGAAGCCATTCAAATATCTGCCCTGCAATTTATGACTACTCAATCAAACCCATTACACATGTAAAATTCATTCATTTTTAATGATTACGTAGTATCCCATTGTATGATTGCACCATAATTTATTTTAACAGTCCCATATTAACATTTAGGTTCTCTCCAATTTTTCAATAAGACTTTTATGAATATTCTTGAAAATTCATCTGATTATTTCCTGAAGATAAATTTCTAGCAGTAGAATTGCTGAGTCAAACAAGACGCATGTTTTAAATTTTTATATACATTACCAGACTGCCTGTCAAAATGGGATACCAGTTTATACCAGTAGCAGTGTATAAGAAAGCCTGTTTCCCCCAACCCTACACAGGATATTACCATTTGTTTTCTTACTTGCCAGTCTGAATGACAGAAAATGGTATCATTGTACTTTTTTGAATCATGGCTGAGGATAGGCATCTTTTTAGGCTTACTGTTAGATTTCATTTTTAACATTTCTGAACATTCAAATTCTACGCGGCACCCCCCGCCATCTCACATTCGATGAGAGATGAAGGAAAATGAATGGACTGAAGCAGTATGCTATTATTTCCTACCAAAATGAGGGATGATAATAATAGACACCAGGAGTGTCTTGGTGACTCAGTTGGTTAGGCATCTGACTCTTGGTTCAGCTCAGATCATGATCTCAGAGTCTTGAGATGGTGCACCCACCCCCTTTCCAGGGCTCTGTGCTCAGCAGGGCATCTGCTTAGGATTCTCTCTCACTCTCTCTCCCTCTGCCCCTCCCCTCCTGCTCTCTCTCTCTCTCTCTCTCTCTCTCTCTCAAATAAATAAATCTTAATAATAATAATAACAGCTACCATTTATTAAGTGTTTACTATACCTCATGCACTTTGTACACATCATCTCCTCAAATCCTCACAATTTCATTGAGTCCAAGAAATCAAGACAATGGTTACCTCCATTTTACAGAGGAGAAAACAGAGATTTGGAAGTTTTAAGTAACAGTTAAGTGGTAAAAAAAGGTCTCTGTTGGAATGTGGTTCTGTCTGAAACCAAAGACCTTAAAATCCCCACTAAAGTCCTGCTATACAGCTAATTGCTCTGAAACTCCATCTAATGTTTCTGTTTTCATATTAATATGGCAACTGTTCTGCATCTGGTTGAATTAGAGCATAAAATAGTCCTTAACCACAGAATGGCATTGTCTAATACCTAGCAACTCCTGAGGATGATAACCAAAAGGAAGAATGTTACCTAAACTCTATCTGTCTGGCCAGAAGCTGAAAGGCAACTAGGAAAGCTGAGTGTGCATCACTCATCTTGAAGCCTCGTAAAAGAAGGGAAATTGTATTTGCAAGTCCAATTTCTGAATGTTTGAGGAAGCCTTGCAGGAACACTGCAGTGAGGAGTTAAAATGAGGACCCTGAGAGGGGATGTGGATAATATAGTATGTGGGGCTCTCCACTGCAGGGTATGTAAATACTTTATACACTAATTCAATTACATTTTCAGATTATGCAGGAAGACTGATTTAAGCAACAGCCTGCACTACTGTCCCATCACCCATGCATACATGCAGGAGAACAGAGTTAAGAGAGCTGGGTCGACCTTAACTCTGGATTTCTTGACTTTTATGGGCTTAAGTTGGAACTTTAATGTTTTATTAATGCCAAGTTTTTGGAGTTGGAATTCAAAATGTTTCAAGCAGAGATAAGATAAGTCTCAAAGACCTGGAAACTGTTCATACTGGCAGGTAGTAAAAAAAAAAAATCCACTATGTTAGACAAATTATCAACCACTCAAAGAAATCAGTGGGATTATTTTTGCATAAATTATTAACCCTGCATAAAGTGAAAATATTTAACCTGCCATTGTAAATGCATGGATGGTGTATATAACTATGAGCTTTGAAAGTCCTGTTCTAATGTATAACTAAATACATTCTTAAATGGATCATCTTCAGAGAAAGGGCAAAAAGAAACCATAAATATAGAGATTTGCTCAAAGCACAAAAGAAATGAGTGAACCTTTGCAAATGCCTCAAAGAGTCAAAAAATTCTAGGTATCTTTCATATTATTTATATCTCATATTGATTTATGCAAGAAGTCCCCTCCAAAACCTTAAGGCCCAGCCTGATTCTATATGTGATTTTCTAGAAGGAAATTCAAAGATGACCCAAGGTTGCAATTTGTGGTAATAAAAACTTTCCTATCAGACTGGTTCTCTTCTTTTTTGAAAGGTTTGGCCTTTGGAAAAAAGTGAGATTTATGTAATATATTTTTGAGGGAAAAGGAAAGAGCTATATTGAGGGTTAATTTCAGGGAGTTGTTTTTTTCATCTGAATAAATAAATATATTCGATCTCTATATTTTCCTTGAAAATATTATTTAATGACAGATTACCCTTTGAGAGACCAAGGATCAATGTGCTGCAAGCATTTTAATCAGATTGCTATCATTAATGAGTGTTGGCACTTCTCCTCAGTGTTACTTCTGTGTCTACTGTTGTTTCTGACTTGCTTTACCTCCGTCCCAGTTCATTTGCAATACCCACAGGTTTTATTTGGGGGGATTTTTATTTTTCTGGAAATGGAAGATTTTGAGTTACATGGTTTCATATTCATAAATGTCTTGACTATGAAGAATAAAGGAAAAAGAGATTTAAACTGGGCAAAAACACCGCTTATAAAACACTCACGAATAATCATCTCAACTAAAACAACTGTTTGTGTGAAGACAAAAGGGGCCAAATTCTGTCCTTGGATGTGCACACACAGCTCCCATTAACTTTTGAAAACAGCTACGTGAGTATAGCCAAGGACAGTATTTAGCCCAATTTGGTCTAATTTATCCAGACCACCGCAGCCATGAAAGATAAAGACAGATTATAAGACATTTTGCATGTCCATACAGTAGCAAGCTTGGGGTTTTTCCAGTCCTCAGGGATACCTTCATCAGCCCAAATGTCAGTGATCACATCTAAGAAGTTTTGAAAAGTACAGAGATCAAATTTACTTGCAATGCTGCTGGCCAGAGTTGGCAGCCCTATCTTAGAGAATGCCATTCTTTCTGTGTTGGGGACCAAACTCTCGCAATTTAAATTCACCAAAAAGAAACAGACTTAGTCATATGCAAATGAAATTAAATACTAAGATAAAAATAAAAGGACGTTGATTTTAAACAGTTTTTTTTTTAAGGTCAGTCAAGAGATATTGAATCAATATGTTTTAGAAAGTCTCCATGCCCTAGTTTACAAGATATATTCCAAGAAGAGTGTTTTCTTATAGTTTGCTACATTAAATTTCCCTCAGAAATGCTTATACCTCTATACATGGCAGTCTACACTGGCTATTTACTACACAATGGGGCTGAACTACTCTGTTTGAGCCAGTGCTTAAAAGGTTGGTCAAAGAAGTGTTGATCGCCCTGCCAAAGTGCTGCCTTTATGCAGTAGACATATCTTGACTATCAGATGGCCCATTCTCATTATACAATATTACACAATTATCCAACAATGGGACTACCAGCCCCCTCTTTCTTCTTTCCCTGACATTTTATACAGAAAAAAAAAATGGTTTGGCAATCTATGTGATACATCCATTTTGAAATCAAACTGCCAAATGCACTCTGTTTATTACAGCTAATGGGTACCCAGGCATATTTGCTTTCATGGTGGCCACTTATTTGACACCTCTTGATTCTTGGGCACCTTTACAATGCTTTTTGTCTGAGAGCCTGATCCAGGCCTTTTACATGAGTTAAATTCCTATTGACTGTCAATAGAATGTTGGAAGGAGTGCAAGATGTATCACTCAGGCCATCTCAGAACTTTTCAGGGCATTGTAAATACAGATTAAGGAGGCAATACCTGGCATTTTCTTAACGCTGTGGCTTAGGAACAATGTTCTGCATATTTTTGCCAATTTCTTAATCTGTGTTTCAAAGTTAATAATAAATGTACCAAAGTGTTTCAAACTTTTGGGGGAGAGTTTGAGAAGTATGTAGAAATCCTATTTTTTTGCAAAATCAGTCATAATAGCAATGATAGTTTCCATTTATGAAGCACAGATCATGGGCCAATTAAGATACTAGATATTTGACACATGATTTCATATGTGTAGCAATTCTAGGAAATGGGTTTTCCTGTTTCAGTTGCAAAAAAAATTTTTTTTAAAAAGTGAGGGTTCAAAGAAGGTGAGAAACTTGCCCAAATTCATACAGCAAATGATTCGAGACAGAAGTGGCAGGTTGTTCTTCCTGCATGAAAACTGGACTCTGGGTTTGTGCTGGTCAGATCCTGGGGTAATATGGATCCAGGGTGAAATCCTCATCAAGAAGCACACTATGCTTTACTCCTATGCCTGCCCTTTCCTACAGTCATCAGAAATATTCCTCGTTTCAGAAATACGAATTTATCTGCTGCCTTTTCTCAGTATCTTCATGGCTACACATGTTTTCTGCTCCTTATAACAATAGGTGTTGTGGATTTCTTGGTTTTTGCTTTTGTTTTTCGAAAAAACGAAGAAGAAATGGAGAAACACTCACTACAAGTTTATATCCACAAATAAAGCTGAATTGAATTCATAATAAATGACCTCTCAAGCATTGTTTTCATTTGCTAGTGCTGTACCTAATGACTGACAATTTCCTCATCTTTATTCTCAAACAAGCTCAATGGCATTGGTGTTCTTTGCTCTGTAGCAAAGAAAGACAAAGTCAGGAATTTGCTTTATTTGACTGTCAAACTGATTTTTCAAGATTGGCAATTTGTATTCACACTTTGATGTTGTTTGGGAACTCATCAGGGGCCTCAGTTACACCAAACAGGTGATAACACAAAAGCAAAGAACTATTAACTGTTTATCATGTCACCAGCTATGTTCCCAATATGCCATACAACAAACTGGATCTTTGCCAGCTGAATATTTAAATTCATCCCTGAAACTTTCTCCTTAGGCTATTGTTTGTGATTTCTCCCCTTCTTAACGCCAAACCTTTTGAAAAATGAAAAGTCACTAGTGTTTAATCAGAATAATTTTCCAGCCCTATCTACCCCTAGTCCTATTTCCCTGATGAGTCAAACTGGTAAAGGCTAATTCTTTGGAATCTCTCCTTGAGCCCTCAAAATTTAAGGCTGCTCTTCAAGAAGGAAGATTGGTATGGGAAGCTCTCTGAGTACAATGATCCATGAGAAGAGATGACCACTCCCTGTCTCTCCTTTTTTTTTTTTTTTTGTCATTTTACTCCTTTGATCATTAAAGTATAAGGCAACAAGGAGTCCTGAGAAGAAAGGAACCTGGCATGCCTTTTACACCACTCTATTCTTGATGCATAGAGTAGTGCCTGAGAACCTGGTAGATGATCATTAAATACTTAGTTGAATAAATGAAAAGTCATTCTGAATATCAGGGTTATCAGGGAACTTTGATTATCCAAAAAGTCATGATTCTTTATCCCTCATGAAAACAAAATCATGTAATTAGTATGATTACAGCAGGCTCATACTGCCTGTCTCCTTTCCCCTTCCCCATAACTAAAAATCTCCTCCAAATGTTTCAGGTCACAAAACCTGATTTTCTTCATGATTGGGACATTCCTATCTAGGCATCCTCCTACCGAAGATCTGATCCTTGCCCCTTTTAACACAGTAGTTTCAGACGGAAGGGTGGAAAGATTAAACAAGTAAATTTAAATATCAGTAGGTAACAAATTTTAAGTATTAAAAGAGATGGGACATCTCTTATCCAGAAAAAAACATGCCCAACACTACTGATTAGTTTACGTAAAACTGTATAGTGATTTCTATTTATAATTTTTTCCAGTTTAAGATAAGCATGTAGAGGGAGACAAGACGGCAGAAGAACAGTGGTCATCATTTCATCTGGTCCCCCAAACTTACCTAGATATCTTTCACACCATCCTGAACACCTATGAATTCAACCTGAGATGTAAAGAGAAACCGTTAAAATGCTACCGAGAGAAAAGTGATCACTTCTTACAAGGTCATGGTTGATATTTTTGACTCTGCTCACTCATACAGCCATTCTGCACTGGAAAAAATGACTAGATGGAAGAATTCACCGTAGAAGAAAGAACCAGAAGTAATACACTCTGCCACAGATCTATGGATATGGATTTAAGTAGCATATCAGAGATACAATTCAAGGGTACCATTATAAAATTACTGGTGGCTCTTGAAAAAAGCATAGAGACCTCTAGAGATTCTCTTACTACAGAATTGAGATCTAATCAGGCAAAAATTAAAAATACTTTAACTGAGATGCAGTCTAAACTGGATACTCTAACTGCTAGGGTTAATTAGGTAGAAAAGAGAGTGAGTGACATAGAAGACAAGTTGATGGAAAGGAAGGAAGCTAAGGAAAAAAAGAGAAAAACAATTAAGAACCCACAAGGAGAGGCTTTGGGAAATAAATGATAGTTTGAGAAGGAATCATATTCATCTTATTGGAATTCCAGAAGGTGTGGAGAAAGAGAGATTGGACCACAAAGTATATTTGAACAAATCATAGCTGAGAACTTCCCTCATCTGGGGAAGGAAAAGGCATTCACATCCAAGAGATAGAATGGACCCTCCCCAAACCAGCAAAAATCGATCAACACCCCAACATATAATAGTGACGCTTACAAATTTCAGAGATAAAGAGAAAATCCTAAAAGCAGCTTGAGACAAGAGATTCCTAACTTATATGAGGAGAAATAAAATAAGGATGTAGTAGAGAGAATTTCTAAAATGACCACCCAAAGATGCCCCACCCTAGTCCTTAGAGTGTGTTTATGATGAAACACCACACCCATGAATATGTTACAGTGCATGTCAAAGGGGACTCTGTAGATGTAATTCAGGTTACTAAGCAGATGTACTTAAAATAAGAAGATTATTCTGAATTATCCAGGCAGCCCCAATATAATCAGATGAGTCCTAAGAAGCTGAGAGCAAGGTTAGAAGGGTAATTCAGAGAAATCCAAAGTTCACAAAGGACTTAACTGGGTAGGAAAACAACCTAAGTGTTCATCAGCAGATACTGAAATGAAGAAAATGTGGTACAAATATACAAAGGACTATTAAAACAAAGACAGAAATCTTTTCATTTGTGACAACATGATGAACCTGGAGAGCTTTATGCTATGTGAAATAAACCAGCCTGAGGAAGATAAGCACTGCATGGTATCACATATATGTGGAATCTTAAGAGAGAGAGAAGAAGGAAAGAAGAAAAGAAAGAAAAGAAAAGAAAAGAAGAAGAAAGAAAGAAGAAAGAAAGAAAAGAAGAAAGAAAATAGAAAGAAAAGAAAAAAGAAAAGAAAGAAAGAAAGAAAGAAAAGAAAAGAAAGAAAAGAAAAGTCTAACTCCTAGAAACCCAGAGTAGAAAAGTAGTTGTCAGGGGCTAGGGGTGGGGGTAGGGGCAGTAATGGGATAAATAGGGAAAGGCTGACGAAAGATTCTAAACTTTCAGTTAGAAAATGAAAAGGTGTAAGTATCTAATGTATAACACGGTGACTATAGCTGATAACACTGTATTGTATAATTGAAAGTTGCTAAGAGACTAGAACTTAAATGTTCACACCAAAAAAAAAAAAAGTGATGTGATGGATGTGTTAATTTACTCAATGGGAAGAGTTCCTTCACAATACATATATATTTATTTATATATAATGTATACAAATATAAGAGTGTATAGACATAAAGCATACAGAAATATAAAATATATTAGAAATAAAAATATAGAGAATATTAAAAACATATTGAAATATATTAAAATATTAAAATAGATAATATATCAAAATATATGTATATGTATATAAAATCATCATGTTGTAAATATCTTACCATTTTATTTGTCAACTACACCTTAATAAAGCTGGGGGTGGGGGGGAAAGAAGGACCTGATTTAACATTGCTGTCTGAAGATGTAAGAGCCGTATGAAAAGGGAAGGAGGGTGGCCTTCAACAGCCATAGGAGCATTCCTGGCTGACAGCCAACAAGGAACCCAAGGCCTCAGCTCCACAGATGCAAGGACCTAAAGTTGGCCAACAACCTAAAGAGCTTGGAAGTGAATTTTTTCCAGAGCTTTCACATAGAAGTCCAACTCAGCCAATTCCTCGATTTCAGTTTTGTAATACCCATAGCATAAAACTCAGTTAAGCCTACCTGGACTTCTAATCTCTGTGTTTGTGGCAATTTTTACTTCAGCGATAGAAAGCAAGTAAAAGGACAATAGGATATTTGCCTTCACATTATTAAAAATAACATTTCTAAATGTTTTTTCAAAAATAAACATTTCTAAAGAGTTTCAATGGAAGAGAAAAGTTTGATTTGCAACTTTTTAAACTTAAAATAAATGAAGCAGTCTCCTCCGTGGAGACGTGCAGGAGGGTGACAGGGGTAAGGCTGATAACCTGGGGAGAAGTGTACACTAAAATTAACAGCGAGCATTACCCAGGGAAGTGGAGTCACTCAAGTCGGACGGCACTTATTTTTTACCTGCTAGCCACAAGGCATCATGCTGTGCAAAGGGGATTGAAATTAATCAGACAGAATCCTAGTAAAAGATCTGGTAAGTAATAGAAAAATAAAATTAAAAGTAAAGAATGCTATAGTTTCTATAGGTTAAAGTGCCATGGTGAGAGAGCAAGGAACTGAAGATAATTACAGAGGATAATTCGATCGGCTGCCAAGCCTTTTCCATTATTCTCCTTAATACCATTAAAATCCATCACATCTTTTTACCTTTTACTGTCCGCATTACTGCTGGCCTGTATGAGGCCATGACCATCTGGGCTAGATTTCCATCACAGCCTGTCAACCAGCCTCCTGTCATCCCTCCACTACCCCTTGACTCATTATTTATTCAGCAACCTGAGTGATACTTCTAAAATATGACTCAGATCATGTCACTTTTCTGTGTACTAATTTTCAATAGCCTCTCATTGTCTTTAAATAATTTCCAAACTCTTTCAAATGGCTCTCATGGCGCTCTATGACCTGGACCCTGCTCTGTCCAGGGCAAGAGCTCTATTTCTTACAACACACTCGCCAAACTTTCCACTTCAATCACACCAAACAGATTGAAGTTATCTAAACATTCATGTTTTCTCTCTTTTGGACTTTGGGCCTCTTATCCTTGGCCCCATCCTACCTAGGTAGCTCCTAGTCAAACCTCAGTTCAGAAATAAGTGAAGTCCTCTTTGGCCCTTCAGGCCCAGGAATGAGTAATCTTCCATGCACAGACTTTATTTACTGATTGTACTTGCCTATTTGCCTGTCTTTCTTCTCCTTACATTGTAATATCTTTGGGGGCAGAGACCACATATTATGCCCCTTTGTGTCTCAAATATTAGAGCAGTATGGGATGTCTCAGTGGCTCAGTCAGTTAAGTGTCCTCCTTCGGCTCAGGTCATGATCCCAGGGTCCTGAGATTAAGCCCTACATTGGGCTCCCTGCTTCTCCCTCTGCCTCTTCCCCTTGTTTTTTCTCTCTCTCTCTCTCTCTCAAATAAATAAATAAAATCTTTAAAATAAAAAAAAAATAAGAGCAGTAGGCATTCAGTAAATATATGTATACTGATTGGTGTTCTGGAAGCATCAAAAAGTCAAAAGGGTCAACAGTGTTGAAAACTGGGAAAATGTTGAGGCACCTGGCTGGCTCAGTCAGAAGAACAAGCAACTCTTGATCTTAGGCTCCTTGAGCCCCATGCTGGGTATAGACATTACGTTTTTTAAAAAAGCTGAAAAAGGGATCCCTGGGTGGCGCAGCAGTTTGGCGCCTGCCTTTGGCCCAGGGCGCGATTCTGGAGACCCCGGATCGAATCCCACGTCGGGCTCCCGGTGCATGGAGCCTGCTTCTCCCTCTGCCTATGTCTCTGCCTCTTTCTCTCTCTGTGTGTGACTATCATAAAATAAACTTAAAAAAAAGCTGAAAAAAATGTGGAAAATTAGAAATGGGGCCTTGGATCTACAGGGAAGTCATCAGTAACCTTAGCAAGACTAGGTGGTTCAATGGAATAAGAAGAGAGTGGGAGCTAAGGAAGTAGAAACAGTTTTCAAAGTATTTTAGAGTTCAGGAAAATGTCTGAGACCCCCTTTTTTTGGTAGAAAAGGCCAAACTTTAGCCCATCAGGTATGATTAGGATCCAGGATAAATGAGGAGGTACACAGAAGCAACAATCAGGGAAACAGACAAGACTAAAATTTGAGGATCCAGAAACAGGTCTCTAAAATGGGTTAAAAACAAGGAAATAGAGAGCAGGAATGATGGGCTGGGAAAGGAGAATGAGGCAAGATGGGCAAGAGCTCCCAGGTGATTACCAGAGACAGGTGTGGGCTTTTCTCCTATGCCCACTGCCCAGTGAACAGGGAGGAGGGTTGTAGGTGGAAAAGAGAGTTGGCTGGACACAGAGGGCCAAGTGTAGATAAGACAAGAATGGAGCTGGGGGAGGTAGTAGTAGATTGTGGTAGTAGTAGATTGTGATCATGTCTGGAGGCCAAAGAGAGGGAATCTGGGAAAAAGGAAAGAAAGAACTTGACATGTAGAGGAGAGACCAGAGGTGATGGAAGCCAATGCACCCCAAAGGCTGACATTGGAATGAAGGTAAAACCCTCTTCCTTCAAGACTGAGGGAGAGACAGGTTAAAATCTGTGTCCTTCCATAGGTAAGTCTGTAGGTGGAAGCAAGGAATGTCCAAGGAGACTGCTCAGAAACTGCTATAGTCCCTGTGAATCATGAAGCCAGGCTAAAGCTGAGAATGAGAAGAATGACACAAGTTTAAAGGTTGGAAAGAGCTGCCTCACAAGGAATTTGAGGAAGCCAACCAGGGACAAGTAAGAAGATTGCCAGGTTGCACTGAGAACCCAGCTGAAGATTAGATCATTAAAGAATGATATTTGTCTGAATTTTAATTTCCATACACATGCAGGAAATATTGTCCTGCTTGTGTATGTTCCCCATTCCACAAGAGAAAGAAACTGAGTTTGAAAGCAAGCAAGCCTGGTGGAATTACTTTTTATTTATTTCTGTATTAAAACAGTTTTACAGGTATCTGTGGTTAATTTCCAAATATTGGAAAATGGAGCATTTTTGTAAATCACAACCATATGTATTTTCCGCTTGTGTGTGTGCTTCTACCTTTTCACATTTGTTTAAAAAAAAAAAAAAGAATTACAGGTGGGGGGGGGGAAACATCAGCCAACAGGGTTTTGTGGATCACACAGCCCCATGCAATTAAGGCGCCATTGTTAATTTTCAAATTGTCATAATGCATTTGAGAATTTAAGACAATCCAAAAAACAATTATGACTGAATGAAAAGTGAATTGGGCAATCAACTGAGATGAAATTCAGCCCAGAGAAACAAAACGTTGAGAAAAAAAACCTCGAATAAGGGAAGAATGAAAGGCATATGGAAGTGACTGATTATGTAGGGATGGTCTTTAAAGACCAAGGTTACTTGACAAGAAGGTGGTAGGGGTTTGTTTTACACTGAACGAGACTTAGTTATTTTGCTAAGTGCAGCAAATCTGGCTTTTTCATGCTTAAGTTGCATAATAAATATGTTGAAGCCTACCCAGATGCACATGGATCTAGCTATATGTTGTTTACCTCAGACTCTTGTACAACAATAACTAAACAAAGCCAGTCCCCACAGACATTATGGAGCAGTTTGCGGCAAATCAGAATTTCAATTTCTTATTCTGATTCCATGAAGGGATTAATTTGTGGTGCATGTAAATGAATTATTTTACCCTAAGTCAGCAAGTTCAAATTATCACATCTTGTATCTTTTTGTTTTTGAATTTGAAATAAATGTAGGTAGCAGGATCACCTTCATCAACAAACCACTTGAAGACAGCCTGGAAATACTGTCTGGATGACTAGAGTAATGTGTGCTGAATGAATTTTTTTTTTAAGTGTTGATCTCTACAGTCTTACATTCCACCCAAGTAAATAGGCCCATGTGGAAGAGTCAAATATTGCATTATGACTCCTGCCATTTTAAATTCTTGCTAAACCTTTATTCCCCACCAAGCCATTTCCTACTATTCCAATCTTTAGTCTATGCCTTTTCTAAAGGCATTAGCCAAGATTCATCTCCAGTCTGATGCTTTCCTTGGCAAATCACATCCCATCATGATCTTTCTCAAGGTTTGAATTCCCTCTGAACTCATTCATTCATTCACTCACTCATTCATGCATCATTGTGCATTTACCATATGAGACCCGGATAGCATCAGGTTCAGTGTTCTCTGTGCAATCAAAGTGCATATATTCTATGCTTCCTTGGGGCCCTGGACCTATGCTAGGCACCATAAAGTTTATAGAAAGAAGAATATGTAATTATCTATTTCTTTCAAAAAGATTTAAAGCAACTGGCTGTTTAAAACAAATTACAGTACAGTAATAGTCCACAAAATAAAAGAAAAAAATCAAGTAATAAAGAGACAAAGAAAATTATATTAAAACTTTCCCCTGAGTTTCCAGCAGCTAAAAAAGGGAAATTAAATGGATCATAACGCTCTCATTCTCTAATAAAAGAAATGCTACTACTAAAAAAAGATTCTGAGTTGAGCCAGGATGACAAAAACATAGCAGTATTGGTTCTATTACACAACCTCAGAATCCCTCTTTACACAGCATTCCAATGAGGAGCTACTAATTTAGCAGAGCCACCACTCAAAATAAATTCTTCTCCCCATTCTTTATATAAATGATATTCTTTTGCCTCAAGAAATTTGCCATTTAAAAATAATAATAAAGCACAGATACTGGTAAAAAAAAAATTAAAGCACATTTTAGAACTAAACTGTGTAGTGCTAAGTCTTAACATTTCTTTGTACCCCTTGTAGCACCAAATGTAGTCCTTGCCCAGAGTGAAGGTATGAACACCCTTTGCCTGATTGACTTATTAATGTAGCATGAATTCAGAGAAGGAAGACCCTGGTGGGAGAAATCTCCGTTGAAGACCAAGAACTGAAGCCAAACCTTGAAAGATGAGTGTTTGTTGAACGAGCACACTAAGATTTTGAGTCAGTTAACCTTTTGAATAGATTTTCTTTAAAATCATAAGTAAACTTATTGAATCTCTACTCTTGCTTAGTGACTTTTCCACTGAAGGTGCATTTTCCAATAATCCTCTGTTCATCTCATACTGATACCCCACATTCTTCTCCTTTCAGCCTTTAATACATCAAAAATTCATGGTTAACAATTCAATTCTCTAGCCTCTATTAACCACCAACTCAAAAAGTTAAATGGGCACTTCATTGATATCCTCAACTTTATCTTCCTGAGATCCAAACAGGTTCTATGTCACCTAAGGAAGGAGACGTTCCTTGTAAGGTTAAGTACTCTAGGGGCAGGGCCCCCAAGTGGCTCAGTTGGTTAAGTGTCTGACTCTTGATTTCAGTTCAGATTTTGATCTCAGGGTCATGAGTTCAAGCCCTACACTGGGCTGTATGCTGGGTATGGGGCCTACTTTAAAAAAAAAAAAAGGAGCTCGAGGAGCAAGAAAACCATTTTAATTGTATCAGTAACCCACTCAACAGCACCTACTAGATTTGTCTACAAAATCATGCTTCCAGTTTTCATCAAAAAAAGGAACTCATTCTCATTTCCTCCTGTTGCTGGTAGTTAGAGTTTGCAATATGCAAAAGCCTATATGCTGTGGACCCCCTCAAATCAGTAAGTACTCAAAATTGTGTGCAAAATATGAATAAAATATTGATTTCATTAAAAATGTTAAGGACTACTTAATTCAAAAACATTTTATATGTTTGCATATTTATTTCTGAATTTGCATATTTGTTTGCATATAACTTGTAAAGATGAATGTTAATTATACTTTAAAATCATTTATAAATTGTAACTAAGAATGTTGTATGAATTTTTAAAACTGCCAAATTCTCAAGTACCACTAATTATAAAGTGTCATGTAAAGTACACTGGAGCAGACCTCATATTGAAAAAATATTGAGATCTTGACAAATAGAAAAGCAGAATTATTAACTGTGCTCGCTGATTAAATGATACCTGAGGCAAGTGAAACGTAAGTGACACTCTGTGCTTTTCCAAAGCATCCACTTACCTTCACTGAATTATGATGAGAAACCCATGCTCCGAACCAGACAAATATTTTACCTGGAGCCTCCATATCATCCCACATTTAAATGTGAGCTTCTGAGAGCTGTTCCACAGTCTAGCTGCACACCTTCTAAAAATGACAAAGAAAGTTAAGTAAATAAGAATCACGATAAGCGGTAAGGCTACTCTGCAGCACCCTGTGTCAAATGAGGTGGGCTGAGAAGATCTGACTGTGCACTAATTGGATTTGTAAAATGTTTCAGAGTCATTTAAAAAACATTTACACAAGGTCAGCTCTGAACTGGTTTCCGAAAAGAGAAGAATGAAATGTCCAAGTAATTACACTGGACATGTAGAACTCACACTCTCTCTATTAAATTGGGCATGAAATTGGACTTTTTAAAAGTACAGGAGGTCTTGCACAATTTTCTACATTTTTGATAAAATGTTTAATTATCCCGAGCACAGATATGCCATAGATGGGAGCTGCTGCTCATGTACTGTTTTTCCTAAATTAGCAACTACTGTAAGTCAATTTCTTTTGAAAAAGTTTTAAAGAGTTGCAGCTTATTGAAAACTGACTGGGTTTCAGAATATTACGTCACCTAGAGTCCTGCCAACAGAAAGGGACATTGTTACCAGTCTGGCCTCCTCTACCACCACCCGGCCCCTGTCTCTATTAGTCTGGGGTTGATTTGTAAACGACTTACTACAGGAAATAATTATGCTAAATTATTCCACGTTGTTATATTATCAGTATCCTATCTGAATCCATACTAATATAATTAGAGATAAAGTCGACACTGAAATAACAAGTAGCTCTTAAAGTTCCATGCATGTTAAGTAGCATTTACTGTGCTGGAAGAACAGAACTTAGATCTCGAAAATAATTTGATATTAAAAGACAAAAGTAAACAAATTAGATTGTAAGTTTGTTTTTTCCCCCTGGGTATTAATCAGCCCTAGTAAACCTTGTATTGTACTCTTCAAATCTGTGTTAATCAGAATTTAGGTTTTGAAAAGCAAAAGGAAAAAAATTGTCTCCCTCTGGTGGGGAATAGAACAAGTTTTTCTTTCTTTCCTTTTTTTTTTTTTTTTTTTTGGTAATTTTTTTCCCCTGTAGTCAATGTCAGATAAGTTTCATGATGCTCTAAAAGAGTACTCTTGAAAAACAAGATTTCATCATCTTTTGAACAGGGCCAAGCATCAGAAATTCCAAATTCAAAAATGATCTTTACTTCTTTCACTTTTTTTTTTCTGAAGAAAATAAAAGAATAAAAGATGGAAAATATAAAACCAGCGGCAAGAAGCAGAAAGGCTTTGTATTTACATGAAATACTCAGCTTCTAATTGGATCCGGGTGCAAAAGTTCACTGTAGAATCTGTAGTTTTGAAATAATGCTGCTAAATAAGTAGTTTCAGAAAAGGAAACTCCTAGAAGGCCCCTTTCTCCCTTCACCAGATCATCTAAAGAGTTCACTGGCCTTTTTCCTGTCTTTATGATCCTGAAACACTTTCCCATTACATCACCTGTGATTTTGTTCAGATGTTAGTCTCTTCAGTAAGACTAGGAGCCCCCCGGGGTAGAGACTAACCTTCTGTATCTCCAGGTCACCAATGTTCAGCGTGGTATTTCACACAAAGTAAAACTTACGTTGTACAGGGCAGTGTCCAAAGCCTCAGACATAAACCATGGGCAAGATCCACCTGGTTCCTGCCTTGATGAAACTACAATCTAATGGAAAATAATGGATTAATCAAAAGTCCATTTTACCATAGAACCCATACATTAAATAGGAGACACCAGCCACAAAAGCCTATGCAATTCATATTGCAGTTGAAATGAATTAAAATTCCCCTTTATGTAGATTCATGCCTAAAAGCTCTATATTGTTATTCTTATTGTAATGTGTAGAGAGAATTTTGAGTTAGAAGTTTGTAGGCCTGGATCGATGCCTTCAACAAACATTTATTAATTAAGTGCCTACTATGTGTCAGGCACTGTGCCAAGCCATGGAAACACATTGTGGCCAGGAAAGCCAGATTATAAATAAGTAAAAACAAACAAGCAAACAAAACAAAACAACTTAAGTTGAAGATAACTTGTCATTTGTGCTATGAGGGGAAAAAATAAGGCAACAGAAGAAGGGTATAGTGATCAGGGTTCAAGCAGGAAATTGATTTTATACTCAATGGAGTAATTGAGGAGAGTTTAATAAAGGTACTGTTTAAACGGTGTGTGCAAGGGCACCTGGGTGGCTCAGTCCATTAAGCGTCAGATTCCTGATTTCAGCTCAGGTCATGATCTCAGGGTCATGGGATCAAGTCCTGCATCAGGCTCCATGCTCAGCACCAAGTTTGCATGTCCCTCTCTTCTCTCTCTCAAATACATACATACATACATATATACTTTAAAAAACAAGCAGACAGTGTGGGCAAAATGAAGATAAGCCAACACAGAACAGTGAAGTACCTTGGGACTTAAAAAAAAAAAAAAAAAAGGCTCCTTAAGCCAATATCACCCCTAGGTTTGAATGGACAAAGGAAAGGAGCAGTTAACCAAACCTGAAGAGAAAGTTCCACCTGAAGGAGAGTCTCCCAATAGAAACTGTGGCTTTTAGTAGTGAACAAGCCACCAAAGGCTTACAGTCATATTGGCAGGCCACCATGATAATAAATGCACTGACCTCAATTTCCTCCTTACTGCCAACACCCTGCCAAGTATCCCACTGGCTATACCCAACGAGAAGCCAGAGGGCGATGGAACTATTGATACTGTCTGTATAGGTCAACTCACTGGGGCACGTAGAAAACAGTTCTAGAGGAGAAAACTGAAAACATGTCTATAGAGAGTCATTAGGTCACCCAATGTTGGAAGAGGTGACAATGGAGCTAAAACCAGGATACATTCGGGTGGGGTTCTTTTGTTTGTTTTTTTAATGGAGACCAGTGCCAAATAGAGATTTTGAGGCAAGAAAAATATTGGTTGTCTAACTCTAGAACTAACTAGATAAGTGATCTTGTACCAGTCACTTCATATTTGGGGCTACGTCAGTAAAATGGACAGGCTGGACTATGATGATCTCTAAACTTCCTTTCCACCCGACCCATTTGAGGATCTCTGAATTTCCTGATTCCACTTCCTCTTATTATCTCTATCATTATGCTTGAATGGCATGAGCATAAATTCAATGTTTACAAATTAGGACCTACTCAGATTTTCTAAGAGTTGACAGTCTCAGGGTGAGGGGAAAAGAGAATTAAAAGAACTGCCTATACTGGTCTTACTCATAGGGTTTGGAGTACAATCTCTGGCTCATGTGTGAGAGTCAATTAGGAGACCTGGCTCACATCACAACCAAAGTTGACACCTTCATGGAAAATGTTTTAATTAAAATTATCCTGAGTATAAGTTTTACTCCCTTTGAGTAATTAAATAGTTTTTCCATTTTTAGTCAAAAGTCTTTCTAAACTGTATTTTTTAATACATTTTTTTATTTGAGAGAGAATATGTGTGTGAGCAGGGGGAGGAGCAGAGAGAGAGAGGGACAAGCCGACTCCACACTCATTGATGAGCCCATTGCAGGGCTTGATCTCATGACCCTGAGAGCGTGACCTGAGCTGAAATCAAGAGTCAGATGCTCAACTGACTGAGCCACTCAGGTGCCCCATAAATCATATTTTAAAGTTAGTGAAAGAAAATTCAAATAACATGGGTCTTTTTCTTATAACTAGAATTTTACTGTGACAGTCACAAGTGAAGTGCGTTCCATTAAATTATTATTCTCGTCTCAACTGACTCCTTGGCTGGGAATGAGTTCATACCCCAGTATGTGGGCTGACCTGTATGACTAGATCACCTGACTACATCACATCAATTAGCATGATATTTAGGTACCAACAGACTGAAAACTGGAAGACTTATTTTTTAATTTTTTCCTGTTTTCAAGGAACCTATACTGGAGTTCTACGTAGCATGTCAGAATTCAGCAGTAGAAAGGTAGACATTTGTCAGCTCATATTTTACGCATTCATTCACTTATTCATTCAGCGTTGACTTACTAAATGCCAGGCACCAATGTTTATGTGTTTAATGGTAAAGAAGAGTCAGTCACTTCCTGTCTTCCTGGAGCTAATTCATCTAGTGGGAACTGCCACCACCAGGTGTCACTAACTCCACCCCTTACCATTCACAGCTTTGGTGACCATGAGAACATCTTTCTAACACTGAAAAGCTTCGTATTCACTCATATTCATTGAAAAATAGATATATTTTATATTTTAATTGAAAAAATAATGGCACCTGGGTGGCTCATTCAGTTAACTGCCTGACTCTTGATTTCAGCTCTGGTCATGATCTCAGGGTGGCAAGATTGGGTCCTGTCTTGGGCTCTACACTTGGCAGGGAGTCTGCTTAAGATTTTCTCCCTCTCCCACTGTCCCTTCCCCACCCCTGCCTTCTCTCTCTCTCTCTCTCTCTCTCTCTTTCAAAATATATTGAAAAATTAGGATGCCTGGGTGGCTCAGTGGTCAAGTGTCTGCCTTTGGCTCAGGTCGTGATCCCGGGATCCTGGGATCAAGTCCCACACCAGACTCCACAGGGACCCTGCTTCTCCCACTGCCTGTGTCTCTGCCTCTCTTTCTGTATCTCTCATGAGTAAATAAATAAAATCTTTAAGTAAAAAAAAATTGAAAAAATGTGTATTGACACAGGTTACTATGAATCCAGTAACTCTTTCAATAAATTTGTATTTAGTCATCATAATAGTTTCTACATACTTTTGTTTTGTTTTAATAATAAATTTATTTTTTATTGGTGTTCAATTTGCCAACATATAGAATAACACCCAGTCCTCACCCGTCAAGTGCCCCCCTCAGTGCCCGTCACCCATTCACCCCCACCCCCCGCCTTCCTCCCCTTCCACCACCCCATGTTCATTTCCCAGAGTTAGGAGTCTTCATGTTCTGTCTCCCTTTCTGATATTTCCTACCCATTTCTTCTCCCTTCCCTTCTATTTCCTTTCACTATTATTTATATTCCCCAAATGAATGGGACCATATAATGTTTGTCTTTCTCCGACTGACTCATTTCACTCAGCATAATACCCTCCAGTTCCATCCATGTCAAGCAAATGGTGGGTATTTGTCGTTTCTAATGGCTGAGGAATATTCCATTGTATACATAAACCACATCTTCTTTATCCATTCATCTTTCGATGGACACCGAGGCTCCTTCCACAGTTTGGCTATTGTGGCCATTGCTGCTAGAAACATCGGGGTGCAGGTGTCCCGGCGTTTCAATGCATCTGCATCTTTGGGGTAAATCCCCAGCAGTGCAATTGCTGGGTCGTAGGGCAGGTCTATTTTTAATTCTTTGAGGAACCTCCACACAGTTTTCCAGAGTGGCTGCACCAGTTCACATTCCCACCAACAGTGTAAGAGTGTTCCCCTTTCTCCGCATCCTCTCCAACATTTGTGGTTTCCTGCTTTGTTAATTTTCCCCATTCTCACTGGTGTGAGGTGGTATCTCATTGTGGTTTTGATTTGTATTTCCCTGATGGCAAGTGACGCAGAGCATTTTCTCATGTGCGTGTTGGCCATGTCTATGTCTTCCTCTGTGAGATTTCTCTTCATGTCTTTTGCCCATTTCATGATTGGATTGTTTGTTTCTTTGCTGTTGAGTTTAATAAGTTCTTTATAGATCTTGGAAACTAGCCCTTTATCTGATATGTCTTTGCAAATATCTTCTCCTATTCTGTAGGTTGTCTTTTAGTTTTGTTGACTGTATCCTTTGCTGTGCAAAAGTTTCTTTTTTTTAATTTTTTTTAATTTTTATTTATTTATAATAGTCACAGAGAGAGAGAGAGAGAGGCACAGAGACATAGGCAGAGGGAGAAGCAGGCTCCATGCACCGGGAGCCCGATGTGGGATTCGATCCCGGGTCTCCAGGATCGCGCCCTGGGCCAAAGGCAGGCGCCAAACCACTGCGCCACCCAGGGATCCCTGTGCAAAAGTTTCTTATCTTGATGAAGTCCCAATAGTTCATTTTTGCTTTTGTTTCTTTTGCCTTCATGGATGTATCTTGCAAGAAGTTGCTGTGGCTGAGTTCAAAAAGGGTGTTGCCTGTGTTCTCCTCTAGGATTTTGATGGAATCTTGTCTCACATTTAGATCTTTCATCCATTTTGAGTTTATCTTTGTTCTACATACTTTTGAAAGGAAGTACAGCATCCATTTGGGAGACATACTAGTTTTCTTATCAACAATACATCACATGTACGTGGAATTGTGGTCCTCTTGCCACAGAACTCAACCGTTCCCCCAGAAACCTACAGACTTCAGGAGCAAAGATTCTCTGTTGAAGCCTGTGATGAACTGATCACAGCCAGACTGTGATCTCTGAATTGATCTCCTACTGTGTGATGCTCTAAGAATAATGCCATGTACACATAGTGTTTGTATGTCAGTCTCGAGCAATTCTACTCTCTTGCCCCAGACATCTCACAGACAGTTTGTATGAAAACAGTTTCAGATGTTTCAGTTATAACCTCTTTCGTGTCCCACCACCTTCTGACTCAAACACGACTGGAAGGGGGTCACAAGGAAGGCTGGAATCATGAAGGAAATCCGTCCTCCTACCATAAAGGTGCTATGTTTTGGACAACGTGTGTGTTTCTGATTCTCTGTTTTCCCAACCTTACCCCCAACACCCGAAGACAATTCTCCATCCCTCAGTTAAGTGGACTACTAACAGGTTCACCTTGCTAGTATGGCAGACATGCCCAAAGACATCCATATCCCAAAGGAAAACACAGCTTGACCTGTCACCAGGATACTCCACTGTGCTAGGCAGTAGGTAACAAGTACCAAACAGGTATATGACCAATGTGCTGGCAGAAAAAGAGAAGGTAGTACTGATTGTGATGAGGGAAAGAGTTCCCAGAAAGGGAATTTTATTTGGACCTGAAAGAGGATAACTTCAACACTCCATGGAGAGAGAAGGAAGATGATCCAGGCTGGGGGAAGATGGGAAGGGATCAAGAATACAGCAAGTGACCTAGGGATTGGGGGGTTTAGTATGCAACAATTAACTGGTTCACGCAGGTTGTAAAGTCAGTGTTGACCATTGCCTGTAGAAAGAGAGGGCATGCCAGTTGGGGAAAACAGCATCCCCCAAAAAGCAGATGGAAGAAGAAAAGAGAAAAATCCATGAGGACAGAACCTCAGGCAGAAGGGAGCTTCTCCTCATCCCAACCCTCTGGTATGATTCCTTCTGCTCTGATGGTATTTATCACAGACTACCTTGCCGTCAGTCTTTTATGTTCTTGTCTCTTCTCTGCTGGACTGTAACTAAACTCACCCAGGAGCAGCAATGGGACAGAGTGGAAATAGCAAAAGATTTGTAGATAAACAGTTACGTTCAAATCCTAACACTTCCATGTATGTGACTCCAGACAAGTCTCTCAGCCTCTCTAAGCCTGCATTTCTCATAAAATATGGATGGCAACGCTTACATCTAAGGGTTGTTTTAAAGATGAAATGAACTAAGTAATAAGGCATGTGAAGGTCTTGCTTACATTAGACAAATAAGAAATATCTTTCTTCCCCGATCCCACTTCCATCTTATGTCCTTAATGCTTACTTTCCTGTCTTCCACATAGTTGGTGCTCATTATGGTCTGAGTACAAAGCAGTTGCACTGCATTCCAGATCACCCCAGATTATACTGCTTTGAATAATTTTGTTTGGTTGATAGTCTACAAAAAATTTACTCCAAAAATATTTATCAATCACCTTCAATGTCTGGCACTGCTAGGGCCCACGGCCATAACTGCACATTCATCATGGGCCCTGTTCTCAAGGAGTTCAAGATTAGTGAGTCCTTCCTATGATGATTCATCCCCATAGAGGGACTTTTTAGGAAATAAGCCAATGGTACACTAAATGAAGCCATTAAACCTGAGTAATCCAAGAACATAATGTGAGAACCAGGTAGCTCCTGCATGAGAATGTTTTGCTAACAGTATGAAGGTTTTAGACCAAAATAATGCCACAGTTAACATCAAGATTCTTAAGAAAACTGAGGAGAAAAGGTTTTATTCTAGGCTCACCAAAGCATGTTTGATCTTATTAGTGAATTGTCCTTTAGGTAGGATATTGATGAACAGATTTAAAACTGGTTCAAAGGCATAATCAAATTCTTGTGTACATACTTTTGTGTAACTTCAGCAGCTAGGAAATGGCAGCCCCAGGTTATGATCCAAGATGAGGTGACTTTATGTAAGGTAGCGCCAGGCAAGGTAGAAGCTTAGAGGAAAGAGGCCCAGTGACAGACAGCTGAATCAGTGGCCACAGTCACCCCTGAAGGACAGAATTTTCCACTATCCTACAGAGAGTAGGACTAAGTAAGGTGTAATTACAAGCACAACAACCAGAGGCGCATGATAGCAGGAAAAGATACGAAATCATAAGCTTGCCTTTGATCATCAAGACTAATAGACTGTCCCCTTAGAACTGAACTAGAGGAGCTCAAAGATCAACTGTAAATGAAATTAGGGAGAAATCCTCTCCCTCACACTGTCAATAACCCTATTCTCTCTCCTGGGCTTCCCTCTTCAGGATCTCAACCCATTCTTTTATCCTGCTCTCTATCTGCACGGAGAGAATATTCATAGAATCCCTCATATTGGGGCACCAGGGTGGCTCAGTTGGTTAAGTGTTGGACTCCTGATGTTAGCTCAGGTCATGATCTCAGGGGCATGAGATCAAGCCCTGTGTCAGGCTCTGTACTCAGTGCAGAGCCTGGTTAAGATTCTCTCCCTCTCCCTTTGTGTCTCTCCCTCCCCTGTTTGCTCACACATGCACGTGCACACTCCAGCACACTCTCCCTCTAAAACAAATAGATAAAATCTTTTTTTAAAAAAATCCCTCACATAGGCCAGGTACTGTGCAAGATGTTTCACATACAGCATCTATTTCATTCTGTAATTACTCTAGGAATTAAGTACCACTGTTAGCTCCATTTTACAAATGAGGAAATCAAGTCTTAGAAAGTCTTCAGGTTCACCCACAACTCAATGTAAGAGCTGGGATATGAACTCAGGTCTGTCTGAGGACAGTCTAGGGCTCTCAGATTGTTCATGCTTACAATTTTTTACAAATTTCATTATTTTAAAAATTTAAGTACCTGTTTGAAGGTACTTACCTTTAAGTCACCTTCAAACAGGTACTTAAATTTTTAAAATTCATGTTTCTGCAACTTTCATTCATTAGAGGTCCTTGATAATGAAAATTCCTTTTTGACCCAAGAGAATTGCATTTCTAGTGGTGAGATTTCAGCTGAGGTCCAGAGATAACCAGAGGCTAGAGAGGGAAGGTGGACAGTAAAAAATCATCCAGGTCGAACGTGAATCATACACCATCAGTGGCTATCTCAGCCAAGTCATAGGGCTACACGTGAGTAAGAAAGAAAATGTTTGCAAACTTGCAACAGAGCCTCGCAGTGGTTTGGTTGAAGGTGAATGATAGGGTTAGACAAAACTGTCTCCAGCTTAACCTCAGGTAAGGGAAAAAAGATGGGGATACTTTTTTGAATGGGAATGAGAACTGGTTGTACTGGCACTGGGTTTTCCTTCTTCCTAAAATACATCCCATGACTGTACTATTCATGAGTATAAATGTTGTCTAGCTTATTCCCAGTTTAAAAAAAAAAGCAATTGACCATATCCTTTCACCATTTTAATGTTGAGCCATTATAATCTCACATTCCAGTGGCCTTCTAACTGCATGGTTATAGTCTCCTTACACTTACTCTGAAATTGTTTTTCCATTGTTATCTTACATTATAGTCGCATCGTAATGTCATGTTTAAAGGTTCCCCATACACTTGTAATGAAATCGTTTTGCAGTTCAGAATGGCATCATATTGGCACTTTAAGCAGGGTATCCATCACCCTGTATTGATAGTTTTCACAACAAAACACCCTATTTTAGTGGCTGTGAAAGTAAATAGCTGTTGCCAGTGATCTGTTCTTCCATTTCAAACTTAAATGGTCTCATCTGTTTTATTTTACCTTGCAATTTTCACACCCACTCTGGTATGGGCCAAATTTATACTGTTTGCTTTCAAATGAGGACTGCCATTCCATTGGCTCATAAATGTGCCTATGACGAGCCCCTTATCTGTTTTGGTTTGGCCTTTGTGCCATAGACAACTCCTTACAGTCTGAGAATCAATATGGTTTGGCCACTCCATTGGCAAGGCTAATGTGGATAAGTCTTCTGCTAATTGAAATCTGGAGGCAAATTATTCGGCAAATGTTTTCAAATCAAACTAACGGAGTATCAAAGTTCTTATATGTGATTCCTTCATCACATAGTAACACCAAAAAAAAAAAAGAACTCTATTTCCAAACAGCCACACGTGAAAAATTTGTGTCGTGTTTTAAGGCAAAGGCTCAAAGACAGGAAATCTGAGAAGAATACATGTTGCATTATTATAATTATTACCAAGAATTGGGCCTTTCTATGTAATTTTTTTTAAGTGCCATCATCACCTGTGGGTGGTTAAACTTTGAGAGGTTAACAATTTGATTTAAATCTCCATTTCAGAAATTAAATGTTACCCAACCCAAGCCTAATCCAAACTAACTCTCACTTGGAAGTCGGCCAGGGCCAGTGCAAGTCTCCTGACAATAGGCTTCACTTTTGAGATCTTTCTATTCCCTGCTGTTAAAAGAGCCATTACTGCCTCCGACACCACTCCTCTATGGCTGTTCTGACGTTTTTTCACATGTCCAGCCAGAAGTCGGAGGAGCAAAAAGAGAATAGAAGCGATGCATTTTTCCAAGAAAAGATTTCTGCTAGCATTTTCATACTCAAAGAGATTTGGCATTCAGTTGGAGCTGGGAGCAAAGCTTCAGATAAGCCTTTATTTTATACAAAACTACTTCTCTATCTTTAGGAGCTAACACAGATAATGAGGATGACGCAGCCAGCAGATCAGTCCAGCCCAAGTGTTAAACACTGTAAATCCTCTTGTTTTAGGCTTTTTTGCCTGAGCTAATGCTCGAATACATTTTCTGTCAGGAAGAAAGCAGAAACAGCCACAGCAATGATTTTGATTCTTGGATAACCCAAGGTGCCCAAGAAGTGATAGCAAATTCTTTAGCATATCCCCCTGAATTTGAATTTGCTTTATGTAAAAAACAAATACATGCGCTCTCATTCCAAGAGATTATGGCATGAATGGGAAAGGCAAACAAAATATGAGATAGGGTTAAGAATCCCTCCACAGCGTCCAGCCCAGGCCACCAACTCAGTGTGAAGCCCTCTCGATTCTCATTTCAATGCATTCAGAATGAACCCGAAGAGAACCATGTGTACCCGAATGACCACGCATGAAAAACCTGAATGCAGTTTTAAGATATAACCTTAATTATAAGCAGCTGAGCACTGCCTGAAAAAAATCTCCTATAACCTTGCAGAAGGGCATCACTACACATTCATGGTCTCTGAATTTCTCTGGCTTCAGGCTCTGATAAGCATTTTATCACCTTATAATCAGCTCCTTCTCCTACTCCTGAAAGTAACTGCTAATTCCAGATCTTCTCCGGCCTCCTTAGAGGCTCAGCCCCGCACCTCTCACTCACAGGAATGGACACTGCCTCCCTCCTCACCAGGCAAATGGAATCCACAGGCACAGTCTCACCCTCCAGCTTTCCACCCCACTGCAGCCACATTTCCCCAGGAGTCTGCCTTTCAGACTCATCTCCCTCCTCTGGGACCTCATTTCATCAGTTGAACTCTCCCTCACTTATATCTCAACTTAAGCTCTTCTCTCCCTACAGTCTCCTCTTTTGCCTATAAACATATTCAAGTTGCTCCTGTTATTTGAAACAAAAAGCAAAAAAACATCTACCTCGAATCTTTGTCTCCCTTGTTCCCGTACCCCCTTCAGCTACGGTCCCAGCCTCTCTCCTCTCCCCACCATATCTCCAGCTAAACTTGTCGAAACAGCAGTGTCCATTCATTTCCAGCCGGAGCTCCACTGCAATGTCTTCTAACCCCTCCTTCCTACTGGAGCCACCCTGGTCTCAGAAGTCATCTTTCTCTGTCCACTGAAACACACCAAATTATGTTGATAATTCCTTCCTCCTTAATGACCTCTACCCTCTCTTCAGAGGGATTCTACTATCCTCTCCTGACTTGCTTTAGTGCAGTCTAACTATCCTTTCTCTCCTTTTGACATGGGCTCCTCTTCCTCTGCCTACCCTTCCAATGGTGTTTCTTCCCTTCCTGAATGCTAGTCTTCCTCTGCCCTTCTGTAACCTCTTCCACCCTTGTGACTCCAGCTACTACATAAAAGGGATGTGTTCTCTGTTCCCAGCACTGATTTCTCCCCTGAATTTCATATTATACATATAACTGCCTCCTAAACAACTCTATCTAGATGCCATGTAGACATCATTAAACAGCACGTCTAAAATGGCATGTACCATCTTCTCCCAAATCTCTCTCTTCCTCCTGAATTCTCTTTCTACATTGTTATCACCACAGTCCCCTGAGATGCCCAAACTAGAAACTTAGGAATCAACCTTGACTGCCCACTTCATTCTCTACATTAATTAACCAAGTGTTTCTGACTTTATTAAAATGTTATTGAATACCATACCCTCCTCCCCATTTCTACTGTCGCTTCCTTATTTTAAGCCCTGGGAATCAGAAACTAGTCTACTTAGTAGTTTCCCCATGTGTCTCCCTTTAGATAGCCTTGTCACCTGCAAATGATCTTCCACAAAACCACCTTAGTTTCTGTCCAAAAAAAAAAAAAATCTAATCACATCATTTCCCTTCACAAAAATTCTTTAATGCTTCCCTAAGCTATAAGATATTTTGTAGACTCCTTCTCATTTCTTATTTGGCCTTAAAGAGCTTGCCCCAGCTGACCTCCCCAGCTTCATCTCTCCCTGACTCATATTTTATGATCTAGGAACACTAAATCTTTCACTATTTCTCCAAATACCACATAGCTTCACACATCCATGACTTTACTTGGGCTCTAGGGAAAATACCTAGGGTCCTTTCTTTAAGTTGACTTTGATCTATAGATCAAACAATGTATTTATTGGACTTTTTGGATGATACACTCAAATTACCTCAGTTAAAGGGGATTTATTTTTTTTTTAATTTTTTTTTTAATTTTTATTTATTTATGATAGTCACAGAGAGAGAAAGAGAGAGAGGCAGAGACATAGGCAGAGGGAGAAGCAGGCTCCATGCACCGGGAGCCCGACGTGGGATTCGATCCCGGATCTCCAGGATCGCGCCCTGGGCCAAAGGCAGGCGCCAAACCGCTGCGCCACCCAGGGATCCCTAAAGGGGATTTATTATAACATAACTAGAGAAGTGAGAGACAGGAAATCCTATAAAGGCAACATAGAACCAGGTTTGTGAGAGAATGGAAATATTCTAAGTACAATAACAACTCTAGTAGGATTACTCATAGGAACACTCCGCTGATACTCATGGAGATTCTCCTCCAGAAGATGTGTCTATGGCTCTTGGCTCAATAGTTCCACCATAGTGGCCCAGCTTTTTGTTTTACTGCTTTTGCTGCAACTTACTTGTTTACCATTACCATATTATGGCTCCTCTCTACTCTTCTTTCTAGCCCTTAAATGCTTATTGCCTTCTCTTCAGTATGTCTTTCTGCTTTTACCACTTTCCTGCCTTATCAGTTTCTATATGCTAGAATTTAAACTTCTCATAGAGAGGATCAGATTAGTCGACCAGATGCCATCGATACAGATACCATAGATACTTCTTTGGGTAGTATTTTCTCCCTTGACCATTTTATAAATATAAGTTTCTTTTCCTGGGTGTGAGAGTCACATAGAGAAATTACGAAGATTCCTGAGGAAGTTGCCACCAAGAGGATTGTAGATGTAAGCGTGCCCTGAAATTTCACAAAAGGAGGTAACAACTGGCAGAAACTCTCCATGACTCATAAGTGCACTTTTTAAATCCTTACAATAATACACCATCATAATAACACCACTCGTTGAGCAACTACTATATGACAAATAGTTTACATACATTATTTTTAATTCTTACCAAATGCTGGAAGATAGCCACTCTTAACACTTTGTTGAGTATCAGCAGGGATAGCTAGCATGCTTGGGGGTGCACAAAGGACCTAATAAATGGTCAAACCATTCAAATCCAAAAATACCTGGCTCCAAGGCAAATGCTATTCCCTCTGAACTTTGCTCTGTCTAGACGATATTCCTCCAGCCTCATGTCTTGAATTTATTACAGACCACTCTGTAATACCAGCTACCTCAAAGTTTTTCTTATTCCTTAGCCATTTCTTTGTAAAATACAAAAATGAATTTGCATCTTTTGACACGTGATAACTCAGTCTCACTGTCTAATATATGTGAGAACCTCTTCTCCGAATTTCTGTCTGTATCAGGCTCAAAAATTGATCAAAGTTCAAAATTGACAGTACGATGTCCTCATTAGTCCAGTTCTTCTCTCGAGAATATGGCTTCAGTATAGAAATAGCCCAGCAGCATTTTTTCTTTAGAATGTGGCTATACATTAAATATACAAATATGCTGACATCTAAGTAATTTTAAAAAGAGAGAAATGAGCATGGAGTTTTAACTTCTTTTGGCTCAGTAAGGAGGATAGAAGAGTTCATACTTCCAACAAATGTATGTAAAATAGACATGTGCATTTGAACAGAGTAGTAAAAATCTGTTTGATGGTGGGAATGCAAATATTCCCTTCTCTTTTTTTCTATGTGGAGTTTTTAAAACTGAAAACCTAAACACCATGAACGACTACGCACATCCCAGCTTAGCCCAGTTCAAATACCACTCAGAGGTGCTGAGCTGAGATCAGGGTTCTATACAACTAAATGTGATTTCCAACATTTTATTTCCACCTTTCTTTTCAAATTGCACTTATTCCCGCAACTGCTCTCTTCCATTAAAGGTAAGGGCAATAACGTTTCTACTTTTAAAACTACAATGATATTACAAAAGAAGAATAGTCAAAATTTGCAAAGTTCTTTTGGAATTCTCAATGGAAATGGAAACCAATCTCTGTTTAACTTGTCCTATACCTGGCATCCCCCAAATCACTACCTGAGAATAATAGCTTACAAATTTTAACATTAAATAAATGTAAAGCATTAGAACTGATGCAAAGTACCATTATTGTGACATACTCTAATTTGAAAAGGGTAAATCAATTTAAGCCATTTTTGTTTCAAATCAGCTCCTTAGACTGTATACTCATAGTGGTTGCCAAGTTTCAACCCAAAGTGAATGTTAAGGTCTATGTTATTAACCCTTGAAAAATGAGCTCTATCATGGAAACAATGACAGACCAGGGGACTACCAGGTGCAGCTGCTGAAGCTGACAGTCAGTCAAATAAGAGTAATGCCTGGTTTCTTCATATGCAAATCACATAATATGTGCTTACCTTTAAAGGGCAATGTCAGATTATTGTAAAAAGTGTTTAGATATAAATACCTTTTTTTAAGAAACCAAATTCATTTATACTGAACTCTCTATGGCTGACATACCATGATAAATCACCTCATTACACAGGAAGCCACAAAGATGGCTATTGAGGATGAGTGTGATTGTAAATGAGCCTGCTGGAATTCTACTGTGGCTTGCAATGACCCTCAGTCAAAAGATACCTGTAGATCATGGCAAGAGTTTCCCTTGGAACTATCTGGAAATGGTGAGCAACTAGTACCCACACTTACAATGCTATCCAGATAAGTTTCCTAGGTCTTGAATTTTGATTCTTAAAATGAGGGTATTGGGATAGATTTTTCTTAGCAACGCCTATCAAACAAATGTAAGCCTTCTTCTAAACGTGTTTTCAAGAGATTGAGAAAAGCACTTCAGTGAATCTGTATGCCAGGAAGAGTCACATGGTAGCCTCTGGATGCTGATGATATTCTAAATCTTTATCTAATAGTCATTACAAGGAGAGTGTGCGTGCAGTCACAGAGCTGCACACTGGAGAGCTGTGTACTTTGTTCTCTATCAATTATTTTGTGACTTTTTAAAAAGTTAAAAAGCAAAACAGAACATTCTGACATCACTGTATCATTTTTTCAAGGGACAGCCTAGGACGAGAACTGCTAATACAAACTTTTAAGTGTCAAGTCCCAAATTGGAGATCTGCTCGGAGCTCTCCTCTCCCTCCCTTGGCTCCTGAGCCTTTTCATCTTCTTCCTGTGGAAAGATGTCAAGGTAGAATTTTCCCTGGTGTGAATTTACTATTCAAATCCAGAATCGTGCATGCTAAAGTGAGATTTCCAAAAGAGACTATAGTGTTCTTATAGAGAAGAAATAAGATGAGAAGTTGTCCAGACAACGGGTGAGGGGGGAAAGAAGGGTGGGGGACAGAGAAAGAAGGGGAAAAAAATAAAATGTTCTGAAGGCCATACAGAGCTGGAGATCAAAGATCCCTGGTTTTTCCATCCTCAGGAGTCTTGATCCTCAGTTCACCCTTCCCACCACTATTATAGTCTTATAACCTGCACCTCTCGCATCTGCCTCACCCCCCCTCACCTGCTCAATCACCAGCTATAGGACAAAAGGAACTGAGAAGTCCCCAGCTGTGCTGTCTGCCGGAGACAATGGGTGCGGTAACAATAGCTCAGCCTCATGTTTAACCATCAAATCATCCCTTTGATTTTCAATTTTTTTTCAAGTTAGGAACTTTTCTGGTTCCTGGTAAAGAAAACCCAAAGCATATTCAACACCTGTGTTTACGCCGTATGCAGACACTTGAGTGTATGGTAAATGTGGCTTCAGGAGCACACACTGTTCCTTATTTAATTCATCCAGCCCGACAGAGTTGGTAAGAATGAACGCAACAACAGTAATGTTTCATTTAGATCCACTGGCAGTTCTCATGATGTACACTAAAAAGATGTAATATATATTACAAATGTGAGAGCCAGTAGGTACACAAGCATGCGTTTTACTCCAAGGTACATTAATAGAATGATAAATTCCATGTATTCAATCTACAAGAACCAAAATACTCTGAGTGAAGACATCTGTATAGAATAAGGTGCCAAATGAAATGTCACAATCAAATAAAACATCCTTTTATGAGAATCATAGGAATCTTTAGAGCTGGAAGATTTGCTCTAATGTAGAGTAAGATTTGCTCCTTGACAGGCATCAACCAATGTTTAAGAAAGATTAAATGACTCACACAAGGTCACACCTAGTTAGCGGAAAAGCCATGACAAGAAATTTCCTTCTGTAGGCAGTGTTCCTTCTGCTACACTATTATGGCAACTGCTTGTGAAACAAAAATTCACATGGGCTCACCATAACATCCTTGTGTGCTCATTCAGCGTGCCCATGGCTGTTCTTTGTGATGCGTGTTTACAGTGTGTCACACTTCAGCTAACTTAGCCACACTCTTAAAGACTGAGTCTGGAACCAAACTGGATTCTTCAGACCTTTGAGTGGGTAATACAAATCCACAGCCCTGTGAGTACTCAAATGGTTGGTGATGGAGCCAAACATTGGCCATTTATGTCCTATGTAGACATACAGGGCCAACTTCTCCAAACAAGCAGATTAAAATTATATTTATTTAATGTAGTACCTCTGTCCCAGCGAGACCAGCATAACATGAAAGCCGAAATTAAGAGATATGTTACAACTCAGAACATTCCCACGTAGAACTCAGAACCAAAGTGCACAGATGCTAGGGCAGCAGGGAGTGGGAGAAAGTGACCATTTTAAGTTTCCAGACCCAGAGCACATCGGGTGAACCCCCATCAAGCCACAGCCACCAAAAGAGCTCCAAATTGAATCACAGTTAAGGGATGGTCTAATCGCTGCAAAGAATATGGATTTTGAAGGATACCTGACTGACCCAGTCAGTAGCATATGCAACTCTTGATCTTGGGGTCATGAGTTCAAGCCCAACATTAGGCATAGAGCTTACTAAATAATAATAATAATAAATAATAATAATAATAATAATAAAGAATATGGATATCAAAACTGCAATACTTCACCAAATAAATATCTGACATGAAATTACCAAAGTCTCAAGCTGAAGGCCAGAAAGAACATTAAAATAAACATCCAGCATTGCTCCTGCCCGGTCTGCCTTTGAGAAATTAAGTTTGAGTAACACAAACCTCAGCTGACCTTCTGTACAGTAGCATACAAGTCAGAATCTATGACTGTATCTCAACAAAAATGTTGCATGAGCCAAGCATATGGGCTTAGATTCCAGTTTAGACAATACATTCTTAAAACAACTCTCAAGGACAGTGGAATACCACAGTAGGAGGTTGCTAACTAATACAAATGATTACAAGAATCGGTGCAAATAATAGCATTTAGGAAATTATCAAGGAAGCAAAAGAGAACCAAAAAAGCCAGGCTAACCCAGTACAGGTTGTCTTTTGTTCTTTTGTAGAAACGTGTAGCTGGGAACCACTAGCTGCACTGCCTTGGACACTAGTAAAATTCCTGTAGAGTGTTTTATAAAGGTAATGAACTTGTATGTGCCTCACTGAACAGGCCTGCTATTAAATCTTCCCTAAAAAATGGGATGAGATTGCTGGGGTGTTTTGTGAGCAATGTGAGCTTTGCCTGTAGCATAGTCAGGAATTTTAATCACTGGCCCCAAAATTATGATTTTCACTAAGTAAAATAAAATTGAAAATAACCCAGTACACACTCCATATCATCAATTTTTAATCTGCCTTATTTTTTAAGATTTCCCTTGTTAGGAGTAGATTTGGGCGGAAGGAGTAAAGAAGAAATCTCAAATGACAAATGTCCAGCCCTGACAACCCAATCGCAAACAAATTAAATGTCCATCTCTGTCACAGCTGGCAACCCCACTGGCCTGGGGGAAATCCTCTATGTTGTTCAGAACAAATGTATTGGAGGCTAATCAAAATCTAATGAATCCCTCAGGAAAATAGCTTCCTTAGTCCACATCTAGGAGAATTATACTCAATTTGGGGGAGGTGTCTACCAGTTGTTTTCTGATACAGCGATTGTTTTGTGAATACCAGAACTAGACACCCCCAGAAAGACATTTCAGCCAAGTCTATTATTCAAATCTATGCTTCACTCACCAAAGTGTCAAGGTGATGCATTTGCTGATCTGTCTCACAATACATTTTATTACTGACATGTACAGAGTAAAAGACCAGAGGAGGAAAGTCGGGCAGGGCAAAAGAAGCAATTTTTGACTTCCAAACAAAGCCCGCCTATAACTACTTGGACTGACCTGCTCTGCCAGTTTCTTTTGTCTAAAAGAATGAGAAAGAAAAAAAATAAAAGAGAGGGGAGGAGATAAGGGTGAGTTTGGAACATTAATGTAATCTACAGAGGGCAAGAAAGAGGCACCGGAGAGTCATCACCAACATGAAGCAGATTTGTCCTGCATCCTGATTCCTTTCTGGACCTCTCTCACTGCTGGGAGACAAGCTCTTTCCATACAAAATAAAGGCTGTCATGACTGTGTCAGATATTTCTCACATGCCTCCTAGGTCCCAGGCACTTTACACACTAAATCGCACAATCACCTGGCAAAGAAGGAGTTACTATTTCCATTTTATAGATGAGAAAACCAAGCTTCAGAGAGCTGAAACCTTGCTGAAGGCCAACCACAGAGTGATGAAGTGGCAGTGCAAAATTCAAACCCAGAGCCTAAGCCACTACCATAATTGAATCCTTCCCCACCACCCCTCTGCCCCAAGCTTCTCAGCAGTTCTCTCTCAGGAGGCTCCCATTGCTTAGAGTTCCATGTTTGAGGCAGATTCAAAGCTGCCTCATAGCAAAGCATCCCTACTTACAAACCATGTCATCAGTAACATAGGTAAAAATCACTTGCTTTCCTACTTTGCAGATTATATAATTAGTCAAAGCAAAGTGGGGCAAAGGCATGTGGAAGCAAAGAGCAATTTAGGGTTACACTTCTCTTATGTATATTCAGCCTTTGCACAAAGACTTATTGTTCTCACCTTTCTTGGCAGATGGAAAAGTGCTGGGTTCCAACATCATTTTAAGGTTTACAGTCCCTGGAAGGGCTCAGATGAAAATGAGGCAACCTCCATATGGTTCTAGTTTTTTATTTTTTTTTCTTTTGGTTTTTTTCTTTAACAAAGAAGCCTACTACATACCTCTAATTAAAGTATATACATTAGCATTGGAAATGGTAATTAAAGGATTTAGACATATCTAGAGTCTTCTGACAACACACTCATTCATGACTATCTAAATGGTGGATTTGTTTCCTTGGGAATTTATAATTTGCATGCTATTTTATGGTCCATTCCAAAGACATGTTTTGAAGGGAGTGGAGACATCTCTGAAAAAAAATCTAGAAATTTAGCTTTGGGCTGATATGAATTTCTTTCTTAGTTGCCTGTAATCTTCCCAAGTACTGTATTAGTAATCTTTGTTAAGAGCCATGTGGCATCCACATACTAGCCCCCTTAGGAACCATGTGGTATTGCCGAGTGGCACAGTAGCATGGGAGCAAGAATCTGGGAGCTAGAGTCAGAAACACAATGGCCTCAAACTCTAACTTCTCTTCTTGCTGGCTGTTGATTTAGGGTACATTATTTTAATCCCCCCCCAGTCTCAATTTCTTCCTGTGTAAAGTGAGCTCAATAAAAATCACAGGGTGATCTTAAGGATTGAATAAGGTGAAGTATATAAAGCCCAACAGAATGCCCAACAGCAAGGTCAAAGCCTGTTCCACTCTACTTTTTTTCTAGATTCTAGTAATATTCATTCATTCAGTGTTCAACAAAGTTTGCACTTCTCCTAAGTAACAAGGCACAGGTCTAAGATTCTTAAACAGGTCTAAAATTCTAACTAAAATGAGTAAGTTACAGTCTTTTTTATTTTTTATTCTTACAGAGCTTATGGACTAGCAAAGGACTTATTTATATACTATTTACACATATATAGAAATGTTTCTCTTAGACATGTGATAAGTAAAACTAATTGCTAATATTTATTGCACACGTTCATTGTGGCAAACACTGTGCTTTATACTACTTGGTTTAATGCACACAACCTTAATGTTATGGAAGATAGAAGTAAAATGCTATGAAATCCCAGAGAAGAAAAGTTATTCATACTAAGAAAAGAAATAATGAAGTCTCTTCCAAAACATTTGCCATATTTAAATCAGGTCCTAAAAGATGAGTCAGACTTTAATAGCCTGACATGTTTAATAGCCTAAGAGGGGAAGTCTGTTCCAGGTGGAGGGAATAGCAAGAGCAAACGTAAAGATCATAAAAGCATTCAGAAAACCACAAGGATCCCAGAGTGGCCACTGGACAAGGAGACGAAGCTGAAAAGATAGACTACAGAAGGCACAGAAGCCATGATAAGGACTTTAGATCATTCCCCGTGGGAGAAACTGTGAATTGCCTAATTGGATTTAACTTTAGAGAAAACCTTGGCAGGGATAAGGCAGATAAGAGAAAGGACTAACTGGATGTAGGAAGCCCCAGCCTGGGCCTGGAAATGAGGGTTAAAAGAGTGCATATGTTCACCGCTGTCTCTGCCAAAAAGTGGGGGTGAATACAGTTCCTGCCAGTGGTGTTGGTGTAGAAAGGGGGAAATAAATGATTTGCACTGAATTTGTAGCTGTTACTGTCTTCCAGAAAGATCAGATTCCTAATAGCCTATACTTTGGATTTCAAAGGCCTCCTGTGTGAAATCCAGTAGGCAAAGAAAAGGTGGTTTAATAGAACTTAGGAACCAGAGAGTAGATATGAGCCAAGTATAGGCCTTATGAAGATTCATACTGAGATTTTTAAACTTATCTGAGGCTTTTTAGTACACATCCCACTAGTAAAAAGCCAATCACTGCAAAGCATTACCTCCTCAAGACTTTATGACTTTTTTTTTTTTTCATGTTTGCGGTAGGTGGAAGGGTAGTGGATATCATTTACATGTTGAATATCCCTCAGCTCCTCAAGGAAAGGTTCAGTTTATTGCTATTCTTGGTCCCCCAGCCCCTACACCGGACATGGGACACGTGGAGAATGTTGCATAAGTCCCCTAAATGTTTAATTATTTAATCAATCAATTCAAGATACAAGACAGTTATAAGTTCCCCCAGACTTCACCTGGATCTAGTAACATGGAAACCACTCATTTAGCATTTCAGACAAGGGGACTCGGTAAGGTCCATTTCTACGCCACCTGCATCTCTGAAAAGACAGTTCCCAGGCGAAGACTATTTCCTCCCCCAAAGCTCTGTAATATGCATAAGACAGTACAAAAGCAGTGGAACACTTGTTCCTAAATATTAGCTATTTATTCCACTCCTGTATACCTTCTAAGTATTGGCATTTGTGTGAATTGGTCTCTCCTAAACAAGTAAATGCCTGATGTGTAGTAACATATATGATTTGTATATCTTTTTTGATAAGCAAGACATGTACATGAAGTCTAGAAGTTGTTGCAAAACTCATTTACCTCTTTGAGTTTCCTATCAGTCTATAAATGAGTCCCTCCTCTCTGATGTCCCTCTATCTTCACCTTCCATTTATGCCTGACTCTTCCACACAGTGTCCTGGCTTTTCTTCTCTTTACCTTGGACATGGTCTTTCAGTCAAGTGGTTCCATCCAGTTTTCTCTCTACTAGACCTTTGTATAGCTCTCGTGGTTCTAGGGTAATGGAGGAAATGAAGGAAAATAATCATGCCTAGACCAAGCTCAAAGTTAAATATGTAAAAGACAAATCTTTCTTGTAGTTGATTGCATATTAAAGCAGAACTCCACTGTTATGTATACGGAGTCTTTCTGATTTGTTTTTTTTTTTCCAAAGAATATCTTTTGTCATCATCAGCAGGTATGTGCCAGGGTTCCAGCAAGTACGATTAGAACCCCAGCCCAAGAAAGAGTTGGAGGAGAAAATTTGGATGCAATAGTATAAAGATATAAAGTAAGCAAAAATAATACAATGTTTTATGATCTTATGATGGGATTGCTCGTATTTTAAGATTAAACATCTATCTAGCAAATACCACTCAGTGGCTATACCTTAAAACTCAGCTTAACCAGCTGGGATATACCATGAGCAGTGCTGGCATGCTTCAGCTAAATAAATGGGCTCTGATGTGGCCTTAATTTCTATAAAAGGACAAAAAAAGAGCTAGGGCACAGAAGACTTTGGGTAAAATTATGTTCCATGAAGCACGGCATTACTTTTAACTTTGCCCTCACTGGATATTTTACAGACCAATTTTGTTTTAACAAAGGATAATTGTTGATTTATCTCCATATTTAAAAGAAAAAAATGAGGAAGTGAGCTAAATTTCAACTGAAAAAGATTTAAATTAAGTATAAGGTAAAATTTCATGGCTGAATTTAAAGGTTCTTCTTTAAAGTTTAAGACAAAGAGAGGGACTAGTCACAGAGAGATAAGACTTCAAGGCTTGTAAATACCTAAATCACGTCGGAGGACACAGGAGAAGATTAATCATAAGAAACAATGCAAGGAAGGCAGTTCCTTGAGCACCCTAAGCTCCTGCCCATTCCATTCCTACTACTTAAAATGCCTTTCCCACTTGGCAAACTACTGTTGATCCCTCAAAACCCAGAGAAGATGTCACCTTCTTTAAGAAGCCATCCTTACCCTTTACCCTGGTCCATAGTTAATCACTCCTTTCTCTGTCATCCCTGTACTGTGAACATAGTTATGTTATTGCACTTCGTCTACTAAGTTGTATTTGTCTGTCCATATGTTGACATCTCTCCCAGAAATATTAATCCCTTGAAAGCAGGCCAATCCCTTATTGATCTTTGAGGAAGTAGAATATCTGGGACCCAACAGGTACATTTTTCAAATTGTGTAACTGAAGAAGCAAGAACTCAATATACAAAATTGCTAAGCAGTTCTTCTTGGAACGCACTCTGCACAGCCTGAGAAGTCACAAGAGGTTTGGTCTTCAGCACCCTTAGTCTCCTTTGGCAATTTCTTTCAGTCCTCTGATGTCAGCTGTTTTTCTTATGATTACTACATCTCCATCTCCAGCCCTGAACTTTTCTCCAAGTTCTAGACTCACATCTCCAACAGCTCGCTGAACATTTATTTCCACATGAGTAGCCCATGAATGCCTTGAATTTCACTATACCCAGAAAAAAACTTTTAATTCCTTTGCCACAAATTGACCCATCTTGCTGTGCTCTCTCTCTACTTGGGTTTTCTCTACTTCCATTTTCCCCTGGATGACAAGCTGAACACCCGGAGTCACTCTATTATCTACCCTCTTCATTCAGTCGCCGAGTCCTTTCAATCTGCCTGTCCCTTCTCCGTCTCTCTCTTACTTGGGTCTTCTCTTTTCCACTTCTACTGAATTACTTCAGGCTCTCAATATATTTCTCCTAACCAACGTGAAATAAACTGCTCAAAGTCTTCCTGCTTCCAGTGTTTTTAACCCAACATTCATTATGCTGCAAATTACTTTCCTAAAACAAAGATAGATTCCAGTCAGTTCCCTGCTTAAAACATCACTGATGGCTCCCCACTGGTACAGCTACTTCTGGGGCCCCAAGCCCCTAGCGGTATCTCCTCTTCCTGTCCGTCCATCATTTTCTCATCCTTCCCTACACAGTGTGTGTCCCCCCACCCCCCCACACACACCCCACGGCCATACCTACCTACTCTTCAAACCCCCTCTATGCCCAGGCCCCAGGGTCTTTGCTCAGGCTATTCTACTGGACAGTCCTCCCTCTTCTCTTTCTCCATGTTCCTGTCAATGTTCTACTCATATTTCTTTTTGTAAGATTTATTTATTTACTTATTTGAGAGAGAGAGTGTGTGTGTGTGTGTGTGTGAGCAGGGGGAGGGGCAGAGGGAGATAAATAGACTCCCCCCTGAGCCCAGATCGCCCCTCTCAACCCAGGACTTGATCCCAGGACCCTGAGATCATGACCTGAGCTGAAATCAGGAGTCAGATGCTTAACTGATTGAGCCACCCAGATGCCCCCTCTTTCTCACATTTCTAAGCCACAATTTCTTAAACTGTACTCTGGATCCTCAAAGGGGCCAGAGATCAAATTAAGAGGATTTATGAACTTGGATTAAAGAAAAATTACATCTTGACTTTCACTAACTCCTAACTGAAATGCAGCACTTCCTTCTATTATGAATTTAGGGGACAAACTATAGAAACACTAGAAGTACATGTGATTTTGTCACAAAGAGAAATCAGATATATCCATATCACATTACAGTCACTGCGAATATCTTGAATTATCAACTTATGCTCATCACTACTTCAAAATTACAATAGTTATTAGATCTGCAACTGGAAATTTTTATTAATGCCTTTAGAAAGAAGTGTACTTATTACAACTTCACAATTTTTTTGATATTTCAACAGCTGTGTTTCAATAAAATTGGTTTCCATTATAATCTTTGTGTCTTGTTTAATATGTTTCAAAACATTATTCTGGGAATGGTCAATAAGCACAAGAAAAGGTTAAGGAGGCCTCTCTGGGTTTCTCTCAAATTCTACCTTCTTGAAGAAGTTTTCCCAGATCACCCCACCCCCACTACACACACGATTTAAATTAATATTTCCTTCCAGCTTAAACCCAACAGCTAGTTGAAACTCCCTCTGGGGCACTCATCACCCTGCCATCCTTTGCAGTTATTTATTAGTCATTTACTAGGTTTTTAAGGTCCTGAGAATTGGAACATTTATTTCCCACTTTTGAGTCTTTCCTGGAGTGTGTGTTCATGGTAGGTGATGAAACTGAATTGCACTGAATGCGTTCCTTTTTCAGGGAGCATTTTAGGTTAAAGGAATTCAAATTGAGAAAATAGATATGTTGCTGATGTATTTCTGTGGCTGACGTGAGCTTGCCAACGTGTAACTTGAACCAAATAGCCTATCCCCCTACCTAATTTCTGCATCTCAAAGCAAAACAGGGGAACATGGGCAAGGACAAAAAAGGTGACTCCAGAAATTCTCTTTTAGTAATCCAGACACATGACAATGAATTATACACACACACACACACACACACACACACACACACAATGTAAGGTTTTCTTTCCAGCTCCATCACACAACTAACAGTATAAATGAGTTGGATTTGGACACTCACAAGATAACAAGAAAATATTTGGTATACAGACCATTCAATGGCCATCTATACTGCAGGGTCAAAAAAGTATTTTTGGAACAATGATTTTTATTGTTACTTGCTATTGCACGGCATAAGGTCTTTGTGTGAGGATATAAAATATTTCCTCCCCAATGAAGGTATTTTACGTTCAGTGATACCCAAATCCATAACCTTAATCATGCGGTTTAAAGAAATAATGTACCATAACACATGCAAGGGATACTCAGCTCTGAACAATTAAATGAGATTGATAAAAATCAACACCAGATAAACACCTTGATAGGCCTTATTATATGATGCTTGAGAGAAACAGAAATTGCAAATAATAAAGCAGATATTTTAAAAATGCTGTGAAAGATTTCAATTTAACACAGAGATAAATATTACAACCATGTGTTTAACCAAACAATCAGGAATTTGGTCATTCTTTTATTGTGTTATTAGTACAAAACCTAAGACATAACAAATGGTCCCAAAGCCGTGTGCCAGGAATATACATTTGCATATGCTGATATTTTATGATTCACAGTTTGTCCTTACTTGTGCAAACTCCCTGCTCATTTTCTTCTTCCAGTTTCATCTATTTTAGTGTTCCCTGACACATTCTTGTTTCTTCTGATGACTGGCAAAGGAACTACTAATACTGGTATAATAATAATAATAATAATAATAATAATAATAATAACATTAAATACCCCATGTCTGTATAATATTTTATAGCTGTCAATGTTTACCTACTAATATTTCAGCTTAAGTCTCACAAGAAAACTGAGCAGGACAGGATTATTATACTAAATATATGGATAAAGAGACTAAAACTTATGGAAGTCAAGTCATTTGCCCCAGTTCCCACAGTTTGTAACACAGTCAAAGCACATATCTAGGCCTACTGAATCCAAATTCAGTTTTCTTTCCATGTTTCCACTCTAACTCAGGAAAGAGTTGAAAATCAAATAACTTTATATGCATGATTTCTGAATTGAATTTCAGCCTTTCACCAATCATTGTGGTTAAGGGTGTGATAGACCAGCAGGCATTTAATCATTTATTCCTCTACTTACATAATGAACAATTTCTTAGTACCTCATATTTGCCAAACATATAAAATCACATGGCAGGTCCACTTGTCCTTAAGAACTTAAGGCGTTTACATTATATGGATACAACTTAGATTGGCAGGTTTTAGATTGGCAATCTAAGGATTGGTATTTTTAACCTTTCAGTTTAATTTTCAGAGGGAAGTCAGCAAATATGTGCTTCATGTTTGCGCCCACTGTAACAGGGAGAAGGTGGAGAAGCATACCACATGGAAAATGAAAGGCTGTTGTAGTGAAGACCATGGTACACAACCCAGATACCACAGTCCTCCCCACACCACCCCCAAGACTGATATACTCATTGACCCCATTGCTAAGAGTAATGACGACAGATGGCTTGATGCTGAGTGCCTCAATAGTGGCTGCCCTTTGTTGACCAAGGCTAACAGTAAAAGATTCCATTACAAAACCAGACTCCTTGATAGCAGATGTGATAATAAGACACCAAAATTATAGAGGCCAGGTGGTAGAAGATAATCATCAAAATTAAGGTGGACATAGGAGCAAGATTGGAATGGCAGTCCGGAGGGTTTGACCCACAGACCCACAATAGAGATGATTATTAGAAATGAAATTATTAGGGGCAAGATAGATGGGCAACCAAGAAATGTACTACTCAATCTGTACAATTAAAAAAAAAAATCAGAGACAGGTGATCAGGAGACTGATGACATATAAAAAGTTGCAATCCCTTACCTAATTTTTGTACCTGTGGCAGACACACGGTATTAGCAAATATTTTGAAGTATTTTTGATCCAGGCTCCATGTTGACATCTATATCAAGGACCCAAGATATCATTCACAGCCATCTATTAGAGTGGGGTTGCCTGAAGACCAGATAATTTTAAAAAAGAAAAGAAAAGTTCCATTCACCGAAGGTGTAGTGGATTCATAGACCCATCAATAGGTCCTCTAATTGGAAGAAACTTTCATGGTGGTTGGTACAACCCCAAATCGGTTTCTTGGCCAGCCAAAACAGTAAACCAAAAACAACTTTACATCCTGAGGGAACTGGTGGAAGTTGGTGAAGTTGGTGCCACCCTTAAAGGCTATAGGACTAAAGGGGGGTGGTCCCCATCCTATCTCTATATAATTTGCAAGTCTGGTTCCTCCAAAATCAGATAGATTCTGGAGGCTTAACAGTAGACCACCACAACTGTAGTCTGAATTGTAGTTACTGTGCCAGGTACGTATCTTTGCCAGACCAGATGAGCACAGCCTCAGGCACATGGTATGCAGCCATTGATCTGGCTTATGCGTTCTTTTCCATCTCTATCAGAGGCAGTTCTCACAACAGTGAACATTCACAGTCTTGACCCAGGGCTATGCTAACTCTCTCACCCTATATCATAAAGTGATCTGAAAGGACCCAGATCATCTGAGATGCTGCAGAACATCACATTTGGCCTTCCATATTAATGATAAGTAAATTGAGCTGGAATATTGACAAGCAGCAGTATGTTGGAAGCTTTAGTAATAAACAGAACCCTCAGGTGGGTAAAGATAAACCCTCCAGAGATTAAGAGATCTGCAACATCAGTAAAAGATTGGAGGCCCAGTAGTCTGGAAGCATGCCAGGATATCCTCCCAAAATAAAGATGAAATAATTGCATCTTCTACCTCCTACCACGAAGAAGAAAGCTAAATGTCTGGAAGGCATTTATGAAGGCCTGGAAAATGCATATTCTGCACTTACACTATTGTTCTGACCCATATACCAGGAAACATGAAAGACTGCCAGCTTTGAGTGAACCCCAGAGCTGCCAAAGGGTGTGTAGCAGGTCCAAGTCATGGTACAAGGAGTTTTACCACGTGGGCTAGATTTAAAGGACACAGCAGACTTTGTGGGCTTACAGGTAACTGGTGGAGTGGCAGAGGGGAAACACTGTGTCACACCACTAGCAGTGGACAATTAGACACCTTTCAAAAAAAAAACACAACACAGCTCTTAGTGTGCTGCAGGGCCTTAGTAGAAATAAAATGCTTGAACATAGGACAATAGGAAGCACACTGTTAGGACTACCCACTATGAGCTAGACTCTGTCCAGCTGCAATAGTCCGAGCTATGGTTCATCTCATTAACCTTCCTCCTGAAAGTTTCCATGCATGAAAAGAGGCCCACCAAAACCCTGAAAGAGCTATCTCTAGAACTTCTACAAGGCAAATGGACCTGAGTGGCACAAGGAATGGACCTCAACTTGCATTCACTGACTGGTCAAAGAAGGTATAAAAAGCTCAATCCCCTTGGCTCACAGCCATTTTAGATTTGGAATTCTAGTAAGGGTCAGCTGAGGTCTGTTTTTGACATTAGAGCTTTCATTTTCCCTCTTTCCCATCCTGCATTCTTCACTCCCTTACAGGTGTCAATTCAAGAATACTCCCTAGTAAACTTTCTGCATGCTAGTCTCAGAATTTTCTTCCCAAGGAATCTGACTTGGAACAGCTGTAATTAGACCAGTGATCTTTCCTTGATATACTCTCTTTAACAAGAAAATCTTTCCTATAATATGAGATTTAAGGAGAGTCTTGAAAATCAAAACTCACATAGCTATCCCTAGTGGTCAGTCCACAATTCAAGAATTTAACCTTGAATTGAATTGTCTTTACAAAACTAAAGTTAAGATTAAAAAGTCATCTAGAACATATAAATATTTATACTTTATGTTGTTGTAGCTCTTTATTTAAGAAGCGATTTCATTACTTTATAAACATATTTTCCATTCTATAAAATCAGCATCACTGCTACATTTTCATACCTTTCTTCTTTCATAAAAATATAAAACCAAAGACTTTGATTTCATTCAGCCTCTAAATCTTTCTTTTGAGAAATAACTACAAATGCCTAAAACTCTATTTGCCAATATTACCAATCCACCACTAGAGCTTTTGATGAAAGCAAACATTAAACAAATAATGACATAAATGATTATTTGAATAAAAATTGTGATAAGTGATTAAACAAAAGTATGTTGTATGCACATGCAAAGAAGGCCCTAACATAACCTGAGGTATCTGGGTTTCCTTGGGGCTCTGGTATTTAAGTCTATCCAAAGAATGGATGAGATTAGTAAGATGGAAGAGGGGAAAAGCGATGTACGGCAGAGACAAGAGAATAAGATATAATAGAATTTCAAGATGGATGGAGGAGATGAATATCTTTCTTAGTGCTTCTTTCTTAGCCCTTCACAGTATGTTTCCAAATACACTGAACACTTAGGGTTAAGCGGCTTCATAAAACTAGTGACAGAGTATTCCTCAGTCTTTGGCCCCATGGGCAAAATGATATGAGTCACCATTTCCTTTTGAAACACAGGAAATATCCCCATCTTTTGGGGTTTTAAAATATCATCACCACAGACCACTTTGAACATGTTACAATTTTGCAGCCACAGGGTTTAGTTGCTTAATAGAAGAGTCCATGGTCTATACTCTAGCGGTTTAAATGCCAAGGAACAAAGAATTATACAAATGTGGAGATGCTCCATCACATTTGCTTTTCTGCATTAAAGCAGAATCCCATTCCATCCCCTCTACATACTCTGTTCCTTAAGGACAAGAATCACACAGAAACCAGGTCTCACCCATCTCTGTATCACCAGCACTTAGCACAGGACCTGACACATAGTAGGTGCTACATCTAATGAATCAATTAAATCAAAGCTTTAATAATAGTCATTTGTAATGAATCATATTTTGAAATACTAACAGTGATAGAACATGGCAGGAACATTTTATCAACTCCAAAACTTAAAGAATCTTTAGAACATTTTTTAAACTTAATTTACAAATTTAAAAAAACCTTCTATGTAATAATTTGTGATTAGCTATTGCTTTTGTGTATAACTAGTAACAGATACATGGACAATGCTTTCACCTGAAATCAATCTCTTGAAATGAATCCAAGCTAAAATAATCCATCCTGTTGATTCCTTAGCAGAGATTTCAGTAAAGAACTCCTGGAAAACCTTCAGTGTCAAGTTATGCTAGTGGAGGCCTAGAATATCTGGATGATATTTCAGCTTTTCACCAGCCTGTCCATCACTCCACTCTCAGATGACAGGTGCATATCTCCTGAAAGTGCCACCACACCTTTTTGTTAAAGTATGGAAACAACTGCTACGTGATTTCAATCATTGTCCTGTCATCACATTCTCAGCAGGTTATTTGGGGGCTAAGTGGCATTTTGTACTACCATATATATTTCAGCAAAGTGTAATTCTCCTTTTTAGTGACTGCGTACTATAAAAAGGGTATCACAGAAGCCATCAGTATGATATTATGATAAAAAGAGTTTTATTTTAAGGGAAAAAGAAAAATCACTGCAAAAGTGAGTACAAACTTTCTTGAGAACAAAACAAAAAGTAATTAGGACAATAAAAGCATGGTATATTGAAGAGAACTTCGGGCAGGACAATTTGACAGAGAAAAAAAATATCCTATATCAAAATTAACCCTAAATATGCGTGTTCTTCAAATCAACTATTAACAAGTGATCCGGTAAGCAAGCAAGGTCAAGTTCTCTCTTGGTTCTTAGGAGAGACTGTGAAACATATTAAAGTTAAATGATGTTTTAGACCATGGTTCCATGAATGTGTACTAGCACTAAAATCATGGACAGGAAAAATACAAGCATAGAAGTTATGGTAGTCTATGCCCTACTTAACAAAATAACTGATAAACAGTATTTCTCTCTCTCACTCAACTGTAGAATTATACATACTAATATGTATAATGTATTGTACATACATGTGTAATATATACATACTGATTTTAATAATAAATGAACAACTTGAAAACAAATTGGAAATTGATTTAGGGCATTCTGTTTCAAAACTTGAACATAACATCCTTTTAAGAGTGGGGCACTTACCGTCACACAGGAATACTTATTGAAACACACATTTTTAACACCAGGGCAGAGCAGACAGCTTCGATTACGAAACCTAGAGGATATTTCATTTGATTGCACCAAAAGATGAAAAGGCAAGAAAGAAAAAGGATGAAACAATTTCAGATGCTTTCAATGGCATTTATCAAATCGGAATGAACTGCTTTTGACTGTGGGTGTAATAAGTCAGAAGGTATTCACTAAACCAAAAGGCAAGAACTTCTGTTCCACTGTGACTAATTCAACTTAATGAAATTATTTTTTTAAAAAAAAACTATACATATGAGATACAAGAAGAAAAGGGAAGATGATAGAAAGGCAAGCAGCAGCTAGTATAGTTCATGAGAAGACAATGGCCGCAATTTTGAACCGATTAATGTTAGAATTTCTGCCTGACCTTGAATTTGACAAAATTCAATATAAAGGCCAAGCTTATAAAAGGACTTCAATTATAAGAGGTTATCTAAAAAGTGCTTAAACTGGTTTTCAAGATGAAATACTAACTGAAGTTTGTATTTATTTCGTAAACAACCATGTTAACCTTGCTATTTGCACTGCCAATGACATCTTCCCAAGACTATAGAATCCCTATGCTATAAATCTTTATAGATAAGCAGCTCATTCCTTGTTTGTCAAAGTGTGGTAGGAAGTTGTACCAAGAAAATAGTATAGAAATGAATCAAATGCAATACTGTATATTAGAAAAACAAAATATAGCACATGCCATATACTTCATAATAATCCCTTATTCCTTAGAAACAAAACTGACATCATAGTAACCAACACTTAAACCTCTGAGAATGATCTTAAGAACTAATAAAAGCTAACAGTATTAATCATCTCTTGCATGTGCTTATTGCTTTATAGTTTAGAAACCTCTTTGGCCAGTGTTCTCTGAGTTGATCTTTACAATGGCCCTGTAAACAGGTAAGGCATCTAAGACAGAGAGGTGACTTAATTTGCTCAAGGTCATATGGCTAATAAGAGGCAATCTTAGAATTCAAACAGAGTCCATTTTTTCCAGGACAACTGAACTATTTCTCTGCAGTTATTGTGTCTCTTCCGGAATAGGAGATATGCAAAAAAGAGAATTTTGCAATGTCAACACTCGTAAGATTTAATATGATCTGTTATAAGGGAACAGAAGACCACAATTCTTTCAGCATTTAATATTTCCTCAAATTATCTTCTACAGATTTAAGGTTTCAACCAAGCAATATTGCATAGAATTTCTTATATAGTAGGAGACTTCTTATGAAACGTAATCAGGGCCAGTATTAAGTTATTAACTAAAGAAATCAGTGAAAGTATGAAATCATTAAAATACTTTAAATATTTTATTTTGTTAAAAAAATATAAATGTTTTACATGTTTTATATAAAACATGATATAAAATATTTATTCACCAATTTATTAAAATGTAGAACCAGAGGCTTGTGTTTGAGAATGGATGGGCCCAGTGATTGTCATCCTACATATCTGTCTTATAAACAACTCTATCTATAATTTATCATATACAATTTTCAGTTTCAATTTATTCAATTTTGAAGCAAGAACTTAATTAGTTGAGGAGAAACTAAAGTATCTCACCTGAGACAGATATTACCTAGAAAGGGAAAGATAGAGACTTTATAGAAATCCAGCAGACACCACCTTAACCAAGTGATAACAACACCACCAATAATATGTCAACATCATGAACTCTTTGACGTGATGCACTCAGGATGATAGAACATAATTTTTGTGGTATTTTTGCCCAAAAGGCCCCAAATCATTGCATCCTGAAAAAACATGAGACAAACCCAAATTGAATGACATTCTACAAAATAACTGATTGGTTCTCCTTAAAAGTATCAGGGTTACTAAAAACAAGTGCAGATTGTAGAAAAGTTATAGAGTGGAGAAGATTAAGGAGTAACAGCTAAATGCAATGTAGGATCCTGGATTGCATGCTGGAACAGAAAAAGGAAATTAGTGGAAAAAGAGGTAGAATTCAAATAAAGTCTGTAGTTAGGTTAGTAGTTTAGTAGTGTTGTGCCAATGTTAACTTCCTGATTTTGTAGATTGTACTATGGTTATATGAGATTAACACATTAGAGGAAGCTGTTGAAAGGTACACAGGAATTCTATGTACTATTGTTATAAACTTGTAAGTCCAAGTCAAAATAAAAAGTTCAAAACAACCAACGCACAAAAACATTTGCAAAGCAATCTAATGGCATACCAACAAGAAGGCAGCCAAAACCCCAGGAGAAGAAAGAAACAGAGTGGAAAATGAAAAGGAAACAACCAGACAGTAGTAAACACAGAGAGAAAAGATTCTAATTCAGTAGTTGATCAAAGTAATGCAACTTAAAACAATGATATATTTTTGTCTTCATATTGGCACATTAGTTTTACATGTAAAATTCAGTATTGCGTGTGTACTGTTCAGTGTGTGAAGATATGGTGAGAAAGGGATTCATAACCACTACAGGTGAGCATGTTAATTGGTAAAAACTTTACCGGGAGAAAAAATTAAAATTTAAATGTGTATATGCTTAGGACCAGCATTTCCATTTCCTAAGACTTTATTTTGAAGAAATAAATGTCAAGAATACAAAAGATGTTCATTGCAGGGCAGCCCAGGTGGCTCAGTGGTTTAGCACTGCCTTCGGCTGGGGTGCAATCCTGGACACCTGGGATCGAGTCCCACGTCGGGCTCCCTGCATGGAGCCCGCTTCTCCCCTGCTTGTGTCTCTGCCTCTCTCTCTCTCTCTCTGTGTCTCTCATGAATAAATAAATAAAATCTTAAAAAAAAAAGATGTTCATTGCAGTGTTATTTATAATCATGAGAATTTTTAAACAACCTAAATTTTATCAATAGGAAAAGGTTAAATTATTACAATGTACCATATAATAGAATATTATGCAATAGATTTTAAATATCTAGATTTATATTCATTGACATAAGGAGAGTTACATGAATTATTATTATGTGAAATATGATTATAAAAGAACATTTATTATAATTATCCATTATAGTTCAATTTACAATATAAAACATTAATAATATGTATGAATATATAGAAAATGTGAGCATGTATATGTACATGTATGTGTATATATGTATATGTATGCACATATATACACATATGTATGCCTGGTCTTTTTATTTTTTCTTTTGTAATTATATCTTTTATCTTTTCTGTAATTGACATGTATTAATTTCGCAATAAACTTTTTCTTAATTCATGGCCCACCTAAGCTGCAGTTACTTTTCAAGGATGTAGGTTTGTGTGAGGCGGATCACCATTTCTATCTAGGGACAGAAGGGAAAACCATCTATGGGATGTGCTTAGGCTTTCAGGAATTGGCACTAGGTGGTACACTGTTTCTCTAGCAGATATTCAGACTTTAAGACTTTTTTTTTTTAGTAATCTCTACACCCAACGTGGGGCACAAACCTACAACCCTGAGAACAAGAGTTGCATGCTCTAGCAACCGAGCCAGCCAGGTGCCCCCAAGATATTTAAAGTTTCTAAACATGCTTAGTGCTGTGACCTCAGATATAATAACCAAGTTCCATATTTGTCTCTTTCATTTAAAATTTATTTTACCGCTGAGTGAAGTAAGTCAATCGGAGAAGGACAAACAGTGTATGTTCTCACTCATTTGGGGAATATGAATAATAGTGAAGGGGAATATAAGGGAAGGGAGAAGAAATGTGTGGGAGATATCAGAAAGGGACACAGAACATAAAGACTTCTAACTCTGGGAAATGAACTAGGGGTGGTGGAAGGGGAGGAGGGCGGGGGTTGGGGGTGAATGGGTGACGGGCATGGAGGGGGACACTTGACGGGATGAGCACTGGGTGTTATTCTGTATGTTGGTAAATTGAACACCAATAAAAATTAATTTATAAAAAAAAAATAAAATAAAGAAAAAAAAATTAAAAAAATAAAATTTATTTTACCTTCTTCCAAATCACTTTAACTTGAGTCAATTAAATTTTCTTACAGTAAGTACTCCATTGCCTTACAGTTGGCACTCAAGAATTTATTGTTGGAAAAAATAAAGCATAATTAAAAATAAAAATGACAGATATGTCAAAAATTGCAGTTTCTTCACATCATTTTGTCATCTTTCTAAACAAAGTTGGACTGGTTTCATAGGGCCTTTAAAATGATACTTTGCATTGTGAATCCAAGGAGAAGATCAGCATTTCCCAAATGTATTTCAATTCCTTTTTTTATAAAGCATCTTTGAAGGAATGACATTCCAAGGAATACAATTTGGGAAATCCTGTCCTCAATGCTTGTCTGTCTTATTTAATGTAATCACCCTAGTGTCAACCCAGCTGAAGTTTCAATCTTCCTCACTCCTTGTCGTAGACTTCATGCTGCATTCGTATTCCCCACAGCCACCCAGTCCCATATTGGCATTGGCTGTTACATTGCCAGCCAGGTGCTGGAGTCTGTCAAATACAAACTCTCTGTACTTAAAGCACTTCTCTCTGACTGTCACCAGGCTCCTTGCAGGTGCTGATTAAGTATATCTTGTTCCTATTCATACCTGATTTCCAGTCTAAACTGAACTCAATTTAAAGGCAGAAACATGCCTACTCCCCAGCTTCTAGTTCATGTGAGATAATAAAATCTCATTTCTCTGGAATGCCTATGAAGTAGAGCTAAGAAAGTTGATCTACCACTCATCAAGGCACACAATGAAAATGTTCTCATTATCTAAAGAAAAGAAAAAGTCAACCAGGAAGATATGCATCCTATATTACACATCGGGTAGTCTTATCACTACTAAGTAATGGTTTGCAGAAGCATGTATTATTGCCCAGCTACTTGTGTGTCTCTTCCATTAGACTGTGAGCTTTTGGGGAATAGGAAATATGGGTAGCTCATCTCAGTTCCCCCGATAACTAGCATGGCATCTAGAAGATTATAGTCCTTTTTAGATATTTGAAGAATGAATAAAGTAATAAGTGAGTAAATGAGTGCATAGAGTGATATGCTTGTTAATACATATTCAAAGGAGCAGCTTCGTTCTAATACCAAAATTAAAAATCTGTATAAATATATGCTAACATTAAAATGGTTTTCTCATTCATTCATTCATTCATTCATTCAAAAATGCTTATTATGTTCATACTGTATTTCAGACACTGGGCTAAGGCTACCAAGACGAATAAGAATTAATTCTGTCTTCAAGAAGTGCACAGTGTAGTGAATAGAAATAACTTGCATTTACCAAATGCTTTTTCGAATACTTTCATGTTTGGTATTATAATAATCCAATGAGACTATTATCTTCCATAACTGCATTTTAAATCTTTTTAAAGTCACCTGTAGGTACAAAAGAATCCTTATAAAAATGTGTAAGGCAAAAGGCATAATGGTATAAAAAGCTTTTTTGTAGACACCACCCAATTTAAGAGCAAGAATATTTAGGTCTTCTCTGTCTTCTTTCATTTCCTCTAAGAGGAAATACAATCCTGATTTTTCTCTTTATCTTTGCCTTATTTTTATTTATACTTAACCATGTTTGTATTATTAAGAAATGTATTATATAGTTTTGCATGGTTTTGTACTTTGTTCAAGTGGAAACATACTGGAAACTTACTATTTCCGTTCAACATTATACATTTTGCCTTGTACATGTAAGTCTTAACCCACGTAGATTTGATTTTTTTGTATGTGGTGCAAGATAGGGTTCCAATTTCATCTTTTCACATTCAGATAACCAATTGTTCCAGTAGCATATACTGAAAAGGTTATATTCTTCTAAGCAATTTGCAGTGTCATCTCAGTCATAAATAAAATTTCCATTTTTGTATTGGTCTGTTTCTGGGCTCTCTTCGCTGTTTCATTGGTCAGCCTGCATAGCTCTGCACCTAATCCCAGGCCTTCTGAAGAAATAGAACTTTGTAACAGATTTCTAGTTACTGATAAGGAAGTTTTTCCACTCTGTACTTCTTTATTAGGAATGTCTTATTTATTCATAATCATCTGCTCTAGCATATAAATTTTAAACTCAGTTTGCCATATCTCCTTTTACATGTAATTGAGCTGAACCTCAAAGTAGCTCAAAGTGAATTGTGGTGATGCCAAAATTTGAACCAATTCTAGGGCTTTTTGTATATAATACTCAGAGAACTACTCTTAAATATCCCTGTCAAAAAATAAACTAATAAAGCTACTTCAGAATGTATCATGCAACTAACTTATCAGGAGACCCATCAAAATGCAGTATTCTTTAAAGTAAGAGGTTCCATGGCCCATTCTAAGGTTCTTTAATGGATTGTATGGCAAGATTGCTAAGTGTTTATTCAACATCCATTAATTCTCACATTGTTACTTACTGATAGAACATATATTTTGCTGGACAATGAGGGCAAAGTGCCCAGCTAATAAAAGCTAAATTCCCCAGCCTCCATCGTAGATAGTTGTATATATGAGCAGAGGTATCCGTATGCCAGGGTTTCTGGCCAAGGAGATATAAGCAGGTGTCTGAAGGCAGGAAAAATAAAAACCATTTAAGAAGAGGGGACAGATTCAGCTGGCATGCCCTTTTTGCCCTTTGTGCTCTTTTTAATTTCTCCTTCATGCATCCTCAAGGGCGGGTATGATGGCAAGTCCCAGAACAGCCACTTGCATTTGACCACAAAGAAAAGGCTAACAGGAATTGCAAGAATCTTAGAGACCTGATATCTTTGAGCCTCTGTACCATCCATAACTTCCTCCAGAAAAATAAACACTCTCTTGCTTAAGTCACTATTGCCTGGGTTTTCTATTATACATAGCCAAAGGTAATCTCTACTTGATGAAAGAGTAATCAAGTGCACATTTACTCAAAATTATATCTACTTAGAGGTATCTCGTCAATTCTATATATTACAGAGCTTTAAGGCTTCACTGGCCCATTATATCAAAGCTCTTTTCCAGAACACAAAGGAGGCTCCACCTACAGGCCCTCCTACTACTCATGCGATGGGTTACCCACCTATTGAAGTGAGAATATATGCCTCACATAAACTTCCATTGTTATTCCCTTTCAATTTCTCTTATGCTGGGTTTCAACATATATGACTATTCTAGCAAGCACATATCAACACTTCAAGTACGTTTCAGAAAATTTGTAAATCCTTAGAGGTCGGCAGAATGCTAGAAGGCATTTAGCCTAACTTCCCTTGCAATGCGTGGAAGCACAGATGTCTGTCACTGTACAGACACTGACCATCTGGCAAGACATCGTGCTAAGGATGTAAGGGATTCAGATGTTAAGATATAGCTCCTGTTCTGAAAGACTTGGTAATAAATGTGATAAAGAAAACAGACCTACTTGGTGATTCAGCCTTCTGGGGTTAGGACTCAAATAACCTTTGGGATAAGAAACTGAGTGCCAAGGTCGACGGGAACCTGTTTGTTTCTACCAGCTACCCTGGGCTCAGAAAAAAGAAAAAAAAAAAGAACTGTGGTAACATTTTGCTTATCTCAGATGTCACAGAGAACCTATGTCCTTAATTTTATATACAAGATCTCTGTTCTCTTTTATCCCTATTCACCTTATTTTGCCTATGAGTACTCCCCACCTCATTCAACCTGTAATTTCTTTTGAAAAAAAAGAGCATAAACTGATTTATGTGTTACAGTAGAGAGACCGTTTGTTTTTGAATCCCAAATATTGGTTTCAAGACTCATTAGCTACATGATCTTTAGCAAGTCATTTAACGTCTCTGAACTCCATGTTTTCCCCACAGCCTGAGGTTAAAGCCACTTACCATGCAGTGTTCTTATGATGGTCAAAAGATAAAAATGTGAATTAACAAAAAACAATTCATTACGGGGCTATCATGAACAAATACTATGCAAAATACAGCAAACAACAACAACAACAAAAGTCCCTATAGTCCCTACACACGTGTAATTAGAATATAGTGACTGAAAAAGGTATGTATAATAGTGTCAACAGTGAGTGTTCATAAGAAAATGAGGGTGTGTAATTATCATCATAATCAAAGACAGGGCATTAGAAGGTTAGGTGCTAACTTTTCAGTAGGCTCAACAGAGGAGCATCATCTGAGCAAAGTCCTGTATGAACTGAGGGAGTGACCTTGCAGATATCAAGGAGGAAAACAATTTCAAACAAAGAGGCTTAAAAAAGCAAAGGCCTAGAGGCTAGAATGTGTTCAGTGTGTCAAGTACCAAGTGGGTATCCAGAATGTGAGTTTCTCTGCAGTAGTGATATTTCCAGCTGCCAAAGCTGCACCACCTCTCCATCTCCTTTATTCTAGATTCTGTGGAGCATGTCACAAGTTCTCTCTCTTTCTTCTAGATTCTCATAACACACTTTCTGTCTTTCCTTCTCTTACTTTTAGCCCCAGCCTAGATTGTCTTTACATATGCTTAAAGTTTCTCTTTTTAAGTTAACAGGTCCTGAGAGCTAATTATGTGTCAAATATTTAGCTAAATAGTTTGTGTATCTAATTTGATGCTCATGAAAATCCTACCATATGGTTATTAATCTTGCTCCAAATGTGGAAACAACTTTGGGGGGTTAATATGGTCAAGTTTGCAAGGCTAATGAGAGGCTGAGATGGACTTGGAACCCAAGCCATCTTAAATTATGGCTAGCAGATTAACCACTATCATCTGTCCCTTCCTTGTTTTTGTTTTTTTTTTTTTGTCCCTTCCTTGTTAATTGAAGAAGGACCCCACAAACCTATCAATGAATAGATTTAATAGAGTCTTTTTCAGGGAAAATCAATTTTCCTAAAGGGATGATTCCCAACCCCAGCCTTCCATAACTTCTAGATGTTCATCTTCTTTCCTTCTTTCTTTATTTCCTTCCTTCCTTCCTTCCTTCCTTCCTTCCTTCCTTCCTTCCTTCCACATTTGTTGAGCATCAATTATATGCAAGGATTATGCTAGGTTCTAGATATACAGTAAGTTGCTAAAAAAGAAAAAAAGAAGAAGAAAAAGGCCTCTGTCTAGTGAGTTAAAGGGATATGAAGACCCTGAGAATGAAATTTATTTGCTCTGTTTTAAGAGCACATGATGTCATACAAATAGAATAACAAAATAATTATAAATAAGCCATTAATACCAGCATCTCAATTGCAAAGAGAGGTTGAAAATCGCCTCTCTGAAGAAGAGGCAGTCTAAAGCAGTCTGCCTCTGACATAATCAGGTCCTGTTTACTATTCTCATGAGAATTCTCTCTACAATAGATTTCCAGGTATCCCATCCTAAGAATTAAGAGGCATTAGGTCCAAATGTGTTATTTATTGAAGGTTTCCATATATGTGCATTTTTACTACTTCATGGTTGAAAGGCTACAAACTAAATTTCCAAAACCATAAAAATTTAAAATGCTACTAACTTACAGAGAACTTACTCTTTCATTTCCTGCCTCCTTCAGCCTTATTGGAGTTTTATCTTTCCTCTTTCCTCTGTGCATACTGGGTTGTGTGTGCCTATGTGAGTGAGTGGCTCGCAACCACCAAGACTGTATTGGTATGTTCTTATGCTCCACAGAAGATGAAGTCTTGTCCTTCCAATACAGACTGTAGGCTGGCAAAACCAAGAAACATTCAGGATATCATACTCTGTAAGGCAACAATGAATTTTATAAAGTTTAAATGATCTCTAATGACTTTGGGGGAGAAAATTCCAGTTAACACAATCAGCATTGTAGAACAGAATTTTCTGGGGATGATGGAAACATTCTGTGCCTGTACTGTTCAATATAGTAGCCACTAACGATGGCAGTAGAGCATTTGAAATATGAGTGGTGTGACTGAGGACTTGAATTTTTAATTTCATTTAATTTTAATTAATTTAAATTTTAAAGCCAGCATTTGGCTGGTGGCTCTCATATTGGTCAGCGGAGACACATTAGAGAAAGATTTTTCATTATTTTTAAATATACTTAATGGCTTTAAGACCTCTAAATTTCTAAACTGATTTTTTTCATAAAACAGTAACTTCATAATCCCATCTTAGGGTTTCTACTGCTAATAAAAAGGTGGCAGTAATTTGATTTATTGTAAAATTACATTTTCTTCTTGAATGGCAATTGCAGATTTTATAGCTTGTTCATTAATGCCACAGAATTAAATGCCCTACTTTAAAGTGTTTACATTTGCCAGAGCAAGATTTGGGGGGCACACAGAATTTAGTATTCAAGATGAGATTCCACCTAAAAATCAGAAAAAAAAAATAAAAGCATTTCAGTCCACCAATGAATGAATAACTAAACAAAATGAAGGCTACACATACAATAGAATAGCATTCACCCTTAAGAAGGAAGGACACCCTGACACATGCTAAAATGTGGACGAACCTTGAAGACATTATGCAAAGGGAAATAAGCCAGTCATAAAAGGGCCATATGATTCCACAAATAGGAGGATCCTAGATTCATAAAGACAGAAAGTCAAATGGTGGTTACCAAGAGCTGGATTGAAGGGGTAATGGGTAGCTATTGATCAATGGGGACAGGATCTCGGTTAGGGAGATGAAGAACTCCTGAGATGGGTGGTGGTGATGACTGAGCGACAGTATGAATGTAATTAATGTACACTTTAAACGGGATAAAATGATAAATCTTATGTATATTTTATCACAATAAAAAATTTAAAAGATTTTATTTATTTGAGAGAGAGAGAAGGAACATGAGCTAAGGTGGGGGGTGCAGAGGGAGAGGGAGAAGCAGACTCCCCACCGAGCAGGGATCCTGACGCCGGGCTCAATCCCTAGACCCCATATTATGACCTGAGCTGAAGGCAGGTACTTAACTGACTGAGCCACTCAGGCACCCCACCATAAAATCTTTTAACAATTCTAAAAAAACAAAAAAGCATTTCAGATTGTGAACTCTTGCACAGCAAGTGCACATTACAGGGTAGTTACCCCTCAGTCTGACTAAAGCTTATGAAGAAAAAATAACAACTAGATTTAGCAAATACTAGAAATCCAAGATTCCTGATAATTCAAACATTCTTTTTTTTTAAGATTTTATTGATTTATTCATGAGACACGCAGAGAGAGAGAGAGAGAGAGAGAGAGAGAGAGGAGAGGCAGAGACACAGGCAGAGGGAGAAGCAGGCTCCATGCAGGGAGCCCAACGTGGGACTCGATCCCGGGTCTCCAGGATCACGCCCCGGGCTGAAGGCGGCACTAAACCTCTGAGCCACCCGGGCTGCCCTAATTCAAACATTCTGCTTGAGAGTTTGTGACCGGATAACTTTTACTTTTTGCCTCAGAAAAATCTTCACCAGTAGGATTGACCTACACAAATATTATGTTGCCTGAGTACACACCCCTGGCAGCAACTGGGTAGATTCTGAGAGATTCTGATCTAACTTAAGAACTTCTGAAGAAAGAATGTACAAAGTACCCAATTCACAAATTGATAATGTGGAGGAGGAGGAGGGAGCTGTCACCGTAGCACCTGTTAGATCTTGTGAGTAGGGTCATGTCAGAGGTGCTCACAGTTGCAACTCTAAGACCCAGAACATACCTTTATGTAGTGGACATTCAATAAAGGTGTGGACTGAATAAATAAGTGAAAATAATGAATGATTGAGATGTATGACTGAATCAATAAATAACAAAGGATTCCAATTTGAGCCTAAACTGGATCTCCACATGTTTGGACTGGCCAGGAAAATTTATGGGATATTATACATGAAACCTATTTATATATGAAACTGAGAAATAGTTCTGGGAAATAATTCTGCTAAGTATTAAACATACAAGCTTGATTCAATAATAAATTATCAGGGGCGCCTGGGTGGCTCAATTGGTTAAGCATCTGCCTTCAGCTCAAGTCATGATCCTGGGGTCCTGGGATGGAACCCTGCATTGGGCTTTCTGCTCAGTGGGGAGTCTGCTTCTCCCTCTGCCCACCCTTCCCCTCCACCCCGCTCTTGTGCTCATGCTCTCACTCTCCCTCTCTCTGTGTATCTCAACTAAATAAATAAAATCTTAAAAAAAAGTTTCAGTCATCAGAATGGAAGAATGATTTTGAGACCATCAAGGTCTGTGTTACTCAGAATTGTTTTCTATCCCAACACTTACAATCTTTCCATGAGTCTTAAGGAAAGAAGAAACCATGTTGCAAAGTCATATTTACTGAAATGTCTAGAACATGTTGAAAGCCCTCATCAGTACATCATCAGGACCAAAGACTGAGGGTAGGAAGAGATTTATAATGAAGTTGGATGGCTGGTAGCTTTAGTTAATGCCAATGGCTTTAGCATTAATGGCAGGCATAAGGGTGCACCAACAGCTTTGGAGAAAACGCTTTGAGAGTGACTAGAAATTACATATGTCACAGACTTTAGTCCCCTCAAAATGGACATCAGTGAAAATATTATTTGTAAGACACTTGCACATAGTTTCATGGATTTCAAGTTTCTATTGTCATAGTCTAAAAGAATATTCATAATTATGAAATACATCCTAAAGAGTTTCAGAAATATTTCAGGGAATTTTTGTGGATTCCAGGAAGTGGATAAATGCAAAAGTTCAATAAGTATTCTCCGTTATCATATTGTGCCCTGGATTGATGTTGACAGAGAATGGGTAGTTACTTGAGCACTGACAAAGAATGTTAGTGGTCCCATTTTTGACGGCACATAGCCATCAAGGAAAAAAGAAAAGGACCACCCTTCCCAGTCTCCCTTGCAGCAATGAATGACCATATAATTCAATTATAGCCAAAGAATGTGGGCAGAAGTAAAATATCCACCCACAGGGAATATTTGGCAAATCTAGAGTGATTTTGGTTGTCACAGCTGGGAGAAGGAAGATGCTACTGGCATCCCGTGGGTGGAGGCCAAGGATGTTGCTAAACATCCTACAATGCACAGGACATCCTCCCTTCCAACAAACAATAATCTTGCCCAAAATTGCAATAATCCCAATGTTGAGAAACTCTAAATTAAAGAGGAGAGACATTTTCTCCCCTTCTTTACCCTTGTCAGGTTGGAATTGGAACATAGTAGTGACCCATGTTGGACCATAGAGATGGAAGCCACACCCTGGAGATGACAAAGCAAGGCAGGAGTCTGGTCCTTCAGAATTTCACAAGGCAGAGTCACCACACTATCTCAGCTTTAAACAAGAGTGGGAGTAACCTTCATTCTTTTTAACATACTGTTGTTTTGAGTCCCTATTTCACACACCTGAAGCTATATGCTAACCAATGGAAAAGCTAAACTTTACTGAGAGTCCTTTCAAGTGGAATGCCAAAAGAGAAGGAAAAAAAAATCAAGGGTAACAAAAATCTTTTCTTTGCTATCGAGCATCCATTTCCCCATTCATTTAGTAGCAGAACTCTCTTTGGGGAAATCCTCCCATCTCGATTCTCTGGCAACTCAGTTGGGTAGGAATGGTCCCACTCCTCACCTCCATGGAGGACCTTGGTTAAGTTAAGCAAAATCTCACAACCCCAGCTCCTTGACCATGGTGATTATCTCTGAGAAAGACAAGCCTTCACTGTTCCATTGGATTTTATAGCTGAAAATATGCAGCTCAGAAATCCTGCCACCCTCTCATCTTATTAAAGAGGCAACCCACAGATGAAGCTGGCACACAAAGGAAGAAAATTTGAGAAGTAATAAGAAAACCATCATCAACCTGGATCAAACTGCATCCATGACAAGTCCTACCTCTGGACCTTTAAATGTATAAAACAATCAATGTGATATTTACACAAATTTGTACTAGGTATTCTGTTCACTTGCAACTGAAAGTTTCCTAAAAGATATAGAAAGGTTTATGGTGGAAAAAGTTCTGATAAGAGAAGGTTCACATTTTGGGCCTTTTGATTTCAAACTCAAGGGTTTGAACCTCATCTGCAAAATTTCCTGTGGCAGGAAAGTAATTACAACAGAAGTTCTGCTGTTGCCTGATATATCTTTACTAGGGGAAGTGTGTATGAAGAATCATTAATGTCTCTTGGCATGATATGCATCTCTTAGACTTAAGAAATAGCACTGCTACCTTTACACATGACATACCAGCTTCACTTCACCATACCTACCTACACAGGTATTCAAATTAGAGAGACTATTTTCCTTTGCTTTGTCATCCTTGTGATTAATTGTTGGCCAAGGCTGGAGATGCTTAGCAATTATTCTGATTATGTTTACTCAATTTCCCTAAGAATCATAAACTGTCAGCCTTACATAAACAGAAGTTTGTACTGGGGTTTCTTAAACTTCCACTTCATTTGCCCTTTTCTTATTTCATAGTTCCAGGTTTCCAACCATTGCCTAGGACCCTGTTTTGAGCTCTACTAGTTGTCAACTTCAAGGGAACGCGAGGAAACAATTCATGCTTTCAAGACTCAACTACTCTAATAATAGGACTTTAGGAAGAGGTCATGGCAGGTCATATCGACAATGATTTCAGACTAGAGGACTTGATCCATCAAATGAGACGAAGAATATGCTTTTGTCCATGATAAGAATTTGAGTAGCCTTGTTATTCTGTATTGTTAAAGGTAGTAGTCAGCCCGCGTGTTTGTTCTTGATCTTCACATATTCTAGTGGTTATATTGCTCCTGAGGGACTCGGGACCACATATTAGAATCAGGTCCAGCCTGTATTTGCTTTAGCAGCTGTGATTTAATAGCTGTGGAACCAGGAAAAGGTATTTGGCCTCTCTGCAACCCAGTTTCCTCCTCTTCAAAATGAGAAGAGATGGGATTTTTTTTTACTGAGTACTCTGACAATTGTAGTGTTTCAGTTCAAATGCCATGCCTTAAAAACCAAAAGCTTTAGATTCTTAGCAATCCACTTTCCAGAGGTTGGGGAAAGGAAAAAAAAAAAAAAAGACAAAGATTGCTGCCACGCATAGTACAATTCAATCTAAGACTTGAGGCCAAAGAACAGCTGCAACTGGATAAACTGCACACCTTTCACATGTCAGATATTCTGTGGAACTAGCTACTATACTGTTCATAAATAATTCAGATGAAGATTTCTCACCTGGCAGAGCAGCTACCTTGAAACTTTTGTTGAACTACACTGACTCTTGCCTCAGGGCCTTTGCATTGTGTTCTTTCTACTTGGAACATTCAATCACCTTTCTTTGTCCTACTACCCATACTTCCCATGATCCTTAACATATTTCCCATATTTTCTCATGAGAGATAAAAGATCAACTCTCCCTCCAGGTACCATTTTTGTGGAAAACTTTCCCTAACCACAGCCCTACTTGATCCAACCATCCCACAGTTCCCTTCTCAATTATAGCCTTTATCAATCTGAATTTAAATGGTCTATGTAAAAATAATAATAATAATAATATATTGTCTATGTACTATTTACACAAGAGTAAGTTCTATGAGGGACAGGGAACATGGACATTATAGGCAAACATGAAGTACTCAATAAATACTTGTTGAAAGAAGGAAGGATAAGACAGATGGATAGTTGAATAGTGGGAAGGATAAACAGATTAGTACAGTGAATCTCCTCACTCTTGCCCTTTGCAAATTTAAAAGGTGACAGGCCAACCTACAATTGGAAAGCTTGTTTCATTTTCGAAGTATTTTCACACCTGTTACTTTATTTTACCTTTCTGACTGAGAAAGAAAACAAGGGAAGACCTCTCTTTTAAAATAGGAGTATAGGATACCATCCTTGGTGCCTCGGTACCATGTCTTCTTCTCCACTCACTGTCAAGGAGGAAGAAAAGCACCCTCTGGACTTAACACTGCCCTCTTCAGATTTCCCCACCAGTGTCTTGGGAAACCAATGAGCAAACTAACATGGCTTCTTACTCCTATGAACCTCTAGAAGATTTCAAACTCCTCTTCAAACAACAATGAAATGTCTCCCTGGTTGGTGCCCAAACTCCATCAATATAATGACTTCACAGTGACAGATGATCCTATCTACTAAAGGGGGTTCATGTATGTTGTCCACGTTGGATTCAGCTGCCTCTGCCTTTTGCAACTCCTCTCTATGAGCTGACCAATATTGACCCATAGGTAGGGACATCTCTATGCCCCTATTCAGCAGGAAGGAATTACAGAAGTTAAGACCTTCCACCTTCATCAACTCCTAAGGATCAAAATTGTTCAGGGGAGAAATGATGAGGGAGCAGAGGGTATGCTGAGGACAAAGCACAAGGACACCCTGTACCCCATGGATGGGGAATGTGAAACATTCTTCCAGGAAACTTCCAACTATCTTAACATTAATGCTTTGCTAGAGGGAAAAACAATCTTGATATAAACAACCTGATAATAGCAAGGCCTCCAGTATCCTGAGGGTCTGCTTTAGTATATGAAAGTCCTTTTGGACATTATCTCTCCCCACCCCATATTTTAAATCAGCCATTCTTCAAAACCCCAGTGCAGCAGCTCTTTCTGCCCACAAGTCCTGTCCCTGCACTTTAATAAAATCACCCTTTTGCACTAATAATAATAATAATAATAATAATAATAATAATACAATGTGAATGTAGGAGCACCTGGCTGGCTCAGTCAGAAGAATGTGTGGCTCTTAATCTTGGGGTTGTGAGTTTGAGTCCTACATTGGGTGTAGAGATTATTAAAAATAAAATCTTTTTTTAAAATAAATAAATAAAATAAAACAATAAAATAAATCGTGAGTGTAAAGATTGTTTAAAAAATAAGAGAGTGCAGAAAGCTTAAGATGACTTAAGAAAATATAGCTATATATATGGAAGTCTGGGTTTGTAAAATCTTTATTTGTTTTGTTAATCCACACTCCTCTCAAGTCTTTGAAGCTCAGGGGTTCTGACACTAAAGAAGGCCACTGAGAAACCCAAGTGGTGTGACTCTCTGTATACAACATAAAGTTATTCTACTGCCATCTTAAAATCTTCAATCATTTGTATTAGTAAAAATGAAGATATATTCAATGACGTTATCAAGAAAACAAAGTAGGTTAATTGAATATAACCTACCTATAAATGTACATGATTGCCTGGACTTACACAATGGTCATGTGTTTTGCATATTGTTGTTTTCTAAGGGAATGTGGATTGAAGTTTTGATTGATTGTACTAATTCTCAGATTCAAACTGAGAACTATGTAATTCTTAGGCCCCTTTCATGTCCTCTATAAGCTTTCCTTGGACGTCTTGAAAATGACTTTCAAACACTGAAATTAGTTTTCTTTCTAATCCCCTAGAGATCAGTGCAGTGAATTTCATCATGCCATAATGATTAAAAATGCTAAAATGAGTCATGATATAATTAGGAATTTCTTTGTCCAAATCAAGCCCCATGAACTCCATCTAACATCGGTTTCATTTATAAACACAGTCCATCATCCATCTTAATGCTGAAGATGAATTTTTGCAAGGCGACATAAATATATTATAACTTTAGGTATATTTATTAGTCAGCCAAAAAATTTTTAAGGTAAATGATAGTAAAGTATCCCAGGTGATTTGGCAGCTTAAAAAAAAAAAAACCATAGTAGGAGAGAACAAGAAAAGCTATAATAAGAACTACAGGGAAGCCAGTATAGCCGAAACACAGGTGACAAAAGGAAGAAAGGCTTACTGTCTTAGCAGCTGGTAGAACAATTTCTCTAGGATTGTAGCACCATATTTTTCAAGAAATATTTTAACAAGCTACTTGGGATGAGAGGTGAGACTCCACGAGACATATTCAAGCTAAAAATGATAGCACTAAGCAAGAATGGAATCTCAAAATAGAAGGACACTTTGTTTTGTTGAACCCTTGGATAGAGTTGGGAATGTACATTTATAAACAAGAGCTGGAGCAAAGCCAAATCACTCAGGATAATAAAGAGATGAGTATAAAGAGCTTGGTGCGGGGGCGAGGAAGAGGGGGAGTAGATCCAAGAAGGCTGTATACCTTGGAGGAAAAGTAGAAACAAAGGGGGAAACAATCCTAGAAGTGTCAGAGCTGAAAAGGAACTTTGAACAAGAAATGTCAAATTTTGAATTGGGGGGTTGTTACTATACCATACATGCTAGAAAATCCCTTTCATTTTCTCTGTGAATTCTGTGTTTCTTACCAAGATTTTGTAGAAGTGGACTTAAGATAATGTGAAGATATGCAAAAGTTCTATGTCCATGTGGGTGTAAAATAAAACAAAGGTTGCTTTTGTAGAGGAGACAGCTGGCATCTGGGCTTATATGTGGTGTAAGAGGAAAATGTAAGAAGGATGAGCCTTGAAGAATAAGTAGAATGATTTCACGAGAGGTTGTGGGAGTCATTTTAAAATGTATAACCCTTGGAATACCTGGGTGGCTCAGCCAGTTAGGCATCCAACTCTTGATCTTAGCTCAGGTCTTGATCTCAGGGTTGTGAGTTCAGGCCTCGTATTGGGTTCCACGCTGAGCATGAAGCCTACTTTTAAAAAAAAAATTATGCCCCTTATCTTAGGGCAAATAAATTTCAAATACTTAAGGAGAAAAATAATATGATCAGGATTATAATTTAGTAAGATGACTCTAGCAGAAATTCAGAGAATGGGTTGGAGGAAGCAATGGTAGAGGCAAAGGAAAGTTGCAAAGCATTGCAGCTGTTGAGGCAAGACATGTTAATGATCTATGCTGGTTAGAGTAACAGTGGAGATGGGGAGAACTGGACAATCTAGACACATTAAAAAGCTAGAATCAATAGGTCTTGATGATTGATAGGATGTAAGTAAAAGATTATCAACCTCACAGTTTGCCCAGGACTAACAAGGTTCCCAAGACATGAGACTTCCAGTTTTATTTTTTTTAATAAATTAATTTTTATTGGTGTTCAATTTGAGACTTCCAGTTTTAAAGGTAAGACAGCTCCAGGCAAGCCATTCAAGTTTTCATGAAACTATGGGGATTTCGTACTAACACCAAGAAAGCTCTAGGAAAATGGGGATGAATTGGTCACCCTAATGGAGGTTGAAGTTATGGGTGAGTGAGGGTGGCATCTAATTTCTGGCTAGGGAATGGAGGTACCAATCACTGAGATAGGCAAGGCAGGTGGGAAGAAAATGCTCAGTTTTATTTGGACATGTTGAGTTCAGAGGCTTATGGAACACCAAAGGAGAAATGTCTAGAAGACAGTCCTTTTAAGATGCTGGTACCTGGCAGTTTCTCTTACATTGATCACCTAATAACCACCTAAGAGTCATACTGTAAGAAGCAACAACCTCTTCTCTTCCTCTCTGCCATCTGCTTGGCAGCCACAAAGCAGCAACCATGCATGAATGCATCTCCATCCATGTTGGCTGGGCTACTATCCAGATTGGCAATGTCTGCTGGGAGCTCTATTGCCTGGAACATGGCATTCAGCCTGATGGCCAGACGCCAAGAGACAAGACCATTGGGAGAGGAGATGACTCCTTCGACATCTTCTTCAGTGAGACACGTTCTGAGAAGGATGTGCCCAGGGCAGTGTTTGTAGACCTGGAACCCATTCTCATTGATGAAGTTCTCACTGGCACCTACCGCCAGCTCTTCTACCCTGAGCACCTACCGCCAACTCTTCCACCCTGAGCAGCTGCCAATAACTCTGCCGGAGAGCACTACACCATTGGCAGGGAGATCACTGACCTTGTCTCTGCCGGAGAGCACTACACCATTGGCAGGGAGATCACTGACCTTGTCTTGGACTAGAAACTGGCTGACCAGTGCACAGGTACTCAGGGCTTCTTGGTTTTCCACAGCTTTGGAGGGGGAACTGGTTCCCAGCTCACCTCCCTGCTAATAGAATGTCTCTCTGTTGATTATGGCAAGAAGTCCAAGCTAGAGTTTTCCATTTACCCAGCCCTCCAGGTTTCCAGAGCTGTAGTTGAGCCCTATAACTTCACTCTCTCCACCCACACCACCCTGGGGCATTCTGTGCCTTCACAGTAGACAATGAAGCCATTTATGACATCTGTCATAGAAACCTCAATATTGAACACCAACCTACACTAACCTAAAAAGGTTGGTAGGTCAAATTGTGTCCTCTATCACTGATTCTCTTAGATTCGATGGAGCCCTGAATGTTGATCTGACAATTCCAGACCAACCTGGTGCCCTATCCCCACATTCACTTCTCTCTGACCACATGTGCCCCTGTCATCTCTGCTAAGAAAGCCTACCATGAACAGCTTTCTGTAGCAGAGATCACCAGTGCATGCTTTGAGCCAGCAAACCAGATGGTGAAATGTGACCCTCGCTATGGTAAGTACATGTCTTGCTGCCTGTTTTACCATGGTGTCATGGTTTCCAAAGATGTCAGTGCTGCCATTGCCACCATCAAGACCAAGTGTGCCATCCAATTTGTGGATTGGTACCCTACTGGCTTCAAAGTTGGCATTAATTACCAACCTCTTACTATGGTACCTGATGAAGACCTGGCCAAAGTACAGCAAGCTATGTGCATGCTGAGCAACACCACAGCCATTGCTGAAGTCTGGGCTTACCTAGACCACAGGTTTGACCTGATGTATGGAACACATGCCTTTGTTCACTGGTATATGGATGAGGGCAGGAAGGAAGGAGAGGTTTTTGAGGCACATGATGACGAGGCTGCCCTTGAGAAGGATTATGAGGAAGTTGGTGTGGATTCTCTTGAAGGAGAGGGTAAAGAAGAAGGAGGAAAATGTTTTTATTATGGGTACCTTAGCTCAAGTCTTCTGGGAAACACACCTGAAGTGAGGACTAAAATACTATTCTTCATGGAGCAACTGGGCGGCACAGTCAAAAAGCCAGTTCTTGGTTTCAGCTCAGGTCATGATCTCAAGATCACCGTGTTGAGCTCCATACTAGGCTCTGTATTCAGCGCAGAGTCTGCTTGAATTTCTTGTTCCCTTGTCTTCTGCCCCTTTCATTCATACCCTCTCTCTCCCTATAATAAATAAATAAATCTAAAACAAAACAAAACACTGTTCTTCATTTGTAAGATGCAAGCCCAGGGAAATAAGGGTAAGGAAAGGAAGAACAACACAAGGAGAGACTCAAACCAATGTGATGAGCTGCACCAAAACACTGACTGCCACCTTATAATGATCTGTGAAGAAACACAATAGAATGCTCAGCAGGTGTAACTGCAGGCCTTTTTGAAGGACTGTACAAAGGAGATACACCTCAGAGTAGTCCACATGGCGTAGATGGGAGCATTGGGAATTTATCCTTTGCGACTCTTGAATCTCATTGGTCAATATTTCTCCTATTAGAAACTTACTCCACCACACTTTCAGGCTATGTCACCCAATCCCCTTGCAGTCATCAGGAAGTTGAATTCCATGCCCTGAGTATAGTTATTAATGCAATCTGAATATAGTTATTAATGCAATCTGAATAAAACATTAAACGTACCCTGGAACAGAGAGCTCAGTGTTTGGGCCATGGGAGCCATGCAGGCTCAAGTTTCCAACTCAGACTGCAGCCAGGGTACAGCGATGGCAGTGGTGACAGACAACACAGTTCAGAGTCAAGCAATATCTTTATTTTTAAAAGTAATCACAAGAGTCTAAGAAGATGCCCAAAATTTGTTTCAAATTAGTAGACAAGATTCAACACATTTAAATGTCATTGGAATTGAATCAATAGAGAAGAAATTGAAGGTATAGGAGAGAAGGAATCTCATTGACAGAAAAAATAGGTAGAGATACAAATAATTTCACAGGAAAGGTGGAAAGTGATTGTAAATTCCCTACATAAACTCTATTAAAATCCCTCAGTCCAGAAACATATTTATTTCATGCTCACATCTTGAGTTGGGCACCATGAGAAAATCTATACTGTAGTCCACTAACCTTGATCTAGCCTTCCTCTGCCTTTAGGAATCATATGATGCAAGTTAGAGCCTTGTGCTTTTGAGAGCAGAGACAGAGATATAATTTGGAATAAGCTATAATAATCAAATGGTATCAGTTGAATCACTATATTGCACACCTGATATAATATAACTAATGTAACATTGTGTGTTAACTATACTCCAATAAAAAATTCTTAAGATAAATAAAACCTCTGGTCCAGAACAGTTTGAACCCTTAGAGCTTTGGCAAAAGCAAACTTGAAACTTTTCTTGGGAATCTTCCCAGGACCAAGGACTCCCATGAAAAACAACACACAGAAAGAAGCAATCCATGTTGAATAAAAAAAAAAAAAAAAGAGATTTTCAGAGTTTTCATCCTTAAGAACCAGAGAAAAAGAAAACTCTGAGAGAAACTTTAAACATATTTAAAATGTTCAAAATGATAAAAGAAGAATAAAATAGAGGAATAAAAGGACTATTTTTTAAAACAGATGATAATAACATAAAATTTCTGGAAATGAAAAAATACAATCATTAAAATCAAACACATAATGGATGGGTTGAATTGTAGACACTGCTGAAGAGAAAATTGATGAATTAAAAGATGGAACCTAGAAAATCAGCCAAAATACAGCTTAGGGGAAAAAAAATGGAATACATGAAAGCAGAATCCAAAGAAATCATGGATAGAATAAGAAGTTCCAACAAACAGTTCATAGGGATTTCAGAACATTCAAGAATCAGAAAGGTAGAATATTTGAAGACATAATGGCAGAAAATGTTCTAGAACTGAAGAAAGATCCATGAATGAAGCATGGTGCCTCTCAGCTACCTGTCCTACCTATCTGTTGTTTGAACTAGTGTTGCACTGATTTAACTTTGTGCAGGCACAACCTTATTACACCTTATCTCATGCCCACGCTGCTCACTTCTCACTTGTTGCCCTAGGTGTTCTGTGTTGATATAATGGCAGAGATGCTGCAGTACCCATATACCCCCAATATGGTCTCAAAAGGAAGCACCGGTAACACCACCAGACAGCAGTTTTTCTTCTAAAATTTAGGTTTTGTCTAGTATTCTCAATACATGGGCTAGGAATTATTGTTCCCACCACGGACCCTAGGGCTACCGTACCCACCTGATCATGTGAGTAAACATTTAACTATCCCAAGTGGTGTTCATTTCATTTCATTTCATTCATCACAATAATTGCTACAAACCCTTCGATTCCACTTGAAACAATGGCAACCTGTGTTTGGACAATACTAGCTTCCTGATCTTTATCAGAAAAAAAAATGCTAAAAAAAAAAAAAAAGAAAAAAAGATGCCCTCATTGTCATTTGAGATTGTAATCAGTGGAAGGATTTCATACTACACTATGGGATGTAATACAGTCTTTCCAGCTTTTTAGTTAAACATGATTTTATTTTTAAAGGAAAAATCATTTATAATTTTATATTTACTTTTTCAAGAAACAAGTTTATATTGTTTCCATAAGACAAATGATCAAGATAGCTCCGATACCCAGGATACAAAATCTCAGGTGAATCAGTACCATGTACAGCAATGAGCTAAGGAAGTCACTTTCTGAAGTTTTCCAGTCTCCTAACTTTGCAAGTCACCTCAAGGAAGAGGTAGGGGAAGGGATAGGTTTACTCTTTGTGTACCTTAGGGAGCACCAGAAGGGAGGTTTCTTCCTCTTCCTTTCCTCCTCCTCCTTCTCTCAATTCTTTTTTTTTTTAATATTTTATTTATTTATTCATGAGAGACACACAGAGAGAGGCAGAGACATAGGCAGAGGGAGAAGCAGGCTCATCGAGGGGAGCCCATTGTGGGACTCGATCCCAGGACTCTGGGATCACAGCTGAAGGCAGGCCTTCAACCACGGAGCCACCCAGGTGTCCCTCCTCCTTCTCTCAATTCTACCAGATGGAGATGTTGGTGATCTGGTAATCCCAGAAGCTCTGTTAAAAAAGACAAAAACTTTGAATTGCACCCCATCCCACTCCCAGTGGAAAGTGCATCCTGGAAAAGAGTTACAAGTCAAAATCTATTATTGAGGACATTCCAAACCAAGACACAAAACAATCCCTCTTGTAATCCTCTAGAATCTCAATAACAAGACCTTCTCCTTTTCTCCCTTTCTCAAGGACGTCCTCATCCCAGAAGGGGGTGCTATCTAGGCCACTAGAAACATTTCCACCCAATTCCTCCTCTTATGCTCTAGAATCTGAGAGAAATTGAAGAAAAAAAAATGAATCTGATGAAGACACAAAGATATAGGTGGAAATTTAGTATATTAAAGGTAGTATATTAAATTTATGCAGGGACACCAAAAAATGAATTTTATTTTCTGATAAAAGACTCAAAACTAAATTCCAGGGTTCTTTTCCCTTTCCCTAAACTCTCTTAACTGGCACAACACATTAATTCACGTTCTCTGTCCTCATTCTAAAATATAAGACTTATGACCAAGTACACCAAACATTCCTGGCTATTGGACTATGTTCTCCAACACCTATACCTTCTCTTCCCATCATCCAAGTTGTCTGTTTATCAAAAATCAGTTTATGGAGCACCTGGGTGGCTCAGCAGTTGAGCATCTGCCTTTGGCTCAGGGCATGATCCAAGGGGTCCTGGATCGAGGCCCACTGCCTGTGTCTCTGCCTCTCTCTGGGTGTCTCTCATGAATAAATAAACAAATCTAAAAAATAAATAAAATAAAACCCCTAAAACTTTCTTAAAAATCAATTTGTGATGTGTTTTCCTTATTCTAATTGCTTTATTGAGTTAAAAATGTTATAAACTAATGAAGTATGCGTGAGAAAAGAGGTAGATTTTGGTGAAATTTAAACTGAATGCTTTGTAAAAATTAGATAAAGGCAGTTGCTAAAAAAAAACTGCTGTCAAGTTAAGTGAGTGAGATAAAAGATTGGTGAAAAAATTAAGATCTCAAGGGATATTGCACTAAGGTTGATTTGCAAATGTCTTTAAAGTTTTGTTCAGCTCTCAAGAAACCAAAACTGAAAATTATAGACAATGAATTACGATTAAGATTAAAGCAAAAATAAAACAACTTAGAACGATGAGGGGATTCACACATAAAAAAAATAAAACAAGGCACTGGCCTAATATCAAAATATCCATGCATGTATGTACATCTTGGGGGTTTAATATAAAATAAAATGTCAATGTGTGTCACATTTTGAAAGAGTCCCTACTTTGAGTCTTTAAATTCATTACCATTCTCTAGAGCCTTCCACTGTGCGATAGTTCCATGCTTATCTTCCAAATGCTGTGTTCATTGGCTTCCCAATGCCTGCCCACCAAATGAAACTCTGTGATCATAGAAAATTCTACCTAATTTTATCTAACTTGATTTTTTAATTTTATTTTCTAGCTGTATAATTTATGGGTAGCCCAACCAGATTCAGTTCTCTGAACCCGTGTTCTAAATTTAAGCTCATGCTAGTCTCTTTACTTGGAAGGAAGAGAGGCAGGCAGAGAGGGAGGAAAGAAGGAAAGAAGGCAGGGAGAGAGGAAGAATTAGCTGGATGAGGAGGCTCCAGTGACAGGTGTGAGGCAGTGATGATTTCATCCCATCACAGAACCTCTCAAGGCATCTGACCTCCCACTCAGCTCTAGCTACCCCACTCAGTACACGGATTCATGATGATGTGCTAAAGTACTGCTAAATGTGGCAAGCATGGGGAATACATCAACAGACATAGATGACATCAATCACAGAAGAAAGCAGAATTCAAAAATACTATAAGCAGAGTGTAGGTAGCTAACCTTAAAAGGAATAGATATAAATTTTGAGTGATGTAGAGAACTAATGTTCACTTGACTGTCTTATTCTGTACATTTGCTCAAGTTCACAATAAAAGGAAAATTTTGAACATATGCAAGATGCTCTACAAGCTGAAGACATTAGTTACAACGTGAATTAGGGGAAACTAAAGTGTTCTGGGTTGGGAAGGAAAAGACAGGACCATTAGTTAGCAACCAGTTGAGCCCCAACCTGGGAGTTCTTAACCGACAGGCGATGTGATTTCAAAATAATTTCTAATATATTGAATCTTTTTAGTCCCTTCATTTCTCCCTCATTCCTGAACCAAGATGGAATTAATAATTCTATTATTTTTCTAGCCTTTTACTTTACTTTCCTGCCTGTAGTTTTATTTTTCACTGGTTCGATAAAGTTTTTCTTAAAAGTGACAGAATTATGAAAACTCTAAGCTAGAAAAGACCTTGAGCAATTATCTTGCACTTCCCTACTTTTAAACAGCATCACAATAATGCTATCCCAGGCAGATGATGAGCTATGTTATTTTTTTAAACCTCCAGAGGAGAAGATTCTACAATCTCCCAAAGTTAACTACTCTCACCGTCAGGAAATTCTTCCCTATATAATCTCAGTCTCTCATGCTGTTCTTCAAATCAGTTTCCACTCGACAGAGCTGAGTCGATATTGAGAACAGCTGGTCTTTGGCCTCCACGTAGCAATTCCTCATTGCTGCCACTGTAACGTAATGAGATTGAATTTGCTGTATAGCTTTGATTTAGTCCCTAGCTTATATCTTTCTCCAACCTGATTAACCCCAACTCCCCAACCTACCCAGAGAGTTCATTCATACTCTTATCTGTACTCCTGAATCACATTGTAAGGATCTCTACCAGAACATTATCACAATTTAGTGTGGTTATATGTTTGCCTGATTGACTCCCCATACCTCCTTCTGCCTTATTTGTGTACCTATCTCTGTGATTGGCATATAATAGGTCCTCAGTGAGGGACTTGAATGAATCAATGAACTGATGAAATGGCATCCAGATGAACCATTTTCTTCCAACCATTCAGCCATGGTTGTGGCGGTCTTCTGTTAAGTTTCTTTTGACAACAAGGAACAGAAACCAACTCTAGTAGTTTGAAGAAAACCAAGGAATTTATTGCAAGAAGAGTGGAATATCTTACCAAATCTAAGGAAGAATAAACCAAGGCTCAGAAAGGGTTAGAAGTAGTGGAGTTCCGTGTATTTCTTCTGCAGGAGGTGGTAGGTCTTCCTTCCAGAGCAATTTCCAAGAATGCTGTTGCTCTTCTGGCAACATTTCCAGTTTATAAGAGTGACAAACTGATTGACTTACCTTAGATAAGATGAAAGGCCTGTGCCAGTGAGCCATGGTCCAGGAGACTCTTTCCTAACATGGAGATGGCTGTCAGGGTGGAGAGAGAGCACAAACAGAGCACAGATCTGCGCATGGAGTGGCTCCTTCAAGACGGGAACCCTGCAATGTGGAGCCACCACAAAAGATGCCTCCTATAAATACTTACTGATCCTTCAGGCCCACTGTCACTGTTGAGTTCTTGGGAAGATGTGAGAGAGCTGAATAAACAAGGTAATTCAACCTTTTTTTTTTTTTTTTTTTTTTGCCTATCTTTCTTCCAGCCTCTGATATCATGATTTAAGAAGATAAAAACCTGTCTTACTCAGTTGTAGTGTAAATTTCCTTTGAACTACGGATCAGTGCTTGAGCTAATGACAAATATTATCACAAGATTTATGGCACACAGAAAAATCATTCTTTCTGAAATTTGGTGCACTTTGTATGTCACTGAATTGGTAGCAGACTCATACGTGAGATACTCAATAGCAAGGAATAAATAGGTAGTGGCCAAGACTTCAAACACCCTTCCAGTTGGCTCAGCAAGGTTTCAACAACCTGTCTTGAGTTTTCTCATAAAGAAATGTGCACCAAAAAAAAAAAAAATGGAGAAGGAGGAAGAAGAAGGAGGGAAGAAACAGTGAATGGATCAGCTACATACTAGTAACACTTGGCGATAATGTAGCAGTCTTCAATTTAAGTCAGATTCTTTTATTAACCTTATCTCATTTTGTAATTGAGTTAAACAGCTACAATAGGTGAAAACAAACAAATTCTTTCTACTTCTGCCCATGAAGAGGAGTCCATTTCCCACTCCTTGAATAGGGGCTGGCCTCAAGATTTGGTTTAACTGAATGAGGAAGTGACATTGTGTAAGTTCCAAGCCTAAGTCTCAGGAGACCTTGTGAGCACACCACATAAGAGGACAAGAAACCATGTGGGAACTTCTAAGTTTTGGGGCATTTGCTACATAAAAATAGATCACCTGTACACCACCAAAACAGATAGCTAATATTAGACTATAGTAAAAGAACTACGGGTCCAATAAGGCATTTACAATATATATATTTTTCAAAGTATCTCTTGCCTTTTGCTTGGTATGGAATAAATCTACAGTCTTCCTTCAAAAATTTTAATTATTTACACACACACACACACACTCAAGCCTATATACATATTTTTATAACCCATCAATTTAAAAACATGTTAATCTTGATTTCCTAACATTTGGAAATAACGTTCCTGTTCAGACTGGCTAATGCAGGATCATTCTTCTCCAGGTTTTTAAAGACATTTAGACAGTCTATAAAATCTTCTTCAGAATGTAAGACCATTTTCAAAATCCTCGCTACTCTTTTTGCATCATTTACAGAGAGAATTAAACTTATGTTTTATATGTTTCCAGTTCTGTTCTCCTGAGTGAGTTATCTGAAAGTTAACTGGGTAGTTGAAATCGATGGACCATCTCCCTGGTTGTGGAGACTTGGCTTCGTTCCACTTCATCATCCCTGACTTCTTGATTTGGAGATCTGTCACAAGCTCCTGCTGTGAGATCTTCTTTATTCTGTTTTCCTTTTATCTTTACCCAGACACTTTCAAGAATTCTTTGTTCTTCCTATTTCCATAGTTACTTTGGCATTTGAATATCCTCCTATGCCTCATCCTGCTAGATAGAGAAGTCTATGGATGCTTAGTTTGAATATGGAATGAGAGCTGGGATACTTAATAAGTAGCACAGAAGCCAGCCTGGAAATTCCCACAGCTGGCCATATCATATAGCCTCTGTACTCCTTATTTTACTTTGTTTTTGATAATATTCTGCTTCTCAAAAACTTAAGTCACAATTTCTTGCCTTAAAAAAATCATATTCACTTTGTATGACTCCACCTTTTATTCATTTTTAATCTAATACCTTTATTGTTCTTTGTAAGTTTCCACTTTCTGATTTTCTTTTTTCCCATGATAATTTGCTTTCTATTCCTCACTCACTCTGCTCCCCTCCCTTTTATCTCAGAAAAGTAATCACCCAGATAAACCATAGACCAAAAAACCAAACTCTGTGGAACCAAGTTAGAACATTGTTTTAGGATAATTCCTCAAACCCTACTATTCCCCCAGGCACCAGTATACCATAGAACCACATCCTTCTCATCACATTCACAGCTTGCTCTTCTAGAAAAAAATAACGCTTTTATGGAAGAGGGCATGGTAAGGTGCTTCATGAGAAGATGGAGTCACTACTGACTAATAATATTGAAAAGAAATTCTAATTTTTTTATATATGGAATTTAGATTAGAGGGGAGGGGAAAGAAGGAAAGACAACCATTTGATCCCATTCTTCAAAAAGCACTACCAAGCACCTTGGCAATAACACACTGTATTCCAATGCCTCAGTTTCTAATATGCTTTGCATAAATCGTCCCATATGTGAAGAGGGTAAGGAGATAATAAACGAACTTTGTACATGAAAAACTAATTTTAATACACTATACAAATGTAAGAAAAAGTTATTTCCTTTTTATACATAAGCAAAAGGGAGTCTGAAAGTTGAAAACCTGCCCAATCTGATACGCCTGGTCTCCTGACTGCTAGGAACTTTTGCATCACACTCTCTTCCCACAAGGCAAGGATATATGGAAATCACTGACTTGAAAGAGTTTACAATCAGTTATAGAAAAATGTCATACACACAAAAGAGCAAATAATATCATCATCATCATCATCATCATCATCATTTAGTGCTTTGCCTTGTTCTAGTCATTGTTTTACATACAATGATTCCTTTGATTGTCTCTGTGGTCTTCTAGAGTAGAAGTAACTCCAGCACAGAGAGGTTTAGTGACTTGACCAAGGTCACTAGGAAGGTGAACGGTAACACCAGGATTTGAAGTCAGAGCTATGCCTAGCTCCAGAGTCTATGTGTTGGACTGCTATGTTCTACTAACTCTCTATGAAACAGTATATAGAGTGCATTCCATATTCATGGTTTAATAAGCATGGTAGAGTGTCAGGGAAATTCATATTGAGGGAAAGAAAGAAAGAAAAAAACACAGGCAAGCATTCATCTCACCAAAAACAGAAGAAAAAAAAAAAAGAAACAAAACAGGGTTGCCTGGGTGGCTCAGTGGTTGAGCTCCTACCTTAGACTCAGGGCATGATCCTGAGTTCTGGGATCGAGTCCCGCATGGGGCTCCCTGCAAGGAGCCTGCTTATCCCTCCACCTGGGTCTCTGCCTCTCCCTCTGTGTCTCTCATGAATAAACAAATAAAATCTTTAAAAATAAACTAGTATAGAACAAGAAACTAGGATAAGATTTTTATTTAACTGGCAGAAGCTAAGAAAAGATCATAGCAGAAAACTGAAAGTCTGTGCTTGGCATTTTCAGGAACTGCCAATTAAACCACTCTGACCAAAGCAGAGGATCGGGGTAAAGGTATAAGAATGAAGTCTTAGGTATGTACATTGTTGTGGCTGGTGTACAATGAAAAGTTAAGTTAAAACTCAGTAATAAACAATGGGAAATCACAAAGGCTTCTTAGTAAGGAGCTAAAGTCCTTACTAAAATGTGATGTGATAAATGGACGAGATTCAGGAGGGGAAGACACAAAATCTGCAGGAAGGAGTTCAGCAACTCTTGCAAGCATCCTGGTGGCATGAGGTAACAAGGACTGGTACTAGAGTGATGTGGAGGGGGAGGGGAGGATGAAGAGGCCAGAACTGACATTATTCACAGAACATTCACAGGTCCTGGTGACAGGATGGGGAAAACCCTGGATGTCCAAGACATGACCCAGACCCTCACACGACATGTATTGTTCACTGTAGAGCTCCTGTAGCATTAGAATTTGCAACCTCTCAACTGTATAGCTCTGGGAGAGTTCAGCAAAGGCATTTGCCTGCAGGAGATGGAAAACCAAAGAACTGTGGCCCCACCCTAAGCCAATGAAAAGGAATAAAAAATGAAGGAGATGTCTAATAACCAAGAGAGGATTTTTTTTTTCGAATAAAGGGGGCTTTAGTCATTCACATCAACACCTTGAACAAGCAATTTATATTTTCTGAAACTCAGCTTCCTGGCTTGTAAAATGAAACTAACCCCCCCCCAAAATTGTTGATGCCATTTAATGAGTCATGCTGTATACAACCCTCAGGATAGTGCTTGGCATTGAGTAGATACTAGTAAATGACAATAATTATAATTGTAGGTATTCTTTTCTGAGGCAATTACAAACTTGAGGTGCAAATGCAAGCTAGTGTTTCTGTGTATTTTATTCATGCATGTTTGCTGGTCACCTACTAGCTCTGTGCAAAGCATCAGAAACACATAAAGAATAAACTCAGTTTACATCCTTGAGAAATTCCTTGGTAAGAAGTAGAATAGGGTGAAATGTATTAATAGAAGCGTTTCTGAAGTGGACAATACCATCTAAGAAGAAAAATTGTGAATCAAAGACTGGGAAGAGGGGATCCCTGGGTGGCTCAGCGGTTTGGTGCCTGCCTTTGGCCCAGGGCGCGATCCTGGAGTCCCGGGATCAAGTCCCGCGTCAGGCTCCCTGCATGGAGCCTGCTTCTCCCTCTGCCTGTGTCTCTGCCTCTCTCTCTCTCTCTCTCTCTCTCTCTCTCTCTCTCTTTCTGTCTACCATGAATAAATAAACAAATCTTAAAAAAAAAAATACTGGGAAGAGACAAAATTCAAGACCAGAGTCAAGAAGAAAGTATATGGGGAAAATGTCACAAAAGGTGAAAGTGAAATAATAAATCTTAGATTATGTCTTAGATACATAATTTGACATTTCTGGAAAGATACAACATTTCCCACTCCACAGAATAATGACTATCCACAAATAATAACTATGTAACAACTAACTCATGTATCACTTACTGCCTACCAAGCACTATTCTAAGAGCTTTATACATATTAGTTCACTTAATTTGCAGAGCTTTTGACATAGCTTCTATGCTTTCACTTGTAAAAATGAATAAACAAAGGCCCACAGAGGTCAGTAATTTGTCCAAGATTAGTTGACTACTAAAAGGTGGAACTACAACTTAAAACTAGGCACGTCTGGCTCCATAGACTAGGCTTTTAGGGGCATCTACTGTTAGATCCTGGAAGAAGGGAGGTATTTCATGGCATCTTACATCTTACTCTTACATCTTTGGAAGAGTAAAAGAAAGTGTAATACGGCCAACCCAGTATGCCGTTTTCCTGGAATATGTATGCAAGTAGCTTGATGGAATCTGTCCTTCCACTTTTTCTGATCAAACTTTGCTATCAGGAAAGACCGAAGTAAAGCCATGGGTCTGAAGTTCTGAGGACAAAAGTATCAAGCCTTGGGCATGCCTAGGAGCAAGGCACGCCATCCCTGCTTTCCAGGTGAGTGCTGGAATTCTGGGAGACAAAGCTGAATTGAGGAAATGAAAGACTGACCATCAAAATGAGGTTACAGAATGGGATATGGGTTGCTGTTACACTTAAGATATTGCACTGAAGACACCCTCCCAGAGTGAGTACAACGCCGCTGAGTCAGGGAAGAAAGAGGTTCCCGATGGCTTGCCAGATGAATACCTGGCTCCTTGACACAATTCAAGTGCACATCAGATCTGCACGAAGAAACCCCTGAATACACAAAACAAAGTCAGTAACAATACCCGGAAATTTTTATCGAGTGGTTGTTCTGCATCAGATACAGTTCCAAGTGCCTTCCATGCAGTGTCTAATTTAGCCCCACAATTCTACGTGCTGCTGGTGAAACCGAGATACAAAGGCCACACAGCTTATGAGTGCTTGCTGTCAGAATTCAAACCCAAGTAGCCTGATCTAGAGCCCCTGCTAACTGGAACAATTTATTACATTCAGGTACACAAGTGATCTTTATCTTTTTCACATTTCTTTTATACCTGGAAGTTTGTACCTCTTCATCTCCTCCACCTGTTGACTGGATTGATATTTTTCACACAAGTCAGAGCACTTTTTGGGCCTTATTAAGCCCTGAGTCAAAGACCCATGTTCTTAACTGGAAAAGAGCTAATCTCTTCATTAGTCTTTGTCTCCCACTAATCCAGGTTAGGTTTCTTATATTTTCAGGATGATATATGGGTTAAAAATACAGTGATAGGTATAGATATCAGCACTGATATCTATAGTTCCTAGACCGATTGAGGAAGAAACAATGATTTAAAATTTGAATTGGTTAGCAAATATGTCTTTAACTCTATGTAGATTCATTAAGTAATGATTTTTTTTCTTCTTATGTGGATTAATTTTCTATTAACTAAAGTGGGACACTAAGACAGGGAGCCTATTAAATACTTTTTTCTACCTACCAGGACAAAATTTGAATAAAACCTCCAACATGAAAAACTAAAAGCTCTTCACTGAAGTCATATAACGGTTCACCACTAGATGGAGCAACTAAATTTTAAATTTTTCACTCATGGCAAAACTTTAAGCTTGTTTTGAATTTAGTCCTGATTTCAGGTCACTCATTTCTTATCTGCTCCCTTTTCTTTTTCTTTATCAGATGTTTGGACACTTATTATAGTCACTAGCAGAGAAAATTTAATAAAAACATCCTGCTGTTAGTGCATTTGATGCTCATAAACCTAAAGCTCTGTGTAAAAAGGATGGACCACAGGGAAACAAAAATTCAGAATTTCAAGTAAAATAAATTAGAAATTCAACTTACACAGATTTTAACATGCTTCACAACTATATTAACTGCTCTCCTATCTGTAATCTGCTAGTGAATAATGTGACCCATCCCGTTGAACCAAGGAAAAATTACCTCTGACCTACCAGAACAAATGTCACACTGTTTATGTATAGATGTCCTCGTGTACAGATGGCTTTGTGTTAAACAAATGCACACCTGGCCGGAAGAGCTGGGATGATGTCTGTTAGTGTGGCATAGGAAACACAACAGTTCAGAATCGATAATTTCTGCCTATTTCAGGAGAGTTTTTCTAGACCATGTGCATTATTCTCTCAGTGAAAGCCAGAGCAAGCATCCATTCACTTAATAAATATTTATTAAGATATTATTAAGATTATATGCTGGGCATTATAATCTGCACTCACTTTTCCTTTTTTTTAATTTTTATTTATTTATGATAGAGAGAGAGAGAGAGAGAGGCAGAGACACAGGCAGAGGGAGAAGCAGGCTCCATGCACCGGGAGCCCGACGTGGGACTCGATCCTGGGTCTCCAGGATCGCGCCCTGGGCCAAAGGCAGGCGCCAAACCGCTGCGCCACCCAGAGATCCCTGCACTCACTTTTCATCTCAGGGACAGAACCTTGTCTCAGAATTAGGCCCAGGCTGACTGTGCACTGAAAATTTCAGCATCACATGGGTCTGTTCTGGAAAGACAAGATAGAAGGACAGCTAGAATGAGTGAAATAAGTGCTGAGACATGATAACAAGGGTGATAGAAGAAGGGGATTGAAACCAAATGGGGACACTTCCCCTTTATCCACTACTGACTATGGATGTCAACAATCCTAGACATAGATACTAGAGATCCATGTCAGAACCACAAAGAACATTAAGATTTGTTTTGAGCATCATTAATAAGTACTTGTTAGTTATATGTTAATGTTTCAGGTTGAGCCATTTTTGTCTAATTTTTTTTGTCATTATAAAGACTTGAACCAAAGACTACTTTTACCACTACGGAAAACAGTATGGATGTTCCTCAAAAAGTTAAGAATTGGGGCACCTGGGTGGCTAAGTTGGTTAAGTGTCTGACTCTCAATTTTGGCTCAGATTTTGATCTCACAGTCATAAGATCAAGCCCTGCATCAGGGGCCTGAAGCCTGCTTAAGATTCTCTCCATTCTTCTCCCTCTGCCCCCCTCCTACTCCTGCTCACACTCTTTCTCTCTCTCTCTCAAAAAAAAAAAAAAAAAGTTAAAAATAGAACTACCCTATGATCCAGCAATTGCACTACTGGGTATTTACCCAAAGAATACAAAAACACTAATTCAAAGGGACACATGTACCCCTAAGTTTATAGCAGAATTATTTACAGTAGCCAAACTATGGAAATAGCCCAAATGTCCATAGATTGATGAATGGATAAAGATGATGGGATATATAATGAAATATTATTCAGCCATGAAAAAGAATGAAACCTCGCCATTTGCAATGACATAGATGGATCTAGAGGGTATAATGTTAAGTGGAATAAGAGAAAGACAAATACCATATGATTTCACTTGTATGTAAAATTTAAGAAACAAAACAAATGAGAAAGAGAAAAAAGAAAGAGACAAACCTGGAAACAGACTCTTAATTATAGAGAACAAACTGATAGTTACCAGAACGGAGGCTGGAGGGGATGGGGGTGAAACAGATGATGGGGATTGAGGAGTACACTTGCTGTGATGAGCACTGGGTGATGTATGGAAGTGCTGAATCACTATACACTAGTGATATACATTAGTTTACACCTGAAACTAATTATCACACTGTATGTTAACTAACTGGAACTAAAATAAAACCTTAAATTTTGTTTTAATTCTTAAAAATAAAAAATAAAGAATACTTCTGTATAACATTAAAATTCTCTGTCTAGACCAATAACAGGAGTCAAGATTCTATTGATCAGAAGAAGCATGTCAGGTAAGCAGCCCTCTTGACAGAATGATACCTCATTAAAGCTTTTCCTGCCTGAAGGGGACAGCTGTGCTAATGCTCAAACACTTTCCTCATGGGCTAGTTGGGTAGGCATTCACCCAAAGACCATTTAATTTTATCTCATTTAGTGTATGAATAAGCCTGATTATTTGGTTTCTTAGTCCTTAGCATATCTGAGATAACAAATGAGAAAGAGAATGACAGTAACAAATATTTACTGAGCACTCATTACTTTTCCAGGCATTGTTCTAAGCAGTTTTATTTCACTTAATCCTCACAACAACCTCATGAGCTAGGTGCTATTATGATCCACCAGTTCACACATGGGAAAAACTGAAGAGCAGAAAGGCTAAGTAACTTGCCCAGGGTTACGTGTGACAGATCTGAAGTGTCCACCCAAAGAGCTGGGCTCCAGACTTAGTTTCAAGATCACTAACTACTGTGAAGAAGGGCTGGTAATTTGCAGGCCTGTAGGAAGCAGCAAGAAATGGCCACAGCTAATCTGACAGCAAGAAAAGAGAGATGTGTGGAGGGCGGCTATACAAATTTAAAATGCACAATAATCTGAAGTCATTTAAAGTACCAGTAAACTGCTCTTTAATTACATATTTTCTGGATTTTTCAGGACACTTCAGATTTAAGTATGCTTCCATAACCCCCATAGGGCTACTCAATATTTTCACACTGTTTTCCCTAATTTTCAACTCAGAAAATAGCTACCCAAAAAAAACCTCAAACTTAATCAGCATTAAATACAGCCTAGCAATGATTATACTGTAGATCAGAGTTCACGAGAGTCGGTTCTGAATGTACCTGTGTCAAGTTATCTGAGAGTAATGTGTGCCCCAAGTACCAGGGACCATGATGTACAGAGCAGTATTTCTTCTGGACTCTGAAGAGCATACGCAGATGGCCTCTGCTAAGGGGAAAGCTTCTTAGAAAGAAGCTACCATAAATCTCATTAGGATGGCAGGCCATATGAACCATCCCCAGGAGAGCCAAAGTTACTGGAAGTGTGGGAATGCTTACTAAGGAGCCAGGTCTCACTGCCAGTCTTGTGGCTTAACCCAGACCACACATATATCTCAGATGAGGATAGGGAAAAGCTGTGATAATACACACTGTCACCCCCACCTGTAAGTCAAATGGACACAAAAGAACCCCTGTATAATGCTGCTTGGCTCCACTGGGATCAACGTCCCTAGCCAACTTTTCAGGGCAAGTCTCCCTTTCTTCCAAGAAAGGAAGAACTAGAAAGTCTTTGGGGAGCTCTGTCAACTTCCCATAGGAAGACAAAAACAATACTTTAAAAAGTTCAGTGTACAAATGATTCTGAGAGTGGGATGGGTACAAGGGTGGGTGCAAATGTTATGATACCTGTTGTTAATATGATTTGGGACTGCCTTTAAGAAAAAGAATCCAGGGATCCCTGGGTGGCTCAGTGGTTTGGCGCCTGCCTTTGGCCCGGGGCCTGATCCTGGAGACCCGGGATCGAGTCCCACATCAGGCTCCTTGCATGGAGCCTGCTTCTCCCTCTGCCTTTGTCTCTGCCTCTCTCTGTGTCTCTCTCATGAATAAATAAATAAAATCTTTTTTTAAAAAAAAGAAAAAGAATCCAAAATCATGAATATAAAATACTTAGATTAAAAATGAATATTCATACTGAATAAGAAAAGGAACTGTAACAAATGACAGATTTTGAAAAGCTGACAAACATTCCCAAATCCAGAAAAATAACAGAATATTTTACTAGTTAATCTTATGACATAATCTATAATCTTTTTTCCTATATTTTTGGCTGTATAATCTCTGATAACATCTGTAAATGACAGTAATTTTACAATATTATCTATAGAGGAAATTGAAAGATAAACTTTCCTCTAGAACAGTTAAGTTTTTCTCACTACTGAAAGATTAGAAAAGTTTCTTTCAAGTTCACTGCTCACCATTCCCAATGTCATTTTTAGGACTGTTGTCAAACTTGGAAAATATCAAGTTTTTATCATAAACAAACTGTAAGATGGCAGGGCAATTCAAGTTTTCTTGACAGAGACACACTAAGGTACTCTTTGAATTCATGACACTAACCTATTCCTGGGGCCTTGGAAGGAGCCCAACAGGTGGTAAGCCCTGAAGCTTAAGCCTGAATAACTTCATGATAATGCCACTTCTGGGTGAGCAAATAATTTCCAATTCTGATTTGAGGAGCCATAGAAAGCTCAGTAGAAAATATGTGTGTGGGACCATCTCGTAGTGCAATACTTCCACAAGTAGCCATTTGAAGACTTAGGGAATCACTGGTAGTCTCTAAACAACTAAATCCCACAGCATAAGCAACAATTCAGAAGCTTCCTCTGGGGGATAAATCTCTGCAAGTAAACTAAAGGAAGCATTGCATGAATCTGGACCATGTCGGTCAGTAGAAAGAATGGCCTGAACTATTATAGAATATTGCCCAAGGGCAAAACATACACTTTCTATTTCCTTTCCTAAGACCTGATCCCTTTATAGTGGGTTAACAAAGATGCAGAAGATAAGAGCGCATCATAATGGGTGGTTTTCAAAAATCACTGCTTCACTTCATTTATAGAAGACCCAAGAAACATGGTATAGTAATAGATGGTTTTTGGAGGTCCTGCCTGATAAAACAGTGTATGGGCTTTGGAATCAAGGGGACTTAGAAGCAGATCTCACCACCCAGTTTTATAATTTATTAACTCATACTAGCCTTGTCTCACATATACCCCCAACACAATCCAATCCCCTTCACCTCCACGCAATTTTTAAATCAAATTCTGGAAATCGTTGACTATTCATTGGTAAATTTGCTAGAAGGTAGAAAAAAGGACTAAAAGAAAGGACTTGTCTTAATCAGCTTGGCTGCTATAACAGGACACCATAAAATGAGGAGCTTATAAACAACAGAAATTTATTTCTCACAGTTCTGGAGGCTGGAAGTCTGAGATTAGGGTGCCAGCACAGTCAGGTTCTAGTGAGAGCCTTCCTCCAACAACCAGTTGAGTCCTCACATGGCAGAGAGCGGAGCAATGATGTAAGCTCCCTCCTGCTCTAAGGGCATCAATCCCATCCAGGAGGGCTCTACCTTCAGTCCTCAGCTGACCCTGATTATCATCTAAAGGCCCCATCTCCTAATAGTTTCATATTGGAAGGGGAAGGAATCAACATAGGAATCTTGGGGGAAACAAAAATTCAGTCCCTGAAAAACTAATAATAACCATAATATCACTATTATACTTTTGAAATAAATAGTAGTTCTGTAACATCAAGATCTAGTCATATACTTCTGCTATCAATGCAAAAAAAAAAAAAAAAAAAAAAAACCAAAACAGAAAACTAAAAAAGTTGAAAACAAAAGCCCCAATGAGCTGACAGTGAAAAAGATTGTGTTTAAATCCGAGTTTTGCCTAGTGTATGACCATGACAAATTCTAGACTTTGATTTTACCTCTCCTAAAATGAAGAAAATGCCTGGCCCACTTAACTCTCATTCTCTTGTCATGGTTACAAAGAACAAGTTACTTAACTTCTCTGAGCTTTAACAGGTCTTGTATAAAATGGGAATAATAATAACCATCTTATAAGGAAGTCATGAATATCGAAGAAGATAAAACAGATGAAGTACTTGACAACCGTCACTCCAAAAAAATTATATTACTTCTCTTTCTCTTTTGACTCCCCAAATCAACTTAAAACACCACTGTTCCATTTAATAGTATACAATCCATGCTTTGATTTTCTCCCTCATGTATTCACAACAACCTGGAAAAGTAAATAGCTGAGGTTGTGTGTAATCTAAGGCTCAGAGAGACAGATGGACTTACCCCCGGGGCACAGCTGTTAAATGCCAGAACCAGGATTTGACTAGAAAAAGCTCCTGGCTCCCCTTGTTCTTTTGAACCTGTGACAGCAAATGAAAGGCAAAGCTTTCTCCTGAATATCGTGTTCACAGATGTGGGAGAACATGTAATAGTCCTAAGGAAAAGTTCCATCTAAAAATGTCACATATTTTAACTTGTTTGAACTAATGGGGAAAATTAAGCTATCTCAAAAACTCATTTCTTTAGGTGTTTAGGACACCAGAGGTTTCAGTGAACATGAGTCATGTGAAGGTTTTAAAAAATTAACTACATTGAAGCTCAAATGCCCAACTTATTACACATATAAGGTAAGTTTCTAAGCCTAATGTTGAGTGCCCTTAAATAGATAATCACATTTAAAATCTATCAGTGAGGATTCAGTGAGGATATCAGGCTTAATTTTTTTAAAGATTTTATTTATTTATTTATTTTAGAGCAAGAGCAAGGGAGGGGGAGAGGAGAAGGGCAAGGGAGGACTCCGAGCTGAGCCCAGAGCCCCATGTGGGGCTCGATCTCACAACCCTGAGATCATGACCTGAGCTGAAATAAGAGTCTGACACTTCACCTACTAAGCCAATCACACACCCCTGTTTTTTAATTTCTAAACAAAAATGCTTATATTTTCTCATAAACAAAACTAGAAACCATTGCCTATAAGAAACAAGGCAACCTTTCCCCTTTATTCCCTTTCACTATTTTTTAGAAAAAATGAGTGGGAAATATCAGAAAGGGAGACAGAACAAGAAAGACTCCTAACTCTGGGAAACAAACTAGGGGTGGTGGAAGGGGAGGTGGGCGGGGGGACGGGGTGACTGGGTGACGGGCACTGAGGGGGGCACTTGATGGGATGAGCACTGGGTGTTATTCTATATGTTGGCAAATTGAACACCAATAAAAAATAAATTTATAATAAAAAATTAAAATAAAATAAAAATAAAAAGAAGGCAACCTGACCAAATGTTCATTTTAATTAGTGTTCCTATTGTAATTTGGGTTGCAAGTGACAGGATACCCTCCGAGTATCCTTCATTTTGTGGATTTAGAAGTAAAAAGTCAGAGTGTTGTGGCCTCCCACCCTTCCACTAGGAACCCAAGCATTCATTTACTTCATTCACTCACCGTAATGCCTTCTGGGTGAGTGCTAAGTCCTTCTGAGCTACAAAACCTGTGCAAAATATCATTTTATAGCTCAGTAGCTTTGTATGTTTGTTTATATGAGTCTTACATGTTTCTTCTTAAGTTGACTGCTAGATATTTCATGTAGTTTGTTGCTCTTGTGGGTGAAATTTCCCACTTTAGATTTTCTCACTGATATATAAGGAAATTGTTGTGAGCCTAGGGTAGACCTGGTTGAGAGGACAGAAGCTATGTTGTCAACTCAGTGTTCTCAGACAATGGATAACCATTATCCATCAGGCTGCATCAGAATTCAAAATGACCCTGGAGAAGAGTTGGAAACAAAGAGCACAGTATTGAGTGGAGGCAGGTACAACACAAACAACAAGGACAAACTGAACTATCAAAAAGGAAAGGCAGAAAGGGACTGTGGCTAGATACACATATAGCAGCAAAATGTGTGGGGTCAAAGTGAATAATTAGCAGACCACGAATGAGCAATGAAGCACTGCACTTTTTTCTGGTATGCAAGGACCATCAGGCCAGTTTCCTTGTGTGTTCCATGCTAGTGGATCCTCTACCATGACACATGCTAATTCTGACAACAACTTCTTTTTTTGAGGGTTTTTAATCCATTTTATTTCCAAATCAACAGCGATTGATACTACAGAATAGTAATTTAACAACTCTCCAAATGTTTCAACTATAAAGGACAAGGCATATTTTATCCAAGACCTGTCTCCTCAGTAGATTGAGGAGCTGTTACCCCTGAATCTAAGTTTGTTTACTATATTAGATACTCAGGGGAAATAACAAACAACAGCAGCAACAACAAATACCCCTGGGGGAACATTTGTGCCTTCTCTTCACACCTGGACCTTATTTGTTAATGACCTTCCTTTCTCACCATGACCCCTATTGTTGAAAAAATTCCCTGTCCACTCCTGGTATCCTGTGTTAGCTACTGCAGTTCCGTTCCTGGCTCCCATTCATGTTAATCCCTTGATGGTACTCTCCCAGCCACCAAAAACTTCTTATACAAAAATTTTCTCTAGTTTATTAGGCATTAGTCTGTACCCTGGCAGACACTATATTTACTGGTTGACCCATTAGCTATGTAAAATATATATTACGTTTTTTTTTTCACCCAAAGACATTTTGTTGAAGAGGATTTTAATATATTTTTTTAAGTTCCGGTATAATAAACCTACATTTTCAGATGTCCAATATGGTGATTCAACAATTCTATACATTACTCAGTGCTCAGCACAGTAAGTGTATTCTTGATCTCCTTCACCTATTCCCATCTCTCCACCCACCTCCACTCTGCAACCAACAGTTTGTTCTCTATAGTCAAGAGTCTGGTTTGTTGTGGTTTCTTTGACAGCAACCACTTTAAGAGCAAAGTAGAAATCTTAGAACCAAAGGTGACAGAAGAGCTAGAAAGAAGCATATAAAGTAAAAAAAAAAAAAATATGGAATTACAGACAATATAAAGGAAAGGCTCTATAATAATAGGACAGTGGCCAAGAGTGGCCGTGTACACTGATGGCAAAACAAGAAAAAACAGGCTCAACCTGTGACTTGAAATCATGCCATAAATGGCAATGTTTTTAGACAGCAGATTTATTAATCATTAAAATGGATTACCACATGAGGTTGTCAAATGTCCTGGTCTGAAAGTATAATTTATTAAATTTTTCTGTTGTGCTGCTTGATTCTAAGAATACTGCCAACTTTAGTGATCTCGGGCTGTTGTGAAGATGCTAGTGGCTAAGCTATCCACAGCTGAGAAGTAAATAATTTGCCTTACTCCTGAATACAAACAAAAGGACATTATAGTCCAGATAGTGAGTGGCTGGGAACAATTAGAATGTTTATCTTACAGTGTTTAGTAAGAGGGACACAGGGTGTTTATTATGCCCAGCAACCGTCCAGGACTCGTCTGTGGTGTCTGCTGTGTTTCATAAGGGAAGACAAGGAGAAGCAACTTGGAAGTAAGGTAGGATCTTGTTGGATCAAATTCAAACCTACCTCTTAACCAGCTCTGAAAACAGACACAGAAGGGATACCCAGCAACTGAAAAACAAGCATTTATGATTTTCTTTTTTAAAAATATTTTATTTATTTATTCATGAGAGACAGAGAGAAGCAGAGATATAGGAAGAGGGAGAAGCAGGCTCCCCACAGAGAGCCCAATGTGGGACTCGATCCCTGGTCTCTGGAATCACACCCTGAGCCAAAGGTAGACCTCCAACCACTGAACCACCCAGGAGTCCCAGCATTTATGATTTTCAAACCAATGCTGGTAGAGAGCGGCAAATCTGCTGAGAGAGGTTTGAGATCAGGTACTGGAGTTTAAGGTTAGTAGAGCCTCTTAGAGAAAACACTAAGACCCAGTGGGGAAAGACAATAGCAGTGCTAAATATTATAGTAGAGCCTAAACAATTATTCCATGCTTCATTTAAAGGTAAAGAAAGAGGGCAGCCGGGGGGCTCAGCAGTTTAGTGTCGCCTTCAGCCTGGGTTGTGATCCTGGAGACCCAGGATCAAGTCCCACATCAGGCTCCCTACGGGGAATCTGCTTCTCCTTCTGCCTGTGTCTCTGCCTCTCTCTCTCTCTCTCATGCTCTGTGTCTCTCATGAATAAATAAATAAATAATATTTAAAAAGTAAAAAAGAGTATAGCTTTTCTTTGATGGTGTTCTCAGGATTATTTGAGCTATGGCCTCTTGAACTGCCCTTGGTCAGTATAACATTTTTACTCTCTCCCTTCTGAACTCCCAGGATGTTGATTACTCAGCTTTTTGTACACATCAGTATGTTTTTCCTTTCCTATAATCCTATGTTCTTTCTTTTGTAATATGCTTTTTTCTTACTTAAGACTTTTTTTTTCAATTTATTACACTTACATTACTGATTGCTTCCTATTGTTTGAAAGTGAACTTAATCTCATGACAATGTGCAGACAGATCTGTAACGCAAACTGACTTTTCCTAAATTGGCTGTCTTATTCTTTTCCCACTTTACTTATATCATTTCTTGACCTCTAAGATCACAATGATAGCAATACTGAGCAATGATACTATGTAAGGCTGGATGCAAAATTGGAAATACATGTGGGAGCGTCAAGTGAATAATTATAGAAGGAATACCTAGGATACCTACAGCACAGAGGCTTCAATTGGTGTGGATTTGAACAAAACTCATGCTCCCCTCTTGAATACAGAGAAGTAGTATTTTCTTCCTTCAGTTTTCTTTTTCAAATCTTTCACGAGATGTGCTTAGAGTATTGGGTCAATCCTGACCTGGGGCAGAAGAGAAATGCTTCCACTTTTTGCATCTTGCTGAGAATGGATCTTTGCCCATAGGTAATAAATTATAAGATAAATCAACATATCTCTGCACAGAGAACAGTGACACACTTTTGTTCATGTTCACAGGGAGTCTTTGGTTTGGTTTGGCTTTAATAGTTTTTGAAATATTTTGTGAGAGCCCCAAATTTTACAGTTAATAAACACTAACAAGATAGTATTTTTAGAGCCATTTTCAAAAGATGAAAATAATGCAATATTTAATACTTCAATGAATCTAAAACTATTAGATTTGAATCATGGGATTTGGCAGGAAGAGCAAGAGATTATTACTCTGAAAAGTTATACCAGATTACAAAGGGCACTTATGTTATACCAGTAGATTGCACTTTATCTGGGAGAAAATAGGGAATGGAGTTAGGAGTACCAAAATCTGATTTGCATTTTAGAAATGTACCTCCAATGGCAGTGTAAAAAATGGATTATAGAAAAAATGAGACCAGAGACAAAAGCTTTTCAGGAGGCTTTTTCAAAAGTCTAGAAGAGATGAGAAGCACCTAAGAGAGAACCTTAATGCAAAGGCCATAATGATTATGAGAAGAAAACTAATCTGAGAGATGTTTGAAAAGTAAGTTCAATACACATTAGGTGATGAGTTAGATGACAGGTAAAACACAGAAGTGAGGACAATTCTGAATGTCCTGGCTTAATCAGTTAGGTGGCTTGTGGTGCCACTAACTGAAGTGGATAATATAAAACCTAATGGGAGCTGTGAGTTAGTTGGCTACATGGGGAACACTGGGTCCTGACCAATTCCCAGCCCAGCACACCTGCATGTTACATCGCAGCCCCATCAGTAACTGTGACAATATAGTGATTTTTCAGAGATGTGCTCTCAGCACTCTCCCCTTTGAGTGTTGAGAAACAAACTCAATGATAGAATTCCTAAGGGTGGCAATATTTAAGGCACTACTGTTTAAACTTCAGTGTGTATAAGAATACACAGCAAGCTCACTAGGAAGATGCCTATGACCCACCCCCAGTGATCTAGATTCAGTGTGTGGTGTTGCAACACCTGGTGTTTCTTAAACATACGGAAGTTTGAGAAGTTCTTTTAGAAGATCTAATAAAAAGGAAGAAGAGAAAAGTAGTCAGAACTTTACATATGTGAGGTTTGCCTTAAAAACAACCATGTGTTTAACTCACATCAGCTTATTTCTTTTGGTTTTAAAGTTCATGGTTTCAGTCAAAACCTAGAGATTCGTTTTCCTAGAAAACTTTATAACAAATAAACTTGCCTGCTTTGAGTCATAACAGCATATTTCCCTAGGCTGAACAAGGGAAAAATTTAAAGTTAAAAACAAAACAAAACAAAAAAGTGAGAAGCAACTGATTTACAAAATTTGAAAATGACTAATTTAAAATTGTGGATCATTATGTTTAATGGAAAGGGTCCAGAACTGAAATTCAGAAAATTTGCATTACTTGGCATTACTACTAACTTTGGGCAAGTCTTTTGAAATTTCTAGGCCTTCCTATTCCCATTTATCACAAGAAAAGAGTTGAGCTGGAAACATAAGATTCTGGATAAGATTGATATGTGGTCTTTTAACTTGTATATTAGGCTGAGCTAAATGAAAATGATATTAAACCAAAAATGGCAATTTCATATGGTCCAACATATCTAGAACAGAGCTGACCTTTTAGTCCAGGGGCTTTGTCCACTCGATCACACAGTCAGCTTGCTTCATTTTGTCCAACTACAACCAACCTTTCCTCAGGGCCAAAGCAGACCTACCTTCACATCATTCAGACTCTGTGATTTCCGAGGTCAATAACTCTTTTCACCTCTAAATTGAAAAATCCTGGAGCAGGACTCAGGTTGGCATAGCTTGGATCATAGGCTTACTTCAGCCAAATGATTCTATCAGAATAATATTACTAACTGGAAATGGATCATTTTCCTACTCCACTGACCAGAAGGCTAGAATAGTGTAAATGGCAGCTGTCAGTTCCCTAAGGAGGTGTAGTGGTGAACAGACAAAAATTAGATATCCTTTACATTGTCTGTATGTCTCTGGGTGTGTCATGATTTAAAATATATTTTATTCACTGGAAGGAGACATTATGACTAAACTAAGCCAGAAGGAAGATTTGGATTTAAAATCTTTGTGACTCGGGAAGTTATTTTCTTCTTTCGAATCTATTCTCTCATCCAAAAACTGTATTATAAATACCTCAAAGGGTTACCATGGGATTATATGAAATTACATGTGTGAAACTTCTTTGAAATTGTAAAGCACTGTGGAAGTTAAGAAATTTTTCATTCAATAAACATGTATTGAATGCCTACTGTGGGTTGTGACCTTTAGTAGGTGCTGAGAATATTAAGACAAATACAATATGATAGTATTGCTCTTTATAACATCACATAAGATCTGGATAATATCCAGTATGTAAATAAGCTCAGTGCATCTTAACTTTTTAAATATTTAAAGTAGACCAAATACTTGACATTTGAGTCAGCGAATACAGAAGTTTAACAAATGCAGGGATAGTTTAAATACTATAGACTAAAGATATTGTTCAAAATTTGAGTGTAATATGAATTTCTTTAAATTTTATTTTTAGTAATCTCTACCCTCAATATGGGGCTTGAACTCATAGCCCTGAGACCAAGAGTTACACATTCTTCCAACTGAGCCCACCAGGTGCCCCTAAAATTAATTTCTTTCAAGCAAACCCTCCACTTTTTTTTAACCTCTATACTTTCCATAGCACTAGGTTTGTTTCTCCTTGCCTTTTTTTTTTTAAGATTTTATTTATTTATTTGACAGAGAGAGAGCGAGCACAAGCAGGGGCAGCAGCAGGCAGAGAGAGAGAGAGAAGCAGGCTCCCCACTGAGTAGAGAATCAAAGTGGGGCTCAATTCCAGGACCCAGGAATCATGACCTCAGCCAAAGGCAGACACTTAACCAACTGAGCCACCCAAGCTCCCCACAGCTTACCTTTTGAACAAATCATTTCTTCCCCAAATTTAACATTGATTGCCTCAACAGTAGCTTTTTTCAAAACTAATCCTGTGGCTAATACTCTACTGAACCTGAATACAGCAATTCTTACCCACAAAGTCTCCCTTACATGCTATCCTCAAACTATTTCCAGACACATCAATTTTGAACTTGATTCATGTTAGTTTCTATTTTTATCTTTTCTTGGCATAGTTCTCCTTTAAATTGTGTTGTCCCACTCAAGCTCATGCTTGGGAAAGGGTTGATAAAACTGAGACTTGTCTGTGAAATGATCTCACAGTTCTCCAGCCCTTCTGAATTTAAATAACCCATTATCATTTGGAACAGCCAAACTGATTTCTCATAGTGGTTTATATTCCCATCATCCTGAAATACATTTTGAAATATGACTTTTTGAAAATCTTAACAAAATTAAACAACAAATTATGAGAGACTTTTCAGGAGCTTCCTGTTAAAATAATATTTGCTTGTTACACACACAAGTTTATATGCCTGATTGGCATATAAATACATGTTTATTCAGCATGAACGGCCACATTGCAGTAAGTTCCCGCCTCTACTACAACTGTATAAAATTCCCCAAACTAAGGCTGGCTTAGTGTCATAATGCCACTACTTATTACTGGTAGCTTACACCAATTGCTCTGAGTTTTGTCATGAGTTCTTGAAATTCTTTGACTGGCTTTGTTTATTCATTTCTTTCGTCAGCAAATATTTACTGAAGGTTTACTATATGCCAAGTGCTGTTTTTGGCTGGGTGAGTACAAAATTAATAAGGCACAGTTTTTGCCTTCAAGACCCTACAAAGTAAAGGAGACAGAACTAAAAAGACAATTACAATACAGGAGATGCAATGGACAATGGAAACTGTAGTTTGTATCTGCCTTCTTCTAGTTCCTTCAGACAATCTCTCCTCCACTGCCTTGGTCTGAAAGGGCCAATCACAGTGGTTTAGGAATGGACACATAACTAATCAAAGACCTCCTCAGAAGTTTTCTGCTGGAGTTAGAAGGAGAGGAGTATCCCTAAGTTACTTTTGGATCACAAGATCTAAGAGTAGGGCCTGCAAATGATTTCACTATTCATGTTAAGTTCCAAATGAAAAGTTGCTGATGCCATATTTCCCCCCATGTGGGAAGAACCAATATAGGAGATACCAAAACTAACATGCAGAAGCAGGGGAAAGCAAGACCTAAGAGATGGAGAGAGCCTTCCTGGGCTATGGGTCTGGTATGCCCAAGGCTGTCACTTCTGTAGACTTAGAGCTATGCTATGTGTGGTTGCAGGCAGTCCTGCATTAGTATAGTGTTCCATGATCATCGGAAATCCAGGTTCCTTCTGTCTTTCTGCTCTGCAATCCTTAACAATGACTTCCATCCTCATGTAGCAACTGCATTTTTTAGATGGGCAAAAGACTCCACCATTTCCTTTAGTCCCCATTATTCCTTAATATCTCCCAGACATGTGTTCTGTGCCAGGTGTCATTTATTCTCAAGCTCACACTGTTGTTTTCTTTATGCTCTCTGCCTACTTCATTCGTATATGTAACTTCGAGACTACATTCCCTAATCAAAAGAGAGAGAGACCTCTACTCATATATATCCCTACTGAGATTAAGCAAGAGGTCCAACCACTCTTTTCTTGTAAAGCTTTTGGAGAAAAAAAACAACAATGACAACTTAACCCACTAATGGTAGTGTTCTCCATTTCAGTATCATGGAACAATGCTCTATTTACCTTTTGGGAAGGATATGTGGTATATTCAAAATAATTTCTAGGATATAAATGTACTTTTATATACTTTTAGTTTGCTGATAGTACTCTTTTTTTGAGAGAGAGACAATTTAAGGTCCTTCCTATGATAACAGCATTCTCTCTTGGATTCCTATATGCTTTATTGAGTGAGACCAAAAAAAAGGGGGGGGTCAGAATTACTGGTTAATTCACATAGTTTGAAGCCCATTTATGAGTATATAGTCATATATTTATGAACGTGCCACATATTTGGGCTTCCCCAGCAGCAGAATGTTGAAAATATAACTCTGAAGCAGCAGCAGCAGCAGCAGAATGTTGAAAGTATAACTCCGAAGCAGATAGACATTATGGTAAAGCTCTGAATGGGATAGGAAGTAGAAGCCAATTGTCATCACTAAACAAGCAAATGATTGAAAAATTCACATTAAGTGCCAAATGAGGTTAGCATGTTGGCCAACTGGGGCCCTGTGTGAACTTTAGTATATGTCAGTAGTCTCTTGGGAAAGAAAGCCCCACTTTATGATTAGGAAGAGAAGACTGAAGTTGGATTTGGAGACATGGGGGTTGTGGGTAAGGAGAGAGAAAGAGAGAGTAATCTACCTTTGAGACCACAGCTCACTCCTCTAGTAATTCAAAAGGAACAAGCTGTAAACACAGAGGATCTAAAGTTAGGTGAGAATTCCAAATGAGAAATGGTGGTGCCAGAGATATAAACTCTGCTACAAGATTTAATGAATAGAAAAAAAAAAAAACCAGAAGGAATCTGGGCATTCAGGTATAGCTCCTAGCCCCAATGATGAAAAAAAAAAAAAAGAAAGAAAGAAAACCAACTAAGAAAAAAAGTGCAGGAGAAAGAGTGCCAGGGAATTTGATGATAATATTGTCAACAGTAAGTAAGTAGATCCCAACAGAAGAAAATTGGGCAGGAATAGCTAATCCAAATGTCCTGTGATTTTTGGAGAATATTTAAGTATGAGATATGACAAGGGAAGTGGCAGTAGAAAAAAATAAGGGATGGATATAAGAAACACTAATGAAATAACAAATAGACAAAACTTGACAGTGGACAATGGATGAGGTGGGAAGGGAGAAGAGAGGTAGGAATTAAAAATCACTAATTATTTTAGGCTTGAATAACCAAAAGAATGAAGATGATCTTCACAGAAATAAGAAAAACCTGAGAGAGAGACTAGTTGAAGGGGAAAGGTGATGTTCTCAGTTCTAGATAATTTAAGTCTGAGGTATATGTGAAATATTCAGAATATTCAGTAGGAAATAGGGGATCTGAGGCTGAAGTTGATGAGAGAGGTCAGTCTAGAATTCTAGATTGAGAGCTGTCTCTCAGTGATGTTAATAGAAGAAGGAAAAGTAGATAAGATTACTGAGGGAGATGTTAAGGGCCAAAGATACTGTGCTAACCATAATCAGGCAGATTAAAGATATTAAATCATTAAAAAAAAGATATAAATCATTGCTTTAAACTGGTGATCATTTATTGCCTAGACACTAGGGATCCTTGGCTTGAATATGAATTTCAAAAAGATTAATTCAGTAAAGAAAATATATATAAAGAGTAAGAATATTTGAATACCAGAAAGTTGCTCCTAACTAGCATTATAAGCTAAATCTAGTGTCAGGTACATCAAAATTTAAGATTTCCAGTCAATACTGAATGAATAGGTGGATGGTCTCCACATAACATTTTTCCTTAAATCTATTTGCAATATGTTTTTTAAAGAGAATTTCAAGGGACACCTGGGTGACTCAGTGGTTGAGCATTTGCCTTTGGCTCAGGGCCTGATCCCGGAGTACTGGGATTGAGTCCCACATCAGGCTCCTTACATGGAGCCTGCTTCTCCTGTCTGCCTCTCTTTCTGCCTCTCTCTGTGTCTCTCATGAATAAATAAATAAAATCTTTAAAAAAAATCAAGAGAATTTCAAGATCATTGCTCACTTTTCTTATTTTTATAGTTTTAAGTTATGCAAATGAAATTTGTTCTTTCAAGTATAATGTTTAAAGAGTTTACTACACTGTATAATCCAAAATACCTGTGCTAATGTTTAATTGTATAAAAAAACATTATGCAAATGCTTAACTGAATAAGAAAATAATATGCCATTATTAATGACTTGTGAATATAATTAGAAATGAGTAATTAGGAAAAATATCATAGTAATAAGTATATTTCAAAAGTAGTACACTTCAAAAGTAGTACACTGGGCATTTGAAAATAAGCCCTTTATATGTCCTTTACGTACCAGCAGAATGTACACATGGTGTTCCTGCCTATAAAGATGGTTTGAAATAAAAAAGTAGGGGTAAAAAGGTCACAGTGGTCTCCTAGCTCCTTTGTAATTTTACTATAAAATACTACATTCTATCTATTACATAGATTTGAATTGACTGGGGATCAAATAAAATATATCCCCAGAGAAAGCCTTAACCACTGTAAAACAGGCTATAATCTTATCCCCAAAACCCATATATATAAAGGAGTTTGGTGCTTTTTATCAAAGAGGAAGATTTTATTACTATAAAGGAATATGTAGTCAATAAATATTAGAGAAGTCTGGAAGGCATGGCCTCATCTATCTGAAACTGAGCCCTGAGACTGTACCACTGCGTCCACGGTCAGAAAGTAAGATTCTTGACTTATCCCTTATTTGTTGTCTTATAGCTCCAAAAGGTCCCAGGCCTTCCTAGACAATGAACCAACAAAGAAATGTTGGATGTCTACTATAAGTAGGTGTAACAGGGAAACAAAAATAACCTAGAGGAAGGTATTCAAAATGGTGTCCACTGTAGCTGAGGACGTGACAGAAAATGGAGAATTACTCTAATGACGTCTCAAATCATATTTTCCTAGGAACTGCCTCATTCTTCTTGTTTGGCTTCTGCACATGTGTTCTGCTTCAACCCATTAGTAAATGGATTTTAGCATTCATAGCTGTATCAGTCAGTTAGTAGCTTTAAGAGAGCATTAGGTGCTGGAGTCAGACAGCTTTGGATCCATTCTGTCTCTTCCAGCAGTGAAGCCTTGGACAGTTCATTTAACCCCTCTGAGTTAGTTTCCCTGCCTATAAAATGTAAGTTAAATACTACTGGTACTGTACTGGGTTGTTGGGAAGATAAAATATAAAGTATTTAGAATAGTATTTGGCATAAATGTTTAGTGTTACAATAATATTATCATTACTGTTGACATAAAAACATATTTGATCCATACAAATACACACACTTGCAAGTCACGTGTTGTCAAATATGATGGTTGGGTTCAATAAGTAAATGTGTGTTTTATTTAACTCCTAGTTCTCCTGTAGTTTCATCCTGTAGTTCTTTATTCTTTACCGTTTACTCTTTGTGGTTCAGTTAAACAGATGCCAAGAAGGTGAGACAGAGAGGTACAAGATAGTGCAACACAGGTAAATCCAACAACAGAAGAATTGTAGGGGCAGTTTTAATTGTAGGAGCTCTAAAGCTAGAGCTCAAACCTTAGACTCTGCTTGTTGGAAGTGGAAATGAACTTTCTTTTGTGTACCTAGTCTCATCATGTTGATCAGATCTACAAGATAACTCAAAAGAAGAAGCAAATGGGGCCCTGAGGCATTCCCTTGACATTTAAGAAAATTGAGTTTGGATTACCTGTAAAGAGATCGACAATTGCTGGACAGAGTTGAATAAGCCATCCAATTAATCTAATTCTAATATATACATATACCTGAAAATTATTTCTCTTGTTTTCAATTGTTAAATGTAAAAATCAGAGAGCTATTTTATTTTTAAAGATGAGAGTAGAGAACTGATAAATTTGATTGAAAAAAATGTATAGATTTGAGACAAGGAAGACTTTTTAAGACTAATTTAGAAGGAAAATATGGATATTTTTTCCTTCAAAAATTTTAAGGTTAAGATTGTTTACTTGGGATAGGTTAGGTACAAATCACCTTAAAATTATAATTCCAAACCCTGAAATGAATAGAAGCTGTAGCTGTGAGATATTACCCATATTCTACATGTCTTACTTCACCAATCCATTTCAAGTAATTTCTAACCATATGGGGTAAAGAAAGAGGTGAGTAGGGGAGGCCAGGGGGCCTATGTCAGGGGGAAAAATGATAGTATACTGAAAAACATATTTTGCCACTTAAAGATTTAACTACTATTGGTCTCCAAGCTATCTCCATCAAAGAGACCACATCAGTATCACAGCAAGTGTAAAGGGAATGAATATATAGAAAAAACCCTGACTATCACACTTCAAATCTTTCCCAGGAATGTCCTACTTTTTATCCATTAACACTGCCTTAGGCAGACGATGTCCTGTATGAACTGCATACAGATAACAAATCAAATCTTTAATGCCCTGAGTTAGCTTTGCTTTTTATGCAACTCTTTATAACTTCGGGCTTCATTTACCTTTCAACGAAAAACAAATGAATTGAGTATACCATTATAGCTAAGGAATTTAAATTCTTAGAGCATTTAAGTGATAGGAGAAGGTCCAAATTGAAATCGCCTTTCACTTGGTAGCTAGGGCAAGTAAACAGGTGCTAATGAAAAATGACTCATTCAGAGTTGCCATTACTAGAATTACTAGTCTATATCAGGAACCAGTGAGAGGAGAAAAATGTGGTAGAAAGGTAATGAATGGCTTTGGAAAGTTAAAAGTAAAAAATGTGAGACAATGTAAAATCTGTTAAATAATCAACAGGCTGTAAGAAATTATTTGCTTTATTATTCTGTTAACTATAACCGCATAAGGCTAAACCAAGAAGTTAAAAACAAGACAGTCTAGCTTCTCTACTTGGTATTGTAAGCAAATATTACTGAATTTTAACATTGTACAGCTATACCTGAATTTTGACATAGTCGCGACGTAAATGGTATCTTTTAAAATAATGGGCTAAAATTTTTAAAAAAGATTTATATTTATTTGAGAGAGAGATTGCGGGAGAGTGTGAGTGGGGGTGGTGAGCAGAGGGAGAGGGAGAAGCAGACTCCCTGCTGAGGAGGGAGCCCAACGCAAAACTCGATCCTAGGACCCTGGGATCATGACCTGAGCCGAAGGCAGGCACTTAACTGACTAAGCCACCCAAGCACCCTCACTAAATATTTTTAAAGAACATTTAATTTACCCTTATTTTGATTATTGTCATGTGTCTATACTTCTTTGTCTTTTTCACAAATTGATAACTGTATTATATATAGTGATTTCAAATCTTAATATGGCTTACTCAGTATCAAAGTTTATCATATACTCGATTAATGTAACATATTTTATTAACTTTCTCAGTACAAATAATTATTTTTGAATTGTGTTTCAAATCAGGAAGGCATGCATACCTCAGGTGAATAATTATTTACTCTAAATACAGATTTTCTCAGCATAAAAAAAGAACAGTGAAAGAAAGATATTGATAATAAAGGCAAGCCATTTACCAATTTCCATGGAGAATTTTTACTAAGATAAATATAAGGCAGAACAAAATTAAAAGCATGTCATAATCTTTTGAGTAAAGGCCCTTAAAATATGTTTATATATATACATACACCTACAATAGGGGGAATAAGGCATTATATCTACTATACTATAGCCCTTAATAAAAATTAACTTGTAAGGTTGGCCATTTTCATTCTTTGTTTTAATATACGTTTTAGCTTTCCGTTCTTAGCATGTAAAAAATAAGAATTTTCCTATGTAGAAAATGAACTCATGAGAAAACTCTTGTATAAATTCTCTGCAGCCCCAATCTCAAGTCAATAGATTAGGTGTCCACATTGTTTGCAACTAAGTCACAGCTGTCTAAATTGCTTCAGAAATGTTTAGCAGATTGCTTTATAGCAGGATAACACAGTTTGAACCCTAGTTTCTTGAATGCATCTTGCTGAGAGTTTATCTCATTCAAATGATGAAGGCAGCTGAAGCATGGTATTTGAATCACCCACATTTTGCTCTAATAATGAAGAACTTTAGGATGCCTATCATTGTGATAGGCAACACACTAAAGCAATTGAAATGTGGAGCTTATATTTTACACCATTGAAACTGCTTGCGTATGTGGTGCGGTGATAAGATACTTTAAAAATAACATTTCATTTGGTGAGAGGCTTACAGTTAAACTGTAAAAGCGATACACAGATCATGTGAATTACCAGCATATAAAAATAAATATGCAAATGACTGTAATACTCTTCTCCAAAATAGCATCTTTAATAGGAAACCCTTCATAAGAATCATTATAAAGTGACATATTTTAAAGCCATCCTTATATTTTATAAGTACTTATAACTAGCAGTTCTTAGTTTTAATTAGAAAATACATGTGTTTTCAGCTATACCTGAATAAACTGAATACCTGAATAAAATATGAACATGAAGAATGGGTACACATATACACTTCTATAAATTCAAAATTATTATCAATCAAACAAGTTATCATCAAGTACTTTCTACCTATAATGAGCTTTACATATGCTAAATGCTGTGGAGATAACAGAAGTCTGTTTTGTTGTTTGTTTGTTTGTTTTTTTCCACTCAGGAAGCTTTATATCTACTTGGGAAACATAGGAGTGATTATAACTGGGTCCTAAGGTGTGTGGTTTACAGATATAATCCCAGTAATTTATAGGTACTCTATAAATATTGTCAAATGAGTGGAGGAATTAGAAAAGCTAAACTTTGCTTTTAATTGATCAGTTTAGAGAATTTCGATTAAATATTTCAGAAAAAATCTATTAATGGCAAGTTTGGGAAAAGGGCTTATCTATATATCCAGCTTGGAATGTATGTTCCAATTTTCTATTGCCATGTATATCTACTGCTTCCCCTACCCCTAAAACAAACAAATTCTTACTATGATTACAAATTTGGTTCAGGAATTTGGACAGGGCAAAGCAGGGATTGTTTGTTTTCCTCCATAATGTCTGTGGCCTCAAATAGAATGATTCCAACAGCTAGTGACTTGAGCGGATGCAAGCTACAATGGCAGAGAATGGGTTTGTAACCAAGATGGCTTCTTCACTCATCTGTTCTGGTTCCTGGCCTGGGATGATTTGAAGGCTGAGCTCAACTGGGACTGTTGATCAGAACACTTACATATGACCTCACCATGAAGCTTTAGCTTTTCAGAGAATGGTGTTTAGGTTCTAAGAGAGCTTACAGGGAATATTCTAAGAAAGCCATCATTTAAACATAGGAACACTAGCTATGAGTGTTAAAAAACTTATGGTCCTTTTTATTTTATTTTTTTTAACTAACACACAAATGTATTTACTCTGGGACCTAGAAAATCTGACAGTTAGAGATTTGGAACTTGTATTTTAAAGTTTGAGAAACAGAACACTTTGCTGATTGCAATACACATTAGCTAAAAGCCTATGCAATAAATACTGTGAATTGTCCATCAATGTCCACCCTGCCCCTCTTGTTCAGTAAATGAGTTGTGATTGGGCCATGACTAGTTAGAAAGCACATTTCTCAACCTTGCTTGAAGCTAGATGTGGTCAAATGAGGACATTTTCACGATGGAATGCGAGCAGAAATGATGTGTACCACTTTTGAGCCTGGACCTTAAGACATAGGACATTAGATCCTCTATGTTCTCTTTTCCTTTCATAAAGGTAGATTATGGAGTTTCCTGACCTAGCTTCAACCATGCAGTTGAGAATAATGCCATAGCAGATAGTAGAACAGTAAGATAGAAGGAACCTGGATCCTTGGGTGGTCCCATGGAGCAGAGCCAATTTGATAACTTGAATTGCTTACCTTGTGCAATCCTCATGTGTGACAAAATAGCAAATTTCAGTGTTCTCTACACCATCTGTCTGGAGCCTCTTCATTACAAAAGTTTAGCTTTATACTAATTCAAATAGTAGATACATTGTTGAATAATAGCTGGGTGCTTAAGAAATGACAGATGAAAAGCTACCTCCTTGTTGTCCATGTGGGACCAACCCTTTAATAGGGATGGTGTAACCAATGTTAACTTCTTTGTACCTATTAATTTTTATTACCACTGTACAGTTGCAAAAGAATTTTCCTCTAAAGGAAGCACAAGTAGTAAAATAGTCAGGTACATAAACTTTTTCATATTATATACTTTTTTCATTTTGATAAGGACAACTGAAATTTCTCATACACCATACCAATGTTTCAACTAAAGGCCCAAAACCTTGTAATAATTTTAGCACGGTCCTAGATCTTAAACTCCAGAAGCACAGAGATCACATTCCCATATCCACATGTAGAGAAACTTTACTAATCCAGAATCATCAGAGGCATCCTTCTCAAAGTGCGGTTCAGGGGATCTGCAAAGTCAAGTTCATTTTCATTATATTAAGATGTTACCTGCCTTTTCACTCTTATTCTCCCACGTGTATAAGATAGTTTTTCAGAGGTTTTATGACGTAAGATGAGGTTTTCATAATGAAATATAAGTTTGTCTATTATGTATCTTAAAAATGCTTTACTTTTAACTTTGAATACAGAAACACCAGAAGATATAACCCATAAAAACAAAATCTCTTTGGAATCTGATAATTTTTTAAGAGTATAAATGGGTTAAGAGGTTAAGGGTTAAGATAAAAAGTTTAACTTCTCAGTGGTTGTTAAAACTTACTTTCTTTTTCATTACTTCAAATACATAAAACTCAAAATGTTACCATTCATTTGGCGGTTAGGCTTACCAAGCTAGGAAAGTGGCATTTTCCGGTATCCTTTTCAGGAGAACATGTATATTTGGGGGAGAAAGTTCCAAACAATCTTATTTGTAATAACAGTTAAGAATCAGAGGAACCTGGGTATGGTCAAACTGTAACAGCCTGGGAAAGGAGCAGGATTTGCTTATTAACCTATTGAGGGTGGAAAACCAGAGGTAGACCCAGATTCAAGAGGAACCTTGAACTATAGAGTGAACCCTCTTAAATCTTTGGTACCAAATTAATGTATTCACAAAAGCTTGATGAGAGTTGGTGTTGAGTAACTGGTCATGGGTTGAGCTTCAGGTCTGTATCAATATAGACAAAACCAAGGGATATAGGCAGTGGGGGGAGTACTGTGGGACTATTTGAAAGGGGGAAAGAAACAGGCAAACGTGTAAATAACCTCTCACAGTTACAAAAATTGGATTGGGGAAATAGAGGCTCAACTTTAGAGGCTATGACACAAGCTTATCTAATTTTCTGAGGGACAGAGGAGTTCCTAGCTGATGGCTATCCTAAAATACTTCTGTAATACATACAGAAACACACACACAACTTATGCTATCCACTCACAAGAGATACTATTGTAGGCCATATAAGACACTTGGGCTCTTTCTAGTGACTTTAGGTCTAAAAAGAGAAGAAAAAATTTATACAAGACTCTACAAAGAAATGCCCAAATTGATGTATCAGGAAAGTTTTGTGGGAAGATTTATAACAGGTTTAATCCTTGTTTGTAGCCTGTACATTTGCTGATGTTGGGGTCTTTGAGGAATAATAAGTAGACTGGATAGAGAAAGAATCATTGGAAGAGGAGAAAGCACAAATTAGACTGGTTCTACCTCCTTCTACCCCATAGCAAGAGCCATGGTGTCACTTTCCTCTGATGGTTCTCAACTTGACTGAATGGTCTAGTTAGGGCTGTTTGGTTAATAACACGCATGTGAGTGTGCGTGTGCACGCACACACACACACACAATTAGCTTCAGTAAAAAGGGAGAATTAGGAGAACACAGAAAACTCAAGAACAAATAGAAAATAGAGTAGCTGGACTTCCTAGAAAACTGGAACCAGCAAATTGTAAGACATCAGAAACCAATTCAGCTATATTTCTTCCACCATCCTAGGACTACCTAGTCTCTCACTGCTGCTTCTTTTTGCATAGCGGTAGATCCTCCTATCTTTTAAATCCCTTGGCTTCTCTCGATTTTCAGCGGCATGACCCTATTATAAAGTACAATCCTTTTTTGCTTTGAAAACTGAAATGACCTCCTGATTTTTCTCCCCAAAACTACTCTTGCCCATTTCTAATCTGTTGTTCTGACCACAGCCAGAGATATTTTTTTTCTTTTTTTTAGAGAGAGAGAGTGGGTGGAGGGTGGAGGGGAAGAGGGGCCAAGGTGGAGGGAGAGAGAAAATTTTAAGCAGGCTCCATGCCTGTCATGGATGGAGCCTGACACAGGGCTCAATTTCATGACCCTGAGATCATGACCTGAGCTGAAATCAAGAGTTGGATGCTTACCTGACTGAGCCACCCAGGTGCCCCTCAGAGAGATTTTAAAAAATATTTAATGGTTTTCCATTGCTCCTAGGATGAACATCAAAATCTTAAACATGGTATGGAACTGGATTCCTATTCACCCACATCCAGTGCTCCCCCTTTTATAAGATTTTTATTTATTTATTTATTTATTTATTTATTTATTTATTTATTTTATTTTTGAGAGACACACACACACAGAGAGAGAGAGAGAGAGAGAGGCAGAGATGCAGGAAGATTTGGAGAAGCAGGCTCCCCTCAAGGAGCCTGATGTGGGATTCAATCTTGGATCCCGGAATCACACCCTAAGCCAAAGGCAGACTTCAACCACTGAGCCACCCAGCCATCCCTCTAGTGCCCTTTTTTATTGTGTCCCTCTGTCAGAGGATTGTATGGTCCTGCCCCTGTTACTTTCAGGTATGGCAAAGGTTTTGCTGAAGAAAAGTGAAAGTGAAATGTGAGCACACACTTGAAGAATCATCAGGTGATTTACTACTTTTCTTTTCCTTTTGCCATGACAATGGCAATGTTCCAGATAAAGACCACTCTGTCAGCCAGAGTACAGCATGAAGATGACAGGCAGCAGAGCCTTGGTGGCATGTAGCATGAGATAAATAAGCCTTATTGCAGGCCACTGATATTTTTTGAATCATTTGTTATTCAGCGTAACCTAGCCTATCCTAATTGATACACATGGTCTTATTGCTCAATCTCTTTGATTGCTATGGTTATAGCCCTACTAGCCTTTCAATGCTTACACAAGTTTCTCCCCCCTGCCTTAGAACTTTATCTGTTATTGTTTCCTTGAAAAGTTTTTTACACCCTTTTTTGCCCAGTTAATATTTACTCACCAGTGAGATCTCGGCTTAAGTGTGAAGTACTCAGGAAAGGACTGCCTGACCCATGTTCAAAGTACTCTGAATTCTAGGTGCCTGGCTGGTTCAGTCAGTCAAAGTAACATGCAACTCCTGATCTCAGGGTCATAAGTTTGAGCCCCACGTTGGGTGCAGAAATTATTTAAATAAATAAAACTTAAAAAAACCCACAAAGTATCACAAATTCACCTTCTTTGCCATTATGTTTCTTTAAAGTTCCATGAAGACAAAGACCAGGTATGCCTTAGTAAGCATTGTATTTCCAGTGACAGCAGGTGATTTTCCAGTGGTAAATCACCTGCTGGTTCTTACTTCTTTTCTCTTTCCAAAGAGCTGATTTTTATGCATCTTTGTACATATGACAGAAAATGGCCATTCTAGTCCTTGAAACACCACACCTCCCACTCTATGGCCACGAATTGATCAGTATTCCAATATTTTATTTCCAGACTCTTGGAGTGAGAATCTTGTTGGCTAACCTTAGACATGTTCTATCATGATCCGCCTATAGTTTACTGGAAGATCTAGGTCAAGCAGAATCGACATAGCTACAGAGACTTCTTCTCAGGTACTCGGGGAAGTTCAAGAGGAAAGGAAATGTGCAGACATCCCCCCCAAAGTATCTGCTTCACTCACAACAGCTGACTCTGTTGTGACTTTCACTTTAACAATCTTGCTTTCAAAATTATCCTCATCCATACAAGGTAACGATCTCTACAGGGGGTTCCTTAATGAAGAAATTGGTGACCAAGTAGTTCTGACTGTCTGAGTTTTGTCTCTCCTATGGAGTCTGTCACTTGATTACCACTGCTACTTCACTTTGATCCCCTGGGAGCAGGGGGTTACTCTTCACCTGTTCTATTAACACTAACACTGAAACAATGGTAAACAAAACCCAAACCAAAAAACCTTTCCTTGATACTCCATAATGTTGTTGGGAGATATAAGCTGGAATTCTTAAAAACATTTTAATAAATATTAAGCAAGAGCAAAAGGGAAATGGAAGACGTAAGACAATAAAAACACTGTAGCTCACAAAGAAAAGGTTCTAACTCTTTCCCTGGATATATAGGTCTTATCTTATTTCATTTAGGATCAAAGGGAAAAGAGCTTTATCATCTGAATATTTGAATGTTTCTCACCAACAGCACAGAAAATAACAACGACAAAAAAATAAAGTTCAGCTCTACTAGGATTTTTCCTGTTACATTTCTTCTACTTACAAAGGAAAACAGGGGTGCCTGGGTGGCTCAGTTAAGCATCTGCCATAGGCTCAGGTCGTGGTCCCAGGATCCTGGGATCAAGCACCACATCAGTCTCCATGCTCAGTGAGGAGTCAGATTCTCTTCCCACCTCCACCCCCCACTGCTCATGCTCTCTAATAGATAAATAAAAACTTTTTCAAAAAGAGGAAACAGAAAATAACATTTTTTTATCTGATTATTGTTAATTGAAACTACTTCAACATGTTTGGTCATTTCTACTTTTTTTTTTTTTTTAGAAAGATTTTAAGTAATCTCTACACCCAACATGGGTCTCAAACCCACAACTCAAGATCAAGAGACACATGCTCTACTGACTGAGCCAGCCAGGCATCCTGGTCATTTCTATTTCTTAAAGACCAAGAAAATATTTTAAAGGCACCTGCATAACTGGTGATACAGTCCAGATATTTTTTGGTTTTTAATTTCTTTTTTTTTTTTAAATTTTTTATTTATTTACGATAGTCATACAGAGAGAGAGAGAGAGGCAGAGACACAGGCAGAGGGAGAAGCAGGCTCCATGCACCGGGAGCCCGACGTGGGATTCGATCCCGGGTCTCCAGGATCACGCCCTGGGCCAAAGGCAGGCGCCAAACCGCTGCGCCACCCAGGGATCCCCTTATTATTGTTAATATAAATTAGAACATAACTTGAGGTAACATATGTAGGATTCCCTAAAAACATTTGCAAATAGGGACGGAATACAATTCATCTGAATCAACAACATATGTTTCCACTAAAACCTTTTCACATGTGCTTCATTTTGATAAGTATGTCCCATGTCCTATTACTTTTTTTTTTCTAAACAGAGACTGTGAGCTGGGTTGTAGTTCACACGTGCTTCATTTTGATAAGTATGTCCCATGTCCTATTACTTTTTTTTTTTCTAAACAGAGACTGTGAGCTGGGTTGCCATTATGTTTCTTTAAAGTTCCATGAAGACAAAGACCAGGTATGCCTTAGTAAGCATTGTATTTCCAGTGACATGGAACTGGAAATTAATTGTTTAAACTTAATTTATTGTTTAAACTGTCACATTTTCCAGATTGTCATGCAGTTTTTATATTATCTGGGCCTCCCTTCTGTATGCACTATTTTCTCCAGCATACCTAATCAGAAATAATTCCTATAGCTTTAAAAACTTTTTATATTTGTTACATTTACATGTGATATATAAAATTATTATCTATATCTTTTGAGCTCTAGAAATACGTAAAGTTTAAAGTCTTTTTCTGTGGTAAAAAATAATGAGACTATAATGCTTTGAGTTCAGTTTAAATGAGAATTCTATTTTAAAGTATTTATAGTATCACGATGTAGGTTAAAACAAGGCTGGGACTGGCAAATACATTTAGGTTCAGTCTCCATCTCTGTCATGCTCGTTATTAGTTAAGTAAGTTATGGCCTATTTTCTTTACCTATATTAAGAGTCATTGCAGATATTTTAAGTCTCTTCTAGTTCAAAAATTCCATGGTGCTAAAATATGAATATTTTCTTATACCTGAATTTTTTAAAAGAATACTCATTAACTTTGTTTCTAACTCTTTACATTGATAAATTTTTTTTTAAGATTTTATTTTTAAGTAATGTCTACATCCAATATGGGGCTCAAACCTACGACAAGATCAAGTCATATGTTCAACCAACTGAGGCAGTTACTAGCCCCTTTACATAGGTAATTTTTAATTCCATCATTAAGTACAAACTATATGCATGTCAGGCATGTCAAATCCGTTCAAAAGGAAGGCAGGGCAAAAATAAGCAAAAATATATCTGCATGCATTTATTTTTTTAAAAAATATGTCATTTATTCATGAGAGACACAAAGAGAGCGAGAGGCAGAGACACAAGCAGAGGGAGAAGCAGGCTCCATGCAGGGAGTGGGACTCTATCCCTGGACTCCAGGATCACGCCCTGGGCTGAAGGTGGGCGCTAAACCGCTGAGCCACCCAGGAATCCCCTCTGCATGCATTTAATGCACTGAATTGTACCTTTAAAATTGTTTAAAAGATAATTTCATGTTATGTGATTTTTTAAAAAGATTTATTTATTCATGATAGACATAGAGAGAGAGAGGCAGAGACACAGGCAGAGGGAGAAGCAGGCTCCATGCAGGCTCGATCCCGGGACCCCAGGATCATGCCCTGGGCCAAAGGCAGGCGCCAAACCGCTGAGCCACCCAGGGATTCCCATATTATGTGATATTTTATCACACACACATTATACATATGTATACATATTTGAATACAGTGCTTCCCTAACATTTTGTGCCTGCCATTTAGAATTGCATCATATTTATTTGGACACAAGTCTGTTTCTCCAAAAGACTCAGTCACTCCAAGGACAAGGACTCTCTTAATCTTAGCTGTAACTCTAGGGCCTGTAACACTGTCTGGCTCTTAGTTACCAAAAAGGGCAATCATGTCCTGGCTTTTCCAAGTGTTGCCATTGCCTATATTTCAATTATCATTTCAATCAAAGCAATGCATGAAACATTTAAAATGCTGCAAAAAAAAAATGTAAAATATACAGCAGAAAAATTCCCTATCGCGTATTAGGAGTTGGAGTTCAAAAACCCAGTGGCCCCAGACGCAATCTAGATTTTCAATAAATGTTTGTCAAATGAATGCAGGAGAATTGAGAAGACAAAGAGATACACCAAAGTGCCAGCATCCCCCCCCCTCCCGCCAACAGATCGATCTCACGTGGAATGTAAGCGAAGTACAAGACTGAAGTACAAGATTTCTTAAGAAGTATGCCAGTTAAGGCTTTCAAGGATGAATAACCCTTAGCGCTTTCTCCAAGTAGCTTTTAACAAAGACGTGGTATTCCAGCCTCAATCTAAAGTGAAGCAGCTGCCTGGAACATCCATTCACTGCTCAAACAAAAGGTACCTGTTTGGGCCCTTTATTGACATTCCTGAATACTACAGTGTCGTTTTCTGCAACCACAACTTAACACTATCCCCTCGCTGTACGTCACCAAGAGACAGGTGAGCTCGGAGGTTGCCCGCGGTAAGGGCAGGTTGGCTCTTCTCCATTCGCGGGAACTGCCCCGCCCCACCTCCTGCAGTTGGCACTCGGTTAAAACCATCCAAGACCTTGCGGATCAGATTCTGAAGTCGGTGGGGTTCCACGGCCCCAACCTTCCTGGGCAGGTCAGCGCTTGGGGAGGCGCATCTCAGACGCCGTGCGCCGAAGACGGCCAGAGATCCGGGGGCCTTGAGTTCTCGGGGAAGTCCAGGCCGCGCCCCGGTTAGGGCAGCGGTGCACCTGGCCGGGCGGGAGGGCGCGCGGGGCGCGGGGGGGGGGCAGCGGGGGGCGCGGCCTGGGGCAGGATTAGCAGCTTGGGCCGACGGGAGGGCCCGGCAGTAACCTGCACAATTTGAGCCCCGAAACTCTTTGGCCTGTGGAGGTTAGAAAAAGCGGCTCGTTTACGTTAGGCCTAAATACACTTCGACAAGTGGAGCTGCGGCGGGGGGAGGGGGGGACAAAAACAAAAAAACCCCAAAGAGTAAGCTCCCGAGTCGTAGTGTCCACCGCACGGCCGTTAAGCGCAGCAGAAAAGCGGGCGTGTGGTTTTTTTTCTTCTTCTTCTTCTTCTTCTTCTTCCTCTTCCCGCCTCCCAGGAGACGCGAGGCCAGTCCTCTCCCCTCGTTTTCACCTCGGCGGGGTCCTCTCCGCCCCACCTCCCCCCGGCCCCCGCCTCGCGACGGGAGGTAGCGGCCGCGGCCGTCACGTGTTCTGGCAGCCGCCAAGTGAGGCCGCTTTTGCGACGCAGTGACAGCCAAATGGTGCGACAGGAGGAGCCGCAGCTGCGGCAGCAGCGCCCCGCACCGAGGAGCTTGAGGCGGCTCCTGGCGTCGCCCAGAGGGAGCGACTGAGCGAACAGAATCCGGCGCGGGCGGGCGGGCGGCGGCGGCGGCGGCGGCGGGCGGCGGCCGGGCGGGCGGGCGGGCGGCGCGGGGGAGCCCGCTACGAGTGCCCTCGCTCCCCGCCGCTCTCCATGAACCGGGCGAAATAAGCCGCGCCTCCAGCAGGGGCTGCGCCTCCATGAATCCCTAGGCTTTTTTTCTTTTTTTTTTTTTTTTTGCCCCCTTTCTTTCCCCGCTCCTCGCCCCCCCCCCCCCCCGCTCCGGGTCCCGTCCCGCCTTCTCCCCTCGCCAGCGGCGGCCGCGGCCAGGTGCGGAGCGCAGAGCGGAGCGCAATGGCGTCCAACCCCGAACGGGGGGAGATCCTGCTCACGGAGTTGCAGGTAAGGGCCGCGGCCCGGGCGGGAGGCGCTGGCGGAGGCGACGGGGGAGAACGTGTGGCGCGGGGCCGGGGGCGCGGGGGCGCGGGGCGGGGGGCGGGGGGGCGTGCGGCCGCCGCGCCCCTGACCCGCTAAGTGCGGAAACTCGGGGATGTCAGTCGGGAGCGCCGGCCCGCCGCCGCTGGAGTCGGACCTGCCTAGCATCCCGGAGGCGGGGGCCGCGCGCGTGTGGGCCGCCCGAGCCCGCTCCCCCACCCCCGCCCGGCCCGGGAGCCGCCCCCTCCCGGGGGTCCGCGCGGCCCGCGGGCGCCCCCCGCCCCGCCCCGCCCCGCCCCGCCCGCCCTGCCCGGCCAGGCCCCGCCCCGCCTTTCCCTCGCACCCCGCGCCTTAACCTCCCTCTGAATGACTCCCAAGCTGCTTTCTTGTCCCTCCCCTTCCCCTCCGGCTCCGCACAAAGAGCGCCCCCATAACTCCCAGCCCCCAAAGTTTTTTTTTTCCCTTTCTTTTTCTTTCTTTCTTTCTTTCTTTCTTTTTTTTTTTTTTAAAGCGTGTCACACCGAACGCTGGCCTCCCTTCGCTAGCCCCTCTCCAGGTGACTCCGTCTCCTTCCCCTGCTGCGGGGGCTCCCTTTCTCCCTTTCTCTCTCGGCCTCTCTAACCAGATGATCTAGCTCGACGATCCCCTTCTCTGCTAACTCCCGGCTCAGATCCGGAAGCTCCGCTCACAGATGCTGATGCTTTTTCAGACTTTCGTTTTCCCTCCCGGTTTGAACACCAGAGAAAAGCCGCAGCAGTTGTTTACAAAAGAGCAAGCAGTAGACGGAGGGGAAAGGTTGGGCTCCACATGCCCGCAGAAAGAGAACAAAGTATGTCCCTGAGCTAGTGAGGTCTCTGCCGAGTAGCAGGGTTATTACCGTCTTCCATTTGCGGCTGAATATTTAACGATGTAGGCAGGAATTTTGTCCTTAAGTCTGTGCTCTGCAAGGATACCTACGCTCCTCTATGGAGTTTATTTTTATTTTTTTATAAACGGGGGGTGTCCCGGAGATGTTCACATCTGGATTAAAGTTTTACCCTTGTTTTCTTGACTTTTAGGTTTATTTCGGTGTGTTTTACTGTAGACACCTTTAGCTATTCGAATACTGAAGATAGGATTTAAGACAAGAAAAAATACACATACATTTCTTTCTTTCTTTTTTTTTTTTGTGGTGCTTTGGGCAGTTACTTCTTCTTGAAAGACTTAGTCTAGATACTGAAGGGTTGATTCTTCGTGATATCAAAATTAAGTATTGCAACTGCTAATTCCCCCCCCCCCCGCCATAGATCTTTTTTATTGTGCAGTTGGATGTAAGCTTGAAGGCATTGTTATAATATTTGACATTTAGTGACCGAAAGTACAGATTTCAGCAAAGCGTACCAGTGCAGGCTTGCAAATTTGGAATCCTTTGAATCAGCTTTGAGTTTCACGTCGTTGAATATGTTGCCATATAGTAGTCTAATTACTTTCACCCTTTTATGACGTCTTACAGCATACCGCATGTGCTAACTGAATGGAATTTATTGTTTTATTAATTAACGTGAGCTTTTAAAATGAGGTTTGTTTGAAGCACCTCGGAAATGCTTTCCCGCTGCCTAGTTTTGAGATATGAAACACACACTTTGGTTCTGAGAAAAATCCACTAAAATGGACAGGAGCATTTTTTCTTTGAATGGAGTGGCTTCAGAATTATGATGATTTGGCATCCTTATTTGTATTTTATAGAAAACTATAATAGAAGACACTCATTTTGACACTGAACCTGAAAATATGTTTTCAGATGTGTTATGAGTACACTTAGGGACTTTTAATAGAATCAATTTTGACGTGAAGGAAGCAAGTCAAAGAGAGAAGAAATTTATATAGGAGTATTTTAAAAATGGGATCAAAGTAGGGGAACACCTAATCTATAGTTATATTACTTTTAATAAGTCTAACTCCTTCCAGAAAAAGAATGATTTTTAGTGTTACCTTATAAGTTGATAAGTATGTCCAGAGCATTTTTCTTGGTATATTTGACTCTTGGTTTTAATAAAAGTTATTGCATTTGGACTTTATTGTATGTATTAAATTAATTGAGAACATTATTTATATTTACACTTAAGATAAATGGTGATAAAATTTGCTTCAAGTATATCCATCTATTCAAATCTTTTACTGTTTCATTGGGTCATGGAACTAGTATATAGTAGCCAAATATTTATCAAGCTTGTTTGGAGAACCAATTTTTAAAAAGCCTCTAGGTCTGAATTTATTTCAATCGAGAAATTGATACGTAGTTCTTAATGCCTCTCTGACATACTGATTTTAAGTATTATGTGGCAGGTTTTAAAACTGGTGTTTAGTAGTTAAAAACTGTTACTTTGCCATATCTTGTGTCAGATTCTTGTGTCACTCTGAAAGTTACATGTTACAACCTAGTTTTAATGAAAGTGATACTTACTTTTAGAAACATTGTATATCCAACACTTTACAACTATTTTTCAAGTTATATTCCAGGATTTGAAATACTTTACTATTTGAGTTGGAATTGGGTTATTAGTAACCTTAAGTAGTGGAAAGAGAAAACAAAATCTGAAACCATAGTGTTTTGCCTTTATTAATTACTGTAATATTTCTCTGGAGTAATGTTTCTAACTCTTGCTAGTAATTTAGGAGGATTATCCAACAAGGAATCATTAATAAAGTACACATAAACTTTGATGGCTAGAGGCTTCAATGTATAAGGAGGAATATTTGCTCTAGTAAAAATAAAAATAGGCTGTTAAAAATATAAACTTAATTGGCAGTTTCTAGTTCCTATCTTTTGTAACCAGCTTGTTTTTATCTTGTTCTCCTTGTTTTTCATTTGAAGTGGAAACAGATTTTTTTGTGGGGCCAAAGAAATTAAAGTTTATTCTTAAGGAAACTTGATTAATGAAAACTATATAAAGAATCTCAAAATGAAAATATTGGCTACAACAGTAATTTGGTAGACTGCAAACCCAGATATTGAATACCATACTAATAAAGTTATCTTGTTGATTTTTTTTTAAGATTTTATTTATTTATGACAGACACACACACACACACACAGAGAGAGAGAGAGAGAGAGAGAGAGAGGCAGAGACACAGGCAGAGGGAGAAGCAGGCTCCATGCAGGGAGCCCGATGTGGGACTCCATCCCGGGTCTCCAGGATCACACCCCAGGCTGAAGGCAGTGCTAAAACGCTGGGCCACCGGGGCTGCCCATATCTTGTTGATTACCAGTGATTTATCTTCATCAAAATGCCTAATAAAGTATTGGGCCAAGCATCTTAAATTACATTCTCAGCAGATTTTAAGTAGAGGTGACTTGCTCAAGTGGAAGGTTGAGGTAGTTAGCCTTAAATTACAGGGATTAATTTCAAGAAACATTTATTATCTACAAAATCTATTACATATTATAGGATATAAAGATGAGAAGATATGACTAGAAGAGAGTACAAATAACGTTTATGGAACATTTGCTTTATATCAGTCATTGTACTTGGTGCTCTAAATACCGTTTTTAACCTTTATGATAGTCCAGTAAGGTGGGTATTGTTATTTCCATTTAACAGATCAAGAAACTGTTTAGGAATGTTGGATAGATAGTTCATGGTTACACTGTAAACCTGAGTTTGAAATCACATCACTGTTTTCTACTATACCATTTTTTTTGAGCTGCCACAGTTCTGTGGACCCATAAATATTTTGGATTGCAGTGTTATGTATGAACTTTCAAAAAATTGGCCAAAAATGTAATTAACTATAGTTAACTTTAATGCAAATTTTATACTCTTTGTTAGGTTCCTCTATAACAAGGAAAAATGATTTATACTGTCTTCTGGTAGTCTGTAACTTAGTAGTGCATTATTGTTGGGATTTAGGTGTAATATTCTATAGAGACTAACAGTACAAAATAACCTTTTTGCAGGTTTTCATCATTTAACAGTTACTGTTTCTGATGAAAGTTGTTGAATGTTTGCTGAAATCCTTTCAGAAGATTTTGCATTTCTTTGTAGTCTATCTGTAAGATAAACTTACCTTTAAAATTTTAAGCTCATGTGTAACCAACCAAGCTATGTGTTTGGCACTTAGTAGGCACTCAATAACATGTTGATGAGATCTCCTCCATTTGTCACCTACAATGAGAAATGTCTTGACTGTTCTGACTGAAGTTGATGATAATCATTGCTCTAAGAAATTAGTTTTCTTTAATTTATATTTTGAATCCCTTGTCCACAAAATATTTCCTTGAAAAGTTCAAAAGGGATTTTTGCAATAGTTACATTACACCTACGTACAACATATTATTTTACCCATTTAGTGTGAATGGGTAAATGGATGTCACCTAATTTTGCACTGATGCTGGAAAGTAGAACATCTCTGTTGCGAGGATTAAGATTTTATGGTGGGTTGGGAATGTAGTATGAGAAAGTAAGCAAGATAGGTAAAATGGATTTTACAGTTCTTTTTTTTTAAAGAAAGAGCACAAGCAGGAAGGGCAGGGAGAGAAGAGATGATCTTAAGCAGGCTCTACATTCAGCACGGAGCCTGACATGAGGCTTGAACCTACACTCCTGAGATCATGATCTGAGCCAAAATCAAGAGCCATTTCTCTAATTGGTGCTTAACTAAGTGCCAACTGAACCATCCAGGCATTCCTGTAGTTCTTTTCATTGTAAACATAATACATGTTCATTGTAGAAAATCTGGAAATACAGAAAAGCACAAAGAAAATAAAAAGTGCTCATAGTTCTGTTACTCAGAGATAACTGACAAACTATCCTAGCTTTTAAGTCCCAAGGCATTTCAGTCTATTTCCTCCCTGTCCCCCTCTTTCCTAATTGAGATATATTTGATGTACAATATTGTGTAACTCGAAGGTATACAATGTATTGATTTAATACTTTTCCTCCCTTTTCTCCACTTACTAGAATTTTTTTAAAGTCTTATTTATTCATGAGAGAGACAGAGAGGCAGAGACATAGGCAGAGGGAGAAGCAGACTCCCTGCAGGGAGCCTGATACAGGACTCAATCCCATGACCCGGGATAATAACCTGAGCTGGGGCAGGCGTTCAACTATTGAGCCACCCAGGCATCCAACTTATAAGAATTTTAAAGAGAAATGAGGTTCATGACATTTTAAGATAGAAGTAGATATAGATTAAGAAAATTTCTTGCCACTAGTTAGAGATATGTGGATCTAGCTGGCTTTGTTGATTTTTTATATCAAAATGTTTTGATTTGAGTCAATACTTTAAGATACAGTTGAGAAGAAAAGTGAGGAGTAGAGAATGGACTTAGTAATAGACAATGATACATAGCATCAACTCTGAATAATTGATACAAAGTCGTTTTGATACAATGTGGTTTTTCAGCTTAGATTTGGTTGTTACCACTCTTACAGAATGCTACATACTTTATTGAATAAGGCATGTCCTTATTTTTTAATTTTTTATTTGTGAGAGACACACAGAGAGGCAGGCTCCCTTTGGGGAGCCTGATGCAGGACTCCATCCCAGGACCCCGGGATCACGCCCTGAGCTGAAGGCAGATGTTTAACCACTGAGCCACCCAGGAGTCCCATGTCTTTAAGTAACTTGCCATGTCTTTAAGTAACTTGCCAAATACTTTCTAATTACGTAGTAATCTATACTGAAACTAGTGTTACAAGATGATGGCTCTAAATAAATTGTTTTTCTGTCATCTCTAATTAGTGTAATACAGATTATTTCTAGTTTTGTACAATTTTACTATTCAGATGTGATCAGGGTTGAAATGGAGAGGTAGGGGGCCACTTTCTAAGCACTGTCTCTTTACACCCCAGGGCTTTGTGTTTGACTCCTTAGGCTCTTTTTTGCTTTTCAAATTTGGCAACAGTAGATTTTTATGCCTTTTATCAAGTTATTCCTATGTGCCCCCTTTTAAACAAAATAGTGGAGTAGTAGTTTATAGAGATAAATATCACTTAAACTTACATGTGTATGTGATATTTTAATAGAATAGTTACTTCTGGGGCACCTGGTGACTGAGTCGGTTAACCATCTAACTCTTGATTTCAGCTCAGGTTATGGTCTTGGGGTCCTGGGATTGAACCCCGCCTTGGGCTCTATGCTCAGCACAAAGTCTGCTTGTCCTTCTCCTGCTTCTGTTCCTCCCCCACTCATGTGCACTCTCTTTCTCTCTCTCTCTCTCTCTCTCTCTCTCTCTCTCTCTGTCTCATTCACTGTCTCTCAAATAAAATCTTTAAAAAAAATGGTTCTGCATCATTTCCTTGTAAGATGTACTGCATCAATTATCAAATGTCCATTGTATTTCAAAAACCAATTTTCTATGAAAAAATCGTAACATTTGATATGATTAACTTTTGATATAGAGCAGAGTTCATACTTGGTAGCAAAGTTGAAAAGTAGTTAAAAGCTTTAGAAAGATATTTAAAATTTTGAATAGGAAAACGTACTAATGAAAAAGTAACTTCTAGTATCTTAGAAAAGCAGAAATAGAAAACATTTATTTTGATACATGTCTAGTATCCCTTAATTTTATCTAATAAAATTTTACGTGAAATTAACTACTGTCATGTTTGGTTTTTCACAATCTCACAAAAATTGTGTAATGTTATGTATATAAATATTGTCTTTAAAATGAACAGGAAAGCACAAATAAGTATATTTGATCAGAATAAATACCTTAGATTTGAAGGTAAATGTTGGTGTTACATTATAAAGATGAACGGATACATAAGAATTACATAACATATACTGTTACTAAGATCTATTTTAGAAACTTGGCAGTGATTTTCTTTTAAAGATTTTATTTATTTATGAGAGACACACAGAGAGACAGAGAGAGAGAGAGAGAGAGAGAGAGAGGCAGAGACACAGGCATAGGGAGAAGCAGACTCCATGCAGGGAGTCTGACATGGGACTCGATCCCGGGTCTCCAGGATCACACCCGGGGCTGAAGGCAGCGCTAAATCGCTAAGCCACCAGGGCTGCTCCTGATTTGCTTTTTCTAATTAGTTAAAGTTTTGCTTTCCTGGCTCACAAACACCTTAATTAATTAATTAATTTTTGTATATATATATATATTTTTTTTATTGGAGTTCAATTTGCCAACATATAGTGTAACACCCAGTGCTCATCCCGTCAAGTGCCCCCCTCAGTGCCCATCACCCAGTCACCCCATCCCCCCCGCCCGGCTCCCCTTCCACTACACCTTGTTCGTTTCCCAGTTAGGAGGCTCTCATGTTCTGTCTCTCTTTCTGATATTTCCCACTCATTTTCTCTCCTTTCCCTTTTGCTCCCTTTCACTATTTCTTATATTCCCCAAATGAATGAGACCATATAATGTTTGTCCTCCGACTGAGTTCACTCAGCATAATACCCTCCAGTTCCATCCACGTTGAAGCAAATGGTGGGTATTTGTCGTTTCTAATGGCTGAGTAATATTCCATTGTATACATAAACCACATCTTTATCCATTCATCTTTCGATGGACACCGAGGCTTCTTCCACAGGTTGGCTATTGTGGACATTGCTATAAACATTGGGGTGCAATTGTCTCGGTCTTTCACTGCATCTGTATCTTTGGGGTAAATCCCCAGCAGTGCAATTGCTGGGTTGTAGGGTAGCTCTATTTTTAACTCTTTGAGGAACCTCCACACAAACACCTTAATTTATTGGAAAGTTGTTATGACAATTTGGAATTTGTTTTAGATTATAGAAGATGTACTTACGTATCTAAGTATCATACATACATGTGTTAAATGTCACATTTTACACATTAACCATTTTGTTTTCCTTTTTCTATAGTTATCTTAGTGGTTCTCTGAGGAGGTGCTTATTTTGCCTGTTTCAGAATTTTCATTGAACTAATTTCATTAAATTTGGGTTTGGTTTTTTCCTCTTATTAAACCTTAGGCATACTGCATTGGATTAATTATCCATCTTTCTTTCATTATAGTGAGCACCCATGAAACACCACTCACTCCCAACCTCCCCAAAAAAGCTAGGATGTTAACCTACCGCTATCTCCACCTTCTTGTCTACTAAGATCGTGATCATCTTGAGGCCTGTGTTCATTCTCTTGTTTGATACATATACCTTTGCTGGATATGTAATTTGAAAAGGTGTATCTTTTATTTTAGTTGCTTTTGTATAATTGTGTTGAATGTGATTTTTCACCTGTGACTGATTTATTTTGTTATTGCATGTTGCTATAGTAATTTTAATTTCTGTAAAATATTTCATTGAGTAAACTATTAGCACTCTTCCCTTGTTGGATATTTGGATATTAATTCACTCTTTCTTGTTGAGCATTTAGTTACTTTCTGGTTTTTGTAATGGGGAATGATGAATGCTATTATGGATATTCTGTGCATCTTTCCTATTATATACATAGAGTTTTTATTATATACCTGAAGGTAGAATTGCTATCTCACAGGGTAGGTGAATGCACAACTCTAGAAGATGATGCCCAGCTTACCAATATGGTTGCACCGATTTATATTCATATCAGCAATATATGAGATGAAAGATCCTTTGATTATCCATCTTCTCTGACATTTGATACTGTCTTCTAATTTTTACAAATCAGAAGAATGTAGAATGCTGTCTTGTGGTCTTGATTTGCATTTTCCAGATCATCACTGATGTAGAGCATTTCTTTTTATGTTTATTGGCCTTTTATGGTTCCTTTCAGTGAAATTCCTATTCATGTTTCTTGCCTATTTTTCTCTTTTTTCTTATTGACTTATAGGAGTCGTTTATATTCTTCATGTTAATCCTTTGTATATATTGTGAATATCTTCTCTCAGTTTGTAACTTTTCACTTTCTTTTAGCGAGTTTGTAGGAGGGACGGTTTTAAATGTTTTACCACTTGGCAAATATTTAGAATCATTTATATCATTGTGATCAGCAAGCCTGCACTTAATCTCTATTCTAGATTTTCTATAGAAAGGGTAAACTTCTATGGTTTTGACCTGTGGATTCACAAATTGTCCAAATGAACAACTGTAGAAAGTTGTATAAAATATTGTATCACTTAACACATACCAGGCACTCAAAGTTAGTTGATTCAATTAAAACATGAATTTATAAGAAGAAAAGTAGTGAAAATTATATAATAAATAGTTTATGAACTGCTGAGTTTTCCCATTCCATATCTCTTTAGTGCAAACTAATTATTAACTATTATTATTTCTTTAAAGAACAAACTGGATCAGTTATTTAGTTATGTACATAGATTGTTAATAAAGTACTAGAGTTGATTAGATTTAATACTGGAGGGGATCCCTGGGTGACTCAGTGGTTTGGCACCTGCCTTTGGCCCAGGGTGTGATCCTGGAGACCTGGTATGGAGTCCCACATCATCGAGTCCCACGTCTGGCTCCCTGCATGGAGCCTGCTTCTCCCTCTGCCTCTCTTTCCCTCTCTCTCTCTCTCTCTCTCTCTCTCTCTCTCTCTCTCTCATGAATAAATCTTTTTTTAAAAAGAATACAATATTATTTTTAATTATTTTATTTTATGGAAATAAAATATTGTAGAATTTACTGGTATTTACAAACCTGGAATCTTGTTCTTGTCACTGCTGTGGTATCCTTTTTTTTTTTTTTTAAGATTTTATTTATTCGTGAGAGATGCAGAGAGAGGCAGAGACATAGGCAGAGAGAGAAGCAGGCTCCATGCAGGGAGCCCGATGTGGAACAAAAAAACCTCTAATTTTAATTTTAGTTGAATTTGTCAGTCTTCTCTTGTTATAATTACTTGCAGTGTAAGAAATTGTTCCTTACTTTGGGTCTAACGGTCAACTATTCTTTCTACTAAGAGTTTTGGAATTCTATTTTTTATATCTAAGTCAACATATCTAGAGTTGATTGTTGAATACAGTGTAAAATAAAGGTCTGAATTATTTAATTTTTAAAATATTATGAAATACGTATCAATATTCCTTATAATGTAAACTTAAAATAGAACATTTTTCATTTTTTAAGGCAGAAACATTTCTGAATAGCCTTATTTAATTTTTTGCAAGTTAAAAGTTAAGGGTACATCATATTACGCTATGTAATGAATTATACTTGAAGTTATCCTTACCTAAATTGTTAGTAACTTACTTTTTCCTTACAGTACCAGTTTGTGGTTTTTCTGTTCTCTGTTATAATCCCCTGCAGCTTTTGGTCAATAAGAAACTTGATTTACTCCTTGTTAACTCCCTGTCATTTTCCCCAGATAAAGCTCAGACCTTCTATATTTCCTAAGTTGATCCATTCCTGCTCCTTTGTTCTCAGCAAATCACTTAACCTAGTCATTGCCTCTACTGCGTGGTGCATAGTATTTAATAATGTGAGTTTTCTCAACTTTTTTTCACTTGGCTTTAAGATTTCTTGGGATTTTAGCCATTGGTTTTTGTTGTTAATCAATTTTAAGGAAAAAATGTTTGATCTCACTGAGGTTATAATGTTCTAGACTTCTGCTTCCTTTGGAATATCATTTCATTCTTTTGCAGGATGAGGCTTTCATTTTCTCTTTGCCTAAAAATAACTTCACATCTCTCCTTTTTTTTTATCAGTACTTTTTCTTTAATGTTCTTTCAAACTTATTTTTATTTTTTAGAGATTTTATTTATTCATGAGAGACACACAGAGAGAGGCAGTTCAGCTTTATGTAAATGGCATCATTCTCTTTATGCTCCTTTGTGTTACTTTTTCATTCAGCACTGTATGTTCCATTTATGCTGTGCCCTGCAGTTCATTCATTTTTACTGTTAATGTGATATTCAGTGGTGTGAATCTACCTCATTATGTTCTTTTTTTGATGGTCATTTTTTCTTTTTTTTTTTAATTTTTTTTATTATTTATTTATGATAGTCACACAGAGAGAGAGAGAGAGAGGCAGAGACACAGGCAGAGGGAGAAGCAGGCTCCATGCACCGGGAGCCCGATGTGGGATTCGATCCTGGGTCTCCAGGATCGCGCCCTGGGCCAAAGGCAGGCGCCAAACCGCTGCGCCACCCAGGGATCCCTGGTCATTTTTTCTTAAGTTAAAATACACATAACGATGTACCATCTTAACCATTTTTAAGTATGTATATCAGTAGTATTAAATTACATTGTTGTACATAATATAAGACATAGGCAGAGGGAGAAGCAGGTACCCCATAGGTAGCCTGATGTGGGACTTGATCCCAGGATCCCACCATCACAACCTGAGCCAAAGGCAGATGCTCAACCACTGAGCCACCCAGGCGTTCCTCAGAGTTTTTTTAATCTTCACCTACCTTAAATTTCTTAGTTGTGTTTGTATTCTACTACTTATTTCTTAACTTTTAAAAATATTACTTCTGTCCCAATTATTCTGTTGAAATTATTCTCATAAAAGTATCAGTGACCTTCTCCCTCTAGTCCGTCAAGGCAATTGTTACTGCTTCAGCTTCCTGAAACTCTCTTGTCTAAATTAAGCTTCATGGACCCTGCACAAAAATTCAGAAATTCAGAAGTTGGGAGTGCCACTTGGGGGCCCTATGAAAGAACAAATATATAAGAGTTATAAAGCAATATACATACTTGAAGAAGAGATAGGAGGACAGGTAGCCCTAGAAAGCAAGCAAGCCTCTAGCTTCCTATTCAGTAGTCATGGGATAGGAACATGACTGCACAATATTGGCTACTTTTCTTTTGTCATAGTCTGCCTGTATTTGCTACTATTGCTATCTTTTGATGACTCATTCCCTAGTTTAAATGTTCTACCTGTTTCTAGCCTATTTGTCCTCTCATTTATTCTTCAGATTAACCACTCAAATTAGCCAACTTGCTTTTCAGGATTGCATGAAATAGAAACCCATTTAAATTAGCTTAAACAAAAATTGGATTTACTAGAAGGCTACAGGGACGTCTCACTTTATGCAAAGGTGGGATATGTCCCTATCCCATGACTACTGAATAGGAAGCTAGAGGCTTGCTTGCTTTCTAGGGCTACCTGTCCTCCTATCTCTTCTTCTTTAAGTATGTATATTGCTTTATAACTCTTATATATTTGTTCTTTCATAGGGCCCCCAAATGGCACTCCCTACTTCTGAATTTCCATGAGCTCTACAAGTCTAATATCTACAGTTAAGTGACTCACTAATTCTATGCCACAATTATAAATTCTTAATGAGAAAATTTGTTTGGCCCCATACAGAACATACACGCCAGGTCCAGTAAACTCTGTGGAGGAATGCAGTTCTCAGTACCAATAATGGCTGCAGGGACTCTTGTAGGAGTTTGGGATGGGAACTATTCTCTAAGAAGGGAGTATAGGTTAGAAAGCACATCTGTTGAAACCGTTTTAATGATCTTCCATTAATTTTACAATGAAATATATTAGACCTTACATTATCCAGCCCTTCTCAGTCTTTTCAGATTTTTCTTCCCTGTATATTATTCTGTCATATTAAACTATTTGTAGTTCTTGGAACTACACTGCTTTTACACCTCTGTATCTTTGCCGTTTCTGACTTTAATCTTTAATAGTGGCAATGATCATCTGCCTGGAAAGCTTTTGGCAAAATCTAAAATTTACTAAGAAAAGCATGTATATTGATTGAATATATTCATATCCTATACTCAGAAATTTTACTTCAGATACATTTTTGATAAGTGAATTAGTGATTGGTCATGCAGCATTTGATCCATTGGCAAATTAGCCTAGTCACAATTTTATGTGTCCTGTTAACTGAATATATATCACTTAATTAAGTTCTATGTGTGTCTCTTACTTTCAATGCAGGAACTAGGTCTTACTCATCTTTACATACCTAGCACCTGGCCTACTGCTTATGCTTGAATAGATACATGACTGATTTCTATTACTGATTTACTATATCTGACTTCTCTATATTTTTAAAGGTTATCATTCTTCCCCTGATTGCCCATGCTAGAAATCTACTGGTCATTTTTATTTGACTATCATCAGTTGATTTTTTTTTTAATTTTGTAACTTGAATTCATTCATTACTTTGCTACTACCCAAGTTTAGGCCCATATTATCATGTAGCCACTGCAGTGTTTTGATATTCCACCTCTTTAGGCTCTCTGTCTTCTTTAGATTATGTATGACTGCCAGATTCAGAAGTTGTCTCCAATATTCAGTGACTCCTTACTGCCTCTGAGATATAGTCCTAATTCCTTAGCACTGATGGGTGCCGTTGTTGTAGTCCCCAAATACCTTTTAATTCTTGACTATTTTCACGTAAGCAGCTAATTTTTCAGGCACTCCACGATTAGTAATGTTTCCTTACTATATATTCTTGCTGTATTCTGTCTGTTGGAATGCTTTTTTAAGGCCCAATTCATATTTTTTTTCCATACTTAACCTCTCATCATGTATAATCTGTCCTCAAAACTTAAGTAGGATGTTTTCTATCTCATGATATTTATCGTACATTGCATTGCACTGTAGTTGTTTATATTCTATTCATTTTCTCTCCTTAGTTGAGTAAAGTTATTGAGAATATCTTATCGTTTTCTTTTGCCCCTTTAGTTCTGAACGGAGCAACTTGTTCATAGCAGCTGCTTATCAGTGTTTGTTGAATAAGTCTCTTGTCGGAAAAGCCTCAAGTTTTACATTTATTAGTTTAAACTTTTTTCTGCTTTTGTTCTGGTATTTATGAGGGAGCATAACTGCATTGCATAATTTTTCTTTAGGTAGAGCCACTTGACAGGTACATAATTTTATTACCTTCAGTCATAATATTTGAGTTCCCCATCTCAGACTGAGAATTTTCCATTGGCAGAAGGGGCTGTGTCTCAATGTAACTGAAGCAAAAACAATAAAAGTAACACGTTTTGTTATTAAAAACAAATAACTAATTCATATTGGTCTTATATCACTTAAGACAACTTTACTGAAGTAGTGCTATTATCACTACTTTACAGGCAAGAGAGATAAAGTTCAGAAAAGTTAAATAACTTCTCCATAGTCACATATTAGCCTAAACCACAGTCTCTGCCTTGAGCGCACAAATTCCTCTTAACCCATATGTTTTAGTTCTTTCTTTTGGCATTTTTCTCTACTTCCTTTTATCCCAGATGCATCTCTACTTCAGTAACCACAACATATCTCCTGTCTGCCCAGTTCCTTATCCTAGCTCTCTACTTTGTGCAGCATCTCTTGTATCTTTCCTTGCCAATATTTGCTTTTTCATTAGGATTGTTCTTGATAGCTAGCTAGTTGATCTGAAAAGCAAATTCATGTTGAAATCTTACCTTCAAGTTTTAGGTAAGATAGGTTTGAATTCACAATCTTACACCCTTGGAAATCCTAAGTCTCTTCAAGATTTCTGTTTTCCTGGTGGTGGGCACTCAAGTTTATGGCACTCTCTGCTCCCTGGGTTTTTGTTTCTACATGTTCATTGACATACAAATATTTAACTGATTTCCAAAAAGATAACCATACTTAGTCCTTCCCCCCATGGTATACTCAATTTCATTTCCTGTACCTGGCTCCCCTCTCCTTAGCCTCATGTCCTTTCTTCTTTATTTGACATCAAAACTCCAAATTCTCTCCCTAAGGAAGAACAGTCTCCACGGATTCCTCCTCTCAGATAGCATAGCCAAATTCCTCAAATATTCATTAAACATATAATGATTTTCCTTCTCTGATTGACTTACTTCACTCAGCATAATACCCTCCAGTTCCATCCACATTGAAGCAAATGGTGGATATTCATCGTTTCTAATGGCTGAGTAACATTCCATGGTATAGAGACTCCTAACTCTGGGAAACGAACAAGGGGTAGTGAAAGGGAAGGTAGTCAGGGGATGGGGTGACTGGGTGACGGGCACTGAGGGGGGCAATTGATGGGATGAGCACTGAGTGTTATACGTTGGCAAATCGAACTCCAATAAAAAATATACAAAAAAATTAGACATCAACAAAAAATATTCATCAAACAAAAGGAACTTACATATTTAATAGGATAAATTCTTAGAAAGTAGATATACCTTTACATAGCAAAACTTGGTGAATCAGTAAAAGTTATTTATTCTCTTGGGAGCTTTGAGGCAGAAGAGGGATTCTTTTATCTGCTAATGAGCCTGTTACAATAAAGATACTTGAGCCTATCCTTGATGCATTATCAGTTTGGTTACTGAGGAAAAGGAAACCTTATTGAGCTTTAAAAAAAAAAAAAAAAAAGTAAGCAGTTTTTGAAGATACTCAAGCATGTTAACAACCACTGGGTCATAGACCAGTGCTGTTCATGATGATACTTTCATGTTAAGGACAGCATTTGAGTATGTATTCTGAATATACTGATATAAAATTGTGAATTTGTAAGTGGGGGGGTTGACTCTCCATTCTGAGATTTTTGCCTTTTCTACTCTTTCTTTCTTGATGTTAATATCTACTGTCTTTTAAGAAATGAAAATAATTGATAGTAATATCTTAACTGGAAGTATAATAAATCAGTAACTCTATATATACCTGTCAAATTTCTTTTTGAAATTTACTGATCAATAATTTGAAGGCCTCATTAAAATCACTGATTAGTAGGTAATTCAAGTTTTGGACTCCTAATAGACCTAGATGTAAATCCCATATTTAGCACATATTAGTGATCTGGCTTTGGTATGTGTTATTTAGCAACATGAGGCAAGTTTTCATGTAAAAATAGGGATAATTTCTGGCTCAGAAGGTTACTGTAGGTTTTTTTTTTTTGTAATGATTTACATTGAGTGCCTGGGATATAGTAGATAGTAACTCCTCCCGCTGTCAGATTCACATTTTAGGATTACTTCATTTTTTTGAACTTTTTAATTTTTTTAAAAAGATTTTATTTATTTATTCATGAGAGACACAGAAAGGCAGAGACATAGGCAGAGGGAGAAGTAGGCTCCCTGTGAGGAGCCCGATGAGGGACTCGAGGATCCTGACCTGAGGCTAAGGCTGATGCTCAACCACTGAGCCACCCAGGCACACCCCCCCCCCCCCCCCCGCCCCCCGGACCTTTTTTCTTCTTTCTTTAAATACTGAAGTTGTGTGGCTGACAGACTGGTTTAAGTTAGTTGTAAGAGACATAGAGAGCTGATCATACTTTTTTGGCTAATTGTTTTCCCATCTTTCTTCTTTTGCACCACAGAAGGTATAATGAGGATAGCTGTTTGAAAATGTGTGTATTTTCATGGTTGTCTTCATTTAAAATAACAGTATGCTAAGATTATGTGTGTAAGGATAAAGAAATCATAGGTTTATGCATAATGAACTTCTAGGGTTGAGCTTTCATTTAAGAATCTGTGGTGTGTCAAGGAGGGTGGGGCAAGATGGCAGAGGAGTAGGGGTCCTCAACTCACCCGGCCCCACCAACTTACCTAGATTACTTTCAAACCATCCTGAAAACCTATGAATTTGACCTGAGATTTAAAGAGAGGACAGCTGGAACGCTGTAGAGAGAAGGGTTTTTGCTTCTAACAAGGTAGAAGGTGGGGGGAAGAATCTGTGGTGTGGGGGCACCTGGCTGGCTCAGTCTGTAGAACATGTAACTCTTAATCTCAGAGTCATGAGTTCAAGCCCCCTGGTGGGCATGGAGCCTGCTTTTAAAAAAAAAAAAATCAGTGGTGCGTTGTCATGCAGGAAATATTTATTGCAAATATGGAGGTATGGAAGTATTCAGTGATTCTGTGGAACTGTTTAAATAAATTCAGATCTGTATTTTGTTCTTTCCCAGAAGCTTTTAGACTTTTTATACATCTGAGCTAAGTTTACTATAAATCTGAGCTAAGATTACATATCTGCAGAGTCCACAGTAGTCCTGCACATTTCAGCACTAGAGAAACAGATTTATGGTAATATACTTCTGAATACTAATAAATAATATCAATTCTGTAGTTGAATATGCTTGAGTTTTGTGTAAATTACAGTAACAGTCCAGTTGTTTGTTGCTTATTGGTTAGCATAACTGACTTTCTTCCATTTTGTTGCTATGGAAACCTTATCGCTGAACTCCAGCATCCAGAATATGTTCGTTTTACTATAAATTTTTGTTCTGGTGCATGTTTTCATTGTGTTAAAAACCTCATAAAACTCTACACAACATCCTACAGTTAGTTTTGATGTGTTCTTTTAAGGGTGGTGGAATAAGCAACAGGAACCTTATGTCAAATCTAAAGCAAAATTCTTACTTTATCAAATCCCTAAAAGCACTACACTAATAAAGGAGGCAGGTGAGGGGGTGAATACCTTTCCTTTTGCTCTCTTTGAGGTTGGCAAGATGGTGGATAATCCTTTATTTTAGTATAGTTTAATGGTAATTATAGAGAAGGAACTAGGGTTGGTTATAAAGATACCTCATAAAATAAAGAGAATAATGTTGAAATAATATAAGTAGTGTTACTAATAGTTATATGTGAAGAAGCATTTTTGAGTTATAAAGCACTTTCACTGGTATTTCTTTAGTTCTTAAAATGACTCTTTGAGTTAGGAATGGGGAGGGATTATTATACCCAGTTTTCAGGTGTTCATTTTTCCTCAGCCAATGTCTCCTTTAACCTAAACTCTTCTGATTCCCATTCCTCATTTTAGTACTCCACACAATTCTAGTTTTATTAACTTTTAGAGTTGTCATTTTTTTTCTTTAGTATACCTAACAAATGTTAACATTTTCAAAGCTATGTTAAAAGTGAATGTGAAAAATACTTTTTTCCCCAAGAAAACTGAAAATAACTATAAAAGAGGCTATGTAATTTGCCACCTAGTTATATTGTCATCCCTACCCTACTTTTCCCTTGCTATGCTCTTTACCACCTGAGGGTGTACTTTTATTATGCCTTTTCACTAAAATATATGCCTTTCCACTAACTTAAAGAAGGTAAAAATAACTGGACACAAATAACAAATAATACATTTCTGGATTCTATTTCTCTTGTTGCTCAGTGTGTGACTTGCTCAAGGGCAGCTCTGTAGGCCATCTCTAAAACCAAATCAAACCAAACAACAAAACACCAAGCACTCTACAATTCTGCTTTGACTTTACTTTGTCTTGTGACTACTTTGTCTTGTATACTAGTCCAGCTTGATCCTGTAGAAGTGGAATGCTCAGCTTTCAGTTATGATGTGGTGATGTAATACAACTTGATTCACTTTGGGTTTCCTATAACTTTTTCTCAGCAAATCTGCTATTGCCTTCTCTGAGAAACACTTTATTCCCTTTATTGGTGACTTCATATTTTCATTTAGCTGTATTGTCAGCAGTATTTACTTGGTCAAGTTGTGATGTGTAAACTTTTTTTAAATTGTGATAAAATATGCATATTTACCATCTTAACCATTTTGAGTATGCAGTTCTGTAGCATTAAGTACCTTCATCATATTGTGCAACTATCAGCACCATCTACCTCCAGAATTCTATTATCTTAGCTGAAACGCTGGTCCTGTTAAACACTAACACTCTGTTATCCCACTCCCCAGGTCCTGGCAAACACTATTCTACTTTTTGTTACTGTGCATTTGACATGTAAGTGGAATCAGTCAGTAAATACCTTTTTGTGACTTGCTCATTTCACTTAGCGTAATGTCTTCAAAGTTCAGCTATGTTGTAATATGTCAGAATTTCCTTCCTTTTTAAGCCTGAATAACATTCCATTATATGTATATATCACATTTCGTTTATCCACCTATCCACCAGTGGATACTTGGGTTGCTTCCTTGTGATGCTTTTTTTCTTTTTAAATGGGTATAGCACTTTTGGAGGTTATTGTACCTAGTCAGAATCATTTGATAGGAACTGTTGTTCAGTACTGTAGTCACAAGCCACATGTAGCTGTTAAATTTTAAATTAATTAAATATAAATAGAATTTAAAATTTAATTCTTCAGTCACACTGGCCACATTTTAAGTGCTCAGTAGCTACATGTGGCTAGCAACTGCCACGGACAGCATTGATACATAGAATATTTTGATTATTGCAGAAGACCTATCAAACAGCCGGGGGTAATGAATGCAAAAGCCTATTTTAATACCTTCAATTTAGAGAAGACAGAATAGTCCTTTATGGACTATAGAAATACTTTTATTTACTTTTGAATAAGGAAATTTATAGTTTAGCAAATAATTATATCTGTTTAAAAACATTTTTGCAGTGAGTTTAGTGGTTTTTGTTCACACTCTGAACTGGAACCTGTTAAAAATACTTTGCACTAGATGAATTTTAAATAAACTAGTTTTTCAAGTGAAGTTAATTGGTAATCAGGGTCTTAGAAGTTTATATTAAAAATGTGTAAACTAAGGATCCCTGTATGGCTTAGCAGTTTAGTGCCTGCCTTCAGCCCAGGGCGTAATCCTGGAGTCCGGGGATCGAGTCTCACATTGGGCTCCCTGCATGGAGCCTGCTTCTCCCTCTGCCTGTGTCTCTGCCTCTCTCTCTGTCTCTCATGAATAAATAAATAAAAATCTTTAAAAATATATGTAAACTGTCATGTATACGTATATCAAAGATTTACAGAAAAATTGTTTGAGGTTAAACCCCTATTTTGCATCCTTCATTCTTTTAGGGGCATTTGTGTTAAGTTACATTCTTTTTCTAGGACTTGAAGCTTAATTCATCTCAGGTGTAGAAGACAGATGATTAGTAATGATTTGTCTAGTTTCTGCATGTTGAAATCTTAGAACAGCTTATCCTCAAATTGTTTTTTAAAATTTTTATTTTATTTTATTTTATTTTATTTTAATTGGAAATTCTGTATTGGTAAACATTTTTACTCATGGAGATTAGATGAAGCTCTTTCACCCTCCCTCCCCCCTTTTTTCTTTTCGTCAACCTCAAATGCCATCTTTAGGGGGAGGGGAGTATGTTGTATATGTGTGTGTAGCATTCCCTTTATCACTCTGGATTGTATGTTTTTATTAATAACTGTTTGTTGACCTATCTTAAAATTACTTTTAAAAAGATACCACAAGATATTTTTAAATGTTTGAAACATTTTTTGAGACTGCTTGTTTAGAATTATTTTAATTCAGTAAAAATTGCTTAAGCTTGAGAATGCATTTAAATCTAGCATTTTTTAGGTAATTAAAAACTATTAAATCCTTGAGTATATTGGGGCACCTGGGTGGCTCAGTGATTGAGCATCTGCCTTTGGCTCAGGTCATGATCCCAGGGTCCTGAGATCGAGTCCCTAATTGGACTCCCTGCAGGGAGCCTGCTTCTCTGCCTCTCTCTCTCTCTGTGTCATGAATCAATAGATACAATATTTAAAAAAAAAAAATCCTTGAGTATATTGTTTGAAAGAGTTTAAGCCAAAAGAATAAAATCCTTTATTTCTAAGAATAATGGTTTATCTATTTCTTATCAAAAGTAAATAGGAAGTTTAATCTTAGTTTTGGAAATTCAGTAAAAAAATTTTTTTAAAGATTTTGTTTATTCATGAGAGGCACAGAGAGAGTCAAGGACATAGGCAGAGAGAGAAGCAGGCTTCATGCTGGGAGCCTGATGTGGGACTTGATCCCCGGACTCCAAGATCATGCCCTGGGCCAAAGGCAAGTGCTAAACCACTGAGCCACCCAGAGATCCTCTCAGTAATTTTTTTAATATCAAAACTTCTGTTATTGCATTAACTTAGAAATAATTTTTAGGTAAAACCAATATTAAGGAATAAAAAATTAGGCTGTTCTGATCTTGTGGAAAGAGAAGAGTGGTATTGGTAATAACTCTGAAATAGGTATCTTTTTAGGCTTAATTACTGGCATTGAGCTAAGAAATGGTACCAGTTCATACTCCAGCTCTTTGAAAGACAGAAATTTTTGTTTTTCTGTTAATAATTTGGCTTATGACAGTTACAGTTAATGAGCTAGTATAATAATAAGTGACTGAAGCTGAGGAAAGTAAATAATTTTTTAAATCTAGATATCATAACAAAACCTTCAACAACCAAGAGAGTAAGATGGATTTTTTTTTTTAAATTTTTTTATTTATGATAGTCACACAGAGGGAGAGAGGGGCAGAGACACAGGCAGAGGGAGAAGCAGGCTCCATGCACCGGGAGCCCGACGTGGGATTCGATCCTGGTTCTCCAGGATCGCGCCCTGGGCCAAAGGCAGGCGCCAAACCGCTGCGCCACCCAGGGATCCCGAGTAAGATGGATTTAAATGGAAGGGAAAGTGTTCTCTCACTATAGATATTCTTCTATACAAATAGCAGATACAATGAGTTCAGGAAAAGTTACTAAACCAGAATTTCACAGTTCAGTTTTTGAATACTCACATTTTGTTTTTATCTAATGACACTTGTAACAATTTTTTTTAAATATCTAGGTGAGGATATAATTCATTAGTCGGTTGGAATGCCTATTGTATACCTGCTATTGTAATCAAATATGAGTAAATGAATTGTGCTAATATTGTGAAGTTAAACACATATTTTTCGTTTCAGTAGTTCCAAGAGAAACTTTCTTTATTAATCTCGAAAGTTGCATTATTAAGATGTGTCTTTGGGAAAGTCATCCTGAGTGGTGATCAGTTCTTATGATCCAGGCAATCTTATGATTGGCAAATAGACATCAAATGAAAAAAAAATAAGATTTTATTTATTTATTCGTGAGAGATACAGAGAAAGACCTAGGCAGAGGGAGAAGCAGCCTCCCCACGGGGAGCCTGATTTGGGACTTGATCCTGGATCCTGGGATCATACCCTGAGCGAAAGGCAGACGCCCACCCACGAGCCACCCAGGCGTTTCTGGCCTCTTCCTTTTAGAATACGTTGTTCATTAAAACTTACTAGGATGAGGCGCCAGGGTGGCTCAGTCGGTTAAGTGTCTGCCTTTGGCTCAGGTCATGATTTCGGGCTTCTGGGATGGAGCCCCTCATCGGGGTCCTTGCTTAGGGGAAAGTCTGCTTCTCCTTCTGCCCTCTCTCTGCTCTTTCGCTCTCTTTCAAATGAATAAATAAAATCCTTAAAAAAAAAAAACTTCCTTGAATGGTAGAAATCGTGTACGTGTGTGTGAATGTAAATATACATGTATCCTTCTAGACTTAATGGTTATGAATATTCCTTAATGTGTATAAATGTTGAATCACTGTGTTCTACATCTGAAACTAATACAATGTGTCATCAGCAGTTCAATTAAAAAATGTTGTAATATCTGTTGGTAACAGTTTAATATGGTAGACACAAGGGACATGAAATTGTGACTAATACAGCTGAGGAACTAACTTTTTCGTTTAATTAAATTTAAATTTAAATATATGTAGCCACAAGTGGTTAGTTACTAAACTGACAGTAGAGGTCTAGAAACAAAATTCAGTTCCTAAGACGATCCTTATTGTCCATTTTGAATTCTTTTGTGTTAATTACCAATTACCTGGTCATATTCTTCAAAATATTGAGGGAAAGCAACTAATATTTTGCATTTCCTTATCCCAGAGTGCTCTAGATAATGGCAGAAGCAATCCATATATAATTCATATTTGGATTAGTAGGGTACCTGGGTCTATAATTTTTCTTGTATTTTCCTTAAAAAAACAAAAACAAAAACATGATCCTTGAACTCATGACACGGAGATCAAGAGTAATACACTTAACTGACTGAGCCACCCAGATGCCCTGTTAAATTTTACTTTTGATGTGTTTTTACTTGTTTTGTGTATTTGAAGGAAGGCCAGTTTATTAGACAATATTAAGGAATATGTAAGAACAAAACTGATTGTCATTTGGTTATATTCAGTAGCATGACTAACACTAATGCTGATTGCCATCCTGGGGGTGGAGGGGCTCAGATTATTCATTAGTAAGTGTTTCCTTGATACATTAATGCCTTAGTGACATCCCATAGATCTGCAGTGGTAGCCTACCTGTTATCCTCTATGGTTTTTGTGGTTCAACCTGTCTAACCTGTAATTCTTTTGTTAATGTGAATAGAAATAAGGAAACTAGTTATGGGTATTACTGGTTCTCTGTAGGTTTTTGTTACCTAACCTCACCCATAATGGACTAAGTCATTTTATAAACTTTGTTCCACTTGGTAATAAAGAGTAAGAGTTCAGAGTCTTATGTGGCTGTTTATCTTCCTTTGCAGTGCTGCTTATACCAGAACAAACCAGAAGTTTGTTCTTCATTTTGAAGTACGTGACCTGATGTATTGTGATATAATAAGTCATACTTCAAAATTATCAATTCTAAATTGTGATTAACAAGTAGTTTTATTAAATATTGATTCAAATTATAATGCCTCAATAATGGGGGATGAAGTGTATTTTCCAAATAAATTAGTCTTAATCCTTTAAAATATTGATATTTAAGACTTTTTAGAAATTATGTAGTATATGTCACATTTTGTTCCCTGATTTACCTAATATACATAGAAAATTGGACTTTTCTTAAAAGTATGTAGTATTTCTTACTCCTGTACCAAATGGCCTTTGTGGTTAGTATGATTTTTTTTTCTTCTTTTTCAGTCAGCTATTACTTCTCCCTTAATATGTCAACTTTGAGCAGCCAATTTTCCATTCATTCAGCAAATATTTACTGACTACCTTCTATATTCAAAGTTTATTCTGAGGCTTGATAATCTATATTCAAAGTATTATTCTGAGACTTGGTAATATAATAATGATCAAAATATTTAAAAATGACCAAATGTACTTCCCTTTTCTTATGGAACTTAAAATATGGAGAGGAAGATAGACATTAAATAATTATACAGGTATATTGGGACTCATAAGGGCTGGTGGATATTGGGAACTGCTGAATCAAGATAATGAAGGGAAGAAAGGAAGTCTACAATCCCAAATTATCATTAAAGCAAAAGTTGTTTATAGGATTCAGAATGGACATCATGTAAACTTTGAATTAAAATTAGAACCAATTACTGTTTTGGAAAAGAAACCAAACAGTTTAAGAATATGCTATGAATATTCCAGCAAACCAGTGACAGAACCATGACTAGAATTTAGGATTTCTTATTCATAATCTTTCTTTCTCTCTTTCTCTTTTGCCTTTAGTATCCCACTTTTGTTGGATCCTTCTAGGTACTTTGGTTGTGAAACATGTTTCTGTATTGGAAGCATTTGAGAGCCTGAGATTTGTACATATTGTCTACTAAAATAGAAATTTTAAATTCTAGGGCAGCCCAGGTGGCTCAGCAGTTTAGTGCCGCCTTCAGCCCAGGGCCTGATCCTGGAGACCCCGGATCCAGTCCCACATCGGGCTCCCTGCATGGAGCCTGCTTCTCCCCTCTGCCTGTGTCTCTACCTCTCTCTCTCTCTCTCTCTCTTTCTGTGTTTCTCATGAATAAATAAATAAAATCTTAAAAAAAAAAAAAGAAAAAGAAATTTTCAATTCTAGTTTTGATAGAGATACCATTTTTACCAGTAGTAAACGTGAGATAGGATTGGGATGCAAAAGTGATTCCATATTAATGAAGTAATTAAACCATGGGTATTTAAGTTATTACTTTGGATATATACAATGCATTTTAATAAAAAGAATATATATTTAGAATGCTGCTTTTTTTTAAGATTTTATTTATTCATGAGAGATGAGAGAGAGAAAGAGAAAGAGAGACAGGCACACAGGCAGAGGGAGAAGCAGGCTCCATGCAGGGAGCCTGACGTGGGACTCAATCCTGGGTCTCCAGGATCAGGCCCTGGGCTGAGCCACCCGGGCTGCCCTTAGAATGCTTTTTAGAATGCTTATAAGATCCTTTACAATTGTAGATAGAAATGTGATCATAGGGAAGCCCAGGTGGCTCAGTGGTTGAGCACATGCCTTCACACCCAGGGCATGATCCTGGAGTCGCAGTATCAAGTCCCACATCGGGCTCCCTGCATGGAGCCTGCTTCTCCTTCTGCCTGTGTCTCTGCCTCTCTGTGTGTGTGTGTCTCTCATGAATAAATAAATAAAATATTTAATAAAAAAATGTGATCATATATAATTGTTGAGTAAGTAGAGAGATGAATCTCTGCAAGTTTCAAAGCTATAGGAGGAAAATGAATTTTGAGGTTTGAATTTTGTCAGAATTTGAGGAGGAAGAAACTATTTTATGTAGTTTTCATTACCGTTTACAGTTCTAATATAAACATATGTATGAGTTCTTAAAATTATACTTGGTATGTTTATATATGTCTAGGCTTGGTAAGAGAAATGGAAACAATGTGGAGAAATAATTTTTAACCTACTTTTTTTCCCCTTATGAAGACTTCATAATTTTATTAAGAGTAACTTGTGACACATTATTGGCTTAAAAATTATTTATGTTTTATATATATTATTGATTTTATGAGCTTAAAAATCACATTTTTCAAGATAATATGACTCTAGTTTTTAAATAAGTTAAAGTAGATATACATCCGTGAACTTACATTTCAGCCACCAATTTATAGGAAGCATGGCTTGATCATCCTTGTATCAATATCTAGAATAGGACTTTACGCATAGTAGATATTTAATAAATTGTTGCTGAATGAAATAATTTAAGATTTTATTTAAATATTTGAGATAGGGATCCCTGGGTGGCGCAGTGGTTTGGCACGTGCCTTTGGCCCGGGGCATGATCCTGGAGACCCGGGATCGACTCCCACGTCGGGCTCCCTGCATGTAGCCTGCTTCTCCCTCTGCCGGTGTCTCTGCCTCTCTGTCTCTCTCTGTGTGACTATCATAAATAAATAAAATCTTTTAAACAAACAAATAAATAAATAACTATTTGAGATAGAGGGAGAGAGCGCATAAGGGGGGGGGGAGGTTGGCAGAGGGAGAAGGAGAAGCAGACTCCCTGCTGAGCAAGGAGCCCTATGTGAGGCTCTATCCTAGGACCCAGGGATCATGACTTGAGCTGAAGGCAGATGCTTAACCAGCTTAGCCACCCAGGCGCCCCTGAATGAAATAATTTTTAAAAGCAAACCAATATCTGAGGTGTAAGATGGAAGATAGAGTGTCTATATGCTGCCAAAGCTGAATTATCATTTTTATCTGATCAGGCTATTGGCCACCCCTTCCCATATATGTTTTCGTAGTACCTCATAGAACATGACTTGTAGGAGAAATGTGCTTCGCAATTACAGGTATTATATTGATGATAATTATTTTATGGTGATATTATTATTATACTATAAAATTTCAAAAGAACTAAAGCACACCATATTCTGAATTGTTAAGAATGTGCAGGATTTCTTTAGATGTGTAATTCCTTCAGTTTGTTATAAATGATTAAAAACATTATATTAACATAATATGCCATGAAATATAAAGTATTTTAATTTAAAATTAAGTCAGAATCCATTTAGGACACCAACTTAGGCAGATTTTACTTGACCCTTAATATTATTTGTGCCATTTTGTTGTATTCTGATATATTAATATTTGTGGACACTAGCTTTACAAGAAGAGAAAAAAATGAATGAGATATTACTAAGAATTTAAGTAATAGCTAGGAGACTTCATTTTTAGGAATTATAAAAGAAGCTTATATATTATATTGGGTATAAATTTAAATATGCTTAATATTTCTTACTTATTGAAATATACCCAGTAACAATTTTAAAATTCTTTTAAAAAAATTATTATTGAGGGCAGCCCAGGTGGCTCAGCAGTTTAGTGCCACCTTCAGCCCACGGTGTGATCCTAGAGACCCAGTATCAAGTCCCACTTCAGATTCCCTGCATGGAGCCTGCTTCTCCCTCTGTGTCTCTGCTCTGTCTTTCTGTCTCTCTCTGTGTTTCTCATGAATACATAAAATCTTAAAAAATTATTATTGAAATATAATTGACAGGGTGTTAGGTTTCAGGTGTACAACATATTGATTCAACAATTGTGTACATTACTCAGTGTTCACCATGATAAGTGTAATTACCGTCTGTCACCATACAACTTTATTACAGTGTTACTGACTGTATTTCCTACACTGTAGTTTTAATCTCCATGACTTATTTATAAGTAGAAGTTTTTATCTCTTAATTCCCTCTGTTTTGTCCTTCTGCCTAACCACCTCCCTTTTGGCAAGCACCAGTTTATTCTCTGTATTTAAGTGTGTTCTTTTGTTTGTTTGCTTGTTCATTTGTTTTTTAGATTCCACATAAAGTTGAAATCAAATGGCATTTGTCTTTCTCTGCCTGACAAATTTTTCCTAGCATGTACCATCTAGGCCCACCTGTGTTTTCATAAGTGGCAAGATTTTATTCTTTTTTATGGCCGAGTAATATTCGTGTGTGTGTGTGTGTAAATACATCTTTGTCCATTTATCTGTTGATGAATACTTGGATTGTTTCCATATCTTATCTATTTGTAAATAATGCTCTAATAAACATATTGATGCATGCATCTATTTGATTTAGGGGTTTTGTTTTCTTCAGATAAATACCCAATAGTGGAATAATGGGGTCATGTGGTATTTCTCTTTTAAGCTCTTGAGGAACCTCCATACATTTTTCCACAGTGGTTGCACCAATTTACCGACCTTTTTTTTTTTTTTTAATCGACCATTCTTAACATGTTTTCAGGAAAGTGTATTCTCAGAGTAGAAAAAAATTTAAGAGGTTTGAGAAGCCATTATCTGTACTGCATTATAGAAATACCAGACAGAAGATTGTCCTACTTAGATGGCTTTCTGGGAATTCTACAGATTACTTTTATCTACTTCCCCAATAATGGAATCTAGTGTCTTAACTATTAGATATCTTTGTTTTTCTTTATTTTTTGTATTATTCCTTTCTTGTTTTGTTAAAAATATTGTAGAAATACCAAAAGATGCATAGAGAATAATAAAACAAATCGCTGTGATACTGAGCTAAAGATATAAATATTACCAGTGCAACTGTCTAAGGGTACCTCTCTAGAACTTCTTCCCTTTTACCCCCAACTACTATAATAAATCTAGTATTTATCATTTCCATACCAGAAATTATTTCTTGGTGAAATCTTTAACTCTAAGATTCAACCTCATAGTAATTATAAAATATTGTATCTTGTGTCATCAGTGGACACGGAGACCAATATGAAGGAGAGTGGGAATGTTGAACTCAGTTTGGTACACCACATTTTTGTCTAATTACTTGTATAATACTTTATCATTCAATAATTTTTAAGTTGTTTCAACCAAGTCACTTGGCTCTTTGTTTCTATTTGTAAATAGTTGTAACTTATCTTGCACTTAACTAGTTTTACTTCCATAGGGATGTTCTGTTGCATTGTTTATATAGTTTCATTGTGCCTTCCCTACCTACCAACTCTCAGTAAATGACAACTTGCTTTATGTTTCTTCAACTTAAAACATTATATAAGAATCTCAAGTTTGATTTCCTCCTTCCTTCTCTTTCTCTTTTGGTATTTCAGTGATTTAATCACTTTAGTCCTTTGAGACAAAAACCTTAGTTCTGCTATACTTGTAGGTTTCATTATTTTATTAGAACCTTTTTTGTCACAGTTCTCGGCCTCTGCCTGAGTCACTTCTCCACCTGTCTGCCTCCATTTTATTGTAATCTTCACAGCCAGAATTTCCACATTTTTCCAAAATGCCCTAGGTTGGTGATAAAGCCCCTATTGAGAAGCTCTGACCAGGGGAAATGACTTTTAATTCATATTTAGAGGTGAAAGAAAACCATAATGTAGAAGTAGACCCCCTTTTTTTTAACTTGTTTTTAAGAGTCTCATTAAAATATAATGATTACTAATGAATGTATGAGATTATTATTCTTGTTTCTTATATTGTTAGGACCATAGACACAAAACAGCTTATATGGTTTTATCTCCTGGGAAGTTGAGGAATGGAGGAGGTTCAGAATGAAGAAGATCCCCTGCTTTACCTTCAGAGGTGTGCAAACAAATAGGACCTAGGCACTGAGGAAGATTTCTCTGATCATCCAGAGCTCTGCTTAAATTTTTAACATGGTTAATTTTGTACAAAGGAAGTTAATTTTGTATTCCAGGAAGTTAATTAGTCAAAATCTTATTTTATGGTTTTTTTGTGAACAGAGTATATTTCCTAAAGAGTCTTTTTTTGCACACTAGGCTCCAAAGAAATAGCTGATAGCTAGAAGGAAATTGGTTGACAACAGGCTTGACCTACGTGGATTCTGAACTTTGGGTCCTGGATGGATTGAGGGATCTGTGAACCTCCTGAAGCCTCATCCCTCTCTGTGTTTGTGTACATGTTTGTTACACACAAAATATTCTGAGTCCATTGCTTTCATCAGTATCCCAGTGTAGACCTGTAATCTATGCCCCCACCCGACCCCAACTCCACATAATACAAAAATATTTAAGAATCACTACTAGTGGAAAATTGATAAAATTGATCAATGGGATGGTGATTAGATGCTCCTAGAGTAATTGGTAGTTCTGGTACCTGTCACTTGATAATGAGCCCCCTGATTTAGAATACTGACAAGATAACATTTTTTCTATTTTAAACACATAAAGGTCTAAGAATTTAGAATGTAAAGATAAAGTAACAGGAAAATTAAGTAGTCATTAAAAGGACAATTACTAACAATTCATATTTTGTTTCTTACTATATAATTTTCTTTTGTGTTTGAATATGCTTGTGACTTAATTGAAAAGAACAATTGTGACTGAAAGCCCTTTCCATACTATAAAATGTAAAGATTATCTTGATTTCTAACTCTAGATGTTTGTATTCCCAATACTTTTTTTTCTTTTTGTCTGAAACTTTTAATATACCTAGCACTTTTTTATTGGCAAAGGGGTAGAGTTTTGGATTTGGATACAGGGGATTATTAATCTAGCTATGGAACTTGAAGCACATTCCTTTTTTTAATATCCTCAAAAATATTTATTGATGAGCTATGATGTGTCAGACACAGTGCTGGGGACACAGTTGTGAACAAGATAGATGCTGCACCTGCTTTTAGAGAGTTTATCCTACTGTCAAGCAAGGAAGACAAGTAAGGTATCATAATTAAGGATGTGATAGGAAACAGACATGGGTACTGTGTATCACCTCACAGGAGTATTGGGGCAGTGGTTGTAAATGGTATTGTGTTTTTAACTTTGATGTCCACATGGTCATTGTGAGTCCACAGAAGTATGACTGATTTTTTTTAAATTATGACTGATTATTTTAGTGTTTTTGTAAGCTGTAATATTGCGAATTATTTTTAGTAGTTTCTGGTAAATTTTTTAGATTTTTTTTTTAATGTAGATGACCATGTAATCTGCTACTAGGGACAATTTTACTTATTCTTTTCCAATCTGTATGTCCTCTGTTTTATTGAAATGGTTAGAATGCCCAATACTGTGTTGAAGAACATTGCTGAGAGCATGTGTCTTTATCCTGATCCTGATCTTGGGGGAAAGCACTTAGTCTTTCAATATATTACATATGCTAGCTGTATTTGTAGAATCTGTATCAAGTTTAGAAGTTCTCCTCTATTCCTAGTTTACTAAGAGTTTTCAATTATGAATACCTGTTAAATTTTGTCAAATGCTTTTCTGCATCAGTTGGTATGATTTTTCATCTTTATTCTTTTGACATGGTCGATTATATTGATGGATTTTTGAATATTGAACCAGTCTTGTATACATGAAATCTTTCAGGGTCATAATGTGTAATTTTCTTCATTACTGGATTCAATTTGCTTTTTTTGAGGATTTTTACATCTAAATTCATGGGATAATTTGATCTTTGTGTTCATTTATTCTATTAGAGTAACACTGACCTTTTAAAAGAAATTGGGAAGTATTCATATTTTCTGTAAAAGATTGTCCAACAGTTTTAGGATTGTTCAGATTACATATTTCATATTGGGTGAGTTTTGGTGGTTTGTCCTTTCCAAGGAATTGGTTCATCAGAGTTATTGGTTGATATGTTTAGATTTATTTTTAATTCTTTTAATGGCTGTAATATTTGCAGTGACATTCACTGTTTTATTCCTGGTACTGTATTTTGTGTCATTTAGATCTTTGTCAGTCTTGCTGACAAAGAGGTTTACCAGTTTTATTGATCTTTTCAATCAACTTTTGTTTCATTTTTTTTCTGTTATTTTCTATTTCATTGCTTTCTGCTCTGATTTTTATTGTTTCTTTTACCTACTTTTATTTTGCTCTTTTTCTATTTCTTGAGGTGGGAGTTTAGTGACATCCCACACATTTTGTTACACTGTATTTTAATTTTTACTCAGTACTATGTATTTTTTTTTAATTTTTTTTATTTATTCATGAGAGAGAGAGAGAGAGAGGCAGAGGAAGAAGCAGGCTCCATGCAGGGAGCCCGACGTGGGACTCAATCCCGGGTCCCCAGGACCATGCCTGGGACTGAAGGCAAGCGCCAAACCGCTGAGCCACCCCAGTACTATGTATTTTTAAAAATCTCTTTGTTAAGTGGAGTAATTATAAATTTTTAAAATTTTAATTAAAAAATTTTTGATGGTGGTGTTGAATTCTTCTTGCTGGTTTTCATCTTGTAATTCTGTTTTGCTGAGATAAGAGTATTGAAGTCCTCAGTTATAATTTTATGTTTTTCTATTTTTCTTCTGGGTTCTGTTAGCTTTTGTTTCTTATACTTTGAATCTATGTTGTTTCTACATTTAGGATTACTATGTCTTCTTGATAGATCATTTTATCATTTTGTAATGAACATCTTCTGCCCTGATAATTTTCTTTGCTTTGAAGTCTGCTTCTCCTAATGTTAATATAGCCACTGCTGCTCTTATTTTGATTAATGTTTAAATGGCATGTACTTTTCATTAAATCTACTTATGCCATGATAATCAAATTTAAGGTATTATAAATAGCCTATAGCTAGATTTAATCCATTATGCCAATCTCTGTTTGGAATTTTCATATTTAGAGCATTTACATTTCTAGTAATTATTGATATGTAAGAGCTTAGGTCTGCTAGATCACTGTTCATTTTCTGTTTGTTCCTTCTGCTACTTCTGCCTCTGTTTCCCTTTTGTTGTCTACCTGTGGTCTTCCTGAACATTTTTTAGAATTCCATTTTAATTTTTTATAGTATTTTTGAGCATTTCACCAGGTATTTCAGAGTGGTTCCTTTGGTTATTACAATATGCATGTGTAACTTATTTTAGATACTATTGGTATTGATTGACACTTTACCACATTTTGAAAAAAAATATTTATTTGACAGCACCTTTGAGCACACAAGCAGGTGGAGCCACAGGCAGAAGGAGAGGGGAAAGCAGGCTCCCTGCTGAGCACAGAGCCCAAAGTGGGGCTCAATCCCAGGACCCTGAGATCATGACCTGAGCTGAAGGCAGATGTTTAACTCACTGAACCACCCAGGCACCTCACCATTTTGCCACTTTGAATGAAATATAGAATCTTATTTCTACTTAGGTTCTATCCATTTTAAAATTTGTTTTATTTTCCTCTACTTTGAGCACATCAAATGATCATATGAAAATTCATGAGGAGAATGATAGTCTGTTACATTTAGCTCTATTTATTTTGTCTTCTTTCTTTCTAAAGTTAATATATCTCCCTCAGTTACCATTTCTTTTTAGTTTGGAGAACTTCTTTTAGCCATTCTTTAAGACTGCTGCTGACAGTTTCTCTTAGTTTTTTTCTTTGAGAATGTCTTCATTTCCCTTTAATTTCTATGAATATTTTCACTGGGTATAAAATTTGAGGTTGACAGTTTTCTTTCAGCATTTAAAATTATACTGCTTTCTTCTGGCATCCATGGTTTCTGTTGAGAAATGCATCATTTCTCTCTAGCTGCTTTTAAAAATGGTTCTTTGTGTATAGTTTTCATAAATTTGATTTGATATATCTTGGCTTTCTTTGAATGTCCTTAGGGTTATCCTTTCTAGGATTTACTGAGTTTCTTAACTCTATAGATTTATGCCTTTTGGCAAATTTTGGAAGTTACCCTCCCCCCCCCCATTTTTTTTTCAATATTCTCTCAAACATACACTTGCTCTTTTCCTTTTGGGACTCCAGTAACACAAATGTCTGATCTTTTGTTCTATAGATCTCTGTGCTTTGTTTTTTTCAATCTGTTTCTTTTCTGTTCAGATTTTCAAGTTTAATGAGTCTTTCTGTTGTTATCTTACTATCAAGCTCATCCAGTGAGCTTTTTATTTTAATTATATTTTTCAGTTTTGCAATTTCCTAGTTTTTTTCCCTATCTTCTATTTGCTGAGCTTTTCTATTCATTTTTTAAATTTTTCTGTGTTTTTCATTTATTCAATTGTTGAAGCATTTTTAATGATGATTGCTTTAAAATCCTATTAATGAATTTCAGCATGTGGTATGTCTTCATTTTAGCATATATTGATTATCTTTTCCCATTCAGTTTGTCATTTTCCTGGTTCTTGGGTGAGTGTTGGTTTTTTGTTTTGTTTTGTTTTTTTCTTTTTATTGTTATTCTGAACATTTTGACTATTATGAGACCTTGTATCCTATTTAAATCTTCTATTTTAGCAAGTACTCACTCTGTTTAGGTTTAGCACATATCTCTCTTGGCCTAATTTTGTGGGCTGTAGTTCCAATGATTATTCCTTTTCCAGAGCCCTCACAGTATTATTCTGGTCGGCTCTGTGTACTACTTGAAGGCTATTCCAAAAAAGTTGGGTTTTATGGTGTAGTCTATTTCTCAAACTTTTTTTTTTTTAAGATTTTATTTACTCATGAGAGACACAGAGAGGCAGAGATATAAGCAGAGGGAGAAGCAGGCTTCATGCAGGGAGCCAGATGTGTGACTCAATCCCAGGACTCCATCCCAGGACTAAGGGATCATGCCCTGAGCCAAAGGCAGATGTTCAACCATTGAACCACCCAGGCATCCCTTTTCAAAACTTTTTGCATATGAATTCTGGTCAGCTTGGTCTGTAGATTGGTTCTGCCAAGTCATGGGTCTGTGCAGGACTTCTTATGCAGGCTTAATGGGTTCTTTTCTCCAGCTCTCTCCACCAAGGTCGTCTTTTCCTCCACTGTCTTCTTGGGCTAGTGAAGAGGACTGCTTGTTCCTGCTATATAGGAGTAGAATTCTTGACTTGGTCTCCACTTGGTCTTCATTGACAGCACATCATTGGAAGAGATGATTGCTGTCTCAGATGATTGCTGTTAGATGAGGAGCAAAAGCCCAGAATCCCTTTCATTGTCTGATGACACCATGCAAGTGGTAGATGGGAGTTTCACCTTGTCTTGTCTTTAACTATTGAACATGGGGGCAGGTCTCTGCTGACACCACATTGATGAGGGAAGGGGGCATCATCCTGATTTACATACTCTTATTGAGTAAGAGTATATATTCTGTGCTTAATCTCTACTTAGGCTGCTTTGACTGGGAAGGAAAGCTACATACCAGGCCCTCTACTACCTCAGGGTCAGGGAAAGCAGACCACACTCCCTACTTGGTCTCTGTTGATGCCTCTTCCTTGATGGGTAAGAGGAGCCCCTTTCTGGACCTTTATATTCCCTGCTGTATCCTTCAGTATACTCACTTCAGCTCCACTGACACTGTACTAACAGAAGAAGAGCACTGCCTCAGGGTACTTGGCGTTGCCATTCTACCCTGAACTGTTTACTGCTACCAATTAAGTCCAGACTCCTCAGATGGGGGGCTATCCATGGTGTGTGGGTGGGATAGGATGGGTGTTGTCAAAAAAGGTTTCTGTCCTGCTGGGCTGTTTACTTTCCTTTCACCGTTCTAGAGAGAGCAGACTCTTTTTGACTTTTTTTTTTTTTTTTTTTAACTTTGGCTTTGAAGGTTCTTGTCTGGTACCCAGTGTGGATAAATTGTGATAAAAAGAAAATCCAGAGAATTTACCACCTTGTATTCCTCAAGATCTGAAGTTTCTAAATGCTTTGCCTTTTTTTCACCTCTCAGAGTCTTATGATTGCTGTTTATTTCCAGAGTGTTTTGTTATAGGTATCAGGCAGGAGAGAAAGAAGTGAGCATGTTCCATCTTGTCCAGAATCAGAAATTTGACAAGTGTGATTTTTGTTTTAGTTTCTCAAGCAGGAACACCTCTTCCTTTCACCTTATTTGGATACCTCTTAATCATCTCTTGGGTCTCAGAATAAAATTTGCATCCTCAGCCTTAGGGAGGCTTTCCTCCATGTTTTGTGGGTTTTTCATTGTTCTGTCATGAGTTCTTTCATTGCAATTATCCCAGTTTTTTAGTTGTGGTTTACTTGTTGAATGTTTGTCTTTTCTCTAGATATAAGCTCCTAGTTAATGAATCTTATTAGAAGGTAAAGTCCACACTTCACTCATTTATATAATTCTCAGTTTCCTGCACCAGCATCCCATCCTGGATGCCACATTACATTCAGTTGCCACATCTCTGTAGGCTCTTCTTGGCTGTTTTAGTTTCTCAGACTTTTTCTTTCTTTCTTTGTAAAGTGATCATAACAGTTTTGAGGAGTACTAGTCAGGTATTTTATACATACCCCTCTACTGGAATTTGCTGTTTTTCCTTATTGGCCAGAGTTGTGGGATTTGGGAAGGTAAACTACAGTGTTAAAGTACCATTTTCATCATATTGTGTCAAAGTTATATAATATCAACATAATTTATCACTGTTGATATTAACCTTGATTACCTGAGATAGCATTTGTCAGGTTTCTCCTGATTATAAAGTTACTCTCTCTCTCTTTTTTTTTTTTTCTCCTTTTCATACTGTAGCCGTTGGAAGGAAGTCACTATGCACAACTGACATATAAGGAGTTGGGGAGGTTGGGTTATCCTCCTGTTTTTGATGGCAGAAATACAAACACACACTTTGCCATCAAAGAAGGGGAACATAACCTTATATGTTAGTACATTATATGTATTGTACATGTGTATAACATATATACATTTACACATACACTATCAAAGAAGAGAAGCATAACCCCCCTTCTATGTCAATTGTGCATAATGACTTCTTCCAAAGAGTACAGTGTGAAAAGGAGGAAATATTCATATATATCTCTAAAATGTGTTTATGTATACATATATATTATTTTGAATTCTTATGTACAAGAGATTTATTGCCTTTAATTTGATTATTTATTTATACTAGAATGAATTTTAATATACTAAAATTATTTATTTTATACTTGGGATTATAATCCAATATTACCTTATTTTGTTACTAAAATTGTTCTAGCTTTGGCCAGCAGTGGGGGTTGGGGAGGCTCTTCCAGCTGGCTCTTGTGTCCCTCTGACATACCTCCATCAGTGTTGCATTTATTGCTTTGTTTTGAGTACTTTACTTTCTTGGACTGCAAGATGCTCCAGGTTCATTTTGAGCTTTTTCTTTTCTTTTCTTTTCTTTTCTTTTCTTTTCTTTTTTCTTTTAAGATTTTATTTATCTGACAGTGTGTGCAAGCATAAGCAGGGGGGAGCAGCAGCAGAAATAGGGAGAGGGAGAAGCAGGCTTCCTGCTGAGCAGGGAGCAGGGCGTGGGGCTCGATTCCAGCACCTGGGATCATGACCTGACTGAAGGCAGATGGTTAACCGACTGAGCCCCCCAGGTGTCCCCCTTTTTCCACTCCAGTCCTGAAATCAACCATTTCTTCAAGGAGTCCATTTCTTTTATTGGAAACTAGGGTCAGAAATCAAGATCTGGGCACTGTCACTAAAAGTAAGTAAGTAAGGTAATTAGAAAATTAGGGGGTCAGATATCTGAGAAAGGAATGCAGGCTGTTACAACAGAACCAAAGTGCATTACACATATTTATATGAAACAATCTCACTGAAGAAAGTGGTGGGAAAAGGTGCTAACCTAGGTAAACTTGAAATTGGAGGGAACCTGCAATACCAAAAGCAAAAAAGGTGCATGTAAGCACTGCACTGTGATTAAGATACGGGCTAACAATTTTGATCCTGCTATACATGTATACTAGAATTGAGTAAGTAAGTGGATGGCAAGTAGTAGAAGCCAGGTTTCTTACTGGAAGGAAATTTACAGGTGAGCAAGAGAAAGAGGCTAGAATGATACATATAGATTATGGATTAGAGTTGGAGATGTCATTAAGTCCTAATACAGTATAGATGTCCTTTTTTTTTCCTTCACTGTGGATTCAGTATCTGTGAGAGCAAACATAATAGGTATTCAGTAAATATTTGGGGGATGAATGAATCAGTCATGTTTGGCCAGGATGTGGGACACTATGGTTTAGCTTAGTCAGATGTCCATACTTAAATCATTCACCTGTTGCCAGGGATTATAGGGTTATGTAAAAACATTGACAACCTCACTAGAATCACATAGTTTGAGATAAGAAACATTTCCCAGAAACTCAAGGGAGAAAAGTATGCAAAATAAGACCAAAAATGACTAGTAGCTTCCTTTGAAAGAAAAGTAGAAATCTGCTCCATTAGGTTCAGTTTTGTGGTATAAAATGAGGTTATTTTAAGTGGTAGTGTACACAGCCACTTACAAGGAATATTGATCTTGATATTGGGAAAAAATCACCTGTATAGATCTGGAATTGCAGTTATTACTAAATTGATAAAGCTTCATGTTTCAAAGCAGGAAGCCAGATGTATTATTTGGCACTCTGATTTGTGATAAGAGAAATCTTAAGTCAAACTAAAGCAAAAGAAGAATTGGTTAGCACTGTAACTTAAAAGTTTAGGGGTATGGGAATATAAACATGATTGGATTTATTAGATGCTCAGCCTGTGTCCACAATGATCATTTTCTCTTTGATTTTCATCTTTTCTCTGGGTTAGTTTTGTCTTGTGGTTATCTATAAGAATAGCACTTATCTTCATCAGTAACTTTAAATTTTTATCATGTTTGCAACTGGTGTTCTCTGGAGAAGGACTTCCTTATCAATTCCCTTGAAAAGGACATCTGAATGGGCCTACTTCAATCACAAAACTAATCCTAAATCAGTCATTGAATATAATCACGTACATGCAGCTTATGCTTAATTTTGTCACAGGGATGGTGAGGAAGTAAGGCAACTTTTTTAAGTAAGTCTATTTTAAAAAGTAATGATTTTATGTTTTGTTTTATTTTTTAAAGAAGAAAATTGTTGTCTCCACCTACATCCTTCTTGAAGTATGGCGGGGGCATAGGGTGGGAAAGAAAAGGAAAAAAAAAACTTTAACATAATAACAGTGTTATTGACATCCTCATTACTCAAATTAGATTGTTACACTTTTTATCTATTGGGATTAAATTAACTGTTATTGAAGAAACTTTAAAGTGATCATTATTTCTTGCCTGGATTACTGCAGCAACCTCAATCTCCTATCTGTTAAATGTAACAAACTCCTTTCAAGATTCTGTGGGTATCCTAGGTGTTTTGTTTTTGTTTTTTTTTCTGTTGATCTTGCCTGTGCTTACTTATATACAGCTGCATTCAGATGGTGCCTAAACTGGACTGGAATGTCCACTGCAGATTTACATGTCTAGTGCCTTAGCTGCAAAGGCTGGAACAGCTGGAGTGCTTTGATTCTCTTCCACATGGCCACTCTCCACATGGTTACTCTCATCTCCCAGGACACTCTCTCTAGCAGAGTAGTCTGGACTTCTTTAGTATATGTGCTGCCGAAGCAAGCACAAATCTGGACTTCTTTAAATAGTATTTGGGTTTTTAAGAGTGAAAACAGAAGCCGTGCTCCTCTTGAAGTCCATGCTTGTGTCTCTTTGTCTATTACCACAATGTCACTATCATCACACTCTCAGAGTAAGTTGAAAGGCTGGTTTTCAATTAGTGTGAAAATGGGGCTTGCATAAAAATGCAGGGAGGCAGGATTCATCCGAGACTGTTTTATAAACGTCCACGATACTTTCATAAAATGGGTTTCCCTGCTTTGCCCTGCTCACTCCTAAGTCTCTTAATACAAGAAGTCATAGCATATCACTTATTTGCTTAAGTTCTACCCTGTTTCAGTAAAAACCAAAGTCTTTATATTGTGTACAGGGCCCTATGTGATCTTTGGTCAGATAGAAATTTATATTCTATCTAAAACAAATCCAAGGTAGACAATGTAGGACTGAATAGCAGCAGTTCAGTAAAGCCATCAGGGTCCCAGGTTCATTCTCTGTGTTTTGCCATCTTTAGTATGTTGGGTTTTGTCCTCTTTGTCCCCTTATTGTCACATGATGGCTCCTTCATCTTCAGGCCTTAGGTCTGCATTCTAAGCAAAAAAAGAAGTAGATGCTTTCCCCAAAATACTAGGCTGGCTTCTCTTTGGAAAAATTGTCATATGGCTACTTCTAGCCGCCAGAGAGTCTGGTGAAGTGAGAATTTCATGTGTACTTTGCTGCATCTAGCAGAGTGGAAGTTTTTTCAGTAAGGATAAAGGGAAGATGGATATTATGTAGGAATCTAGTACTATCTGCTTCAGTGCTATGTGCCAGGAACTGCACTGTTATTATGAAAACATACTTCTTAGTCCTAGACATAGCTATCATGAGACTTAGAAATAATATAGTCAAGGTAGTTGTAATAATTCCATTTTCTAAGCTTTAGCATGGTTGCAGTATCAGAATACACATAGCCAGTTTGACTCCAAATGCTTAGTTCTTGCCATCATACTACATTCTAATTGAGCTTTCTGTTATACATACATACATAAACAGGATTGTGCTCTTTTCCATTGCCTGGCATTCAGTGAACATTTTGAATAAATGAAATAAAAAAAAATACCTGGAAGATAGGAAAGCCAAACATCATTTTGCAGATGAGCAAACTGGTACAGGGACATGGGGATAACGTACTTGAATTGCATAGCTAGTTACATAGAGCTGGTGTTAGAACTGGTTTCTTGCTTTCTGGCTGAGAGCATTCTCCCCTGAGACACAGGGATTGGATTAGCGTGAAATTAGAAGAATTATGTCCTGCCAATATTCCTGATTTAAGGTATATAACATTTGTTAATTAATGCAAATCAGGCCAAGATGTAGTTCAAAAATAAGGCAGTGGATACTCCTAAGATCTCCTCTAAGAAGCACCAAACTGGGAGTCAGGAGACTGGTATGGTAAACCTAGCAAGGTCACTGACTTTTCTTTACAACCTTAGGCAAATTGCTTAGCTGCTTTGAATCCATTTTCCTCAAAGCTAAAACAAGGTAGTTAGGCTATTTGATCTTTGAAGTTCCTTCTATCTGAAACATTATATGAGCCATTGTTCCCAGTGAGTTTTTATGGATGCTCTAGCATTTCTTGGCATCTGTCAAGTCAGACTGTTTGATCTATAGTGTAGAGAAAGTAACAGCTTTTTTACTTCTTCTCTGGGAACTTGGCCAGTGAGAAGTAAACATCTTTCCTCTCTCTCCCTAAATGAAGTATTTGATCATAAGTGACAGACTTTTTTCTCCAATTTGTTCTTTGAATCTGATTGTATTCTTATTTTACTCTCCTTCTTAACTATACTGTTTGTTAAAATGTAATAATTTGAAAATACCAATTTATGTTTTAGTCTACAAATCAGAATTTCATTATTTCATAAAATAGTTGTATTTATTAAATACATTTAACACATCTGTGTATTTGAAATATTTGGCTCACACATGATAATGGTGTAATTAGAATGGATCATGTAGTCTTTTTGCAGTAGGATTGTATTGACTCAAAATAACCTACATAGCAAATATACTATAGAGTATCAGATATCTGTTTAAAATTTACATTTGCCAAAACTGAAATACAGTGAAAGTTATTTTGGGTTTCTTTTAAATAATGTTTTTCCCTCCTTATTAGATAGGCAGCATATATTCATTGCTTAAAAAAAATAGAGCAAATTTGGAAAACTGAATAATAAAATGAAAATACCCAGAAATAATTATTAATATTTTGATTTTTTTTTGCTAGCCTTTTCTCCCCCATTCTTAAACATAATTTGAAATAAAACTGTGTGTACATAGTAGCAGTGTATGGGGCTGTACATACTACTGTGGAATAATAAAGGGTGAAAATAAGCGAAATATTTTCTTATTTTAAATTTAGGCTGTTTAAAATTCTTTTGTTGTAACACTTAGTAGCATCCTGAAATTTTTTCTTTCTTATAAATTGGTTTAAACTCTGCTACTTGTAAGTCCATGCTTGTAACAGTGCCTTGCATATATTATTGATTATTTTAAAAATTATTGAATTGGCCATTCTATACAGTAATAATTTCTAATTATTGCTTAGGTTGTATTCCTAGAATTAGAATGACTAGAAGAAAGAAAATGACTATTTTTAAGTTTCTTATTACAGATTTCCAGCTTTTATAAAGACTTAGGGTTTACATTTGGATTATTGCTAACATTATGATTAGAAAAACTTTTGTTTCAGAGGTAACAGTGGCACATTCTCTTGTGCTGCAGCACAGTTTTTTCTTTATATTAACACATATATGATTAATGAACAGGAGAATGATGTAAATGTAATATGAACTCTGGGTTAGTTTATCTGTAATTTTTCCCAGAATGTTAATATTTTGAGGCAGTTAAAAAAATTTTTTTAAAGAAAGCCTTAGCAATATATGAAGACCTTAAGATAAAAGCTCAAAATCTTACAGAAGTTTGATAGTTTGGGCCTCTGTTATCACTAAGGAAAAGTCTTCTGTTTCTCTAATGATCATTCATTTGTTGATAAAGTGCCTTTCTCTCTGTTTATTTCTGTTATTTTCATTTATCTTAACAATTTGGTGTGGCCTTCTACTCCAAGGATTTATATCATTTTTCCATTCTGGAAAATTCTCATTTATCTTCACGCAGTACTTCTCCCTCATTTTCTTTATTCTCTTATTCTGGAGCTCTTCCTAGATGGATCTTGGATCTTTTCATTTTATCTTCCCTGCCTTTTAGTTTCTCATATCTCTATATGTTGAATTCAAAGTAACTTCCTCAGTTTTCTTCCTGTCAGTAAGCTAATTCATTATCTTGGTCTAATCTGCTATTTAACCTGCCCACTGAGTTTTTAATTTATTTTGGTTCCTTTGAAATTCATCTAATTTTTGCTCTTTGTTTCTTACTCATTAGAGTCTCTATTCCTTTTTTTATTTAGCCACTTGAAACCTGCTTAACTAAAAATCGTTTCGGTTGTTCTATTATAAATCCTGAGGGTATTAATTTTACTGATGGTTTCCTTTTGTTTGGATTTGATCTATCTGATTAATGCATTAAGCATATGGATGATGTAAAATTTAAAATAGAATTAACCATGAAAGACCTGACATATTTTTTGAACAAGTATTTTGTGATGGTGGATTTAAATAGATAAATAGGGTATTAGAAAGACATAGTAAAATGATGTAAATAGCAAAGTGTTCGATTAATTTGACTAGAATGGAATGGCTAGCTTAAGATTTCAGTGATAAAAGATATGAGAATTAAAAGGTTTCTTTTATGTGTAGATAATTGGAGCATCATGAACACTGTTAGGAGTTTGGTTTTATGCTTAGGACTAGTTCATTTTTTTTCTATCTATGTACTTTCTGAGCATATTAATGAATTTTAAAGGGAGTTTGTGATTAGAGGTTGGATCTAACTTTGTTTTGAAAAGATGAAAAAAGATACCTACTGTTTAATTTGGGGGTAGTCATAAAATTTTATAGAGTAGAAAACAGTTGTGAATGGTGGATCAAAGTGTTAAGCTTGTAAACATGATATAGACAGTTATTATTGTCTGTAGTAGAACCTACTGAGACAAAGATCACTGAAGGTTTTTACTGGTTAAATAGCTATTTATTTTCTGAGGCTAATTTATTTTACTTCTGTTGGGAATATTATTTCATTGCCTAGTATTAATTTTGGCATTTATGATATAATTGTTTTATTATTTTTTTAGGGTAGAGACATAATTTAATAGATAAAATATCTCATTTCACTTGTTTCAAAATCAAGAAAATTACATTTTCCAGTAAATTTCACAGGTTAGGGCAGCCTGGGTGGCTCAGCGGTTTAGCGCCGCCTTCAGCCCAGGGCCTGAGCCTGGAGACCTGGTCGAGTCCCACATCAGGCTCCCTGCGTGGAGCCTGCTTCTCCCTCTGCCTATGTCTCTGCCCCCCCCACCCCCCGTGTCTCTCATGAATGAATGAATGAATGAATAAATAAATAAATAAAATCTTAAAAAAAAATTTTACAGGTTATTGCAACTCACATTTTTAGGAAAGGAGTAATAGTACTGTAATCTTTCCTGTCCACAGTCAGGGGGACATTTGGTTATCTTAAATTATTTTTGTATTGTAGATATCTCTTGCTCCTATTCAAAAAATATTTAAACCATGTCATAACAAAAGATGGGAGTAAAATATGTTTACTTAAAATGTAGGCCTATGAAAAGGAAGAGGAAGCAAACATGCTAACCAGCTATGGTTGAATATCTGTTTTGCCTTTGAGTTTCCTAAAGTATAAGTTCTCTTTATCAGAAAGAGGAAAGCAGGAGTTTCTCAGCAGTGACAGATTTTCCTGAATTCTAAAAGAATATTAAGTAATATAATGGACTAATCATTAAGAAAACAGAACTACTCTGCCAGGTATAAGCTGCCTTACACTCAAATTGCTCATGGTGTTTGAGGTAGTGAAGAGAGGCATCTAATCTAAATTCAAAGAGGGCACAGTCAGGAAATTCTTTCCCAGGAAAAATTGGGGTCAACTGTGAAACAAAGTAAAAGTTAGCAGAGAAGGGACTAGGAAGTTAGCTGAAGAAAAGAAGGAAAGGTAGTATATTCGAAAGATGCAGCATGTATTAGTTGCTGAGCCAAGAGAGATTGTCTCTAGCCGTAAATTCTGTAGTTTGATAGAATTGGAATTTAGTGAGCCAATTAAAAAGAAATGAGAGTTGGTTGAAGTAGGCAAAAGACCTTCAAGGATTCACATCAAGTACTGATGCTATTTTATATTGCAAGAGTTTTTTTGTAACCACCTTTTATATTTTAGTATCACAATTCTCTCTGAGGCTAAACTCTCTGTGGTACCTCTGTGGATGTTGCAGTGTATCTGAAAATTTCTAGGGTGACAAATAGTGACACCATTTGTTGGAAATCACGTAAACCAACTGGAGTCAGTTAAGTTTCAATATTAGATTATCCTACATTCCCTTTGTATGGAGGAGCAGGAATTGAAGGTGGGAGTGTCTGATTTCAATCTGATTTCAAGGTTTGAGAAATGGTGAAAGTACTAACATTAATATGTAACTATAGTTGCTAAAGAATGAAAAAAATGTAATGTTTTCTTTCAGTTTATGCTATTTCAAATAGCTAAGTTGTTATAATTTAAGTATTAAGTAATTAGGGCATTGCTATTCTGTATTTAGTATTTGTATTCTGTATTTAGTACAGAATTGTTAGGTATTTCTCTTGGCCTATAGGGCATACGGAAAAAATTACTGACACACTAAGGTCACCACAAACCAAGAAATTTAGGGAACCTCTAGCTTAGTACATAATCTTAACAAATTTATGAGAGCAGTTCATGTTTTCTAAGTCTGTAAGGATTGAAATAAAAATATCTGAAGGAATGCAGTTAGCTTAAACTTTTTCATCTAATCATTATTTGCCTCAATCGACTTTACCTGAGGCCAGATAGCAGAAATTTGGCATTTAATTTTTGACAGTGGTCATGTGTCATGTGCTGTTTTTGATAACCAGCCAAAGGTAGATTCATAAACTTTGGAAACTGAATAAATGGATGATAGGATTTATATTTCACTATAAGTAATGAAAAATCTAGATACTATTTTAGCCCAGATAGAAGATCATTCTATATCTACATAAATAAGGATCCGAAATTTAAGGCCAGTTATAGATCACTTATTTCAGAAATTCTTAATCTCCAATCCTTGGAACCTGGAAATTGTATATACAAACATGAAATTTTCTTTGTTTTACTGTTTGTCAAGAGTTCAGAAGGGATTCTTGGCCCTAAAAATGTCAAGAATAGATTTATCAACTACTTCATTTTTTATATTGCATGCCTTTTGGCACAAGGTAAATTGGTCCATAGCCAAGACTAGAGCCCGTATCTTCCCATCTATTAACCAGCTGTTCTGCAAGATGACCTGGTTTTTAGTGGTTAAGAATTAGATGTAAAAAGTATTTGCACCCAGGAATTTAAACAGAACTTACTTATTTGGTTATGATGAATTCCTAAAGAAATTAAAGAAAATCTTTTTTTTTTTTTTTTTAAATTTTTTTTTTTTATTTATTTACGATAGTCATACAGAGAGAGAGAGAGGCAGAGACACAGGCAGAGGGAGAAGCAGGCTCCATGCACCAGGAGCCTGACGTGGGATTCGATCCCGGGTCTCCAGGATCGCGCCCTGGGCCAAAGGCAGGCGCCAAACCGCTGCGCCACCCAGGGATCCCTAAAGAAAATCTTTTAATTAATTGGATCTATGGTTTAAAAGGTACATAATAAGGGTGCACAGTGAAATGTCTCTTTTCTAGAACCTTCATAAACTCCGTTCCTTTTCCCAAAGGTAAACATTACTTCTAATGTTTATGTTTGAGAAATTAAAAATTTAAAAACCAGTAGATTATAATAATGGAGTTTAAAATAACAAATGACATATAAATAGCAAGGACATAACTTTGGTTTGTTTTAAATGTAGATTTGATGTGCTTACCTAATCTGATTTTTATTTTAAGATGAATACTGATAGTGTATATTGTCTTAGCTTCTATCAGTAGGACATAATTGAGACATATTTTCCAGTAATGATTTTTTTTTTAAAGATTCTATTTATGTATTCATGAGAGACACAGAAAGAGAATCAGAGACACAGGCAGAGGGAGGAGAAGCAGGCTCCATGCAAGGAGCCTGTTGTGGGACTCAATCCCGGGACTCCGGGATTAGGCCCTGAGCCAAAGGCAGATGCTTAACTGCTGAGCCACCCAGGCGTTCCATAATGATGTTTTTGTAGTGAGTTAACCAAGTTATCAATTGGGATAGTTAGCCGCGAAATAATATAGAGTTCTAAGTATAGTCTTTCCAAATCCTAATGCGTTTAATTCATTAATCAAAAAGTGGCAATAAAGATACAACTTTATTTTTGCCAATATTAGTTTTTTAAGAGGTTTTTTTTTATAGCAGATTAAATAGGATTGTATCTTACCTATGGAATTTAGTAATAATTTTCACTTATTGAGTGACTGTACAGTGGGCCAAGAATTGTAGTTGGAGCTTCACATAAAATCTTTTGGATTATCACAGTATCTCTGGAAGGTGGCAGTATTATATAGATTTTATGGACAATTAAACTGAATGTTTGAAAAGTCAAGTAACTTGCTCATGATTCACAGTGTAGGTGTTAGGATCTTACTTGGGTTTATAGGATATCAGAAATCTACTGTCTTTATACAGCCCTAAGATGCTTTTGTGTGTAGATGTGTTTACTTTAATATAAATTTATCAGATAATGTTGTTTAGTGAGTGGGCAGAGTTTTTGAACTTAGGATTTTGTATGGTGATAATAAAGGTAACTAGTCTGTTGCTTATTAAGGAAGTAACTAAATGTAATTAAATGTAATATACTTAATAAAGAATCACTGAATACAGTTTTGTTCTTGTGTTGAACATTTTACTGAGCAGCTAACTTTCCTAAACTACCACATTTATATCTTTTCCCTTTTTTCTGTAGGGAGATTCCCGAAGTCTTCCATTTTCTGAGAATGTGAGTGCTGTTCAAAAATTAGACTTTTCAGATACAGTGGTGCAACAGAAACTGGATGATATCAAAGATCGAATCAAGAGAGAAATAAGGAAAGAACTGAAAATCAAAGAAGGAGCTGAAAATCTGAGGAAAGTCACAACAGATAAAAAGAGTTTGGCTTACGTGGACAACATTTTGAAAAAATCAAATAAAAAATTAGAAGAACTGCATCACAAGCTACAGGAACTAAATGCACATATTGTCGTATCAGATCCAGAAGATGTTACAGGTATATATGTATTTTATTTGATATTTATATAGTACATTAATAAGAATTGTATCATCTTCAAAATGAATAGGCTTTGTTACATAATAGTTTTTAGCTTTTAGGAATTATATTTTCTCTGATTGTTAAGGTTTTGTTTATATTCTATTCAGAAGTGCAGTGAATTGATGAATATGAAAATTGGAATGTTTACTTAGAGATGAGTAACATTGCTGTCTTTTCTCTTACCCTCTGTCAGTAAGACATCACTGAGAGTTATTTTCCAAGATTAATGTTTTGTATTGAGTCAACCACATGCTCTTACCTGATTCATCCTTGTGATCAGCAACACGAGTTTGCCAGATGACTTTTTAAAGTTAAAAATGTATTCTGTGACTGAGGGATATTTTTATTCTTTGCAAACGTAATTAATCAAACCTATGACCTTTGTTCTGCGTGCTCTAATAACTAAGCCACCAGACATATTGTTTGAAAAGGAAGAAGAAGAAAATTTTAAAAACCAAACATTACTTTTTTTATTAAATATAGAAAAGGAAAATATAACCCATAAATAACTCCAACCTAAGATTTTTAAACAATGGATTTAACAAATGTTCATATTGGAAATTTTTCAGTGGTACAGAAAGTAAAAATAGAAAAATTACCTCTCTCCACCTAGGCTCTCTCCCTAAAGGTAGCACTTACTAACTTTTTGTATATATTTCTAGAAGAAAAATTCCCATATTTGTACCAATATTTATCCATTTATATATGCATTCTTTCTAAAACTTTTTATTTAAAAAATCATAAAAGACACATTAGTCTAATAGTTTTGTCTTTGCAAAGATAGTTTTTTGAGCAAAGTTTGTAATCTATAATCTTCGATGTCTTCATTCGCAGATAAAAGGAGTGGTATATGTACAGTAATGTATCCAACATAATAGAAATTTTGGAAGTATCTGTGACATTAGTTAATAAAAAATAATAGATATAAGCAAAAATGACTAAGAACCTCAAATTACCAATCTAAAAAATTGGATAAAATACTTCAGATATTCTGTGTACTTAATAAAACTTACTTAATTAAATGCATCGGTTTCAACATCTGGGATTTACCTTAGGGATTTCATTTGGAGACTCTCTATGTAGAGATTTCAACCTCGTAAGAACAACTGAATCTTAAAAATGACAGAAATCATAGAGAAATCAGTCTTCTTGTTTTATTTATTTTTTTTTTATTTTTTTTTTTTTTACTTTATTTATGACAGGCACACAATGAGAGAGAGAGAGGCAGAGACACAGGCAGAGGGAGAAGCAGGCTCCATGCACCGGGAGCCCGATGTGGGATTCGATCCTGGGTCTCCAGGATCGCGCCCCGGGCCAAAGGCAGGCGCCAAACCGCTGCGCCACCCAGGGATCCCAGTCTTCTTGTTTTAAAGCCAAAATAATCCCAAAGATGTGAATTAATTTTCCCAGAATAATAAAGTTAGCTAAGAACTCTTAAATTCCTCATCTAGTATTCTCTTACCCACACATTCAATAATTATATATAAATGGAAATTCATATTATGAAAACGCTTTTCTTAGCAATATCACATAAACTTAGAAATAGCTTGTTCTATTGGAACTCTGCCAAGCTCTGCATTTTTTGCCCATTACTTCTTTAGGAAAGTCTAAAATAAGAAATGGTGCTGGAGCTTTAAACTCTGTTTATTTAGAGAAAACATTTTTTTCCTCACAGAATACTGATAACTACCTTGTAATTGGAATATTGAGAATTTTTGCCACGCAAAGAGTAACACATTTGGTTTCCCCAGTCCCTTCTAAAAAATTAACTTTACTGAAGTATAAATTACATGTGATAAAATGCCCATCGGTGGTACTCTTGTATATAGTAATTGTCAGTTAGGCTCCAGTCCGCATCCCTGGCTTTAGGCTTTAGGCAACCATTCATCTACCTTTTATAGGTTTGTCTTTCTTAGAGTTTCATATAAGGAAATGACCTTGAAGTCCTATCAAATTATTTTTCTTTCTCAAAAGCCAACTCAGATATCACTGTGAAATCTTCCCTGACTTTCTCTGATTATCTTTGTTCTGCTTTGTACATTCATTTTTGTATCATGTTACATTGTAATTGAACATGTTTAAATCTGTACATGTTTAAATCACTAAACTGCATGCTCCTTGAGGATAAGACATGTTTTTATTCACCTTTTTTCAAGGCTAATCATAGAGCCTGGAACATAGTACCTGTTTAGTTGTGTATCTCAAAAAAAGAAAAACCAGCAAATAAAACTCTTGTATTCTTATAATTAATAGCAAAATAGACTTTATCATAGTGCTTTAAAAATTTAATAGCTTAGGGAACAAAGCCTTGAATAAAAGTTTTAAGTCAGTTTTCTTTACTGATCTTTCTTTTCTTTTCCTTTTTTTTTTGAGCCTAGGGGCCTGTGGGTGGGGCAGTGCAGAGGGAGAGGGGGAGTGAGAATCTTAAGCAGACTCCATGCCCAGCTTGGAGCCCAATGCAGGGCTCAGTCTCACAACCCTAAGATCATGGCCTGAGCCAAAATCAAGAGTCAGACACTACACTGACTACATGCACCACCCAGGTGCCCCTTTTACTATCATTTAATATTGAATTTTCATATAATTGCAGGGCAAATGTTACATACAATATAAATTTCTGCTATGATTTCTTAATACTTTAAGTTTATGTGGAATAAACTTGACAATTTTGTTAAAATTGGAGTTCATTAAAAAAAATAGTTCTCTCTGCAAATGATATAGTCACACAACTTGGTAATAAGTTTTTTTTTTCCTTTTTTTCCTCATTACTTATTTAACAACAGTAAAAGCAAACAACAACACAAGATTATAGGTGGTTCAACATTAATTTTAGGTTAGATTGCCATAAAATTGTACGTGTTTTATATTGTGTATTAAGGTAAACAAAATCATTTATTTTAGATTAGGTCTGACAAGATTCAAGGACATAGTTCTTTGCTTTTAGTTCTCTAAAGTATGTGGAATAACAAGTGTTCCTCTCATCTTGGCGGTATGCAAGCAGAATGACTCAAAGAGGGATAAAATCTAAGTCTGCATTGTGTGAAAAATTACTATGTAAGTAGTTAGGAGACCTGCTTAATTCACCTCTGCAATAATTAACTCTATTAATCTTTAGTTCCATATTTGTAAAATAAGGATTTTTATTCAAGATAAACTTCAAGACTTTTAAAACTCTGAAATGTTGCATGTTATAATATCAAGATCTGATAATTTTGGACTGTTATTGGTAAAATATATGAGAGTGTTCATTTATCCTTAAGAGTAGCAAGAAATTAATTTTTTTGATGTTTTCTTCATGCTTATGCCCTCTTTACCTTCTATATACTTCAAGATAGTCTCATCGGTATTATTATCCCACATGGGAATTATACAGATATTGTTAGAATGAGACTGAATGCATCTTATAAAAAGATTCCTGGATCTTTGTAAAGTGGAGTGGCAATCTAAGTCTTAGTTGACACTTGAGACTCCTAAAGGAAATATTTGGGAAAGAACCAATATCTTGAATATTAAACTTTTGTGTGTCATCCCTAAAGAAGAGAGTAAGAATATTTGTCATATTTTGTTAAGTATAGCCCAGGCCCCTCTGTTTTCATCTTATTTCCTTTTCTTCTACCTCTACCTGTTTCCATTTTCTCATGTTACACCAAACTTAGACTGTTTTTTACCTATTGAAGTAATGGATATTTTCTTTACTATCTAGAATATCCGGAAGTGAAATACTGCTTTAGTATACAACTAATAATATTGGTAATTTTTTAGAGTTAACCTTAGAAATTCCTCTAAATTCTGAGATAATGACTATGTTGAAGGAGTTTTTCTTAATGACTAAGGTGCAGTTTATAAAGTCTTTCTTGAATAGAAGTAAGAATTTAATTTTTTTTATTCTTAGCCTATCCACATAAATGTGGCATAAAAACTGTAGTTGAATTTTATATGTATTAAAATATGTGTGAAATCTGTGGCCTGGTTTGTTACATAATTCTACATATTTTTTGTTTCTGACTGAATTTCTCATTCTGAGGTAACCGTACTTTGTATTGTTTTGAAGTCTTAAAGAATTGCCATTGAGTAATTGTGATCATTAATTAGCAAGTCACTTTTAACATTCATAGATTTATTTCCTCATCTTTAAAATCATGAGATTACATGATTCGTAGATTCCTAATACTTAAATTCTTTGATATATTTTTCTAAAACTAATATGCAGTAAAATTGATTCTTTTTTGGTAAACTATTTCATAAATTTTAACATATGCCAGGTTTATCTAACCACCACAATCAGAAAAAAGAACAGGGCTTTTTCTTTGTAGTCAGATCCTCTCACCATTCAATATCCCTTGGTAACCTCTGGTCTATTCTCTGTCCAGATTGTTTGCTTTTCAACAATGTCATATAAAGGAAGTCATAAAGTATGTAATCTTTTGAGACTGCTTCTTTCGGAGTATTGCATTTTGAGATTCATCCAGGTGTTTGCATTTATCAATAGTTTATTCTTTTTTATTGCTGAGTAGTAAGTCTGTTATATGGATGTACCACAACTTGTTTATCTATTATCTAAGAACATTAAGATGGTTTTCCAGTTTTTGTCTATTATCAGTAAAGCTACTAGAACTACGCATTAACAGGTTTTTGTGTGAACATGTTTTTAATTCACTTTAGTAAATACTTAGGTGTGTGATTGCTAAATCATATTATAGAGTATATGTTTAACATTAGAAGAAACAAAACAGATGAACATAGAGGAAGGGAAAGGAGAGAGAGAGGGAAGCAGACCATAAGAGAGAACAGAGTGGATGGATGGAGGTGGGCTGGGGATGGGCTAAATGGGTGATGGGAATTAAGGGAGGGCACTTGTTATGATGAGCACTGGGTGTTGTATGTTAAGTGATGAATCACTAAATTCTACACCTGAAACCAATTTTAACCATATTTGGTAACTAAAATTTAAATAAAAACTTGGAATAAAAAAATAACTCCAAGATGTTTTCAGTAGTTGCTGTATCAGTTTTCATTCTCATCAGGAATATATGAGAGCTCTAGTTGTTCCACATCCTCTTCAGCACTTGGTATTATTAATATATTTTTTAACCAGTCTTAACAGGTGTATAGTGATTGATGACACACATTATTGTTATCAGAGATAGGAACAAAGAAAAAGTAGCAACGTCTTTAAGAGAATTTATGAAAGAGATATGCATGCCTTAGGTAGAGTTAGGTACAGAATGAAAAAGTTGTCTCTACCAGGAGATGCAATATGTAGTTTTCAAACTTCAAGGTGTAATATAACAGATAAAGCGATTCTGAAATTTTTAATGCCTCATTTGCTTACCTTAAGTATTACATCTCACAATCTTATCTATGCTATTTTTGTAAAATATTAAGCTAAACCGGAGGTTGTACTAGTTATAGAGGATCTCAGCAACATTACTTTAGTTGATGACATATGAGAAAGGTCATCCTGAATACACAAAAGAACTGATTAAGCATCCATTAATACTAAATGAGCATTTATTATAGTCTGAGCAGGTTCTAACAGCTGTATAAAGTAAGCATATTTGTGCTTAATTTGCTTAATTTGGGGAGAAGTATGAAGTATGAGTTAATATAACTGTAATACATGGCAAGATTCTGGAGCAGTTTATTCTTAAAATATCAATTTATAAATACCAGGTGAAAACCAGAATGTTGGCAAGTGAACAGTAGTTAAGACTTCAGATGGAAGTTTGTGAAGGAGATAGATAAATAGTATGCAAAAGCTTCAGCATACTACTCTGATTAATATAAATTTGGCTAGGTTTACTTCAACTATATTTCCTCTTGCATTATTTTATTTTTAAAGATTTTATTTATTTATTCATGAGAGACAGAGATAGGCAGAGACATAGGCAGAGGGAGAAGCAGGCTCCATTCAGGGAGCCTGGCGTGGGACTCAGTCCCCGGTCTCCAGGATCACATCTGGGCTGAAGGCGGCGCTAAACCGCTGAGCCACCCGGGCTGCCCATATATTTTTCTTGTTTTTTTTTTTTTTTTTTTTTAAATACAGTAAATAGCTTGTGTTCTATAAGCAGACATCCTGGTTGTACAAGTAGCACTTCATTAATATTGAGCATTGGAAGCCAGCTGGGTATAAAATAAAGATCAAAGCTTATATGATCTGAGATCTCATCCACATTGGATCATTATTTAATTGTGTGGTTGTATACCACTTGCATCTTCTCCAGGCCTTGTTTTTCTCAGTTGTGAAACCTGAGGATGGACTATTTATGTCCTTTCTAGGGTGTTTTGTGAATAAAGTGTTTTTAATAGCTTGATGGAAGGTCAATTATGAGCACCTAAGCTCTTCTAATTCTAAAAATGAAACATCTTGTTGGACATAAGTAGAGTCTGAGGAAGCTTTCTTGGGCCTGGGAAGACTCAGGTCATACCTCCAGAAGAATCAAGGAACCAGTTTAAGGCTGGCCCTTAAGTAATCAGGATCATTTTAAGCATATGGACTGCTCCTATATTCTAGAACTCTAATTCATCTTTGAAGCCAACTACTCAGTTGTGGTTTTAGAGAAAGTATTGAAAGCACCAAAACAGCATATCTGTTGCTCTACACAGTGTTGGCAAAACTAGTAACAAATTTAATTTTTACTCATCCTGGCTCTGGAAAATCTCAACGCCTGGGATATTTTAACTCCATCGTGTTTTTTGATGACTTCCAAAGTAGTACACCTGACTAAGCTCTTTAACTTTGTTACTATTTTGTCCTTTGTCCTTTGCATAACACCTGGATATATATGATGTACGCAGTTCCCTTTTATTTCTGTTTATCAGCTAGACTCTGAATGATTTTTTTTCCCCTCTTCCCATACCATACATGCAATACTGTAACTCCAATTTGCCTAACTCCTCTTAATTTGTAGGTCATTGCTGTCCATATTCTAGTTCTATCATTTGATCTTCAGGTCCACAAATTAGATATAATTATTACCTGCATTTACTGTTTCTTTTTTTTTTTTCCTACTTTCTACTCTACTGAATCTGGGATTTGCATATTTCATCAGTTATGGTAATTTCTTAGCCCCTGGGTTTTTTGTTTTTTGTTTTTTTGTTTTTGTTTTGTTTTTAATATTGCAGCTCCTGTATTCCCTCTAATCTTTCATTTTGGAACTCCAGTTAGATACATGATAATTTCTTCAAGTCTATCTCCATTTCTCTGGTATTCTTTTTACCTGTGTCCAGTTTGCTCTTGATCACATATATTGTATTTCTGATTTCTGTTACATATTTTTTAATACTAGAAGTTCTGTTTTGTTAATCTTGGTAATTTTTGATAGGTCTTGTCCTGATCATTCCTTTGATACCCTTTGTATTTAGTTTTACATATTAAACATGCTTTTTTACATTCAGTATAAGATAATGACAATAAGTGAAATTTTTGCCTTACTACTCCTGTAGCTTTTTTCATTCATGGTGAATTTTTTTTTTCTACCTGAGCTTTGTGGTTTCTAATTGTCTACATACTTTCACTAGAACTTTATCTGTGGGAATTCTTCTAGGTCTAAATTAATTCATCAATTAGAGAGAGCACAAGCAGGAGGGACAAGGGGAGGGAAAGAGAATTTCAAATAGACTCTGCACTGAGCACCAAGCCTGATGTGGACCTAGTCCCATGACCCTTAGATCATGAACTGAGCAGAAACCAAGAGGTTGTCCAACTGCACCACACAGGCGCCCCTTGGTCTGAATGTTTTCAAAGAAGATTTGCATTTCTTTTGGTAAGATACCTGGAAGTGTTATCAATTAAAATAAATTTAAGCCAAATTTTTGGGGACCATGTAGATAGTATGATTTTCTGTGTCAAACCTACATGAGAGTAGTAGGAATTTAAAGAATATCCATTCTCCTTCCCCACCATCATCCCAAGCCAAAGACAAGTCAACAAATAATTCGGCCATTATGGATGGTACCTTTTAAGACGTCTGTCTTTAAGTTTTTTCTTAGATGCCTGGGTAACTCAGTGGTTGAGCCTCTGCCTTTGGCTCAGGGCGTGATCCTGGAGTCCCGGAATCAAGTCCCGCATTGGGCTCCCTACAAGGAGCCTGCTTCTCCCTCTGCCTGTGTCTCGTCTCTGCCTCTCTATGTGTCTCTCATGCATAAATGAATAAAATCTTTCTTAAAAAAATTAAGTTTTTTCTGATCTGATTGCCCACTTTGTAGGTTTTTCCCACATCCTTTTCTTGGGCTCTTACTAAAATCCAAGCTTTAGTCCACCAGGATAATAAGAGCTTAACAAGTCTCTTTTTATCAGAAAAGCAAAAGCATTCTCAGAAAGGTAAAGCTACAGATGTCTACTTATTTCTGCCCTGGAATTTGGTCACATGCACCATGTGCCTTCTTCCTAGCTCCCAACTGTGAAACTGAGAAATTTTGTTTTCCCCCTTAACTTGCCTCTTATTTTAAGCAAGAGAGAGCGAGCATGGAGTATGAAGTTAGTACTTAACGAAGTGCAAATATTTTTGACTATTTAGGTGTCTCATAGCATTTTATTTTTTGGTTTTTTATTTTTTTATTTTTTGGGGTGGGGGGGCAGGCATGCAGGGAGAGGCAGAGGGAGAGAGAGAATCTTAAGAAGGCTCCATGCCAGCACATAGCCTAATGCTGGGCTTGATCTCAAAACCCTGGAATCATGAACTGAGTGGAAATCAAGAGTTAGACGTTTAACTGACTGAGCCACACAGGTGTCCCAGCACTTTAACTTTTTAAAAAGAGAATTTCCTATAAAATTCATTTTTGGTGAAATTAATTTCTTAAAATATTCTCCATTTAATATAATTTTCAAATTTATTGATATAATTTATATAATATCTGTGTTAGCCATTTAAAGTCAGCATATATCTGTAGGAATATTCCCTCTTTCATTCCTAATATGGGTATGTTCTCCATTTTTCTTCCTTGACCACTTTTCTAAGACTTCTCATTATTCTGCTTCTTTACAAAAAAAAAAAAAAAATTTTTTTTTCACCGAGCCTTTCTTCTGGGTATTTGAATTTGTTAATCTATGCCCTAATGTTTAGTACTTCCTTTCTCCTGCTCTCTTTGGAATTATTTGGCTATTTTTTAAAAAGTAACTTGAGACGGATGCTTAGAACTTTAAATTCTCTTTTCTGATATATGTTCAGGGTTTATGAATATCCTCTCAGTATTTACTTAACTGCATCACAAAATTTTCCATATGTAAAATTTTAAAAATTTATTCTTCTTGACATATAATTGGCATGTAGCATTGTGTACATTGAAGTTTACAACAGTGTTGGTTTGGTACATTTCTATATTGCAATATGATTACCACCATAGAATCAGCTGACACCTTTATCAAATCACATCTTTTTTTGTGGTAGGAACAATTAAGATCTAGTCTCTTAGTACCTCTGAGGTTTATAATAAAGCATTATCCGTCTGTAATCACTCTACTGTGTGTTAGATCTCTAGGACCCATTTGTTTACCAATTCCATGTTTGTACCCTTAACACATCCTCAATTTTTTCACCCTTAGCATCTGGTAACCACCATTGTATATTCCATTTTGTGATATCTCAGCTTTTTTAGATTCTACATATAAGTGATATCATACAATATTTGTCTTTCTGTGTCTTACTTCATTTAGCATTATGCCCTCAATATCCATGTCCTAAATGGCTGAATAATACATATTCCATTTTGCATGTGTTTATATATACATACATGCGGTACACACTACACACCTTCTTTATCCATACTACTATTGATAGATCCTTAGGTTGTTTTCATTTTTTTTTTTTTTAATTTATGATAGAGAGAGAGAGGCAGAGACATAGGCAGAGGGAGAAGCAGGCTCCATGCACTGGGAGCCCGATGTGGAATTTGATCCCGGGTCTCCAGGATCGTGCCCTGGTCCAAAGGCAGGCGCCAAACCGCTGCGCCACCCAGGGATCCCCCTTAGGTTGTTTTCAGATGTGATTAGGCGCATTCAGGGTGGTATGGCTGTAGACTTTAGGTTTTTTTCAGATCTTGACTATTGTGAATAAATGCTTCAATAAACATGGGTGGTGTGCACATATCTCTTAGATACGGTTTTATTTCTTTTAAATATATATACCCAGGAGTAGGATTGCTGAATATGGTAGTTCTATTTTTTATTTTTTGAGGAACCTCCATACTGTTTTCCATAATAGCTAAACCAATTTATATTCCAACCAGCAATATACAAGGATTCCTGTATCTCCACAGCCTTCAAGGACACTTTTTCTTTATTTTCTTTTACTTTGCAGAACTTTTTAATTTATGTAGATTGAGTTTATTTTTGCTTTTGTTGTTACATCCAAAAAATTATTGCCAAGACCATTATTGAGGGCTCTTTCCTACATTTTCTTCTAAGAGTCTTATGGTATTAGGTTTTGTGTTTAAGTCTTTGATTCATTTTGAATTACCAAGATTTGTCTGCCTATTACTGGGTCCTAATGTGGGCGAGACTGCTCCCAGGTCCTTTGGCCTCTGGTACTGGATACCACAAATTCAGCAAAGGCATTTCTTTTCATACATGGGTGTCTAATACTTATTGTTAAAAAAGGAGGAACATCTATGACCCATGATGCTGATACCACCTAAAGTTTTAATCAGTTTGAAATATTTTCTCATTATCATTATATTTTGTTGTCTCATGAACTATTTAAAAGTGTGTTTCTTAGTAATTAAACATGAGACTTTATAGTTATCCTTTATATATGGATTTTTTTCTAAATTTTTTTCTAAATTAATTACACTGTAGTCCCTTGAAATTTGCTGAGACTTTATGTTCTGTGTGTGCCAAAAAAAAAATAATGCATATTCTCCAGTTGGGTGTTATTCTTAGTATATTTACAGGTTAAGAATTTATTTGTGTTAAAATCTGCATCTTTACCTGGGTTTGTGTCTGCTTATTCAATTCATTACCAAAAACACTGTTAATACTTAGTGGAATCTGGAGTTGCTGTTTTAATTCTTTCAATTTTTGCTTTCTTTTGTGGCCATGTTTTTGAGCACCTACAAATTTAGAATTATCTTTCTGGTGAATTGAACCTTCTATTGTTATGACATGAATTTCTTCTCGCTGAAGATATCTTTTGCCCATTATAAATATAGTTTGGGGGTTGGGATTATTGATGGCATGGAATATCTTTACTCTTTTACTTTCAGCTTTTCTGTATTACTATGTTTTAGATATGTGTCTTGTAAACAGCATATAGTTGCATTTAGTTTTATTTGTTTTTACCCAGACTAATTTTTTAATCATTGTAAGATCTTTGTTTTTTACCTAAATCATTTAGTCTATTATATTTAAATAATTACTGATGTAATTGGGTTTGTATTTTGTGCTTTCAGTGTTTCCTTTTCTTTCTTGCCATTTTTATAGTCGATTATTTTGGAAAATTTGGTTAATTTAGTACAAAATGCATGCTTATTAAAGACTAGTGTTAATCACTGTTCTTTCCCATCTCTATATAATTCAGAGGCCTTAGCATACCTCGGCTTACCCATATCTGTTATTGTTGGCTTATTTTTTATTCTTGCTTTCTTAAAACCCTTACATGGCTTTTTAAATTGATTTATATAGTAGTCATTTAATGTTTCTCACATGTAGGGCAGCCTGGGTGGCTCAGCAGTTTAGCGCCGCCTTCAGCCCAGGGCGTGATTCTGGAGACCCAGGATCGAGTCCCACGTCGGGCTCCCTGCATGGAGCCTGCTTCTCCCTCTGCCTGTGTCTCTGCCTCTGTGTGTGTGTGTGTGTCTCTCATGAATAAATAAATAAATTAAATATTTTAAAAAAATTTAAAGTTTCTCACATGTAAACCATTTTCTGTGCTCTTCATTCCTTATTTCTCTTTTGATATACCAATTTGTGAATCACTTTGAGTTTTCAAGAGTTTGTGACATTTCCATCTTGGTAGTGTTTTAGTTTTTCTTCATTCTTGCAAGGTATTTTCACTGATTTTGCAATATAAGCTTGATAATTATATCTTATAGAGAAACTCATTCTGTTTTCTAGCTTTCATTGCTATTTTTGAAAAGTTCTCTGTCTATAGTAGCTTCTTTAAAGGTACTCTTTCATTGACTGCTCTTAAGATTTTCTCTTTGTCTTTGATTTTTTTTTTTTGAAGTTTTACCATGATGTGTCTAAGTATGAACTTTTTTCCCTATATATATCTGCTTGGAGTTGATTGGATAGCTTGAAGTCATGGATTGGTATCTTTTATAAGTTCTGAAAAATTTGTCTTTTTCTCTTCACAGAAATGTCTTTGAATCATCATTTTTCCTTTTTTTCTTCTGAAATACAGTAAGATATATTTAGATATTTTTCAGTCCTTTGTCCTTTTAATCTTTTATTTTCTGTTCCCTCCACTTCATTTTTAAGCTTACGTATTTTTCAGTACTAGTCTGCTATTTTTCTGTGTCTAATTTGCTGTTAAACTAATCCATTAAAATAGTTAAGTCTGAGTCCTAGCACTCAAGATGCTTGTAGTCTCAGAGGGAAAACAGACACGAAAATAGACCATTTTAATACTGTATAATATATATATTTCAGTGAAGGGAAGAAAAAAAATACTTAAAGACATATTGTAAAGGGCACCTGATCAGATTGGGGGATGGTTAAGGAAGAAAAAAATGTTGCCTAAGCTGAGTTAACAGTAGCATGAAGGAAAACAGGTACATTGCATTTTGGAAAGATAAAGATTTTTTTAAAGCAAACATAGAATTTGACAAAAAACAGTAATGGAAAGTTAGCTTAGAGCTAGTCAGCATAAAGCCTTTATTTTAACGCCTAGCAATGAAAGTAGGACCTTATTTGGGACTCTTTTGATCTAATACATAAACATTATACTAAAAACCTTGTTATTTGGGGTATATGGGTGGCTCAGACACTTAAGCGTGCCTTAGCTCAGGTCATAATCCCAGGGTCCTAGGATCCAGCCCTGTGTCAGGCTCCCTGCTTAGTGGGGAGCCTGCTTGTCCCTCTGCCTCTCTTCCTGCGTGTGCTATCTCTGTCAAATGAATAAATGAAATCTTAAAAAAAAAAAAAAGAAAGAAAAACCTTGTTATTTGTATAACATATATTTTAAATTGTATGATAATGTTTAGAAGATAAGAAGTGCAAATAATTCCTGTAATCCCAACCACTACCACCACCACCACCACCACCACCACCACCACACACAACTGGTTTGGTAGGTACAGCAAATAAATGCAGCAAATGGAGATTTGACATGATTCTCAGTCATGGGGTTTTTAAAGTGGCAAAGTATGTACTTAAGAATAGATTCAACATTTGCTCTTCTTAGAGTGGAAAAATAATTTCATCTTACAGAATTTTTTTACATTCCCTTTTTTGAAAGGAGAACATTAATGGGGAGTTCTGGTTATCCCTGTTTTGAAATATGTTTCACCATGAAGAAAAGTTTAACAAATATACTGGTACCCATGTGTTTTATAACGCTAGAATTTACCGTAACCTATGAGAAGGGAAACTAGAGAGAAGAAAAGTAGTTCGTTAAAAGGAAAAATAGGCAAAATCTGAGTGGACAGCAAAATGGTTCTCTAATTTCTAAATAAGTAAAAACTGGGCTTTATAAAACTAGATCTATCTAAAGTCAAATTTCTGCCTTGGCATATAGTTTTATGACTTTTGCAAATTACTTGATCTAAGTTTTAGTTGTTTCTATTTGTAAAATGAGGTTGTGTTACAAACTTTTGTGAGTTCCTTTGAAGATTAAATGAGGAGAAATACCAGCTACTTAACTGTGCCCTGACATGTAATTTTATTGAGCCCTAAACATTGGCCTAAGCACTATACAGGGTTTATCGTCACAATAACCCCCAATTTGTGGCTGAGGAAACTGCAACAGAGAGATGTGAAGTAAGTATATGATCAAGACCACACCAATAAGCAGTAGCCACAGGATTTTAATCTAGGCATTCTGACCTCCAGAGCCCAGACCCCTAATCATTATGTTATTTCTTATGTTTTTATAATCCTTATTAAAACTGAGGACATAGTTTTCCATAAAAAATAGTGTTAGGTTTTATAATATTACAAATTCACAGACTATTAGAATCAATGTATCTTTCCAGTGTCTTAGTACAACCTGTTTTAATGTGCAAGAATTTCTTATATAGCGTCTTTAACAGATTATAATACAGCTTTTGTGTAAATGCTTCCAGAGACAAGGAATTCTATTACATTCTAAGGAATCTTTTCATTGTTAGATAACTTAAAATGTAAGGAATTTCTCTTTATGATAAAATTTTTATCCTCACTACCTTTACCTATTTGTTCTAATTCTTTGCCTGGTGGGGAAATAGTAGGTGGATAGCTTCTTTCATAAGCATATAATTAAATATTTAGGCAAGAATCTTTTCTCTTTCTCACCCTAGGCTAAACACCATCAACTATTTTACAGACAACACATTTCCACACATTTCTCAATTTGAGGGCCTTCTATGAATGCATCCCAGTTCTTTTTTTTAAAATGTGCTTACTATAAATTAACTTTATACACCAAATTTTATGTGATTTTGATTTCTTACAAAAGTATCATTTATGCTAAAAAAAAAAAAAAGAAGAAGAAGAAGAAACCCTAACTGTTCACAGATCTGAATACACCTAAGTTTTTAGTCATTACTTTAATGTGCAATTCATTTATGGACACAACAAGAGATATGCTTACACTTCATATAAGGACTACTAGTTAATGTTTATTGAATATTTACTATGCACCATTCCTTTTTCTAAGCTCTTTAAATATAATTTATTTAATCACAATAATCCTGTGAGCTTGATGCTATTTTTACTGTTTCAATAAGGACAGTGAGGCACAAGAGCTATTAAGTAGTTTTACCCCCTATTATATGGTTTGTACTAAATCTCAGTTCCAAACCTGAGATTCAGACCTAGGTACTCTTAACCACTCTGATATATATGTCTTAGTTCAGGCTGCTTCAACAAAATACCATGGATTGAGTGGCTTAAATAACAGACATTTATTTCTCACAGTTCTGGAGGCTGGGAACTCAGATCAAGATGCCAGCAGGGTCAGAGTTCTGGTAATGGACCTCTTCCTGGTTTGCAGACAGCATCTTTGTATCCTTACATGATAGAGAGACCATCCTGATATAATTACTTCCCAAAGGGCTCGCTGCCAATACCATCACATTAGGGCTTTAACATGTGCATTTGAGGGAACATTAACATTCTGTCCATAGCAGTAAGTTAAGTAGTTCTTTTGTGAGCCTGATCTGAAAAGTTATCTATACTTAATATTAGATTTTTAATATGAGTATGTCACCTATAAAATCAATGTTTGGACCAGCTATTTTGTAATGTGGGGAATTCAGTTACAATAAAAACTTTTCTTGAATTTGAATCTCAGCTAGAAACTGTGACTTTTCTGTTTTGTGATGTGTAAAACGTGGATAATATCTGTCTCAAGTTATTTTAAGGATTAATATGCATACATATACATATTTGTGTATAATTATACTGTTATATATGTAAATATGCGCACGCAGAGTCTAGTATGATATTTACAAGGTTTTTAAATGGCAAAGAGGCAGCATAGCACAGCAATTATTAAGGTAGACTTTGATATGGAACTGACTTACTAGATCCATGACCTTGGGCTGGTTTCTTAACCACTCTGTGCCCTAGTTTTCTTTTTCTTTCTTTCTTTTTTTTTTTTTAATTTATGATAGTCAGAGAGAGAGAGAGAGAGAGAGAGAGAGAGAGAGGCAAATACACAGGCAGAGGGAGAAGCAGGCTCCATGCACCAGGAGCCCGACGTGGGATTCGATCCCGGGTCTCCAGGATCGCGCCCTGGGACAAAGGCAGGTGCCAAACCGCTGCGCCACCCAGGGATCCCCCTAGTTTTCTTTTTCTATAGTATGGGTAGTGCTTATTATAGAACTGTTTATGAGGATTGATGAGTTTATAGAGCCCTTACATCAAAACTTACACTTTGTAACATAGTATATAAATGATAAAATGGTATTTTATGTCAGTATCTAGCATAGCACCTATATTTTTGCAAGTTAATTAAATTATGTTGAGTTTTTAAAGATTTTTTTTAAAGGAATTTATTTATTCATGAGAGACCTACAGAGAGAGGGAAGACTGGTAGAGGGAAAGACAGGCTCCCCACGAGGAGCCTAATGCGAGGCTCTATCTCTGGATTCTGGGATCATGACCTGAGACAAAGGCATACATTCAGACACTGAACCACCCAGGTGCCCCTGTTGAAATGTTTTAAACTCACTGATTTTTTTTTAAAGGAATGTAAACACTCATTAAAATCAGTTGATCACACCATCTTTTATTGCACTTAACCGTGAAGCAGAAAGGTTAAGTAACTTGCACTTTAGATAATTTTCCAATGATAGCCAAGTTACTTGGCTGTAACTGAGCCAGGTCTAGTACCCTAGTCTTCTAGGTTCTTTTTTTATAAGCAAGGGACCTATAGTAGATAAAACACAAGATGATGAACTTCAATATAAAGAATTTTAGTTATATGGTAGAAATAGTTCAACAATAATGGGTTACCCAAAATAATTAGAAGGTTCTATTTGAAGTTTTTGTTTTTATTTTAACAATAGAAGCACTTCTGTATGCTTTATAAGAAACCATGGACTTGAAGCTTTAGATATCCCCCAATCAGCAATGTGGTATCATTCAATCGGTATCCTTGAAACACTTTCCATTGTGAACATCCTCCTAGCAGAAAACAAAATGTGAAGTCTTTAATACATATGTTTAGGTTATTACTATAAAGAATGCTGGCCTTCTATTTGAAATACCCTTAGTCCTATTTACAAAGAATTACTTTAGAGGAATTTGTATAATGTTTAAGTATGCTTTGTTCTCTAACCAATCAGGTAGTAAGTAGAGATTTAGTTCAGTAGTTGAATAGACGAGTCAAATTATTTTACTTAATTTAAACATAATAGTGTTGGGAAAACTTGAGGCAATGATCTAATTCAGTTACAGACTCAGTGTATTCCTGGCAGATGATCTTGCAACTCTGAACATTTTCTTGGCTTGAATAATCAAGATTTAAGAAATCTTGCATTATCTGTAAGCAAAAGGAGATTCCCTTTAGGTGACATTAAGCTCATCTCAAACCTTATAATTCTTTATTCTTTGAGAATATTAACTTTTCATTTTAAGCAGCCTAATTAGTAATTTTGACATACTATTTAATTTACAGATTGCCCAAGGACTCCAGATACTCCCAGCAGTGACCCTCGTTGTTCCACTAGCAGTAATAGATTGATGGCCTTACAAAAACAGTTGGATATAGAACTTAAAGTAAAACAAGGTGCAGAGAACATGATACAGATGTATTCAAATGGGTCTTCAAAGGTAAGTACTATAAATGTAAATGTATACAGTCCTCATTATTTGCAGATTCCGTATGTGTGAATTCACCTACCTGATAAAATTTATTTGTCACCCCAGCATCAGTACTTGTGGCACTTTTACAGTCGTGTGGACATGCACAGAGGGCTGAAAAATGTGAGTTGTCTGATGTGCATGCTCCCAGCTGAAGTCCAACAAGGTGCTCTATCTACCTTGTTCTTTAAGGTCCTACACTGTAAACAAGTATCCTTTTCATGGTCTGTAGTACCACAGTTTTTACATTTTTGTGCTTACTGTGATTTTGCTCCTTTTAAATAATGTATTATGATTTCTAAGACCATTTTAGCCTTCAAATTTGAAAGTATTGACAATAGAACAAGTTAGAAAAAAATAGTTTTTTAAATTATGTTTTTAAAATTGTTTACTCCTACCAAAACCAATCAAGAAAAAAAATTTAGCTATATGAGTTAAGGGTACACAGGAGCTCTCCATGTTTGCAACTTTCCTGTGAACCTAAAATGTTCTAAAACAAAAAGGTTATTTTTTAAAATTTAGACTTTAATGAATTTTCCATCACTATATACAGGTTTTTAGGAAAGGACAAATGAAAAAACAAGACATTCTAGTGGTAGCGATTGTTTGGAGTAGAGCTGTGGGTTCTTGGGGAATCTGGAATGGGCATGTAACTCCTAATGGAAAATCATTTTATGACAAGCAATTTTTACTAATGGAAATATGTCCTTATTCTGCCATACAATGTAGAAGAGAAAATGCTGGGAACCACTGATCCAGATTATTTTAAAGGTTCTTTCCAATATAAGGTTCTATAACTAAATTTCCAAAAAGTCTTAGAAAGGTGCACTTATAAAATTTACTTTGGTATTCTCAACTAATTTAAAGTTCTTGCCTCTGCAAATTAATGTTTCTTTCATATTTTAATAGATATTTCCTAAGTAATTTCAGAATAAAAGTTACTAGGTTGTATTTTTGTTTTGTTTTGTTTAAGAATTTAAAATGGGGGGGGGGGGTACTTGATTCCATGCATCCTGCCTACTCAGCCAAAGAATCTAGAAAGATGCTAAAAAAGAAATGTGTCTATGTTAATAAGATTTTTTAAGTTTAATAATGAAAATTAGATTACATACCATATTTCAAATGAATTTATAAGTTATTTTTAGAGAAATAGATTTGTTTCTACTTGGTATATTATATGAGACTTAATAGCATATTTTATTAACTTTAAACACTCATAGGGTATGGTAGAGTTGTTTCCTCTGTTAGGTTTAGTATTGACCTTTAGTTTTGAACATTTTTCATTTTTATCAAATGTTATTTTGGACTTTTTGTTTTAAGGCAAATAATATGTTCTTGGAACTGTGAATGCATCATATTATGCTGGGTGTTTTAAAATTAAATTTATTCAGGACGCCTGGGTGGCTCCACAGTTGAGCACCTGCCTTTGGCTCAGGGCATGATCCTGTGATTCCGGGATCGAGTCCCACTTTGGGCTCCCTGCGTGGAACCTGCTTCTCTCTCTGCCTATGTCTCTGCCTAAGAAAATCTTTTACATTACATTACATTACATTACATTACATTACATTACATTACATTACATTACATTATTTATTCAGGAGCACCTGGGTATACTCAGTTGAGCCACCGACTCTTGGTTTTAGGTCAGGTCCTGATCTCAGGATCATGAGATTGAGCCCTGCATTGAGCTCCACGCTGAGCAGTGGGTCTGCTTAGGACTCTCTCTTGCTCTCCCTCTGCCTCTCTCTCTCTCTCAAAAAAATAAATCTTAAAAAAATTAAATTTACCCAGCTACTGCCATTTGGAGTAACATTTTAAAATATAAAGTTGATGGAAAGATTGATAAGTTTATGAACCTTTTGAAGTTAAAGGAAAAGTGAATGTGTATATTGATAGATGGATAAATGAGAAGGCCATAGGTTTCACTGTATTCCCAAAATGATTGGTAATTGCCCCCACTCCACCCAATTTGAACAGGTTTATGGACATATTAAAAGGAAAACAAATAGGTAACTTATGATAACTACAGGTCCAAAATGAACAGAACTATGAGCATTCTACTAAAACAAGAGAGGGAGAAGGAGAGAGAAGGAGAGAGAAACTTTTAGCAGACTTCAAGCTGAGTGTGAAGCCTGATGCAGAGCTCAGTCCTACAACCCTAAAATCACAACCTGAGCTGAAATGGAGAGTTTGAATGCTCAACTGACTGTGCCACCCAGGCACTCTAATAGCCTTTTATTTTTAATTAGGAGATTTATTAACTTGAGAAGGGGTCAGGTGGAGGTCCAGCTGCCAAAGTTTCCAAGGTAGACCTGCTAGTTATTTCTGTGTAGATTTGGTCTTGTTTTCATTTCTCATTTTTAAACCTCTCAGAGGGTCAAAGTCTATCTCTATGAGATTAGGGAACATTGTAAACTCTGAAGTTATGTGGAATATTAATTTATTTGTTAAGGACTTAACAGTTTGTTAGCTATTTTGCTGGGCTCTGGAGTATAAATGTAATAAAATTAATGCCTTATAACAAAGTAGGTACTTAACAGATAATTACCCTGCTTTCAAAAACTTCACTATCCAAAAAAGGTACATGTAAATAATTACATTATATAATAGTGGTATGTTTATGTTACTTTAGAATCAGTGAATAAGAATCACTTAACTGCCATTAGAAATTATTAAAGTCTTAATATGAGATTTGAAGGATGGTTTGGAATTTAAAAGGTAATTACTTTCTAGGGAAGATGATATGGGTAAACCCAGTGATACAGAGTAATGACCTATTGAAGAGCACGGCTTAGTCTAAGAAATGGAAGTGCTTCTGTATGGCTATAGCAGGAACTCTGAACTTCTTTCTTACCCAACATATCTGAGGTAGGTAGATAGACTTTTAACAGTCGCAGGCATCTTCAGTGGAAGGCCGTGCCCTCAGGGGTAAATGAATCTCAATCTCCAGAAGAAAGCACATTTATTTTGGGAAAGGCTTCCAGATTATTCCAACAAGACTCTCCCCCTGCCCCCCATTCTCCACCAGTAAAGCTTTAAGTGAGTGACTTACAATGAGAGGTGTAGCATAATTGAAAGACAAACCAGATTATAAAGTACTTTGGACAAAATTAAACAGTTAAGATTCTATCTTATAAGATACATGGAGCTACCAAAAGACTTTTTAGCAGAGTAAATACATAATCATATTTGAAATTTAGAAAGTTCACATTCATCTTTCTCAGACTTGAAGAATTAGAGAAGGGTCAAGTATTTAGGCAGCAAATTTAAGTAGGCTTTTGTAGGAGTTCATTCCCCTTGTAATAGCAGTGAAAGCAAAGAAGACAGAGTCAAGCTATTTAGGTAGAATAAGTATGTGGTGTCTGGTTATGAGAAAGAAGGCAGAGTCAAAAATGATTCTTAGATCGAGTATGTAGGCAGATTGGTCAATGCTGGTGCCCTTCACAAGGATAGGTAATTTCCAATGGGGAGCAAATTTAGGGACAGGGATAATGAGTTCAGTTTGGTGGTAAAAATCATCTTCAGGACTCTGGTTATTGAATTTTCTATGACAAAACTACTACCCCAGCACACATGATAGCCAGAGGTGTCCTTCTAAAAGCCAAGTCATATTTTCACACTCTTGTTTCAGAACCTTCAGTTGGCTTTCTGGCATGCTTAGAACAGAATTCAGAGTCCTTATTGTGGCTCTGCAAGTTCATACATGATTTACTCTGGCTACTTTCTGATTTTATCCTTTAAAAAACGCTTTCATTCTCTCTCATTATACTCTAGCGATATCATCTTCTTTGCTATCTCTTGAACATATCAAGCACACTCTTACCTCAGAGGCTTTGTATTTACTGTGTCTCTGCTTAGATGTCTCTTCTCTCAAGTACTTTCATGGGGCTTTTTCTCTCACTTCATTACAGTTTCTGCTAGGTGCTAACACTCCAGCAAGCTCTTTACTGCTGCCCTGTATAAAATAGCAGGCCCGTCTCTCCTTATCTCTTTCGTTGCATTACTAATACCTGAAATTATAATTTCCACAATTTCTTTATCATCTTTATCAATATTAGAATGTAAATTTTATGGCTCTAAGTAGCACCATGGGTTTTCAGAATAATCTGAGGGCTTGATAAGACATTTCAAAGAGGGGCACCTGGATGGCTCAGTGGTTGAGCCTTTGACTCTGGTCATGATCCCAGGGTCCTGGGATTGAGTCCTGCGTCAGGCTCCCCTCAGGGAGCCTGCTTCTCCCTCTGTCTCTCTCTCTCTCTCTCTCTCTCTATCTCTCATGAATGAATTAATGAATAAATGAATAAATAAATATCTTAAAAAAAAAAGACCTGTCAAAGAGATGTTTTCCATTGATGTATTAAGATGACAAACCCAAGGTATTTATTAAAAATATGGGGTTCTTGTTAACCTCTTTAAATGCATCCAAGTCTTTTCAGACCTTTTCTTCAATTGGAAATATCTGACCATCTATCCCAGTCTCACTCTCCTCATCTGTATTAATAGCCCATAAAACCTTTCTGGTTTCCCTTAGCTAAAATTTATCCATCCCATCTTCCTTTGAATTTTCTTGGGTGCTTTAAACATTCTGATACATACAATAATTATTTGTGTCTGTTCAACCAAATTATAGCTTTTAAAAGGTAAATCCTGACTGATCTTTGTATTTTCACTGGATGTAACCACATTAAATACATGCAAAGTAAGCCATAAATATGTGATGGAAAAATGAAGATAATGATTGGCTTATTTATTTCAGAAATCCATGTGTGATGTAGTTTATTTGTTAGAATGGTCCCACTATGACTTAGAAAATAATAACTTACTTTTTATAAAACAAAATATTCTATAATTGGAATATATTATAAATGTTTTAACTTATAATTTTAAAATGCTGTACATTCAAAATATGACTATCAGGCATTGTAGAATGCTAATTACCAATAGAACTATATGAAATTGCTATCTTTGTAGTTCAAAATTGTTCAGGTATTGGCATTTTCATGATTCAACCTATTATACATAAAAATCTTTCCAAAGGCTTAACATAAAAGCAAATATTTCTGTAATTCATAAACCAATTCATATATTTTGGACCTTCCTTGTCTCTTGCTTTGAATGTATTAGGTGCTCAGTAAAAAATCCATTGAATTCATAGAAGCATAAAACTGACCATAAATATTTATTGAATGCTGGAAAGCATAAGACTGACAAGTAGTAACTGTAAATCACCTGTGATTGGTAATGTCCAGTGTCACATTTAAAAGCCTTCATCATACTTTGACATCTGTACAGATCTCTCAGAAGTTTGGAAAAAGTTGATTACTTTTAAAATGAACTAATGCTCTTCTTTGCATGTTGAACTGAAATAGTTAAGAAAGCATTTCCAAAGAAGTAAATGACAGAACTACTGTCTTCTCACATGGTGGTAAAACTGTAAAAGGAGTGGTTTAATTGAAAAACATGGTATTATATAGTTTGCTTGATATTTATACATTTATATTAGGACTTCATTGAAATAAGATAATCATCTTTATTAATCTGAAAGAGAACATTTTAATGCCAATTATGTGCTAAGCAATAGAATTTCAGTTTTATCTAATGCTTACAAAAGCTCCATGTTTTAGAGGGGTTTCCCCATTACATAATTTCTGCAAGAAACCCAAATCTTGCAGAAGGTTAGATAACTAACCCTAGTTTAAAAAGACAGTAAGATTTGGACCCCAGTCTATCTGATTGTGAAACATATTTGCCTCATTAAATTAGGAGCTTTGGAATACTAAAAGTTTTTCTCTTACTCTGATGAGATTTCAAAGAAACAGAAAAACTTTCAAATATTCAGTTTGTCTGATGTACCTAATACTGGAAAGGAAGGATTAAAGTAAGAGAAAAATATTTTCATTTTAAATTTGGAAGGTGAATAGGTATATTCTCAAAAGCATATATAATTAGTCATAGCCAAACACCAAACTCAAGCAAGTATTTTTAATGGTAAACCATAATTAACAAATACAGTATATGTGTTTACTTCATGGTGTAAATTGATATTTAAGAGACTTATAGTAAACTATATGGCCCAACTCCTTCAGTGTAAAATCTGAATATTTAATAAAGAATGAAATCTGACTAGAAGATCTTTATTGAATTGACTGGCCTTCAGAGCAAGAAAGAAATGGAAGAAAAAATCATAAATATGCAAATTGCTTTTTCTTCCACTGTATTTTAGCCAACCTAATTTGGTATTTATCATAAAACATATCAGCTCACTTTTCTTTTCCTTATATAATAGCAGTATTGTCTTTCTCCCCTCACATCTTCATTCATTTATACTGTGTCATCTTCTTCATTTATACAGTGCCATAATATACTGTGTGTTTTTATTGAAATGATCTGCACATCTGATGCTTATTTCTTAGCTTCTAGTCTTGAACTCTTCAGAGAGTATAGGTTGATTATATCCTATTTTATTTCCAAATCAGTACTGATTACCTTAGTGATAAAAGTAGAGGTGCTTAAGTAATAAGCAAAAATTGGCCTTTTTCGTGAATAAGTGCTTCCTAACTTGATGCATAGTTTTGTCATTTGTTTTTTTGTGGATTGAAGCCTACTAGACTTTGACAACTAATATAACTAAGCAGGAGATGGTATTAACTTGTTATTTATTGCATACAAAATTTTTGAAAAAAAATTGCTGTACTAGTTTTCTATGGCTGCTGCAAGAAATTATCATAAATTTCATGGCTTAGAGCAACATAACTTTATTATTTTACAATTTTGTAATTGAGAAGTCTCATGGATCTCACTGAGGTTAAAGTCAGGCATTGGCAGGGCTGCATTCCCTTCTGGGGGATGTAGTGGAGAATTTGTTTCCTTGATCTTACTAGCACGTAAAGGCTGCCAACATTTCTTAGCTTATGGCTCTTTTCTTCTTTGAAGAAAACAACGGTGGGTGCAGTTCTTCTCATATTGCTCTGTCCTCCTCTTCTCCCTTTCTCTTCCACATTTAAGGAGGCTTGTGATTACTTTGGGCCCACCTGGATAATCCAGGAAATGATCTGTGTATTTTAAGGTTGGGCGGTTAACAACCTTAATTCCATCTGCTGTCTTAGTTTCCCTTTGCCATCTTGGACATCTTTGGGTGGTTCATTATTTAGCTGACTACAATTCTAAAAATGGTAAGTTTTCGTGCCTCTCCATCAGTAATGTTCATTGTTACTGGAACTAAACTGAGATATGGTAGTAATGTTATTTCATGTAATTCACCTTTCTTGAAGTTTTAAAAAATAACAGACATTTATTCACCGTAATTTCCTCCCTTGCTTTATTGAGAAGGTCTTATTTTTTGACATTCAAGAATTTCAAGAGAGACTTTTCTCATTATGTCACTAACATTGACAAATGCTGTTTCTTGTTTCCTTTATCAGATTTAAGGGAACACAGATACCAGCTATGATTAGTTATTTTAAAAATTTGCCGGGATCCCTGGGTGGCACAGCAGTTTGGCGCCTGCCTTTGGCCCAGGGCGCGATCCTGGAGACCCGGGATCGAATCCCACATCGGGCTCCCGGTGCATGGAGCCTGCTTCTCCCTCTGCCTGTGTCTCTGCCTCTCTCTCTCTCTCTCTCTCTCTCTCTCTCTCTGTGACTATCATAAATAAATAAAAATTTAAAAAAAAATTTGCCTACATATGTGAAACTATAAGAATTTAACTGTAATTTTTTTTTAACTGTAATGTTATAGAACAGGAAGAGATTTTCAAAATGTTTCGGCTTAGTCACTGAGGCATCTATCTGTTACATGCAATGCTTCTGAGTATGAGATTATTGACCGTGGTACAGGAAAATTCTTTATATTTTGTGTAAAGCGAAAAAGAGAACATTATAAATGTGAATTTGGAGTTTTTAAAAATAGTAATAAGACTCACTTGCTTTTTCTCAAATTGTCTTACTGAGTTGTTTTTCTCATTTATAGCCCTATCAGTTTGGTGGCTTTTTAAAATAAATGTATTTACTTAGTGTTCTACTAACTCTTATTTTTCACTTGCTGCCAATCATTTGACCTTATTTAGAAGCTATTGAAAATGTTTTATTTTTTTTCTTTTCATCTGCTTACCATTTCAAACTTATTTTAATAGGATCGGAAACTCCATGGCACAGCTCAGCAACTGCTCCAGGACAGCAAGACAAAAATAGAAGTGATACGAATGCAGATTCTTCAGGCAGTCCAGACCAATGAATTGGCTTTTGATAATGGTGATGGAATAGAGATAAATTGTCATTCTTATTATTCTGGGCATGTAAATTTTATGTAGGAAAAAAGCACTGGCTCAAAATTAAAGAGGTGGAGGCATTATGGTTTTGTCTTGAGTTTTGATGGCTGAAATGGAAGGCTTTTTATTTCAACATTGTGTCTAACAAAAAAAAAAACAAAACATTGTGTCTAAGTATTACTTCAATGTTTATTGACTTCTTTATAATGAACTTTCTCTTAAGTTGTAAGAAATCATTTCCTTTTCATGAGTTTTAATCACTAATCACTACACATGAGAATACCAAATAAATGGTTCAATTGCTTTTTTTTTTCCCCCCTTTAGCAAAACCTGTCATAAGTCCTCTTGAACTTCGGATGGAAGAATTAAGGCATCATTTTAGGATAGAGTTTGCAGTAGCAGAAGGTGCAAAGAATGTAATGAAATTACTTGGCTCAGGAAAAGTAACAGACAGGAAAGCACTTTCAGAAGTAATTTTAAATATTTTAACTTAATAAATACATTATTCAAATAATGTAATTATTTTAAATGACAATTGTTTTTTCCCTATTCAAGGCCCAAGCAAGATTTAATGAATCAAGTCAGAAGTTGGACCTTTTAAAGTATTCATTAGAGCAAAGATTAAATGAACTTCCCAAGAATCATCCCAAAAGCAGTATTATTATTGAGGAGCTTTCACTTGTTGCATCACCAACACTAAGTCCACGTCAAAGTATGATTTCGACACAAAACCAGTATAGCACACTATCCAAACCAGCAGCCCTAACAGGTAAGTTGCATACATCTCCTAATTATTTTTGGTGCATCTCTTTTTTGTGTACATCTGGCTTATTTACAGTGTTGTATAAACATCACCACTATGTAGTTCCAAAACATTTTCATCATCCTAAAAGGAAACCCCACTTCCATTGAGTAGTTACTATTCCCCATTCTCCCAGTCTCTGGTAACCACTATTAATTTTCTGTCTGTGTACATTTGTCTGTTTTAGATATTTCCTATAAATAGAATTGTATAATTTGTGGCCTTCTGTGACTTCTTTCACTTAGTGTACTTTTCTCAAGGTTTGTTCTTGTAGTATATATCAGTATTTCTTTTTATGGTAAATAATATTCCATTGTATGTGGATATATACTAAGTTTTCTTTATCCATTTACCAATGGATGGTATTTGGGTTGTTTCCACCTTTTTGACTTGCGGATCATGTTGTTATAAACATTTGTGTTTTTGTTTGAACATCTATTTTCATTTATTTGGAGTATATACCTAGGAGTATAATTAGGAGATCGTGTGGTAATTCTGTGTTTATATTTTTGAGGAATGGTCAAACTGTTTGCCACAGTGGCTGCATTATCATTTTATATTCCCAAGAGCGCATATACTTACCAACACTTGTTATTTTCCTTTTTTTTTTATTATGCCATTCTAGTAGGTCTGTTATTGAAAGTGGGGTAGTGAAATCTCCAATTATTTATGTGCCTATTTCTCCTTTTAATTATGTAAATGTATGCTCCATATATTTTTGGGCTCTGTTGTTAAATGCACATGTTTGTAAGTTTTTTATATCTTCTTGATGGATTGACTCATTCATCAAAATGTAATGTCCTTCTTTGTCTTCTGTAACAGTTTTGGATTGAAAGTCTATTTTGTCTGATATTAGTATAGCCACCCCAGCTTTCTTTTCCTTGTTATTATTTGCACTGAATGTCTTTCTCCATCCTTTCACTTTTAATCGATGTCTTTGGATCTAAAGACACAGATTTGGATCTAAAGACATTCTAAAATGAATCCTTTTAGACAGCCTGTAATCATGTTTTTTTTTTTTTAAATCAGTTCCTTTTACTTAAACAGTGTAATACATATATATTTTAAGGTAATTACCTATGTACCTATGTGGCAGTGCAGTTCTGATGCTGACTCCCTAGAGCTGGGTCAAATTTCACGTGTTAATGGCACAGTCCCCACAGACTGCCCTTCTATGTAACACAAGTTGTAAACTTGGAGTTTCCCCAATGATCCACACTTCTGACAAATTGGCTACAGATTCAGGGGTTCCACTACCACCTCAGGCTCAGTAATTTTATAGAACTCATTCATGGAACTCAAGAAAGCTCTGCTTACAATTACAGTTTTGTTTTTTGTTTCTACAATTACAGTTTTATTATTTATTATAAACACAAATTAGAAAAGACACATAAGGAGAGATCTGGGGGTCCCAAATGTGAAGCTTCCTGGTCCTCAGCATGTATCGTTCTCTTAGCATATCAATTTCTGTTACCAACTAAGAATCTCACTTCAGCTATGATTATCCACAGTTTTTATTGTGGCTTCATTATGTGGAAGTGATTGGTTGAATCATTGAACCATTTGTTTGAAATCAGACTCTAGTCCCCCACCCCTCTCTGAAGGTCAGGAGGTCAAGCTAATATTGGCACCAATCCTCTAATCATATGGTTGTCTTTCTGACATAGCCAGCCCCCATCCAGAAACTGTCTAGGGGCCCACCATGAATCACTTTGTTAGTATTAACTCAATCTGATACCTGAGGAACCCACCGTAAATAACAAAGACACTGCTATGGGGAAATGACAAGGGTTTAAAGGCTCACTCCCAGGAGCCAGTAACAAAAACCAGCCAAATTCTTTAACATACAACAAAAAGGCTTACTTCTGCCATTTTGTTATTTGTTTTCTACAGGTCTTAATCCTTTTTTTCTGAATTCTTCTGATAATGCTTTCTTTTGTGTTTGAATTTTTCAAATTTACAATTTGATTCCCTTGTTTCCTTTTCCAGTTCTATTCTTAGTTGTTACCGTAGTGATTAATAGCCTGAATTTATAAGTCTTTTCTACTTTAACTTCAGTAACCTGCAAAACTCCCCTCCTATATAGCTGTTTCTCCCTGTTTTTATGTTGTATCACAGGTTACATGTTTATACACTGTGTTGCCCATTAGCTTACATTATAACTACTATTTTATGCATCTGTCTTTTAAGGCACAAAGAGTTATAAACCAAAAACACAGTAATATTGGCTTTTATATTTACCTGTGTTATTTTTTTCTCCAATTTCAAGTTACTGTCTAGTGTCTTTTCATTTCAATCTGAATGACTTACATTAGCACTTCTTCTAGGCAGATATCCAAGTGACAAACTCCTTTAACTTTTGTTTCCCTGGGAATTATTTTATTTCCTCCTTTATTTTTTTTTCTCCTTTATTTTTGAAGGTTAGTTTTGCCATATGTGAAATTCTTAGTTGACAAGTTTTTTTCTTTTATTAGTTTACAAATGTTATTCCAGTCTGTCCTGACCTTTGTACTTTATGATGAAAAATCAGCTTTTATTTTTTTTTAAGAATCCCTTGGAAGTGGTGATTTGCCTCTCCCTTGTAGTTTTGTAAGATTTCTGTCATTGTTTTTTTTTTTTTCACATTTTGATTATAGTATCTCTCAAATAGTAATCTCTTAAGTTTACTCTACTTTGAATTTTTGACTTCTTAATGTGTAGATTCATGTCTTTCATCATATTTGGGACATTTTTAGACATTATTTCTTTACATATTTTTTTCTGCCACTTTATCTCTCTTCTCTCATTCTGAAATTCCCATAGCATGTGTATATATATTCTTCATGGTATCCCAGAGGTCACTTTGTCTCTGTTGACTTTTTTTTTTTTTTTTTTAAGAACAAATGTTTAGGGGGATCCCTGGGTGGCTCAGCAGTTTGGCGCCTGCCTTTGGCCCAGGGCATGGTCTTGGAGTCCCAGGATTGAGTCCCACATCGGGTTCCCTGCATGGAGCCAGCTTCTCCTCTGCCTATGTCTCTGCCTCTCTCTCTCTCTCTCTCTCTCTCTCTCTGTATATGTCTCTCATGAATAAATAGATAAAATCTTTAAAAAAAAAAAAAAGAAGAACAAATGTTTATTGATGTACAGACATTTTAGGGGCCCAGAGACACAGGTAAATGCAAACACAGCTTCCATGGGTATCTGAAATTACAAGAGTAAGTCAAGCATCAAAAGTCAGAGTCTTCCTACCAGCAAGCTCCTATGAGCCCTATCCACAAACATGAACCATGCCTCTCTGGTTTGAACTGTCAGGATTTCTCCCAAGAGCCTGGCATTAGTAGAGCTCAAAAAGAAGCTTCTCATAAGGGTCTTTAAAGTTAACAAGCCAGGCATCAAATTGGTTAAGTCAGTTACAAACTATCTTTAGTTTCATTGTTTTACTTCCTGCTTTTTATTTTGTTTTTAATTAGGAGCATACCCATTTAGTGTTGTTATATCATATTGATCAATTACACTATCATTATAAATATTCCATTTTATCTCTGAAAATATTCAGACACACAGTTTACTTTGTCTAATGTTAGTAGAGCCGCATTATTCTTCTCATGCTCAATATAACCTAGCAAAATTTTTTCCTAGGATTTTTTCCATCCTTTCATTTTCAACCTATTTTTTTTTTATTTAAAGTGAAAATTTTATATTCTTTATATAGATGACTCTTCTTTTTATCTGTCCTGAAAATCTGATTGAAGTTGTTAGCCTGCCATATTTTCCCGTTTTTAAACAGCTTTTTTTTTTTAAATGTGACTTAAGCCGTGCTTTATTTTTTTTTAAAGATTTTATTTATTTATTCATGAGAGACACACACAGGGGGTGGGGGCGCAGAGACACAGGCAGAGGGAGAAGTAGGCTCCATGCAAGGAGCCCAATGTGGGACTCAATTCTGGGTCTCCAGGATCACACCCTGTGCTGCAGGCGATGCTAAACCGCTACGCCACCGGGGCTGCCCTTTAAACAGCTTTATATACATAAATTGCCCACTCTTGATGAGTACAATTTGGTAACTTTTGATACAACCCCCAAAAGTTTCCATGTGCACTTTATAAACTTTCCTTTTAGTATTATTTTTATTCTTTTTTCTTTTAGTATTATTTTAATATATATTTACTTGATGTTTGAATAGCATCTTTCCTGCCCTTTGTAGTTGTTCATAAAATAAACCCTCTGTTTTTCCATTTCATCTCCCATAACAGTCTTTTAGTTAGGCCTGTATGTGTGTGTGTGTTTATTGCTTTCTTTAGAGAATCAGATATCCATATTGAACTTATTTACAGTCTATGATCCCAGTGTACTCTTAACTCTAAATCAGTTTAAGAATTTTATGAAGAGATATTTTCAGGGCAGCCCCGGTGGCTCAGTGGTTTAGCGCCACCTGCAGCCCAGGGTGTGATCCTGGAGACCCGGGATCAAGTCCCACATCGGGCTCCCTGCATGGAGCCTGCTTCTCCCTCTGCCTGTGTCTCTGCTTCTCTCCTCTCTGTATATTCTCATGAATAAATAAATAAAATCTTAAAAAAATATTTTCAAATCTTTCCACTCTACCTTTTTGTATTCTTGTCGTAATATATTTTAGTTCTACATATGCCTTAAAAATCATCATCCTTGAGTATTTTCTTCATCTTGTACTTAAGATTTTCTCTATTTCCTTTTAGCCTATAAATTTTCATTTAACATGTATTTTAAAGAAGGTGTGCTACAGTGTCATTCTTTCACCTTTTTCCTATATTTTTGAACTTCGTGTTTTAAGAATATTATTAGTGGATATAGAAATTTGTATTTTTTTTTTCTTTTGGCTCTTTAAAATGTGATTTCATTTTCTTCTGGCTTCTATTTTTCTATTATAAAAAGTCAGCTGTAATTTTTATCAATATATCTTTTCGTGCAATCCCCCTCATTACTCAGCTACTTCAATAACATAGAATTGTGTTCACTTTCTTTTGTTTCTTTTCCCTCTCTGTTCCTATGACTGGGTGCTTTTAATTGACCCATCTTCGTGTTTGCTGATTTTTCTGCCTCAAATCTACTACTGACCTTTTCTAGTGAATTTTTAAAATTTCAGTATTACACTTTTCAACTCTAGAATTTCATTTCATTCTTATTTGTAATTCTGTATCTTCCTTAATATTCTCTATTTGTCAAAATACAGTACTCCTTTCTTTCTTTTGTTTGTTCGCTTTGGGGCTTTTTTTGTAGGTCTTTGTAGGTAAGATAGTTGATATCTAGTCCTTGATGTAAAATCCTTGTCTAGAAAATCCAATGACTTGGCTTCCTCAGTTTCTATTAATTTTTGCCTTTTTTGTCAATCAGCCATGTTCCTTTATTTTCTAACTTGCATCATAACTTTTTATTAAAAACTGGATATTGTGAATATTATAATGTGTAACTCTGGAAGATAATCCCCTTCTAGAATTTTTTGTTGTTGTTTGTGTGGAGTATAGTTGTTTAGGGGCTTTTATAAGCTGTTTTGTAAAGATTGTATTCACTGTCATGTATGGTCACAGAAGTCTCCATTAAATTAGTAGTCAACTAGTGTTTTGTCAGACATTTCCTTTAATGCATGCAGGCAAAAAGAAAAAAAAAATTGCCCTGCTTTTGCAGCTGGGCTCTGTGTTTGTGTGCTGGGGCATATCCTTAATGGTCAGTCAGGCATTGTCAACTATGCCTTTGCTCACACAGAACTCGAAGATCAGCCAGATATAAGAGCTTAGGGCTTTCTCAGGTCTTTTATGAGAATGTCTGTTTCTCCTAGCCTTCTAGTTTCCCAGTGGAAGCATTGCAAAGTCCTTATTTTTCAAAACGTCTTACTCTGTATTCTCTTCCAAGACTCTCTGGGATATCTTATTGTTTGTCCCAATTCATATCTTTTTCCCCAGGCTGCAGTGTCTGGTTCATTTGCTATTAAATCCTCGCCACTTAGCTATTTCTCTGCCCTTAGAGATTTCCTAGATAGGCAAAATACAAATAAACAGAAAAACATACCTTTGTGTTAGTCCTTAAGGGAGCCCTCAGTTAGGTCAAAGCAGATAACCATACTTTTCTTGAGCATGAATTTTTATCTGTAGACTGCTGTATTGATGACCATCAACAAGCCATTTGGGTAGGGGGAGGATGAGGCAAAGGTAAGTTAAAATACCACAGAGCTCTCCTATTTAGAGTACTCATTGCTTTTTTTATTAAGCATTTGCTTGGCTACAGTAAACCTTTGATTGTTTTGCAAATGTCTCATACACTTGACTTAACAGTTTTTGCTACTTTGTGGTGGTTTTGTTTGTTTCCCATATTTCTGTGGAGAAACTGCCTTTGGACTTTGCTACTGCACCATTTTCTTTGACCATCAGCTACAAAGGTTTTTATGGTCCATTTGAATGTGAAATATTTTCATTACACTGACTTCTCTGACCCCTAGAAATCCTTAAATTATCAATGGAAATGTCAACAAAGGCTTTTCCTTAAAAATGATGGTATTTAATATTTTGAGGATGTGACACTGTTCTTCAGAATTGCAAAGTATACTGTCACATTTTAGTAGCTTTGGGTATCATTGATCAGTTTTATATTTTGCCAGACTTCTATATTAAAACTTGAAGGACAAATTCATAGTTAAACTATGCTGTTGCCACTATTAGAATCAGTCTAAACCTATAGTTACCGAATTGAGTTTCTAAATCTAATGTATCCTGGGATGCCAGAATGAATTTACAAAGTACAACAGGATATTTTAACTTTTTGAGGGAAACAGTGTATTTTCACTTCCTCTGGTCACCAAAATACTAGCTCAAGGTACAGCATGAGATGGAGCTATATTCCTTTCAGTGATGTCATTTATTAACATGCCTGGGTTTTCTTGCATTGCTCTGATAATAAATACCATGTGAAAATCAATGTGGAATAGAAAAGAAGGTAGCAGTTTCCAATCTAGTTCCAGAGTTTGAGAAGCTGTACTGTGCTCATTAGGTACAAACATCCCATTAGGAGGTAACCATGGTTTTTTGCAAGTGAAATAAGATTATTTTCTTTCAAGTTATGTGTATTGTTTTTGTAAGTAGTTACTAGTTTGTTGCAGTATCCTTTGAAATAGAACTGTTAGGTATATTTTAGATTAGGAGCCCAGTGAAAAAATTGAGACACTGGGGTGCTGTGAAATAAGAAAGCTTGGGAACCTTTGGTCAATATTTAAAATGTTTTAAATGTTTATTAAAGTGTTTATCTTTCCAGTCACATCTTCTATAATTCCTACATGAATCTTATATCACTATTAAACTGGTTTGTGCACAGTCCATGTTGTGCACAGTCCATATCACTATTAAACTGGTTTGTGCACAGATCCCTGCCTTACTATCCATCTTCTTACTGTATTTTTAAAAATTAGAACTGTGAAGAACAAAGACCTTATCATCTATCTACATGTAATCCTAGCCCCTAGCACAGGACACTTTATAGATTCAGAAGATACTTGGTAAAGATTATTTGATGATAAGGAACTGTACTTATTACTTAAGTTTCACCATTGTATGGCCCAATGCTGAACGCATTAGTAATAATAGAGTGTTTCTGAATGATTCATTGATAAGATATGGTTGTCAAATATTTGGAAATCAACAATATCTCTAGAAGAGTAATAAAACTACGTTTTAGAAAATCAGCTGATATGACTGGAGATTTTTTTTCCTTTTCTATTCTTGTTGGCTCCTCTCCCCCAATTCTTTTTTTTTTTTTAAATAAATTTATTTTTTATTGGTGTTCAATTTGCCAACATACAGAATAACACCCAGTGCTCATTCCGTCAATTGCCCCCCTCAGTGCCCGTCACCCAGTCACCCCAACCCCCCACCCACATCCCTTTCCACCACCCCTAGTTTGTTTCCCAGTTCGTCTTTCATGTTCTGTCTCCCTTTCTGATATTTCCCACTCATTTTTTCTCCTTTCCCCTTTATTCCCTTTCACTATTTTTTATATTCCCCAAATGAATGAGACCATATAATGTTTGTCCTTCTCTGATTGACTTATTTCACTCAGCATAATACCCTCCAGTTCCAACCACGTCGAAGCAAATGGTGGGTATTTGTCGTTTCTAATGGCTGAGTAATATTCCATTGTATACATAAACCACATCTTCTTTATCCATTCATCTTTCGATGGACAACAAGGCTCCTTCCACAGTTTGGCTATTGTGGACATTGCTGCTATAAACATCGGGGTGCAGGTGTCCCGGCATTTCATTGCATCTGCATCTTTGGGGTAAATCCCCCGCAGTGCAATTGCTGGGTCGTAGGGCAGATCTATTTTTAACTCTTTGAGGAACCTCCACACAGTTTTCCAGAGTTGGCTGCACCAGTTCACATTCCCACCAACAGTGCAGTAGGGTTCCCCTTTCTCCACATCGTCTCCAACATTTGTGGTTTCCTGCTTTGTTAATTTTCCCCATTCTCACTGGGGTGAGGTGGTATCTCATTGTGGTTTTGATTTGTATTTCCCTGATGGCAAGTGATGCAGAGCATTTTCTCATGTGCATGTTGGTCATGTCTATGTCTTCCTCTGTGAGATTTCTCTTCATGTCTTTTGCCCATTTCATGATTGGAATTGTTTGTTTCTTTGGTGTTGAGTTTAATAAGTTCTTTTTAGATCTTGGATATTAGCCCTTTATCTGATAGGTCATTTGCAAATATCTTCTCCCATTCTGTAGGTTGTCTTTGAGTTTCGTTGACGGTATCTTTTGCTTTGCAAAAGCTTCTTATCTTGATGAAGTCCCAATAGTTCATTTTTGCTTTTGTTTCTTTTGCCTTCATGGATGAATCTTGCAAGAAGTTTCTGTGGCCAAGTTCAAAAAGGGTGTTACCTGTGTTCTCTAGGATTTTGATGGAATCTTGTCTCACATTAAGATCTTTCATCCATTTTGAGTTTATCTTTGTATGGTGTAAGAGAATGGTCTAGTTTCATTCTTCTGCACGTGGCTGTCCAATTTTCCCAGCACCATTTATTGAAGAGACCGTCTTTTTTCCAGTGGATAGTCTTTCCTCCTTTGTCGAATATTAGTTGACCATAAAGTTGAGGGTCCACTTCTGGATTCTCTATTCTGTTCCATCGATCTATGTGTCTGTTTTTTGTGCTAGTACCACACTGTCTTGATGACCACAGCTTTCTAGTACAACCTGAAATCTGGCATTGTGATGCCCCCAGGTATGGTTTTCTTTTTTAATATTCCCCTGGCTATTCGGGGTCTTTTCTGATTCCACACAAATCTTAAAATAATTTGTTCCAGCTCTCTGAAGACAATCCATGGTATTTTGATAGGGATTGCATTAAACGTGTGAATTGCCCTGGGTAACATTGACATTTTCACTATATTAATTCTTCCAATCCATGAGCATGGGATATTTTTCCATCTCTTTGTGTCTCCCTCAATTTCTTTCAGAAGTGTTCTGTAGTTTTTAGGGTATAGATCCTTTGCCTCTTTAGTTAGGTTTATTCCTAGGTATCTTATGCTTTTGGGTGCAATTGTAAATGGGATTGACTCCTTAATTTCTCTTTCTTCAGTCTCATTGTTAGTGTATAGAAATGCCACTGACTTCTGGGCATTGATTTTGTATCCTGCCACACTGCCAAATATTTGTATGAGTTCTAGCAATCTTGGGGTGGAGTCTTTTGGGTTTTCTATGTAGAGTATCATGTCATCGGCGAAGAGGGAGAGTTTGACTTCTTCTTTGCCAATTTGAATGCCTTTTATTTCTTTTTGTTGCCTGATTGCTGAGGCTAGGATTCTAGTACTATGTTGAATAGCAGTGATGAGAGTGGACATCCCTGTCTTGTTCCTGATCTTAGGGGAAAGGCTCCAGTGCTTCCCCATTGAGAATGATATTTGCTGTAGGCTTTTCATAGATTACTTTTAAGATGTTGAGGAATATTCCCTCTATCCCTACACCCTGAAGAGTTTTGATCAGGAATGGATGCTGTATTTTGTCAAATGCTTTCTCTGCATCTATTGTCCTCTCCCCAATTCTTTAACCAGTTGGAGTCTCTCTTTTTCTGTTCTTCATTGCCTTACTGAACTTTATTCAAAGTGATGTAAATCACCAGTGTAAAAGGAAGTATCTTACAATTCTTAAGACATTTTTGTTTTTTAAAAGATTCCTTTTAAATTCATACTGAAACTTAGAATTAGTTAATTCTTGTGAACCTTAAACTAAATGTAGAGTAACCAGGAAGAGAATAGTATTGGGCTTAAAGGATTAGACACAGTGAAGAATTATCATGGACCGGGCAGCCCAGGTGGCTCAGCGGTTTAGCACTGCCTTCAGTCCAGGGCCTGATCCTGAAGACCGGGGATCAAGTCCCACGTTGGGCTCCCTGCATGGAGCCTGCTTCTCCCTCTGCCTGTGTCTCTGCCTCTCTCTCTCTCTCTCTCTCTCTGTGTGTGTGTGTGTGTGTGTGTGTGTCTCTCATGAATTAAAAAAAAAATTATCATGGACAAGTAGCAGGAGCATTTACCCTCCTGAGTTTCTCACTGCATGCTATTATTTGTGGTTTGTCTTATTTATACTCTGATTTCTTTTGTGGTTGTATGGTTATAAATTGAAATTTGCAAATTTGGTGATATTTTGATCTAAGGTATTAAATTTTTTGGTCCACATTTTGAGACACCTGTTAGTTTTTATGAAAGAAAATTTCCTCAGAATTAAAAAAATTGTCAGGTACTGAATTAGTAAAATGGATATAGAATAGTTTTTTTCAGAATGTTAAAAAACTAAAAAAGCGTTTACATGTTCTAATGGAGTTCATAGCTACTGCTTATGAATATAAACATTTAGTTTTTGGATTACTTGTTTTAAAAATTTCATATTGTGGAGTATAAAAATAAAAAATTAATTTTAAGCTATTTCTAATATGGTTATATACAATTGCAACTGTTGTCACCTCATGAAAAGAACTTCTAGATGCTTAATAATGAACTTAAATCCCTCTAGGTTTCTTTTTCCTAAATGAAAGCAGGTGTGCTGAGCATTGTCATCTCCTAATATATTGAAATTACTAAAATATTTAATAAGCTACCAGGGTTTGAAGTAGTGACCAGATGTTTTCAGTTTCCCCAGGATGACTTTTACAGCTAAGCATGTACAATGGAAATGAGCTAAGTTTGTCAGTTTAACAACAAAAAAGCAAATACAACATACAGACACAAGTTGATTCTTTTGAACTAAAATTAAAATGCTATCTATTGTATTTAATCTGCCTTAACACTTTACAATTAAAGAAGATTTCCATAGCCTAACCAAACATTAAATTGGAGCTTCCTGCTCCATCTTTAATAACTTCATTAAGACATAATTTATATACTGTAGGATTCACCCACAGTTTTAGGGCTTTTAGGAAATGTATATAGTTGTCACCATCATCAACATCCAGTTTTATTTGAAGTGCATAACTTGAAGGTTTTTGTCATAATTTTACACTTGTGAAACCATCACAACAATCAAGATAATGAAAGTATCCATCATCCTAAAATTGTCCTTGTGTGCCTCTGTGTAATCCCTCTTTCCTGCTCTTCTCATGCTCTCCCTACCCACATCTGTCTCCAGGCAATCACTGACCTGTTTCTATCACTTGCTATTAGTTTCTATTTTGTAGAATTTTATATAAATGGAATCATACAGTTTATACTGTCTTCTTTTGGGAGAGGGATTTCTGGCCTTTTTCACTCTGAGCAATTACTTTGTTATTCATCTATGTTGAGTGTATCAATGGTTCCTCTCTACTATTAGTAGTATTCAGGTGTGGATATTCCACAGTTTATCCACTCACCCATGAGAGATATTTGATTTGTTTCCATTTTGTAGTTTTTCAAATATAGCTGCTAATAACATACTTGTGCAGTTTTTGTGTAAATGTATATTTCACTTGGGTAAATACTTAAGGAATGATATGGCTATATCATATGGCAGCCTACTGATAATGGATTCTTTACCCATTTTAACATCTGAAAAGTCTTCATGTTTGGAAGATATCAGTGTGTCTAGAGTTCTAATTTCACAGTTTATTTGCTTGTTCATTTTCTCAGTACTTTAAAGTTGTTGCTTTTCTATCTTGCTTTCATTGTTTTAATGAGTAATCCACTGCCATCCTAAACTTTGTAACATGTCTTTTTTTCTCTGATTGCTTTTAATATTTTCTCTTTATTTGTTTAGAGAAATTAAGATTATGCTTTCATGTGATTTACTTCTTTTTCTTTTGCTTGGTTTTCATTGAAATTCTTGGATACTTCCCAGGTTTATAGCTTTCATCAAATGTAGAAAAATTTCAGCCATTATTTTTTTCAAATATATTTCTGTCCCCAGTCTCTGCTCTTCATCAGGGACTTAACTGCACATATATTAGACTTCTTGAAGTAAAACACATTTTACATATGCATTGGTTTGTTTGTTTTCCCCTCAAGTCTTTCTCTTATTTTTGATAATTTCTACTGCTTCAAGTTCAGTAGCCTTTTCTTTGCAATGTATAACCTGCCACCAATCCCATCCCAGTATATTTTTCCTTAAATCTTAAACATGGTAGTTTTTATCTCTAAAATTTTGTTTTGGATCTTTTTTATTTCTTGTCTGTTTGTATTCAACTTTTTGAACAGATGGAATATAATTGTAGGAATGTGCTTATCTGCTAATGCTAACATGTCAGTTTTGGATTGATTTTTATTTGATTTTTTTTTCTTAGTATGGATCATATTTTTCTATTTATCTGCTTGCTAGGCAAGATAGGCAGAATTTTAAGAATGATCCATGGAATCCCTCTTCTGTGAATATGATGAGATATCACTGGTGATAATATTATGTTATATGGCATAGGGGATTTTGCCTATGTGATTAAGGTTACTAATCAGTTGCTTTTGGGTTGATGTAAAGGACAATGATCTGGGTAGGCTGATTATGATCATAGGAGTCTCCTAAAAGTAGAGAATTTTCTCTGGCCAGTGCCAGATAGGGAAGAAAGATCTGAATCATGAAAAGATTATATGTGTCATTGCTGGCTTGAAGATGGAAAGGGCCAGCTATGTAGTGAGGAATTCAGATGGCCTTTAGAACTTGAAAACCGCTCCTGGCCATCAAGTAGCAAGGAAATAGGGACCCCAATCCTATGTCTGCTAGAAATTGGATTCTGCCAATAACCTGAATGAGCTTGGAAGCTCATTCTTCAGATTCAGATTCTTCAGAGCTTACAGGTAAGAGTCCAGCCTGACAGACATGATGATTTTAGCCTTGTGAGATTTCTAGCAGAAAGTGCAGACAGCCTACCTAGACTCTGACTACAGAATTGTGAGGTAATAAATGGGTGTTGTTTTAGGCCACTATATTTGTGGTAATTGGTAATTCAGCAATAGAAAACATACATTCCCAGTCATCTCTAACATTGAGTATTAGCTTCTTGGTGCTAGATATTTTGGTATTCCTGTAAGTACTCTTGAGCTTTGTTATAGGTCACAGTTAAGTTCCCTAGAAATAATTTGATCTTTTGAGTATTGCTTTTAAGGTTTGTTATGCAGACCAGAGCATCATTTAGTCTAAGGGTAATTAATCTCTGCTACTGGGGTGGGACTGAATAGCTGATCAGGGAAACCCTTCCCACAACTTAGTTCTTCTGTCTCTGGAGAGTTGTTTTTTATTCTGCCTGTGAGTCCTAGCCACCTTGGTCAATTCAGTCTTCGTTCTGTGTCAGTACTCTCAGTTCTAACTCTTTAACCCAGGGAGTCCACTTGGCTGCACCTAAACTGCCCCTCCCTGTACTATGTCCCAGATATATTCAAGGAAGTAAACTCAAGCAGTCTTAAGGTTCGTCTCATTTGTTTCCCATTCCTTGAGTATCTGTGTTCTTCATTGCCTGACATCCAATGTCTTTAATTCTTTTTTCACTTTAATTTTTTTTAGTTTGAATTGAGCATAAATCCACACTTTTTTACTTTGTTAAAAGTCCTTTGGTTACTTTAATTAAAAGTTTAAATAAAATGAAGCTTTAATTGTTTAAGTCTAATGAGACCAAGAAATACTCTTCCTTAAATGTTATTCACTGTCTAATATCTAAAATTTTAATACTGCAGCACCATCTTTAAATTCTAGTATACTAAGTCTAGCCCAAATGATGACAAAGCTGTATCTCTGGATGGACTCACAGTTCCTCATTTTCTTTTGAACACCTTTAATATTTATTTGCCTAAGGAAATTGCAATTATTTTATGCTTAGGTAATTACAGTCTGTAATTATTTCACTTGCTAAACTATTAGAATGGAAAGTTAATATTATTTTACATCTCAAATAGAACAGAAACCCATTTATTTATGAAAAAAACCCTTATAAAGTCCTTTTCTGTGTTAACTACATAACTACTAAACACAACAGTTTTCCTTGTTTCTAATTTCTGTATGTTTATTCTAATAGGCATATTATTTGGCTTTATGTTTCTCCTCCCACATGGTCTGTGACATAATTCTGTAATTCTTCCATGTAATTATATAAATGAGTATTCAGATGTACAAGAGTTTATGTAAGTTGTTTTATGCCTTGCAGACAGTTCTTTTGGGAGGTGCTGTTCTTTCCATAAAATTTCTTATAGTTGTATTAATTAAGAATTTTCAATAAGTTTCTCTAATTAAAATAGGAAAGATGATTAGTTACCTCACAGATCCTCTGGGAGAAGAGATTTTGTTATTTTAGCACATCACCCCTCCACCCCCGTTTCTTTTTATCAAAGACATAGTTCTATATTAAGAATTGATGTTCTGGGGCACCTGGGCGGCTCAGTCAGTTAAGTGTCTGCCTTCAGGCTGGGGTGATCCTGGGATCCAGCTGGCTTGGAGCTCCCTGCTCAGCAGGGAGTCTGCTTTTCCCTCTGCTCCTCCCCCTGCTTGTGCTCTGTCTCTCTCAAATAAATAAATAAAAGCTTTTAAAAAATTGATGTTCTTATTTGATATTTGTTGATGATAAACAGGTACTTTGGAAGTTCGTCTTATGGGCTGTCAAGATATTCTAGAGAATGTCCCTGGACGGTCAAAAGCAACATCGGTTGCACTACCTGGTTGGAGTCCAAGTGAAACCAGATCATCTTTCATGAGCAGAACAAGTAAAAGTAAAAGTGGAAGTAGTCGAAATCTCCTAAAAACCGACGACTTGTCCAGTTCAGTAACCAGATTTTTTTTTAAATCATATAACAAATTAAAGGGTCTATACAAAGGGCATAGCAATGGGGACAGCAATGGGAAGAGCCAAAGTTGAACAAAAAGCTTTACAATTATGATTTCTATAATTTAATTTTTAAAATCTTAAAAGCTATACTGTAAGGAAAACAACCAAATTTATTGAAGTTGTATTAGGAAACTGAATGACATATTGCATTAATTCTTTAGGAAGAATAAAATTTTGAATATCACTCTTTATGCCAAACTGAAGGTGTTCAAAGCCTATTAGACTTGATTCTTTTAACAGTATAGTGACACTTCTAAATTAACATTGAGATTTTGATAATCTTGGGACCAAACATGTCTACTAGGATAGTAGCTCAGTTAGCAAACAAATGGAGGCATGGATGGAGGTAGTAAAAGTATGATGCAACAGGTTTATGAAGCACTTTGGAGACATTCTAAAATGTAATTATGAACTCTGATACAAAGGTATAACTGGGGGGTAGGGGAAAAAAGGCCTGTGACAATTCAACCTGCTACAGAGTACAGAAGCAAGTATGTCAGTGTTTTCATATATATAGAGAGAGATTTTAGGAAAGTTATGAAAATAAAAGTTGCCTGAGGTAACAAGCTCTATAAATAGAAGTGTAGAGGGGGAAAAACTAGATGATTAGTATTTACATAAAAACATATACACATACAAAATAGATAGCATTTAATCTTTTTGTTTTTGTCAAACACAAAGGATAAGTTGAGAGCATCTAGTTGGGAGTGTATGTACGTATAAAAGTGCCCAGTTAAGATTCAAAGCTTCTGGATAAAGAAAGCCCTTACTTTGAGGGCACCTGGATGGGTCAGTTGCTTAAGCTTTCTATTCTTGATTTCCACTCAGGTCATGATCTCAGAGTTGTGAGATTGAGCCCGGAGTCAGGCTTCACATTGGAAATGGAGCCTGCTTAAGATTCTCTCTCCCTCTTCCTTTAGCCCTCCCAACCCCTCCTCTCTCTCCTTCTCTAAAAAAAGAAAAGAAAAAATATACCTTATCTGAGAGGATCATAAGCTTCTGTTGCTGTTAAACAGTTGTACCTCTATTTTAAAGGTTTTAAAATATTTAAACAAGTCTATAAATTGTATTACAGATGATGTATGTGCAGTTTTGAAGCTAGATAATACTGTGGTTGGTCAAACGAGCTGGAAACCCATTTCTAATCAGTCATGGGACCAGAAGTTTACACTGGAACTGGACAGGGTAAGATGAAAACATTTTACTTGAATTTTCATTATATTTATCATTCATTTTGAATGTAAATTTTATGTTTGAAGAAAGGCTTTGAAAAGTTTTGTTTTTAGTGCAATAAAAGAAGAATCTAGGTATTTTTGACATTCCTCATCTGGTGAGTAATATAAGTCTACCTTAAGACAGGTGAACACCAGAGTGCTGCAGTAGCTTTTTGCTTGTGCAGTTGATTTGAAAATGTCTAGTTTGTATTAACCTAAAGACAAGTGAGTGCTAATATTAAAATATATTTATTTTAGTAATGCACTCTCTAACAACTAAGGGAATTCTTTTGACTCACCATTTGTAGGTCATAGTATCAAAGTTGGATTTGAAATGTGCCAATGTGCCCACTTACACAGACTTCCATGTGTCTCAGTGGCTTTCATGAATGATGTGAATGTCTAGAATGCAAAATGTAGCTGTAGAATCAACCAGAAGTAAATTTGGTCCACAGTAGATTCAAGTCCATGTTGCTAACTTTCTTATTTATATTTTAATCCATCCACTGGGGTATAGGACAAAAATATTAGAACTTAAACCTAATTTTGTCTAAAAACTAAGAAAGATATCAAGATTTTTATCATTTAGTACTTAGGTTGATACAGGTGTCATTTTTTAAATTCATATTTTACTGAAAGCAGATTTACAGTGCTTAATGATGATATGAGGTGGTGATTACTGCTCTACACTACTTTAAAAATATTTTTCCTATTTATTTTTTCCTTTCCTCATAGCCAGCATCCTAATCAGGCCCTCTTCACTGCTTGAGCATATATGCACTGCTCAATGCATATACTTGAGCAAAATACTTCATCTTTATGTACCGATTTTCTTAGCTTTAATCCAACGACTTCAGTGAGATGTGTAAAGATTAAATCCATGTAAAAATCTTAGACAAGTGGTAAGAACTTGATTAATGTTAGCTTTTTTTTTTGTACTAAAGTAATTTACTAACTAGTCTTCATGTGTCTGAATACCAGACTGAATTTCAAAGAACACTACATTCATCTTGGCATTCATTCTCTCATTTAAGATCATTCATTTATTCATTAAAAATTATCTTGAAATTATTCACTCATTTACTCAACAAATATTCATTGGTATCTGCTGTATTCCTGGCATTTCCAGGTAATAGATTGGCAATGAACAATATAAACAAGGTCTCTCAAGGTTCCTCAAAGAACTTATATTTCAGTGGTCTTCAGTATGTACCTGTTTAGTTGCATAATTTTTTACCATTACATCTGAAACTGTAAAAGTTTGCCACCTCATTTCCCAAATATACCTTTTTTGATGATTTCAGTTAAAATGATGTTGAGGTCTTAGAATGCTAGGCTGAGGTGTTTATACTTGTTGGTATGGAAGATGGGATGGAAGAGACATAACGGAAAAATTGGTCTTGGAATTTGTATAAAGAACGAATTTGACAGAGGAGGAACTAAAGGTATACAAATTGGCAGGGAGCTACTCCAGTGCTATAATTGTAAGATTAGGAGCTTGAAGTAAAAATTGGTAGTGGGGATCGAAAAAGATACATGTGGAAAATGAAGGGAAAAAATAGTATTAATGGGGCCCAAGGTGGCTCAGTTGTTTAGGCATCTGCCTTTAGCTCAGGTCATGATTCCAGCATCCTGGGATCAAGGCGTGCATCAGGCTCTCTGCTCCACAGTGAGTCTGTTTGTCCTTCTCCTTCTGACCCTCTGCCTGCTTGCATATTTTCTCTCTTTCAAATAAATAATAAAATCTTAAAAAACAAAAACAAAACAACCTATCTAGTTGGATTTGAGTACAAAGGAAGGAATTTGTCTATAATTTGCAAAGAAAATGATGCCACAGTGATTGGAAAAAAATCTGTATTGGAAGAGGATGGGTTCTATGCCTAATTACTTAGCAATTAAATAAAGATGTAGAACTAGGGGTTAGGGCTAGATAAGTAGCTTCGAAGCTCATTTGAGTAGAGGTCACAGTGAATGTCATCCAAGTGGGTAAAGTCAATCCATTCATTTCAAAATATTTATTGAATGTCTCATATGTACCAGGCTTTTTACTATGTTCTAGATTTACAGAGATAATATATGCTCATTGCTGTAAGAGAACTCTTAGGTTTAACAATCACCGATTTTCTGTTCTGTGCCAAGCACCATTCTAGATACTGGTAATGATTAATGAAAACTCCAAAGTCCATATCCTTAGGAACCTTATATTCTAATGAGGGAAGATAATAGTAAACAAGTAAAAAAAAAAAACAAAAACAAAAACCACCTATAAGTACAGTGAAGGAAGTAAATAGGGCAGTGTAATAAGGAGGTGGGCTACTTTAGATGGAGTAATTAGGGAATCTCTTTGAGGATGCTATATTTGACCTGAGACCTGATGAGTGAAAAGTTACCAGACTTGCAAAGATCCAAGGGAGAGTGTTCCCAGCAGAAGAGACAAAATATACAACCCCTGAGGTGGGAGAGAACCTGATATGTTTTAAGAATAAAAACTGGGAGACAAGATCAATGTAGAGTAAAGTAGATGTAGTTACATGCCAAATCACTAGGATCTTTATAAGTTAAGAATTGAGAGACAATTGAAGGGCTTTTAATAGCGGAGTTAACATCATTTGATTTATCTGTGGTACATGATCTGCTAGAAGTACCATGTACTATAGAAGCCAATAAAAGACTAACATATAAAGAAAGAGTTTGTAAAGGAAGAAAACAAAGATTTAACAACCAGATCTTAAGCAGTATCCCAAGGGTAGGAGGAGAAAGGTTTGCCAAAGAGAAATGAAAAACCTTGAGTTGAAACAGATCATACCTTAGATAAGCATTATAAAAGCTTATCCAGTGAATAAATTGCAGGAATGGTGAGATGATGAAAACCCTGTTACATATCAAACAATTGAAGAAAAGTGGGATTTTTAAAAGTCTGTTAAGGAAGAAATTTAACAAAAATTTGACAACTGTCTTTAAAGTTAGAAGGAGGAATGTGAGGATAAAGTTAGGGTAGTGAGAACAATGAGATTTCAATTTGTGTGTTTATTCTAATTGATCGGTAGTGACTTCCTAGACCTCACTGTTAAGGTTTACAGGATAGGACTTGGTTTTCAGAGTTTATATTGATCAAGCAGCAATGTTTGCCAAATTCTTGGAGAAGTAGCAAGTGACAAATTGTTGTACATGTTGCATCCTTAGATTGACTATATACTTTGTGTCTGTGGAGGACAAACCAAAAGTCAAAGGATGACTGATTTTTTTTTCATTACAAAGGATAATATGTTTAAAAAATGAAATGAGCTGCTATGGAAAAATAGTAAGTTCTCTCTCAATAAAATTGAGTGAGCAACTTATAAAAAAGATTTTTAAGGAATTTTTATATCAGAAAAAAAGTTACACATCTAAGATTTTTTTTCGACTTTGATATTTTCTCTTTCAGGGTAAAAGAACCAGCATTGTTACATGCTACAAATTAGCTGTTTAAATAGACCAATTTAGGGGATCCCTGGGTAGCTCAGCGGTTTCATGCCTGCCTTTGGCCCAGGGCACGATCCTGGAGTCCCAGGATCGAGTCCCACGTCGGGCTCCCGGCATGGAGTCTGCTTCTCCCTCTGCCTGTGTCTCTGCCTCTCTCTTTCTCTCTCTGTGTGTCTATCATAAATAAATAAATAAATAAATAAATAAATAAATAAATAAATAAATAAATAAATAAATAAAACCAATATAATTCAGTCAAGCCCACTAAAGAGGGAAATAACGGTTGAGGTTGTTAGTATAGTATAGATAGATATAGTTTTCATGTCTTGGTTATATTTGTGACTTCTTTCTAAACTGTGTGAATACGTATAAATGTTTATGACCATAAAATGTTTCTTTCAATTTCCATTCATTTATAATGTAATAGATTATGACATTGGCTTTGAAGCCAGGAAAGTTGAGTTCATTGTCTATCTGCTACTTACTAGCTTTTGATAGTAGACAAGTTACATAACCTTACTACTACACATTTGTTTCACCATCTCTGAAATGGGGATAAGACCTATAGTTAATCCTTGAACAACACCTATTTGAATTACGCAGGCCCACTTAATACATGGATATTGTACAGTAAAGTGCTATAAGTCTATTTTCTCTTATGATTTTTTAATATTTTTTTCTCTAGCTTACTTTATTATAAGAAGATAATGTATAATACATACAAAATACGTTATCAGTTTCCAGTCAACAGTAGACTATTAGTAACGTACTGGGGAGTCAGAATAATCAGATTTTGACTGCACAAGGTTTGGTGCTTTAAAACCCTTCCATTGTTCAAGGGTCAACTGTAATCTTTGCAGAATTATTAGAAAAACTGAGGTAGTGTATATAAAATCCCTTTTGTTGCCTGGCACATTCTAACCACTTGATGGCGTTAATTCTTTTTTAGCCCAAGGCTTTGATGTGTGGGTGGCTATGAATTTAAGTATAATAGAAGAGCATGGTAGGTAATGGGGAATTAATTGGCTGAATGTCATTTTCTTTCACTTCAGAGCCTATTTAAAGTAATTATAGGATTTTTGATGAGTGATATGATCAAAATGAAACTCAAAGAGGGGCACTTGGGTGATTCAGTCAGTTAAGCATCCAAACCCCTGATTTCAGCCCAGGTTGTGATCTCAGGGTTGTGGGATTGAGCTTTGCGCTTAGTGGGGAGTCTGCTCAAGATTCTCTTCTCCCTGCCCCTCCCCTTGCTTATGTGTGCACCTGCTTTCTCTCTAAAATAAATCTTAAAAAACAAAACTCAATTATTGTTAGAGGGAAAACAAGATAGAAGATTTCTCTTGTAGACACATTATTATGTTTTGTAGAGTTTTATATTTAAAATAGAACTTAAAAGTAACACATATATACATATAAAATTAATAAAAAAAGAACTCAAAAGTAAGTTACCATCATTTTATAGTTAGGGAAACGGAGTACAGAGTAGTTACATTTTAATAAATTTCAGAGCTGGTACTAGACCTCAATACTCTTCAAAATGGATGCTCTTTCCTTTAAGGTAATTTGAATGAGATAGATAATAGTCATGCAGAGAAGGAAATAATAGAAGAAGATGAAAACTTGAAAGAGAGAAAATAATTTAAAATAACCCACACTACAAGCTTCAAAAACTAGAAAGACTGTTGATTGGTTCCTCTGTACTTGCAGTAGTGATCTTCACCTAAAATTGTTTTTTTTTTCCATGACTTTAGACAGTCTTTCCACTTTGGGTTAGTCTTCCCTTTCAAAGTTTGAAAACAGTGCATGAGCAAGTAAAGCTTTTCATCCTTGAGGCCAGCTAGACCTTCCAGGTTCCTGATAGGCATGTTACTTGTCCTTAATATGATTATAAACTTCTGTTTGGCAAAGACTACATTCCTTATCATGATAACTACTTGTGTTTGCACAGTACATTTCACTTTTTCATGTGACTTTTACCCTTTTACTTTATCCATTTATAGAATATTTATTTATGGAAAATGTTTATTGAAATATTTATAGAAAATGTTATTTTAAACTGTCTGACGTGTTCATGCCTAGCATTTTGCCTCAAATGTCAAGTTTCTTTTCTACAGGATTCTGGAACTAAGTTATTTATACTATTTCTATCCTTTTCAAGATACAAAGATTCATAGGTCTTTTTGGAGTTATGAGATATTCTGAAAATGATCTAGACCTAGAATAATCTAAGAAAACCCAGATTCTGTTCCTGGGAGGTCAGGGCTCTGTAGAATTGTCTTAGGGGGCAACACAGAGATTTTTTGTTTGTTTTGGTATCCTAGCTAAGATATCATTTGGAATTTGCCACTTAAGAAAAACAAAGCTTTGAAAATTGCTGATGTAATTCAGCCCTCTCATTTTATAAATTAATAAGGAGTATGGCTAAGGATTAAATAACTAGCCTAAAATATAATCCAGGATTCTTTTTTTAATTTTTACTGATGTGTAGTTGACACGGTATTACATTATTTTCAGGTGTACGATGTGGTAACACAGCAAATCTGTTCGTTAATGCTCTGCTCACCACAAATTCAACTACTTTGTCACCATACAAAGCTATTATAATACCAATGACTGTAACCCTATATCTACTACTCCCGGTAACCCATCTTGCCCATTCCCACAGTCCACCCCCATCCCTCTGGCAACCATCTGTTTGTTCTCTGTATTTATGGGTGTGTTTCCCTTTTAATAATAACCCAGGATTCTTTTTTTATTTTTAATTTTTTTAATTAAGTAATCTCTATGCCCAACGTGGGGCTCCAACTCACAACCCCAACAACAAGAGTCACTCCCCTCGACTTCCCCTTTTTATATTTTCTTATAAAACTTGGTCCTTTTTAATGTTTATTTTAATTACAAGTAGCTATCAATTTCTCATTTTCCCTGAATTCCCTCAGTCTTCCTGGGGGAGCCCATAGAATAGGAATACAAAGACATTTTAACTTCTGTGAATGAGCTGTCTGACATTGACCATACCGTTTAATCTGAGATCCTGTTTTTTAACTTATAATGTAACTACAGGGGCTCTGAATGGCTCAGTCAGTAGTGCATGCATCTCTTGATGTCAGGGTCGTCAGGGCCTCATGTTGGGTGTAGAGCCTACTTAATTAAAAAAATTTTTTGATAATATTTACCATTCTTACCTTTTTACTGCCTCCTAGTTCTGTCAAATGACACATCATAGTATCTTCTGAGGCTATGACCTCTGAGACGATGAACTATATTACATTATCATCTGCTTCCCTCCCCCCCCATCTCTATCATCTCTTGATCACCAGTTTCCAGTATTCCTTAAGGACTTTAATTCTTCGCTTCAACATTATTCTAGGGGATTGGGGTGGGATGGGGGGCTATATATGTAAATAACTCTCTTGGCATAAGATCATTTTCAGAGTTGTTTGAATATCTCCGCTACAGTATACCTTTACTCCTTGTCATTTTAGCAGTGAACTGTTCTGAAATCTTAAGTTTGATATGCCAGACTTTCACCAAATCTTTTATTTCCCTAAATGAGATAGTTACATAAAGTACCTATATTAATGGTTATGCAGTAAATGATAGCTCATGTTATTATTTGTTACTCCTCTGGTTCTCTTCCTTATTACCACAGAACTAGATATTTGATCAAATATATCCATTTCCTTGATTCTTCAGGAAGGGGCTAAAGAAGGGGCAATCAGTGCCTTACAAATTACATTTTTTTCTGTGTACCCTAAAACTGGTGTCACCCTGAACCATTTCTTTACTGATGCCCTCACATCAAGCATCCTTCAATCTTTTTATATCACACCTGTTGCAGAAAGCCTCAACAGCAAATCAGTCCTACCATCTGTCTTTTCTACTCTAATCTACTGAATGCTGCTGAAATATTAATCATACCCATTACTGTAAATTTTCATTTCTAACCTCATCTGGACTTATAAAAGTTGTCCTGCTTTTCATATCTTAATCCCATTACCAGAAGCTTTTCTTCGACCTATCTTTTCAAGTCTTCTATCCCACCTTAGACACCTTTCCTTCTGTTTTATAGATAAGACTTAAGATCATTAGAATGCAGCTTCCTCAAATTCCTCCATCACCTGCAAATATTTCTGTATCTTCCTCACTAGTTTCAGAAAAAGAAATTTCTCTCTATCCTGTAAGGAAGAATTCAATTTGTTCTCCAGTTTCCATTCTTTCTCATCTCCTAAATCCTGTTCCATCAGTTACTGCAACTGTCACCTACATATATATATATATATATATATATATATGTTTTTTTTTTACCTCCTCCTTTCTTCTCACCTCTGATTCTTACTGTGTCTGTTCACATTCCTCCCATTAAAAATTTGGTTTACTTCTTCATAGCTCTGTTGATAGACCTCTCTTTTATAGTCAAGATTTTTGAAGTATAGTAATTTGTGCTCACAATCTGTTCTTTTTCTCCCTATTGTACATTATACTGAAACTTCTGCTGTAATAGGTCCTAAACAACACACATTACATAGTGTCATTTAATCCTCACAGTAATCTTATGTGTATAATTATTATCACTGTTTTGGGGATTACTGAAGGTCCAAAAGTTAAATAACTTTTTTTGCTCACACAGCTAGAAAGTAGTGATTCTGGGAATCACAGAGGCATCTGACACTAAAAGCCAAGTCTTACCTGAAACGAGTATGTTCTTTTTAATAGGCTAACACGTCTCTGTTTCCAGTATAAATTTTCTTAATCACATATGTAATAATAATAGTAATAGTAATAATAATAAAAGCTGACATTTACTAAATAGTATGTGCTGAGTGTGTATTAACTCTTAATTTTCATACAGCCCTGGGTGTTTTATGACATTATTATACATATTTTACAGATGAGCATACCAAGGCTCAAAAGGGTAAGTAATTAGTCCAGGGTCACAAAACTAGTAAGTGATGTAGAGCTAAGATTTCAACCTATTTGTTCTACAGAAAGTCACTGTGCAGTACCAAGCAATCTTGGTTCTAGAGGCCTTATTTTTAACTACTATATAGCCTGATTTGGTCTGACCTCTACTCCTATATTTTAAATCCCTTAGTGGCAGCATATAATTTCTAAGTTAAAGACCAAATACCTTTGCAAGTCATACAAAGCCCTTTGTGACCTGTCTGCCCATCTTCTCATCTTTATTTCCCAAAGTATGCCTATTTCTATTCTAGGCTTTAGCTAGATGAAACTATTTCCTGCCCCTACAATATACTTTATGCATGCTTAACTTTGCACATTCTTTCCCCTTTGACTACTGTATTCTCTCCCCCTTTAATTTTGTAATTTGTATCTGAAAACCCAATTTGAGCAATTCTTATCTTTTCTGATTTTCCTACTACCTTTCCCTTAGGAAAAATTGGTCAGTTCTCCCTTTTGTGTCATTGTGCCAATTGTATATGCCTCTCTGTTGCCAGTATTTATTTACATTTACATTTCCCCAACAAAACTATGAAAAATTTGAGAACAGGACCATACATTGCTTCTCTTTCTATCGTTATCACAGTACTTAGTATAGGTATTCATTGAGTATTAACAGAATGAATGAGAGTAACTTCTGCAAAAATATCTTTAAAACTAAAAAGCAGGTTTTTTTCAATTCCCACCCCACCCACCCACCCACCCACACACACACACACACACTTCAGCATACCCAGGTGACATTCTTGTTGGTGCAGTGATTCCCAAATAGATTCCCAAAATGACACACATTAGAATCTGAAGGGCGGGGATCCCTGGGTGGCACAGCGGTTTGGCGCCTGCCTTTGGCCCAGGGCGCGATCCTGGAGACCCGGGATCGAATCCCACATTGGGCTCCTGGTGCATGGAGCCTGCTTCTCCCTCTGCCTGTGTCTCTGCCTCTCTCTCTCAATGTGACTATCATAAATAAATAAAAATTAAAAAAAATTTAAAAAAAAAAGAATCTGAAGGGCGGTGGCATACACAATTTGAAAATATCTTCTTTCTTACCTATTCCCAACCTCCCCCATACAACTGAGTCTGACTTATTTCCTAATGTCTTACCTGTTATTCTCCTATAGCACAGTATAGGTATTTTAGTGTTTTTCTACCTTTCTGATCTTTAAAGTAATGCTCAAAGGCCTATATTTAGCATTGTGAGAAATACAAAACAGTGAGAAATGTTCTTTCCATAAAGTTCCCTATGGTTTGGTAGATTTAAAAAAAAAAAAAGTTTGAGACAAAATAATGAACTATTAAGTTGTGTTTCAGAAGCTTAGAGAATTATGCCTAACATGAGCATGCATCAAAAATTTTAAAATACATGAGGATACAACCACCATCAGTAAGCATCAATAGATAATGGGATTATTTCTTGTAGAATATAAAATAAATGTTTAACTTATTTAAATAAGTAATAGAGGAATTCGGAAACCTGAGAAAAGAGTGAGTGACAATCTAGGTAAAGTTTTTTAAAAATAAAATGAAATAGTAGACATCTGAGATGTGCTTCAAAATAATTGGGGTAATGGTGGTAATGAAACATGATTGCCATTGGTAAATTGTTGAAGCTTGGTGGGAAGCGGAATGAAATAAAACTTAACAGAAAATCAGAAATACAGGGATGCGTAGGTGGCTCAGTGGTTGAGCGTCTGCCTTCGGCTCAGGGCGTGATTCCAGGGTCCTGGGATCAAGTGCCGCATTGGGCTCCCCTCAAGGAGTCGTCTGCTCCTTCTGCCTATGTCTCTGCCTCTCTCTCTGTGTCTCTCATGAATAAATAAATAAAATGTTTAAAAATAATACTAATAAATTTAACAAAAATCAGAAATACAACATTTGTAATTGAAAACTTAAGTGGATAGGTTAAATAACAAGAGTTTTTTTTTTTTAAAGATTTTATTTATTTATTCATAACAGACACAGAGAGAGGCAGAGACACAGGCAGAGAGAGAAGCAGGCTCCATGCAGAGAGCCTGATGTGGGACTTGATCCAGGGACTCCAGGATCATGCCCTGGGCCAAAGGCAGGCGCTCAACCACTGAGCCACCCAGGTGTCCCAATAACAGAAGAGTTAGTAGTGTGGAAGATCAAGTTAAAGAAGTTGCCCTAGTGAAAGACAGAGATGAAAACCATGAAAGAGAGGCTAAGAGACATAAAGAATAGGATGAAAATGACTAAGTGAAGTTCCAAGATGAGGGAGTGGAGAAAATGGGGCAGTGGTCATGTCTGAAGCAATAAAGACCTAGGATTTTCCAGAAATGATGACAAACATGAATCCTGAGATTTGAGAACACAAATCCGTAGAAAGATAAATAAAAAGTTATACTATCTAAAAACTCAAGGGAAAGACATACGAACTAGATTTAGTCAAGATCGCCTTTGTGAGAGAGATGGATGTTGAATTTGGTCCTGATGAAAAGAAAATTTGGACTGGTACAAGGGAAAGAGCAGTTTGAAATATCATATGACAATATAGGTTTTGGCTGGGGGATAAAATACAGTACTAGATGTAGAAACGATGTATTTAAAAACATAGGCAGGAAAAATTTACAGGTTTGGAATAATAGAGTTTTGGAATTTTTTATACAATATGAATTAATATAAATAGGAAACAGTTTATATATAAAACTGTTAAAGTACTAGCTTGTATCATAATTGTTTACTTCTCTTTTTCCTTATGAAGAGAACATTTATGCACATCTATAGGAGGCAGACTTTTCAAACAAAGATCACAACCTCATATTCTTTATTATCTCAGTCTCCAACTCTCCTCTCTGTATTTCCCATCCTCCTCAAAGATCTTAAATTTCCCTCTTTTTGTCACATTTGGTTCAGCTGGAAAATCACCCTTATTGGACTCCTGAATTCAAAAGAGATATACCTTTTCCTGATGCAGTTGTTTCCTGTTTGCCCCTAGTGGATTTCAGTGGCTCCCTTCCCTATGCTGTGCTTTTCCCTGGAGGCTAACAGCTGTGAACTTGAACCACTAGGCTCTGACTTACAATGCAAGGCATTGTTAGGAAGTATGAGACCAGGAGGAGAGGGTAGTCAAGGTGTTTGTTTCCCTCTTTTCTGGCCTATTTTCACAGCATTCATTCAACTATGGCTACAGCTCCTATTGTATAGTCCCTTTTCCAAAGTTCAGTTCTCATTGGTAATTATTGCCTCTTGCCCATTGAGGCCAGGGGTAGTAATGGATTTCTACTGTTGCTAGATGTCAGTTGCTTCTCATCCTTATTGGTTCCTTAACCTTAATCAAACCTCCATAAATAGCCAATTTTTGAAATTCAAACTCTTTGGGGTGCCTGGGTGGCTCAGTCCTGGTATCAAATCTGCTTCTCCCTCTTCCACTGCCCCTTCTCCCACTTGCATGACTTGTGAGCACACCCGCTCTCTCAAAGAAGATCTTTTGATAAATAAATAAAATTTACTCTCTTGAGTCTGCAGTTTCTTTGCTGCCGGGACCCTAACTAGTCTTTCTCAAGCCTGTGTTGTCTTCAGAAGCCCATGGAAGGCCAATTAATAGACGAATTAATGTGATATCTGCCATATTATACATTTACAAAGTCTTACTTTCCTTGGCTCTTTAATTTTCCATGCTTTGCTTTTTGCCCCTTTGTTTTTCTTTTCAGCAATGAAGCATAGCTTTCATTTTCTTCTCTTAGAGGTTCCCAGACTTTCTCAATTCACAGCATCCTCAGTGTTCTAGTTTTGATTTGTTATTTTTTTTAATGATGTGTGACCAGGCCAAAAGAAATGTCCAACAATTCCATTTGTTAACAAGTACTTACTAACTGAAAAGCTTCTGTGCAGCAAAGGAAACATAGACAAAATGAAAAAGCACCCTACAGAATGGGAGAAAGTATTTGCAAATCGTTGATAAGGGGTTAACAATCAAAATATATAGAAAAGCTCCTATAACTCAATAGCCAAAAAAAAATCTGATTAAAAAATGTACAGAAACTGAGTAGACATTTTTCTAAAGAAGACATTCACATAGTCAACAGGTACATGAAAAAGTACTCAACATCACTAATCAAGGAAATGCAAGTCAAAACCACTGTAAGCTATAGCTTCACACCTGTTAGAATGGTTGTCATCAAGAAGACAAGAGATAATTGTAGACAAGGATGTGGAGAAAAAGAAGCCTTTGTGCACCATTGATGGGAATGTAAATTGATGCAGCCATTATGAGAAATAGCATGGAGGTTTCTCAAAAAAAATAAAAATAGAACTACCATATGATTCATCAACCCCACTCCCTAGAGTATATTCAAAAGAAATTAAAACAATATCAAAGAGCTACCTGCACTTCCATGTTCATTGCAGTATTATTCACAATGGCCAAGTTATGGAAACAGCCGGTCTGTCAACAGATGAATTGATAAAGACGATGTGATGTGAGATATATATGGAACATTAGTCAACCATGAGAAAGAGGAAATCTTACTATTTGCAACAACGTGGATGACCTTGAGGACATTATGCTAAGTGAAATAAGCCAAAGATAAAAATATTGCATGGTATCACTTATATGTGGAATCTTAAAAAAAAAAAAAAAAAAAAACAGTCAAGCACCCAGAAATGAGGTAGAGAGGTGGTTGCCAGGAGCTAGAGGGTGAGGAAAATATGGAGAGGTTGGTAAAAAAGTACAAACTTTTATTTATAAAATGGATAAGGTCTGAGCATCCAGGTTATAACGTAACTATAGTTAATAACTTTGTATACATGAAATTTACTGAGAGAATAGAACTTGAAATGTTCTCAGATATAAAATATTGAAGTGATAGATGTATTCACTAACTACTCCCATGTATTCCTATGGGAGGAATCTTCATAGTGTATACATATATCAAAATATATTTTTAAAAAATCATGATATACACTTTAAATATGTCATGATTCATATAAAAAGTAGTTACTTTAAAAAATGTATTTAGTATTTATGTCCTAAAAAATTAGTACTTTTTGAGTGAAAAAACTGAGAGAAAACATTTTATTTTTATGTAACCAGTTATTTACTGGTCTGCATGTTGTATACTATAGTTTCGCAAAGCATGGGATCAGATTGAACAAGGCACCCTTGTGTCCTCTTACACATTGATTTGTTTTATGTGGAAAAATCAATTGTGGAAAACCCAGTTTAGCAAAGTTAAGATGTCATCAAAAGGAAAGCAGTACATTCTGATGTTGAAACTGAACTTAACCATGAGCTAGTATTTCTTAGGGTGTCCCACAGATGTCACTGTGTTTCCTTTGTAAAGTTAAAATATCCTCCATTGCCCCAAGAGTTCCTCACAGTTTGGGAACGTCAGCATTCTTTGTGCTTCACTTGTTATGTTAGATCTGTGCCAGGTTTTTTTTTAATGCAGCACATTTTTTAAGTTGTTCTCTTCTCTCCTACTTATAGGGCTAATTCAGTGTCTTTAAAGGTTTTATTTATTTATTCATGAGAGACCCGCAGAGAGATGCAGAGACGTAGGCAGAGGGAGAAGCAGGCTCCTCACCAGGAGCCCAATATGGGAATTGATTCTGGACCCTGGATCACTCTCTTGAGCCAAAGGCAGATGCTCAACTGCTGAGCCACCCAGGCATCCCCCCGTTGTCTTTTTCTGTTTACTTTCAGGCCTTATAGAGACTTCAGACAGATCAAACAGGTGCCTTAGATCTACCACAGAGTTTTCTCTTTGATCCTAGGTTCAAATTCATAGTAAGACCAAGTGAAGCACAAGCTGGAACAAAATAGCTTAGCTATTTTGGTTATGATTTTACTCCATCTAGAATTTTGTTTCTCTTAGAGTTTGACATAACCTAGACGGATGTCCTTTATGGCCTGCTTCATCTGGAAAGTTGCCAGCAAATAGGCATTACACTTAGAGTTTAAATTCAATAAACATTAGTGACATCTCTTTATATAAAAAGTATTTTCCTTTTGAGGAGCTCTGTTCCTGCTTTACCTATCCAAATCACACTGATGTTAGGGATTGGATTAGGTTTAGGCTTCTGTGAAACAATATTAGAAGTATTGACATAAAAAAACTTTTCTACTATAGGTCAGTCACCCCCCCCCCTTAATTTGTAGAGAGTCCTATTCACAAGGAACAGTGCAAAGTTACAAAAAGTGAAGAGCTTTATACCTAAAACCTCAGTGTAGAACGCCAGGAAAGCTAGCCTTCCATCTCAAATGTTAGCTCTTTTCTAACACCCTTCAGTTTAAAACATTGAATGAAGTAAAAGCAGAAACAGGAATGAGTCGATATATTCCAATCGGAGTTGGTAGAATAAATATACATGAAGTGACTTCTCAGCCAGAAAAAGATACAATCTTAACTTTGTGTTAAGTGTTGGCAGTGCCTAAAGTATAAGAACTTCTAACAAATACTAATTCCATCCCCAGTGTCTATACCCCTTGCGTCTGTCTGCCTAAGCTATCACAGGTCTTCCTTCCTGACACTAGAATAAACAAGAGAAAATATACCTCTCCTCTAGTCTGAAACAGTGTAAATTACCAGTCCCTGATTCAGTTATTCTTCTGGTTTATTTCCTACAATAAATTCCCAAAATACTTAAACCTTTAATTTGAATAGATGCCATTTGCTGATCTTTAAAGAATTATACTCTACTTATACTTTTGCGACAAATATTCTCTCTCACAGTAATTCTATTTCAGAGAGAAGAAATGAAGGAGGTGGGCAGCCCTGGGTTCACATACTGCCACAGATAGCTTTTTCTGATTAGTTAAGATACCTTCTAGTCCAGTGTGTCTTGACTCATTTTTTTTTCATGTTCTGTTTTTTATGTGGTTTTTTTTTGTGTTTATTCGTATCAATTCATTTTATTATTTAAAGTAAAAAGATTTGTTATTGGGTATACTATATAATAGGCATAAATTCCTAAATTGGAAGTTCTTCTATAAAAGAAGTAACTCATTACTTTGTTGAGACTAAGGGGGGCGAAATGTTTAGCTCTTCTTGTGGATGGTCTGTGAAATCCTGAAAAGCAAAGTAATGGAGAAGTCTAGTACTCTCTAATTAAAATGTATGTAAATTATAACATATACGTAGAGGTCAGTTTATGGCTTGACCCCCACCCAGTTTATAAACTGTGTTCTAATTGATAAAACTTTATGTTTTTCCACATAAGCATTATTTTTAATGTTTACAGAGTATCTCATATGGGTATGGTATTATATACTTGTCTCTAGTTTCTGGATGTTCAGGTTGTTGCCAATTTGCTACCTTTTGCAGGGCAGGGGGGTGGTTATAGTAAGTGGACATCTTTTTTTTTTTTTTTTTTTTTTTTTAAACAAAACTTAGTCTGAATTTTCCTTTCTCACCTGCACAGGCCCCTGCTATCACTAGTCCTGTTACCTGGTGGTACTCTTTTGAAGATTAAAGGACCTAATATTTTTAAAGTGCTTAGCACAGTGTGTGGCACACTGTAATTACAGAATAAATACTATCTGCAGACCTTCTGTGACTCAAGTTGGGACAAGGAAATAAGACAGTTTTGAAATGGGTTCTTTGAAGAGAGCACTGAGGTCTTTCAGTAGTAGCACAGTAATGATACCAAGAGGAAAAGGAGAATCTGAAAGACAGAAGCTATGGCATTGAGAAGAGTTTCTGTGGTCATACATCTGTATTGGTTGTTCCTAGTTGTGTATACTTTATAAAAAAGGAATATCTTAGCTGGAGACTGTTGGAATGTAAATTTCTTCCTTAGAGTTAAAATATATAAGTGTATTAATATATAGTAGAGAAACATTACAAAGCACTCTTTAAAATAGTGTGACTTTTGTGTGTGTTATCTTTGTTTATTGTATTTGTATTTTATATTTTTTTGATCTTTTATTCAAGTGTGTGTCCAATGATGTCTTCTGTTTTCTTTATTTTTTTTTTAATTATCCTAGTCACGTGAACTGGAAATTTCAGTTTATTGGCGTGATTGGCGATCTCTGTGTGCTGTAAAATTTCTGAGGTTAGAAGATTTTTTAGACAACCAACGGCATGGCATGTGTCTCTATTTGGAACCACAGGGTACTTTATTTGCAGAGGTAATAAATGTATTTTATTAAATATGCATTACTATAATTGAAATTATACATGTAGGCAGCATGATGTAGAATGGAAAGAGTATTAAGCTGAACAACAGACAACTTGAATTCTTGGCCCAGCTCCACTACTGCATAGGTATTACCTTAAGACAAATCATTTATCCTCTATAGGTCTGTTTTCTCACCTAGAAAATGAGAAGTTGGGATTAAATTATATCTATGTCTTAAGTTTCCAAATTTCATGAACCATAAATCCAAAGCTATACTCATGTCAAATTGAATTTTCTTCCCTGCAGGTTACCTTTTTTAATCCAGTTATTGAAAGAAGACCCAAACTCCAAAGACAAAAGAAAATTTTTTCAAAACAACAAGGTAGTTACTAAGGAATCAAATACAGTGTCTTTTAGTGTATTCTTATACATAGGAAATCTGCATTTAAAAGTGATTCCCATCTTTGTTTTTTTGTTTTCCTTTTATTCATTCGTTTCTAACTTTTTTTATTAAGGAACATTTCAAACATATCCAAAAGTAGAGAGATTAGTACCATGTATCATCACTTAGCTTCAACAACAGCTCATGGCTGATTTTATCTATATCCCATCCATATATACCTCAGATTACATGAAGCAGACATGTATACTGGTTATACTGGTTAATCCATATACTGGTTAATCCATAAGTATTAAAGTTAGTATCTCTAACTTTTTTTTTTTAATATTTTATTTCTTTATTTGAGACAGAGCATGTGAGAGTGCACGAGGTAGGGGAGAGGCAAAGGGAGAGGGAGAAGCAGAGTCCCCACTGAGCAGGATGCCCCATGTGGGGCTTGATCCCAGAACCCCAGAGATCATGACCCAAGCTGAAAGCAGATGCTCAACCTATTGAACCACCTCGGTGCCCCATTCTCTCTTTTTTTTTAAAGAGAATTATTTCTTAAACTTTAGCCGCATATCATTGTTAGACTTAAAAAAACTAACAGTGCCTACTTATTTATTTTTAAAACTATATTCACTATTTTGCACTAGCCTTTAATAACAAATAGTTAAGAACTATTTTTTTAAGTGACAAATTTTATTTTTTCTTCATAAATTATAAACCAATGAATATGGATTTTTAAATTATGGCTTTTGGTAACATATAAAAATTACTTATTCTATTTTCTTTATTCACAATATCCACAGGCAAAACATTTCTCAGAGCTCCTCAAATGAATATTAATATTGCCACTTGGGGAAGGCTAGTAAGAAGAGCTATTCCTACAGTAAATCATTCTGGCACCTTCAGCCCTCAAGCTCCTGTGCCTACTACAGTGCCAGTGGTTGATGTACGCATCCCTGAACTAGCACCTCCAGCTAGGTATGTGTCTAAGATTTTTAGGCATCGTTCTTATGAAATAGTTATTGTAACATTCATATATACTGATGACAATGAGTCTATTAAAAGTCTGATTTTTTTTCCAAGTAGTATTTTGAAATTAATGTTCTGCTTACTTTAAAAAAATGTAAAAGATAAAATTGTTTGATTTATTTTCAAAGCTATTTAGAATATATACTTTTGATTACTGTTTTTGGTGAATTACTTTATCTTTTGTAAGTGATTCTACAGTAACCAAGTTGGACTTTGATCTCGAACCTGAACCTCCTCCTGCCCCACCACGGGATTCTTCCCTTGGAGAAATAGATGAATCTGCTAAATTAAGAGATTTAGATACACCAGCACAGGTAAGGCATTTTAAACCTTGTATAATTCCTTTTACCAAATGAATTATTGATAAAAGCATCATACTGAATGAGATGTACCTTTCTGTTAATTAAAAAATTGCATGAACTGTGTTTTTATGTTTCTTGTGAGTGAAACGTAAAACCTCTGGATGCTCATGGGCCAGTACAGATAGAATAGGCTGCTGAAGCTAAAATCACAGGAACATGGTTGATATTAGATGATATATTGCTTCAAAAACTCTATCTTGTAACTTGGTTAACATGATTTCTAAATATTCATTGAAGATGACAGTAATGTGTTCATTTTTCAAATATTTTAGATAAGTGTAATATAGAATAATAACTAAGAATAAATATCCATTTTCTGAATTTTACATTCTTGCTAATATTTGTATTGGCTTTTGACATTTTTAAACTTTATCTTTACCAAATAATTCATTTCTCAATATTTCTATAATTAAATAAGTATGTAATATTTTATAGGATTCAGAAACTGTTTTTGATATTGAGAATGACAGAAATAGTATACTTCCGAAATCTCCGTCTGAATATGAACCTAATATTCCTCAACCAGGCCTAGGATACAGTGGTATTCAAGAACTTGAGGATAGAAGGTAAAGAATATATATACAGCTTTGCTACTACATGTTGTAACCCATGGTTTTGCCTTATTTTTAATTGACATACTGTTTTCAGATCTCAACAGATGTTTCAGTTTAATCTACAAGACTTCAGATGTTGTGCTGTCTTGGGTAGAGGACATTTTGGAAAGGTAATCTCTTAAATTTTCTTGGACTGACTACAAAGTAATAACTCAAATAGAAAATACTTATTTTAATCTCATTTCAGGTGCTTTTGGCTGAATATAAACACACAAACGAGATGTTTGCTATAAAAGCCTTAAAGAAAGGAGACATTGTGGCTCGAGATGAAGTAGACAGGTTAGTTTTTTTTTTTTAGTGAAATTGTTTATTTTTCTGAAGTTCTAACTTAAGATCATGAAAATTGGGATCCCTGCGTGGCGCAGCGGTTTGGCGCCTGCCTTTGGCCCAGGGCGCGATCCTGGAGACCCGGGATCGAATCCCACATTGGGCTTCTGGTGCATGCAGCCTGCTTCTCCCTCTGCCTGTGTCTCTGCCTCTCTCTCTCTCTCTGTGACTATCATAAATAATAAAATTAAAAAAAAAAAAGATCATGAAAATTGACGTATATATTGCAACAGCAAAACTTTACATTTCCATAATATGTGGAGAAACTAAATTAATGTAGCTATACTTGATGTAAGGTAGGCATTAATTGTTGTTTTTCTTTCTAGCCAACTTCTTATGAAGGTTTATTGGTTAGTGGCTACCAAGGAAAGATGATGAAATATTTAAGTTAATTGTATTAAGTTTTTTATACTTGGAGATGGTAAAGTGTTTATATGGAATAGGAACTGTTACTCATCTGTGGTTGGGGGAGACTATTTCCCATTTCATATTACAGAAATAATACAATGTCATTTACAGGTAATCTGCACTCAACTTGAATGGTTAATACATTCTGCTTTTTAAAATGCGCCAAATCTATTTTTTCTTTCATTTTTCTTAAAGTGATATTTTTTGACCAGAGCATCTTACCTGTCTGGGTTTAATAAATATAAACTGATATGGATACATCATTATATGCAATTTTTAAAATGCAAGGATTTGGGGGATAATATTATAATTAGGTTAGAGAATATCTTTAAAAAGACTATCTTAATAAGATGATTAAATATAAAATTATTGTATAACAAGTGACATATATGACAGAGACTTTCATTTGATATTTATAAGCAGTATTTGTTTTAAACCACTTGAAAGCATCAGTTGATATTAATAAAAGACAGCTCTAAAAGAGCCTAGGACTATGAATGAAAAGACTGGCTTCTCTATTTGTGGTTGTTCCTTAATTAATGCTTTGACCCCAGGGCAATTCACTGACCATCTTTGAACCTCCGTTAACCCGCATATTTTTAAAATATATATTTTTGGTAATCCTCACCTTAATGAATTGTATTAAGTGCTACACGCATACACACACACACCCCAAATTGCTGTTTTACTTTTAATGTTTTTTTCCCATCACATGGGAAGTTCTTTCTTTCTTTTTTGGTATTTATTTATTTGAGAGGTTGAGAGTGCATGCACATGGGCTAAGGAAGGGCAGAGGGAGAGAAATTCAAGTAGACTCTGTGTTCAGTGCAGAACCCATTGTGTGGCTTGATTTCACGACCCTGAGATCATGACCTGAGCTGACATCAATAGTCTGATGCTCAAACTGTGCCACCCAGGCACCCCAAGAAGTTCTTAGAATTAGGATAGATTTTGAAAACAAAAAGAGTTTTTTATGTTAAAAAAAAAAATTCCTTTTTGGTTTGCCTATTTTTTACCTGTTTTCCATATTCCTCAATTACATCAAAATAAACTATTTCTTGATATGTAAAACTACCCAGAGAGGATTTCGTTGAATATTTATACAATATTCTGTGCACCATATGATGTGTATAGAACTGTGTTTTTATTTTACTGAAGTAGTTGGTTAAAGCAAACCTTTAATCACACTGTCAGTATGTTTATAACTGCAATAATAGTAGGGTCAAATATTTTTCTTTTATGGAAGAATGTTTGCTTTATTCCAGATCCGTGAATGGTAAATTCATTTTTTCCCAAAAACAATAGTAAGCTGGTACTACCTCTGTTAATCTTGGTGGTTTATATAGCTTCCTGCTACATTGTTACTACTTGAGCCAAGTCTTTATAGAACACTTTCTAATTAAATCTAGACAGAATAACATTAATATTACTAATACTGAAGAATGTCCAGATCAGAGGATGAAGCTCTAGCCAGAACCTAGGCTATTACCCTTACTGAAAATTAATCCAGCCTTGGTGAAAAGTTGATAAATGATCCTTACTAACTTCAGTTATAAATCCACATATAACATGGAAGTAAAATAATCTTCAGTAGGACTGGTACAAAATAGAGAAATAGAAAATCTGTATTGAGGGATCCCTGGGTGGCGCAGCGGTTTGGCGCCTGCCTTTGGCCCAGGGCGCGATCCTGGAGACCCGGGATCGAATCCCACATCGGGCTCCCGGTGCATGGAGCCTGCTTCGCCCTCTGCCTGTGTCTCTGCCTCTCTCTCTTTCTCTCTGTGACTATCATAAATAAATAAATAAAAAATTAAAAAAAAAAAAAAAAAAAAGAAAATCTGTATTGAGAAATAAAACTCACTGTTAGAAGAAATTTGAAGAAGGCAGCAAAAAGGAGTAATCAGAAGAAAGCAAGAAAAGAAAACTAAAAAATAGATTAACATATTTTGAAAAGTAATATTTAAAAGATTTTATTTATTTATTCATGAGAGACACAGAGAGAGAAACAGGCTTTGGCAGAGAGAGACGCAGGCAGAAACAGAGGCTTAGGCAGAGAGAGAGGCTTAGGCAGAGAGATGCAGGCTCCCTGCTGGGAGCCTGATATGGGACTTGATCCCAGGACCCCCAGGATCATGACCTGAGCCAAAGGCAGACACTCAGCCACTGAGCCCCACCCTATTTTTTTTTAATGTTTCCAAAATATGTAATGACAGTTTCCTTTCTAAGTTTTCTTCCTCTAGTCTGGATTTTATTATTTAGCTTAGAAAACTGCCTTTTTTTTTTAACAGATCATAGAAAATTTCAAATCAACCTCTTTTTAAAATGAAAATTATGGACTAACTCCAAAGTAATAAGATTCATGTACAAAGATTGCATTCCCCACCTACCATTAGTAGAAAATTCTCTGTGAGTCCTGTCTATGCCTAGTCCTGAGTAAGAATGTTACATTCATGTCCCGGTAGTGCCTCTTCACTCAGCTTTCTTTTTTTACCAGTTTATAATTCAAGTCAACAGAATATTAATTATATTGGTTGGAAGTATATTCTTGCAGTCATAGAACAAAAGCACAGCTGACCAGACATTATATATTGGGGCATCTAGATGGGTCAGTTGGTTAAGTGTCTGACTTTGGCTCAGGTCATGATCTCAGGGTCCTGCAATCAAGTCCCAAGTAGGGCTCCATACTCAGCGGGGAGTCTGCTTCTCCCTCTCCCCTTGCCTCTCCGCCTGCTCATGCTCTCTCTCAAATAAATAAAAATAAATAAATAAATAAATAAATAAATAAATAAATAAATAAATCTATCTTTAAATATAAAGAAATAAATGTTTATGTATAAATTATACATTTATTTCTTTATATTTAAAAATCTATGTATACATATAAAATATACATGAATATGATTCAACCTAAGACCTTAATCTTACTAACAATGTTGTTTTCCATTGACCAAAATAACTATACAAGTTTTTAAGTTTCTGGCATGTCTAATGATATATTGAACTGAAGGAAGTGCACAAAAAATGTTAGGATAGAACTAGTCAGGGACGCCTGGGTGGCTCAGCGGTTGAGTCCCTGCCTTTGGCCCAGGGTGTGATCCTGGAATCACGGGATTGAGTCCCACATCGGGCTCCCTGCATGGAGCCTGCTTCTCCCTCTGCCTATGTCTCTGCCTCTCTCTCTGTTCTCTCATGAATAAATAAATAAAATATTTTTTTAAAAAAAGGATAGAACTAGTCAGGGAAATAAGATATAAATACATTAGTTATGTAAATAAAAGAGGCTAGCTATGTTTGAGTTTAAACAGTACAGATAGTAGTAGCTCAAAGAAAGGGAAACATGGTGTGCTGATGGATTTAGGTAAAAGATGGGATTTGTGCTGTTCTTTGGCAGATAGAAGAGGCTTGGGAATATGGAAAAAAGTTAAGTGACAGTTTAGAGGGAAATGTTCTGGACAGAATGAATAAAATTTGAAGTTTTGAATAAGGTTGGATTGTTCCATGAACTTTTAAGATACAATTTAGATAAGGTTGGGAAAAGTTAGACTCTTACAGAGTAGCTTTTTGGTGTACTGTAAAGTGCTTAAAATTATTGTGACAATTTTGGTCTATAAGGAGCCTGCCTCCTTTACCTAACAGTCTTGTGACATCTATCTAACAAGTCCTCATCAGTATTACTAGTCCTCATCAAAGCATTCCTATGAATGGCATTAAAGCCATTTTTTTTAAAGATTTATTTATTTATGATAGACATAGAGAGAGAGAAAGAGAGAGGCAGAGACACAGGAGGAGGGAGAAGCAGGCTCCATGCTGGGAGCCCGACGTCGGACTCGATCCCGGGACTCCAGGATCGCGCCCTGGGCCAAAGGCAGGCACCAAACCGCTGAGCCACCCAGGGATCCCGGCATTAAAGCCATTTTAAGAGGCATTATGATCGGTGATGGTCACTCTTTTACATCATTTACATGTTCAACAGAGGTTTAATCTAATACCCATCAATGAAAATTAGTGATTCACCCATAGTAAATTAGTAATTCACCCATAAATAAAAACCATATAGACATTGAAGAGACTATGTTTGTTATCTGCTTGAGCCCAAACATCTTGTCATTTTGTTTTTATTTTGTCTGAATATCTCATCTATAGTACCCCAAATTTAGATTGATTTCATGAATCCATTGTTTTAGAAGCCATGTTATCTATCTTAAATTGGACATTATTTTCTGATATATTTAAGTGGTGATGAAAATCAGAGCTATTAACTTGTTCTATGAATTTATTTCTAATAATGACTCACTTTGTAACAACACTTAGAAATCTTTCCAAATATATGTAGACATAACCCTAAAGCTTTAAAACAATTATAATAGGGCTTTCTGTTTCTGAGTATGTATAAACTTATAAGTAGGTTGTATGAAATCAGAGAGAGGCCAAGAGTTTGTCTAGAATGTGACCTTATTAAGTGGGGTTTAAACACTATTTCATAATAGCTGCATTTACTGTCAGTATTTAAAACTGAATAGATGTTTTGGTTCATAGTCCAGAAGACTATGCTATTAACATGAATGCTATTAATATAGCATTAAAAATTCCATACATTAAAAAAAAACATTCCATGCATCTTCTACACAATGGGCATGCTCTTAAATGTTTTCAAAATTGTATAAATCGTTTTGAGTCATACCAGTGTAGTCTGGATACCCAAATAAAGGCTTTTCCTTTAAAATTACCTTTTAAAAAAATAGCTCCTTCTTAAAAGGTTCAAAAGAAAGAAGAATGGATCTACCACCCCCTAATATTAGCATTTTTGACATTTTAAAACTAACAGTAACAACAAAAATCTAAGCAATCTTCTAATTTTAAAAATAAAGGCATTGTTAATGCTTTTAAACCAAGTGCCTATTTATATTAGAAACATAACCTAATTGTTAATAAAATGTATATTAATATCTTCATTTTGATTAGGTGCTTAAAGTATGTTAATTCCAACTTGTATTTGAATAATATCTGGGGCCTGAATGTCTCAGTTGGTTGTGTCCAACTCTTGGTTTCAGCTCAGGTCATGATCTGAGGGTCATCTGAGGGTCATTAAGCTTTGCATCAGGCTCTACAGTTAGCTCAAAATCTGTTTGGGATTTTCTCACTCTCCCACCCTTTCTGCACACTTGCTCACTCTCAAGTAAAAAAAACCTTTTAAAAAAATAAATAATATTTGATCTGATTTTCTTTTATGTTGAGTTTTACAGTCAATTTGATTACTAAATATTTTCAAGGAAAGGAATAGTATTTTTTGCTATTTAGACATATTAATGTTCCAGAGTCTGTAAGGTTAACCATTGTTCTTTGTAGCAGCTTGTAAGAGTCATAAGCTGCTACAAAGGCAAAATCTGTGAGCTATAGATTTTACAAGTTAGATCATTCTCAAGGAGCTTCCTTGAAACATGTTGGTAGAATTCTCCTATAGCCTCTTTTTCAGTCAGCCTTCTAAATTTAAATTTTATGCAACATATCTTTATGTCTCAAATTCATATTTTATATGAAAAAATATATGAATACTTTAGCCTATGAATTATACATACAGTCCTTGAAATTACCTTCATCACAAATTTTATATTTCTAGAATTATTCTTGAAGCCCCTGGGTGGCTTAGTTGGTTGAGCATCCCACTCTGGATTTTGGCTCAGATCACCATCTCAGGGTCCTGGGATTGAGCCCCAGGGGCTCCCTGCGAAGTGAAGAGTCTGCTTCTCTCCTTGTTCAGCCCCTCCCCCATGCACATGTGGCATGTGCTTTACTCTCTTCCTCTCTATAAAATAAACCTTAAAAAATTTTATTTTAGTTATTCTTTATTCTTACTGATTCCTGATAAATGTTCACAATTAACCTCTAAGTAAGACTTTTTTTTTTAAGTAAGACTTTTTTAATTAACTATGACCACTAGCCCTGTAGGTTCTACTCTAATACTATCAATGTGAACTCTAATCTTTATGTCATGCTAATCATATATTTTAGTTTTCATTAATATATTTCAATTAAAGGGGCACCTGGGTGGCTTAATAGTTGAGCATCTGCCTTTTGCTCAGGTCCTGATCCCAAGGTTCTGGCATTGAGTCCCGCATCAGGCTCCCCATGGGGTGCCTGCCTCTCCCTCTGTTTGTGTCTCTCATGAATAAATAAAATATAAATAAATATATAGATATATTTCAATTAAAGTTATGTGTATCAGGTAGACCAAATTTTTTAAAGCAGAACTAAGGCACATTTTATGGTTTTAAAGTTATAATAGGTAAGAGCTTTGCTTATTTTAGAGTTCACTAATTTAAAGAATGTTATTTCCAACTAGAACTTTTTTTGAAAAACCTATTGATTTTTAAATATTTTCTCTTACAGCCTGATGTGTGAAAAAAGAATTTTTGAAACTGTGAATAGTGTAAGACATCCCTTTTTGGTGAACCTTTTTGCATGTTTCCAAACCAAAGAGCATGTTTGCTTTGTAATGGAATATGCTGCCGGTGGGGACCTAATGATGCACATTCATACTGATGTCTTTTCTGAACCAAGAGCTGTGTGAGTATGCTTTAGACATTTCTCTTGAGTTTTTTCATGACAGATTTTATGCCAGGAAGGAAAAAACTCTGAATTTATTTTCTTTCCAAATGGAAAATATATTTTTGCAAAGAATATGAGAACTTCCCTCACTTGCCTTTTTGCCATATATAAATGTATCTGTTTTACAGTTTTCCATGTTGAAAATTTTATGGATTACCCTAAATCATACTTGATAATTTAGATACACAATTTAGTAAAATTTCTTCCAGTTTTTCTATTGTATTTTCTTCCTAGGGAATGCCATCTAGAACCATGGCTTTAAATACTAATTATACTTAAAGTATATTGTTAAGTGAAAAAAGAAAGTAAAAAGGAGTCTCTTGTGTATTTGTATGAAATATTTATATTTGCATTTTAAAGGGTAATAAATTAAAAGGTATATAGTAAGTACTTGTTTGCATGTGCAAATGATATTTCTGAAAGGACATAAAAGAAACTTTTATGCATATTGCGTCCAGTGAAAGATATAGAAAGCAAACTTTTCACTCTGTTTTTAAAGTTTTTGAATTCAATATTATATGAAGGTTTTGCTTTTTGAAATGCATAAAATAAGTAATAGGAGATACTTGAGATTAAATATATCTCCCCCCTACTATTATCCAACACAGTTTTATAGCTCTTCAAGTAGTTGAAGCTAGGATTTGAATATGGGAAAGTGCTCTGAATAGACATACACACTGTGTATGCTGATGTTTACCAACTTTCTATCTTCAGCCCTGACTTCTTACCTAATCTTCCAACTCTAATAGCATTCAGCACCAACTTGACTTTTCCATACATATGGCTAATAAGTATTTCTCTTTGCACACTGAATTCCTGATTTTTCCCATTTCCCACCAACCTTACCCATCACTCCCAGGCCTGCTACTCTTCTAATCTTCCCCTTCTTCATAAATGGCAGCACAAGTTGTTCAAACTAAAATATAGGGAGTCATTTTTTTTAAGGTTTTATTTTAATTACAGTTAGTTAACATATAGTGTTATATTATGCTTCAGGTGTATACTATAGTAATTCATACATCACCCAGTCCTCATCACAGGTGCCCTCCTTAGTCACCATCACCTATCTAACCTATCCCTCCACCCACCTCTCCTCTGGTAGCCATCATTGTGTTCTTTATAGATAAGAGTCTTGTTTCTTGAATTGAGTCACTTTTTTTTTGAAGGAGTCACTCATGATCCTCTTTCCCTCACATAAAACATCTAAATTATTAGTGGGTCTGATCAACCTACTTTCGAAACATCTCAAATCATAAACCATTAATAAACCTTTACTGGGTATATTCTTGATTCATCACCTGTCTATATTCTGACAACTGACATTTGTGTAACATTTTCACTTTCACTCCTTTATTTGATTCTCAACATGATGATTAGAAGTATATAGAGCAAATAGGAGTACTCTTGTACCTTCACATTTCAGATGAAGAAATAGAGGGATTAGTTCTGATGGTTAGTGAAGCTTTCAACTTTCAAAAAGAAGACAAAAGCCAGAAAGTAGAATTCTTTACTGAATATTTAAGAATTCAAAGCAGAGCATCTAGACTATATCTAGCCTGTGCTAACTGAACATGGAAATCTGTTTTTATTTTGCTATGCTCTGCCCTTTTTAAAAGAAATTTAAAATTCAGTTCTATCTTAAGGAACTTTGTTTATGCTGCAAATACAGGTCATATACAAACAAAACTGTTAAGCCCAATTGAATACAAGAATAAATTGCTATATTGTAATACTTCAAATCTGAAATACTTCCCCTCTTATAAGATCCCATTAGATTAGATCAGATCTCACCTCAAATGCTATTTCTTTGAAATGTTTTCCTGAGTACTGTATCAAAAATACCACTACATGATTAATGTCCAAATCAGATGAGTCCTATTCTATTTTCTATTTTATTATCTCCATCTCACTTTATTTCTACCTGGAATTATCTGTTTATTTTTTATGTTTTTATTGCCTGTCTCCCCTCACTCAAAGGGAGGATAATGTCTATTCTGTGTATTAGTGGGACACCTAGAAGTGTGGTTGGCACATACTAGGTGATGAGTGAATTTTTATTGACCAAGACTGTAGTATCAAAAATAGTTTGTTTCCTAGCTGTGCACCATTAGACAAATGAGTTACTCTCTGAAAGCTTCATTTTCTGCTTTTGTAAAAGATTTAAAGGCTTGATTTGAAGGTTAAATAGGCTGATAAGTGAAAATACCCAACATAGTACCTGACACATGGTATAGTAAGCGTTCAGGGAAATATTTATTTTAAACAACATACCCATTATTTGTTGAGTATCATTTGGGCAGTATGTTTGCAAAAAATGAAATAAAAGATAAATCAAGATATTTTTATAATTGCTATAATATTGTTTTGTCACCAAAATAAGTTTGCTAAAAACTTAAGTATTAAAATAACTACCTTGGGACGCCTGGGTGGCTCAGTGTTTGAGCTCCTGCCTTCAGCTCAGGGCATGATCCCAGGGTCCTGGGTCAAGTACCCCATCAGGCTCCCAACCCTCTGCCTATGTCTCTGCCTCTATCGCTGTGTCTATAATGAATAAATAAATAAAAATATTTAAAAAGAAAAAAAAAACTACCTTAAGCAATTTTAGATTCACATCTGTTTTAATGGACTTCAGCTAAATCCTTTAAACTTTCAACAAAGAATTTTAAGAGCTAATGTATAATTATTTCTAAATATTTGCATTTTTAAATTCTCCCAAATTATGGTCCCATTTTTTGTAAATATGATCATTCTCTGATTTAAATTGTGTGATTCTCTATTGCTAAGAAAAGAAATTTCAGTATCCATAATATGACATTCAGGGGTCCTTCACAACGTTATCCCAGGGTATCTTTTCCGCCTTGTCTTCCACTTCTTTCCCATTCTTACTTCAGCCACAACAAACTTGTTATTGATTGTCAAACATTATGCATTTTACATCTCTTTTGCTTTCCCTCTTAAGGAATAAACGCCCTGTATTTAAGCAGTTCTACCTTTCACACTGTCCTCGTGCCCTTAATGTAGATTGCAATTTCTCAGGATCAAATGTCTACTCTAAGGATTTTATGACACCACCCCTAGGCAAAGTTAATGGCTTCCTTTGTAGAGATCGTATTTTTCTTACTTTTTAATTTTACCCCTGATATTTAGCATATGTCCTACTGTGTCTAGCACATAGTAAGGACTAAATAAATATTGGTGAAATTAATTAACTACAGAATTCTGCTTTGAAGCATAAAAGTATAAACTGGGATTCGAGAGCAGTGGAATTTATTAAATTTCTTTTGATTTATTTCTTCAAACAGATTCTATGCTGCATGTGTAGTTCTTGGGTTGCAGTATTTACATGAACACAAAATTGTTTATAGGTGAGTAAAGTTTTGATATTTTCTAATGGCTTACCTTGGTGTGAATTTGAGTTAAAAATAAGAAAGATATTTTGTGTTTAATCAGCTTTTTAATTTTCTCTTTCACATGATAAGTGACCTCTAAAAATGTTAAGTTCCAATTTTCAAAGAAATAGTTAACACAGTAATTATATGATGAACCTCTTTGTTCTTGTTCTTCTGCGTATTACCTAACTAAAAATTGTAAGTTGACCTATGACAAATTCACCAACAGTATTCATTCTGGTGATTATTTTATGTTCAACTGATCTACTGCAAAAAACTTTGATAGACCAATTCTACTCAAAATTTGTCCTTGATAAAATAAGTAGCTTGTGTCAGAGTATAAAATATCTTCCTTAAGTATTGCTCTGAACTAAATACTGTACTTGGTGACATACCTGATATGTGTATTAGTGGAAGTTCCTTATCAGGTTGCTAGTAACTATTTGTTACTAGCCCAGTAGCCAAGCAAGGGACTACATGTCGAATAGTATTGCTCTGGATTAGACAAATTCAGGAAGGCCATGGTGTAAGAATTAGAAAACTAAAAACATTAGTTTATTCAAACTTCTAACAATATTTTTAAGGTAAGGGTTTCCTCATGGTCCTAGTTTACTTAAAGGATAAGATACTTTTGACTTTTAAATCTATTAGTATAGATAGATAGCTTTCTCTTTACTTTGCATTATTCTCTTAGAAGGTTAAATCAGCCCTCTTGATACTTTATTAATAGTGTTAGCTTGAGTTTTTTCCTATGAGTGGTGTGTTAGCAAACTTCAAACTTAGTCTAAGTCAGATTTATCACAAATAACAAATTAATAGAACCAGAGTTAAAAATGCTTGAACTCAAAAAAAAAAAAAAATGCTTGAACTCCTTTTATGTTTTAAAATACATTTTCATTTTGCTTTTTTTTTTTTTTAATCCTGAACAGAGATTTGAAATTGGATAACTTATTGCTAGATACAGAGGGCTTTGTGAAAATTGCTGATTTTGGTCTTTGCAAAGAAGGTAATTGGAGTTCCTTTTCTAATAGATTACTATCCCTTTGTACTTTGGTACTTTCCAAGTTTGTCTATGGAAAGTAAAATATATCTCTAACTTTAATTGATTCTTTACTAAGATGTTATGGACTGTTTGTGTGACTTGATTATCACATAATTAAAATTTTTTTTTGGATACAAAATAAGGTTAGGTTTTCAGAAATCGTAGTATAAAACCTAAGATCCTCTTTGTATGATTAATGATTCTGTCACTACTCTGAAAAAACATTGGTTAAGTACCAAATTTTTTACTTTTCCAAGACTGTACAGAGTACACTACATAGGCCTAATAACTTTTCTCCAGCTTCTTAAAACTTAAAATGTTTTTAAATAGGAAGAAAATACACATATATTTCAGAATCCTTTCTCCATATTCAAAAGTGAATAAATAAATAAACTGGGGAAATGTGCATCAGAGGTGGGAAAAGTGTAAAGACTGTAGGCCTAGGCAACAGACAGCCCTAGGTTTGAATCCTGGCTTTGCCTCTTACTGTGTTTTGGGATGAATTACTTTGGAACCTCGTTCAGTTTGTGTCCTCATATATAAAATGAATATAATTCTTCTTGTTTAATGGAGATATGTGGCATATAGTAAATAGGTACTCTCATCTTGACATTTAATACATTGCATTGTAGTGAACATTGTCTATGTCTCCCTTCTACACTGGGTAGCTTCTTGTTTCTTATTCAGCTTTGTTTCCATAGTGCATATATAATATAGTACTTGACACATCTTAAGTATTCAGTGAATGTTTGATTAATATAAGTAATTGGGTGAATGAATGAGTGAACTTTGTAAATATATTTCCATCAGTTACCCACCAACCTCTTAATCTGAATCCAGTAATACTTTTTTTCTCTTACTGGATTTCCTTGTATTGAACACTGTTGATATAAATGCTTTTTTGTTCCCCAGAATTTGTCCTTAGCCTATTGCTCTTCACTGCTAGTTTTTAACTACAGGCAATATGCTAATAATTACCAGATCCATTATTCCTTTCCTAACATATATATTCAACTATCTACTTGACAGCTTTGGTCAGTAGTTATCTCTAACACTATACAAACCAAAATCATTTCTTTTTTTCAAATAGTCTAGTTTGTAGTTGATGGTGCCACAGTCTTCTCAGGCTCCCAACTTGAAAATGTGTTATTATCTTGGATTCTGTTCTCTTCACTTTTCCACATCAAATTAATGGCCAAACTGTGCTGACATCTGCCTTCTTAATATTTCTTAAATTTTTCATTTCCCCTCTACTATTGCCAGCTATCATCTTGTTGGACAAAACTAATAGCCTCTTTGCCTTTACTCTCTCTAGATTTTTTTTTCTGCCTCAAATCAACCTGTCATGTAGTTGCTAAAATTAAAAAAGGGCCCATGTAAATAAAAATCTGACCATCGGGATCCCTGGGTGGCTCAGCAGTTGAGTGCCTGCCTTCAGCCCAGGGTGTGATCCTGGAGTCCTGGGATCGAGTCCCACATCAGGCTCCCTGCATGGAGCCGGCTTCTCCCTCCGCCTGTGTCTCTGCCTCTATCTCTCTGTCTCTTTTTCCCTTTGTTCATTTGTTTTGTTTCTTAAATTCCACACAAGTGAAACCTTATGTATTTGTCTCTCTCTGACTTATTTCAATTAGCATTATACTCTCTAGCTCCATCCATGTTATTACAAATAGCAAGATTTCATTCCTTTTTATGACTAAATAATATTCCGTATTGTGTGTGTGTGTGTGTGTGTGTGTGTGTGTACATCTTCTTTATCCATTTATCTATCAATGGACACTTGGGCTACATCCATATTTTGAATATTATAAATCAACATAGGGGTACATATATCCTTTTAAATTATTTGAGTGTTTTTATATTCTCTGGGCAAATACCCAGTAGTATGATTACTGGATCATAAGGTAGTTCTATTTTTAATTTTTTGGAGAACCTCCATACTGTTTTCCACAGTGGCTGTACCAATTTACATTCCCACCAACAGTGCATAAGGTTCTTTTTTCTCCAGATTCTCGCCAACACTTGTTTCTTGTGTTTTTTGATTTAGCCATTCTGACAGGTGTGAGGTGGTATCTCATTGTGGTTTTGATTTGTTTTTTCCCTGATGATGAATGATGTTGAGCCTCTTTTCATGTGTCTATTAGTCATCTGTATGTCTTCTTTGTAGAAATATCTATTCATGTCTTCTGCCCATCTTTTAATTGGATTATTTGTTTTTCAGGTATTGAGTTGTATCAGTTCTTTATATATTTTGGATGCTAACCCTTTATCAGATTGTCCTTTGCAAATATCTTCTCCCATTCAATCCATTCAATAGTCTGTCTTATACTTTGGTTTATTGTTTCCTTCGCCGTATAGAAGTTTTTATTTTAATGTAGTCCCAATAGTTTACACTTGCTTTTTTTTATTTTTTTAAAGATTTTGCTTATTTATTTATTTATTTATTCCTGAGAGACATAGAGAGAGAGGCCAGAGACACAGGCAGAGGGAGAAGCAGGCTCCATGCAGGGAGCATGATGCAGGACTGGATCCCAGGACCCTGGGATCACAACCTGAGCCAAAGGCAGACGCTCAACCACTGAGCCACCGAGGTGCCCCTACACTTGCTTTTATTTCCCTTGTCTCAGACGTATGTAGAAACACTTTGCTATGGCCGTTATCAGAGAACTTACTGCCTGTGCTCTCTTCTAGGATTTTTATAATTTCAGGTTTCACATTTAGGTCTTTAATCCATTTTGAGTTTATTGTATGATGTAAGAAAGTGGTCCAGTTTCATTCTTTTGCATGTAGCTGACCAGTTTTCCCAGCACCATTTGTTGAAGAGACTTTCTTTTCCCATTGCATATTCTTGCCTCTTTTGTTGAAGATTAATTGGCCATATAATTGTGGGTTTGTTTCTGGGGCTTTCTACCTGTTCCATTGATCTGTGTGTTTGTATTTGTGCCAGTACTATAATGTTTTGATTACTATAGCTTTGTAGTATAACTTGAAATCTGGAATTGTGATACCTCTAGTTTTGTTTTTCTTTTTCAAGGTTGTTTTGATGGCTAACTCCTAGTTATCCAAGGATTTGCTTTTTTGGTATTTTCTATACCAAATGTTATTTTTGTAATGAACCAAATAAAATATTTGAAAGACTGAATTTGAAAGATAATAGAAATTGAAGCTAAAAATCAGTTTTTTGTTATAACTTCTTAGCATCACTTCTAAAGTAATGACAAGAAAGAGAAAATAACTAAAATGAAATATAAAAATTTTATTTATTTTTACCTATTAATTAAATAGTAGAGTTACCTATTGCACAGTTTTGTCTACACCAGACCTAACATTTTCTTTAGAAGTCTGATATATCTTGAGTTTGGTCACCATACACAAATGTGGAAATTTAATTTTGTTTCCTAGGGATATAGTCTGATGTTTTATCTATCATCTAGGTTTTTTCTTTGCTAACAAATACTTAAATTTTACCTTTTCAGGAATGGGATATGGAGATAGAACAAGCACATTTTGTGGCACTCCTGAATTTCTTGCCCCAGAAGTATTAACAGAAACATCCTATACAAGGGCTGTAGATTGGTGGGGACTTGGTGTTCTTATATATGAAATGCTCGTTGGTGAGGTAAGCAGTATAAAATAGATGAGAGAGAAATGAGGAAAGATGACTGAAAGAACAAAAGATGTCATTTATAAATGACTTAATGTATCCCACATAAGTAGAACTTAAGTTTTATACACATTTATAATATACTAATAATTGCCTATGATTCTATCTTGTACTCTATACCTCTATACCTGTAACAAAAAGTCAGCTGTGTGTTGATCAAAATACATATTATCTTCAAAAACAGTACCTCAGAGTTAAAAAGATTAACATTTTTCCCCTCCTGTTTTTTTTTTTAGATTAACTTAAATTTCTTGGGGGGAGGGGGCACCTATGTGGCTCAGTCGATTAAGTGTCTGATTCTTGGTTTCAGCTTAGGTCAAGATCTCCGTCATGAAATCAAATTCTGCATCCAGCTCCTTGCTCAGCATGGAGTCTGCAAAAGATTCTCTCCCTCTCCTTCTGTTCCTCCCCACACCCCCCCACTCATGCATGTGTTCTCTCTCTCTCTCTGAAAAAATTAATCAATTTATGGAGATAGCTTAGTTTTACACAGAAATTGTCACTCCTTAGGAAACAGTGAGTTATATCTAATAAAGCAGCAAGAATTGGCTAGTCTATTTTGTTATAAATTGTTGGAAATGATAGAGTGGAAGTGGGAAAGGGTAAATATTTAGACAAGTCATTGAAAACTGCTTAGAGGGGCTTACTGATTTGGGGTTGTAAAAAATGAGGTTGGTTCATTGTTTTGCAGGTTTCCCAGTACCAGCAATCTTCTTTGAACATTCTAAGCATGAATAAATTAGTAGCTGAATAAATGATTGACCAAATTATTGAATGTCAGAAATTTCCGAAGTATTACTCTGTATTATCATTTAATGATATTTGTTCCAGACAAAGGATTTTAATCCATCCAAACGATAGCCCTTTTGGTATGTCAAATTGGAGTGGATACTTAGAAGAGGAAAAGAAATAGCTAATTAAAATGTTTACCATGTGCCAGACACTATTTTATTTACTTTACAAATATTAGCTCATTTAGCTTTTCAGCAAACTTTAACAAGCTCAATACTAGTCTTAGGCCCATTTTAAGGTATATAAATGGAGGCACAAAGAAGTTAATAACTTGCTTGAAGTCACAGAGCTCTCGTGTGATGGAGCTGGGATTTTTAAGGCTCTCTGTTTTAAGAACCTCTCTAAACCATTATGCTTTGCTACCTCAGAGTATGGAATTAAGTTAACCAAAAATTATATGCTTGCTTAAAATTTATTCCACATATTAGAAGCTGATAGGCAAAAAATGTGAGTTTATTATAAAATACTACAGAATTAAGAACCAGTTGATTCTATCTCCTCCTATCCTAAAATGACTGGAAAACTTTGCAATGGACAAATGAAGCTCCTGTTCTATATTTTTTTAAGAGAGCCTCTAATTGATTAACCTCCTAATTACAAGAATATAAAAGACAAGGGATTCAGCTCTTCCATCACAAATTTTTATTGCAATATCCATTCTCTTTAGCACCTTTGTAAGAGGATAGTTAGGATAAGAACTGAACTTAAAACTTAACCATCATACTTTATAATTTTTTTTTATACTTTATAATATTATGGCATTGGTAAAATTTTATCAGTAACTACTAACTGTGATAAAAGGTTTGGCTAAAGTTTATATCTAATTTCTCTATTATTACAAACAATTGAAAACTCACTGGATATATCATGCATTTTCAAACTTGTTTTTGAAATTTGTATTTATGTTTCTTTGGGTTTTGAGAACTAGAAAGACTCCAGGAATAAACTAACATACTAGGTCCTCTTTCCCAGTGCCAAATGAGAATGAAAGTATCAGAGAAGTTTAAAGTAAGCTTAGATACTGAACAGACCATTGCATTCTTTTTATATTTGCTTAAAACACATTTGTTAGGGGATCCCTGGGTGGCGCAGCGGTTTGGCGCCTGCCTTTGGCCCAGGGCGCGATCCTGGAGACCCGGGATCGAATCCCACGTCAGGCTCCCGGTGCATGGAGCCTGCTTCTCCCTCTGCCTGTGTCTCTGCCTCTCTCTCTCTCTCTGTATGACTATCGTAAATAAATAAAAAAATAAAAAAAAATAAAAAAAAAACACATTTGTTAGCATTCTGTTGTTAGTTCTACTAGCTTATAATCGATTTGCAGAAACAAGGAACTTTAACACCTTAATGAATATGTGGGTATATCTTCACTATTCAAGGATTTGTATTTTTTAAATACAAAATTGATCAGAGAGACCAATGCTTTGTGTTACCACTTGAAATTCTGATTGAGAATCCATGTGAAATAGAATTTTCCTCTAATTTGCAGCTGTCTCAATCCCAGAAAGAAATTATATTATCCCACATAGTATATATTTCATTTATCTATTTGATTTATCTATTCTGAGTGAGTGAATGAACAAACTAAGGTTATGATCATTGAAAAGTTTGAAATTTCCTTAGATAAGAGCAATAAAATTGGCAGCTCAGCTTTAGGAAGTTGGGTTCTAAATTCATTTTCATAGATTCAGATCAAAGATCTTTCTCTTTCCAGTAGTATTGCTTTCTCTTTGGTCCTTAATCATTAATAACAGGAAGTAAGCCTGTAAAGAAGAAGTAAATCTAAGTCATCTCAGATTGTGAGGTAATAAGCCATATTTCATAGCCACATTTCAACATGGTTTAGCTTGTCCCTTTGTGTATCAAATTGTTATACTGAATGTAATTTAACTACTTTTTTATGGCTTAGGGTCATTTACTTTAAACTCTGCTTCCTGAGATACCCTAAGACTGGTTGTATATCAGGCTTAAGTTAAAAAAGCCTAATGTATGCGTTTGAGTGTAATTTCGTTGGCATCTGCTTCTTAGTGCAGTCATTATACCTTTAAATCTCCTATTGTGTTTTGCTAATTAATTTGTTATTGATGGTGACATTCAAAGCACATCCATATTAAATGTATTCCCACAAACTCTCTGCTTCTATGGTAACACTTATTACTGTATTTACCCATTTCCTTCTGTCTTTCCACAAGATTGAGCTTCTTGAGGAACATGTCGATTATCTAAATAATTTTTACTATCTAGTAGCACTCAAAATATTGACTGTTAGGCCAGATGCATGAATGAAATAAAATAGAATGGAATTAAATGAAAGATTGTATTACTAATATAACCAAATTTGCTATTAAGGTCTGGGAAATAAAGTTGAAGAAGATTTCAATGAGACTATGTGATGTATCATCTGGGTAATAGATCTATTGTGTATTTTTTCTGACTTCTTGTAGTCTTTGTGGTGTTTTGGTATTTCCTCACTACCTGGTTCTTAGCTGTACTTTGGATGAGTGATAAGATTTTTTGAAATTCATTTTGATTTACTCAAAGATATTTCTTCTAGTCTCCCTTTCCTGGAGATGATGAAGAGGAGGTTTTTGACAGTATTGTAAATGATGAAGTAAGGTACCCAAGGTTCTTATCTACAGAAGCCATATCAATAATGAGAAGGGTAAGAATTAATGATTTATAAACTATTTAAATTTCTTCTATTGAAGGACATTTCTCAGTTAGAATTTTAGAAGGTTTTTATTTTTCACTTCATAGATGTTGCATAGTTTAGACAAACACATAAGAAAAAAACATTAAATCTTTGTAGGTTATGAGAATCTTTATCAACGAAGTCACTGGTTTTATTTTAACTTTTATACTTTATGTTGTATTAGCTATTAAGAAGAAATCCTGAGCGGCGCCTTGGAGCTGGTGAGAAAGATGCCGAGGATGTAAAAAAGCACCCATTTTTCCGGGTAAGTGTGAAAGTTTAAAATTTTTTGTGAAACTAGCAATTAGATATAGGAAACTAAACTGGTTATTTTATATTTTGCAATCTAGCTAATTGATTGGAGTGCTCTCATGGACAAAAAAGTCAAGCCACCGTTTGTACCTACCATTAGAGGACGAGAAGATGTTAGTAATTTTGATGATGAATTTACCTCAGAGGCACCTATTCTGACTCCACCTCGAGAACCAAGGATACTTTCAGAAGAGGAGCAAGAAATGTTCAGAGATTTTGACTACATTGCTGATTGGTGTTAAGTTCCTAGACACTGTGAAACCAAGCACACTAACTCACAAGAAGACCTCTTAACAATAGCAACCCTTCATTTGCTGTCTGTGCCACCAGTAGCTTCTGAGTTTTTTGTTTAAACACATGAAGATGTCTTTAAAAGTACTATTCTAAAACCTTCTTGAAAGTGGCTTCTTAATGTATTTTCAACGTAAATCTGAGCACTGGAAACAGTTTCATGGAGTTTAAGTGGAATGAACATCGGCCATGAAAACCTATCACAAATGAATACTTTTGGATCAATAGTCTATTTTTTAAAGAAAGAAAAAAAAACAACCACTTTTCCACAGTCCCTATCTATTCCTTATGCCTGCCTTAAGTGGAAGGAAGATTAATCATTTCATGTCATTTAGCTATATTTTACAAAAAAAGAACAAAAAGGGCTTGGGATGCTGTTATTATTCACACATAGTAATTGCTTGAATAAGGCAAATGCTCTTATTTTTTTAATGAAATTACTGTAATATCAAAAAAATGTAGTGGTAGTTTGTGCTCCTTTTTTGGCTTTTAAAAAAAACAACTTGATATCTTGTTTTATAAATTTTCTATATTTATTAGGAGAAAATTTTTATTGCCTTATCTTTCCAACCATGTAATAGAGCCTCATAGCTTTCCAACAGAGCTACTTGCCAAACAATTTTTTGTTTATTAAACCATGTTGAAACAGGAACAACTAAAACATCAGCATTTACTTAAAATTTTAAGAATGAGGACTTCTGATTAGCCTGAACCAAGATACTGTATTACCTGTATGCATTCCCAAAGTCTAGACAGTTAATATGTTCAATCATACCTTCTTCCAAAATCAGTGAACTAATTACTCCTTTTTTGATATTCATTGTACATTTACCAACCCAATTTATCTGTTATGTCTACTGTAGAAGGGAACTATATCTGTTAAAACATAGGGATTATCATTGTATACATGCTGTGAACATGTATATGTGCAAGTTGTAATGTATTCTGTGTTGTAGGTTTATTATTTAATTTCATCCCTTCATCACTTTTGTACAGTGGCCAAGCAGACACCTCAAACTCCAGCATTTACGTTAAGTGCATTTGTACATTTTAGGCTACTGGATCCAGATTTTATATTGGCAGTTACTGAGGGCAAAAGCAATATATTGTAACAGAATGTATAAATATTTTTGATAAAACAGTCTATATTTTATAAAAACTATTATAACACTAAAGCTGTACCTCAAAAGTCTCAAAAATAATTTGATCAAATACCTTTTACAACTTTTCAGAGGATCCATTTGTGGCTTTTTTTTAATGCTCTTATAGGAAAGTCTTTTGGCAAGCCATGACTCTTCCACTTGCCTGGAGTTTTCTTGGTTTTTTCTTTTTGTTTTTTCATTCTTTTCCTCCTAGTCTGTGACCTCACTGTTTTTCCTTAGTTCAATAATAACATCTTTGATTCCATGCTCAGCATGTTAGGATCATCATATCTCAGGAATAGCAAGTTGTTAACTAACCATACTGAATTAACCATTTAATCACAGTGATCTCATGTCTTAAAAATTATTCAAATTTAAATTCTATGAGAAACATAAAAGCACATTGATTTATAGAAGATTTATAAATATTTCAGTCTTGCTAGGGTATGTTGGCATATTTTTGTGTACTCTGAGAACAATTAAAATTGTTCAGAGATAATTCATATTTCCATCCAAATTGATTATTACCCAAGATTCTTTGGGGGGAAATCTTAGAGAAAGAGGGAAGGATATGTTACTTAAAGTTATTTTAAAATGCCAGTTAACTTCCTTGTTAAAGGACAGTAGAGGATCTTATCTTAATTGGCGAAATTACAGTGTTAACACATTTAAAAAACACTAAATACTTTTGAGGTACAGTCTGCTCACCTTTTCTGGTTCTCAAATATGCATAGAAAGCAATGTCTAAAATAGGCTTTTAGCATTAAAAACTGACATAGCATTTTGTAACTACACAGTGTACAGAAATTTTTAATTAAAGTCAATCACTAAAAAGATTAGAGGGCAGGGTATATCACACAATTAAGCTGAAGAAAGCACTAATATTTTCTGTAGTTTTTAAAATATATATATATATTTTAGTCAGATTTAAAAATTTTAAACTCTATAGAGTGTAAATATATTTTGCTATTACTGTATGTGTAAGTGACTGCTCAAGCACTTTGTAAGGAAATTATTAGTATATTTTAGAATGGTACACTATGCATTCAAATGAAATGTGCCTTTATGTCATTCTAAGAAAAAGTGTTTTGCAGTCATAAATTACCACAAATGCACAAATTAAAGTTTAAATAGATTATAATTTGTAACTTTGGTTTTTAAGTATTATTTCCTTTTGGAAACTTCCTGTTGGTCAAAATATGTCTTAGCTCAACTATACTCAAGATCTCAAAGACTAACTGCTTAGCTTTCTTGCAAGTGCTTTTTGTCTTGGTAGGGCAAAATCTGATTCAGAGCAAATTGTCCACTTCACTGTTAGTAATGGGGAAAGTTTGCATTCTACTTCTGTAAGATCAATAATGTCTTTTATTCAGTGGATATTATAGGATACCTTCAGTGTGCTACACACTGAGGATAGAAAGGTGAAAAAAGATCAAAGTCTTAATAAATGAAAAACAGTGTGCATTAAAATGCAAGCACCAGTAATATATGTAGTATTCTCTTGTTTGAAGTTAACTTTATTTTAGGACCTGACCTTTCAGAAAAGAGGCAAATGAAAACAAAATGCTAGTCATTTTATAGTCATCTTATTCAAATATTGCAAATGGAATATTTTAGGAATATAAAATGATCCTTGCTAACCCTGTAACACAAACTGAGGTCACAGTGAAATTTCATTATATGTTGACTAGGTGAAAGCTGATTCAAATCTAACAAAATTTTTACAGGTCTTGCTGATCTTCCCAAAGCAACTGAGGGTGAGTATGAGAAGCCCAAAAGAACAAATACCAATTCATAGATCATAATCTTAATTAGAATTCTTATTTACTTTCTAGTTCTCTTTTGAAATCTAATGTATCTCTGAGGTAGTGGCCTTATATGTATATAAATATATGTATTTATAAATATACATATATAAATCTATACATATAAAATAGAGGTAAGTTCTTAAGTAACTTCAAAGTGTCAAAAATCTTGCATGTTTTCCACTTCTTGTATCATGACTAAGCTCCTAAGACCTCCAATAAGACACATAATTTGAGGCACTGCTGGTCTCACTAAAGGTAAGAGTGGTATCTGGCAACCCCTCACCTCAAAACAGACACACTTGAGATTCAATCTGGATAAGCTGGAGCTTTAGCACCTACGAATTAAGGAGTACTCAAGCACAAATATGAGAGCACTCACAGGTTGAAATTGGAAGCTGAGTCCACAGAGTGGACCAGAGAAGTAGGAAGTTGGAAAGAGGGTAAGAGCCAGAATGGCAAGGAGCTAGCTTTGGACATGCTGCATTCAGGAAATGAGTTTACCAAGGATGGATTCCTTATAGTTACACCATTACGAAGATGATAAACCTTGCAATAGCAGTACTTATGTTTTGAGTTAAAATCCTCTAGAGGCGCTCAAGTTCTAGTTTTCAAGTCACTATTTTTCTACTAGTAAAATGAAATGCTTTTTGAAGAAAGCTTCTCCAGAATGGGAACATAGGACTTCCACAAATTAAGACCAAATAATACATAGTTAAAGATAGCCAAACACACAAGAGACAGCAAACTAACTTGAATGAGAGCTTAACAAAGTAGTAAATTTACATATCCCCTCCGAAAGATATCAAAGATTTGAATTCTCAGATATAAAATAGCTATGTACAAAATGTTTATATACCTAAAACTATGAGGATAAACAAGTAAAATGAAATTTTAGAGAAATTAACATTTTTAAACTCCAAAAATGAAAAATATCATTGATCAAATTTGAAACTTAGTAAAGGGTGGTTAACAGCAGAAGAGATAGCTGAAGAAAGAACTGGAAAACTAAATGATGTATCTCAAAAATCAATTCCAAATAGATAAAGAGATGGAAAATACGAAAAGAAGATTAAAAGATAGGGAAAATGGAGTGGAGACCCAAGAGGAAAGAATGGAAGCAAGATGGTATTTGCAGAGATATTAAATAGTACAAAATAGTCTCCATAAAGGATAAATATAAATAAATGTATACAAAGAACCATTGTAGTGAAACCACAATCAACACCTTGAAAACCCAGAAGAGAAAGAACTAAATTGTCTATAAAGAAAGACTAACAGCTGATTTCTCAATATTAACAGTGAAAGTAGTAGGATATTCTCTTTAGAGCATTAGAAAACATCAGCTTGGAATTGTATAGCAAGTGAAATTAGGTTAAGAGCCAATGAAAGTTTTTTAAAGAAGGGTTTACTTACTCTCAATAGTCCTACTCTAAAAGAAGTACTTCAAGAAGAAGGAAAATGATCCTAAAATGATGATCTAAGACCAAAACAGGCTTATGAAAAAATAAAATGGTAAAACGCTTAAGTAAATAAAAATAAACACAACTCAATAGATGACTTGTTTATTTTAAGTCAATAATTCTAGACAGCAGTAGTAAGACAGTTGAGATAGGGAAGATCAGAGCTGAAGTGTTCTGTTGTATTGTTGGGGTGTCAAGGTGTTGATTAACTTTAGTTGAATGTACATCATAAAATGTCAGGGATATTCATGAAAAGAATATAATGCATATAAATTTCAAACCAAGAAGATGATAGAAATAAACTCAAATATACTGATAATCAAAATAATTGTAAATGGAGCAAATAATTGTAAATGGAGCTTACTAGTTAAAAGCAAGATAGTTTCAAAAAGAAAACTTGGCTTTATAATATTAATAAGAAGATACATCTAAAATATAAGTATATTGGATCTCTGGGTGGCTCAGCGGTTTAGCGCCTGCCTTCGGCCTAGGGCGTGATCCTGAAGTCCTGGGATCGAGTCCCACATCGGGCTTCCTGCATGGAACCTGCTTCTCCCTCCGCCTGTGTCTCCTCTGCCTGTCTCTCTATCTCTCATGAATAAATAAATCTTTGAAAAAAAATAAAATCTACGTATATAAAGAAATTGAAAGAAAGTATGACAAAAAATACACAATGCAAAAGCAAATCAAGGTATAGCTATCATAGCTCTACTTAATATTAAAACAGATTTTAGACCCATCATGAAAAAAATATCACCAAGAGTAGTGTTTCTACATAATGATAAAAGATTCAATTCACCAAAAAGATACTAATTCTAAGCATGTATATATATTTAATAAAATAGTCCCTAAATACAGACTAAAGCAGAAATTGATAGAACTACTAAAAACACCTATCAGTTGGAAGGTTTCAACTTGCATTTTTGGACAATAGACCTTTTAAAGAGGAAAGATACAGAATGTTTGAACAAAACAAAGTTTGATCTAATGGATATTTATAGAGTTCTGCATCCAGCAATTAGGAGATTACACATTCTTTATCAAGAATACATGGAACATTTATAGAAACTGAGCCATAAAACATCATAGAAAACTGCAAAGTATAGTAATACCAAGTGTGTTTTCTAACTGGTTAGAACAAATAGATTTTAATAGATAAATAGCTTTGAAAAAAATGTTAAATACCCTTTAATGGCCCAGAGAAAAAAATAATGGTGGTCATTAAATGCAGCAAAAGTGGTTCCTGCAGGGAACTTGGTAAACTAAATGCTTTTTAGAAAAAGGAAGGTAAAAAAAAGAAAAAAAGAAAGAGGAAGGTTAAAAATTGCTCAGCTGAAAAAGTCAGAAAAAATAACAAACAGTAGAAAAAAACATATAAACAAACCAAAAGCTTATTCCTTGAAAATTCTAACAAAATAGAGCTCTGAAAATATGAAAAATGAGAGAAATGCTATTAAAAATTAAAATATAAAAAGATTCTTGAAAGTAAAAAAAACTATCAGTTATGCAAATAAATACTCAAAAATAGAGATAATCTGAAAAATATAAAATTATTAACCTAGGAAGAAGTTAATGAGTAATCTCATCACATAAAGAAATAAAGGCAGATATTAAAAGTCCACTAAGAAAACATTGGATCCAGATGGCTTTACAAGTGAAATCTTCCAAACTGTCAAGGAAGATATTATTTCAAGCATATAGAAAGCTTTTGAGGTAATGGGGAAAAGCTATAGTTCCTAACTCATTCTCTGAAGTCACTATAAGCTAGTAAACAATATAGAAGGGAGAGTATGTTACTGGCAAATTTCACTCATGAATACTAGTAAAAGAAGATGCAACAGGGACACCGGGTGGCTCAGTGGTTGAGCATCTGCCTTTGGCTTGGGTTGTGCTCTTGGGTCTCGGGGTCAAGTCCCGCATTGGGCCCCCTGCATGGAGCCTGCTCCCTCTGCCTGTCTCTGCCTCTCTCTCTGCGTCTCTCATGAATAAATTAAAATATTTTTTTAAAAAGAATATGAAGCAAAATAACACCAAGTCAGATTCAATGATATATAAAAATGGCACTATAAAATGGGCTTATGCTAGTAATACAAGATTGGCTTGATATTAGAAAATCTGTGATTGTCATTTGCCATACTAACAGATTAAAGGAGAAAATAATAGATTTAGAAAAAGCTGATCACATTTCTGCTTTTAAAGGGGTTGAGGGGTCCTTAAACTGATAAATGGTATCTATGTTAAAGCAACAACAAAACTAAAATCAGTGCCATCATCCCATACATGGAAACACTGGAAGTACCTCCTTTAAAATTGAGGAATAGGACTAAGATGCCAGCCATTATTATTACTTTTCAACATTGAACTGTGCTGTTCTCAGGAGTATAGGGATTTAAAGAAGGAAACAAAATGGTTACTTGAAGATATGATTGTCTACCTGGAAAACTCAAAAGATTACAATTGACTAGCAATCATAGTTTACCCAAAATGCTTGTTAGAAGATGAAGATATGGAAGTCCATGACATATACATACTACCAAGCAATTAGAATACATAATATTTTTAAAACATAACTTTACAATAGCAACAAAACTAAGTTATATAGAAATCTAACAGAAGATGTGCAAGACCTGTAAATTTTTTTTTAATTTTACTGGAAGACATTAAAGAAGACAAATACAAATTTATCTTGTGATGTCAGTTCTCAAAATACTCTGCAGATTCAACTCCAATAAGAATCTCCAATTAGAATTTTTTGTAGAACTTGATAAGCTCATTCTAAAATGTATATATAGGGATCCCTGGGTGGCGCAGCGGTTTGGCGCCTGCCTTTGGCCCAGGGCGCGATCCTGGAGACCCGGGATCGAATCCCACATCGGGCTCCCGGTGCATGGAGCCTGCCCTCTGCCTATGTCTCTGCCTCTCTCTCTCTCTCTGTGACTATCATAAATAAATAAAAATTAAAAAAAAAATAAATAAAATGTATATATAGAAGAGCAAAAAGTAAAGGACAGAAATTTCTGAAAAAGAGGAGGGGATTTGCCCCACAAGATATCAAGAGTTATAAAGGTATAGCAATTAATGAAATATTGATACATATTACAAATGGAACAGTAGAACCTCAAGAACAAATCCACACATATATAAAAGAAACAAGTCCGGCAGCCCGGGTGGTTCAGCGGTTTAGCGCTGCCTTCAGCCCAGGGCATGATCCTGGGGACCCAGGATCAAGTCCTGCATTGGGCTCCCTGCATGGAGCCTGCTTCTCCCTCTGCCTGTGTCTCTGCCTGCCTCTCTTTCTCTCTCTCTCATAAATCTTTAAAAGAAAGAAGTCAATGGAGAAAGAAAAATGTCTCCTAAACAGAAGTAGGAAAAGTGGCTATCCATGTGGAAAGGGTTGAAAAATAATTGGGTTTGTCTTACCATAAATAATTAAAATGAATTAAAACATAGATGTCAAAAGCAAAACTTTTAAAACGTTGAAAATACATATATAGGAAAAGAGAATATAAGAAAAATCGGTGAATTTATCACAAAATTAGGACTTATTTTTATCAAAAGACATCATAAAGTGAAGAGACAAGGCTCAAACTGAAAGATTACTTACATCACAACAGAAAGAACGAAAGCTAATATATTAAAAATTACTAAACTTCAAGAAGGAAAACCATAGTAAAGTTCAAAATATAGGAACAGACATTACACATGGACAGTAAACGTGCCCAGTCTAAACACTGATCAGAAACTACAAAACACTGAGATATAATTTGTACGCATTCAATTGACAAAAATTTTAAGTTCTAATAAGAGGAGATGGAGTGGAACAATGAGATTCCATATAAATTAGGAGTATAAAGAAAGAAACCACTTGGGAAAAATAATTTGGTTTTATCTTGTAAATTTGGGCGTTTGTGTACTTTGGTACTTAATTCCACCAAAGTGCTATACCCTTTTTTTTTTAAGATTTTATTTATTTATTCATGAGAGACAGAGAGAGAGGCAGAGACACAGACAGAGGGAGAAGCAGGCTCCATGCAGGGAGCTTGACGTGGGACTTGATCCCGGGACCCTGGGATTGCGACCTGAGCCAAAGGCAGACACCCAACCGCTGAGCCACCCAGGCATCCCCTAAGTGCTATATCCTAAAGAAATTCTTTATAAATGTGTACAAGAGTCATGAACAAGAATACTCAATAGCACTGTTTGTAATATCAAAAACTGGAAGCAACACAAATGCTCATCAATGGAAGAGAATGGTTTAATAAAACGTTTTCTATTTTGTAATATACATGGTGTATGTTTATACCACGAAATATCAATAGAGCAATGAAAATTAAGTGCAGCTATAGAGGACAATATATAACAAACTGCAAGAAGCTAAAAAGAAGAGACCGTGCAGCATGATGTCATTTTTTAAAGTTAAACACTAAGGGCAGCCTGGATGGCTCAGCAGTTTAGCGCCACCTTCGGCCCAGGGCATGATCCTGGAGACCCCCGATCAAGTCCCACGTTGGGCTCCCTGCGTGGAGCCTGCTTCTCCCTCAGCCTGTGTCTCTGCCTCTCTCTCTCTCTCTCTCTCTCTCTCTCTCTCTCTCTCTCTCTCTGTCTCTCATGAATAAATAAATAAAATCTTTAAAAAAAAACACTAAAACCAAATGAAACTAATAAAACGTGTTTTTTTGTTTTTAAGCAAGGGAATGTAAAACAAAAGATAGTGATTGATGGAGAGGTAAAAGAATATGGTAGTAGTGGAATACATTCGTAGGTAGTTGTTAGTATTTTAGGTTTTCATCTTGGTCAGTCTTCAGTAGGTTAAGAGCAAATAATATGCCCCTCATCCCCTGTGAGTCCCCACTTTTCTCCTTTTCCAGCTTAAATTCCCATATCCATAATCACTCATATATATCCTCAGCTCCCTGCTACTCTCTTGCTTCTTTGTACAAACCTGTTAACCCCACCCCCACCCCCATCCTCTGTTCAGTTCACCTCTGCATCCTAGCGGCCATGCTAACTCGTCTCACTACCATGAAGTGAACCAGTACTAAATTTCCTTAGTCCGGTGGTTCTCGAACTTCAGTGTGTATCATAAACCCTTGAAGGGCTTGTACATGGGCCTCACTACCTAGTTCTGTTTCAGTAGGTCTGGAGTTGGGGCTGAGAATTTACATTTCTAATAAGTTCCCAGGTTCTGCTGATTCTTCTGATTTGGGTATTAAAATGTCTCGATGAATTTTAAAAGATTAGAATTTTAAAAAATCACTTTGATACCGATACCTACAATCCAAACAGTTTCACAATTATAACATGGTTATGTGGAAATTGTTTTCTTCTAGGAGCTTTGTTGCTAATGCAATAAAAATGTCAAGAATGTCATGTGGAGGCAAAGCTATTCACATGTAAGGTAAAGTCCAGGAAATACAACTTTCCTTATTGGCTATCCATTATATGTAATCTGCTTAAAAAACACATAGTCACATATTATTCTTGCTAAAGTCAGCAAAAGAGTTAAAGTCATAAAGGGAATAATCAGACTAATGTACTAATGCTTTTAGTAACTGTAAACTCTAAAAATGTTTCTTTTGTGAAGCTGTCAGTGCCAAAAATATACAGTAACACTTAATTCAGCAATATTTGAGGTAGTTCACAATATATGAATCTGCCTATATCTAAAGTTCAGTTTAATCTTATGCAATCAATATGCTTAGAAATTAAGTAAAACAAGAGTAACTGACAAAAGTACAGCCAATTTTGACTGGCTTATCAGAACATAGGAAGTTCGAAAAGTTCATTTTCTCACAATGTGTAACCAACTATAGGCACACATTTGCTGTTTGTGTCTTCCAACCACAAGCTTAATATATTTTTTACCTCCTTCAAAGTCTTGTAAAAAAAACTTGGTTCATCACATTATGGGATACTGGGTCATTTGATGCCATGGCTTGACATTTTTCCCTTTTCAAAATTTATTTTTATTGAGATACAATTGACCTAACATTGAGGCAGTTTAAAGGTGTACGATGTGTTGATTTGATATTTATATATTGCAATATGATTACCACTGTAGCACTAGCAAATACCTCGCTCTTAGCAAATGTCTAAGGGACATCTGTGTTGTTCGAAATGGCAGGATTTCCTTCTTACTAATGGCTGAGTAATATTCCACTATATATATATATATATATATATCATATATATATATATATGTATCCATTCATCCATTGACAGACACAAGATTATTTTCGTATCTTGATCATTGTAATGTTGCAATAAAAAGGAGTACATATATCTCTTTGATATCCTGTTTTCATTTCCATTGGACATAAACTTAAGTGATGAAAATCCAATCAAGTAAGTTTTAAAGATTTAATTGGCTTTATTAACTCATGAATCGGGCATCATTCTCCCTGTCAAGTAGAGGAGAGCAACATAGGGCTGCAGAAAAGGAGTGGTTTTTAAAGGCAGGACAAGAAAATCCTAAACTGAAAAAAACAGATTATTTTGGGTGAGGTCACCTTACTTTGAGACAGGTCTTACTTGGTGGATTACCTCATCTTCTTTTAGGAGATGGAGAGAGCCCCTGTGACAGATTAGCTTATTGTTGCTGACCAAAAAATTCCTGACTGGTTGATTAAAACTATGTTTTTTCTCAAGGATAATGAAACTGCAATTAGGGTAGGTATTAAGCTCATTTGGTGACATATCCTAGCATTAACTATCTCCATTTGGGGCCTGTGTCTTTCTTTTTAACAGTATTTAAACTGTTAAATTTAACTAACTTTATTAGATTGTATGGTATTTCTATTTTTAATTTTTTGAGAAACTTACTCCCATAATGGCTGAACCAGTTTGCATCCCTACCAACCGTGCACAGGGCTTCCTTTTCTCAACATCCTTGCCAACATTTGTTATCTCTGGTCTTGATGATATCCATTCTAGGTGTGAGGTGATACCCCATTGTGGTTTTGATATGCATTGCTATGATTAATGATGTTGAGCATCTTTTCATGTGTCTGTTAGCCATGTTTGTCTTTGGAAAATCATCTATTGGTTACTCTGCCCATTTTTTAACCAAATATCTAATACATGGTTTATATATAAATATATTTAATATATAAATCTAATATAAATATATCCATAGTATATATCAGTATATTATATATTATTAATATATAGTATAATATTAATATTAGTATACTAATACAGATATATCTATATATAATACTATATCTTAGATATATTTATGTAGAGATATAAAACTAAATATCTAATATATGGTTTGCAAATATTCCCTCTCATTCTGTAGGTTACCTTTTTATTTCTTCTGCTGCACAGAAACACTTTAGTTTGATACAGGCCCACTTGTTGATTTTTGCTTTGGTGTCATATATCTAAAAAATAATTGCCCAGATACCAGTGTCAGGGAACTTCTTCCCTACATTTTCTTCTAGAAGTTTTGCAGTATCAGATCTTAATGTGTTAAGTCTTTAATCCATTTTGAGTCAATTTTGGGGAGTGGTGTAGGATAAGGGTCCAATTTCACTTTTATGCATGCAGCTGTCCAGTTTTCCTAATACCATTTATTGATGAGGTTCTCCCTATTGCGTGTTCTTAGCTTCCTTGTAAATGTTAGTTGACTACAAGTGCAGAGGTTTAGTTCTGGATCTTCATTATGTTCTATTGGTCTTTGTAGTGTTTGGTGGTGGTCATTGTTTTTTCATGCTAATATCATACTATTTTAATTACTAGAACTTTGTAGTAGTATACAGTTGACCCTTGAACAACACCAATTTGAACTGTGTGGTCTACTTAATAAGTGGATTTTTTTTCTATAAACAGAACAATACTATGAATGTATTTTCTCATGATGCTCTTAACATTTTCCTTTCTCTTATTTTAAGAATACACTATATAATACACATAACATACAAAACATGGGTTAATCAACTGTTTATATTATTGGTAAGGCTTCCCGTCAACAGTAAGTTACTAGTAGTTAAGTTTTGGGGAAGCCAAAAGTTATATGTGGACTTTTGACAGTACAGCGGTCAGCACCCCTAACCCTGTACAGTTCAAGAGTCAACCATAGTTTGAAATCAGGAAGTATGGCACCTATGGTTTTGTTCTTTCTCAAGATTACTTTGGCTTTTTAGGGTCTTTTGTGGTTCCATACAAATTTTAGGATTGTTATATTTCTATTTATTTTTTATTTTTTAATATACGCTCCCTGCCCAGTATGGGGCTTGAACTCATGACCCTGAGAAGAGACCAAAGGGTGCATGCTCTACCAACTGAGAAAACTAGGCACCCCAAGATTGTTATTTCTATTTCTGTGAAATAAGCCATTCGAAATTGATAGGGATTACATTGAATCTACAGATGGCTTTAGGTAATATGGACATTTTAACATCAATAATTTTTTGAATCCATGAACACAGGATATCTTTCCATTTGTATATGTCTTCCTCAATTTCTTTCATCAAGTCTTGAGTTTTCATTGGAAAGATTTTTCACTTCCTTTGTTAAATTTGTTCCAAAATATTTTCTTGTTCTTGATGCTAATTGTGAATGGGATGTTTTTCTTTATTTCAGATCTTTGTTAGTGTATAAGAAATGCAACTGATTTCTGTATGTTGATTTTATATCCTGCAACCTTGCTGAGTTTGTTGATTAGTTTCAACAGTTTTTTGGTTGAGTCTTTAGCATTTTCTTTATTTAAGATCCTATTAGAAGTAACAATTTGGATGCCTTTTTTATTTCTTGACTGGTATTTTTCTCATTCTAATTTTGATTGCTTGCTGATGTTGTTGTAACCTTATTTCTTTATACTTTGGAGACAAATACTGTCTCTATGTCAAAGGAATCAATTTGTCCTCCAGCATTGGAACACATGCCATCTTTTAAGTTGAGCATAGGTTTAAGTGATGGGCTTGCAAAAAAAAATAAAAAATAAAATAAAATAAATAAAAATAAAGTGATGGGCTTGCATTTAGGAGCTGTATTGTACATTCCCGCATAAAAATACGTGTGCGTATGTTTATTGACATATAGATAGATATATCAAATCCTTAAGTGCTAGAATCACCTAGCACAGTGAGATGTACACACTGTGAAAGGCATGCAAAATTGAGACCAACCAAGGGACCATAAACTTGGCTCTCTTATGCTCATCTGAAAGAAAGATTCATTGATAGATAGATAGATAGATAGATAGATAGATAGATAGATGATAGATAGAATAGACTTAGGCAAAATTAGTCATAAAATGTAAGTTATCTCTCTTGTGTGTATATGCATGCCAAGTAGGTATAGTTGCATTTATGTTAATTATATACCTACTTCAGTATTTTTAAGGTAATACTAATTATGCAGAGTAGTTATAAAATATCCCTTCTACCTTCAAACAGTCAACGTTGCTTATTTCCTAATCATGAACATACACAAACAGAAAACCAGAAGTCCAAAATATCAAGATCACCACTTTGGCAGCAGGCTTTCTACGGCACTTTAAATGTTCCTCCTTTTGCTAACTTTTTAGATCTTGCCTATCTTTCCCTTTCTGCTCAGGTCTACTCAACTCATTTGTTCATCATCCGGTATTAATCAGATCTCTGACCTGACACCATTGTCTGCTTGTGACATGACCAAATTTTTCTCCTGAAGTACAATAGTAGTATTTTATAATTTAAAACATCTCCCATATATGATCTCACTTAATCCTCAGAACCACTCCTATGAAATTGGTAGAATGAAGTAAGCTGCCCTAGTTCACACAGCTCCTAAGTGGCAGAGCCAGTTTAGAACCCCTTACTTGCCCAAATGCTTTTTCCTGTTACACTACAAACCCTTCCTTTAAGTTGATTTTAGATTTAGACAGTTTGTCAATAATCAATATACAGTCAATTGTCAACACTCCACCCACCCCCCAAAAGTATGATGAAGGTAAAGGTAACACCCCCATCCCCAGGAATATTGTGTGAGTGATATTGCATACTTCTTAGTGTATCACATTAGGAGATCTGTAATCTCAAATTTTTACTCTTTGATATAAGTTTGATCACTTGGTTAAAGTGGTGATTACCAGATCTTTATTTGTAAAGATTTATCTTGCCTTTGTAACTAACAGGCATCTGAGATAATACTTGAGATCATTTAAATATTCTACTTCCCAGCAACTTTCTAGTGGTTTTATCCTTTCAATCGATTAGCCTCATCTGAAAAAATTATTACACTGGAAGTTGCAAAAGAATTTTCCAACTCCAGTTCTCCTTCTACATACATTAGCTGCCTTTTTTTTTTTTAAGTTTTCTCTTTTTTCCTCCTTCCCTCTTTGCCCCCTACTTTTTTCCTTAATATTACTGTAATGCGTACATTTTTAAAAATTCTTTGTATTACAATCCACTAATATTTTTTCAGTGGATGCTTAAATTGTCTCAAAATCTGACCCCATTGGTCTTTGAATACCTCCTTGGTTTCCTGCACTATAAGATGTTCCAGGCCTAGATGGTCCCTGCAAATCTCAAAGTAGTCTTTTTTTTTTTTCTTTTTAGTGGAGAAAGGATATTTAGAAACTAAAATCTGAATGTTGTGAAATCATGATTTCTAGACCTTTTCACTTGGTAGAACTAAGAAATAAACATTTTTTAAAATCATGAGTTCGTGCTGATTTAAATGGAGCATCACAGGCTTCTTCCTCAGTTTACTCTCATTTCATATTTACATCTCTTTCCTACCACTAAAGACTCTCATTTATAAGAGTCTGCATTTGGGTGATTCAATTTCATACTAGAAAGCAATATTTTTTGCTTGCCCTAGAAAAACTTGATTGCCAAAGAGATCACTATATTTTACTTGAAAATATATGAAAGTTTAAATGCCTTCATGCCAATAAGAATAAGGTAAATGGTCCAATGGTCCTGAAAAAAAAATCCAGTCTTCAGGTGATTGTCGTCACAGTTTCTAACTTATGTTTTTAGCTGTTTGTGCAAAATCATCACACTCACAAATTTACTTGTGCTACTGTAAAGATTCACATTTTAGATTCCCAGTGGAATCCAGTTCAGTATTTTTGACATTTACTGCATTATGCTGAGCTGTAGTATTTGCTTCCTTGTGCTTTCACGTTTCAGTGAAGTGCTTTTTGAGTCTCAGTTTATTTCTTGTGAAATGTGGACATAATAGAACACTATAAAAATAATAAAAAATGCATACCAAGATTAATATATAAATGACACAAAAATGCCTTATTGCCTTACCTAAGGCAATCTGTGCTCATGTGCATGAAATATTTAAGAATTATCAACAAAAGAACTGAATTTCTGTGGAAATAGCAACTACTTTTACCTTTTATAAATTTGAAATTATATTTAAAAAACTAATTCCCATTTATTTTTCTGACCACCAAACTGCTTATAAATCTAGTTGACTTCTAGGGATATCTGTAAGAGATACTGTAGGAGAGAGTTGTGGCTTTATTTTGTCATCTGCAATCCTGGGTTCATCAAATCCAGAGCTCTTTTTTTTTTTTAATTTTTTATTTATTTATGATAGTCACACAGAGAGGGAGAGAGAGGCAGAGACACAGGCAGAGGGAGAAGCAGGCTCCATACACCGGGAGCCCGACGTGGGACTTGATCCCGGGTCTCCAGGATCGCGCCCCGGGCCAAAGGCAGGCGCCAAACCGCTGCGCCACCCAGGGATCCAAATCCAGAGCTCTTTAAGATAAATAAATTGCAGTCTGGTTTCTAAGGAATCCTTGGCGCCTCCTTGGTACCTGCTCTTTCTTTACACCTGCTGCTACTGCCTAACTACTCCCTTGAGTTTGTCGTAGTATAATTAGGATGCATAGAAAATTAAACCATTCAGTACTCTAAACATTGGCATATAATGAAGTTACCAGAGATTCATAGTGTGGTCCTCCACTTTGTAGATTCAGAGATCTCTATCAGTTCACAGAATGATTGGACTCTAAATTAGAATATAGGTTGTGCTACTTCTATACCAGAGACACAAAAGAGGAATGACTTAAGGAAAGATGGGTGTGGCTGCACTTACCACAAGGTCATCCTTGTGACTTAGACCCCTTTTAGCTTATCGCTCTGCCATTTCTAGGTGCCCTGAGTCTGCATGGTCCAAGATGGCTTACAGCACATTTCCATTTCAGCCAGTAGAAGGAGGGAAAAGGAAGAGGGGCATACCCTTGTCCCTTACTGGAATGAATCAGAAGTTGCTTACATCACTTGCACTCTTGTTGCATTGGCCTAAACTTACTGCAAGAACGACTGACACAGATAATTTTTAGCTGGTACATATATATATGTGTGTTCTATTACTTTCTAAGGAGGGAGGACATACTAGGTGTTGTATCTGTGCATTCTCTTCATAACCACTGTACGTTCACCTGGTTTGTAGATGCTCATGTACCCCAGGGCTCTGTTCTAATCTCCTTCCTGTTTTGGTCAATACCAAAATCCTCTAGTCCCAAGACTTGAAATACAACTCATATATCACTAAGTCAGAAATCATATTTCTAGTCCCAATTCTTCCAGGAAATTTAGGGACATATATCCAGTTACCTATGTGACTTTTCCACATTTACACATAGGTGGCCTGGAGATAGATCAAATTTAAGATGCTTAATGCAGAGTGTTGACTCCCTCTTCCCACTTTTGCTCTATTATATCACTCTAGTTCAAACTGTTACCATCTTCCTCCTATGCTGCTTCTTAACATCTGGTCTCCCTGCTTTCACTTTGTCTACCTATAGTCTACTGCCCCATACAAAGTATAGAGTTCTCTTTTAAAAATGCAAACCTAAAGGCATATGTGGTCCAAACTAACTCTCAATGTTGCCTCATTTAACTCTGGTCCTTTCACTTCCCTCTTGCTAAAATGACTTCCTTTTTAGGTTATAAACATACGAAGATCTTTCCTACCTTAGGGCCTTGTCACTAACTGTTCTGTCTTCCTGAAATGCTATTTCTCCTAATTCTTGTATGGCTATATTTTGACATTCAAATTTCAGCTTAAATGTCACTTCTTCAGACAAAGGCTCCAGTTTATTACTCTGAAAATGTACCAATAAAATAATCAAGAATCCGTTCGTCTTTCCTGTACCATTCTATATTTCAGGGTAACCAAATAATTGATACAGGGAGAATTCTTTTATTGTATAGAAGAGTCACAGCTAAAAAACAAAGAAACAAATTCAGAATTAGGGCATTGTCTTCTTGCAACTCCTATTGAAATATGAATCTTAGCAACAATGTATGAACTTTGATCCTAATTTGGAAAAAAGAATCATAATTTTGAGACCAAATACAGAGCCATGAGACTGCATATCACATGACAGTTTAGTTGGGTATGATAACTGTGGTTATTTGGGGTTTGTAGGAGGGTTTAAGTAAATTCTACCCCCAACATGAACCCAGAGGTCAAGAATCACATGTTCCATCAACTGAGCCAGCCAGGCACCTCAAGGTTATAGGGGTTTTTAAAGAATTCTTCATCAGTAGATACTGAACTCTTTATGGATGAAAGGATAAGATTTCTGGAATTTGCTTTAAAATACTTTTGCAGAAAAAGGCAAGAGAGTAGATAAAACAAGAATTGTGTAACATTACTACTAATTGACTAAAGTATGTGATGGACACATGGGTAACAGAGGAAAGTTATTACAATATTCTCTCTGTTTTAAATATGTTTGAAAGTTTTCATAATAAAAAGTTTTTTTGAACATCTCAAAGAGTCCTTTTCCTATCACCTATTTAGAAGTAACCATACAGTCACTATCATATTTTTATAATAATCCAATTTTTTTCTCAACTATGTATGTATTTGTTTCTCCATCTAGGATGAGAGCATAGGCCTTGTCTTGGTCAACACATATCCTCAGCAGGCAAAATACTTCCAGATACTATTGGTTGGTGTATAGTATTTGTTGAACAGACAAGTTAAATGTGGAACTGAAAAAGAAGGTAATTTCAGATCACCTAAAATAGAATCATTTTATACAGTGTTTAGTTGTCATATACTGCTTGCTATCTTAAATTATAATGGAAAAAAAGTAGGTTTAAGTTTGATCTGAGAAAAATCCTAGTAGGTTAAGGGGGAATTGAGGGATATTTGTCAGGCATCTCTTATTTTAGTGGAGGTATTTAAATTTGTTTGATGCTATCATAAGTATATATTTTGGAATTATTTAATGTTGCTTTGGTTATTTAAGGTGAAAAATACTGTTTTGTTTTTCTTATCCCTAAAATAAGAAATATTCAGTCATGGCCTTTTAAAAGTTGTCATTTGAGGTTGATACTCCATCTTGGAGACCTTTGAAATGATGCCTGTGAAGAAAAGAGCAGTCTGAATCACAGTGGGCATGACTCTCTTAAACTGAAAGTTACTTCTAGCTTAGTTAGCAAAGCCTTAGATTAATTAAAAATAAAACAATATACATGTATTCTGTAGTTATTTTCATAATTATCCATGCTGAGATGTCCAAGTCTAAAGTACAGGAATGGAACTGGACCAGAGATATGAGGGTTGTTGGATGGTAGCTGAAGTCACAGGAGGAGATGAGATCATCCAAGGTTGTGTAGATAAAGGGGCCAACCCAAGACAAGATGACGAGTAGAAGAACACTCCACAAGGACTTAAAATTAGTAGCCAGGGATAGGAAGGCAATGAAAAGTGTAAAGCACTGTCATGGAAGCTAGGGAAAGAGTTTCAAAGAGGAGAAAATGGACAGTAGTATCAAATATTAATCAGTTAATATGAGGTCTAATACATTTCCACCTGCTTTAGCAATACGGATATTACTGAGACTGTGGTGAGAGTAGTTCTACTGGGTGTATCAAGGGTTGAAATTAGCCTGCAATGTTTTATAGTGGGAATGGGAGGGAATCTTTTAAGAAGTTTGGCCATGAAGGGTAAGAAAGTGCCAGAGATTAAGAAGATTAGGACACAGCAGTGATTGGAATGTGTTCACATGTGGATAGGAAGGATGTGAAGAAGGTTGCCAACATGCTTGTAACTCTCACAGGATCCCTGCAGTCTGGGCTTCCAGGGTTCATAATGTCCATCTTCTCTCATCCCAGAGATGGAAGTAAACCCAATGACCTTAAATACTAATTATCTTTCAGGTTCTGCTAAAGGAAAACTTGAATCTTTTTCTGATCAATCTTCTCCCAAATAGACTTAATCAAATCCTCATTTGTGCCCCCCACCATAATCTACAAGGACTCTTCATACTTTGCATTTACTTTTTTTTTAAGTTTGTTTGTTTATAAAGCATGCATGAGTGGGAGGAGGGGCAGAGAGTGAGAGAGAGAATTTCAAGCAGAATCCAAGATGAGTGCACAACCCAAAGCAGGCCTCCATCTCATGACCTTGAGATCACAACCTGAGCCTAAATCAAGAGTCAGACACTTAACCAACTGAGCCACCCAAATGCCTCATTGCATTTTATTTATTTATATAACTCTTTTCTCCATTCACATTTATTCAACTTAGATTCCAAGTGCACAGTACTGTGGCTGACACTGTAGGTGTTCAATAAATAGTAATGTAGCCTTCATAAGTAATAATTTTTATTTTTAAAATGAAGTATTCTGGGACGCCTGGGTGCTCAGCAGTTTAATGTCTGCCTTCAGCTCAGGGCGTGATCCTGGAGTCCGGGATTGAGTCCCGCGTCGGGCTCCCTGCATGGAGCCTGCTTCTCCCTCTGCCTGTGTCTCTGCCTCTCTCTCACTCTCTCATGAATAATAAATAAAATCTTAAAAAATAAAAAAATGAAGTATTCTATGTGATCATACTGGATCTTCATAGCAATCCTGTGAAAAAACGCTGTAGGTATTCTCATATTTGAAATACGGAACCAAAAGGTTGAGAGAGCTAAATTAACTTGGGCAAAGCACATATTCAGTTGGGAGAACCAGGACTCAAACCCCACCTGCTAGCAAGACTCATGCTCTTATGCTCACCATACTTAATGAGTAAGTGAATGAATGGAAATGAATTCAAAGGGAAAAAATTCCCACAAGTGAACCCCCGCACCTGGCAAACATAACACATACTCACAGGATCTGATTGTTCAATAAATGCTTTTTGTTTTGGGGAAGAAAAAAGGAACAATTATAAAACTGAAATTGATTGTAAACTTCCAGGCTGTCAACCACTAGAGCTCCCTTCTTCTTTTCTAGAAAACAAAAAGGATTAACATCCATTCTCTTTGTTCATCTGTGAACACACTGGTCTAAGAACTTATTGGTACTGAAAAGATCAGTTTCTCCTGGGAAAGGAAAACACCTTTTGGTTTAAAATGATTGCCTAGGGATCCCTGGGTGGCGCAGCGGTTTGGCGCCTGCCTTTGGCCCAGGGCGCGATCCTGGAGACCCGGGATCGTATCCCACGTCGGGCTCCCAGTGCATGGAGCCTGCTTCTCCCTCTGCCTATGTCTCTGCCTCTCTCTCTCTCATTCTGTGTGACTATCATAAATAAATAAAAAATTTAAAATAAAATAAAATGATTGCCTACAGTGAGCACACAAATCCATCTGTCCACTCCTACTCCAGACATAAAGAACCACCAAGAGCCCGTACTACATGCTGGCCTAACTGCCACACAGTCTCTGAAAAGAAAAACTCATGGTCCCCAAGACCACCACCTGCTGGTATCATCTTTAAGCTGTTCCATGTCTGAAATAATCTGGAATTGGTTTTGAGAATATTAGGACCTCCAGTTGCTTCCAGTCATTGATTCATAATTTTATATCACTACTCAATCCCAGGATCCAGAATGTTACAGTCAGAACTTCAGATCTGAAATCACTCGCTGGAATCATCTAGTTGGGAAGCAGTATAGAGTGATGAATCAAAGTATAGGTCCTGGGCATATGACTCTGTACTTCAGTTTTTGCTTTTTGCTTTTTAAAGATTTTATTCATTTATTTATTTATTGGGGCAGGAGGTGAGCATGAGGGAGAGGGAGAAGCAGACTCCTTGCTGAGTGAGGAATCCAATGCGGGGCTGATCCCAGGATCCTGGGATCATGACCCAAGCTGAAGGAAGACTCCCAACTGACTGAGCCAACCAGGGGCCCCTAGACCTCAGTTTTCTCATCTATAAGATGGAAGTAGTGATAGTTCCTGCTCACTAAGCTGCTCTGGAACTTCCATGACAGTAATACTCCTGAATGACCTTGGCCTCCTTGCTTCTTAGGACTTGCAGAAAACAGAAACCCCCATCCCCCAGAAAGGATTTAGTTCCAGCTGTTAAATAGTTAAGAGAATGACTGGGGGGACCCAGGAAGCTGACTCCAGGCTGAACCAGGACCAACAGCCACGCACCCCAGTGATGGGCCAAGGAGTTGCTGCTCATGCTATATATAACACAGCTGTTACTCAGAGAACCTGGCAGCTGCTTTTGCTACACAATATATACCAAGAGAAGGGGTGCTGTGTGTCCTCTCCCACTGGACTCCTCTTCGAATTCAAGTATCATGTGGGTGCATCTGACTGGTAAGAACTTATATCTAAAATTTTAGCTTCAGAGAAATCTGGGACTTGGGGATTTTTTCTTTTTTGTGGGGGTGTAGTCTTTGCTTCTAGCCTCCTGTTCAAGAAAGCATTCTAGAAGGAGTTTCAGTGTTGGACAAGCCAATCCACACCAGTTGCCATAGAGCATTAATGATTACTATTATCTTGTTCATCTAAGAAATGAGAAATTTGGCTCTAGGAGATTTAGTGAGAGGTTTTTCCCTCAGCTTGATGTTTAATCTTCTAATATGCTGGCTCTTCATTGACCCACAAACCCTTAATTTGGGCTATAAATTTTTTTAAAGATTTTATTTATTTGAGAGAGTGAGAGAGAGTGAGAGTGAGTGAGGGAGTGCACGAGTGGGGTGAGGGGCAGCAAGAGATGCAGACTTCCCACTGAGCAGGGAGCCCAATGTGGGATCATCCCAGGGCCCAGAGATCATGACCTGAGCCAAAGGCAGGTGTTTACCTGACTGAGCCACCAGGCACCCCTGGGCTATAAATTTTCATTCTATTTCTCTTTGGAATGTTATGTGAACTATTTTCTCAGTGATGAAATTTACACATTTTAATAATTGCACTGTATTCTACAGATTGACTTAGGCTTACTTAAATCATCCTAAAGTTTCCCTTTACTTCCCTCCTGTTCCCCTCCCCCAACTTGTTTGTCTTTCAAAATTTTGAACTGTCTCTTCAGTTTTAAGCTAAAGGCAACCAAAAGAGAAGAATAGAATTCATCTCTATTTCAGATCACTCAGTACAAGGTGGGCTTTTACCAAACCAGCTCATTTTCTCTTCTGAAATATTTTCAGAACCATTTTTATAGTAAGAGTTCGAACTTTTCTTTTTTTTAGACTTGTTTATTCAAGGAATCTCTACACCCAACACAGGGCTCAGATTCGTGAACCCGAGTTTAAGAGTCACATGTTCTGACTGAGCCAGCCAGGTACACCAAACTTTCTCTCTTTTTTTTTTTTTACAGAAAACTTTCTCTTTTTAACTAAAGTCTACTACTTCTGTTCCAGAAACTTGCATAGGATGGGAAAAGAAATCTAAACAGTTTAGTGCTTTACTATTTGATCCATAAATGAATAAAGTTTTAGTTGTAAATTTATAATCCCCCCTAAACAAACCAACTCCATTTTTTTATATTCAACCAAGTTTCTTTCTTTCTTTCTTTCTTTCTTTCTTTCTTTCTTTCTTTCTTTCTTTCTTTCTTTCTTTCTTTTCTTTCTTTTCTTTCTTTCTTTTTTCTTTCTTTCTTTCTTTCTTTCTTTCTTTTTCTTTCTTTTTTTTTATTGAGGTATCATTGACATATACTACTACATTTTTTTTCAGGCATACAACATGATGATTCCACGTTTGTATATAATGTAAAATGATCATCACAGTAAGTCTGATTAACATGTCACCAGACTTAGCTACAAAAACTTTTTTCTTGTGATAAGAACTTTTAAGATATACTTGTCTTAGCAACTTTCAAATATGCAATACAGTAATATTAACTATGTAGTAGTCACCATGCTCTACATTACGTCCCCATGACTTATTATAACTAGAAGTTGGTACCTTTTGACCACCTTCACCCATTTCCCCTACCCCCTACCTCTGCAACCACCAATCTGTCCTATCTATGAGTCTGGTGTATTGTCTTGTTTTTCAAATTCCACATATAATTGAGATCATACCGAATTTGTCTTTCTCTGACTTATTTCAAAGCCCATCCATGTTGTCACAAATGGCACAATTTCCTTCTTTTTATGGCTGAATAATATTTCATTGTGTATGTGTTTATATTGCATATATTTTTTACTTTATCCATTCATCCATTAATGGGCATTTGTTTCCATATATTGGCTATTATATAGCTGAAATGAACATGGGGTGCAAGTATCTTTTTAAGTCAGTATTTTTGTTTTCTTCAGATAAATATCCAGGAGTAGAATTGCTGGATTATAGGGTAGTCCTATTTTTTTATTTTTTGAGGAACCTCCATACTGTTTTCCAGAGTGGCTGTACGAGTTTGCGTTCCTACCAACAGTGCACAAGGGTTCCTTTTCCTCCACGTCGTTGACAACACTCATTTGTCTTTTTCACAAGTACCATTCTAACAGTTATAAGGTGATAGGTCATTGTGGTTTTATTTGCATTTTCCTGATAATGAGTAATGTTGAACATTTTTTTTCATGTACCTGGTGGCTGTTTTTCTTCTTTAGTAAAATATTCAGGTCCTCTGTCCATTTTTTAATTGAATTACTTAGAGTTTTTTTCCTATGGAGTTATTTGAGTTCATTATATGTTAGAATATTAATGCCTTAGCAGAAATATGGTTTGCGAATATTTTCTGCCATTTTGTAGGCTGCCTTTTTTTTTTTTAGTTTCCACAAGTACAAAGTTGAATTTCCTTTTATTTGTCCTAAAATGCTTACTTTTAAACTTGAAGGGACTTCAATTATTCCATGTAGTTTCAATAACATTCTTTTATCTTTTCAGACCAGAGTCAAAATATTCGTACAGTATTCATACTGCAGCACCTTCCACCCACCCTTTGGTCGCTTGAACTGCCCTTCTTTGGTTCTTTTTCCGCTTTCTCAGATCTTTCTTGAAGTGTAGTAAGCAGAACTGTACTGGGTATTCCAGCTGCAGTTTGGTCTATCATTGTCGGAATGGCTTCTGCTACACCGTGGTCTTCCAGCCGGTCTACTGTTTCTAGGACTATAAGATCTTCTATAGTTGTAGTCAAAGGACCGGCTTCTTGATCTTCTTTCATAACTTCGGCTTCTAGAATGTCTGTATCTGTCATAATCATCATAGCGTGAAGAACTATACACATTCCTCCCTTCCTTGGCTTTCATTTGATTTGGAGTCTTTCGATCCCCCTGTGCGAACTGTATTTCAATTTGGCGTCCACAAATCCATTTTCTGTCCAAATTATGTAAAGCATCTTCAGCATCACGGACATCCTCAAATTGAACGTAAGCAAATCCTCTTGGGCGGCGTGTGTAGAAATCAAGTGGAACATACACATCAACTATAGGACCATAACGACCAAACTCTCGTCGTAAATCTTCAGACCTGGTGTCGTCGGCCACGTTCCTTCTGAACAGAGACGTGTTGGGGGGGTGCAGGTAGCAGGACATGACGGTGACGTGAGTCTCGGCAGGGGCACTCTGTAGGCTCCTTTTTGTTGATGAGTTTCCTTCGCTCTTCAGAGCTTTTTAGTCTGATGTAGTCTCCAGTTGTTTATTTTTGGTTTTGTTGCCTTTGCTTTTGGTGTCAAATCTGAAAAATCATTGCCAAGACCAATGCCAAGGAGCTCACCATCTACATTTTCTTCTAGGAGTTTAATCATTTCGGGTCTTACGTTCAAGTCTTTATTCCATGTGGAATTAATTTTTGTGCATGATGTAAGACAGTGGTCTAGGTTTCATTTTGTCTGTGGCTGTCCAGTTCTCCCTACACAATTTACTGAAGAGACTGTCCTTTCCCCATTGTAGAATTTTGGCTCCTTTGTCTTAAATTGATTGATGTATATGCATGCATTTATTTCTGGGCTCCCTATTCTGTTCCATTGATCTCTGTCTGTTTTTATGCCAAAACCATACTGTTTTGATTACTGTAGCTTTTTTTTAAAGATTTTATTTATTTATTCATGAGAGGCACACAGAGAGAGGCCGAGACACAGGCAGAGGGAGAAGCAGGCTCCATGCAGGGAGCCGGACGGGGGATTCAATCCAGGACTCCAAGATCATGCCCTGAGGTGAAGGCTTTTGCTTAACCACTGAGCCACCAGGCATCCCTGATTGCTGTAGCTTTGTAATACAGCTTGACATCGGGAGCGTGATGCCTTCAACTTTGTTGTTCTCAGGATTGCTTCAGTTATTCAGTCTTTTGTGGTTCCACATACATTTTAGTATTGTTTTTGTTTTATTTCTTGAACAGCCAATTTCAAAGGGAAACTTGAGAGTCAAAGAACTTTCTTCACAGCTAAGTTTTATGCCATCAAAAGTATAAAAAAACAATTACTACTTTGTCCAGAGGGGAGTACTCAGCCTCATTACGTGTTGCATACCAGCATTAGAAATCAAGGTTTGATGTTTATTCATTCAAAACATACTTATTGATCCTCTCTTACCGGTCACCAGGTATTAGTGCCGACAAGAAAGACCATGTTACTGCCTCCGTAAAGTGTACAGTCCAGTAGGGGTACCTAGAAGTCACCTGGTAATGACAGTCCAGTGTGATCAAGCTCCCCCGGGGGAGGATGGGGTGCTCTGGGAGTACCTCAGAAAGGCTTCCCAGAAGTGTTGGGACTTAGGCTGATACCTGGGTAGGAGTGAGCCCAGGGGAGCAGGAGCCAGGAAGGGCTCTAAGTGGGGGAGCTCTACTTGAGATTGCCCACAGATGAAAGAACATGGCACTTCTGAGGAAGTGAAACCTGACAGTGGCTGGAGCCTATGGATAAACTGCCGGGGTGTAGGCAGGTACCACGAGGCTTTCCTCAAGCCCAGGCCTTGGACGCACCACACAGAGAGCATTAGTTACCGCAAGAGCAAATCTAAGTTTTGTGGGGCCAGAGTGTACGGAGTTCTGGGGCCCTCTTGGAGAAATCCCCGATTGGTATTTATGACCAGAAGAGTGAAGTTCAGAACCTTGGAAGAGGCCTGGGCCAGGACACCTCAAGTTTCATTAGCTTCCTCATAGTGTCTGCCTCCGAGCCCCTGAAGTCCGCCGGCTGCTGGAGGGTGAGTAGATTGGCCCCGGAGGCCGGGTCGGAGGGGCCCGGCGAGGGCGGGAGCGCTGGCCGAGCCGCCTCAGCCCCTGTGGACGTGACAGCGGCCCTCGGGGCTGCGGGCGGTGGGAGAGAGGAGGAGGCCCACAGCGCCGTGTAGGTGTAGACACGGGGCCGGGGCCCAGTCCCTAGGGCCCGAAAGGGGCCGCAGAGCAGCCCCGTCCCAGGAGTGCGACTTCCACTTAGCCCCCAAAGGCCTTCTTCCAAGGGAAGCCTTGGTCCCCCCGCTTCGCTTCCCTGCTCCTCCCACACGAGTGGAGCGGGCGTCTCCTCCCTGCCGCCCAGGTGCACACAGCCCTGTGCCCTGCTCCCTGGTCCCTCCAGGGTCTCCGCGGGGAGGACAGGCACGGGGGCGGCTGAGGGCCAGCCGAAGGTCAGTCGTTGGCATGAAACGCAGCCGGGCTCCGAGACGTGGGCAGCCCTCGGACAAGCCCACGGGAATCGCCCCTACTCAGGCGTGTCCTTCCTCGCCCAGAGCCCTTGACACGTCCCGTCCCTTGAGACTTAGAAGCATTTCGAAAAGCAGGACGTGGAGGTGGCGGTGGCAAGAGGCCTGGGACCGGCCATCATTGCTGGCTGCTAGTAGGGCGACCTTGGACATGGCATCGCACCGCCCTAGAGGTAGGCGAGCGTTTCACCCCAGTGTTCTCATCTGTAACGAGGAGCTGGAGTTGCTCGTTGCTTTCCGACCTTCCCTTTCAAGCACAACCACCTGAGCTACCCAGAGCCCACGCAGGAGGGGGGTCCGACCCCGGCACAGCAGCGCTGGGGCTTTGGGCCCGACACCACATTTGGGCTGTGACTTGGGCCTATCATTAGTGTCCTCCATCTGCAGGTTAGAGATAGTGGGTATTCCTCAATGGCTTTATCATCATGGTTTTTAGTAACGTTTTTAAAAGGCATTTTAATGGTCCTCTAGTGGCCTGGATATCAAACCACGGAGGCCCGGGGCTCCTACGGGAGACCTCAGAAGGGACTCCGGTGTGTGAGGGTCACCCCCACGTTAACAAATTAGGACAGCGAGAGGAGCGGATTGCATAGCAGGTAAGGCTTGTTGGCCCCAGCGATGCGGGAGGGGTTGAAAGCTCTGGGTCCACCATTAGGTTTTCTGGTGTCTCGTAGCCATCGAGCTGGAAGGAACCACAGAGGGACTAAGAACATTCCAGAGAAACTTCTGACAGAGCCACCAAGGGTCTGCTTAAATACCTTCCGTGAACCTCAGAGGTGGCCTCTGGACATCGCACAGCTGTTTCCCCAGGTGGCTGGGCCCTCGAGTAAAGCAACCTTTGCAGTCGACACTGTCTCTGGTATTGACCTTTCAGAGGTGAGCAGAGAGCCGGAGTCTTAGTGACAATATTGCAGAGACCAGTAAGTAGTTCATTTGTCGTTACTGCTGAGTAGCAGCAGATGTGTTAGGCCACGGTTTTCACTTCCCAGTGGATGAACACTTAGGCTATTTCCTGTTTCTGGAGATCATGAATGAAACTGCTATAATCATTTGTATCCGGGTCTTTATATGGGAAAAAGCTTCCATGGAGTACGCAGCGGGACTGACGCGTTCCCCAGGGAGCTTTGGGTGACTCCGTCCTAGCCCCGTCTCCTGGAACAGAGCACACCGAGCCTTTCCAGTGCCCCTAAGAGCTTTAGACCCAGTTCTTTCGGGGCTGCTGTCACCTGTCAATTTAAAACAAAATGTTTCTTGGCAGAATCAAATTCAACGTAACACCTCTGGCTCCTTGCTCCGGTGGAGCAGCCTGCGCACCGGGGGTCCTCCCTTCCAGGAGACGCTGTGCCAGCCCCGGCGCCTGCGGCCCCAGACGGCCCCAGACGGCCCCAGACGGCCCCAGACGGCGTGGGGATTGTGCTGACGCCGGGCGGGCGGGGAGAGACCAAACTCGGTGGTCTCCTTTCCTTCTTCCTCTTGCCCTCTGTGCAGTTTCCGCCCCCCGCGACGGCAGCTGGAGCCCCCTGTCCCTCCCCAGGCCAGAGAGACGCTGGGGGCGTTAGGAATGGAAGTGTGTTTGTGAGGCCCGCCGGCCTCGGTGGCCTCCAACGGTACTTGTATGGCGACACCTCGGCATCTTGAGATCCTGGGGAGGGGAGTGTGTCCGTGGGAATACCCCGGAGGGGGAGAGGGAGGGGGTGTCGGCGGGGCCGGGGAATCTGCCGGTGGCTCCACCAGTGGCACAGGAGATTAAAACTCCAGCAACAGGAAAAGCCAGGGCCACTGACAATTGGAAATATTGGCATGGGGCACCGGGAGGCCCCCGCTGGATTAGGACCAGAGGGGTAATAGGCTGCCCCCTCAGCTGTTCATCTTGATAATTAAAGTAAATCTTGCACCTGTGATAGGAAATTAGCTCAGAAACCAAAGGCGGCCGTGGGCAAAGTACATTTGTTGGTCTGAACACAAAGGCTCACCTGCGGGAGGCATCGCGGTCATCGCGGTCGGGAAGCATTTGCCTTGGCGGAAGAGCTACAGAGCAGCTGCCCGCCAGCCAGCTCCTGGCCCCCGGGCGCACCCCGAAGCGCTCAGAGGCCCGTCCCCGAGCCTGCCCGGGGCCAGATCCCGTGGCCTCGAGCGGAGCGGCTGGTACTTCAGGAATGAACCGAGCGGTAGTTGAAAGCTCCGGCCGCAGGCACCCCCGAGGCAGCCCCGAGGCAGCCTCCCGGCAAAGCAGCCTCTGCAACCGGCGTGACGACAGCCAGCGCCGGATCGTGACCGAGACCGGAGTCAGTCCGGTGCCAGCCGCAGGTGGACTTGGACGGCCCCTTTGATCTCTCCAGGCTGCTCAAACCTCTACAACGGGGAGCCTGGGCCAGAGGGCTCGAGCTCAGATTCAGTGAAACGATTAAATCCTCAAACTTGTGATCGTGGAGATCGTGGAGATCGTCGGTGAAGCAGTGGGACGGGAGGGGCCGCCTCAGACGTCTCCGTCCCTCGCGCGGCTCATGCCCCTAACTTGCTGAGATGTAGGCCCAGCCAGAAGCTGGCTTCGGAGTGTGGTCAGCTCTCAGCAAGGCGGGCGCCCCTGGCTATGGGGAGATCTTCCACCCTCCAAGAGGTAGGTGACAACCACGCACAACCACTAGTTCAGAATAAATGTCAGCCCCTGGCCCCCTCACTGGGTACAAAGACCTGGCCTGATTTTTTGATTTTGTCGGTGATCTTACCGCGCTGAGATCACGTCCTTACAACTGAACTCTCTACGTCATGAGTGACTTCAGTAGTTAATGAGCCATAGATCTCTGTAACAGCCTTGAAGTAGATGGACAAACAAGGAACAGGCCCCGCTGAGATGGAGAATGCTGGGGGGGGGGGGTTTGCAAAATGTGGACCTGCTGTGGGCTGTCCCCCTCCCGACTGAAACTGTCCCAGTCATCACAACAAATGACTCCCCTAAAGGGCACTAACCGTACCAGTAAAATGGATTCCAAACACACACACCGCTTCGAGAACACCCACACTCTGGAGGCCAGGGATGGGAGAAGAGAGGAAGGGGCGCCGCTACTACTACCGTTTGGCTTGGCATTTTTCCTTCGATATCCGAAATGGAGTTAAACTGATTAAACCACATTGAGTGGCACAGGGACAATTAAAAAAAAACAAACTAATTTTACTTATATCCTGGTAGGTTAGCTCTTAAAAGAAACTCCATCCCCCAAATATGCTTTCTGTCCCCAGATTAAACTTTAAAATCAGTTCTGCTGATCCAAGTTTTTTAACTAGAACACAAAAAATAAAAGTGGCACACATGAGTGGCAGGGGCTAGGGTTTCTATCCCTTTTATGCTTATCTCTTTTTCTGGTTATTGAATATTTTTGTAAGCAGGAAAATGAAAATACTAAACAAATCCTATTATTACACCTGGACTGCAACCGTATTTTAAAAACACAGCATAGCCAAACAACTGGAAAGAACCAAATACTGGTGCTTATTCTAAGTGAATTACGGGCATTTTCATTATCCATTTTCCAAATGCTCACTAATGTGCCTGTACTGCCTTTTGATAACAGCGGAAATAACTATTTTAAGATCTAGCTGACTGGCTGCAGCCCGCAGAGGTCGGGAAGTTTTGTGATCAATCACTGGACACTGGGGAGCATCCGAGGGGAGGACCACTGCTCTCAGTCCATGCTCGGCAAGATGGGTATGTGTGGGGGTGCCTGGAAGGGAGACACTGACCGACCTAAGATCCCTCCCCTCCTTCCCGGGTTTTGCTCTGGGTGGGATGGGTTCTGCCCAGAGTCATCCCTATTCTGGCGTTTGTTTCTCTGGGGTCCGCGCCCAGCTTTGTGTGTCCTACATTTTGTGCAAAGGAGAAATGCCATTTGTCTTCCATTGTCAATAGAAATGAAAGTCTGAGCTTCTTGGGGGGAAAGTCCCGTTTCGAACCAGAGTCTGAACCTGTCTACTGGGCCGCAGTAGGAGCCATTGTTCTAATCTGGTACTAACCTCTTCACAGAGGTGGAAGAACCGTGACACCTGCTTTAAGGCTGAGCAGTGTACAGCGGTGATGCTTAGCATGGGTTCAAGTCCCCTCACAAAGTACCTGGTTGGTAAAAGGGCAAAGTCCTGTTGATCTTTGCCTACAATGCCTGCCAGTCAAGACCTTGAGTCTGGAGTGCTGGCAAAACACCTACAAATCCCAATCACTCGGGGAGGGGGGTGGTGGTGCTTACTAAAAAAATTCCTGGGCCTCCTCAGGCCAAATATTCTTTACCCTAGGAGTATCTCAGTAAATAAAAATAAGTAATTGTAGATATGCAGGCTCTATATAACTATATATTATCCAAAAATTGCAATCTTAATTATCTGCTCAAATAAGCAGCTCATTGAGGGGAGGAAAAAAACTTTAAACGTTTTTCTCTTCAACCAATGCCTTTCAAGACCCAGTTCATCACTTCTGGCTTTTTAATATATATATATTAATAAACTGCACACACCCTCTTTGATGTTCTTGATGTCAAGAGTGGGTCCCAAAGACGAACTCTGCTATAAAAACAAAACTATATACATGGAAAGAAACAGAAAACAAGGACCTCTATCAGCTTTATTAGCTGCAATGATATGCATAATTTGTAATTATATTATAAATTACAGATAACATGTAATTATAACAAAAACTTTAGTTTTGAAAAACATTTTATTCAAGAATTACATAATTTCAAATATCTTCCAAAATACAGTTTCCTAGATTGCTACAAAAGAAAGCAGATTCAATAAGAAATTTAAATCATTAAATATGTTTCACTAGTATATACATACAGAATGCCAAGCAATTAGTATTTAGCCCTGGAATGCGTACCATGTCTTTGTTTTTCCTTATTAAAGAGGCTCAATCCAGCACTTGGTATAGGCTATGTACAACAGGCCAAGTTCAGTGTTCAGAAGAGTTTGACATTAGCTGCCGCGGCTCACAGCTGTGGTAGTTTGTCAACAGGGGTGTCAAATTTGAAGTCTGTAGGAAACAGATCTGGGGCTCGAGGATAGATTAGCCTGTAGGACTGTCTGATTGTAACATCAGCAACACCAGCGATATCCCCAATTTCTAAAAGACAAAAAATCAAAATATTAATTATAACTTCCATCCCATCTCCCTTCTACTACCTCTGTTCCAATTTGTGGGACACAGTAGTATAAAATCCACAGTGAAAAACCCAGAAACGGTGAATTTTAAAACCTATCAATGGAAATCCATGCCAAAAGGTAGAAAAGAGGGCTACAGCTGGTAATGACGGCAGTTGGCCCTCTTACCTCAAAGGGTTGTCACTGCGGCATGAAGAGGTTTGCTAGACACAGAATATTTGAACTGTGCTCCGGGCATAGCACCGTGAGTGAGAACTACTGTAGCAAAGTGACTTCTTTTTCTTCACAGTAAATCTTTCTGACGATCATGGAAGTACTCCCATGAATACATTCTTATAAAGAAACTCACTTTATTATTTCCATGTTTAAAAGTTCCCCTGTAACATCTCTGGGTTAATTCTGTTAAGTTCTTTGGAGGGCAGCCCAGGTGGCTCAGCGGTTTAGCACTGCCTTCAACCTTTTTCTACTTAGTTCATCAGGTACTACACAGCTGTACATTCCAGCATAATGTGGATGTTTCGCTATTACCCACAGCTAACACTGAGCACAGAGAGTTCACGTATTTCTAGTCTATTACAGAATCCTATATAAAAGTAGGTCTACTTTTACCCTTCAAAGTCATTGTCACCTTTTTCCTTTTTTTTTTTTTTTAAAGGTTTTATTTATTCCTGAGAGACAGAGAGTCAGAGAGATAGAGGGAGAAGCAGGCTCCTCGCAGGGAGCCCGATGTGGGACTTGATCCCAGACTCTGGGATCACACCCTGAGCTGAACGCAGATGCTCAACCACTGAGCCACCCAGGCATCTGCTTTCTTCCTTTTTATTAGAAGTCCCAAAGGACTACTGCTTGACAATTATTTGCTTACAAATACTTAATCAAAATGGATTTTTAAAACAGTCTTTTTAACACAAACTCATTTTACCACCTTTTCACGGTTCAATTCCTAAGGGTTTACAGATTTTCAGTGTGGACGCCTGCCATCAGTGTGCCATGAGCTAGTTTTAAATTTCATTATCTCATGCTGCCTTACATTTATTATCTCTCTTGTAGACACACATACTGGTGAATGTCAACTGGCTGATGGGAGAGGAAGAAAAGGCCCTTAACTTCCAAAAAAACAAACTTCATGTAAAACACAAACGACAGAAAGTGCCAAGATAAACACTTCTGTGCAGTTGATTAGGATAAACTTTACAACTAGGAATAAAGGTAAGGATGCTCTGCTTAGCTTCAACTTCTCAATTTTACCAGAAGACTCAAAATTTCCTTAAGAAATATGAGTGGAGGCCAAAAGGAATGGATAATGGCACATTTAAATAACTAATGGTTGGCTGCTTCTTTCTAATCATTCTTCTATATAATTTATTACTTTATTAATATAGAAACCTGCAGCCTAAGCGGAGGTGAAAGGCTGTTCTTAATAGGTTATTACAAAGTCGGTGCAGCAAGTCATCTCACTACCTTTTAAATTTAGAAATGACTGCTTCTTTTTCTTTATAAATCTTTTTGAGGCTCACAGAAGTAATTAATAAGTGCTTGTAAAGAAATTCACTTAGTGCCTCTGTTTGAAAATTCCCCTACAACAATAAACTCAACACTGCCTTTAGAAGGTTGAAACTACTTATGTCAGTGTCTTAAGAAACTGCATACCATTCAAAAGGAGAAAGGGAATGGGCTTCACAGAATGTTACACCTCATGGTCAGCACAAATTCCTAGTGTGCCTAGCTGTAGGAGGCCACACTGGGAAGTGCGAAATAAGCATGGCCCCCACCTTTCAAGATTGACAAGACCAAGTTTTGAGGGAGTAAATTTAAAATAATGTTTTGGAGTGACAAAAACAGCTCCTAGAAATGAAAAATGTATAAACTAAAATACTTAATTTGAATGGGAAGGGTGTCCATACAGTTATGCTTCCAAACATTTTATAAACCACTTAAGGAAAATACAGTATTTTGCTTTTAAATTTTATTCTAAGAAACTACTTTTTTAAAAAAAGATCTATTTATTGGAGAGAGACTGAACTCGAGCAGGAAGAGAGGGAGAGAGACTCTCAAGAAGACTGCCCACTGAGCGAGGAGCTCGACATCGGGCTCGATCTTACAACCCTGACATCATGACCTGAGCGGAAATCAAGAGTTGGCCACTTAACTGGCTGAGCCACCCAGGCACCTCAACTGAGAAACTCTTTCTTAAATGTGGGATCGAGTTATTTACCTGCTTTGTGCTTAAAATGAAACACAATTATATACTACAAGCCTTCACAATTTCATCACTACTCCTTCTGAGGAAGAATCCTACCTTTTTGGGTCCTCTTCTCAGCTGATGCCTGTGAGGCCATGTAAATGGCTGCCGCTGCCACAGAGATCGGGCTCCTTCCAGGAACCAAGTCCAATTCCACAGCTTTACGGGCTATATGTGTAGCTGCCATCTGTACTTGTTTAGGAAGACAGAGGTTGGAACAAAATCTGGACATGAAGTCCCCAGTTGTAATCAAATCCACACTGGTTTCTAAAGCCTTCAAAATAAGTTTAAAACATCTACCAATTTCTTTCTTAGAAATTCGTGACACGGCACATATTTCTGAAAGAAAAAAAATTTAAATCCACAGTCATATGATTCATTTAAAAATATGTCATTTCTGATTATAAAATAAATTTTAATTGCAAAAATGCAATCATGCCTTCAACAGCCTGATTAAAAAATGGGCATAGGATCTGAATAGACATTTTTCCAAAGATAACATACACATGGCCAATAGGCACATGAAAAAATGCTCAACATCACTAATTATAGAAAAATGAAAATCAAAACCACAATGAGGTATCACTGCACACTGGTCAGAATGGCTATTATCAAAAGGACAAGAAATAACAAGTTGTTGGAGAGGAGAAGACATGGAGTAAGGGAACCCTCATGCACTGTTAGTGGGAATGTAAATTGGTGCAGCCACTATGGAAAAAAAGATGGAGGTTCCTCAAAAAAACTAAGACTAGAAATACCATATTATCCAGCTATTCCATTTCTGGGTATTTATACAAAGAATATGAAGAATAAAAAGACAAGGATTCAAAATGATTTATGCACCCCTATGTTCACTGCGCATTATTTATAATACCCAAGATACGGAAACAGTCTATTAATAGATGGATGAAGAGGAGGTATATCAATACAATGGATACTATTATGCCTTAAAAAAGAATAAAATCTTGTCACTAGAAAGCATTATGCTACGAAGACAGAGAAAGACAAATACCATATGATTTTACTCATATGTGGAAAACGAAAACAAAAAATTAACAAATAAAACAAAAACAAACTCATGGACACAGAACACACTGGTGGTTACAAGAGGGGAAAGGAGTTGAGGAGTAGGCAAAATGAGTGAAGGGAATCAACCAAATGGTGATGGCTGGTAGCTGGATTTTAGCGATTACTTTGTAGTATGTAACATATGTCAAATTACAGTTGACCCCTGAACAACTCAGGGATTAGAAGGTGCCAACTCCCAGCACAGTCAAAAATCCATGAATAACTTTTTACCCTCCCCAAAACTTGAATTACCAGTAGCATACTGTTGACTGAAAGCCTTAGCAATAATAGTCAACATTTTGTATATTATGGATTGTATTTTAACAAAAAAGCTAGAGACAATAATAATATCATAAGAGATGGGACGCCTGGGTGACTCAGTGGTTGCATCTGCCTTTGGTTCAGGGCATGATCCTGTAGTTCTGGGATTGAGTCTCGCATCGGGCTCCCTGCATGGAGCCTGCTTCTCCCTCTGCCTGTGTCTGCCTCTTTCTGTGCCTCTCATGAGTAATAAAATCTTAAAAAAAAAAAAAAAAATCGCTAAGAGAAACTACACTTACAGTACTGCACTATGTGAAAAAAAAAATCTGCATATAATTAGATGCGTGAAGTTCAAATTTGTGTTGTTCAAGGGTCAAATGTATAATATTGTGCACCCAGAACTCACCTATGGCATATATGGTACATATGGTATATATGGTGTATACACACACACACACACACCACACACCACACACACACCGGTATATAACATACCAGTTACCTCAATAAAGAACAAAACATGCCTTAAAAATGAATCTCTAATCCTCTCAATACTTCCCATAGAGCTAATTTAAAATTTCTCAGTTAATTTTTTTAAAAAAGATATATTTAGTTTTAGAGTGAGCACCCATGAGCAGTGGGGAGGAGGAGGGAGAGAGATTCTCAAGCAGACTCTGCACTGAGCCTGGAGCCTGATGCGGCACTTGATCAATCTAGATTACATGATCTCCCTGAGATCATGACCTGAGCCAAAGCCAAGAATCAGATACTTAACTGACTGAGCCACCCAGGCACCCCCTCAATTAATTTAAATGTTTATCACACTTTATTTTTTTATTTTTTTTTTTAATTTTTATTTATTTATGATAGTCACACAGAGAGAGAGAGAGAGGCAGAGGGAGAAGCAGGCTCCATGCACTGGGAGCCCGATGTGGGATTCGATCCCGGGTCTCCAGGATCGCGCCCTGGGCCAAAGGCAGGCGCCAAACCGCTGCGCCACCCAGGGATCCCTGTTTATCACACTTTAAAGAAGTCTTTGAAATGAGTTAAATGTCGGTTTTTATTATTTCAAAATACTAACAAGTTTCAATTCAAAGAAACAAGTTTTTTCAAATAATCCAAAACTCCACTGATATTTATGTATAAATCTTTTGTAAGGAGTGTGTATCAAGGAGATTAAAGAATATACTCAAAGCTAAAGGATACTTCTCAAGCTACCCAATGTCATATGTATATGCAATCCCTGGGGTCATAGGCTATAACAACAAAACGAGATTAAGTATTTGACTCTGTTATTCTAAAAATTAAACTACCAAACACAAATTTAACAAAAGCCTTAGTTTTAGTTGTAATAAACAAAAAGATGATGAGGATAAAAGCCACTGCCTCGCCCCAGTGGCTCAGTGGTTTAGCTCAGTGCTTTAGCACCGCCTTCAGCCCCAGGGCGTGATCCTAGAGACCTGGGATCGAGTCTCACCATCAGCTCCCTGCATGGAGCCTGCTTCTCCCTCTGCCTGTGTCTCTGCCTGTCTTTATCTCTCAAGAATAAATAAAAATTAAAAAAAAAAAAAAAGCCACTGCTTCATTGTAAGATATTCATGGGTGAATGAAAGGTAATGAAAATCTTAAGCTGAAATGAACTCTGGCAGAGAAAGTCAGAGCAATAAGGGTCACAGACAGCAGCACTGTGAATAAGCTGTCCTATATTCATCTTGAATACAAACTGGATGAAAAATACTAGTTCTTTCAAACCCTCCAACTTAAGGGTGAATGTGCAAACTGTATAACTTGAGAAAAATGTCCCTGATGTTTTCTAAGGCTTGACTCCTTCACCTGTAGAGACCTGTGCATGGTCTTAGAAATAGTTTTCTGTGCATCAAGTGTACAGACTTAACCAGTAACAAAGGCATACTCTGGCTTATGATACCAGGCCTCAAAGGCCACAAAATGCAGTCAGCTCAAAAGATCTCACAAGCAAAGAACACAGAGCTTACATGGACTAAAGTGACTTTACATGGGGAAAGAGCCTGAGAAGAACATGGTTCAGATCACAGAATTAATTTTTGTCAGAGAACAAATTAAAGAGGTATTTGGAAATGATACCAAGATGGATACCGTATGTAACCAGGGAAACCTGACTTAGTTACATGGTGTCCAAGTTCCTTGACTTTGGTCTGTTACTTTAACACAGAGAATATTTGTATCTTTGCAATTAAAAACTTACCTTTGAATGTCCTAGGAACCCCTTCTTGTCTACAGGCAATATAGAGACAAGCGGAAGCTATGGCATCATTAGCTCTTCCCTTCAGGCTCTTCTGTTCATACACTTGCTTGAATAAATTATTTGTTCGATCCTTCAAAGCAAAGAAACTAAGTTTAATTAACTCTAGGCCATTTAATTAGTTGCATTATCAAAATTTCATGTGTTCAATAAATTACACTAAGTCAATGTCAGAATGGCTTAAAGGAGACAGACAAAAACTTACAACTATATTTCGGGGGAGGTTGATTCTGTCTGCCATAGTAGTGATTTCTTTGAAAGCATTCATCATTGCCCGATCAGAACTACTCATTGTTCTCCGATTTTGGTACTTAGAATTGCCAAATTCATCAAAACTTGCAGCTCCTGTACCCTGTAAAACAAGGTTTTATAACTTTATGCAAAAAAATTTTTGAATCTTAATAGACATTTCTAAGGAAACATAACTTAAACGCTCTGAATGTGTAAGCCCAAGAAATCTACCCTGTGCCTCCTCTCTAATCCTCAGTAGAGTAAGTACCAGGTTGAGATGGTGTAAATGAGTAACTGTGAGAGAGCTCAAGAGTATAAACCATCACCTAATAGACCTAAGGAGAAAAATGAAAGGATCATCTCCAAAGGTGCTATAAAGGCAAGCAAACAAAACTCAAAAGCCATTTTTTTATTTCAAACTCACAAAATATTACAAATGGGTATTTCTTTGTATTAGAAAATCATTCTCCCAGGCCCAAAGCCAGCACAATTATTAATGGGAAGAAAAGGCATACCTTGTTTTATTGTGCTTCACTTTACTGCACTTTGCAGAGACCGTGTTTTTGTACTGTTAACAAATTGAAAGTTTAAAGCAACCCGAAGTTGAGCAAGTCTATTGGTGCCCTTATTCCAACAGCATTTGCTCACTTCAGGTCTCTGTCACATGTTAGTAATTCTTGTAACATTTCAAATTTATTCACTGTATTTCTTACAGTGATCTGTGATCTTTGATGTTACTATTGTTTTGGGGCTCCACAAACTGCACACTTTTAAGACAGCAAACTTAATAAATTTGTGTGTTCTATTGAGGAGCTGTTTCCCCATCTCTCTCCCTCTCCTTGGGCCTCCCTATTCCCTGAGACTCAACAATATTGAAATTAGACCAATTAATAACCCTATAATGGCTTCTAAGTCAGAGGAATAGTCACACGTTTCTCACTTTAAGTTGAAAACTAGAAATGATTAAGCTCAGTAAAGGAAGGCATGTCAAAATCCAAGGTGGGCTGAAAGCTAGGCCTCTTGTGCCAAACAGCCAAGTTGTGAATGCCAAAGAAATTAAAAGTGCTACTTCAATGAAGACACAAATGATAAGAAAGTGCAACAGCCTTCTTGCTGATATGGGGGAAAGTTGTAGTGCTTTGGGACAGAAGATCAAACTAGCCACCACATTCCCTTAAGCCAAAGCCTAATCCAGAGCAGGGTCCTAACTCTCTTCAATTCTGTGAAGGCTCAGAGAGGTGAGGAAGCTATAGGAGAAAAGTTGGAAGCTTGCAGAGGTTGGTTCCTGAGACATAAGGAAAGAAGCTCTCTCTCTAATATAAAACATAAAACACAAGGTGAAGCAGCAAGTGCTGATGTAGAAGCTGCAGCAAGTTATCAAGAAGATCAAGCTTTGAGAATTCATGAAGGTGACTACACTCAACAACAGATTTTCAATGTAGATAAACAGCCTTCTATTGGAAGATGCCACCTAGGACTTCCTTAGCTAGAGAGGAGAGGTCAATGCCTGGCTTCAAAGCTTCAACAGCCTAACTCTGTTGTTAGGGACTAATGCAACTGGTGACTTAAGTTGAAGCCAATGCTCATGTACCATTCTGAAAATCCTAGGGCCCCTAAGAGTTATGCTAGCTACACTGCTTGTGCTCTAGATTTATTTTTTTTATTTTTTATTTATTTATGATAGTCACAGAGAGAGAGAGAGAGAGAGAGAGAGAGGCAGAGACACAGGCAGAGGGAGAAACAGGCTCCATGCACTGGGAGCCCGATGTGGGACTCGATCCCGGGTCTCCAGGATCGCGCCCTGGGCCAAAGGCAGGCGCCAAACTGCTGCGCCACCCAGGGATCCCTGCTTGTGCTCTAGAAATGGAACAATAAAGCCTGGATGATAGCACATCTGTTCACTAATTATTTTAAGCCCAAATGTTGAGAATAACTGCTCAGAAAAAAGACTGCTTTCAAAATATGACTGTTCATTGACAATGCACCTGGTCACCCAAGAGCTCTGATGGAGCTGGACGATGGGGTTACATGTTGTTCTCGTGCCTGCTCACACAATATCCATTCTCCAGCCCGTAGATCAAAGAGTAATTTCAACTTTCAAGTCTTCTTATTTAGGAAACACATTTCATAGGCTACAGGTGCCACAGACGGTGTTTGCTCTGATGGCCCTGGGCAGAGTCCACTGAAGACCTGGAAAGGATTCATTACTCTAGATGCCACTGAGAACATTCGTGATTCATGGTAAGAGGTCATTATATCAACATAAACAGGAGACTGGAAGAAGCTGATTCCCACCCTCATGAGGACTTGGAGGGATTCAGGACTTCACTGGAGGCAGTAATGCAGATGTGATGAAAGCAGCAAGAGGACAAGTAGCAATCTCATGAAGAGAAGGGACTGAATGAAGATGGGACTGACTGGCTGCAATCTCAGGATCAAACTTTCAAGGATGAGGAGCTGCTTCTTACAGATGAGTAAAGACAGTGGTTTCCTAAGATGGAATCTACTCCTGGTGTGGATGCTGTGAAGACTGTTGAAATGACAACAAAGGGTTTGGAATATTAAATAAACTTAGTTGACAGGGCAGTGGCAGGGTTTGAGAGGACAGACTCCAACTCTGGAATTAGAATTCTACTGTGGGTAAAACGCTAGTGAACACCATCACAAGCCACAGAGAAATCACATGTGAAAAGAAAAGTCAATTGATGGGGCAAACTTCATTTTTTTTAAGAAACTGCCACAGGCACCTACCATTCAGCAACCATCACATCGAAGCAAGACCCTCCACCCGCAAAAAAACCATAATTCACTGAAAGCTCAGATGACGGTTAGCATTTTTTAGCACTATTTTTAAGCTAAAGTATATGCATTGCTTATTTATTTATTTATTTCATTCATTCATTCATTCATTCATTCATTCATAGAGAGAGAGAGAAAGGCAGAGACACAGGCAGAGGGAGAGAAGCAGGCTCCATGCAGGGAGCCCGACACGAGACTCGATCCCGGGTCTCCAGGATCACGCCCTAGGCTGCAGGCGGCGCTAAACCACGGCGCCACCCGGGCTGCCCGCATTACTTTTTTAAAACATAATGCTACTACACCCTTAACAGACTACAGTATAGTGTAAATATGACTTTTATATGTACTGGGAAGCTTAAAAAAGCAATTGACTCCCTTTATTGTGGTATTTTACTTTATTATGGTGGATTGGAACTATACCCACAGTGTCTTGAGATATGCGAATACTAGGAAAACTGGCCAATGTGATGTAATTACATAATGTACTTATGTAACCATACTGGTATAATTACTTTAAAGTTAGGCAACAGAGCAAGGGAGGGCAGAGGGGCACCTAGCTGGTGCAGCCAGTAGAGCATGCAACTCAAACTTGGGGGGATTTTAAGTTCAAGCCTCAAGCCCCACTGTGAGGTAGAGTTTATTTAAAATAAATTAAAAATTAAAAATAAAAATAAAATTAGGCAAGAGAAAAATTAGGAGGAATAATTTGGGAAGGAAGTGATAAACTTTTTGCAGATAGTATTTTTGTATATAAAATCACTGTAAAACTGCTATAAATAACAGAATTCATTAGAGGCAAAGTCAAAATTAAACAGAAATCAACAGCCTTCATATGCATAACTAATCAGTTATAAGGCCCTGAAAGAAACAAACAACAAAAAAGAGAAGTCTCTAGGAATCAACTTACACATGCAAGACCTTTATGAAGAAAACCCATCTAGAAGGACACATATGACTAAAGGCATATGGAAAGGCATACTATGTTTGTGAACAGAAGATTTATCAGGAAGAAGCTCATCTTCCCTAAGTCAATATGCAAATATATCTAACCAAAACCTCACTGAAAATAATAACCAATTATTTTTTTTTAAATAAAGTGATCCTAACCTTTAAATGGAAAAGATGAATGAAGCAAATGCTGAGAAGGCAGAGCAGTGAGGAGAACTAAAGCTACTGGATACTAAGAGTGTGATTTGATGTCCGACTGACTAGGCCAGGACAGAGAAATACAAAGTCCGGAAATATTCCCAAATACCTACAGAATCTAATACAGGACAAATGTAGCATCTTAAAAAGCTTCTTTTGCCACATAAGATAAACTGTCAAAGGACAGAGGAGAAAACTAGCGATAGTGGTTACTGGTTTCTGATGGGGAAAGAGGGCTGCAGTGGGAACTGAGTTTGGGGGTTAAGGGTGAAGAAAATCTTGGAAAATTGTGTTCGTCTCCCATTGACGTTTGACTCATGAATTTTCTATTTAAAAAAAATTGAACACTAAAAAAAGAGTGTCAATTAGTCGCAATCTCAGATTTTAAAATGTCCTTAGTATACTTTTCCCCCAAGCCTATAAGGCTAAAACAAATGCAGAAATCAGCTAAAGATATTTCTGAATATAACACTATCAACTCTTACCCAAGTCTACATTATGTTTTTCAAATTTTATATGTACTTTATAGGGTATGAAAAAAGAATTAATAGCCTGCTTTTTCATAACATTTTCTTGAAGACAGACTATGCAGTAGTATAGCTCAAGTCCTGAAATAGTACCCCTTCTTTGATTAGTTCTTTGGATTATTGCCACCACTCCTTCCAATTCAGATAAGAGAGCAAAAAACAGCCAAGCTGCCAGACAAATTATGCTGTTGTCTTATCTAACAGTAGCAGCTACCATTTACTAAACACATGCTACATGCTGGGCTATAAATACTTTACATACATTCCCATGTAACCTTCCAACTTTCTAATAAATACTCTTACTCTCACCTTACTGATGACGAACGTACATTGCTTAGGTAAGTCATGAATCCACCATTGGAAAACAGGCTATTCCGAGCTATAATTTATCTTAGGTAATGTGGGGGGTGGGGGGCGGGGGGGAGGGAAAGACATCCATAATATTCAAGGAACATATCAATATGAACTCACAAAGATCATCATACATTCAATTTTTGTGCAAAATGTGCCTCATGGAAACAAGGGCCTGAGATCGACTGTAATTTCAATCTGTTGGTCTCCCCTTTAAGGTAGAAGAAGACCTGTGTAAGGGAACAATCATTCACAATAGTATTACTGGTAAGTTTTATTCTCAGGTCAAAATTCCTCATGGGGGCGGGCAGTGAAGGATACTTTTGCAAAGTTCCCAAACTCTCAAAGGCTGGGAGTTCAGTCCACAGTTTGTTTCCTGCCAAGTGGATTTATTACCTTGCCAATCATGGTAGACAAATCTCCATCACTCAGAAGAGGATTCTGAGAGTCTCCAACTCGGGACGGATCTTTTGTTGCTTTATCATTGCTGAAAGTTCTCCATTCAGATCCCACATCAATAACCCGGTCACCTAAGAATATAAACACAAATCAAAATGGTCTTGTCAAGACAGGATTTACTGAACACTGTCTAAGACCTTTTATTCCTAGGAAATCTCAACATGGACATCTGGGCTCCAGTTTAAGTTTCATGTCTCAGACATCTATCCTCAAACAGTCCTTTATTATGCCAGTCCAATAACAACCCTCTTTAACCATTATGCCAAGATATTCTAACTCGTAGAAGAAAAAGAATTGGGATGCCTGAGTGGCTCAGTTGAGCGTCCGCCTTTTGCTCAGGGCGTGATCCTGGGTCTGGGGATCAAGTCTCACATCGGGCTCCCTGTTAAGGTGCCTGCTTCTCTCCCTCTATGTCTCTGCTTCTGTGTCTCTCATGAATAAATAAAATCTTAAAAAAATATTTTTTATCTAAGAGATAGCAGAAGGAGCTAGAACAGGAGTGGGGTGGGGGGACAGAGGCATAGGGAGAAGCAGAGTCCCTGCTGAGCAGAGTCCATGCAGGGCTTGATCTCAGGACCTGAGCCAAAGGCAGATACTTAACTGACTGAACCACCCAGGTGCCCATTTTCATTTTCTTAAAGATTTTATTTATTTATTTGGGAGAGTGAGAATGTGCGCAGGTGCGTATGAGTGGGAGAATGGGCGGGGGGTCGGGTGGGGAGGAGAGGGAGAAAGAGAATCTCAGGTAGACTCCCCACTGAGCAGAACATCTCAGGACATCTGTGCAGTGGATCCCAGAACCCTAAGATCACAACCTGAGCTGAAACCAAAAGTCTGACATTTAACCGAGTCACCCAGGTTCCCCATGCACAATGTTTTCAAAGGGAAAAATGGGAATCTAACTTTGCTAGTTAGAGAAATAAAAACACAGGAACATGCACGCAACAGAAAACTACTATGGCCTTCATATTTGGGATTACTTGACAAATTCTAAATTAAAAAAATCAAGTATCATTAATTTGTAATATTTTAAAGAATGTATTAAGAGAACAGCATAAATGAAAAGATAGGGAGGTATGCTCACATCTTTCAAGTGTCTCTAGAAATCTAAAAATGAGGCATCTTGGCTAACTAGTACTTTACTTCATAGCATATTCCTTTTGGCCCCAAAATAACCTACCATGAGTTTCTTTTATTGGTTGCTTTGTACTGCCTTTAAAAAGAAACAGAATTAGTGGGAAAAGAGGAGTGCAAGGAAGCTGGCCTAGGATAGTATAAATAGAAAACCCAAAACTTGGTAGTGATGTAATTTTCCCACATACGTGGGAACAATCTACATGACTCATTCAACAATCTGTGATTTGTGCTAAGAGCCATTCCCTCTTTTTATATTTTACTGCTCAAAACATAGCATTGGTAAGAAATAAAATTTCCAAAATAACTCAAATAGCATATCATGAAACTGTAACCGGACCAACAGATTAAGTGCATGAGTAACAAAATAGGGCTGACCATTCAAAAAAATCAGAGTGCATAATGGATTTTCATTTGAAGAAAACCTAAATGTGGCAGCATTTTAGAAGTTGCTCTGGAAGAAAACTACAATACATAAACTTTTCAAGGGTAAGTACACAAGGCAGCCATAATGTTTGGGTATAATCAACCTTTGAAAAAGCAGCAGCCTGCCAATAAACACTTGCACGCACACACACACACACACACACACACACACACACACACACACAAAACCTCCCACCCATATCCTTTCATGTTCGAGGAACATGAACAGAGGAACAGGCCAACTTTTACAAGTTCCATTCTTAACCAAACACTGATTTTTGTAAAATGAACACCAGATAGAAAGTCTATATATGAAAATTTATAATAGCCAAAATAAAACCACTACTATAACATACAGAACACAGAACGGTTCCTTCCTCCATCTAGAGTGGGACTGCTACCACTTTGACCAGGTTCCCGAGCCAAAAAAGTAAACACATTCAATATGTATATCATAACATTACACACAGGTACACTTCTCAATCCATGTATAGAGAGCTGTCGGAAGAGAATGAAGTAATTTTTTGAAGTGAACAGAATAAACCATTTATTTTTATTACAAAGTAAACTTCTGATCCAATGCTACAGTGGTAAACAATTTCCCCTCATTAACGTTCCTACCTAAAACACAGTCTAATTACAACATAATCTGACTGGAACTTGAAAATACTTCTGTTTCATGACTGAACAGTAAGGTGAGTGTAGATTTAGGGTTTCTTGATGAACCAAAGACAGGATGACAGCCTAAAAGACAACTGAAATCCCATATGGCCAAAGGTTAAATTTTATTTCCCTGGCCCAAACTTATTATTATTATTGGTTATCAACAATATCCAGAATGACTTCAGGAAGGAGAGGTCAAATTTCATCAATCACCCCCTCTCAGCCAAAAATAAATAATAAAGGATAAGGGTTGGGTTTTAAATTTCACTTTGTTACTATAACATTGTCTTTTTTTTTTTTTTCCCAACCGATCAACTATAAGCATACATCTATTCCAAATGGAACTGCTTCCACAGCCCTTTGGATATCAATAAATAAATTACAGTCATTCAATTTGTGGCTCTTTTCTCCTTTAAAGTACTTCTAAGCAGTATGTGTGACATATACTACAGAGGTAGGAATGACCATCTTTAATATAATAAATTGTCTTATTATAGAGGATTTCTGAAAATGAAACTGACAAATACTAACACGCCTCTGATGAGTACCAAGAGACCACATAGCCATCTCCTCCTATTTGAAGAATTAGTTTCCTGGAATGTTCTGGCCTTCACAGGGCACTTGATAACAAGATCCACCAGGGCTCTAAACAAATGCACTAAGAAAGTCCTCCACCATTCTCATTTGGCGATTCTTTGGACCACCCAATCTTGCTGGCAGAGAGGGTGGTGATTGTCCTGTTTCCCCCAAAGGGACATGCAGTGGTTGTGAAAGGAAGGATTACATTCTCCCCAGACCACAACACAATCCTCTTGTTCATTTTTGGCTTGACATCTAAGACAGGCATCCATCACCTGGACCCAGGAGATGGTGCACCTATTGCACTCCATGTCCCAGCTCCACATGGCCACCGCATTCCACTTTTTGAGACAGAACATTTGGTTGCCTCCCAGACTTGGAGCCTGAGCTCCCAGAGTGAGAGGACCCGGTGCAGGGTTGTTCACCATCTTCTACGTTGGCCATGGCGGCAGTGTGGAAGCCTGCAGCAGAGACGTTAGGTTGGGGGAGCAAACTAATATTTTTACCATATTCTAAGAGAGTAAGTTTCATTTCTTTTTCAAGAACAATTCGAGAATAATTGCCAAAACCATTCACACCAACTGCTATGGCACCAACCTCATGATTTGGCATTTCCACTCTTAAATATTTACCTACAAAAGTCTCATACAAGAATGTTCATAGCAGCATTACTCATTTTACTAAAAACTGGAAACAATCCAATGTCCATTAACAGGAAAATGTATACAATAGGATATCTCTCAGCAAATAAACTACTGAGACATGCAGTAATGTAAATGCATTCAAAAACACTATTGAGCCCAGAAAGTCACTAAAAAACCATACTACGTGATTCTATTTATAGGAAGTTCAAAAACATGCAAAATAATCTATGAAGATAGAAATCAGTACAGTGGCTGCCACTGGGTAGGGGAACAGAGGTGACTGACTAAAAAGAAACATAAAGGAACTTCTGAGAACGGAAGGAAATGGTCTAAACATCCTGATTAGTGTGTTGATGAGAGCAGTATATGCAGTGTCAAGGTGCAAACTCTACATCTGGGATCTGTGCATTATACTGCATGCAATTATACATCAATAAATTACAAATGAAAACTCACTCCCACCAAAATACTGTTGATTTTGAATTAAGCTGCACCAAACCTATCCATTATTTTGGCAATGGCAGAACAATTATCAATCTTCTTGGACAAGGCAATACTTTCTTAAGCTCTACTTTCAGATTATATGTATGTCACATTTATGACTAGATCTAATTTTTTTCCGGTAAAAATCCCATTTTCTAACTAGTAATTGCTGTAATATTTTATATGCTTATATTCAGCCACTTTTAATAGACTATTAATTTTTAAAATTTGATCTGAATATTCTAGATATAGAATCCCATCATCAGTGGCAAAGAACTTGTTCCTCTTCCAATGCTTAACTTCCGTTTCTATTTTATATCTACAGCACTTGTCAGAACTTTCAAAACAATGCCTTTGATTTAAAACAGAAATGTCTCCAATATTTCAACATTATGCATAAAAGTAACAGACTGGTGAACTGGTGAACTATTTTAGGTGAACTAAAATAGACATTTATTAAAGCATCAGTCTACTATAATGCAGACTATCTTATATTGGGATTGTGCTGAGTTCATTAAATGTTTGTCATCTTAGCAAAGCACAGCATTTCGTGAGTTATTCTTCTAGTGCTTACGCATTAAGATAAATTAAGTTGTTCTTGAGTAATAATTTCAGGCCAGTGGCTTAAAACAAAGGTTTCTTTCTTATTCATACCACATGTCTCTATATAGGGATAGGACAGCTTGCTATGCCATCCTCACTCAAAATGATAGAATTCCTACCACTTGAGACAAGCTAGGGGGGTAAAAGAATGTGGTTAAGTTATGCACTGACTTAATAGTTTCGAATAGTAATATTTCCACTCACATGCCGTTGGCCAAAGCCAGTCAAGGAGTGATGCTTAACTTCAAAGAAGGTGAAAAAGCATAAAATTCCAGGTAGCTCAAAGAACCAGGAATATCAGCAAATAGTCATCAATGCTGTTCCATACAACAATTAGCAAACAGAATTTAAGCACTGTATTTTGTGGGAAATTGTTCTAGGACTTCCTTTTTCTGTCAAACAACAAACCAAGGAATCAGAGTTAACATTACTGGTTCATGATTTGCAAGTCTTCACCAAGAATATATTTTTAAGTGTTTAAAAGACACACTCCCAACTGGTGTGCAGGATTCTTGATTTGCAACCATGAGGGTCTACTGCCACAAATGTACATTTTCTTCTGCTGCACCTTTAATACTTTATCATATTCACCTGGATCTTCAAGTAGTACCATAATGGCTATCTTGTCTTTACCACTTCCTCATTCATTCTTTATATTCAGATTGCTTCTCTGCTTTGCTGATTCAATTTTCTAGAATGTTGAATCACCTAATTACTATCTAAAACAGTTTTACTGGGACGCCTGGGTGGCTCAGTGGTTGAGCATCTGCCTTTGGCTCTCATGAACTAAAAAATAAAAGTTTTACTGTGTTTGTCTCCTTGGGTTATCTTATTTCTTCCTGATAACATTTAATAGAAATATTATGGAAGCTATATTTCATTGATCCCCCAAATATCCGTTATTTTCTAACTTTCTTCTAGTAAACTATGCCAGGGGCAGAATTTTGTTAAGTCCACTGGATCACTGTTCCTCTTCACTGTAGTTTTTATTCATAAGCCTCAGGTTGACTTTTCTGCTTATCCATCCTGTACTAAAGAACGATTAATCCATGCCCAGTGGTGGCAGTCATGGTGGAAAACCTCCTAACCCACTGCCACCAGGAATTCCCAATCTCTCTGGGTACCCATAGCCACTGGCAGTTAACAGATGACCTAAATAAAATGAATTCCCAGGATGACTCTAGAAACTTATCAGGAAGGATACAGGCAGATTTGTGATTAAAGCAAAAATAATAATTGCTTAAACAAGATAGAACTTCCTCACATTAAGAGACCACAGTGAACAGTCCTACTAGACTAGTGTGACCCAGGCACCTTCTACCTTTTTAATAAGCCATCTTGATCATGACTAGCGTTTGCAGCATAAGATGCCTACCGGTGGTTCCCTTTATCATGTCTGCATTCTACCTAGTGGGATGGAGAAAAAGGGAGTGTACATCCCTGATGGCAGGATCCAGAGTTGCACATACCTGTTCTACCTACAACTCACTGGTTAGATCACATGGTCATGCCTAGCTACAAAGGAGGTGGGCAATACAGTCCAGCTGGGCAGCCACACGCCTGCTTAAAATGTGGGGATTCTACTACTAAACAAAGAGTGGGGAAATAGATAGCAGGCCAACAACCCATGGCCTCTACTACTACAAGGAATTATGGGGTAGGAGAGAAAGGAGAAAGAATGTCCAGTAGAACTAAGGTACTTTGCCTCATAGTCTAAAGGAAACAGTACTTCAAGACAAACTTATCTAACCTTCTTACCATGCAAGCTATAAACTAGAAATCCAACCAGAGGTTATTCTGTAGTACAATATTAAAACCAGAATGGCTTATAGTAGCAATCTGAACAGTGCAGGGGAAAACTGCAATATACCAAAAGCAGCCAGGAAACCAATACTGAAGAGTCTGATCTTTTAAGGCCTGACCTAGCCTCAGATTTTTCTTACTGTAAATTAATAAAGAAATTTTTAAAAAGAGTATTAGAATGAGTTACCCTAAATTTTAATTCTTTCTGCCATCTTCCTAGAAAGTGATTTGAGCATTTTGGTATACAACTAGCAGTAGAGAATTCAGAAGTAGGAGTCTTAGAACAACATTCTGCAAATTACTTGTTTTCAAAAGATTAAAATTAAAACGATTTGATTTGAAACTACAAATTTTTTCAAAACATGTCATGTCTGAAAGTTCAATAATCAGAATGTATTACTCAAGGTGGACAAACCCTAAGCATTGAGGTTTTTTAAAGATAATTTAGGTGCTTTGAAAAATTGTTTAAGTCAACACACTACATGTATTAGTCTAACGCTGAAATGAAATGCATCATTAGCTTCCACACCTTCCTAGTCATCTACCCTTCTACCATTCCTCCTTATGCTATTTCAAAGAACCTTGATTTTTTAGTTTAGTTTCTGTACATTCTTATCAGAAAGCTTGCATTATGTGGCACCTAGGTGGCTGAATCAGTTAAGCGCCTGCCTTTGGCTCAGATCATGATCCCAGGATACTGGGATCGAGCCCCCACATCAGGCTCCCCACTGAGCTGAGCCTCTCCCTGCCACTCTCCCTGCTTGTACTCTTTGTCAAATAATAATTTTTTTTTAAAAAAGAAAGCTAGCATTAAAGACAATTTTCAAGAGCTATTTGATCAATAGATACTTTAAAAAGAAGTACCATTAATACTATAGCAAGTCTCTAAATCACAGTTTATGTTCCCACAATGTAAACTGAGTAAAAACTCAAAATGATTTACCACTTAGAAACGAACCACATCATAGTTAATTTCCCGGACCAGCCCACAAAAGCCTACTTTACCCTGATTTGGGGCCTTAAACAAAAATCCATATAAGTCAGTACAATTACCATTCAGAAAACCATTTGTAAAGGAAAATGCATTGTAAATTCCAGCCCTGTGTATCTGAATAAATCTCTTTTTTTCCTCAAATACAGGCAGGTTTGCAGCAGCAGCGTCTACACTGAAGAACTGCAACCCTGATGGAAGATGCATCCTAACCTTGGTCAAAATAATTTGAGTCATTCACATACTAACACTTTCAGGCCTCTATCCTATGGGACGTGTTTCTTTACCCTTCCACTTGGAATGACCTTCCCTCCATAAACCCTTCCTCATGCTTAACGATCAGGTTTCAATGTAAATTAAACAATAATTTCCCCAGGAAGTCACTGCTTCCTTCCTTTGTGTTCTCAACAAACTTGGAAGATCTGGAATAGAGCTTTTACCATGCTGTGATGTATTAATACACTCTCCTCCCTTCCACACAGTAGCCAAATTGCTCTAGAGCTTGCTTATAGCATCTGATCCTTCCCTCCCTCTCCCTGACCAGCATAGCACCTTAAGAGAAACAGGCTTGTTAAGTCCTACAGATCTGGATTTGAAAGGCTCTCCTTCACCTACTAGATGTAAAATCTTACACTAATTACCTAAGAATTGCAAGCTTCAGTTACCCCCAAAGAGTGGCTGTGTTAACCAAATAAACTTAGAAATGCTCTGATGCTTAAGGTAAAATAGCACCTAAATTAAAAATTCTAAATTTAGGTTAAGGCAGCTATTTGGGGGGGGGGGGGGGGGAGGGGAAGGAAGGCCGCTATCTCTGAGGGCTTAAGCAAGAATTTGAAAGTGAATATTCTTGAATTTTTTCCTTTAGGAAACACTGCTAATGCAAATTTAAAAATGGTAATCTGAGAAGAAAAAAATAAAATAAAAATGGTAATCTGGTAATCTTTAAAATTTTATGGGGGGAGAAACCCCATAAAATCCTTTAAAAGGGAGAGCGTTCAATCTGGTAGACTCACCCAAACACATTTTGCAAACTGACGTGCTATGATGAATGGCATCTCAGAATCACCTGCTTTTTCTACAAGGTTAAGAGAAAAGGAGTACTGGTACCCCCAAAATATCACAGAAATCTCATACTATACATTTTACACATTATCTCATTTGATTTTTAACAACTCCTAACAATTCTGAGAGGTATGGTAGCTGCTCCCCGTTTGGGGTGCGCGGTGGGGGTGGGGGGATGACTTATTTTTACACATGAAGAAAGTTAAGCTTGGAGAAATTATGTAACTTGCTTATAGTTACATAGCTCATTAACTTATAGAGCCAAGCCTAGATTCGAGGGCCACTAGTTATACTAGGAGCTATGGACACGCATAAGCTATCTGCCCCACAGGGATCTGCAGTCTGCTGACGTGGAAAAGATGAAAACCCAAATGTACAGAAGATCTCAAAAAATGTGGTAAATTAATAGTACAGATGTGTGTCTCTTAATATGTTACTGATTATGATCTGAACTAGAATTTCTAGAAATGGGGTTTGGAATCTTTAAACAGCTGATTCTTAATGCACATTTATACTTCAGATGCCCTGGTATAAACAATATCCAGAATGACTTTAAAAAGAAGTCACGTTGGCTCATCTTTTTCATTCAAATATACCTATACTATTTACTGGTAGTTTCCTTATATTCCTTTTAAGAACAATGAAAGAATTCAGGTTTAAACGGCACATAAAAAGTGGCTTAACTGGAAATGATAACTACATCTAAACACCACCTGATTTGAAATCCTAATTTATAAACATCATAACCAATTTTATGCTTTAACAGCAGCTTACTAACTTAATACTTTGCTGGCTATAAACAATGTACAAGGTGAAATTTTGAACAGATAATCTAAATATGATTACACTGCCACCTAGTGCTCAATTTTTAGTGACACAACCACAGTTAGGATTTGGGGGGAGAAACACCATAAAACAGTGCTGTTAGAGCCAACAGTTGCATGGTAGAAATGGCAAAGCTTTGCTTTAAAAATTGGCCTTATTTTATTTAATTTTTTAAAAAAAGATTTTATTTATTCATGAGACACACACAGAGAGAGGCAGAGACACAGTGGGAGAAGCAGGCTCCATGCAGGGAGCCGGACATGGGACTTGATCCCAGGTCTCCAGGATCACACCCTGGGCTGAAGGTGGTGCTAAACCACTGAGCCACCAGGGCTGCCCAAAAATTGGCCTTAGAGATCACTACCAATACCCTAAGAATCATTGGTAAGATTAAACAGCCAATGACAAATCATAACACTTCCCATGTTTAAAATAAAAGTCTCGTAATTCAAATAAAAGAGAAGTCAAGTAGGCAATCACTACACATTAAATAGTATTAAAAATAGCCACAAAATATTGGAAACCACCCAAGTTACAGGTGAAACTAAATACCACACAACTACTTAAATACTGGGGGGGAAAATTAAAAGACATTCGAGGTTTGACAAAATGTAATCTCCAAAGATGGCAGCAATACCTTTCATCAACAGTTGAGCAGTATCTAGTGTTGAGTTTGAAATTAAGAGGAGTTAGTGACAACAGTCTGCCCTAAGTTTAAGTACAAATTAAATATTAAGTATTGAGTTGTTCAAAAACAAATCTAAGAGTTCCAGTTTCTATAGTTGTCTGATTATTTAAATCAAAAGCTATTGAAAATGCTTATTCAATAAATATGGCATAATCTAAAAAGTTTCAGACAAGGTAAAATGTTATAGCAAGCACATTCAAATCATGTAAACCAAGATTATTATGAAGCACAGAATGACATCTGTATTTAAATCTCTGTGAACATCAATATCTCAAATATAAAAAATGCCACAAACTTTATGCCCTTAGTGGGTTGAGGATATCTGCCCAGACTAATTTCTTCCCTGTCTCTATAGCATAAAAGATAAAGGCAGAACTGAACTGGAAACAAAGAGCATATTCCTTTAAATCAGCAAGTTGATGCAAAGCCAATTAAATATATAATACAATCTAAATTTATGATCAATCTATGACAGTAACATATGCATTTATGTATATATGTACACATGTACATGTATTTTTTAATTTAGACTCATGGATTGTAATGTTCATTTAAGTTTTCAACATAATTTGATTATCTCTTCAGCAAAATGGAACTTTGTTAGCAGACTCTTGCCTTCCACCTTCATGGAATAGATACTTCATTTGCAGGACACACTACATGTTTAACCACAAATACATGGATGAAGCTACTGTGTATTTTAAAACAGGTGTCTGTTATATTTTTGTCCGAAAAACCCAATTTTTAAAAAAGATTTTATTTATTTATTCATGAGACACACAGAGAGGCAGAGACACAGGCAGAGGGAGAAGCAGGCTCCATGCAGGGAGCCCGATGTGGGACTTGATCCCAGGACTCCAGGATCACACCCTGGGATGATGGCAGGCGCTAAACTGCTGAGCCACCCAGGTATCCCCAGAAAAATCAATTACCATAAAAAGATATTTCTGTATACAGAAAGGAAATTTAATCAGATTATTATTTTTTTTTAATTTTCAGGCCTTACAATTTAGCCTAATTGCTTTAGTTAGGATAAAATATAATAGTTTCAATGCTGGTGTTCAAGGTTGATAAGTAAATAAAACAAAACTAAAAGTAAACTAACTTGTTTGGTTTGATATAAGCAGAAAAATGCAAGTAAAGATTAGAGATTCCAAGCACAAAAAAAGGACTTAAGCCTTATGAATTAGATCTTCCTTCTCCAGTTGATTAATCTTACAGAACTATCATGCTAGTTTGAAGTGAAGCTGATGGAAGGGTTGGGAATAGAATGCAAAATTCCTGAACTGCTTTTTAAATTAGGAGAGCCAAGAAGCTGAAATTATCTGCAACCTCTATCTCTTAACTCTTACATACTACCAGTTTGATCCTAATACTATGGAATTAGAATGTTCTCATTTAACTTATGGGTTGGAAAACATTTTTCTCTAAAGGGCCATATAGTAAATATTTTAGGCTTTGTGGGTCAAGAGGCTAAACTGAGGCACTTGCATGAAGAGGAAAATTCCACTGATTTTTCTATTGATGAAATTAAAACTATAATAATAGCTGAGTATAATTTGTTGTAATACATATCTACTACTGAGAAAGAAGAGAATTCTCTTTTGGGGTGATAATATTTCACTTAATTGGAATTCAGTTAGTGTTCTCTATCATCAAAATCAATTACAAATGTTCATCTGTCAATGCTGTGTTAAAAGGATTTTATGTATTTCATTTTTTAAAAAGTCTTTTTCACACACAGATAAGAACTGCCAAATACTGATATTAATCTGCAAGCATATGATTTTAATTGAGCATATTCATTGCTTGAAAGGCATTTATAGAATTTTATTACATTCTTCTGATATTTTGCCTTTTAACATGTCATTACATTGTAGATTAATCACTCCCAATTGAAGGTTAGGTGGAAGGTCCTTAATTGCAGAGTTAAACAGATTCTGAAATATGAAAATTTCCTTTGCATCCAGGTCTGGAAAACACTGATTATAGTTTGAGTTTGGAAAATATAGCTGCTGCAGATTTGTGTGGGAATGAAGATCCTAGTTCCTGTTTTAACTTCTGACAGTAATGAAAGTTTATAAAATATATTAAAGCAACTTGACGTTATTTGTGATTCAAATAATGTTGTTGCCAAATTGATTTTATTACAGTGCAATCTTAACATATAGGCACTATTTTGCCTTGTAATTCTAGGTTGAATTAAGAAATATTAGCAAGTCTGCAGCAAAAGCTAATTTCTAAGCCATCCAGTGTTCAACAGTAGTGGTCGAAGGCAGGACTCAGTTCAGAAAAATTTCAACCTTGGCCCTGAGCTCAAAAACAATTTTAAGAAAACTGCTACCACTAAGCTATCAAATTACTCTGTGGTAGGCAAGTTGAGATACTCAGCTTCTATTTCTGACAATGATTCACTGAAATGCTGACAGTTAAGTCCATGAGAGTGAATGAAGTTCACTACTGATATACTGCTCAGTAACAGAACAGATTCAAATCTCTTCTACTATATACTTGCTGACGAATACAATAAATAACTACAGGCTTTACAAATCTTACACTTTCACAATCTCTGTCCAACTAAGTCTTCTTCCACATGTATTTTTACCATCATCAGTTATAACACATCTTAGCAGATTCCACTTCAGATTGTACTCAATTAGCATTTTTCTAACTTCTTTAAAAATAGTTTCTCCTGTAGTTGTTCCATGCAGATGATTCAAACTCTTAAAAACTCTGCACTGACACAATGAATCAACAACTCAGTAACATCTATCTAGTCATCAAGAGTCTAGGGAAGAAAAAAAAAGTCTAGGAAAAATACTTGAAATTTGCCTGGACTTTTAATCGACTATCAGTGTTGCTCCCAAGGTCCTTAATTCTTCAAGCAACTGTTTTTGCTGAGAGGCTAATTGTCTTAAATAAGTTTTTTTCTGGACATATTTCTTCAGCTATCACAAACACAAATTAACTAACTCATCATTGGTAAATGGCTTACCCTATATGGGCTACAAATAAGCCACTCAGAAACTTACTTTAACTGCAGCCTTATTGTATTCTTGTATTGTTGTGAAGAAATTCTGCTGTGATGAGATATTCCACTACACATTTTCTAAATTTTCTGATCATTGTTTTACTAAATTGGTATGAGAATTGTTTATCTGGTAAGGTAACATGAAAGTTTATTATATTCTTTTAGCAGAGCTATAGTATCAATGCAAAATAAATTCAAAGTTTTGCCAGCTGATTCAATAACAAAATAACCCTTAAAAGCATGTACTTTTAAAAGCATGACTTTCAAAGTTCACTTTTTTCTTTTTGTTTTGACATGATGGGTATGGTAACAAAATAAAATGTTGCAGTATGGAGACAGGCTTTGTACTCAAAACGCTAAGGAATTTTAACTGCATTACTGGGATTTATAGTGCACTGGGCAGCAGTATGAAGTGAAGAGAGCACCACATATGGTTTCTGTGGCAACTACTAAATTCTGCTGTCATAATGCAAAGACAGTCACAGACAATATATAACTAGCAAGTGTGGCTGTGTCCAATAAAACTTTAGGTATGAATGCTGAAATTCGAATTTGGTATTATTTTCATATATCCCAAAATATTATTGTTCTTTTGAGTTTTTTTCAACCACTTAAAAATGTAAAAGCCATTCTTAGCAGGCAGGCCATATATAATAAAAGGTGGTGGGTCACAGAATGCCAATCTCAAAATGAACTCATTTTACTACAGAAGGCAATCTAGGATAGAAATGTGACTCCATGCAGACAGTGGAGTTACACTACCACACTAAACTTGAGTTTCTCATCTCTGAAATGAAGATATTAGTAGTACTTATCGCAAAGGTTTCTCTGAGGATAAACTGAGTGAATACATAAATCATTTAAAACAGTGTCCAGCATATTTAAGCTATTAATATTGCTTCCTGAATAGAATTCAATTAATTATAAGTGGATTATAATTCCTATTAGTGACTCTGTATGATTTAAAACTTCCACTGGAGGTCTGAGGAGAGCAGTCTACTTGGATGAATACTGCCAATGTCCTCCAAGTAAGGCAATTCCACAATGTATCACCACCAATGTTTCTGTTATACCTCCCATAATCCTACTAGCACTTTCATTTCTAAGTATTTCAACTGGCTAATAAGTCCCACTCTTTTCAAGGGCTAGCTACAACCCCCCCATAAGAATAATTTTTGAACAGACCATTTCTCTTCAAAAGTTTGGCTATATATCTGGATAAGTGAGCAAGTAGAAACAAAATGAAAATGTTAAGCAGTGTTTTTGACAATAACAATCTTATACCAGAAATTCATAAATAAATCATTCTATATAAGCAACTGGATCCGTTAACTAAAAGGCCTTGGGTAAGATTCAGTGCAGATACACCTTTATTACCCTAAAACAAATCTTGTTTAAATATCTAAAAGCCACAAAAGTTGGATTAAATTTATTCATTTTTTTAAAAGATGTATTTATTTCTTTTTAGAGAGAGAGAGCAGGGGGAAGGGGGCAGAGGAGGAGGAACAAGAGAGAGAGAATCTCAAGCAGATTCTGCACTGAGCATGGAGCCCAACATGGAGCTGGATCCCACAACCTGGAGTTCATGATCCGAGTCAAAACCAAGAGTCAGATGCTTCACCCAGGCACCCCTAATTCATTATTTTATAAAAATAAGTGTCACCACCACCCCCACTCTACCCTCAACAAATACTTAAGACTAAGAGGGGTTCAGGAGGGACTCCTGGGTGGCTCAGTCTGTTAAGTAACTGCCTTTGGCTCAGGTCATGATCTCAGGGTCCTGGGATCCAGCCCCGCCTCAGGCTTTCTGCTCAGCGGGGAGTCTGCTTCTCCCTCTCCTTCTATGCTTGCACTCTCTCATGTAAATAAAATCTTAAAAAAAAAAAAAAAAAAAAAAGAAGACTAAGGACTGAAGGTCTTTTGGATTGGTTGTCTCAAATTTAAATGTTCTTTCATATCCAACATCATGAAATATATGCATTTGTATAGGCAATAAAATATGGTATCTCTGATTTTAGACTTTTTTCCCTAATTCTTTTTGTATGTTGGTTGTAAAATAATTAAGAATTACCTGTAGGGGAAAAAACAAAATGTATTCATTAAAAGAAACTTCAGGAAATGCACAAAAGCAAAGTACCCAAAATAGTGATTTCACTTAAAACCATAGTAACTGCTTACCTACAACCAGGCCACATTCTGGACAGATCATATCACCAGCTCTGTAGTCCTCCACTAAAATCGCATCTGGATGGTTTGGACACGTGACTCTTGGAAGAGCATCCAAACTAAATGAAAAAAAAATTTTTTTTTATATTCTCCCAATGTAACAAAGTAATCTTTTAGGGTGAAAGGGTAAAGAAAGATTTGAACAATTCCCCAATACTATACATGTGTAATACACTTAAGCTAAATCTGCAAAGTAAACATCCCAGTTAGCTAACTTTTAATTCCAACTACTAATTAACAGATAGATTCCATTACAATTGTTTTTTCTAAGAACAGTTTCAGGTCTGCAGACATTAAAGGCTTTAAAAACCCAAAGGGGGGAATCCCTGGGTGGCTCAGCGGTTTAGCGCCAGGGCACGATCCTGAAGTCCCGGGATCGAGTCCCACGTCGGGCTCCCTGCATGGAGCCTGCTTCTCCCTCTGCCTGTGTCTCTGCCTCTCTCTCTCTCTCTCATGAATAAATAAATAAATAAATCTTCAAAATAAATAAATAAACAAACAAACAAACCTAAGGGGAAAGCAAGTGAATTTTCTTTTAATACATAGGTTATTTCGATTTTTAAAAATCTTGATTAGCATAGAAATGACTAGCTACCATAATAACCTGTGACATTTACATATAATCATCTGGTTTGTGTGACTTACCATTTATTTTTCTGGTCAGAATACATTTCAATTTTTTTTTTTTTCCTACTTGCTGAATATCTTAGTAATAGATTTAGAATAGCAGACCGAACCTAACAGGTAGATAGAACGGAGGATGTGCCTGCATCTGCTGAACTTAGCACCTGAAGATTTCATTTAGTCAAAAAAATGAGTTGCTACCATTCAAGAAATGGTTTCAAAAGCTACTTTTTAATCTATTTGTGATAGTACTAATGTGCTCAATTATTCTATTTTGAAAATAAAGCAGTTTGGGAAAGACCCATCAATCTTAAATGACACAAAATCAGTTTTAAAAAGCAACAAAGAGGGGTGTCTGGCTGGCTCAGGTAGTAGAGAATGTGACTCCTAATCTCAGGGTTGCGAGTTCAAGCCCCACACTGGGCATAAAGCTTACTTAAAAAAAAATTTTTTTTTAAATAAAAAGCAACAAAGATATTTAACACAGATTTAGTAGTTATTTCTCTCACAATAATTAAACGTTTGGTATCATGGAAAATAAGCCCTCTTTAAAAGTTCACTTGAGGGACACTGGATGGCTCGGTGGTTGAGTGTCTACCTTTGACTCACGTCATGATCCCAGGGTGCTGGGATGGAGTCCTGCATCAGGCTCCCCGTGAAGAGCCTGCTTCCCCCTCTGCCTGTGTCACTGCCTCTCTATTTCTCATGAATAAAGAAAATCTTTAAAAAATAAAAATAAAAGTTCACTTGAAATACTACAACACAAGGTTAAATTATGGCCATCGCAAATATACATCTAAAAGACATTATTAAACATTGTTACAGTAAGCAAGCAGATAGTTGTGGTTTGGGTAAATTTTTCTAATATCAGCAAATATAATTCAGAATATCAACTCTCAACATAGGTGATTCCCAGTGAATAACTGATAAAATAATCCACATCCCAAAATGTATAAATTCAAGTTAACCAGAACATGTCTTGGATCTGTTCATTGGGAAATGGGGAAATAGAAGTTTGTTTTATAATCGTACTTATTCCATAAATTCCTATTAGGAAAATATTTTAAAAATTATGACATAAATTAAGAGGTTAGTATAAATTATGAAAAACTATGTTGAAATAAAGGAAAATCTTAACAGAGTAACAATAATTACAAATAGGCAGCCATATGGCACAAAGCATACAAAGATAAGGCCATATATTTTGCACTATTAAAAAGTAGAATTATCGGGATCCCTGGGTGGTGCAGCAGTTTAGCACCTGCCTTTGGCCCAGGGCGCGATCCTGGGGACCCGGGATCGAGTCCCACATCGGGCTCCCAGTGCATGGAGCCTGCTTCTCCCTCTGCCTGTGTCTCTGCCTCTCTCTCTCTCTCTCTATCATACATAAATAAATAAAAATTTTAAAAAATCTAAAAAAAAAAAGTAGAATTATCTTGTATGTATGCATACAAATGATATATAAACATCTCAAAGATACGGTAAGTGAAAAAAGTTAGGGATTTTTTTTCTTAAAGATTTTATTTATTTGAGAGAGAGAGGGACAATCTGAAGCTAACCCTGCACTGAGCACAGAGTCCGATGTAGGGCTCAATCACACAACCAGGAGACCAGGACCTAAGCTGAAACCGTGAGCTGGACGTTTACCCGACTGAGCCACCTAGGCACCCATAGGGATTTTATACAAAACTAGAAAAAGTATGAATTACAGTTATATGCAGTAACAAAGATGATTCTCAAAAATACTGATCAAAAGAAAGTAGGCAGAGGAAAACAAACCATTTATATAAACCTTAAAGTGGGCAAAATAAATCTATGGTATTAGAAGTTGGGATATGGTTATGTTTGGAAAGGGGGTAATGGCTGAGGGCACAAGGAGGCTTCCAGGGTGCTAGTGGCAATTAATTTCTTGACCGGGGTGGTAGCTATGTCTATGCGCTCATTTTTAACTGAACTGCGCACCTAAAATGTGTGCTAACTTCACAAAAACGGTAAAAAGGTAGCATACTGTTTACAATGGACTTTGGGGGAACAAGAGAGATTGGCACTGTTAAACAAGTTTGTTAAACTATTAGGAAAACACCAAGAAACTGGTTATGATGGCTGCTTTCAGGGGAGAATTAGATGGCTGAGAGCTAGGCAAGAAACGAAACTTCTTTTCACTTTTGTTTTTGTACTACTGTGTGTTACGTATCCAAAATAAAATGAATCATGAGGGGCAGCCCCGGTGGCGCAGCAGTTTAGTGCCGCCTGCGGCCCAGGGTGATCCTAGAGACCTGGGATCGAGTCCCATGTCGGGCTCCCTGCGTGGAGCCTGCTTCTCCCTCTGCCTGTGTCTCTGCCTCTCTCTTCTCTGTGTATCTCATGAATAAATATTAAAAAATAAAAAAATAATAAAAAAAAAACGAATCATGATACAGCAGTCAACTTTAATTAGAATATCCACAAGAGTAATCAAAAAGGAGCCACAAGAGTAGGGCAGTGGGGGAAGGAAGAGAGAGAAATGAAAGAGAAAGAATGGAGTAAACAACCACCCAAGACATTAAAACAATTCAGAGTACCTAAGGAGCCAGATAAACCCAAATCTCACTTTATAACGATCACTTATTGGGTCCCCACTGTGTGCCTAGTGCTACACATATTATTCATCTTCATAGCAACCCTGCAAAATAAAGGTTATTTCCCTTCTAAAGATTAAGCTTACAGAACGATAAGCCTGAAATTACAGAATAAGTGGTGGAGTTTAGACTTGAACTCACAACATTTGTGTTTTTCTCTGTGAAAACACCAGGCAGTTTCATAACCTAGTAACTATTCTCCCTCAAGGGGAAAAAAAAAAAAAAAAAAAAAAAAAAAGCTAAAAGGCAGAAATACTAACATTTTACCTTTGTTCTCACCCGTAGAAAATTTAGAGATGGACAACTCAATGACACATAGATTTAAGACCTGGACGTGTCCAGAAACAATTTATTCCAAAAATTATTTTTTAACAAATGAAGAAAATAAAGGCACACAATGGTAAGTGTATTCTTTTTTTTTTTTTTAAGTGTATTCTTTTGATAAAGAATCTAGCACATGAACTTAACTACAGTTAACTGCTGCAAATTTTTCTTACAAAATTCCTGTCCTATCCTATGGAAAAGCTGTGCCCAAGTGTGACCACATTTACTTTTCAGACCTACTGCCCTAAGACGTGGTAGTTAGGTGTCTTCAGGAAGCTCAAGTTTTCCACTTACCTACCAGAAAAGCCTTTCCCAACAGAGCCACACCCAGACCGAATGATTGAGTATTCAATCACAGAAGTACAATCAGTAAACAAGAGTGTCCCTGGCTTTGAGTGGTTTCCAAGTTGTTTTAGCTAACACTGCCTCCCCCAACACTTTTTTTTTTTCCCTTAAAAAGTACAGTAACATAAAGCAGTAAGTCTTAGCAGTACCACAAAAGGGCCCGGACTTCTCCAGTTTGCTGTTTTGTGATACTGGCTTTCACTGGGAACTCAATTCTCACAGAGGATAACAAATTCAAAAAATTATGCCGGTTACCTCCCCAGAAGCTACAGAACTTGACACTTTCAATACATTATGAGCTAACTAGAGGCCAGCTGCGTGGTAACAGGAAGCTGATAAGGGATTCTACACTCTGTTCTGACACTGACCTTGGAAAAGTCAACACCGGCATGACTCAGTTTACACTTATGCAAAAATACTAATATCTACCTCGTAGTGGTAATGAGAGACTTAATTAGGGTCTACAAACATTTTTTTCGGACCACAGGATTAAAGGCTGTCTTTAAGGGCACTGCACTTATTTCCTGCAGATAGGAGTATATCACATTAAAAAAATATTATCTTAGTGTAAAAAAAACAAAAAAAAACTTAGTAACTTCCCAGCGTATGTAAGCAACTGTCTGCAGGCAAGATTTTCCTCAGGAGGATGCAGAAGACCTCTGTGAAAATATAGACCTCTTAGAAGGGAACTTGTCAACTCTTCGGAAATGCCCCCAGCTTCCATTTCGGAAGGCCTCTGGGACGGCAATCAGTTCCCCTCGGGCTGACGTCCCTAACTTTACAGCTGTCAGACCGACAGGGGCCTGGAACTAACCCTTTCCCGCTTTTTGGAAAGGATCGTGGGCTGGTTGAGCCACAGCTGGAAAAACGAGCGTAGAAAAAAATCAACACGAAAAAAAAACAAAAACAAAAACACGACGGTTAAGATACCCACCCACCCCCCACCCCCAAAAAAAGACGCGAAGCGAGGGGGGGCTGGGGACACAGCGGCCCTCACAGGGTGGCGTCCGGATGAGCCCTCGAGCCAGGACGTCGGGTGGTAGCGCCGCTGTGGGAACGCCGCGGCTCGGCAGCCCCTGCGCCGCCCCTGACAGCCCTGCCGTCTGCAAGCGCCTTTGTCCGGCTCGGCCAGCCAGTCCACCGCCTCCCCCCGCACCTCCGGAACGCTCTGCCCGACGCGGCCCCCCGGGGCCCGCCTGCCCACTCTGGCACTCTCCGCCCGCCCCTCAGCGAGCGCGGCTCGGCCGGACATACTAACCGGCTGGTAGACGCCATCTTCACGGCCCCCGCGGCCTCAGCGACGAGCCGACCGACGCGCCAAGAACAGGAAGCGACTGTGGCGACGGGACGCTGGAGCCCGGCTTTTATAGAGCGAGCCGCCCACGTGGTCCTAATAGGGCGCGGCTACGGGTCGGGAGAGGGGCCAACAAAAGTGAGCTTCTGGGTGCCACGTGCTTTGCGTTTTTTTTTTAATCTCCCTATTGCGTTGCCTTGACTCGCTGTGCTGCGGCGCGAGCCCGCTCGACGACCTGGGGGGGGGGGGGGGTTCGCGGTGACTCTAGGGGCGGGCTACGGAGTTCAGACGCGGAGACAGCCCGGGCCTGGCGGTGGCTGCAAAGCCCGCACCCCCGAAGGCTCCCCCTGCACCGCCCGGCTCCCTCCCCGCCGGGGGTTCGAGCGCAGCCCTTACTCGGGCTTAGGGGCGATTCCACGTAAGGAATCAGGAGTAAAGAGAGAGATTCACTTAAGTCCGCCTGAACAGGTGTCGATGTCGGCTCTGCCGTCGGCTACCGAGCTGTTTCTTCTCCCCTTTGGGTGCAAGCGGTGACCCCCTCTGCTCTGCAGGCGCTTTCCGAGTTGGCGGGAGGTGGAGCAGGACCTTGGGAGGGCGCTCGGGCCTCGGAGGGGAGGCCGGGAGAGGTCGGCGCCGGCCTGATTTTTTTCTTTCTTTCTTTCTTTCTTTTTTTTTTTTTTGTGGCCTTTGCAAAATCTGGCTGATTAGCCGAAGCACAGAGAGCTCCGTGGAAGGTTCCATACCCCAGTAGGACCCTCGGTTTATTACTTAGCCAAACTAACATCAGGACAGTGGTAATAAATAACAATAACCTCGCCACCCATCTGCTGAAAATAAACCAACCTTGACCCTGTGGGAATCAGAGGAAAGAGGGTGCTCCAGGTTTCTATGGGGATGAAGACAGAATATAGTGGCTGCTTTGTTCACTTGGGCTTGGGGCTTACATGCCACTGAGCCCTCATTGTATTCTTGAAAGGTGGGAAAGGCTCACTTCCTTAGAACAAGGGTGTAAGAAGCAGAAGTTTAGGAACTGAAATCCAGCGGGAGAGGAGAGAGCGCTTTTTTCTTTTTTCTTTTTCTTTTTCTTTTTTTTTCTTCTCCCAGTCTTCCAATCTGTAATTCTGTAATTTAAAAACTTGACTACTTGACTGTACTTTGGCTGGTGGGGGGTGGGAGGTGAGGGTCTCTCTTAATACCTGGAAAAGTTTCACAAATAACAGTTCATTTCAGCTGTGCCAAATGCAACCAGAAAAGGGTTTGGGGTGCCCCTATAGATAGATGTTCTATAGATAGAACACCTAGACTTGGAAGAAGAAGGGGGAGACCAGAAGGAGGACAGCTAGGCCCTTCTGGAAGATCAAGAATAAGGACCTATACCACCTAGTGGTTTGTGGTGGGCATTCAGTAATGTTTGCAGAAGAAAGATATCAGAGAAGTTGAAACCCGGGAGGAAAGAAGCTGGACGGCCTGTTACATTACTTCTGCCCCACCTGGAGAGTCTCTTATCTGTCATAAGCCAGTTAGGATTTCTTTTTGTTAAAATAGAAACAATTTAGGTAGGCCATTCTTTTGTTTGTACAACACTGGCAATTTATATAGCATCTCATCAACATTTATCCCATTTAATCTTTACATCTGATCCTGGGATTAAAATACACAACTACGCACACACACAAGCACATAGAGTTGGGGTCTTATCACATAGGAATCAATGATCCAGATTAGTGTTTACATAAAATTCCGGTTTGTTAGTATCGTCATTTCTAGTTAACTTAAATCTGTGAATGAATTAAGTAAAATAACTCGTTCAAATCAATTATTTAAATTGACTCATCTTTTTAACTTAAATACTTATTTTAAAAGTTCGTATTACTACAATGAAGTCAAAATTGATGTGCTAGTACTTCTAAAGTATAAAATGCTTTACATAGCTAATAAATTATTTTTTACAAGTTGTGATCCATCTAGGTATATTTTTAAAAAATTTATTGAGGTATTACATACTATAGAATTAACTTGTTTAGAAATCAATGACATTTGGTAATTGAAAGTGTCTTTTTTTTTTTTTTTTAAGATTTTAGTTTTAGGTAATTTCTGCACCCAATGTGGAACTTGAACCTATAACCCTGAGGTCAAGAGTCCCATGCTCTACTGACTGAGCCAGCCAGGCTCCCCTTTAGTAATTTTAAGAACTTGTGCCTGTATCCCTAATCCAGTTTTAGCACATTTCCATCATTCCAATAAGAGCACTCATGCCCATGTACAATTCATGCCAGTTGGACTTCCAGCCCCAGGAATCAACCTTCTACTTTCTGTCTCTGTAGATTTATCTTTTCTGGACTTTTTCATGTAAATGGAATCATACAATATGTTGTCTCTTATGTCTGTCATAACTTGGCGTTATGTTGCGGAGGTTCATTAAATCTCTCTTGTGGCCTCACTATTGGAAACATTGATACTGAAGTATCTGTTATGGTGAAATTGGAGAAAATAACATTTTCCTAACCTAAGCAAAGTTTGACAAATATTTGTTTGGAAATTGTATGACATATTCTGCTAGACAAGGAAGAAAGGAGGATTGAGTGAAATGTTTGACCAGATTTGACTTGGACTCTTGGAAATGGGATGAAATGCCTAGAATATTAGATAAACTTCATGTGCCCTGTGTAATATATATTACTCCTAGAAATGTGTGAGTTTTTTAGAGGTATAATGTAATGAATCTTTATGTACCTCTCTTCCTGATTGAATAATTATCAAGACTTTGCCACATTTGTATCATGTATCCTTTTCTTCCTTCATGTCTTCCCTTGATAAAGCGTTTTATTTTATTTTAGTTATTTTTAATAGGCTCCACACCCAACGTCAGGCTTGAACTTATGATCCTGAGATAGTCACATGCTCCACTGACTGAGCCAGCCAGGCACCCCTAAAGCATTTTAAAAACACATCTCATCTATCACCTTGACTTATACATATTTTAGTGTGCCTGTCTAAAAAATATGGACCTGTCAACCTTTTTATTATAACATTATAATGCTTACTATATTACCAATGATATCTTTACACACTAAATTTTCAGTTGGTGATTGTCCTTGGGCCTGCTTTGTGGGGGTTTGGTTTCATCAGGCAGAAAAATAAGACCCTGCTGAAGGTGGCAGGGGGCCAGAGAGGGAAAAGGAGGACTCCACATGGAACTGCAAGGACTGAGGTCCTTATGCATCAGGCCACCTGTAAGGTACCTCACATTCCTTCAGTTATCTCATTCTTGGTTATCACATCAGGCAAGATACTATTATTCTCCTTCTAAAGGCTTAGAGAGGTTGAGTAAATAAAATGCCCAGAGTCACATGATAAGTTAGTGGTGGAGGTAGAAATCAAAACCAGAGATGCCTGACTCTAAAATTTTCCCCCTTCTATGCAGGCCAACTGCATAACTGATACTGCAGGACTGTATTTTGGGGCCCAAAGGACTGTGCCTCGGAAAATGGAGGTTATATTTGTAGAGGCATTCACTATCATTTTGACTCTTGAATAAAGGCAAAGTTTTTTTTTTAAATTCACATAGAAGTAGTAATAAATATTAATAATCGTGAAATTAGTAATAGTAACATATGCTCATAAAGTGCTTGCTATGTGCTAAGTACTATTTTCAGACTTTGCACATATTCATTTAATCTTTACAACAACTCTATGAGTTGTCTACTCTGCTTGTCCTCATTTTATAGATAGGGACATTGAGACACAGGATGGTTAGGAAAAGCCTCAAATCACACAGCTAGTAAATGGCAGACCCGGGGTTTGAACCCTTGCAATTTGGCATCACAGTCCATGCAATATGCCTCCTACTATAAACTCATTGTTCAGAAATTCAGTTTACAGACTTTAATATCAGGGAATGGATTCAACAAACAGTGTACCTGCAGCAATCATGTGGGCTTGATTTTATGGGACAGCTGTGCTGTAAAATATTCTGATCAGCTGTCTGCATAAGGATACTTGTGTTTGTCAGCCCATGCGCTGTGTACACTGAAATGTGCCTGGCTCATATCCCATCACTAAATGTACTTGCATATGTGATCCTGAATTTAACTTTTCCATTTGTTTGTTGATTTATGTGACATCTTTTATTCCCCAGTATTGGCAGCTTGTCCTCCACTTGAGAATAAAGCTTGGTTTTCACTGAATAAAGTCAGTAGCTTCTCCACATGCTGAAGTAGAACTTACGCTTAAAACATTAATAATATATATGGAAAATATTAACTGTCACTTATCTCCTTACAGGATCAGGGAGGAAGATTCCTAGAAATTAATTCATTTCTTTTTTTTATTATTATTTTATTTATTTATTTATTTATTTTATTTATTTTTATTTATTTTTTTAATTCATTTTCTAATTCAATGTTCAGTGAGCAGTAACTTTCTTTTAAACTCTAAATTACTCTGATAAAAGCAAAACAGAACAAAAGAACTTTAAAAGATTCATATTGATAGCCTAATGACTATTAAAATTAATATTTTTCCAAAAAGATATCATTTGGCATTAAGCATCAAAAGTTATGCTGTCCTGTTAAGTGCTGTTTTATTCTGTCTTAAAACTAATGTTGCTCCTAAAATACCAACTTTCTCATTTTACAGTGAAAAATAAGGGGAAATTGAATGATATATTAGATTATAATTTCCTAAAAATGTGTTTTTAGATAAGATTTATCTCTAAAGTTCTCTAAATGGTTTTTGAGTGCCCTGATGAACTATGGGGGAAAATGAGAACATAAAACATGTTCATATTCATGGGACCTGTGACTGACACTTTCTTACAGACTAAATTTTTGACATTAGATATTTGCTGTTTCCATGAAAATCACATGCTAAAAATCTTATTGTGTAAAATAAGTATCTGGGGCACCTGGGTGGCTCAGTGGTTGAGTGTCTGCCTTTAATTCAGGTCATGATTCCGAAGTCCTGGGATTGAGTCCTGCATCAGGCTCCTTGTGGGAAGCCTGCTTCTCCCTCTGTCTATGTCTCTGCCTCTCTCCGTGTCTCTCATGAATAAATAAACAAAATCTTAAAATAAAATTAAATTAAAAAGTACCTATTTTCAAAGAACCTCATGCGATTTGAATATTAAATGAAAACTCTGAAAGTATTAATTATGAAGAATGACTACATGATGAGAATATAAAATTGTTCCTTTCATTACTGTCATGCATTGCTCAATATTATAAATTGATACAACCTTTTAGAAAGCAATCTGGCATTACCCCAAGAATGATTTAGTGGTTAAAGCCTCTTGAGCCAGTAATCCCACTTCTGAGAACCAGAGTAAGGAAATAATCTAAAATATGAGACACTGTATTCATGAAGATGTCCATTGCAATGTTATTTATGATAATATAAGATTGGAAGCAAGATAAATGCTACAAATAGGAAAATTGTAGCTTTGGTAATAATACTATAAAACAGGAAGCAATCTTTATCTTTGAAATAGGAGAACAATATACAGAAGGTCCCTTAAGTCTTTTTTTCAAGTGGTAAACCAATGTATATACCAAGGATCTGTTCTAAGCAATGCTTGGCCACAGCTGATTCTGTTATTTCAGATGCCTGGAAGGAAGCTGCAGTGAGCTCACGGAGGGCTGAGTCATCATAATTTTCCTCCGACCTTGTGACTAATCCTTTGCACAAAGAAGACATCCAGTATATGTTGGTTTGTGTGGGTTATTGGTTGAATGAATGAAATAATATATTTAAAATATCATTATTCTGACTGTTCTTCACAATAATTAGATCAAATTAGTGAGGTTTACCAAGAGGGTTTTCCCAATTGTAGTGTTTCCTTTTTCTTTTTTTGCTTCCTTCATGCTTTCTTCCTTCTACAAAACTATGTATTATACCAGCTCACTCTAGCTATTTTCTGACCTTTCCTACCTAGCATTTTTCTATTTTTCTCTTTCACATTAATAAGATGAGAAGACCCTAACCCACACTTGGAAAGTAAAGCATTTGCTACCCACTGTTGTACCAGTGATCTTAGTCAAAATGTGTAGACTGCTCAGTGCCTTATGTTTAAACATCACAAGAGTCCCTGCTATTACTACTGGTATTATTATTATCTGAGTACTAACAGTGTACTCACTGCTAAACCAAGTCTCTTAATGAGTGTGACAGTAAGATAACCAATTCCCAAATAGAGCTTAATAGAGGTGATGTTTGGTACACCATCGGTTATATAGAATTCTTTTACTTGGGGTGACTTTTTTCAAGTTAAAGCAAAACCAAAGTAAATTTGAATGTAGCTTCTTAATTAAAATGACAAAGCTCGCAATGGGTTAGACATCTTCCATTGTTTTAATTACTTTATTTTATGACATTTGCATCAAGATGTAGTGTAAAACCTGCGTAACAGGCCCATGCCGGTTTTTGCATTTATCAGTTCTGAACATTGAGGCTAACTATGGAACCTCTCATCAAATGCTCTCTTCTTGCAGGTCTGTGGATTATCATCTTTACTCTTTCAGTCCAGTTAAACTCTTGCCATACTCTTACGTTATTGCCTATTTTGCAAATGAGGGATTGGTTATATCTTTCTGCTTTCTTTCCTGTTATGTGGAAACTAATGTTAAAAAAAAAAAAAAACCCTTCCCCACAAGCCCAAGGTCATGAGTTTGATTTTACAATAGAAATCCTGAGAATTTCCCGCCAAACTATATGGTCAAAGTCTCTACATCTAAAATAACTAGACTTGTTTGATTCTTCCAAATTTTCATAAAATTGTTCCAGGGTGACATATTAGCTCCACTTCGACAAGAGCTAAAGTTAAGTTAATGAGAATTTAGGTATGGTTTGCTTTCAAGCTACTAAACTACACTGTGATCATATTTTTAAGTACTTTTTTAGAACTCAAAAGTTTTTGGATCTATTAATGGAAATTTACTTTTTCATTAATTGTAAATCCTAATTATGAAATCAAAGAAAGAGAAAGATTATGTGACTTCTAAAGATCAATTGTCAAACACTGTAGACACCTACTCCCATATCCTGAACAAAACCTGAAGCCTAAAACAGGGAGGGGGCACCGTAACACACTGGTGGCCATTCACTTCCTCAGACTTCCCAAACTCCTTGCCACCTCAGCACTTTGGTCAAATGATGGCGCTGTTTACAGCTCAGTTGACACTGCCATATTGCAATTGCATAAGCACTGGGCCTATTTAAAATATTAAACACATTTTTTTAATTTGGGGAAATTAAAAGTATTTATAATTCTGAGCACAAGAAAACCTGTGTTAAAAATTTTACATGTTCCAATATCTAATTTGCACATTCAGATTCATGTAAATGTACCCATATTGTAGCCGAGGCATATTAATCTACTTATGTGTTTTTGTTTTTTTTGTACAAACAGATCATATTCAGTAGTCTATTAGTTATTTTTCAAGTGACATAAATGAATTGCATTCTTTGACAAGATATCATAATTTACATAAATACACCACCAATAATGGAGGAATTGGTTCTTTCCAGGTTTTTTGGTATTATAAACAATGTTGTCATGAACATTCTTGTCCATGAGTGAATGTTTACATGTTAAAAGAGCATAACATACCTATTATTTTAAAAAAAAGATTTAATTTATTTATTCATGAGAGACATAGAGAGGCAGAGACATAGGCAGAGGGAGAAGCAGGCTCTCTGTGGGGAGGGAGCCCAATGTGGGACCTGGGGTCCCAGAATCATGACCCGAGCCAAAGGCAGAAACTCAACCACTGAGCCACCCAGGTGCCCCAAAATACCTATTCTTCTGAAGCTGGTCCTAAAAATAGAAATGGATGGAAAACTTCCAAACTCCTTCTATGAGGCTAGCATTACGTTGATTCCAAAACCAGACAAAGATCCCACTAAGAACAGAGAATTATAGAGCAATATCCCTGATGAACACGGATGCAAATATTCTCAACAAGATACTAGCCAATAGAATCCAATGGTACATTAAAAGGCTTATTCACCACGATCAAGTGGAATTTATTCCTGAGCTTCAGGGGTGTTCAGTATCTGCGAAACTTTCACTTTTTGCACACAACATGATGTAGAAAGCCCAAAATAGCAACACGCAGAAGAATGAAACTGAACAACTTTCTGACACCCTACACAAATTAATGTGATACACCACATTAATAAAAGAAAAGAACCATATGATCCTCTCAATAGTTGCAGAAAAAGCATTTGACAAAATATAGCATCCTTTCTTGATTAAAAACCCTCAAAAAGTGGGGACAGGAGGAACATACCTCAACATCACAAAGGCCATATACAAAAGACTCAGCCTCAGTGGGGAAAAACTGAGAGCTTTTCCCCTAAGATCAGGAACATGAAAGGATGTCCACTCACAACACTGTTGTTCAACATAACACTGGAAGTCCTAGCCATAGCAATCAGACAAAAAAAGAAATAAAAGTCAAAAGTCATCCAAATCCGCAAGGAGGAAATCAAACTTTCACTCTTTGCACACAACATGATGTAGAAAACCCAAAAGACTCCACCAAAAAATTACTAGAAGTGATACATGAATTCAGAAAAGTTGCAATATATAAAATCAACATACAGAAATCTGTTTTATTTCTATAAATAAATATTTATTATATATTAATAAAGCAGAAGGAGAAATTAAGGAATTCATCCCACTTACAATTGCACCTAAAACCATAAGATACCTAGGAATAAACCTAACCAAAGGTGAAAGATCTGTACACTGGGGATGCCTGGGTGGCTCAGCAGTTGGGCATCTGCCTTCAGTTCTGGACGTGATCCGAGGTCCGGGGATCGAGTCCCACATCGGGTTCCCTGCGAGGAGCCTGCTTCTCCCTCTGCCTATGTCTCTGCCTCTCTCTTTCTGTGTCTTTTATGAATAAATAATTTTTTAAAAATCTTTAAAAAAGAAAGAGCTTGGGGATCCCTGGGTGGCTCAGCGGTTTAGCGCCACCTTTGGCCCGGGTCATGGTCCTGGGGTCCCGGGATTGAGTCCCGTGTCCGGCTCCCTGCATGGAGCCTGCTTCTCCCTCTGCCTGTGTCTCTGCCCACCCCCCTCTGTCTATCATGAATAAATAAAATCTTAAAAAAATAATAAAAATAAAAAGAAAGAGCTTTACACTGAAAACTATAGAACACTTATGAAAGAAATTGAAGAAGACATAAAGAAATGGAAAAAACATTCCATGCACATAGATTAGAAGACCAAATATTGTTGACATGTTTATACTACCCAAAGCAATCTGCACATTCAATGCAATCCTAATAAAAATAATACCATCATTTTTCACAGAGCTAGAACAAACAATCCTGAAGTTTGTATAGAACCAGAAAAGGGGATCCCTGGGTGGCGCAGCGGTTTAGCGCCTGCCTTTGGCCCAGGGCGTGATCCTGGAGACCCGGGATCGAATCCCACGTCGGGCTCCCTGTGCATGGAGCCTGCTTCTACCTCTGCCTGTCTCTGCCTCTCTCTCTCTCTCTCTCTCTCTCTCTCTGTGTGACTATCATAAATAAATAAATATTAAAAAAAAAGAACCAGAAAAGACCTTGAATAGCCAAAGTATGGTGAAAAAGAACAGTTAAGTGGGAGGCATCAGAATCCCAGACTTCAAGATGTATTATAAAGCAGTATTCATCAAGACAGTATGGTACTGGCATAAAAACAGACACATGGATCAGTGGCACAAAATAAAGAACCCAGAAATGGACACACATCTATATGGCCAACTAATCTTCAACAGAGCAGGAAAAAATATCCAGTGGAAAAAAAGAGAGTCTCTTCAACAAATGGTGTTGGAAAAAACTGGACAGCAACATGCAGAAGAATCAACCTAGACAGCTTTCTTATACCATACACAAAAATAAAGTCAAAATGGATAAAAGACCTAAATGTAAGGCAGGAAACCATCAAAATCCTAGGGGAGAACATAGGCAGCAACCTCTTTGGCCTTGGCTGCAACAACTTTTTTTTTTTTAACTTTTACTTATATTATTCATGAGAGACCCACACAGAGAGGCAGAGGGACATAGGCGGAGGGAGAAGCAGGCTTCCCACAAGGAGCCTGATACTAGACTCGATCCCAGGACCCCGGGATCACAACCTGAGTCAAAGGCAGATGCTCAAACACTGAGCCACCCAGGCATCCCACCTGTAGCAACTTCTTACTAGACACATCGCTGGAGGCAAGGGTAACAAAAGCAAAAATGAACTATTGGGACGTCATCAAGATAAAAAGCTTCTGTACAGTGAAAAAAAACAATAAAACTAAAAGGAAACCAACAGATAGGACAAGATATTTGCAAATGACATATTGGATAAAGGGTTAGCATTCAGAATCTATAAAGAACTCATCAAAATCAACACCTAAAAAATAAATAATCCAGTCAAGAAGTGGGCAGAAGACATGAACAGACATTTCTCCAAATGGCCAACAGACTATGAAAAAATGCTCAATATCACTTATCATCCGGAAGTACAAATCAAAGCCACAGTGAAATATCACCTCACATCTGTTAGAATGACTAAAATTAGCAACTCAGTAAACAACGGATGTTGGCAAGGATGTGGAGAAAGGGGAACCCTTTTGCACTGCTGGTACGAGTACAGACTGGTACAACCACTGTAAAAAACAGTATGGAAGTTCCTTAAAAAGTTAAAAATAGAACCAGCCTATGACCCAGCAATTGCACTACTTGGTATATATCCAAAGGAGTCAAGGGGGTCCATGCACCCCAATGTTTATAGCAGCAATGTCCACAATAGCCAAACTAGAAAGGAGTCCAGATGTCCATTGACAGATGAATGGATAAAGAAGGTGTTTGTACACACACACACACACACACACACACACACACAGGAATATTACTCAGCCATCAAAAAGAATGAAATCTTACCATTTGCAACGACATGGATGGAACTAGAAGGTATGATGCTAAGTGAAACAAATCAGTCAGAGAAACACAAATATCATACGATTTTACTCATGTGGGATTTAAGAAACAAAACAGGTAAACATAAAGAGAGGGAAGGAAAAATAAAATAAGATAAAAACAGGAGTGCCTGGGGGGCTTAGTTGGTTAAGCACCTGCCTTTAGCTCAGGTCATGATCTCAGCGTCCTGGGATTGAGACTCATTGGGCCCACTCATTCCCACTCAATAGGAAGTCTGTTTCTCCCTTCCCCCCATCCATCTCTCTCTAAAATAAACAAACAAATAAATAAATAAAATCTTTTAAGAAAGATTTTTTAAAAAAATTAAATAAAATAAATTTAAAAATTTATTATTAATCTTTTTAAAAGATTTTATTTATTTATTTATGACAGACACACACACAGAGAAGCAGAGACATAGGAAGAGGGAAAAGCAGGCAATCCACAAGGAGCCTGATATAGGACTCGATCCCAGGTCCCCTGGATCATGACCTGAGCTGAAGGCAGATGCTCAACCACTGAGCCACCCACGTGCCCCAGATAAAATCTTTTTAAAAAAATAAGATAAAAATAGAGAGGAAGGCAAGCCATAAGAGACTCTACAGTTGGGAGAACAAACTGAGGGTTTCTGGTGGGGGAGATAGGGGTGAGATGGGTGAGGGGCTAAATGGGTGATGGGTATTAAGGAGGGCACTTGTTAGGATGAACAGTGGGTGTTATATGTAAGTGATGAATCACTAAATTCTATTCAAGAAACCAAAACTACACTATATGTTACCCAACTTGAATTTAAATTTAAAAATGTTAACGGGAAAAAAAGAGCATAGATACCTAGTGGTAGAATCACGGCTCTGAATGGCACGCTTGAAATGTTTTGCTAGGTATTGTGAAATTGCCTTCTAGAAATGTTGCTCTGATTTAAGTGTTTATTTTCCCATGTTTGGAGAGCAGGGGCAGAGATAACCTTTCAATATCATTCTAGACAGAAAAGCAAACCTTGATTAGAAATATTTATTTGTAGGGCACTGGGAGGCTCAGTCAGTTAAGAATCTGCCTTCAGCTCAGATCACGATCCTGGGGTTCTGCTATTGAGCCCCGCATTGGGCTTCTTGCTCACTGGAGAGGCTGCTTCTCCCTCTCCCTCTGCCTGCTGCTCCCCTGCTTGTGCTTTCTCTCTCTCTCTGTCAAATAAATAAATAATCTTAAAAATAGAGAAATATTTATTTGCCAGGCAAAAGGGAGATAGCATGTAATTTCAAGCTTATGTGTGTGCATGTGTGTGTATTTGCATGTGTATATGTGCACCACATGGCTTAAAAAAGTTTGCAGACCACTAATTATCTTGGGGCCAGAAGCCAATTGCAACTTTGGGTTCTGTATTTTGGGATTGGGCTTTCAGAGATTAGACCAAGTCCATTACTGATTAGCTGGATCCCTCAACACAAATGATTCAGAAACCAAGAAGACTCTGAGACATGCCAGTCATATCTGCAGTTTTAGAAACAATCTTTGTTACTTCAAGAAATCATTCATAAGTGAAGGACATGAGTCAAAGAGAGAGCCAATGGTTGAAGACAAAACAACAACAAAGAACCAATGTGTTCTGAAGGTCAGATTCCATTTGCAGAAATTCAAATTTTTGTTGAGTGCCTACCATATGCCAGGCTCTGCTTTAGGTGCTGAAGATACCGCAGTGAACAGAACATAAAAAAAAAAAATCCCTGGCCTCATGGAAGGTATATTTCGGGAGGATATAGATGATAAATTAAATAAGAGAAACACAGTGTAAGTTCCATGATGCTAAGTGCTAAGGAGAAAAATAAGTCAGGGAAAGGGGATGGGAGGGGCAGGGTTTACAATTTTAAATATGGTCAGCTAAGTTCTCCTGAAGTGACATTTGAGTAAAGATTTGAGGTAGCTAGGTGGACATCAGGGGAAAATATTCCAGGCAGAAGGGACTTCTGGTGCAATGGACCTAATCTGGAGGTGCCTGGCTGGCTCAGTTGGTAGAGCATATGACTCTTGATCTTGGGGTTAGGAGTTTGAGCCCCTCACTGGGGCGGAATGCTCCAAGAATAATTATAAAAGTGATGTTATAATAAGTTATCTCAGAAACCCACACACAAAATTGAGTTGTGGTGTTACAAGATACAGCTGTATAGTTTCAGCTTAAAATATGGTGTTTATACTTTTAATGTAACTAATGAGAAGGATAAGAGTGAAAATAATGCTTCAGACAGTATAACCACTCTCGTTGACAAGGGGAAAAAGTTATTATTCATCTTTTTAACCCTGAGATTTTGCTACAAATGAAGTTTTACATATTATAGGGAAAAATGCTGTATCCAAATAATGTAAAGGAAAGTAGCAGCTGTGTAATATGATGAAGTTAATATTGATTAGAAAATTCAATTATTTCTACAATTTATTCTGTTATATCCCAGGATAGCTGTTTGTCAGCAGGTGAACTTCCTATTTAATTGGCATGATTGAGTAATTAGATGCATTCTCAGAGCAGCAATAAAATCCAATTCTCATGTCTCAAGAACATAGTTGAGGTTTTTGTTTTGTTTTGTTTCACCCTTGGGTTTATCCAACTGAGACCAGGGAGACTCTTGCTTTATTTGGGAATAATTTTTGATTTAAATATTTGGTAATTATGTAGTATATAATTGTTTTCATCATAAGAATGATGGGGAAAATTCACAAATTTGACAAAGATTTGTGATTATTTGCCTTTCTCTGGTACTGAAGGATTCTTCAGGCTCTCACCATCTTTTCCTGCAGGAGCAAGAGCTTTCTGATCAGTATCTCTTTCTGACTAAAGGAATTTTCATCAGTTTATCTTCCAGAAGAAAAATGTGATTTTTGTGCTATATTCTCTACATCAAGTAGTAATACATTCATCTGTAAATAATAGAAAACCTTAATATAGTGGCTTAGAGGTTTATTTTGTTTCATTCAGTACAAAGTCTGGGAGTAGGTACAGTGGCTCCAAATTGAGTCCAGGGTCCCAGTCTCTTCCTATCTTTCTGCTCTTCTATCCTTATCATGTGGTCCTTCACTCTCATGCCAGTTGCTGCATGAATGGCTGCAGTGCCTCCAGACTTTACTTTGACATTCCAGGCAGGAAGAAGGTAGAAGGGTGAAGAGGACAAAGAAGACAAAAAGTCTCAGGATGACTTTGCCTTTTATGTTTTTCCATGAAGGGAAGCTCTTTTCAGGCACTTTTGATTAGTTGTAAGGGAAGCTGAGAAATTGGAAGTTTGGCTTTTTAGCCTCCATGTACAAGTGGTCAGAGGAGGAGGATATGTAGCTGGCCTTCGGTTAACCAACCCATACTTTTTTCCATACTCCCTTTCTTCCATAAAAATGTGCTTAAATTCATCACTGCTTACTCTACAAAGTCCATTTCTCTTACTATCATATGGCATGATGTCACTGAATGACTTCTCACTAAACTTTGGGAATTTATAGACAACTTATCTTATTTTTACTGATCCATCTGTATCAGTCAGAATTCTCCGGAAAAATAGAGCCAGTGCGTGTGTGTGTGTGTGTGTGTGTGTGAGTATATATATACTCCTCCTGGGATGAGCCTACTTCTCCCCCTGCCTATGTCTCTGCCTTCTCTCTGTGTCTCTTATGAATAAATAAATAAAATCTTAAAAAAAACTGTTATCCTAGCACTATCCTTATACTGTGTTACTTCTCTGACCTCATGCTTGCTAGTTTGTACCTTGATTATTACATCCAGCCACAACAGACTCTTGGTACTCATCAAACATGCTGAGTACACCTTCGTGTCACAGAGTCTTTACATTGCTATTCCTTCTGGCTAGAATGTTCCTCCCCAAGTTCTCCATGAGGCTCCCTCCCTCCTCTCTTCTAAGTCTGTCTCCATGTCCTCTCCTTGAGACCTACCTGACCAAGTGCTTAACATTCCAAATTGCAATTCCAATTCCCTAACACTTTCATTTTCCTCTGTCCTGCTCTACTTCTTTTCTTCATACAATTTCCATGTATAAGTTTAGCATTTGGTAAGATTGCAGGACACAAAATCAACATACAGAAATCTGTTGCATTTCTATACATTACTAATGAAGCAACAGGAAGAGAAATTAGGAAAGCAACCCCATTTGCAATTGAATCAAAAAGGATAAAAAAATCTAGGAATAAAATCAAACAATGAGGAGAAAGACCTGTACTCTGAAAACTACAAAACACTGATGAAAGAAATTGAAGTCAACACAAATGGAAAGATACCCATGCTCATGAATTGGAAGAACAAATATCATTAAAATGTCCATACTGCCTAAAGGAATATATAGATTTAACGCAATCCCTACCAAAGCCCCAAGAACATTTTTCACAATACTAGAATAAATAATCCTAAAATTTGTATGGAACTACAAAAGACTCCAAATAGCCAAAATAATCTTGAAAAAGGAAAACAGAATTGCAAGTATCATAATTTCATATTTCAAGTTATACTACAGATCTGTAATAATCAAAACAATATGGTCCTGGGATAAAGACAGACACACAGATTTATGGAACAGGATAGAAAGCCCAGAAACAAATCCATGATATTATGGTCAATTAATATTCAACAACAGAGGCAAGAATACGCAATGGGAAAAAGAACGTCTATTTAACAAATGGTGTTGGGAAAACTGATATGCAAAAGAATGAAACTGGACCACTTTCTTACACTATACATAAAAATAAGCTCAAAATGGATTAAAGTCCTAAATATGAGACCTGAAACCATAAAAACTCTAGAAGAGAGCACAGGCAGTAATTTCTTGGATATGGCCCATAGCAACATTTTTCTAGATAGGTCTCCTGAGACAAAGGAAATAGCAAAAATAAAGTACTGGGACTAAGTCAAAAGAAAAGGCTTTTGCACAGCGAAGGAAACAATCACCAAACTAAAAGTCATCCTACTAAATGGGAGAAGATATTTGCAAATGACATATCTGACAAAAGGTTAGCAACCAAAATATATAAAGAACTGCTACAACTCAACACCCAAAAAATAAAAATAAGCAAAAGACATGAACAGACATTTCTCCAAAGAAGACATTCAGATGGCCAACAGACACATGAAAAGATGCTCAATAGCACTTATCATCAGGGAAATGCAAATCAAAACCACAATGAGATATCACCTGTCAGAATGGCTAACATAAAAAACACAAGTGTTGGTGAAGATGTGGGGAAAAAGTAACCTTTGTGTACTGTTGATGGAAATGCAAACTGGTGCAGTCACTGTGGAAAATAGTATAGAGTTTCCTCAAAAAATTAAAAGTAGAACTACTCTATGCTCCAGTAATCATACTACTGGGTATTTACTCAAAGAATACAAAAACACTAATCTGAAAGGATATATGTTTATTGGATATATTTACAGCAGCATTATTTATAATAGCCAAACTAGGGAAGCAGCCTAAGTATCCATTATAGATGATTGAATAAAGAAGATAGAATATTACTCAGCTATAAAAAATAATGAAATCTTGCCATCTGCAATGACATGGATGAGCAAGAGAGTACAATGCTGAGTGAAATAAGTCAGAAAAAGACAAATATCATATGATTTTACTCATATGTGGAATTTAGGAAACAAGACAGGGAAAAAAGAGAAACAAACCAAGAAACACTCTTAACAATAGAGAACAAATGGATGGTTACCAGAGAGATGGGTGGAGGATGGGTGAAATAGGTAAAGGGGATTAAGAGTACTCATCCTGATGTGGATGTATAAAATGAGTAATGTATAAGTAATGTATAAATGTATACATTACATTTGAGTAATGAGTAATGTATAAAACTGTTGAATTGCTATATTGTACACCTGAAACTAATAACATTGTATGTTAACTATACTGGAGTTAAAATTAAAATTTTAACAAACTAAAAAAAACATTCAATATATTTCATTATGTTTATGATTTAGTCTCCCTCCCCTGGTCAGAAGGAAAGCCCTGGAAGGCAGGGATCTTTGTGTTCACTGATATATCCTAAGTGCATACACTAGTGTCTGGTACATTGTAGGAGTTCAATGAATATTTGTTAAAGGAAGGAAGAGGGGAGGGAGGAAGGAGGAAAGAAGGAAGAAATTTTGCCCTGAAGAGGAAGAGATAATAGAGTAGTAGATAGCATTAGGGAAAGGATTTTTAAAAATTTTTTTATATTATTAATTTATTTGACAGAGAGGGCACAAGCAAGGGTAGTAGCAGGCAGAGGGAGAGGAAGAAGCAGGCTCCCCAGTGAGCAAGGAGCCCAGTGTAGGGGCTCGATCCCAGGACTCTGGGATCATGACCTCAGCTGAAGGTAGATGCTTAACCTACTAGGCCACCCAGACACACCAAGGATTTTCTAATATTAGAAAAATTTGGACGTGTCTCACTGCTGAGGAAGGGAGCCAGTAGAGGCTGAAGATACAAGGGAACAGACTGAACCAAATGAGATTGTGAGAAATGGTGGGAGGATTAGCACCGGACAAGTCCATGACTGTGAAGAGCAGACTTAAACCCTGATAAAAACTGTATCAAATCCCCAGCAAGAGTGGACAGGCTAAAAATTATATATGGGATTTATACTGCTACGCAGTAGTTAGCTCTTGAGGTCCTGGTTCTGCCTTCCTACCAATCCTCCACATTCTGCCCGAATCCCCGTGGATGAGATGAATTAAGGATGAATGCTGGTGCAGCTAAGTCATAGGCGTTTTGGTAGGTTCTCATTTGGTAGGGCTGTCTGGTAATATCTGTTTTTACATTTTGTTTTTCACAGAAGTGGGAGATGAGGTCATTAGCTATGATTTAATTGTGCTGGTAGTGGTGGGCTTTAAGGTGTAAAGAGAAGGGAGGTTGGATATTTTTATGGTGGAGAAAAGGAGAGTATTAGGAATTCCTGCTGTGGTAAAATGTAGAGAAATCTCATTATGGTATCACGGAAGGATTAAATCTAGTTAAGGTCAATAATGTGCATTCATGGTTGTTGGTAGCTGCACAATTGTGCATTTTGTGACAGCAGTGTTCAGCAGCCCCGTGCAAGCATGGAGTTTCAATTCCAGGGTGGAGTTTTGGGTTTTTCTTGACCAGTTGGGTGAGATAGAACAATGGGCAAGTTATTCAAGGCAGCAAAAGTATCTTGGCTGAAGTGATAGATGATGCAATCTAAGCTGGGCAAGGAAAATATAAGTGGGCTAGTAGGAATAAAATAGAGGGTTCCAAGGACTAGAGCAGTGATTATCAAAATTCAGTGGGTAAAACAATTACCTTGGAAGGACCAGATCTTGAAATTATTTTCAGCAAGTCTAGGGTGAAGACCAGCATCTCTTCTCACAGATTGATTATGATTCTGCTCTAAGAGGGCCATAGACCATTTTTTGAGAAAGAGTGGATTTGAAATTATAGTGAGTTTGATGAAGTGATATTTTGAGAACAAATGGGACACACACAGAGAATACTATAGGGATAAGTGGGTACAGTCTGAGATGACTAATTTATTATCTCATAGGTGGCACAGCCTTAAATGATGAAAGGTTCAGGGCGTACCCAAGGAGGTGGGTGGCTGAAGTGGAGAGAGGAGTGGAGGTGAACATTGCCAAAGGTGAGGTCAAAGTACCAAAAGCCTAGGTAATCCATGTGTACCTTGAAGTCACCCTGGATGATGGCAGTATTTGGGAAAGAGAAGCAAAATTGTGAGCAAAGTTCAAAGCCATTGGTAAACAAAGGGGAGGGTTAGACTTGTGGATAGACAAAGCAAGGACCTGGAGTTGAGGGAGTGGAACTGGCTAAGAGTTTTTACACAACAGTGCAGAAATGGAACTGGCTAATAAGCTGAGTGTTTATTGAAGCTTTACATATATCAATCCATTTTATCCTCACAAACTTCATCTAAAGTAGGTGCTTTTTTTTTTTTTTTATTTCAAGTAGATTCCATGTCCAGCGTGGGGCTCTAATTCATGACTCCAAGATCAAGAATTGCATATGCTCTACCCACTGAGCCAGCCAGGTGTCATAAAGTGGGTGCTATATTTTATTCCCCTTTTAGGATGAGGGAACTGAAGCACTGAGAGGTTTAAGCATCAACCAGCACCTCATAATTATTATCCACAATCCTACATTGCCTGATGTAAAATGGTAGTGGAAGGTGTTTTCAACCATTTTAACTGAAAAAACAACAAAATGAAAAAACCCCAGTGGGTTTAACATTTTGAAATTGTTCAATTTTCATTTGTACTGAAATATTTGTTTTTCAATATCCAGCAGATGGCAGCACTAAGTAACAATTCCATATTAGGTCATCTAATAGAAACTCGACTTTTATTAACACTTCTGTGTAGTCCATGCCTTAATGATTTCTTCAGCAGCATCCAGTGTACTGTCTTTCTGTAAATAAATGAAATAATCTCATTACATATCAAATAAATTCAAGAGAAGTAAATCCTTAAATATTAAAAATATACCAGTCAATGGATCAGGAAAAGTCATGAAGTGATTTGGGAACTGGGTGCTCTTCAACCCCTGATAACTTGAGGAAGGCCCAGTTGGACTCTAGCTTGTCCTTGGCCTCTGCAGCAATGAACTCCAGAGTGTTTATTTGGAGGTCATGCCTTCAGATGAGTCATTGGAAGCCTTGCCTGTTTAAAGCCACAACTCTTGGAGGAGCATGGACAGAAACTGGAAAATGGCATCTGTAGCATCTTCCCATGCCTCGGTGGTCTACTACACAGGTCTGAAGCTCTTTAAGGAGCCCAGCAAAACAAACAAATTAATTATTTATAATGTTATATCCCATTACTGCCTGGCTGGAAAAGTGAATGAACCTAAGAATTCAATATTAGAGGAGCCTGAGAAGTGTGACACTGATCACTACATTATATTGTTTTGTGATACTGGCTGCCAATTTATTGCCACTATCCTGACACTAAAGAAATGTACAAATCAACTGGCATGTGGCCAAAAAACATCACGAAAAAAATGATCAACAAACTGTTAAATGCAGTTCAGACTGAAAACAGTTTAACTTGATCCCAGTCAAAACCACATCCACCAGTGTGGACACTCTTACTATTTATAACCATTGTAGCAGCCCAAGTAACCCGCGGTGCCAAAGAAGACCCAAGACTCATAAATGACATGATGCTGGAAGCGAGTCTGAGAGATGTGCTGATGGGATCAATACTTATTATTTTTGCTTTCTTGCCTCTCATCTCACCCCCTTTTGTGTATGACCTGACACGCCACATTATGTCCAGCTATAAGCTTGGGAGATTATAGGATTGAGACTCAATATCCAGTTGGGATATTTGAATGTCTTTAGGAAAGGAATTAATAAGGGTGAAATCCTTTCCATTTGAAAAATTGTGTGATATTTATTGATTGTGTTTACCGCCAACATTTATATCCAATGCTAAGATTTCTGAAAAAATTCTTTTTCCTTGCTGCTGATAAAAGTTTACTGAAAATGCCAGTTCACTAAAAGCACTAAAATCTGTAGTCTCTCCTTTGGTAAAATGACATTTACAAATATGAAGATAATTCTTTGACACACAATCATGGTGAATGGTATTACTAGTTGGCATTTGTTTGCCTAATTGAAAATAGGCAAGTTCAGCAAATTACAGCCATTATTCATTAAATTAAGTTTTGGACAGGTACTCTAATGATCTGTGGACTTTAAAATAAAGATAGATTTTGGTAAAGTAAAACATAAATAAACAGAAAAATATAAAACATAATAGTACTAAATGAAGATTTAAGTGAATATCTGATCCCAAGTGAAGAGAATTTTTCAAAGTAAAAATGAAAAGGCAGACCTACAAAAGGACAACAATCAAATTAATATATAGTTATAGAAACAAATCAGAAAGTATAGAAGAGCTTACACAGAATAAGAATCATCTGTTCCTCCTCTCCTTACTCCTTTCCACTATGCCCACCATGCCAAGACAACCTTTTATGACAACTTCTGGTTTTAGTTCTAGTGGTTATCTCCAAGATGTAATTAATGCATTTGGTTCTATTTCTTTCTTTCTTTTCTTTCTTTTTTTCTTTCTTTCTTTCTTTCTTTTTCTTTCTTTTTTTTAAATTTTTATTTATTTATGATAGTCACAGAGAGAGAAAGAGAGAGAGGCAGAGACATAGGCAGAGGGAGAAGCAGAGGGAGAAGCAGGCTCCATGCACCAGGAGCCTGATGTGGGATTCGATCCAGGGTCTCCAGGATCGCGCCCTGGGCCAAAGGCAGGCGCCAAACCGCTGCATCGCCCAGGGATCCCCTATTTCCTTATTTATTGACTTCAGACAAAATTCACAATTCTCTGCTCTGAATGAGGAAAAATTGTTCACTCACATTACTATCCCCACTCCCTTCAATGTTTCAGTTATAATTACTAGTAAAATCCATTTGCTTTTTGAATAGGTATATTCATGGTATAAAATTAAACTGACAGATAAACAATGAAAATCAAGCTTTCGTTTTTCTCTTCTGCTTTTTCTACTTCTTTTCTCTTTCCTCTCTACAGAATGAAGTAATCGAAAAGCCATTAGGTGGGGCTGAGTGAAGCAGGTGTCCATATATGGAGGCAGGGGGGAGCCCAGGCAGCCTGGTGCAGGATGTTGCAGCCAGAGTGGAGTAAGGAGGGTTTCCGATGTGGGTGGCATGAGGTGTTGGTGATGGCAGGGGCGGTGTTGACTAGAACAGGATGTTGGAATCCAAGCTGGGTAAGCCAGCATCTGTATGGCAGGGTGGCTCCGTGCAGGATGTTAGAACCTAGACAGGATGATGCAGGCATCTGCCAATGTAGACTGGCACAGGGTGTCAGAGCATATGAGGGGTGAAGGATTCCATGCAGTGGGTGACAGTGCCAGGTGTGAAGTGCTGGAGAGTCGGAGGAGGGAATTTCTGCAAGACGTGACAGCAGTAGCAGTCTAGCACAAAGTGTCAAAGCCTGAGCGGGGTAAAGGATGTCCATCAGGGGTGGTGGCTGGAGGGGGAGTGGCCCATACAGAGAGAGAGTGATTCAAGAAGTGATTCCATGATGAGAGCCAGGGTTTTTCACTGTCAAAGAAGGGAGTTACAAATATGGAAAATCCTTGAGCATAAGTCATTCAAAATGTGCAAGTAAATCCACAGAAAAAGATCCCAGAAGTAGAACTTCTGTGTCAAGACGTAGGTGCGTTTACATTTAGATGGGAATGGCCAAACTAACCACTGTTAAGAGATTTTATAAATTATACCCCCACTCTCTATAGCAATGTCTTATGGAACTTTTCAGTTGTTCAGTTGTTTCCAATCTAATAGATAACATACAGTTTTGTTGCAGTTTTAATTTTCATTTCTTGTAATATGATTAAAGTGAGATATCCTTTCATATATTTGATAGTTGCTGAGGATTTTACCCATAACTACTGTAAAGTGCTGTTTTGGCTCATTTTGCCTTAAATTGAACTTACTTTCTTTCAATTTCCATTTTCTAGGCATGTTTTGCCATTCTTTTATTTTTAGCCTTTCCAAGAGGGTGAGTCAGGTATGTTAGCTTTCCCTAGAGACCTCTTGCTATGGCTTTCCTATCTTCCAATATCAAGTGTTGATGTAAAGGGGGTGTGTCCACACTGATCCTCTTACCCTGCCCCCATGAAGGCTTTGGTCTTTTTGTGCAGATGCTGAAGAATTCTTTATCTTTTAAGTCCAATGTATTCTAATGTTAATTGTTCTGTGACAGTTTTTTCCTGAGACAAGTCATTTCCTTTCAATTGCTAGATTTGTCTTTTTTTTTTAATGGAAAACATTCTTAAAATAAAGCTATAAAAGTCTTTTTAAGTTCCATTTGTTTCCCCACCATGGGATTCTACATCTATGATTTTTCTAATACTTGTTAAAATCATTGTTCTTCTCTATTTTTTTTTGCTCCCTTTTCTTAATCCTTATCATGCCTACAGAAGTATTCACTGTTCTCTGTGCTGTTTCCAATGTCACTACAATTACCAATAGCTTCATTGTTTTCCTTCAGTTTTGTGCCTGAGCTCTGACAAGTTGCCATTTCATCTTTTTTTTATCTTTTTTTTTTTAAAGATTTTATTTATTTATTCATGAGACACACACACACACACAGAGAGAGAGAGAGAGAGAGAGAGGGCTAGAGAAATAGGCTGAGGGCGAGGCAGGCTCCCCATGGGGAGCCCAATGCAGGATTCAATCCCAGGACCTTGGGCTCACAACTTGAGCCAAATGCAGATGCTCAACCACTGAGCCACCTAGGTGCCCCTATATTATCTTCTTATATTATCTGACATTATTTTCCCTGAACTTTTTAAATCTCTACTTTAATCTCATTTTAAAGGTTTTGGATTTGAACTATCAGTTTTTATTTGCTCTTATAGCAACATTTTTCTGGCCAAATATTCTCTTTCCGACACTTGGTTTTCCTTGTACCTTTCTCCTTTTTTCCTAATAGTATATTTTACAGATTCACAGCTGATTCCTTTTCATTAGTTATTTTTTATTGAATTACCTTTGTAATCTCCTACTGCTAGTACACCTACTGTTCCTATTGTTTTGGGTAATGAATACCACCTACTGACTTCGTTTATGATTTGAAGACTTAGCTACAGATATGTGTAAGGGAGGAGCCAGGGTAGCACTAGAGGACTGCAGAAATCCTCCTTGGCTCATAGTAAAATTTAATAAGATTGATGTGGATTTCAGTGGTAAGAAGGGGATATATATTTTTCTTTCCTCTCGGCTAATTTTAAGTGGCTACTTCCAATTTAATCTATCTCCTCCACATTGCTCTAACATAGCTTGGAGCAAAAATGACAGGAGTGAATGAGAAAATCTATGACCCAACCAGAATCTCCTTTCCACCCTGCTCCACTTTAGATTATATAGCTGTATGTTTCTATCCTGCCTTGCATGATGCTAAATGAGTCCGGAGAAGCTCCCACTGCCAGTGTACTTATATACTTACTGTCTTATTGTTCTAGATGAGTAGGTTGCCTCCTGGCTCTGGTTATAACTTGAAGATGTAGACACAAGAGACTTTCTAGGTGTCTTCCCTTAACCTTCATTGTACTTGGCAACTCTTCTTCATTTACTGGGAATTTGTGAATCTGTTTTCCATTCTCCTACTTGTTTTTAATAATTTTCAAGAAGAGAATGGGGAAGGGCTGTGTTTATGATTTTTAAAACAGGAAATCTTGTTACTTTTATTAGTTCTGCTTATAACTTCAAAAGATACACCTCTATTTCTAGATCCACTGTAAGATGAGAATATTAATGGCCTTACTCTTTCTTCTACATTTTAGTCAATTAAATGTTGACATTATTAGATTGTTAACATATTTATTGTCTTCTGGATCAGTCTTCCAGAGTTTGTAGATTTGAGATTGTCTCTCAAAGCTGAAAACAATGTTTACATCATTCTGACTAGGTTAATAGATGAATGTGTTGGTAAAAAGAGTTTCTGGATCTTGTTGAGCCTGTCTTCAGTAGCAATCATATCTTAAAAATAGCAATAATGCATATATTCAGATTTTTGTTTTAGTACAGATCTGATGGTAAGCAATTCACTCAGCTTTCATTTGTCAGGAATGTTACATTTCATTTTCAGTTTTAAAGGTTATTTTCCTGAAAAAAGAATTCTGGGTTGATATATTCTTATTTCAGCACTTTGAGGATGTCATTTCATTGTATTCTGGTCTCTGTTTTTTTCTGATAAGAAGTTGCTAAATTCATATGCATGTGAGGTATAGTTTTTTTTCTGGCTGTTTACAAAATCTTACCATTGCCCTTGGTTTTCAGCAGTTTGAGTATAAAGTGTCTAGGTGTGGCTTTCTTTATATCCTGTTGTAGTTCACTTTTATTTTTTTAATTTTTTAGTTCGCTTTTATTTTTTTTATTTTTTTTTGTTCACTAACTTTTAGATCTCTAAGTTGCTTTTCATGAAATATGAGAAAATTTGAGCCATTACTTCTTAAAATACTTTTTCTGCCACATTCATTCTTTTTTTGGTACTCTAATTACATGTATTATCACATGATATTGTCTGATAGACCTAAGGCTCTATTCATTTCTTAAAAATAATTTTTCTGTTTTTCAGATTGGATAATTCTATGAATCTGTAATTCAAGTAAGCCCTTTTTTCTTGATATCCTCAATTCTCTGTGTTTGTTAAGCCCCATACATTTTTCATACAGATATTACATGTTTAAGTTCCGAATTTCCACTTGATTATGTTATAATAATTTGTTCTATGAATATATTTTCCTTTAATTTCTTGAACATACATACAGTATCTGCCTTAAAGTCCTTGTCTGCTAACTCCTATATCTGGGTCACCTTGTGATCTATTTCTACTGACTAATTTTTTATTAAGGGTCACATTTTCTTTTTTTCTTATGATTTCATTTATTTTTTTTGAGAGAGAGCGAGCGAGCTAGCAAGTGAGCACAAGGAGTGGGAGGAGGCAGAGGGAGAGGGAGAAGCAGACTCCCCACTGAGCAGAGAACTGGACTCAGGGCTTGATCCCAGGACCCTGGGTCATGACCTGAGCCAAAGGTAGACACTTAACAGACTGAGCCACCTGGGCACCCCAAAGGCCACATTTTCTTATGTCTTCACATGTTTAGTAATTTTTGATTGCATGCTTGACACTGTATTGTTACACGGCAAGGAGTCTGATCATGCTGTAATACACAGTACACTCAACACTTCAAAGTGTTGGGTTTTGTTCTGGTGGGCAGTTAATTTCATGGCAGCAGGCCAAAATTTGAAAACTGCATATAACTACATCATTCCTAAAAATAGAAAAAAATGCTTTAAAAATGCTTTATAAATCAGAAGGAAGGACATCATAAATGTGTTTTGGAATAGAACAAGGAACTTACTTTAATGAAGCAAAATCGCACAAACTTCTCAAACTGTAACTTGGTCTCTGCATTACAGAATGCTGAAACTGGAATGGCTGACAGTTTCTGAAAAATAAATAGAAAAGTAAAATAGGAAAACTACTTCTACTTCAAATGTATTTTTAGGATGTTAAATGTTAAAAACAAATAGATATTTCTAAATATGTACAACTTCCAAAAAGAAAAATGTTTTAAAAATCCTTCACATAGCCATAAGTGGAATATCATATTACAACATGTCAGCAAGTATCCTTCATAAATTAACCATAAAATATAGCACAGTATCTCAAAGGTCAATAAACACTACCTTATTTTTAGTCATCCATTTCACAAATTTATAATCATAAGGTTCATTGCTGTCCTTCATATCAGAGAGGTCTGCATCTAAAACAAAAATGAAAATTCAATGGTCTATGTATTATATGTGAGGGCAAGATGTATTTCATTTAAATCTGTCACAAGTAATAATATTCTCAGAAGATATTCACAGAATTTCCTGGAGTTTCATACTGTATGGTGAAGTAAAGAATTCACAGATAGGTTTTTTTTTTTTTTTTCAAGAACAGTTATTTTTATATTAATTAATTAAAAAAAAATTTTAATTAAAATTTTTTAGAGAAAAGGAGAGAAGAAGAGGGGAGAGGAAGAAATGAACTTAAGCAGACTCTGTGCTGGATGTGAAGCCTGACACAGGGCTTGATCTCACAACCCTGAGACCACGACTGAGCCGATATCAAGAGATGGATGCTTAACCAACGGATAGTATCAATCTCATTGTGCTTTTGTTAGAATGGAATATTTGTAAAGTTCTTAGTATAATACTAATTATATCATAAGTACTTGAAAAATATTAACCACTTGGCCACTGCTATGAATTGTAAAGGGAGTTAATTATTATGTTCATGAATCTTATGGTGTATTTTTATTTTCAAGGTACCATCAAAAGAAAATTTTGTTTCTTGCTTTTGTCTTTAGTAAATTGTGGGACCAACCTCTAGTATTTGTAAGAATTTTCACATTCAAATTAATCTGAACAGATGAAAAGAGTAAAATAAAATAAATTGTTCTCATATGTAGGAATATCTTATAGAAATTAACATTTTTCTTCCACAGGTGAAAAGGAAGTGACATCCCCCCCCCCCAATTATCATAAAAGGTTTTCTAACCAAAGTCCTTTCTGCTCCTATTACAACCACACATACTCGGGATCTGACACCTAAACTAGTATTTCAAGCAGGGTGGAATGACTGAAGATAAAATGGAAAACTATTTAAGAGCTTAATGCAATCATCCTAACAAAAGTTGCATTGCTGTCTTTTTGATGGTTAGAATTATACTGCAATGAATTCCTTTTAGCATTTACTATCTGGGGTCGCCTAGGTGGCTCAGCAGTTGAGAGTCTGCCTTCGGCTGGGGGCATGATCCTGGGGTTCTGGGATTGAGTCCCACGTCAGGCTCCCTGCATGGAGCCTGCTTCTCCCTCTGCCTGTGTCTCTGCCTCTCTCTTTCTGCGTCTCTCATGAATAAATAAAATCTTAAAAAAAAAAAAAAAGAATTTACTATCTGTAAAAGTTTGGTTCCAGGGAAGAATTATTCTTATCTAAAAATCTGTTAAGTTTCCCTTTATCCAAGAATTATGTAACTAATTCTATTTTCTTTTTGCCCTTGCAGCCACAAAGTTCAGTCCTAGGTTAAAACTATTCATAATACCATATGAACCTATATGAAAAATTTGCTTTCTCCCCATCCTATGTGACATTGATTTTCTATTATATACATTTACATACACACACATATATTATTACATAGAAAACTTTTTAATATAAGTTAGCTTAAATGTTTTTTGGAAGCAGATCAAAAATATAAATCGCTTATTTTAAAAATATTTCATGTTGAAAATCTTATGGATTTCCGATTCAAAAGCAAAACTAAAGGTGATAAAACAGCTTTTTCTTTTTTATCATTTCATGAAATGAGCTATATATTTAGACATGACATAGGGAAAGTGATTTCTAAACCTCAGAGTATAGGACATCTTAAGGGGTTTTATATAAGAATGGAGCTTGGGAGAACCAAATATATACAGCTTTCAGGCAATAGTACAGCAAAATTCTCTGGGCATCGTGGCTTCTGCTTCTCTCACAACAAATCAAAAAAATAATAGTCACAGTTTTGTTATAAAATCAAGTTCCCAGCCTTATAAAATTTGGTATATAAAAGGCTTTTCAAGTTCAGTGGAATATTAACTTTACTGTATTAGAAACTTAAAACAAGGGATGCCTGCATGGCTCCCTTGAGCGGTTGAGCATTGACCTTTGGCTCGGGGCGTGATCCTGGGGTTCCTGGATCAGGTTCTGCATTGGGCTCCCTGTGGGAATCCTGCTGCTCTCTCTGCCTGTGTCTCTCCCTCTCTGTGTCTCTCATGAATGAATGAATGAATGAATGAATGAATACAGAAAGAAAGAAAGAAAGAAAGAAAGAAAGAAAGAAAGAAAGAAAGAAAGAAACAAACAAACTTAAACTATTTGGCTATAACTTCTGTCAGAATAAATTATGCTTTTTTTTAATTTTTTTTTTTTTTATTTATGATAGTCACAGAGAGAGTGAGAGAGAGGCAGAGACACAGGCAGAGGGAGAAGCAGGCTCCATGCACCGGGAGCCCGACGTGGGATTCGATCCCGGGTCTCCAGGATCGCGCCCTGGGCCAAAGGCAGGCGCCAAACCGCTGCGCCACCCAGGGATCCCAAATTATGCTTTTAAATGTACTATTATTATAGTTTTTTTTAAGAAAATTAGTTCTATACAAAATGTTTCATGCTTCTAATTGTAGATTAGTATGGCATGTCAGAAGTACATAAAACAGCTTTAGGTAATATAAAGATGATTGCTTTTTGGAGACAAAACTATTTGGAATCTAGTTCTGTGACTTCAGGTAAGTTATTTAAAACTTCCCAAGTCTTCACATCTTTAAAAATGGAGCTAACAAAGCTTACTTCAAAAATGTGTTTGAAAATGCTAGGCATGTAGTAGAGTCTGAATAAACGTTATTTTCCTTCTTTACTTCATTTCAGTGTGTGTGTGTGTGTGTGTGTGTGTGTGTGTATATATATATATATAATGTATTTTTTAATTAAACATTTTTTTTTATTTTTACAACCCCACAGGCATCCAGGGGGTTCCCACCTGCCCAGCTCCACATTGAGATTTCAGTATATTTTAAAATAGCAAACATTCTCTGATAGCATCAACATTCTAGTAATCTTATTTTTCTTAAGTAGAAAGGAAACTAAAATTTTACTCAAAGAAACATTGGGTTCATATATTATTTCATGTAATTACATGCAAGAACAAGATGATAGCAAATTCTATGTGTTTTTTTTTTTAAGATTTTATTTATTCATTCATGAGAGACACACAGTGAGAGAGAGGCAGAGACACACATAGGCAGAAGGAGCAGCAGGCTCCATGCAGGGAGACTGACGTGGGACTCGATCCTGGAACTCCAGGATGATGCCCTGGGCCGAAGGTAGGCGCTAAACCACAGAGCCACCCAGGGATCCCCCAAATTCTATGTTTAATAGAATACCTAAAATAACTAACTCCATAGCCATGTTAACAATCACTTTAAGGTCAGGGACCTAAAACTCAAGATGATTATTAAAACAAACAAACACACTGGCATTGCAAAAAGCCATTTTTCTGTAGATAAAAAGCTGATATAGCTTTGACACCAATCTTTACTCCCTAATTCTAATATAATTTCACCCATAAGTTTCCATATATTTGAAATAATAAAAATTCTTACTAACCTAGCAAAGACACATCAGCAATGATGAAGTATCCCCCATCAGGAACTATAGGTTTTAGGCCAAGACTTTCAAATAAATGTATCATCCGATCTCTTTTTACTTCTAACTCTTTTGGCAAAGAATTAAAGTAACACTCTGGGTCATCCATGCGCTTGATGTCAATCCAAAAAGCTTGAGCCAAGGCTTCCTGCATTTTAAGATCGAAACATGTGGAAAGGAAATATGGTAATGTTATTTATTGCTAAGTTTATTGGTATAATAAAGACTGAAGTCATTCAGAGAATTAGAGTTGAATTCCTGTGAGCTTATATTAGACTGTATCAATTAATGGAGGAATCAGTTACATGTAAATGATTAAATCTGATGTGAAGAACTGAGAATGAGCCATGAAGATTCAAACTGAAGAAGAGGTATTGTATAAAGATGGCTTGCTTGGAATTGAAAAGATATATTATTTTCCGTTGAGGTGAGCTGTAGAATGACATGCTAGATCTAAGTCTGAAAGATGACCAGAGAAATGATGAACTAGCCAGCTTGTTCCCATTACCTTGGAGGATGCAGGGGAAATGAAAGCTGACCCACTGTGTCACTCCCCGTAGGTATGACATTCTAATCTGAATTCTAAGCATTCATATACCAGAACTATCTAAGTGCCTTAGCGATTAGAAAAGAGTGTCCGGAGTATGGGGAGTCACTTCTTTTTTTTTTTTTTTTAAGATTTTATTTATTTATTTATTTGAGAGAGAGGGAGAGGAGAGAGAGAGGGAAAATGAGGACAAGTGGATAGGAGAGGGAGAAACACTCCCCACTGAGCAGGGAGCCTGACATAGGGCTCCATTTCATGACCCTGGGATCACAACCTGAGCCAAAGGCAGATACTTAACTGACTGAGCCACCCAGGCCCCCCAGGCCCCCCAGGAGTCACTTCTCTATCATTCCTTAGGAAAGTCAGAAGTGGCAGGAGAGAAACTGGGCCAAGGGAAAAAACTGATGCTTTTAACGGTCAGGTAGGTGTCTGAGAAGGCAACAGGTCAGGGAAAGATAAATAAGTCTGAAACAGGACACGCATAAACAGGATCTGTACAAGCAGAAGGGCAGAAGCTTGATAGGAAAGTGTGAACTGAAATGACTTAGAAATACTGGTTCTCAGTGCAAAGAAGGAGACATAAGCAAATAATAAAGAACCTGGAATAGTTGAGGTAGAAGAATGCAGCAAAGTGGCTAAATTTTAAGGAAATTTATTAGAACCAAGAAATATCAAGAATTAAAGGATAAATTCATTCACCCAGTAAATATACACAGACTGAATACCAATATTAAATACTGGCATTGTGATTAAAAACTGGGGATATAATTGTAAACAAGATAAACATGGTCCTTGCTTTTACGGAGATTCCAGTTAATGTTTACTGGAGAGGTAAGTGGGAGGGATAAGGAAACAAATACATGAAAAAGGCAGGACCTTTTCAACAGTCTGTTCTGTTGAGAGAACGGAGTCTGGTGTGGCCAAAGAGTAGCAAGAGAACATGGTAAGAGATGACATGGAGAGACAGTGAAGGGTAAGATCACTGAGAAGACTGTATGCTAAAAGAAGCCAGCAGGAAAAAAGAATTAATAATAATTCCCAGGATTAACAAATTCTTAGATAAATAAGGATCAAGCTGTGTCAGCCTAGGAATCTGTGGTTCCCCTGGAAGCCTGAGCCCGTTTCCAAATAGTCATCTGAGTACATGGAAAATGCCAGACACTTAGCTAAAATGGAGGACCAGAGGGTCAGGAAAAGGTGTTCCAGATTCTTAGCTGCATCTTTCTTTTTCTCAGCAACTTATTCACTCCCCATAGCAGGAGATATTGCCCTAGAAAAGTCAAAGCTCAAGAGACATAAACATCTCTCCTAAGTATAGTATTATGTAGGACTTCCCTCTCTTTCTCATACCCTACATGTGACTAATGGCTAATACTGTCAACTCTACTTTCAAAATGTATTCAGAACCCCATCACGTCCCACCATTTCCCCATCCCTGTATTGGTTCAGTCACTGCTGTCTCTCTCCTGGATCGCTTCAACAGTGTTCTGACTCAATAAAGCAGCCAAATCCCTTTGATAGTACAAGTTAGGTCATGCCACTCTTGTGCTCAAACTCTCCAGTGGCTTCCTATCTCACTCAGCCTTTACAGTGACAAACGTGGCCTTATTTGATCTGGTTCCCAGCTACCCCTCTGATTTATTTCCTCCCACTCTTGTCCTTTGATCAACCCATCCCACTCTTGTGCTTTTCGTGGATGCAAACTGATAGCCAGCCTGCCTACCCCAAGGCCTCTGCACTTGTTGTTCTCATAGTCTGGAAGGTTCTTCCCTACATAACCCATGTCACTACTTAAGCTTCCCTACATAACCCATGTCACTACTTATGAACTTAAGTTCATAGTTCAAATGTCACCTTCTCAGTGAGGCTTTCAAAGATTACTCGATTTAATATTATATGTTATCCCCTTAGCACTGTAGCCAAAATCCTCTTTTGGCCTTTTAACTGCCTTCCAGAAAAAGACTTCTTTTTTTTTTTCTTTTGGTGTTCTGATTATTCACAGAATGATGATACATAGATCCCTGTTTTATAAATATATTTTTAAAAACACAGAAACAGTGTTAAAAAGATATACATTAGAAAGTCTTGCACCCACCCCTGTCCCTATGCACAAGAGTCAGAGTCATGTTAGAATGATATGACCATGAGCCGAGGAATGTGAGCAGTCCCTAGAAGATGGAAAAGACAAGGAACAAATTCTCCCGTACAACCTCTAGAAGGAACACCAGAATGCAGACACCCTGTTTTTAGCTAAGACCCATTTCAGATTGCTGATCTCCAGAACTTTAAGCCAAAAAATTTGTGCTAAGCCATCAAGTATGTGGCAATTTGTCACAGAAAAATAGGAAACTAATACAAAATTCACATTATATGTAAATGTTTGGATAAACCATGGTTTGTTTAATTAATTCTAAAGATGGATAATGACTAACTCCTATCTTCTGCAATAAATGGCCATATACATATAGAGCTTCTTATGTGTACAGATAATAGCCACTGGGTAAATTGCCAGAAGATGGATTGCTGCTTTGGGGGGTATGCACATCTATATTTTTGCTTGGTGTCGTCACTGTCCTTCACAGAATCTGCAGCACTTTGCAATCCCACCAGCAATGTACGAGGGTTCAGAGTTAAAACTTGATATATTTAAATAAACAAAAAAAATCTATTCTTGATAGCAACAAATACATGTCTGCTCCTAAATTCCCAAACAATACTAGCCGCCTGCCTCAAAAAGGTCATCATGGGAAGAACTAAGCCAATTTGAATACACAGCATAAAAAATAACACCTTTACCAAAAGACCATGCTTCAATCCCAAGTTACCATAAAACCTACCTGTAAAGGAGTCGCACAAGTATAAATGGTGTTTTGTTGAACTGTCTGTAAATGTTTTATCAAGTGATTAGGACCAATGGACCAGCCAAGCTGGAAAAGGAAAAGATAAAAAGCAGATTTCAAAAAACAAATCTAACTGGCTGTATCAGATCTGAGTAGCTCAGCTTAATGTAATTATTAAATATAGGCAAGCCTAAAATGTTCACACCATGAAAGTAATGCAGTATTAGTATTTACTCATCATTGCAACACTGTTCTTTAGCGGGAAAGTTTCCCACTGGACTAAACCTTGCCTTCAGAAGGTAAACAGTATCCTTAATCACTATTACCCTTTTCTTTCCTCATTTGCTACTTCTGATATTCTGAGGGTCTAAAAACTGTTAACAAAGCTTATCTGAATTACATAAAAGTAACTCTGGATGAGGGCCGTAGGGACTCTTCCATAACTTGGTTCTGCAGGCTCCATTTTTGATACTCCCTGCTTCTTGACCATGTTCAGGAGATGCCAGTTGGCAGACAGCCAAGTTTCAACTGGGTAAATTGCTATTGTATTACATAGTGCAGGGCTCAAGTTCGGGGATTCTGAAGCCAGACTGCCTGCACTGGCTTGATTTGATCAGCAATATAACCTCAGGCAACTTACTTACCTTCTCTGTAGTAGTTTTATTGCCTGTAGAACAGGGGAAATAAGTTATACTCACCTCATAAGGCCATCATGAGAATGAGCATGTGTAAAGCACTTAGAACTTGGCACATGATAAGTGCCAAAATATTAGCTATTATTGTTTTTTCTCCTTTTATATTAACATGCAATAATCTGAACATTCTTTGCAAAGAAATGAGTGCCATTAGTTCATTACTTATAAAATGAAAAATTACCTATTTTCTCTGCCATTTGCAATGACATGAACGGAGCCTGACAGTATTAAGTGAAATAAGTTAGTCAGAGAAAGACAAATAACATATGATTTTACTCACACGTGGAATTTTTGTTTTTTTAAAGATTTTATTTATTTATTCATGAGAGACACAGACTGAGAGAGAGAGGCAGAGACACAGGCAGAGGGAGAAGCAGGCTCCATGCAGGGAGCCCGATGTGGGGCTCGATCCCAGGACCCCAGGATCACACCCTGAGCCAAAGGTAGGCACTAAACCGCTGAGCCACACAGGGATCCCCTCACACGTGGAATTTAAGAAACGAAACAAATGAGCATAGGAAAAGAGAGAGAGAGAAAGAGAGAGAGGGGCAAACCAAGAAACAGACTCTTAACTATAGAGAACAAAGTGATGGTTACCAGAGGGGAGGTAGGTGGGGGATGGGTGAAATAGGTGATGAGGATTAAGGAGGGCACTTGTGAGGAGCGCTGAAGTTGTATGGAGGTGCTGAACCACCATATTGCACACTGGAAACCAATATTATACTTTATGTTAACTAACTGGAACTTGACATAAAAACTTTATTATTTACTTATTTATTCATGAGAGACACAGAGACAGAGAGGCAGAGACATAGGTAGAGGGAGAAGCAGGCTCCTCACAGGGAGCCTGATGCGGGACTTCATCCCTGGACCCAGCATCACGCCCTGAGCTGAAGGCAGATGCTCAACTACTGAGCCACCCAGGTGTCCCAAATAAAAACATTCTTAATAAAAAAACGATCAGGTCTCAAAAAGGATAAAGGCCAACATGAAAGCTAAATTAGTAAATAATAAGGGAAAGATCAAAGTCTAAGTCTAAAAACTTGTGTAAACTGATTATATACGCATTTAAAACACACCATACAAAAACTCTATAAGCAATAAAATACATGCCTGTTTTAAAGCAATCACATTCTTTTGCATCTTACCTTCCAACCAGTTACACTGAAAGTCTTTCCAGCACTTCCTATTGTTATTGTTCTCTCCCACATACCTGGAAAAGTAGCTAAATAGGAAAGAGAGAAAAAATAAGGTTACGTAATTGCTTTCCAGGCAATATATATTCAGTATAATCTAAAAACGTAACCATAGAGTCATCAGTGTATTTCAATAGGTTTTTAAACTATCGTGTAACTTTAACCCAAACACAATTGAAAATGTTACAGTGCTTTAAAAAACACTGTAATATCTGATAGATTAGATAATTTTAAGGAGCAAAATTACTTCCAGGGGCAGGAGTGTCAGTAAGCAGGGTTCCCGGCAGTGGTTGCACAAGCTGTGGCACCCAGGGCTCAGTGTCAGTGGTAGCTGCGCATTCAATATTCTCTTCCTGTGCCAATGTTTTGGTTATGGGTCCTGGCTATTGTTTACTCACCTCTACTCTGCCCATTTTCTGAGTCTGTTTCTCGAGGATTCCTAAGGCAATAGTTTTTAAAATGTGGTCCCCACACCAGCAATAGCAGTACCAGTGGGGAACTAGTATGGAAGGCAAATTATTGGACTGCATCCGAGACTTACTGAATCAGAAACTCTGGGGGATAGGGCAATCTGGGTGTGCATGCGCGTGTGTGGTGTATGCGTGTTTCACTAACACCTTTGAAGTATAAGTTCCACACCATAAAATCTACTTCTTGAAACTGTTTAATTCAATGGTTTTTAGTACATCTGCAGAGCTGGGCAACCAGTTTTAGAATATTTTTTTCACCCCAAAAGAAGCCCATACCTTTTGGGTATCACCCTTTAATATCTCCATGGCCAACAGCACAAGAACCTGTGCCTGAAAGGAGCCACAATGCACACCATGGCCTTCTTACCCTTAGAAATATTAGCCAGCATTTCAGCACTACACTTAGGGTCTATTTTAAACAACAAAATCACCATGAAAAGGATACTTGTTTATGTATCAGTGGAAATAAGAAGGCAGAGTGTTGCCTTGTTGATCTCAACTGAGAACATGTGTATCGGGTGACTCCAATTTCTTACCCCTCTCTGTATGTCTATGAACAAAGTGCCAAGAGTATTGACTTTGGGGTTAAAAATCTACTTCAGTGAGTAGGGCATTCACAAATATGGATTCCACATATAACGAGAAATGACTGCATAAAGGTTTTCAAGTTGATTGATATCTTTAACAAAATCATTCCTTCGTGTACTTAATAACTTATCAAACACTAATTAGCAATGACCAGGTGCCAGGGACTAAGTCAGATCTAGAGGAGTTTAATGTCTAGTGGGGGAAGGGGAAAAGTAAAATAACAATCATAATACAGTGAGGTAAGTTCTGTAATCACATGGACTGTCACACAAAAACAGAAGAAGGTGTTAGGAGTAGCTTTCTGCAGCCGGTGATGCTTGAGCTGAGACATGGAAGACCATATAGACTTTGCCAGTCACAGAAGGGGAAGAAAGGTATTTGGGATAAAGGGAATGAAGGTAACAAAGTCATGGAGGTACAGAATGTAAAAGCTTGTGATTTTTGCTGGGCATTGATAAATGATGCCCTTGTTAATCTTTTGAGAATGCTACTTACACTGCTCTTTGGATTCCTCAAGTAATTTAGTTGTGAAATTCTTCACATGCAATTCCATGAGCTTTTCACTTGTTTTTTAGACGTACGGTAGAAACACCTATGTTGTTCTAAGAGTGTTAAACACAAAGAGAAAACAAATAGCCGTATCTGTGTGGCCTAAGCTACGGTTTTCTTAGTCTCATATGCAAGTAAAGTGCCTACTAAAATGTACGGTAGCTAAAGAAATTTCCAAAATGGATTCATACATAATCTCAGTCCACTGTGAAACATCTGCCAATATTTGTGAAGGTAGGAATATTATATAAATCCAAAAAGTTATGGTTGTATTTTCTGTGGAGTATCCAAAAAAACAAAAAGATAAATGAAAATATTTAGAGGATTGACTTGAAGAAAGAATATTCTAACATTTGATATTAATTATCATATCCTTTCAAACTTTAGGACATTTCTAGTCTTCCAAAGTAATCTAAAAGAATTTCATGATACATGTCCCACCTATTTGATGGGAGAAAAATATAAATGACATATAATGCAGAGTATTACCTTCTTTAAAGTAATAATATAGGGGCACCTGAGTGGTTCAGTCAGTTAAGTGTCCAACTCTTGATTTTGGCTCAGGTCATGATCTCAAGGTTGTGAGATTAACCCCTGGATGGGGCTTCATGCTGAGTGTGGAGCCTACTTAAGATTCTCTTTCCTTCTTCCTCTGCCCTACCCCCCACAACGTCACTTGCACACTCTCAAAAAAATAAACGAGGGGCACCTGGATGACTCAGTGGTTGACCATCTGCCTTTGATTCAGGTCATGATCCTGGGGTCCTGAGATCAAGTCTCAGAATGGGCTGCCCACAGGGAGCCTGCTTCTCTCTCTGTGTCTCTCATGAATAAATAAATAAAGTTTTTTTTAATTTTTATTTATTTATTTATGATAGTCACAGAGAGAGAGAGAGGCAGAGACATAGGCAGAGGAAGGAGCAGGCTCCATGCACCGGGAGCCCGATGTGGGATTTGATCCCAGTTCTCCAGGATCGCGCCCTAGGCCAAAGGCAGGTGCCAAACTGCTGCGCCACCCAGGGATCCCCATAAATAAAATTTTTAAATGAATGAATGAATGAATAAAAAGAGAAATAATATATATTCCAAACCAGGAAATAATAAGAACAATATTTAGAAAAAAATTCTTTGAAAATAACAATCACCCAGAGAAATGAACACAGTCCTAACATGTTTTCGTGATAAATTATATACAAAGGGAATCAAAACTACTTACATGTCAAATGTAGGGTTTTTTTTTCCCAGAAAATATCAAGTTATAGGCATAATATTTTTAAAAAAAGGGTTAAGTCATTTGGATGATTATTTTAGCCATCTGAGAGTGGATGACTTTTTTATTCAGCAGTAAACTGATCGACTGAATAACTTACAAAGAATTTTATACTAATTATCCAGATGCTAGAAGATTCATATATCAATATCAATGTATTAATATAATTTTTTTCTAGAGAGGGTTGTTTTTTTTTTTTTTTTTTTTTTTGTTAACCTTTCAGTCAGAAAGGTTATTTTACAGAAACCTGGAGACATCATTTGAATCAATCTGATCCAGGAACAAATTCTACTACTTCAATAAAAAGGGCCCTAAGGAATCTTAAAACATACGGATGTTCATGTCCTTTCCATCTCAGAGATTTGGGGAGCTACAGAAATTCATGTAAACAGAGCAGAATACCACAGCATTGTCTGTGAATCTACAGACCGTTTTACAAAAAAAAAACTGCAGGTCTGATCATTTAAAAAAATGCCTAGGGGCACCTGGCTGGTTCAGTTGGTAGAGCACGCAACTCTTGATCTCAGAGTTGTGAGTTCAAGCTCCATGTTGGGTGTTGTGATTACTTAAAAACAAAAGCAAAAATAAAAACAAAAAAAGCTAGGGGCACCTGGCTGGCTCAGCTGGAAAAGCATGACATTATTGGTTGTGAGTTCAAGCCTCACAATGGGTGTAGAGATTACTTAAATGAATATATAAAAACAAAATAAAACCAAACCCAAAACACCAGTTATAGTGTTGGTATGCTTGCTCGCATTTATATCTGAACGGCAACTAATTGTTCTTTGCACTTCTCATCTATGACCCATGATCCTTAAATCAGCCACGGCAGCTAGATGAGTCATTCACAGGTGGCTTAGGCTTCAGTGGAAGTCAGATAAAGATTAGAGACACGAGGATGAGTGCTACCCCAGGGAAAACTCTCAGTGAAAGCATGAGGATGATGTTAATTCATGATGTATGGCTAGAAAGCCTCATTGTGTTATATTAAAGAAATACTATCACACTCTGCAAATTGATGAAATAGCCATTTTGCATCTTTCGTGTAACAAAGGCCACTGTATTTGATAGAATAGCTAAGTTTTCATGGAACCAAACTGTACTTTCTAAATAATTTTTTTTTGCTTATGGGCTGTTATAACAACTAAAAATTCTGAGTTAATAATGTATGTCTTGATATCTTCAGCAAGTAATATCTGCTACATTTCTACTATGATGGCTTCTATAACATGAGGTTTAAACAGTGTAATAAAGGTTCAAATAATAAATCTCAAGATCATTTATCTTTATTTTTAAACTTTTTAAAGGAAGATTTTATTTATTTGAGAAAGAGAGTGTGTGCACATACAAGGGGTAGAGGGAGAAGCAGACTCCTTGGTGAGCAGGGAGCCCGATGCAGGACTCCATCCCAGGATATCAGGATAATGACCTGAGCTGAAGGTAGATGCTTAAGTGACAGAGCCCCCCAGGTTCCCAAGATCATTTAAAGTTATCTGTTGGAAAAATATTGCTAAACTGAGTTAACTAAAACTCTAAAGATTTGAGGGATTATTGCATAGACATGGACATATGTTTTATGTTAAATAAAAACTGTATTCATAAATTAGATGCCTATTCCTCTCTCTGCTTAATTATTGAAGTTACAAAAAATGAGTTGTCCATATTGATCTGATTTTTGCCCAGAAATAGTTCAAATGACCTCAGAGATCATCGAAAAGAAGGGTGAAGATGAACTCTATTGCAATTTGACACATAACAGCAGTTTGCTGTGTCAAAGCACCACCACACTTTGCAAATCTCTGGCTGTCTTCTGTTTATCCAGTCTTTCTGACAAAATGCTCTTCTGTGGGTTCCACCATCAACAAAATTTTGTTGACTGACAAAACTGTTTCCCCTCATAATTCGATCCTATCAGGCCTATAATTCCACTTGTCTCCAGACATCTCCATGTCTCACAGACACTAAAACTTAGCAAGACTAAAGCATGAGAGGCAGGAATATTCCTTACTCCTCACAGATCTCCTCCTGAGCACATCTCCACCTCTGCTTAAGAGCCTCATCATTGCCAAGGGGGCCGGACCAGAGGTCTCAGAATCATACCTGCTTGTTCCCTTCCCATCTACAAATGCTATACTCTCTCCTACCCCCGCCCATTGTTTTGACTATTAAATAACCCACAAGCATCAACTCTACTGCTAGCAAATCTGACTCATTTCAGATCCTCACCTATACCGGTTTTTAGCTTTATAAAACAAATCCAATCGGGATCCCTGGGTGGCGCAGCGGTTTGGCGCCTGCCTTTGGCCCAGGGCGCGATCCTGGAGACCCGGGATCGAGTCCCACGTCGGGCTCCCGGTGCATGGAGCCTGTTTCTCACTCTGCCTGTGTCTCTGCCTCTCTCTCTCTATCTGTGTGACTATCATAAATAAAAAAATAAAAATAAAAAAATAAAAATAAAACAAATCCAATCACATAACCAATTCCCCTGCCTTGGCACACCTCTTGTAGCAGTTCTCAAAGTACGCTCATTAGAACTTTGGTGATCAAATTAATGTGGATAATTCTTTTTAAATCAATTTTAAGTTTTCTTCCATGAAATTTTCTTAAGCACTTAAAATAAGTACTATTTATCTGATAGTGTATGCTACCATCAGTGAAACAAATGAACATTTAGCAAGTAAATACTAATGGCAAAATTAAAAAAAAAACAAAACCTCTGATGTATTTATTTCAATGGCTCTTTGTTATAAATATGCAGTGAACTGTGATTCTTATATTGACTTTCATTTTTAAAAATTTTTAAAAAGATTTTATTTATTTATTCATGAGAGACATGGAGAGAGGGGGGGAGAGAGAGAGAGAGGCAGAGACACAGGCAGAGGGAGAAGCAGGCTCCATGCAGAGAGCGTGACTTGGGACTCGATCCCAGGTCTCCAGGATCATGCCCTGGGCTGAAAGTAGCGCTAGAACGGTGAGCCCTTATACTGCCCTTATACTGACTTTTAAGAAAAATTATTTATGTTAGGGAGAGAGAGAGAGAAACAGCGAGAGAGCGAGCATGTTTGCATGCTCAACTGGGGAAAAGGACAGAGGGAGAAAATCTTCAAGCAGGCTTTCCACTAAGCATGGAGCCCCACGCAGGGCTCAACCTCACAACTCTGAGATCATGACCTGAGTCAAAACCAGAGCTGGATGCTCAACCCACTGAGCCCCTAATGAATTCTTCTAATTATTAAATTCCTGTTAGGAAAACTGCTTTTTGTGGTGGAAGACAATATATCCTTATTTCAAGATGTGAACTTTGTGGCTTTGAGGTGCTCTCTATTGAGGCTTTGGGCTTCAGAACCATTGACCCCCTCCACCAGTTTAAGCTCTGTTCTCATATTCAAGGCTGTCCGAATTACCCCTACTTTTCCATTATCATCTGTTCCTGTTATATTCTTATAAACCACTCGTGCTATATCTTGACCTGTTATATCTCCTTGCCTCATATCTGATATGAATTTTCTTTCTACCTCTCTGCTTAAACAAATTCCATCTTTTGCCCACTCCTTTTTTGATGCCCTCAAGCACTTGCTTTGTCCTATTTCTACAACTTATAATGCACCATAGGGATAATTATGATATATGCAACTATTGATATATAAGTGCACTAATTTTTTTATTTATTGATTTCTGTGACAGTGATTTTAATTTCCCTTTCCTTTTTCATTTCTATTCATTTATTCATCAGTTGCATTCTGATCATCTGATCATCATCACGTGCAAGATCCTCTCCTGGAAACTGGAGATTCAGAAGACACGAAAACAAACAGAAATCACTATGTTCTAGCAGGTAGAAGTAAACAATATAGATCTTCACATTCATTGTAAAGGAAAAAACAGAACAGGAAGAAAAAAAAAAGCAAAGCAATGCTGCAAGAAAAAACTTGTAACTATCTTAAGTGTGGCCATAAAACAGGCATCTGAATAAAACCCTGGGGGAAGTGAGAGACTGAGCCATGTGGATATCTAGGGGGAAAAGTGTTTCTGGCACCGGAAGGGCAAGTGCAAAGATTCAAAGTCTGCAGCCTAGCATACAGTCTTATAGTTGATATCAGTTTGAACAACTCCAGAAGACACTGAAGCACTTGTGAGATGGCCAAGTAGTGATGAAGAATTCCCAGCCAAGAATCAAGGATCAAGCAGCAATAGCTTACTGGCCCTGCAATTTTCTCCTGTTGATTTGGCATTTTGGCAACCTGCTCAGCATAGACAGTCCTGCTTGGGAACAAGTAAGCTCCCTGTATCTTATGTACCAAATCATAGATGGATTCTTGATAAAAAGCCAAGGATATAGCTCAGAGTATGCCTTCTCTGGTTTCATAGCTTTATAGTATGATCCAAAAATCTCTTCCCCTTAGTTTATACTCCTTGTCCTTCAATCTGTTTATTAATTCACTCAAGCATCATTTATTCAAATACCATTTAAGTGCTCATATGGACAGCTACCCATTGCAAGGACTATTTTAAAGCTGTTCTGGGATCCATTCCAATCAGTTGTTCCACACGTGCCCAAACACATTTAGATTTGTGACTCTATGTAATAACCAGTACCTATTTTTAAATGCTTATTTCCAGTATATACAAGCCATTCATAAACCTCATCACTGATGCAGAGTGTGTCATATTTGATGCAAAGGTCAGCAATTATTTGGAGTTCCTCTTTGGTATATACCTATATGTATAAAGAAAATAAGAGAGCAGAGCCAATTATGATTAAACATGTGAGAAAATGATAGGTCAGAAGCTGTAAAAAGAGATCAAAGACTCACCTTGCCAATGGGGTTATGTGGAGTATTCAGTATAATGGCTTTGGTTTTAGAATTAAATTTACTTGCCAGTTCTTGAGGATCCAAAGTCCAGTCAGAACTAGACCATTTTTTCCCATCAACAGGTTTCTAATTAAGAATCAAAATGTGATTTAATTCAATTAATTCATGTTTGCTAAAAAAAAAAAAATTCATGTTTGCTGTCTTACAAATAAATAACCTAACTGGGAAAAATATTAGAGAAAGGTAAGGCAAAGGTAACTGAATACATGACTAACAAAGAAAATAAACAGAAATCACTAAGCCTGGTGAGCCCAAGAGGACTTGAGTCTCATGCTCACACATATTAAATGTGAAAATAAACTCTGTCCACATAAACAGCTGTTAAAGTATCTGTATTCCTTCAAAGGAGCCAGCTATTACTATGGTTAACATGTTTAGTACTGTAAGGCTAATATAAGAGTCTGTGATTCACCTCATGTATTATTTATTTTAGTAAGATTTTTAAAAAGACAGTGGTAGCCCACTTTATTAAATTCCTAAAAATAATAGCAAAAAAAAAAATAAAAAAATCACTTCATTCAGAATTCAAAAAGCATTTATGGAGCACCCAGCATACACCATACACTGTTAGTCACTGGGGAGTGGTGCTATAAAAGTGAGTTAGAAATGGTTTCTGAGCTGGTGGTGCTCATGTTGATGGGGGAGCCACATAACTACAAAAGATAACATTACATATAATATGAATGCTAATACAACAGAGACACATAGCAAACACAGGATAAAGTAATAAAAGTTGCCCTTTTGAAGATGTTGATTACCCTTAGCCTAGTAGAGATACATAATAAATCCCAAAATGAAAACAAAGTAGAAATTTTATCAGGGACAAAGTAATTATATATATTTTCAAAACGCCTTAAAGCATGTGAATGGTACTGGCAAACTTACAGATCTTAGGGGAATAAAAACAGGTGTTCCTCCAGCCATTCTCACCATTGGCTCATAGCAGTCATAGAAAGGCACTATTATTATGACCTAAAATAAAACCAAATAAGAAAATAACATATCAATTATTCATTCATTAAAAAAATTCTGTGTACCTACTATGTGTAAGGTATCATACTACATGCTGAGATGCAGCAGTGAAAAAGCTGGCCTTCCTTGTTTTCATGGAGCTAACGGCCAAATGGAAGAGACCTTTTTTTTTTTTTTTTAAGAGACACACAGAGAGAGAGAAAGACAGAGAGAGAGAGAGAGGCAGAGACACAAGCAGAGGGAGAAGCAGGCTCCATGCAGAGAGCCCGACGTGGGACTTGATCCCCAGTCTCCAGGATCAGGTCCTAGGCTGAAGGCAGCACTTAACTGCTGAGCCACCCAGGCTGTCCAGGAGAGAGAGAATCTTAAACAGGTTCCATGTCCAGCCTGATGGGGAGCTTGATCTTACAACCCTAAGATCATGATCTGAGTTGAGATCAAGAGTTAGGTACTTGGGGATCCCTGGGTGGCTCAGCGGTTGAGCATCTATCTGCCTTTGGCCCAGGTGTGATGCTGGAGACCCAGGATGGAGTCCCACATCGGGCCCCTTGCATGGAGCCTGCTTCTCCCTCTGCCTGTGCCTCTGCCTCTCTCTGTGTGTCTATCATGAATAAATAAATAAAATCTTTAAAAATAAATAAACCTTAAAAAAAAAGTTAGGTACTTAACCAACTGAGCTACCCAGGCGCCCCTCTTTTGAAACCTAGTAATATTTCATGAAAATTTCATATTATTATAGTTTTAATATTTGTTATTTTAATGGCTATTTGGGAGTCTTCTGAATTCTAGAATAGTTTTTTTTTTTTTTTTAATTTGCTTGGATAAATAACAATGCTGAGGTGCCTGGGTGGCTCAGGTGGCTGAATGTCGACTCTTGATTTCAGAATCTTTGTTTGTTCCCTTTGGGAAGAGATCTTTCCCTCAGGTGGACTGTAAGTTCTTAATTAGTCTGTGAAATTCTCAGGGACCAGGATGACCTATCTTTGAACTCTGGTGAGAAACACAGTGCCTGATTTGAAGTGAGAGTTCAATAAAGGAAAATAAATTGGGGAGGCAAGGAGGTAAAATTGAAAGAATATACTTGACACTCTTTGCCGTAATTTCTTTATTTTTATGATGGGAATAATTCCCCTCTCTTTTTTTAAAGAGTATTTACTGAGCACTGAGTATTTTAGGGACTGGCAGTACAGCAATAAACTGGTTCTCTTGGAACTTATATTCTACAGAGAGACACAATAAACCAGAAAAGACAGAAGTAAATTAGATAATTTCAGATACTAATAAATGCTATATAGAATACAAAACAGGTCAATGTGATAGAAAGTGATCAGATACAGTGATCAGGGAAGAATGAACAAAGAAAAGAAGGTCAAGGGCTGAGCCTCTAGATGCTCCAGCAGAGTGCAGAAGGAGGACGCAACAAAGGATTAACAACATCAAAGAATGAGATAAAACTTCCAACTAGTTTATAGGATTAAAGGAGATTACGTATATGAAAGTATACCTATACTTCCTTAAGATGTTGCCTTAAGTAGTTTATTGTCTGGCATAGTAGAGGGAATTAGAGATGTAAAAGAATAACATAATACAAAGTTAATAGCAGTATCTTTTATATAAGAGGCACAGATAAAGTGCCGTGAGAGCTCAAAGAAAGGAATTAACAACAACACAGATCAGGGTAAATATTCATTCCTCAGACTCTGCTTAAGCAATGCCTCTCTGGAGTTTTCCAGGCCTGCATTAGCAGAGCCATCACCACCATAACTTACACATTCTCCGTTACTATTACATGCATTCCTATTCACCAGTTTGCCAGTATCTCTTCTACTAGTGGGGAACTCCTTCCACACAGACTTAAAAAAAAAATCTCCCATGGTGCCTAGTACAGGAGATCCTCAGTGATTTCTGAATGAATGAAGAGGTCAGAAAATACTGAAGCAGAGGTATTGGAATGATAATGGGGACATGGGAGCAGAGACTGAATTTGGGGCCATGTGGGTCATAGCACTAAAGCAAAAATCACTCATCCTTTTTGTTACACATGGTGCTGCTAACAATGCCAGGCACAAAAACACACTAACCAAGTGCTTGCTGATTGAGTTCAGATAAGGGTAATTTTAGTAGTGCAAATGAAAGAGCCATTTTCCCCATCATTGCTAGCCCCTTCCAGTTACCCTTATCTAAACAGGCTGTAAATATAAGAATGAGTCACATGCAACAAAATAGATGAATCTCAGAGACATAATGATAAATGAAAGAAGCCGTTCAAGAATACATACTGTGTGATTCCATTTATATCAGGTTAAAGAGCAGGTAAAATGAGCCTATGGTGATAGAAGATAGAAGAGTAGTTACCTCTGGGAGAATATAAACTAGGAAGGGGTAAAAGGGAGCCTTTTGGGTGCTGGAAATGTACTGTATCTTCATCTGGTATGTGGTTACATGGATATACACACACACACACACACATAAATATACACATGTAAAAAATTTATCAAGCTGAATACTTAGTATCTATGAATTTTACTTGTGTGTACTACAAAAATTATTAAAAAGAGTGTGGAAAAAATAGAGTGTGAAATAAGTAAAAGACTCAAAGGCAGTATAAATGATAACGATTGATATAGGTAAGATGATAATGTTAACATACTTACTTCGTCTCCCTCATCAATTAATCCTTGAATGGCATTAAAAAGAGATCCATATGCTCCTATTGTTACAAGGATTTCTTTATTTGGATTGATTGGATTTTGATAAAATTTTTCATATAAGCAGGATAAAGCTTTCACAAGTGATGGATGACCCTGTTGAGTACAAAAGAAGAAAAAAAAAAGCCCTTGAATTTGATTATGGGATCTACTTGGAAGTATTCTGGATCTAAAATGAAAGAATTTTTAAAAGTTGGGTTTTATGTTTATAATTATCCAAAGAAAATTTGTATTTTTTAATGGAAATAAAAAACATTTTCCCCTACTTTCAGAGGATTCCTACATCAATGGTCATAAAAACTTGCTAACGACTAATAAAAATCCTATTACCCAATTGGTTTTGGAATTTTAAAAAGTTCCAACCTATTTGCTTTGATAAAAATTGACTTCAGTATCAAATGTACTTTTGATAGCAATCAAATCACATTCAATTACTTTATTGTTGACAATAATTAAATCAGATTGGACAGAGTTGGACTTTTTCCCCAGTTAAAAGAAGAAAACCTGCATTGTCTATATATCCTGAATCTATTCTTCCATGTTACCAGAGAGGCTATTATGCCAACCAATGGACTATGCAGAGAGGGCAAAGCAAATTCCTCAGAGAAATGCACAGTAGTGCTCATGTGAGAGTAAATGTTAGGAGGAAGTAGGGCATTCTTCACCACTGTGATAGCCTAGAGGGGAGGATTCATCCAAGCGAACAATGTTCCTCAGGAGGAATGAAAGATTATAAATGCACAAAGTCTGAGGCATGTAGGAAGTCTTAACTCCTTGATTAGCTCTTCTCTTCTTCTATGTTCTCTGCTCTCCCCCTCCTTTCTCTTTCTTTTCCTTTCCTTTTCTCCCCCTTGTCTTATTTGGCATTGAAGTCAGTATTTCTTATTTTTCCTGCCTAGCATGTGGCTCCTTTTTTTGCTTTTGGAGAAACACCTTCATGTTTTGTCAGTTGCAAGTGAGAGTCCAAGTGCAGAGCATGTGCCTTTTTTGCAAAGCACCTAGGGCTCTGGAGGAATAAACTGGGTCAGGAGACAGGACAAGAAGGAGGCTAGTGGAATATACCCCAGGTTTACAAAGTAAAATAGTCTTTGGTTGTTCTAAGTTATCTATTCTAGTTTACATGAAAGGGAGGTATCTTTTGTTAAAGATACTTTTGTTTGTCACCTTTGGTAGAATGTTGGCTAGTATGTCACAGATCTTCACCCAATTAAAATCAATAAAAACAAAGCTATAGCACATTTTTCATATTTTGAAATTAGGAGATATTATAATATTAGAGAAACTGGGTATAATCAATAATAGGGAAGGTGATGGAACATAGCCAGTAAACTTAAAAGTAATAGCAAGAGAAAAAGACTACTTAAATTCAAGTTCCACAAAATATACATGATTTGTGAAAAGAGCAAGAGAAGATTGTCACCACTCCCAGAAATCCAAACTTTCCTTTGAATTTCATTTTAATCACAGGTCTAACAAATTGTAGCAAAGGATGATCTGAAAGTCACCATAAACACTACACATCTTTCCTCAGAATGATAAGGGTCTGTGTTCTAAAAATTTTTTAATTACAAAAATAATGCATGCATCATATAATAATTAAAATTAGGCAAAGATGTGTGTTAAAAATAATTATGATCTCTCCTCAACACTTCCTTCCCATTCCCCTGAGGTGATGAATGTCATCCACAGCCTGGTGACAGTGCAAATGCCATCCCCTGTGCTTATTCCAATATAAAAACAGATATATTACAAAAACTGGAAAATATTTATTTTTAATTTTTTTACTTTAAATTCAATTTGCCAACATATAGCATAACACCCAGTGCTTATCTCCCATCACACTGGAAAATATTTTACAAATGGGAATAGGTTACAGCAAAGAAAGCAATCAGCAAAACTAAAAGGCAACCCAGGGAATGGGAGAAGATATTCGCAAATGACATATCAGATAAAGGGCTAGTATTCAGAATCTATAAAGAATCTTTCAAACTCAATACCAAAAAAATAAAAAATCCAGTCAAAAAATGGGCAGAAGACATGAACAGACATTTCTCCAAAGAAGACATACAAATGGCAATAGACACATGAAAAAATGCTCAACATCACTCATCATCAGGAAAATACAAATCAAAACTACCAGTCAGAATGGCTAAAACTAACAACTCAGGAAGCAACGGATGTTAGTGAAGATGTGGAGAAAGGGGAACCCACTTGCTCTGTTGGTAGGAATGCAAACTGGTGCAGCCACTCTGGAAAACAGTGTGGAGGTTCCTCAAGTTAAAATCTGAGCTACCCTATGATCCAGCAATTTGCACTACTAGGTATTTATCCAAAAGATACAAAAGTGCTGATTCAAAGGGGCATTTGCACCCCAATGTTTATAGCAGCAATGTCCACAATAGCCAAAATATGGAAAGAGCCCAGATGTTCACCAACAGATGAACAGATAAAGAAGATGTGGTATGTATACATACACACACAATGGAATATACAGCCATCAAACAGAATGAAATCTTGCCATTTGCAACGACATGGATGGAACTAGAGAGTATTATGCTAAGTGAAATTAGTCACAGAAAGACAAATACCATATGATTTCACTCATATGTTGAATTTAAGAAACAAAACAGATGAACCTAAGGGAAGGAAAGGAAAAATAAAAGAAGATAAAAACAGAGAGGGAGGCAAATCATAAGAGACCCTAAACTGTAGGAAACAAATTAAGGGTTGCTGGGAAAGAGGTGAGTGGGGTGATGGGCATTAAGGAGGGCACTTGATGTAATGACCACTGGGTGTTATATACAACTGATAATTCTACCCTGAAACTAATAATACACTACATGTTAACTAAATTGAATTTAAACAAAAATTTTTAAAAATATAAAGGGGCATAGGTTATGTTCTAATCAAACTTAATTTACAAAATTCAAGACTGGGTCAGATATGCCTCAAGGCCATAGTTTGCCAAACTCCATTAAGGATCAATTTAGGGAGAACTGACTACAATATTTTATTTCCCAATCCATGAATATCATATACCACTCCATTCAAAGTTTTGTAGTTTTTGTTGTATAGATCTTGCATATATTTTAAAAATTCTGTTCAAATACTTAACATTTTGGGATGCTATTGTAAATGGTATTTTTTTTAAATTTTACTTTCCAGCTGTTCATTTTTAGCATACAGAAATACAATTGGTTTCTGTTCATTGGCCTTGTGTCCTTCAATCCTGCTCAATTGTGGTAGTAAGTTGTGGTAGTTTTTTGGTAGAATCTAGGGATCTTTGGATATCCTAGGTATTTCATCACAGAAGTACAGGGATTGGCAGAGAGGCAGAGAGGAAGAAAGTAACTAGCTGAAAATAAAATATTAATTAAGAGGCCAGTGCTGAGGCTGCATGTGTTAAAGGGAGAGAAAATATGATGTGTGCCAAGAGAATATTCTCTGCAAAGTGATGTAGCCACTGTGAAAGACAGTATAGAGGTTCCTCAAAAAATTAAAAATAGAGCTACATATGATCCAGTAATTCTGGATATTTACCTAAAGAATCTGAAAACACTAATTCAAAAAGATATAGGCACCCTATGTTTATAGCAGCATTATTTACAATAGCCAGCGCAAGTGTCCATTGAGAGACGAATGGATGGCACACCTGGGTGGCTCAGTGGTTGAGCGTCTGCCTTTGGCTCAGGGTGTGATCCCAGAGTCCCGGGATCAAGTCCTGCATCGGGCTCCCCACATGGAGCCTGCTTCTCCCTCTGCCTATGTCTGTGCCTCTCTCTGTCTCTCATGAATAAATAATAAAATCTTAAAAAAAAGAGAGAGAGATGAATGGATAAAGAAGATGTAGAGTGTATGTGTGTGTATATATTTATATATATACATACACATATAAAATGGAATGTACGTGTGCATGTATATAGTATATATACTATATGTATTATGGAATATTATTCTGCCATCAAAGAGAATAAAATCCTGACATTTGCAACAACATGGATGGGGCTAGAGAGTATAATGCTAAGTGAAATAAGTCAGAGAAAGACAAATAGTATACAATTTCACTCAAATGTGGAATCTAAGAAACAAAACAAAGGAAAAAAAGAGAGAGAGAGAGAGAGAGAGAGAGAGAGAGAGAGAGAGACAAACCAAAGAACAGACTCTTAACTCTAGAAGGAATAAATGGATGGTTAGCAGAGGGGAGGTCAGTAGGGGCACGGGTGAGATGGGTGAAGGGAATTAAGAGTACACATAGTGATAAGCACTGAGTAATGTATAGAATTGCTGAATCAAAATACTGTACACCTTAAGCTAATATAACACTGTATGTTAACCATACTGGAATAATAATACTAAATAAATTGGAAAAAAAAAAGAGGCGACTCTCCCTTCCTTGTTGCCATAAGACCCTACACTAGAACAGCAGTAAAGGAAGGACCAAGATAGGAGGGGTTAGAAGTTGGGAACTGCTCCTTTTAGTAGAGAAAGGCAATGGTGGGGGTTCCTCTGATTATCAGGTTGGGACAGCTGGTCCCAGCAAGTCAAGTATACAGAAGTGATAGGACGACATTCTACACAATACAATATAAAATACAAGTTCATACCCCACATTGTCTTCATATACTTACAAAGCCTCGTGTATACTGGTTCAGGCTATCAATTGCTGCAATCTTTGATAACTCCTCCTTCACATATATAGGAGGGGATATATCTGGGAGGCCTTGACCAAGATTCACAACAGAGGGGTCGGCAGCCAACTTTGTAAATTCAATCCTAAAATTAAAAAATACTAATTAGTACTAATAATTACCAACTTAGCTTTTTATACCTCATGATTTTAACATAAAACTGAGAAACTAAGATCTCATTTAGTCTTACAAATAAAAAAGAAGTGAGTTCCCAACAAAAACTTTACCACCTACAAAACGACTTTATCTCATTAAATGATGGCTGAACTAATAAACTTAAAAGTTTCTTACAAATTTCAATTTCATGATACCCATAGTTTCATCATCTATTTTCTTCCCTCAACCATACCAGCTTCCTCATGGATCACAAGAAAGTTCTATATCCTTTTCTCTGCCTTATTTGCAGGCTTAGCACATGTGCCAGATGAATAAATCAGGGTATGGATTCTTAACTTCCTTCCAGTTTCACTTGATGAATAAATTATAATGTCTTCATTTGTAGACCATAGAGGAGGCTAACAATTCCCAACTAAGAATATCAAAACATGTAGGAAAAAAGCTTCACCAAATTATTATCGTTTATTCTAGGATACTTACCACACGTTACTATCAAGGCCTTCAATTCGTTTTGCATTGGTAATTTTCAAAGACATCTTCTGAAAGATATAATTATTGAAAGGTTTGTAATATTTCTTTAATCAATATTCAAAAAAGCCAGAAAATCATAGATAACTCTACCTCTTTTCCCTATTGTTGCCATGGAAAAAGAAGTACCATAATGACAAAGGCCAGACCCCAGTGCAAAAATCTGAAGTGGAATCATCTTCCACCTACTTCCCTAAGGGCTGTTTTTTCTTATGATCCTTGGATGTTTATCACAAAAGAATAAAAATTTCATCCTAGCCTAAAAAAATAAGCCAGTTTGAAGGCCTGAAATATACTGAAGAGAACAATAATGATACTAAAAAAAAAAGTCAGCTTAAAAAAATGCCTTGAATTATTCTCTGAGGATTGTTTTAGGTAAGATGTCCTAACAGTTCCACAAATAATCTCCTTGTATGGCATACAGGAAGCATTCAAAAAAAAAAAAAGGTTTTAAAACTACTCAATAAAGAGTCCCAAATAATAAGAGATCATATTATTGAGTACTGAGTATGTACCAAGCACCGTTCTCAGTGTTGTACATAATTAACTCATTTCATATTCACAACAACTCTATGTAGTGGTTCTCTTGTTATCCCTAATTTACATACAAGCAAAGTGAGGTATAGAGGATAATGTTACAGAACTTTATACACCTGCTCAAGTTTACAAAAGCTGGTAACATTTAAACTCAAATAGATTCAACTCAGGATTTGAACCCAGGCAGTTTTACTCTGGAATACATACCCAGATTTCTTTTTAGATTTTATTTATTTATTTTTGAGTGAGAGTATGAGCAGGGAAAGGGGCAGAGCTAGGGAGAGAGAGAGAGAATCTCAAGCAGACTCATGCTGAGCAAAAACCCTCCCCACCTCCACCCCCCTCCCCCGCCAACACAGGGCTCAATTCACAACCCTGAGATCACAACCCAAGCCGAAATCAAGAGTCGGATGCTTAACCAATTGGTACCCAGGTGCCCCAGATCTATTGCTATATACTGTCTTTTCTGTAATAAAACCTTATAAAAATATTACCAGAATGCTGCCTCCTAAAAAATGTATATTAGACGTTTAGATCGGGTCTCCTTACGTCAAGCAGGCTAGGGTTATGGTAGAAAAACATTAAAAGTTAAAATTATGGTACAGCATACAATTTCTTAGTTCTCTAGATCTTAAAATTAAGTTTATACTATCTCCCCAAAGCACTGAATTAGCGTTGAGTTCACTGTTAACAAGCTGCGAGGGAAAAAAATGATTGGCAGCATTTTTACAAAGATTTTTCCTAATAGAATATTAAAGCAATTTTAATTCAATCTGGGAAGAAGATAATGATAATGGTTATTAAATAGATCATTGTTCTCATTTTATTCCAACAATGGAACCAAGAAAAATATCTTTTATTCTCATATTTTTTAATCCTTGAAACTCCAATAAAGTAAATCACATGCATATTCTCCAGAGGTTAAGGTGCCTTCCAGAATAGCATTATGATTAAGTACCCACCTGAACATGATGCTATTCTAGAAACTACAATTATAAAACTAAAAAATCCCAGAATGATAGACAGCAAAAGATATTTTAACAATTGTCCTTTTCACTTAAAAAATATTTAAAACTTAATGATTCACTTAGCATGTGGCTACAAAGTACAAAATCATATATAAAAGTGAGCAAAGTCTGCAGCATATCATTTAGACATAAAGTCTAATTTTACTTAAAATATTTGGATAATTGAAGGCAAAACACATTTCCAGATTTAATTTTAAAATTTATGTCCAGAACAGTCTCTCTCACAACCTCCCGGTCTCTACTCCTCTCACTTCTATGCCTCAACCATTTTAATATTTCAGATATTCCATCTTACTTCTGTACCTTCACATAAGATCATTCCTCTATCATAATGGTCTTTCTACACCAATGTTTTTCAACCTCTTTTTCATCACTGCCCCCATAAAGAGACCTTTTAGATATTTTTTCTAATCGCCTCCCCCACTGCCTTATAGAATAAGAAGTATGATTTTGTAAGGCAGGGTTGAGCTTTACAAGGTCACAAAACATTGCATTAGCTATGGTTGATTTCACCTGCCACGCACCAATTTTCTCCCCTTGAGGGCAATAATGCTCCTGTTGAGAATGCTATGCTCAATTTGATCCCTGCTCCCCACCACCCTGTTTCTGCACTTGAATAACTCCTAATCCACTTGCCACTTTTCAGCTCTCAAGTCAGACTTCATTCCTTCCAGAGAGTATTTTCTGATTCCCTAGGTCAAGGTTATATGCTCTTCTTATGTACTCCTATTACATGGAGTACTTTCCAGCATTTATTATATAACACATAATTTTCCTGTTTATTTACCTATATCCTTCCTTAGACTGTAAGCACTGAGGATTTCTAGCTTGTTCACTGGTATGTGTCTGTATTAATCAGGTGTCTCCACAGAAATGGAGCCAATTGGATGTGCATATATACAGCGATTCAAGGAACTGGCTCATGCGGCTTGTGGGGGCCAGAGAGTTTGGAGTCTGCAAAGCAGTCCAGCAGGCTGGGGACCCAAGAAGAGTTGGTGTTACAGCTCAGAGGCTAAAGGCAGCCTAGAGGCAGAAGTCTCTCTTCTTGGGGGGAACCTTAATCTTTTTTCTCTTAAGGCCTTCAATTGATTAAATCAGGCCCACCCATATTCTATAGAGGGCATTTTACTTAAAATCTACTGATTTAAATATTAATCTCATTTGAAAAACACCTTCAGAGACATCTACACTGATATAGATATCTGGGTTCCTTGGCCTAGCCATGTTGACACAAAATTAACTATCACGGTGTCCAACACATAAAACTATGCTTAGCACATAGAAAATTTTCAACAAATATCTGATGAATGAATGCAAAAATCCACACATTAGAAGTGAACGTATGGTATCAGTTGGCTTAACTTAAATTATGTTAGGTACTTATTGCATCAGCTTAAGTTGATTTATGGTTCAGTAAAAAATGACCCCAAGGTCTTGGTAGCTTAAAATCACAAAGGTTTCTTTTTCATACTACATATTCACTGAAGGTCAGCTGCTGCATTGTTCCATGTCACTGTCACTCTGAGACATGAGCTGATGAAATAGCCTCTTTTTGGAATACTGTCAGTTTCATAGCAGAGGGAAAAAAATTTTTAGTTTCTACTTAGATGTTCACATACCATTTCTACTCACACGGTATTGGCCAAAGCAATTCATGGCTATGCCTGATAACAACATGGCAGAAATCAAGTCTGGAGGTAGAATGATTATTGTGGTCTGAATTGTGTACCCCTCCAAATTCAGGTTGAGGCCCTATCACCCATTACCTCAGAATGTGACCTTATTTGGAAATAGGTTCGTTGCAGATGTAATTGGTTAAATTAAGGTCATGGGTTGCAAGGAGGCTAATCCAATATGACAGTGTCCTTACACAAAGGGTAAATTTGGAGACAGTCTGGCATACAGAGAGGATGTCACATGAAGATGAAAGTAGGGATCGAGGTGGTGCTTTTGAAAGCCAAGGAATGCCAGAGATTGACAGCAAACTACCAGAAACTAGGGGAAACGCATGAACAGACTCATTCTCACATCATACAGAAGAAACCAATCCTGGCACACTTTGCCTTTGGGCTTTTAGTCTACAAAACTGTGAGCTAATACAGTTTTGTTGCTTAAGCCACTTAGTTTGTAGTTCTCTGTTAAGGCAGCCAGAGGAAATTAATATAGTGATGAACATTAACAAGACACCCTATAGTGTATAAAAACATCAAGATTCAGGAATAGATGCAAATGAGCACTATATAAGAATTAATGTCAGAGTAGATTCAGTCTTATGAAATGAAAATAAACCTGGGGATCCCTGGGTGGCGCAGCAGTTTAGCACCTGCCTTTGGCCCAGGGCGCGATCCTGGAGACCTGGGATCGAATCCCACGTCGGGCTCCCGGTGCATGGAGCCTGCTTCTCCCTCTGCCTGTGTCTCTGCCTTTCTCTTTCTCTCTGTGTGACTATCATAAATAAATAAAAATTAAAAAAAAAAAAAGAAAATAAACCTGGATCCTATGGGGAATTAAGTATGAGCCTCAGGTATATGATAGGACCTGTATAATTATACAGGACCTGTATAATTTCTGGACCAGGTATTTCATGAGCTGGTTCCTGCTCCCAGGGAGATTAATGCCTGGCATACATATATTGCTCTCATATGGGATAAACACAAAAATGCTAGTGAAATAATAAGTAGCATCTTTTTTTTGTTGACTTGAGGCTGAAAAGTGAAGTTCTAAAATTCACCACTAGGTGCCACTCTTGGCAGAGATGAGAAAAGCTTATTGCTATTCTAAAATGATTACTGCAATGGTGTTCGAACAAGAAAAACTTGGAAAGAAGAAAGAATATTACCAGTTATCCTATGGCTCTAGTATACTACAGTTTCAACTGTATATATTTTGAGGACTCTGCCTGTAAGACCTGTTGGTTTTAGGTGGGATAGGATAGGTAAGAAAGTCTTCTGAAATGGTGCGGTGAAGCTGGGTAAGTTGAAGCTGTTACATCTATGAGTCAAGCATAAAAAGGATAAAGAGTGCAAGAAAAGGTCAGAAACAGAAATAACAAAGCTGATGGTTAGAGAGATAAAGAGAATAATCAGACATGAGAAACAGACTCTAGTACTTCAGGTCTAGGCTGGAGCAGAAAGTAAATGACCATATAATGGGCAACCCTCTAATGTGCTGTCTGGGCAGGTAGGGCAGCCAAAACATCCATTATTTATAGTTGCAATCACATGGGATTTTTAAAACATTTGCCTTTTCTTTTAACAGAGTATCTTAATGATGTTACAAATTTTCTCAGTCATCATAAAATTTTCACTTTTAATTAGCAGATATTATTTCAGGTTATTTATATACCACACTTTACTCATTCATTCCTTATCGTTTGGGCATTTGTTACTTCCAGTGTTTTGCAATTATAGGTAGTGTTTCCACTGTGCATTTCATTATAGGGTTTCTGCTCTGTTTCCGTTTCCTTCAATTTTAAAGTTTGATATGGAGGTGAATGCCCTATAAACACAAGTATTTAGTATCACAAGAAAGATGATATATCAATATATAGTCATTTAGTTCCAGCTAAGCTAACTAAACACACAACTTTTGGTTTACGTTTATGGAAAATGTAAGGTATAAAATTTGATGTTCCAACAGCCATAGTGATAACACAGTATCATTTTCCTTCATTCCTCAGCACTTACTCCCTAAATGTCTTTTTTTAAAAAATACAGGTCTATTTTTTTTAAGATTTTATTTATTTATTCATAGAGACGGAGAGAGAGAGAGAGAGAGAGAGAGAGAGAGAGAGAGAGGGCAGAGACACAGGCAGAGGGAGAAGCAGGCTCCATGCAGAGAGCCCGATGTGGGATTTGATCCAGGGTCTCCAGGATCATGTCCTGGGTATCTGGCGGCGCTAAACCGTTGTGCCACCAGGGCTGCCCTACAGGTCTTTTTTTAAAAAGAAATTTTGCAGGCCTCTGGGTGATGCAGTCAGGTGTCCAACTCTTGGTTTCGGCTCTAGTAGCAATCTCAGGGTTATGAGAACAGCCTCCAAGTTCGGCTCCACACTCATTGAGGAGTCTGCTAAGTTTTCTCTCTCCCTCTCCCTCTGCCCCTCCCTGTGCTCACTCTTTCATGTTCTGTCTCTAAAATAAATACATATATTTTTTTAAAGATTGATTGATTGATTGATGGCACAGAGAGAGAGAGAGAGAGAGAGGCAGAGACAGAGGAGGAGGGAGAAGCAGGCTCCATGCCAGGAGCCTGACACGGGACTCGATCCTGGGACTCCAGGATCAAGCCCTGGCCAAAGGCAGGTGCTAAACTACTGAGCCACCCAGGGATCCCCTAAATACATATTTTTTAAAAATAAAAAGAAACTTTACAAATAATTGCATAAAAATTGCATAATTTACTGACACTTTACCAGTTTGAGAGTTTGCCAGAAATCTGAATCTGACTAAAAAACTTTGTTACACTCTTTCCTAGCTTTGAGTGTGAGAAACAGATCAGTGCATAGATGCCTTTGAAGCTCCTGAAGCCATATTACCCAGTTCTCTTAGTTGCACAGACAGAAACTCAATCAGTTTAGGCAAAAAAGGGGAATTTATTAGAAAGCTCGTGTCACCACAATAAAGAAAGAAGTATAGCTAGGCTTATGGGTAACTGAAGCCAGAAAACCTGAATCTCACCAGGTTCTGCTTCATCTACATTTCTACCCAATCTTGGTCTGCTTTTCTCCACTGGAGACAAAAGCACAGTCACGCCTCCCAATTTCACCACCAGAGGGACTGAGTATTGCTTTCTCTACTCCAATTTGGAAAATTCTAGGGAAGGTCTCTGAATGACCTGGCCTTGGCTAATAAACTGTGGCTTTTCCCCAATAATTTAAAAAGTACTATGTAAGTATGGTTGTTAAGACCATGGTGAAAAAATGTCAGCAAAAGCAGTGTAGAGCAAGATCATGACAAGTATAGAGACGCAGCTGAATGATGATACTTTTTTTTTTTTTTGGATGATGTCTTTTTCATGTGCTCACTATCACTCAAATAAAGGTAACAAACCTGACTTCACAATCCCTGATTCTTCCAGGTATGCTCCCTGAGCCAGAACCTGTCAACACCCCTGGATAGTACCTCTATAAAAAATTAGCTTCTACTGAAAAACATGGTTGGAATGGGAAAAAGAGCATTTTCCAGGGAATAGGAGTTGACGATGTTCTTAAAAGAAGCGAGGGGTCTCAGGTTATGGCAGTCCATCTCAACGGGAAGGTTCATGGGGAGAGTGCTGCAGATACCCTGAATCTGTAGCAGAGCTAAAGACATGGAGCTGAAGCTTCTATTGCTGCAACAGAGGGCCAGGGGAAAGAGCTGGCTGTAGAACCAAATTCTAAGGCAGGGGTGAAATTAAGTCTCCTCTTATATGCCAGCTGATACATTGCTAGTGACTGCAACCTCATGTCGTGTTTACATTCTAACCACACTGGCTTTCGTTTATTCATGCAACAAATATTTATTGAATATGTATTGTGTACAAGGCACCCTTTGGTGCCTTTGGTGTGGGATATGTCAGTGACAAAACAAACCAAGGTTTCCTATTTTCACTGAGCCTTTCTTCTTTCTATACCTCAAACATACCTGGTTTGTTCCTATCATTATTACTCTGTATAGTTATTCACCTCTACTTTTCTGAAGAAGTGATTTTGAGATTGCCCATGTGACTTGCTCTGGTCAATGGATGTGACACACACATGTCTAAGAACCTGTAAATGCTTTTGCAAGGTTTTGGCTTCTCTCCTCTACTATGAGAAGACCATGTCTCCCACAGGCGGGCTACTCCTTTAGCCTCAATCTTGGAATAAAAAGACAGAGTGCAGCAATGTTGCTGATATAAAAGCCTTTGCAATTGCTGTGGGCTCTGCTTGGAATGCCCTTCTGTTAGATCTTACTTATGTGGCTGGCTCCTCATGTCATTCTATTCAATGATTCCCCAGATTCCCCACTCCACTTCACCTCACCTTGACTTTTGTTTTGTTGGGTGTATGCTGAGGAGCAATGGCTGCCTCCTGCCCTTGGAAACTGGTGTGTAGCAAGGAAGCTGTGTGTGTGTGTGTGTGTGTGTGTGTGTGTGTGTGTGTGTGTGTTTGGTCAGACCTCATGGTGCCTTGGGGGAGATGCAAATGAGGTTCCTTCCCTACTACATAAATATTTGTATGGTTAAACACACACACACATGCGCGCGCGCAAACGCACACACGCACACACACACACACACAAACATTAAAATATACCCTCCTCAAAAGGTCTTCTAAAACTATATGCCTTAATATTACTCATTGCCTCTTTCCTAGTAGCCCCACCAAGGATTTTAGCATATTTCTCTATTTCTTTTTAAAGTTTTATTTATTTATTCATAAGAGACACACACAAAGAGAGGCAGAGACACAGGCAGAGGGAGCAGGCGGCTCCATGCAGGGAGCCCGACATGGGACTCAATCCCGGGACTCTAGCATCACACCCTGGCCTGAAGGCGGCCCTAAACCGCTGAGCCACCCAGGGATCCCCAGCATATTTCTCTATTTAATTTTCTTAGAACATTCACCACTATTTGAAATTATTAGTTCCTAATTATCTATCTTGCTCACAAAAACAAAAACCTCAGACAACAAGGACTTATATCTTGTTCAGTATCTAAAATGGTGTTTGGAAGGTTGTATTTACAAGTATCTTTTGAACATATGAATGAAATCCTACCTCTTTTTAAGTACTATCCTTATTTTTAAGTACTTCAATGGAATCTTTCCTCTAACCTATCACCCAGTGCTACAGTATGCACTTAAAATAGAAGATGGGATGCTACCACTTTGCTCTAAAATCTTCAGTGATTCTCATCAAGCTATGAAACATAGTTCAAATTCAAAACTGGCACTCAAGGCCCATAATCTATTTCCAGCCTTCTCTTCCACCATGCCATCCCATCACATACAGTGATTCAATAGCACAGGGCCACTTGTCATTCTCTAATTACATTCATGGTATTTCTGTTTCCCATGCTGCTGCTGCTGCTGCTGTTTCTTTTTTAAGAGAGAGAGGGAGAGAGAGTGCATGTGCACACAAGAGAGAGCAGGGGGACAGAAAGAATCTCAAGCAGACTCCCTACTGAGCACAGAGCCTGACACAGGGCTCAATCTCATGACCCTGACATCACGACCTGAACCAAAAGCAAGAGTTGGATGCTCATCCAACTGAGCCACCCAGGTTCCCCAAAGAGAGAGAATCTTAAGCAGGCTCCATGCCCAGTGTACAGAGCCCAATGTAGGGCTTGATCCCACAACCCTGACATAAAGACCTGAGCCAAAATCAAGAGCTGGACACTTAACTGACTGAACTACCCAAGCACCTATTTCCTATGTTTTCATTCAAATTCTTCCCCCCTGTTTGATATGATCTTCTCATAATTCCCACTATGGTAGGCTCAGAAATGACCTCTCAAGAGATGTCCACATCCAAACCCTTGGAACTTGTGACTATTGCTTTGTACATTGATATATATCCTTACATTCTTGCAGATGTGATTAAATTAAGGGTCTTGAGTTGGTCTTGATTCTTTTTTGGATTAACTAGGTGGGCCCTAAATATAATCACAGGTATCTTTAGAAGATATGCAAATGCAAATGCAAATGAAAATTTTCATTTCATGCAAATGAAAAGGCCATATGAAAATGGAGCAGAGAGCAATCTGAAGATTCTGGCCTTAAAGATTAGGCTGATATGACCATAAGCCAAGGAGTACCAGCAGCCCCCAGAAGCTGGAAGGCATAAGGAACAGATTATTTCCTAGAGCCTCTTGTTGACACCTTCATTTTGGCCCAGTGATACTGACTGAATTTTCATTTGAAAATTTCATTTTCATTTGAATCAGAGTTGAGAATAATAAATTTCTATATTATTAAGTTACCAAGTTTGTGGTAATTTTTTTTTTTTAGATTTTATTTATTTACTCATGAGAGAGAGAGGGGGGGGGAGGCAGAGACACAGGCAGAGGGAGAAGCAGGCTCCATGCAGGGAGCCCGACGTGGGACTCGATCCCAGGACTCTAAGACCATGACCCAGGCCCAAGGTGGGCAACCAAACTGCTGAGCCACCCGGGGATCCCCAAGTTTGTGGTAATTTGTTACAGTGGCCATAGGAAACTATTTAAACACAATCTACCCAACAACATACAGTATGGTGTTTAAAGACCTTAAGAGTTTGATTAAAGAAAATCACTAAACCCTTCCAAATCCACATTTTCTTACTAGTAAATTGGAGATGAAAATAGTATTTACAAAATAGGACAGTTAGAAGGATTAAAGGAGACATTATGTAAAGCACATAGTGCAGTGGCACATGGTAAACATTAAAAAATGTTTATTATTACTGGTTGACTTAAAAAATTCTATGAAATCTATTATGATTTTGTAGAGAATCAGATTATGCTACCCCAAAGTATGTCACTTTGACATAAGGACCATTTTGAGCTGAATGCAACTGAGAAGAAGCAGACGAAAGAAAAACTCTCTGCCCTCCCCTCTACCAGGATAAGCAAGATAATAGAGACAATTCTAGACTCTTATTAGCTGAAATAGCACCAGAGGAGTCTACATAAAAACACTTATTAAAACTACCCTGATATTCCGTTCCTAAGCCCCTTTTCATTTGTCTTGTCACTTCTCTATACATTTCTTTCTTAAGATGCTATACAAACCCAAGTTTGTAACCACCCCTTTTGAGTTAGTTGCTCATCACTGGCTCTCTCATGTGTAGGTACAATGCATATGTTAATTAACTATGTTTTACTCTAGTTAATCTGTGTTTTGTAAATCTAATTTGCAGGGCCTCCATCAGAAAACCTAGGAGGGTAGATGCTAGGGTTATTTTTTTTTTCCTCTCCTACAATATCATTCAGTGGGCTCACAAATCTTTTTTTTTTTTTTTAAGATTTTATTTATTTATTCATGAGAGACACACACGGAGAAGAGGAGGGCAGAGACACAGGCAGAGGGAGAAGCAGGGTCCATGCAGGGAGCCCAACATGGGACTCGACCCCAGGTCTCTAAGATCACGCCCTGGGCCGAAGGTGGTGCCAAACGGCCAGGCCACCAGGGCTACCTGGGCTCACAAATCTTAAATAGTTGCCAGGTGACCCACAGAATGGGAGAAAGTATTACAACACATATCTTAAAAAAGACTACTATTTGGGATACATAAGGAACTTTTATACCTCAATAGAAAGGCAAACAAGATTTGGCAGCCCCTTTGTAGAAGATATATGAATGGTGGCCAAAAGCACATAAAAGATCCTCAATGTCATTAGTCATTAGGGAAATGCAAAATAAAACCACAATGAGGTGCTACTAGATACAGATCAGAATGGCTAAAATTGTAGGTACTGAGTGTTGGTAAGGATGTGGAGCAGCTGGAACTCATACAACCCCTGGTGGGAATGTAAAATGGTACAACCACATGTACCCTACAACCGAACCATTCCACTGTTAGGTTTTTGTTTCTTAAATTAAATTCAGTTTGCCAATGCATAGTATAACACCCTGTTAGGTATTTATCTAAGAGAAATGAAAATGTATGGCTATACAATGGCTTGTACACAAATGTTCATAATTGTTTTATTCACAACAGCAATAAACTGGAAACAACCTAAAAGTCCATTAACAGATAAAGGGATAAACAAATGATGGTATATCCATATAATGGGATACTGATCAGAAATAAAAAGGAATGAATATTACAACATACATAAATTTAAAAATTATGCACGTGAAAGAATAAGATAGTACACACTATATAATCCGATTAATACAAAATAATTTTTAAATTATTTTTAAAATTTTAATTAATTCATTTATTTATTACTTTATTTTTCTAGAGAGAGAGAGAATGTACATGTGAGTAGGGGTGGGAGGAGGAGAGGGAGAGGGAGAGAGAGAATCAAGCTCCATGCTCAAGTGCAGAGCTGGACACAGGACTTGATTTCACAACCCTGAGATCATGACCTGAACCAAAATCAAGGGCCAGACACTTACTGAGCTATCCAGACACCCTTAAAATAGTAATTTTTTCAGAAAAGCAAACTAATCTATAAAATTAGAGCAAATCAACAGAGTGAAGGATGGATTGCAAAGGAACATAAAGGAATCTTTTATGAATGAAGGGCATGTTCTGTATGTTGACTTAGCAATGGTTTCATATATATACACATCTTTAAATAATCCTTGAGTTTTATACTCAATGGATGCTGTTTACTGTATCTTGATAAAGCTGATTTTAAAAAGCTGCCAGAGTAGTTTCTTATAAAATTAAAGATACTATATAACCCAGTCATCACTCTCATTGGTTTTTACACAAAGGAGTCAAAAAATTATGTTCATAAAAAATCCTGTGCATGAATGTTTATACCAGCTTTATTTATAATTGCCAGAGCTTGGAAGCAACCAAGATATCCTTCACTAGGTGAATGGATAAACTGTGATACAACCAGACAACAGAATATTATTCAGTGCTAAAAAGAAATGAGCTATTCAGCAAAGACAACACATGGAAGAATCTTAAAGGCAAAATCATGAGGATAGTAAAAGATCAGTGGTTTCCAGGGCTTGGGGGGAAAGAGGGATAAACAAGTAGAAGACAGGATTTTTAGGAGAGTGAAACTATTCTGCAGGATACCATAAAGGTGCATTTGTGTCATTATACATTGTCAAAATCCATGGAATGTACAACACTAAGAGTGAACCCCAATATAAACTATGGACACTGAGTAGCAATGATGTTTCAATGTAGGTTCATCAATTGGAGCAAATGCATCACTGTGGTGGCCATACAATAAAAAGGGATGCTGTGCATGTGGGGGGGCAGGGGATATATGGGAATTCTCTAGATTCTGCTCAATTTTGCTCTCTGAACCTATCAATAATGCTCTAAGACATAGAGATCTATTAAAAAATGAAAAAAAATTTAATATAAAAAAAGGTTCCAGAGCATTCTGAAATCATGGTTTCTTTCTCCTTTTGGACAAAATACTCCTCAAGCAAGCAGACATTAACAGAGTTATCTCATAGATTTTAGATTTCTTCCAAACTCTGAGTATTTGTACATTCTCAAAAAACCAGACAAATCAGTCTTTAGCCACTAGATGGCACAGAACGTTCCTGTAATGGTTGAAGAACTGAAAGCAAAACTCAGAAGTGGAAACGGAACAGGGACCGATGACTTAAGATATACAAGTGTAAAATTTAAGTATATAAAAATCCAACTTATAACTCAAGGGCACACATATTTAACTGGAACTTTTAAGCAACATATGTAGTCATTTAATTTTATAATTACTTGTATCTAATATGCTGTAGCTATTTAATATTTGTTGACTAAAATGAGTGAAAAGGAAGTAATACTCTATCCCCTCTGAGAGACAATATATTGTAGGGGAAAAAAAAGTGTTTTTTAGTGGAGAACATGCAATAGCTATAGCATGCACTTACAGGGCTGATTCTAACAGAACTAAAATTGGTCTTTGACATATTTGCACTTTGCAGACTGACGGTAACCGACAGACATGTAAACTCTGGTTCTAGAGTTTTGATGGACTTTCCTCCATCCAGTGGGAAAAAAAGAGTTTTTCCTTTACTTTCCTTTGAACTGGCTATAACTTGTTTTTTTCTCTCATATGAATAAAGTTCTTTAATATATATTCATTTTTATATTTCTAGGAGTCATGATTTTGCCCTTTTTTGAAAATTATCTAATATCTGTAGAGAAACAAGCTTATTGGAAACAAGAGTTTCTTCAAACCTGGGGACTGACAAAATAAGTAAATATATGGTTGGAATGCCAGAATATGGGATTCAGGTGAAGGAAAAAAAAGCCTAATTTATTCTCTTTGAAAACTGGATCTAAGCCAAGATCCTGTAGAAGTGAATTTACTGCCCCCCACTTATACTTAAAGAGGTGAACCCTTTTGCTTGTTTAGACAATATAATCCCATCCCCCAAGCCCTCACAGTTAATTAGAATGGTGATGAACAGTCAGGCAAAACTAATCAGGCCAACTCTTAGAAATTTGGATTTGAGAGTGAGCAAGACTTCTTGGGTTTCTACTGTGTACTTGTACCAGGAAGAGATGTTAAAGTTAGATCAGGGGCCTGCCCAGCTCTGTGCCCTGTAATACATGCCTATGTTCCAATTAACATTTCCAAGCTTGTTTAATACGCAGAGCTTTCAAGCCAGGTAGATCTTGCTTTGAAATTAAACATCAAAACTACTAGCTGTGTGAAGTAGCAAGTTATTTAACCTCCCTGAAACTCAGTTTCCTCCTTTGTTCATAAGGAAAATGAATGTGTGCCCCAGGGACGCCTGGGTGGCTCAGCGGTTAAGTGCCTGCCTTCTGCCCGGGACATGATCCCACAGTCCCAGAATCAAGTCCCACACAGGACTCACACTGGAGTTCCTGCATGGGACTGAAGTAGTCCCTGCATGGAGCCTGCTCTCTCCGCTTGTGTCTCTGCCTCACTTTCTTTCATGAATAAATAAATAAAATCTTAAAAAAAAAAAAAAAAAGAATGTGTGCCCCATGCAATTGCCATGATTAAGTTAAA